>NC_090272.1:62232500-63665000 GCF_040414725.1 Anabrus simplex | reverse complement strand
TAATCGTAGTCCTTAGTCGGTCTATACTAAACAGGAATAAGAAGAAGAAGAAGAAGAAGAAGAAGAATATGATACACGTTTCAGCTAGCTATGAGCTAAGATTAACAACACCCATTATTTTCTTGAGTCTTTTCTCTTTCCTGCCTTTTTCGCCAATACTCCTTGGTTTTGTGGCTCGCCCTAGTTCGTTCATCTTCTGAGGATATCCTTGTTCTTCTACTTGTTTCCTCCTCCCACAGACCTTTCGCTTCCGTAGTTTTCTTTCTCAACACTTCCCTGTTATCTACACATTCCATCTTGACCTCACATGATGGACTTCTTTCACCAATGGGAATTGGGCTTTTAATGCCGTTGATCACAATGTCAACTCCGAGCTTGTTACGAATTTGCGTTTTACTCTTCGCCTGGAATCTTCTTTGATATTTATTTTTGGATCCATTTTTTAGTCCTAAAAATCCTGACTCTTTTTCATCATCTTCTTCTTCTTCTTCTTCGCGAATGGGTCACCTAGGACCATGCGGAATCAACATTTTTCGGTCTTCTTGTTTGCCCAGTAGTTCCTCATCTTCAATGATTGTGCACGTCTCCGGTCCTCCGGAATAGGAACCTGCGGACCAACAGGCAGCCCAATTCCTGGGGGCTTCAAAATACTGGGACACCCTCTCTCCAGGAGCTATAAATATGAAAGGCCCGTACTCAGGGTCAAGAGTGAAGTCCGCAACGTCATCTACAGTGGAGAAGATCTCAGAAATGGAACTTTAAGTGTACATCGACTGAAACTCCAGTCAAAAACTCAACCAAGTAAATCAACATCTTCTTCTTCTCTTATACCTCTTTTTGATATTTCTTCTGTTTTGTAAATTATTCGTTATTCATCATCATGTTATTCTTACCCTATTTGTGCGCGGCTTACCTTGCTCCATAAGCTAAATAAATAAATAAATAAATAAATAAATAAATAAATAAATAAATAAATAAATAAATAAATAAATAAATAAATAAATAAATAAATAAATAAATAAATAAAATAAGTAAATAAATAAATAAATAAATAAAATAAATAACCCTCTCTGTACATCATGGTCATCTCGCACACCAGACGCGTAGGTCGCCAATGGGTGTCAATTAGAAATACCTGCACCAGGCGAACCGAACATGTCCTCGGACACTCCCGGCACTAAAACTCAGAGGTTAAATAAAAAATGAATAACGTAATTTTAATCCAAAGAAACTTATCTACCAATGTGGCGTCTTTGCTGTGCCGTAGCTTTAGCGGCACTGTTCTGGAATCCATCCTTTTCTTGTTGCTTCGTCCGTCTGTGAACTTCGCTAGCATTTTTTCCTGTGTACAGAGATCCTGGTGGTTTTTGTTGCGAGTCACTCCACACATATGTAGGAGCACACCTCATGTCAGCTTGGGATAGACCCCATGACCTTCGCAAGCAAGCCTCCATGCTAGGAAGATCTCTCAGCTGCTATAACATGTCACAAAGGAGCAGGTGCCTCTAGGTCATTGCTGAAGACCGTGGCGAAATAGCTTACACCTAACATAAAATACTATTAGGATCTTGCTATCCTTTATCCAGGAAAGTGCTGCAAACTGTATAAGTTGAACATTTTCTCTCTAAAAATTTAACTCGTTTAATATACATTAATATTTACGTGCAACTAAATCACTAAGTGGAAAATGTGTGTCAATATTGGCATTTGAATAAAGTATGCGTCGTTATACGCGTGTAATTGAAATACTCAGCAATCCCGCACAAATATGCATCAGTATTCACGGGTAATTGAAATATTCAGTCGTAACACAAAATATGTATCAATATTGACGTGTAAAAAAAAAAAAAAAAAAAAAAAACCTTAATCTCGCAACATGTACATCGATATTCACGTGCTGTTTCAATCTCTCGAAATATGCATCGACACTGACGTGTAACTAAAATTTGGAGTAACGTAATACAAATCCATCAATATTCAATTGTGATCAAAACAATCAGTAATGTCACAAAATTTGACTCTTCTTCTTCTTGCCTCTTTTACCACACAAGTGGGGTCGCGGGTGCGAAGTGCGCGGCACATTTGGATTTGGCCCAGTTTTACGGCCGGATGCCCTTCATGACGCTAACCCTATATGGAGGAATGTTACTTTTATGGCGTCTTTCTGTGGTGGTTGGCAGTGTGGTGTGTTGTCTGAATATGAAGAGGAGAGTGCTGGGACAGACACAAACACCCAGTCCGCGAGCCAGAAGAATTAATCAGAAGCGATTAAAATTCCCCACACGACCGAAAATTGAACCCGGGAACCTCTGAACCGAAGGGCAGTACGCTGACCATTCAGCCAACCAGTACGACTTGCCTGAATATTGACTAATATCGTTAAATATGCATCTAAATTGTAATCGAAATAATCAGTAAAATGAAATGTCGTATGGCTTTTAGTGCCGGGATATCCCAGGACGGGTTCGGCTCGCCAGGTGCAGGTCTTTCTATTTGACTCCCGTAGGCGACCTGCGCGTCGTGATGAGGATGAAATGATGATGAAGACAACACATACACCCAGCCCCCGTGCCATTGGAATTAACCAATTAAGGTTAAAATCCCCGACCCAGCCGGGAATCGAACCCGGGACCCCTCTGAACCGAAGGCCAGTACGCTGACCGTTCAGCCAACGAGTCGGACAGTAATCAGTAATATGCAAATAGAAGTGCAACTAAATTATACATTATCTCGTAAAACATATACCAGTTATGGTTTATAATTGAAATATTCAGTACGCTTGTCTACCTGCTAGTCCTGTTTCTTCATACAAGGTTGGGGGTTAGGTGAAATAAATTGACAGGCATGTTTTACGGCCTGGTGCCCTTCCTGACGCAACCTCAGTGGAGGAGCTAATGAAAAGTAAATGAATGACGGTGACTGAGACTAGATAAGGAGGTGGAAGGACCTGGATGTGCCTTATTATTAAAAACTCCCTCGGCATTTGACTGGAAGTGAAAATTGGAAACCACGGAAAACTATTCTCAGGACAGCCGACGGTGGGATTCCAACCCACGCAGCTCCCAAATGTAGAGCCTGGCTCCACAGCCGTGACGTGTTTACACACGCAGCCAGTCTGCTCAGTATAATTGAAATATTCAGTAATTCTACAATATTTGCATCGGCATTGTATTATTATTATTATTATTATTATTATTATTATTATTATTATTATTATTATTATTATTGCCGGGCTGATTGGCTCGGACGGTTGAGGCACTGGCCTTAAGACCGCAACTTGGCAGGTCAGTCCAGTGGTATTTGAAGATGCTCGAAAACGTCAGACTCCTGTCGGTAGATTTACTGACACATAAAAACTACTGCGGGACTAAATGTCGGCACCTCGGCGTCTCCGAAAACCGTAAAAGTATTTAGCTGAACGTAAATCGAATAAAATTCTTATTAGTATTATTATTATTATTATTATTATTATTATTATTATTATTATTATTATTATTATTATTATTATTATTATTGTGCCGTTTCCTCACAGAAAGTTGGTGAATAGTATGGGGATTTTTTCTATTTTGTGTTTCCTGTTTCTCAGTACAGTAGACCTCATTAATCAGGACTAATTGAGATTCTAGGTTGTCCGAATTATCGAAACTCCGGATTAAACAAAATAACTTACGATATGAGCTAAGGAACATATTTAAGCACTGTGTTCAATAAAAGGAACGAGTACGCCTACAATACAGCATTTTAAATTCAAGAAATACAAAGGTTATTTAGTATACAATATGTAATGCATTACACTATTAGGTCCTACACAAAACAGAATAACTAGTACAGTACAGAATTAGAACATAGCAATCAAGGCACACCTTCATTTACCACATTTAACACGCTTACTGGTTTGAAGAAACTGCTGATCTTGTGTTGTCTCCCTTTACATTAAATTATTTAATAATTAACTCACGCAGATGCCTCAAATGCTCATAATGTGCAGGTATGTTTTCATCGTTTTATCCTCAACGTATTTAATGACAATGTTTAGATGGTCTTTAATTTCACTAAGTTTTGGCTTTAAGCAGCTTACACACATGGGAACTTGGTTCGCCGAAACTCGGTTCGCACGAACAAAGTTCCCATGTGTGTGAGGTTTACGAACGAAGTTTGTGACGAACTTGGTCTTCCATCGGGTTGGAAAATATTTGTTCGGTTCGCCGCCTGACTCACGGAGTTCGTCTGTGTGTAGAGGGCACACACAAACCCTTTTCGCCACTTTGTCAGTGGAGACGCTACTACAGCTCGGAACATCTCAGTTCAGAGATATTTGTGTTTACTTTGCGTTTTTTCAGTCGCTGATAAAATAAAACAAATAATTTTGATAGTCCTCCACATTGTTTACTCTGCGGTGATTTAAAAGATTAATGTGAGACCACTTTTTTCTATCAAACAACCACTACTCGGTCGTCTGGCTCCATAGGTAAATGGTTAGCGTGCTGGCCTTTGGCCACAGGGGTCCCGGGTTCGATTCCCAGCAGGTCGGGAATTTTAACCATAATTGGTTAATTTCCCTGGCACGGGGGCTGGGTGTATGTGTCGTCTTCATCATCGTTTCATCCTCATTACGACGCACAGGTCGCCTACGAGAGTCAACTCAAAAGACTTGTATCTGACGAGACGAACTTGTCCTCGGACACTCCTGGCACTAAAAGCCATACGCCATATCATTTCATATCCTGAACTATGTTTCCGTACTTACATGTGATTTAAATATATTACACTAACGTTATAGATTAGCATTTGCCTGTTCTATAGTTATTGCTGGTGGTTTTACGTTACACTAACACATCGTGGAGGTTTTCGGCGACGCAGAGGTGGGAAAAGGCTAGGATTTGGAAGGTAAGGGCGGTGACCTCAAGGCACAGCCCCAGCATTTACTTGGTGTGAAAATGGAAAATCACGTGAAACCTACTTTATGGCTGCCGATGATACGAATCGAACCCACCATCTCCCGAATGCAAGTTCACGCGACCCTAACCGCACAGCCAACTAGCTCGATGCTTGTTTTCTATAAGACTTCCCCAATCAGTCCCTCATACCATCAAATAATTTTACCCTTCAAAAGGTAAATTTCTATCTCCTACAATATGCAATCAGTCCCTCATATCATCAAATAATTTTACCCTTCAAAAGGTAAATTTCTATCTCCTACAATATACAATCAGACCCTCATATCATCAAATAATTTTACCCTTCAAAAGGTAAATTTCTATCTCCTACAATATACAATCAGTTCCTCATATCATCAAATAATTTTACCCTTCAAAAGGTAAATTTCTATCTCCTACAATATACAATCAGTCCCTCATATCATCAAATAATTTTACCCTTCAAAAGGTAAATTTCTACCTCCTACAATATACAATCAGACCCTCATATCATCAAATAATTTTACCCTTCAAAAGGTAAATTTCTATCTCCTACAATATACAATCAGTCCCTCATATCATCAAATAATTTTACCCTTCAAAAGGTAAATTTCATCTCCTACAATATACAATCAGACCCTCATATCATCAAATAATTTTACCCTTCAAAAGGTAAATTTCTATCTCCTACAATATAAAAAAATCTACAGTTTCAGGCAAGCAACTTAATGTTGAAAACATCCTACGAATATGAGTTAAGAATTTTAGGCAGATAAAATATAACAAAGTATGATAATATATTCTTTATTTATTCCTAAAAATTACAATCCTTTTCTTAATCATCGTCATCCGGTCGATTAGATTAGCAGTTTACCTTTTTCTACCACTACGAGCGCTAATGCTAATCAATGCAGAGTTTCACTTAAGCCCTTATAACTACATTCGGTGTGAATCTTTCAAAAAATCAAAAAATGCCTGAGAGTATTGAAACACGAAAATCATTACAGGAGGAATTATTTAAATAAGTCAATTTGACTAGGCTTTGAATAAAAAACGAGTAAAGGAACAAGCGATTTTAGGCTCGTTTTTCCGGAACTGCATTTAGCCCGGAAGTGATTTCCGAAATTTGTTTTTTCAGTTTGATGGAGTTATCCAAGACTCATAATTTTAAACCTTCTCGGGCCCTTTAGCCCTTCAACTTTCGGCGCAATTGAGTAAATAGCTACCGAGCTCGACAGCTGCAGTCGCTTAAGTGCGGCCAGTATCCAGTATTCGGGAGATAGTAGGTTCGAACCCCACTGTCGGCAGCCCTGAAAATTGTTTTCCGTGGTTTCCCATTTTCACACAAGGCAAATGCTGGGGCTGTACCTTAAATAAGGCCACGGCCGCTTCCTTCCCACTCCTAGCCCTATCCTGTCCCCCCGTCGCCATAAGACATATCTGTGTCGGTGCGACGTAAAGCAACTAGCAAAAAAAAAAAAGTAAATAGCTAATTTTACATTTTTCGTCTGCTAAGAAATGTTTTCAAGATTAAAATCCTTTCACTAGTCGTTGCTTTCTTCCTGGAGTCACTGGTGGATGTATTGATTGATCGGCCGATTGTCAGAGTGGGTGGGAAGGGGGTGATGGGTCATTGACCCTACTCGGCTCTCCACAAAGGAGGCTAGAGTTCGACTACGGATGTCACCCAAACAATTCTGCACAGGATTTGAGACAGAAATGTATTACTCATGCTTCATCAGCCATTAGCAATAGATTTCAGATCCCCCTGCGGTTTAAGGGTAAATTTGTCAGTTTCTGGATCCCAAGGTCGCGGGCTCAAATCCGACAGAGGGCCAGGTTTTTCAAGGACTTTTTCTATTTGCTTTACTTCGCACCGACACAGATACGTTTTATGGCGACGATGGGACAGGAAAGGCGTAGGAGTGGGAAGGAAGCGGCCGTGGCCTTAATTAAGATACAGCCCCAGCATTTGCCTGGTGTGAAAATGGGAAACCGTGGAAAACCATCTTCAGGGTTGCCGACAGTGGGATTCGAACCCACTATCTCTCGGATGCGAGCTCACAGCTGCGCGCTCCTAACCGCACGGCCAACTCGCTGGGTGATATCGAATTCCCTTTGAATTGTTACATAGTCTTTTCTTGTGATTTCAAAGAAGATGGAAAATTATCAAACCTCACCTCTTCCTATATCTTGGTCAATTTGTCAACATGAAGGAGTATCTAAGATTGGAAACATATCACTGCATCAAGCTGGGGTGGAAAGCGTATGGGAGGTTCTCAGGTGCCCCAAAGGTTTTGAAGAGAATAGATTTTTATCAACGCCTCCGCCTGGTACTATCTTACTGGTGTAAGACTTGGATACTGAATGAAAGTGTCAAACAAAAATTCAGAACAGCTCGAAGAGGCAGGGAAAGATCAATGTTGGGTTTCTGACGAAGAGATAGAAACAGAGCAGATGATATCCACAGAGATACTGAAGTTACTGACATCATTGAAAGGGACGTAACGCTCGACATGTGGCTGCTAGAGAGTACTGTCGATGCATAAAACTAGCTCTTGAGTGGAGCTTTAGAGAACATCAGAGGCCAGGAGGAAGACAGCCAGACCAATGGAACAACGGAGAAATGATGGAGTTTATTGGCAGAGAATTGGCCATGACCGTAGTGGCTGGAAATAACTTTTACATAATTATCTTGCTCACAGACTTTTGGAGACTACATCATGTAATGACTAAATTGGCTTATAATGATGATGGATGAATGATAATTGATACGTTCCTAAATACAACTGACGGGTTTCAAAATATCAAGAAGCAACCAGTCTAATCACCTTCATAACCCCTTTCCTCCATTAATATTGTAAAGCAATTTACGCCAGCATCTAACACAGCAGTAAAATATATGCCGAGATTTTATCAAAGTACCCCTAGCTGTGTTCACGTGATACTCAGGCATACAAATATCTGTACATTCACACATATCACACATCCGCAAGAATAGTGACACAGCTCAGAAAAGAACGTCTTATAGACAAAGTTTAAAATTTAAAACACCATATCAAATCAAGGATGACGTTATCAGACTATTTCTCCATTATAAAATATAGCATTATATTACATCACATTTTCACAGAGTTTCAATGGAATAAATCAAAACTAGGAAGTGGCAATTCTCTTCACTGACGATGTCTAGTATGCTGAAGTAGTATGAAGGCATAGTTGCACTTATGACAGATCGAAAGAGTGATTATTTTTGCATGTCATAACTAAACAATGATATTTTTTACTTCATTTACAAGCTGCTTTATGCCGCACCGACACAGATAGATCTTATGGGGACGGTGGAGTAGGAAAGTGGGAAGGAAGCGGTCGTGGCTTTAGTTAAGATTCAGCCTGGTATGAAAATGGGAAACCACGGAAAAACATCTTCAGGGCTGCCGAGAGTGGGATTCAAACCCACTGTCTCTCGAATGCAAACTCGCAGCTGCGTGCCCCTAACCGTACAGCCAAATCGCTCAGTTTTTAGTTATGCCAATATTCTTGTGGGAGCGAGATATATAGACTTACATACATAGAAATTAATATGGTGTTCACTACTTTAAGGCATATGGAAAAGTTCGGCCGTCGAAATGATCCATAATTTACAAAACGAAAATTGTATTTATAGAAATTAATCTCACCATATTTAAAATAAGTCGTTCAGTTCCATTTTTGTCTGTTTTCTGAAGATGTTGAAACAACTAAAATGGCCTCTACAAATAATCTTAGCTTCTATCATATAATTACTTCCGTGGTGTCACGTATGGCTTTCTTGCTGCTTTCGTTCCGCTGCAGTAGAGCCGCTACTCATATTTAGAGGCTCCTTTGGGTCTTGCAGTTACTGGAATATTAATGAAGTACCGGAATAAACTTCACAGCGAACACATTAAATCAGGAGTTTCCGAACTTGAGTGTTTGATATGGTTTCAGTGCAATATTTATGTATCTGAAATGTACTTCAGATTATCTGGAAACATCCACGGTACTTGATTTATTAGATATTAAAACCTTCAGCCTATTTATTAAATTGTTACTTATTTCTGGTGCAGGATGAGTGAACCTCAGGGACATGTGCCACTCCAGAAATGGATATCCTGTTCCTTAAATTGTTTAGACTTCGTAATGGGGAATCGAACCCGCGTATTTCGGGATGAATCGAGGACGTCTTCACCTCCTCGACTAGACAGCTGCTTGTATATATGGAGAACATGTAAAATATTATTTAGATAACATATTTTATAGTTGCTGAGCTATTGAAAGAATTATGTTATTAAATTTAAATGAGCGAAAAGTGTACTTCCCTCTTAAGTTGAGTTCAATTCTGTTAAAAATATATTTATAAACACAATATTGAGTCCATAAGCATCAATGACCTCATGACTGGTGCTCGAGGGACCATTCCCTGATACTGGTGGAGTTCTTGAAAAGATTTGGACTAAGTGCTGATCTTCTCCACTCAATTGTTACAGCTGCAGCAAAGGGGTCGATGGCCATCTTCAAAAACCCACTGTCTTATGGCAGATTGCAAGTGTTGTAGGAAGATATATACATTGATGATATTTAAGAAATATACAAGAGATTGAAATGAGCAAGTCTTAAGCCAAATGTTGATTAGGTAATGACTAGGACTACTACTACTAAAATATTTTCATTCCTCCGCTGAAGGGGGAGGCGGGCCTTTTAGACGGTGAAGACATCTCTCAGGCTGGGAGATTTGTTACGGTGAAGGAGATGGGATTGGCGACCGTGGCCTATACTAGGAACTGTCCCGGCATTCGCCTTAGTGCAGGAGAATGGAAAACCACGGAAAACCATTCTCAGGACAGCCGACGGTTGGGGCCAGCCGTGAGGTCCAGCCCTGTCCCGTCTCCCGAATGCAGAGGCGTAGAGCAACGGTAGAGCCGTGGCCAGCCTTCCTCTGCTTGGTCGGTCGGTCAGAGTGCAGAGCTGTTTGACCACGGACCAGCCGTGGTCACTTATGGGTCGAGACCTACTCTGCATCTACCGACCGTCGGGGGGCGGGGGGGGGGGTTACTAACTGCAGATTCAACCGAGCAGAATGGCCGTGCGTGTTAAGCTCTGCTGCTTTCGGTAGGAGCGTTGGTTCGAACCGCACCGTCGGCTGTGCTTAGAATGGTTTTCACTTCCAGGTAAATGCCAGGGTAGTTCCTATTCACAGGCCACAACTGATTTCTTCCACATCCTTACCCAATTTCATTCACAATCTTTCATTTCATATTCATTAGCTCCTCACCTGAGGTTAATGACAGGAAGGGCAACCGGTCGTAGAAAAGGCATTTGAATTCATCTCACGTCATCCCCGAACCTCTAACAAGAAACGGGACTGACGAGTAGATATTCACAGATTCAATGTCCAGATTTAGCATGAAGCATGTTTGAGGTAAACAGTATATTTCTATAAGAAAATACGTATTTCACTTGAATGAATAAACGTTTATAACTAGTTACGTAAACAACTCTTGGGGGTCTATGAAGAAGTTGAATGTCTTTCCACAAATAGATCAACAAAACTAGTTTATATTGTTGTCACTGACCGGTCATTGAGCCCACTGTAAGATTTGAGGAAAGTCAACAGCAGTCTCGATTAGTGTGTGAGGAGAATAAGTCCTTATACATGAACCATGCACGGAGGATGTCGGTAAGTAGAATGGGATTATAACATAGGAAGTCATTGGGCTTATCATTGCCATTAGAGGGACAATTTCATAAGGACACGCTGTACTTCCTAAGAATAAAAACGGTGTCAAATTTGTCTTAGAGAAAATTAATTCATCATAAATATGTCTTTCAAAAAATTAAACTCAGATTAAGAACGATTAATTCATTTGCATATAACAAATTGTTTTCGAGAAACGTATGTATAGAATGGGGAGTGGACAAGCGTAGGATTCAGTGCTTCGAAAGGGGGAGAACTGACTCAGGTCCTCATTAGCGGCGATTGAGGAGTAGAAGTGGGAGGGGCAAACAATTGTACAGACAACAAAAAGCACCCGAGTTTGTGGGATATAGTGGACGGGGACGGGGTGTATGTATAAATGTCAAAACTGAGAAAAGCTACAAAATGGTAAGTTTTCTTTAAGCTCTTGAGGGAATCAACATAGAAGCAAAGGTTGACAGTTCTTTGAGATTCTGATTCAATACTATACAATAAAACTTTCACCAAGGCAACCATATTACACATGTATTACAGTTACATAGAAGTATGGCGTGATTATACAATTAAAAATCATTTCGTATTTGCTACACACTAGGAAACTAACAGACACTAGAAGACTGCCAGACTGACGAATGTGGACTGCAAGTGGGTCAATCATCCCTCAACATCCTTAAGGACATGGTAATTTTATTCACAAGCTATGTGACAGGCAGTTCATCAATGCAGGAGTATATGGTTACAAGTTAAGACCAAATTGAAACACACCTTGGCTAAAGAATATACCCCTGCTACCCTTCCACACATCACGTGCAAAGTGTCCACTACTTGTGGCGCTACGCAAATCGGTTAGCCACGACGAACGATATTTTTTGCATATTTATGCTAATAATTTCGTTAATAATTAAAGAAAATAAAGGAAATAATTATCTGATAAGACAACAAGGCTTGTACAAATTGCTTGTTTCAGTAACTCATATAAATCATAGTTTTAGCTGTATAAAATGGAACAAAAATGTAATTTCTCCACAAAGTAGGGGGGCAACTACTCCCTCGCCTCCCCTGATCGCCACTACTGCGGGTCCTGTAAAACTACCACGGATAAAATAATCAAATCTCTGGAATATGATGAGGTGATGCCTCTTCGATAAATATGTCTCTGATCCACGACAATCCATCAAACTTCACACATCACAGCCAGTACCGGTTGCTAGGTAACATCGTGTCACACATTTAGTGTTGCTAATTTTATGACTTGTATTTTCAAAGGACCCCCGGCCATGAGACATATTTCTGTAAAAAAAGTCCCAGTCATCATCGTCCAGATCATAACAGATTCTGCTTTAAAAATCGCTTGGGATTTTAGACCTGAAATACCATGTATTGAAGTGTCTTTCTTCCAACAAATCAGAAAGATAAAGTCCGCCTGATGGTTGATAATTTCAATTCTGAGGTATAACTCAAACATATAAAGTAATTAAATATTGTTCATATGAACAGATTAGGAGGCCAATAATTTCGAATCACTAATAGAGGCGGCTGTCAGGTGGATTGATTTCGATTTTCTACTGCTTATATTATTACAGAACTCTGGTTTTCACTAATCCAGCTGTCTACAATAAAATTGCACTTCAGTAAATTTTTAGTTGTTCACATGAATCTCTGATGAGATATAGAGTTTATAATGCGTTATTTCTTCTGATTTGGGTTAAAAATTACGAGACGACATCTTAGGGGCAACCGAGAACCGTGGATCTGCAAAAACTGTGTGAATTCCCTGTATACTTCCCAATTAAGGTCATTTCTACTTATTGGAGGTGTTCCACCACAGAATCATCATCATGTTAAGAGGAGAAGATGGACCATCAACAGTCTTAATTGGGGCTTGTATGAATGATATAATGCCTGTTGTTGTAGATTAAACACGGTATTCACTTAAGCGAGATACACGACGGCAAAGGGTGGTGGAGACGTAAAGGACGTAGTGGAAAGTACCAGAATGTTCAAGAGGTGCATGCATTTCAAGGTGGTGTTTTGGGTTGGTATTATACATGGCCATCATACACTTGTGGTACCAATTCAAGGGACGTTAACTGCACAGCGATTAAATTCTTCGACCATTTTTAAAAACCTTTAGGGATGAAAATGGTGCTGAATTAATTTTCGTCGACGAAAATGCTCGCCCTCATCGAGGTGCATCTTTGAGGAACTTCATGGGAGAGGTGGGTGCCAACCATATGAATTGGTCAGCTAATTAGGCACTAATCATACATGGTTGATAATGGCTGTTTTTGAACGCTCATACCCTCCATAGACACTCTCCCAGACCTCATTAGTTGCCCAGTTGGAATTGGACCCTCTTTATCAAGATGACATGAATGTGCTGATTGCAGGCTTGTCAGAGCTTGTCAGAGATCTGAACGATGCCATAGGAGGAGAAAGACGGTACTTAGGTAGAAAGAAGAAGAGACAACCTTCACTAAAAAAACATAACCTTTTCATTACACCAGGTGGCCCGCCAGTCCAGTACTTTCTACTTATAAGTGACCCGCATGCACTAATGATGAATGGGATGCCTAATCGCCGGTTTACAAAGGAGCGCTGCAACGTGCTATATTTCGGATGCGAAACAAATAGCAGACATTTTACTACACACGTCCTGTAACAGAGTGCATTTATAAACACGCTAAAGATGCAAAAAGTAAAGTTCAATAACTCACTTTTTATACGCGTACAGAAATTCCACTCTACCGAAATGTTACTTGAATGTGGTGTATGCCTTGAACGATCCATAAGCTCTTAATTGCAGCTCTGTTCGGAGAAATACGTGTATAGAAGGCAGGCGGCTATTTAGAAACTCCTGCTCAAACCATCTGCGAGCTTCGGCCGCATTCCGACCTGATTCTCCGTAGATTAAAATCATGTCTGTTATTCGTCGTTCCTGAACAAAGCAACCATTGTCGATATATTGACAGCAACTGTAGTGCTGCTGTATCAAATACCAGCCTAATACTCAGCGTTCGAAAACGAGGCTTACTAACGTATGGGGTGCATTAGATGGGTAGCGCTGAGGAACATGCAACGAGCGGCCGTCCGCTTGTTATCTCTTCGTATTCACTCGTAACCTTCCTGTAGGCCGTAGTACCCCTGTGAAAATCAGTTAATAGATATCCCGTTCATCACTAGTGCATACAGGACACTTATAAGTAGAAAGTTCGGCTCTGGCGAGCCACCTGGTGCAGTTTATTTGTGTCAGATATTAGAATAAAGACATTTGAAATTGAAGAAGTTAACGTTTCCATTATACCTTTTTATTTTATTTAAAATAGGAAAACAATCCCCGTTCAACCAGATACATATGCACTCGAGCATCCATAAAATTGAGACGACATTAACTTAATCACATCGATGTTTTTATTTTGAGAATCAAAATTCAATGGACCTTTTATCATCTAGTATTTTTTTTCTATGACACAAAATATTTTAACAACATGAAATGATTTTTAACTGTGTCCACATATGATAGACTGAGTCATTTCGACTCTTAAACATTTATGGATGTCATTGTTTTTTAGTGTTACCAAGAATATCATGTGTCTTTTATTATAATCATATTAATGTTGAAATGTCACACATGGAATAGACGAAAAATGTCCCTTTTAAAAATAACATAAAAAGGAATAATACTTTACAGTAATATAAAGCTGCAATTATCCAATCATTAAGACCTTGTATCTTGCTGAGGTTGACAATACGAATTAATTATGAAATTTATTTCTTCTGGTTGAAATTTCCAGGTAGTGTCTCTCTGTGATACAATAAAGAACATTCTGTGACTTTATTATTTCTTTGCTTCCTTGATATTCCAAACGTATTTTTCGGTGCGTATTTCACTCAACGAATGATAACGGAGATATATATAGGAGTTTAGGTGTTAAGCATTTTACACGATTATTTAATACATTTCAGCAATCGTATATATATTATGGGAAGGAAATTCTCAACGGAATAATTATTTTCACTTTTGGTCAGTAATGCTATGGAAACATAATAAATGAAGTTGAATTTTTTATTCAATTTGATTTCAAAATCAATATCCTGAACTTTCCTTTATGCACCTTCGTGCTCTATATTACACAGCATTTTTTGAGATACTAGTATCCCGTTACCCTTCCTAACTTCAGTACTGACAGTGAAAGTATCACTGAACTCTATTCCAGTTTTAATCTTACATTTAGCAGTGTTAATGTACTGTTTGCAGAAACATATAATGTTGAAATTCACCGCTTTCCACATTTTTGCTTTAACACTGCTAGCGTAAGCCTTGACGAAGTTAATAATAGGGGTTATACACATTCCTTTAGAATTCTTCACATTTAGAGACAATTTTGCTTTCTGGATACACCAATGATGGTGAAAACTTGGCTCCAATTTCGATATGTTCTAGGCCTATGTCATTTTTCTAACAAGTGTTTCAGGAATCTAGAGGAATAGAAGGAAGGACTAAGCGATCCCATAGCGAGTATAATGCCGTAAGCTGTGATAAAGAGGCACGTTGTTGTGTGAAGCAACGCACGGCGCCAGGCGCCGCGAGGGGAGGCGTCGGTAATCGATAGTGTCCCCGATCCGCCGCCCCCGCTGTGCTCCAGCAAGGCTTCGCGCGCCGCAATCGATAAGTCGATACTCTTGTCTACCTCGAGTCCTTCCTATCACTGTGACAGTTACACAATAGAAAATCACTCGTTTATACGCCAGAGCCAGGCGTGTTTGACATGCACTTTCTTTATTGATGGCTATATAATGGAAATGAAGACATCCCACAGATAAGGAGAGCAGTGTAATGATTCTCTTGGAATATGATCATTATACAGATAGAATAACTGGTCCCTTGAATAATAAAGTTCTCCATTAACTTTAGTTTAAGATCAAAGACCGATGCCTTACTCAAATATCGCCCATCCTTTCAGACCCGGTCCACACGTAATTTGCACCCCTGCAGGAATAGTGGCACAAGTCAACACATGTTATAGTTTAGATAAGAAATGCACCATATGCAAAATTAACACTCTTTCGATCTAGAAAACTGTAATAAATGTAAATCCTTTCTTTGTTGCGAAAAATCAGAAATGCCACCATACCACTTCAGCGTACTGTTTGGACATACTACCAAAAAGTCTCAAAAACGAGTTTAGAGTGCAAAATTCTTGGTAACGAGGTAGAGCGTGAAGAAGTACCTGCGAGATGTATACTCATTCAAGATAATTACTTTTCAAAGGAACGAGAACATGAAGGCAAGCCCACCCTAACACTAGCCCTCATGGCGCGGGAACCCTAATGTGCCTTGGCATATGAAGCGACTCTGTTCACCCAGAAAACCTCTCGACCGTAATTATTGGCTTTTTAGACCGAGGCCACTATCTCACTATCAAATATCCCCTCAGTTATAGTGAGTGGACCTCAAACCATCCCTGAGATCCAGGCAAAATTCATCCCTGACCTGGCTGGCAAGCGAATGCGCGGCCTCCAGGTAAGAGAGGCAGCTAGGCTACCCACGCCTGCTACATAAAAGCAAGCTAGCTTGTAATTTATCGTGACTGTTAATATCAGGGTCACATACCCCAGCATCTCCAGTCTTACGTGGAATATAAATATGAAATGTTATTTCGGAACACGCCCTCCTGAGTTTCGAACCACAGCCGCCTGGGTAGGAACCCAGTAACAACATCAAATATAAATTATAGGGACATAAAATTTTATTCCGGAACACGCCCTCCTGAGCTTCGAACCACAGCCGCCTGGGTAAGAACCCAGTAACAACGTCAGTCTTCTACCACGCCACCCCACCAACACACCACCTCCCATGAAGATGTGAAAAGAACAGATGTTAACACTGGGACCTGATTATAATGACAATGCACTGTTCTAGACAGAAAGCGAGATGGGTAAAAATAACTCTCAGGAAAGCCGTCGAAAGTTGTCGTGTCTAACGATCGGACCACTCCTTGTATGTTTCAAACCCTGGCATGAACCTTGCGCTTTTTAGTTAAGTAGGATCATTCATGGTCCGCCTCTGTGGTGTAGTGGTTAGCGTGATTAGCTGCCACCCCCGGAGGCCCGGGTTCGATTCCCGGCTCTGCCACAAAATTTGAAAAGTGGTACGAAGGCTGGAACGGGGTCCATTCAACCTCGGAAGGTCAACTGAGTAGAGACGGGTCCGATTCCAACCTGAGCCATCCTCGAAATGGGTTTCTGTGGTTTCCCACTTCTCCTCCGGGCAAATGTCGGGATGGTACCTAACTTAAGGCCACGGCCGCTTCCTTCCCTATTCCTTGTCTATCCCGTCCAATCTTCCCATCCCCCCACAAGGCCCCTGTTCAGCATAGCAGGTGAGGCCGCCTGGACAAGGTACTGGTCATTCTCCCCAGTTGTATTGCTCGACCCAATGTCTCACGCTCCAGGACACTGCCCTTGAGGTGGTAGAGGTGGGATCTCTCGCTTAGTCCGAGGGAAAAATCGATACTGTTGGGTAAATAGATTAAGAGGAAGAAGAATCATCCATGTAAAGAGAACGGAATACGGCAGAAAACAAACAATGGAAAATACGAGGCTTGTGTATAAAGTAGTGACAACATAGTCCAGACACTTGGAGGAGATCGCGCATGCTCAAAATAGTATATGGGAGCGGTCAGGTGGCGATGGTGTCTATGTGTAGTGTGCATCTGATGGGCATCCATTTGGGAGTGTTGTTTCTGTGTGGCGTTGAAGTGAAGAGTGCCCATTTCGCCGCTCTAAAATCTGTTTTTAAAATTTGATCACCGTTCGTGGATTAAAACCGAGTAAATCAGAATGTTATCGAGGATTACGTGAAGCCTGTGGGGAGAATGCATTACCGTATAGGACTGTTGCACGATGAGTCAAAGCGTTTCGTGCGGGTCGGAATGAGGTCTTGGAATACCCTCCGTACTCACCAGACATGAGCCCTTGTGACTTCGACCTGTTACCGAAGTTGAAAGAACCCTTCCGAGGCAGCCGATTTCCTGACATGTAATCTGTACTCCCGCAGTAGGGCACTCTGCCGCTGTCATCAACAGAAAACGCCTTGCTAACTGCCCCAACGGCTTCTCGACATTTGGCAAAAGGTAATAGACTTTCTGGGTGATTACACTGAAGGAATGTGATGCAATTTTACTTGTTGGTACGTTGAATATTGCCACTAGTTTATTTACAACCCTCGTATTTATTTGTTAACTAGCTGCTGTACCTGTGCTTCGCTACGGAATTCTACATTGTATACAGAATTCTAGGTTAGGTAGTGTACACGTTGTGAGCAAGATTGTATTAAATTGCATAGCTCTTAACGTTACCCTGGAAACGCGACGGGGAATTCACGAAACATCTTTTCTCATATGAAAACTAGGTTAGGGCATTTTCATTGTAAAGGTAGGCCCGCTTGCCTACCATCAGTCACAATCAGGTTGGAGAGTTTTCATTATAATGTCAGACACTCACACTCCACTGCCTTTTTACATCCTCAGAAAGACTGTCTTAGTGGTTTTCGCAACTGAAATGAACAGAGCTCATTACAATGACGTCAGTATGAATGGCGCGATTAAAAGCAATGCTTTCATAATAAATAGTCGATCAAATGAAAACCCACACATTTTCTCACTTTTAACGAACGCTGCCGATGTGACAGTCCAAAGTTCCAGAGCTGGAATGACCAAGCCGCAGACAGCCGTGATCCGTGAACACTCTTCGTCTTTTTTTCGGCGGGGGGACTCGTATAGTGGAGAGTCCCAGGGCAAAAACTATGTCTTTTTTACTAATCTGTTTCCTAGGAGTAAGCGATGAGTCGGAAAATCTCAATTCAATACACTGGCGGCGGAAAAATCTATCTGACTTGGAGGCTTTTCCTCCAAGCTAGAGCAAAAACCCCTCTTCACTGCTAATTTGGAATAAAATGAATGTAGAATTTAATAAAAGTGATGAGGAAGAAGCTTTTCTTAAGATACGGCTCTTTCTCGGGTTGAATTTTGAGTTATTTAGTGAATTCTGGTGCTATAATTTGGAATAAGCCTAAATTGTAAATCTAGACCAGGTACTACTACTACTAAGTGAGCCTCTGTCTTAAGTGGGCACACTGCTCATTCAAAACAGCGCGTAAAAGTAGGGATCGAATGCTGGAATACTCTGATGAACCAGTGTGTTACGCATCAGTAGTATCAGAAAATGTATGAACCAGAGGAATTGCATGCTAAAGAGGAAAGTTTTCTAACTCCCCAGCCATTTCCCGCCAATATTCAGTCAGGCTGTTATACTTGGTACACAGCAATAATCCCATCTATCGGAGTTGAGTGGGGAAGAGACAAAGAACATCACAACAAACAGTGGTCAATGTAATGTTATTGTTGCTCTGAAATACCAATCTTATCATAGCCGGTACGGTAAAACTGAATAAAACATAAATGATCGGAAATGGCACTCTATATAACTTTTGATAGGTAGTCATTTTTGATAGGGCCAATAACATAGGCATTTAAAAATTAAATTTTAGGCGCCTTCCCCTAAACTACAATTTCACTCATCGTTAATAAAATGATTTATAGCCTAGATTGTAGTGGTTCATACCCCGACTTAACATACCGATTTTCATTAAGTTCTCTTCAACCGTTTTCTCGTGATGCGTGTACATACATACATACAGACAGACAGACAGACAGACAGACAGACAGACAGACAGACAGACAGACAGACAGACAGAAATTACGGAAAAGTAAAAAGTGCACTTTCTTGTTACAGTGGACATGACCGATACAGAAATGCAATTCTTTTCAAATTCTGAGCAATGTACAGACAAAACTCTTATTTTATATACATAGATTACCGGACGAGTTGGCCGTGTGGTTAGGACCGCGCAGCTGTGAGCTTGCATCCGGGAGATAGTGGGTTCGAGCCTCACTGTCGGCACCCCTTAAAATTATTTTCCGTGGTTTCCCAATTTTACACCAGGCAAATGCTGGGGATGTATCTTAATTAAGACCACGGTCGCTTCCTTCCCACTCCTAGGCCTTTCCTATCCCATCGTCGCCATAAGACCTATCTTTGTCGGTGCGACGTAAAACAATTTTTTGAGAAGAAAATTGTTAATCGGACAATGCAGCAATCTTTGAGCCTTTTTTCAAAGATGTTGGATGCTTCAAGAGATAACTCCAATATTCTGATCATTTTGTTGACATTTCTAGGGTGATGATGGGGTAAGCTGGTAGTTAATTGTACCGCTCAATCTTCTGTAAATTGCTGTCTTACGGGAACGTCTAAGTGATTGCATTATTTTCAGAAGTAGAATGCTACCCTACTTACACAAAGTCCCAGTAGGAATTTTTACTCTTACGGTTTAAGGACAACCGGAGGATTGTATAGTTCTAGCCATCAGAGCAAAAGAAGGGCCATGACACCGAATATTTACAAGATATCCGGTCCCATTTCTTAGCTCCCGCCATTCCGATTCAATTTACTACAACTAATCAGTCGCGACGTGGCTACAATCACTCACCCACACCTTACATCGCTATGTTTTCAGACCGACTTTGAAGTAAGGGAGTGAATGCTGGGTAGACTCAAGATATGCTGTTCATTAGATGTAACAAACTGGTACAATCAGATGGGAACAATGGCAGGAGGACAATAGAAATGAGGATATAAAGTCTAAGTTAGTAAAAAACTCTATGGATGAAGAAGATTTAAATATAAACTGGCTTCGGAGGTAAAGCCATGTGAGGTGAATGGAGGAGGATAAGTTACATCGCAGGACACTGAATAGGCGGTAGAGCTCTAGCCTTCTGCCCCAACTTGGCAGATTCTATCCTGGCTCACTCCGGTGATGTTCGAACGTGCTCAAATTTGTCAGCCTCGTGTCGGTAGATTTACTGGCACGTTAAAACTTCTGCGGGACAAAATTCCGACACCTCGGTATCTTCGTAAGAGTGGTTAATGGGACGCAATACCAAAGCAAGCAAGCAAGCAAGTCATCTCCGTACAGGCCGTGAAGGCCCTTGGAGGGATGGAAGGTAAAGGCTTCCACTATCCGCAAGCTCGGCACTTGATGGGGCAGAGTGGTTACCTCTACGCCCTGCCACCTTTTCCCCCAGGAACTAACCTGGTACTCATTTTTGGTGTAGGCTGAGTGAACCTCGGGGCCATGTGCACCTCCGGAAGTGAAAATCTCGATTCTTAAATGTTACGACTTCCTGACGGGGATTCGAACCCACGTCCTTCCGGGCGAACCGAGCACGCCTTTACCGCCTCGGCCAGGCCCAGTAACATTAAATTATTATTCGTCGGTAACGATTATGTACGTAGTAATACCAAATGGCCAATTTCTTCCGTCTGGTGTTAGATGGTAAAACTATTTGAGTACAGCTACTGCACTTGGCGAGTGATAGAATAAAGAAGACATTGATGGCACAATAAAGTTATATGCTGATGATAATTCTGAAGCTTTCATGAATTAGAATGTGCGTTATGTTCTCTGTTTAAATTTATTGCTATTGTAGGCGAGTGAATAACTGATAATGTGGAACAAAAGTGTCTTTATGTCTATTTTGCCTCCGTTGTTTACCATCAGCACCACCACTATGAACGTCTTTTATAAATAATTCTTAAAGTATCCGCTATGAGAATTATATCAGTGCCCCTGTTACAGTATAAATCTGTTTTTGATGTATGTATCGGAATGTTAGCTAAGATTTACGAGGTTATTTACTTAGCGAGATGGTTTATACTGAGGAGAGGCTTTACAGAAGTCTTTTAGAGAAAAAAAGAAACAGAATGTCAGAACTGTACAAAAGCTGAATGACGCAATGCGCAGTGCTATCCGAACAAATGAAAAAGGGCTTCAAAAAATTAAGTAACTCGCTCGGAAAAACTTTATTTTGCAGACAGATACAAGGATAAGTAGTAGGACACTGATACCCATTATTACTCAACATTGTCACCATTCATGCCCAAGTACTTGCTCGAAGGGTACACGAGGTATTGATGCCCGCATGGAAGAAATCTACGTCATTCCCTGAAGCCATGACATGACGCCATGCTGAACGGCCGAATCGTCGTTGAACTGCGTACCAGCCAGGTGCTTCATCAACGGTCCAAAGAGAAGGAAATTACTCGGTGCCATGCTAGGGCTGTAGGGAGGATGATCCAGGTGATTGATTTCCTCACCAGGGGAGCGACAGTGAATATTGTAAGTTACTGTGACACACTGGAGCGTTGCCGGGTTGAAATTCGCAATAAAAGACCTGGACGTCTCTTAATAGGTGTCGTGTTGCTGCACGACAACGCCAGGCCACACGCAGCCAACAACACACGTGGTGCTTCCGCTAGGCTGTACTGGGCCATTGCCACATGTACTTTATAAATTTTGTGCAAAATGTAATAAAATAAATTATAAATACGGTATCAAAGGTAGTTACTGTTCTTTTAAGGCTCAAAACAATGACATCATCAGCCCCTCATTATACTAATCGACCGAGAAATGGCTGCGCGGTTCGGGTAACGTAGCTGTCAGCTTCATTCGGAAATAGTGGGTTCGAATCCCACTGTTGGCAATCCTGAATATGTTTTCCGTGGTTTCCTATTTTCACACCAGGCTGTACCTTAATTGAGGCCACGGCTGCTTCCTTCCCACTCGTAGGCTTTCCTATCCCATCATCGCCATAAGATCTGTCTGTACCAGTGCGATGTAAAACAATTTTTTAAAAAAGCAATCGGAAATAGAAATAAGGAGTTACAACCTCTGATAGAATTAGTGTACCGGCTAAGCAGCCGTTCCCAACATTTCTGCAGTAGCGAATACCCTTCACATGGAAACTTTACTTGTCAAAGTAGTATTTACATATGCACGTATTGAATTTACATATAATTAACTATTCAAAGTCCTCGATATAATGATAATTCCTTTTATAGCGATACTTTTTCTCGACTACCCCTGCATACCGTTGTATCTCTATTCAAATGGAATGAATTTCGGACTAACATTTTTATTCAAAGAGCTATGCTTCTGCAACGCGCTCGATTCTCAATTATTTATCTACAACTTGGGACTTATCGGCTCCTCTGTGAATAATTATCAGTGTCGGCTTCTTGGATCTCAAATCCGCGAGTTCAAAGTCGGAAGAGGTGTCCTTTTTTATCATTAAGTGCGGAAATATGTCCGTTCTGCTTCCCAGGCCTGATACGTTCAGTGTTAACGGAACAAAATTAATTAAAATTTAGCAATATGTAACCCATTAAGTACCATTAAGTAAAGTACTGTCAAACCGAATTTTGACATTGCCAGTACTAGTTCATGAATAGTAAGGTGTTTAAGGATCAATAGTTCTATGACCACTTTCATTCGCTGAGGTTCTAATTCCTCTGCACAGAAAACGAACTCAGGGGATCCATCATACTTACACACACTATCAAATCAGAAACGAGATTGTTATTCTATGTAACCTATGGCTCTCCCACGTAGCAAAAGTATTACGCTAGGGTGTGTCATTTATAGGGCCCGCATCCGTCTGCACTAAAAGATCCGAAAATATGCATGCACATATGCACTTAAAATGTTGAAAATATGCACGAAAATATGCACTAAAAATAAAACAAAACCCAATTACCAAACAAATTATTTAATTTGAACTCAGTGTTACATTGATAAACATGTTTCATTCCTTACAAAACGATGCATTGCAGAAGGTTTTGAACAGTTTTTCAATGTTTTCAGGGGTCAGTGAGTTTCTGTTGTCGCCGCAGAATTAATTTATACGCTGAAACTGATCGTTCTACGTCGACGGATGTAACTGGGCAATACTTGTACATCGGCTGTGACTGCTCGGAACATTCATCTGGCAAAGACTCTAGGCATGTTTACAGTTTAATCTGGTAAAACACTGCAATAGACGAAGAGCGAGTTAACAGATGAACGCACTTGTTTAAGCAAACCTTGGAAGGCTACTGTAAGGAGAAGGAGAAAGGAATGTCAGAAAGAAGGAAATTGCTGTTGTGAAAAACGTCATTATCCATTTACGTACTTGTATTGCGACAATGAAAGCGCTTTCCTTGATCAGGGAAGGTTTCTCATGTTGCCAAGTGATGTGCAGCAAACAGAGCTCATTCAGTTTCTGATTTCGTTCAGAAATCTTAGATAATCTGTCAAGCATAAGAGAAAAATATGTCTGTATATGCACTAACGTTCAAAATATGCATTTGCAAATGCGCATATGCATTTTTAGAATGTCCGGGCCCTCGTCATTTATATGGCTGCGGATGTGATAGCATCTATATTTGGGAACAGATTGAGATCAGGATATGTTAAATAGGTCGACTTAAACCACTAGCAAAAACAAAACAATAATAATAGTAATAATAATAATTCATCGTTATAATCATCAAGAGTCTTCTGCTTCCTTTGCAAATGCTTTATTTTTATTGTGTGTTTTACAGTGTTAATAATACCATAGTAGCATTCACATGCACATAAGGATTTACAATTCACACTTTACGAAAGCTAGATATTTGTATTTCTTCATGAGCGTATTAGCATGATAAAGGCACAAAGTGTTTAATATTGTGTTCATGTAATTGCTGTTTTACTAACCATTGTCTCATTTCTCATTCCAGGTGAGTACCAGCCAACACAGAAAGTTGTCGATAGTGTAGTCCATAGGTGAGTGTTAATAAATCACACGAAAAATTGAGCTTACAACTATACCATACAATGCTTTATGCACGACAGGTGTATAATCTGTAGATTATCGCCCTCAAAAGTGGGCGTAAACATCACTTTTAGCCTTGGCGCGTTACTTTATACAACAAGTGGCTAAAGTACTGTAGTGGGATTTTTACGAGTTGAAAGTTTAAACCACGAGCCGCAGGCGAATGCTTTAAATCATACGAGTAAAATTAGATTCCATTTCGTCATGAGACATTACATGTTTGACATAAATATGTTTCATGCCTGAGAGTCATTCGGAAATGTGTGTAACGTAACGCGACATTAAGTGTGACGAAAAGGTAACCATAGCAACCGTGATATAAGGTATGGATGGATGGTCAGACAATGTTACCTACAGTAGCTACTGTGCAAACCATGTTTTATGGCCGATTGTCATATGAAATTAACAGTTGTAGATGGATGATCATGACCGGGAGACATATTTAAGATCATTTTAATTTTCGCAAAGGGAAAAATTGTTTCTTCTTTTTTTTTCACTATCATTCGAATATCCGGCTCCGCGTCCGCCTATGACCCGGCGGCACCGGGTTCGATTCCCGGCCGGGACAGGGGTTTTTCATTGTAAATTATTAATATCCCTGGCCTGGGGACTGCGTGTTTGTGTCGTCCTTAAAGTTCCTTTCCTTACATTCATCACTCTACACTTACGCAATTCCACGTACACGCAGGGTCCTATCATATGGTGAAAGAAGTGGCAAAAGATCTACAGAGGTCGAATATTTGTCAAAAATCATGACATCTTTTAAATTCACAAATCCCAGTTAACAAAAATTTCATTGAAACAACCTAGTTGTTTGCAGCATATTTAGGTACGTTTCTAGAAGGCGGTGGTTGTAGGATTTAGTGGTTTCCAAGGTAACAGTATCATCAGAAAACCTGTTAGCAGTTCAATATAGATGGATCAAATAATTCCAGTCTTGTATTCCAGGGATTAATATGAAGAATATTTCCAACATTACTAAATAATCATTTTCGTTGACAGTTTAAATTCATAGAAACAATGTATTTTGGAAAATCTCTTGTCCAGGTGATTTTTTCACTCTGAAAATAAAGTACTTTTTACAGTTGTATACAATCACATTTTATTTTTTAATATGACGTAATTACCTTTAAACCGTACCGAAAGTACGGAAAATGACACTTCATCGTGTTGTAATTTCTTTCCGCATTGTTTTGCCAGAAATCATCTCTGATTGGTTGAAATCCGACTCACAGCAATGTAAACAGTCAGACAGATTATGAATCAATAAACACCAAATTTAACTTTGTTACATTTTTTCTTCGCCTGATTGTACAAGGCGTTATCGAAAAGTTTCCGTTTGAGGGGTATAAGCACGGACCTGTAGGCAAAGGAATTAGTGTGGCAGTCATGTCGTGCGTTAAATGAGGCCACGTGAACTATGGCGACGTTATTACCAAATGCGTCCAAACAGGACCAACGTGCTGTTATTCTGTTCTTGGCTGCCGAAGGACAAACAACGGTGGACATCCATCGGAAAATGAAGACTGTGTATGGGACAGCATGTCTGTCGAAAACCACCGTTGTGGAATGGTGCACCAAGTTCCGTGCGGGTCGCATTTCGACACAAGACGCCGGTCGATCTGGGAGGCCAGCCTCATCCATTACGGACAACAATAACAACTCAAGTGGGAGACACTCGAGGAGCACCCGCCCTATAGTCCTGATCTCTCCCCAGGCGATTATCAACGCCCTCAAAAAGGTCTTGAAGGGTCGAGGCTTCCTGTCGTACGAGGATGCACAGCAGGCGGTTATGGACTTCTTCACACAACAGGATACGGTGTTTTGCCGCACTGGGATCTTCAGCCTGGTGCGTCGGTAGAACGAGTGCCTCAATGCTTCCGGTGGTTTTGCCTGATTGTCACCCCGATTCAGGACTGTAAGGCCGTCGAACGGAAACCTTTTAATAGCTCCTTATAGAACCGTGCCATAATTATCGCCTCTGCATTCCAAGCTCAAGTAATCACCATGTTGAGTAATGTACAGGTTAATCAATTTCCGACAGATAAATATCGCCTTTATCACAGTACACCGTGAAGTTCGTATTACCTTTATTAATCCAGGACCGGATGACCATGCTTACGACTCTGGTGACTTAATGGACATTTTATTACCACATACAATTAATCTCGTATTAATTATTATTGGGAAAAAGTGAAAGTTCCTCTTAAAAGGAGAGTTTAGGTCAGATAATAAAATATTCTATACATATTTTTCATGAAAAATGTTTTAAAAATTAACTTAAAAATTATCTACATTCTATGGCATTGCCGGCCCCGTGGTGTAGGGGTAGCCTGCCTGCCTCTCGCCCGTAGGCCCCGGGTTCGATTCCCAGCCAGTTCAGGGATTCTTCTCTTGCCCTGAGGGCTGGTTCGAGGTCCACTCAGCCTACGTAATTAGAATTGAGGAGCTATCTGGCGTTGAGATGGACGCCCCGGTCTCGAAAGCCCAGAATAACGGCCGAGAGGATGCGTCGTGCTGACCACACGACCCCTCGTAATCTGCAGGCCTTCGGGCTGAGCAGCGGTCGGTAGGCAGGTCAAGGCCCTTTCAAGGGCGTTAAGTGCCGTGGGGTTTGGTTTTTGGTTTTTTTTATCTATGGCATTATTTAGAGAGTGATAATTAAACTGTCGTGTATAAAATTTTGTATTATTAAATTTTTCGTCAACTCGGTATATAACATCCCTCGGTGTATGTCCCTCGGGTATATTAAATACCTCAGGCAAGGAAAAAGCCTGTTTACGTCCTTAATACGTAAGCAACAGCAATTGCCATGCTCCGTTATCACACCCCGAAGAAGAAATAATGTTTACACCTTCAGTGAAAATTGATATCAGACTACTGATCTAATTTTGATGTTGTTGGGAGTGAAATTGCAGTTCGGGAAATTCTGCTCAGCTTGTAGCCCCAGGATACGAGGTGGTGAATGAAGATTGACTGCAGTGGTTTTCGCTGTCTCTCGTCGATTGTAAAATGAACGAGGTTAGTTCCCGGCGGTATGCCAAGCTCGCGACTGGGGTATTTTTAATTACAGCTCGCTTCTGGCACCAAGAATTGCTCGACCTATACTGCGTATATAACATTTCCTGTTCTGCGAAACTGATATTGCTACTTGTGGCTTTGCTAACCGAAAGGAAGTATCTGTCAAACAGTTATGCCCCCATGATGTCCCTGATGTCAATTTCAGCAGTGTACAATATGGGAACATTTTTTTAAAGGCTAAGTTATCTCCGCACAAGCCATTAAGGCCCTGGGAGAGATGGAAGGTAAGAGCTTCCACTATCTGAAATCTCCGCTGAAATCTCTACACCCGGTCGCCTTTATCCCAGAATTTTTTTTCTTTACGTCGCACTGACACAGATACGTCTTATGGCGACGATGGGACAGGAAAGACCTAGGAATGGGAAAGAAGCGGCCCTGGCCTTAATTAAGGTACATCCCCAGCATTTGCCTGGTGTGTAAATGGGAAACCACAGGAAATACCTTCAGGGCGTCCGACGGTGGGATTCGAACCTATTATCTCCCGAATGCAAGCTCGCGCGTACCTAATTGCACGGAAAACTCGCTCTGTTAAAATTATTTTGCACTGTAGAAAAATATATGTCGAAGGGTACATGTTTAAAATCTAGGTCTTAAAAACCGATGTGTAAAATTGGTATACAGTATAATACTTCTTAGACATAAGGCTAGTATTTAATGTAATAACAAGCAAACTAACCATAATAGCTGCTGTTATAAAATGCTTGTATAAAAGTTTGGGACCACCTCTGTAGTGTACTATTTAGCGTGTTTACCTGCCATCTCTGGAGGCCCGGGTTCGATTCCCGGCTCTGCCACGAAATTTGAAAGGTGGCGCGAGGGCTGGAACGGGGTCCACTCAGCCTCGGGAGATCTTCTGAGTAGAGAGTGGGAGGTCCACCCTGGAAATGGTTTTTCATGGTTTCCCACTTGTCCTCCAGGAAAATGCCGGAATGCTACCTACCGGGATGCCACGGCCGCTTCCTTCCCCCTTCCCTGCCTATACCTTCCAATCTTCCCATCCCTCCACAATGCCCGTGTTCAGCATAGCAGATGAGGGCGCCTGGGCGAGGTTCCTCGCCAGTTCTATCCCCCAGACCCAAAGTCTCAAGCTCCAGGTCACTGCCCTTGAGGGAAAACCAACCCTGGAGGGTAGACTGATTAAGAAAGAAAGATAAACGTTTGTATTACAATAAACTAATTCTCTCTCCACAATATCTGGTGATCCGGAATAAGCGGAAGGGATACTTCTATGTTAGGCTACATTATAGGCATACTGTATGTAATTGTAAAAATGAAATAGAGAACTCATATCAATTTGTTTACTATTTGATGAGAGAACATTCTTTAATTAACTCGTATTTTACTTGTAGCTACTGTATAACATGACTCAGTTTCGTAAGCTGCAGTGCCACGTGCTGATTGTTTCCTGAAGGGCTTATTCGCGTAAACACTTTTAAATTTTTTTAAAATATTTATGTTATATTATATTTATATTATATTATATATTATATTTATATTATATAAAGGTAAACACATTTCCTGTAAACTGCCATGATTCTGTGTAAATAATAAGGGAATTCCAGCAAATTGTAAGAAATAACTGGTTTAAATATCTAAGTAAACTTCCTGGTAGCATAGTTCATCATGATTACCTCACGGTACCTTATCATTGTTTAGATGAAATCGACCAATCATCTAGGCTCAATCTAGGTTTTAAAGACTTAATACTCTTCTCACTGGGACGTTCTGATCCATGCCGAAATTCCATGCGAAGTTGTCGGTATGCAAACCTGGCTCGCCCAGGTTGGAAATCGAATGACCACGTATGTCTACGCAATCTGACTAGCGTTTTATACTTTTAACGTTCTAAAGTGTCTCCTATGTTGGTCTAGTTCAACTTTCCTAATGGTATCCCTACTTATAAGACGTATGTACCTACTACAGGACATTCCCAGCAATGCCAGAGATTTAAGAATGGCAGTAGGTTTGGTATGCGATTTAAATGGTGCATACAGCTCACTTCTACTGGAGGGGTGTCTGAAAAGAGCTGTGCACCACCTCAAGATGAGCCAGGGGCGTAACGTTCAATGCAGGGGCCCCCACAGACTCCTCTAGCCTAATGCCAATCTGCACGGAAATTATCTGGGCAGTTCTGTAGAATCAGTCAAAATAGTTATTTTTTTGTTTTTTGTTTTTTTGTTTTTTTGCTTTTTGTTTTTTGTTTTACAGTATGTACGTAGAGGTATTGTAACTTGGTTGCATTTAGCAGCAGTTTATCATGTGAGTGTAACACAGCATACCTGTAATCAATGCAGCCCTTGCCGTCTCTCGCAACACCGTGACACGCTCTTTACGAACACCTGCACCAGATTAATGAAAGTAATTACAACAATGAAAGAGCCTCCGTGGCTCAGGCTGCAGCGCGCCAGCCTCTCACCGCTGGGTTCCGTGGTTCAAATCCCGATCACTCCATGTGCTGGACAAAGAGGAGAACGGGTCAGATTTTCCTCCGGGTACTCCGGTTTTCCCTGTCACCTTTCATTCAAGCAACACACTCCAGTATCATTTCAATTCATTAATCATTGCCGCAGAGGAGTGCAACAGGCTTCGGCAGCCGGCACAATTCCCGTCCTCGTCGCTAGAGGGGGCTTCGTTCTTTCCATTCCTGAGACAGTCAAATAACTGGAAAATAGGCTGTGGATTTTCATTTCCTTACAACAATGAAAACTAATACCAAAATATCATATTACAGTTAGGAAATGATACTTACTTGTATAGTGCACCTGAGATCGTACTGTGCACAAATTTTGCTGAGCATTTAACTTCCGTCACACGTTTATCCGACAACAGTGTGTAATGTCAATAAGAAGTTGGTGTAGTAACAATCAATGATCTCCGTTTCGAACGAGCTATCTCTGAGTGAAGTTAATAACAGACCAACATTATCAGTTGTGGGGTCTGATATTTTTCAAACTTTAGTTGAACAGTTTTTTTATTTAAGTTTGTTCTTTTTCGATCGAATAAATCATTAGGCTATAACTGAGACTTCGGTATCGATTACAGAGTGTAGTTGTATAGTTACTAAAAAATGAAACCAATTAAAGTTAGGTACGAACATCTAGAGCGCCTCCGTGGCTCAGACGGCAGCGCGTCGGCCTCTCACCGCTGGATACCGTGGTTCAAATCCCGGTCACTCCATGTGAGATTTGTGCTGGACAAAGCGGAGGCGGGACAGGTTTTTCTCCGGGTACTCCGGTTTTCCCTGTCATCTTTCATTCCAGCAACACTCTCCATTCTCATTTCATAGCATCTATCATTCATTAATAAATCACTTTGGGAGTGGCGACCCCATCGTACTAACAGCCTATATCTGCTTCATTCATTACATCCCTGACCCGGTCAATGACTGGAAAACAGGTTCTAGGTTTTCATTTTTTTTTTCACGAACATCTAAGTGGTGCATGGTTGGGAGCTCAGCCGCTAAGCCACGGAGGAGTCAAATAAAACCTATGAAACCTATTTTTTAATAATCTTACAATAACGAATAACCCCTTTTTTTTATATCACTTGACAATATATTGCATCACTTCTACCTGCTGTAATTAAATTTATATTAAGTTATTCCTAGGTTTTTAGTTTTATTTGAAGGGGGCTGAATTCTTATTTTGCCGGCCCCGTGGTGTAGGGGTAGCGTGCCTGCCTCTTAGCCGGAGGCCCCGGGTTCGATTCCCGGCCAGGTTAGCGATTTAAACCTGGACCTGAGGGCTGGTTCGAGGTCCACTCAACCTAGATGATGCGAATTGAGGAGTTATATGACGGTGAGATAGCGGCCCCGGTCTCGAAAGCCAAGAATAACGGCCGAGAGGATTCGTCGTGCTGACCACACGACACCTCGTAATCAGCAGTCTTTCGGGCTGAGCAACCGTCGCTTGGTAGGCCAAGGCCCTTCAAGGGCTGTAGTGCCATAGGGTTTGGTTTGGTTTGGTTTGGTTTGGTTTGAATTCTTATTTTGGCAGGCGGGCCCCTGTTGCATTCATTACTCCCCTGCGATGAGCACACGACTTTACTTACTTAGCACAATAAATTCTGTAGGAGTGTTTGAAATAGTCTAATGTTGTTGTTCTGCCTTCTCAGGCTGGCTGGAGTTCATTTCAAATCTGATAGTAGGATCACAGCGCTGTCCTTTCTGCGGTCGATGGCGATTATGTGGATTCGCCTGCTGCTCCGTCCTGTAGTGATACATGACACTTCTTCGTACACTACCATGCCTTGCTGGGATAAGGAAGTTGTGATCTTTGTTCGGATCCTGTAATGTCTGGTGTTGCCAGGAGTGGTGCAGACTCCACGTTAAACGAGAGCAGCTCGCTCTAAGATCGATACTCTCCTCAGGTGCTGGTTGCTCGAGGAGTAATTTGCACTTATCTGTCTTTTGTCTGTGCCAAATGGTCCGGGAACATCCTTGACCTGTATCTTCAACCAACCGACTCCTCCTCAATATAATCTGCCTGTATCATCCATGACAGGAACACCAATGTACTGTATACAACCGTATATGCTGGTAGTATCCAGTATTTGCTCTTCTATTTATTGCACAACTCCCGGAAGTGTACGGTACTTGTTGTGAGGGTCAACAGCCTCCATGCTAAGCACTGTGTCACGCATAACGTGCGAATATATTTTCTTTTCGACAATTCCTTGTAATATATGCCCTGTCCTTCATTTCAAATCTTGTGTTGACAATAATGTGAAATTTTGTTTTCGGCAAACTAGAAAGCTTTCAAGTTTACATTTAAACACTGGAAAGTGCGGATTCCTTCTTAACAAACGACAAGAAGTTGAAAATGTAGAAAACTCCACTTCTGGAAGGTTATGTATTTGGGTAGTGGACAGAAGTAAAGAAGACCAATAATGTAGCCAAGCCCAAGCAAGAAAGGATTCTCTAGAAAAAAATAAATTCACTCACTTCAAACTTAAATAGGCGTATTAGTTAAATTTTACCGAAGACTTGCGTGAAACGTTGCCTTGTACGGAAGTGAAATGTGGATTGATGCAGAAAGGAAGGGAATAGAAGCTTTTGAATTATGGTGTTACCGAAGATGTTAAAAGCGATGTGTGGAGATCGGATGGCAAGTGAAGAGATACTGAATCTAGTCTTTTGGAGGAGAACCAGTCTGGCGAAGTTTGAATAGAAGAAGCGAGAGATTGATAGGGCATATCTTGAGGCGTTCAGGACTTGTACAGTTGAGTTTTTGTAAGTAAGTATAATGGGCTATACATGGTTGGACGATCCCAAGACATGAATGTGAAAATATACACTAGGGGTAGAAAGAAAGTACTTGAAACACTGTCTTCTTTTCGCGTGGGAACAAGTAGGGGCCGTGTTGTTTGCAGCACATGTGGAGCTACTCTACGCTCCTAGTTGCGCTAGTGCAGGTCCTGCGGACGAACTAGTGCGAAGCCGTCAATTTGTAGTGTCAAAGCGGACTGCCCTAAGGTCATGTTTTCGAAGGTGAGAAAATGAACATGGATAGATTTCGAAGTGGCGCGTGGAAGGTTTCTGTAACATCAACTTCGTCCTTCATTGGCTAGGAAACAGTTCCATTTCGAAACTCATCAGCCCATTGCCTAGCACGACAATGCCCGCTCTCAAATTGCTATTCCTATGAAGAAACGATTGGCATACTGGAGGTGGGAGGTCCTGGAGCATCCTCCATATTTACCGAACATAGTCCTTGTGTCTTCGATTTGTTCCCCAAACTAGAGAAACCACTCCGAGCGAAGCGTTTCCATACACAAGACACCATTCTTCAAGAGATAGGGCGCTTCATCGCGGACATTAAAAAATGCAGCACTGCTACTGGTATCCTGCGCCTTCCGCATATCTGGCAATGCGTGCAGCATCTTGCAGGGGATTTCATTGAAGGCCTATGGAGGTATGATGGTGCTACAATAAAAAAGTATCGTATATATGCATCTGTTTCCATTGCTTCTTTCCCAGCCCTCGTGCACTGTGTATTAAAGTAGATGTAGGATGCAATATTTTCGTTGATAATGTAGAGGTTAACACAGTGTGGGGTGGCATGATTAACTACTTCATACCAATGAGATGGTACCATTATTATTAACTTCAAAGACCCTTCGCCCGAAGAAGTGCATCCGACTACGAAGAGGCAAGCGGCGATGCTGTTCTAAAATAAGAATTGCTGGACGTCTGAGATGAGCCGAATGATTACAGTGGTGGCCTCAAGGTCTAATTACTGTGAAGCTTAAGGAGCTGGACAGCGGCCAACTTTACTCATTCACAGGCCATTGCTCGACACTACACGCGACAATAGCGGCCACTTCCTCTGTACTTGACACGGTCCGCTCTGTTCTGTACCACTTAGAACCGTTCACAATATTCTGTCCTAATAAGAGTTAAGGGCTTAACGTATCTCAATTTTATACTTACCTCTGTAACAAAAAAATACCTTCCGTCAGTTAAGATCAATGGTTTCTTCTCCGTCAAATATCTTTGAGGCTCTTGACCTAGTAGAAGACGTAACGTAGACCATGAGTTGCTCCTATCCAAACTTTATCACCTAGGGTTCTCCTACAGTACTCTGAGATGGTTGGGAGCTTATTTACACGAACGTCAACAACGTGTCACCAATCAAGGTGCATTTTCTTCGTGGCAATATGTAAAAAGAGGTGTCCCACAAGGGTCAACCCTTGCTCCTTTGCTATTTTCTGTCTATATCAACGACCTAGCTAAACAGCTGACACATTGTAAACGTCACATCTGTGCTGACGACGTACAATTGTACATCCATGCAAAACCAACAGACGTTTTGACAGCAATCGAGAAAATTAACATGGATCTAGAGGCCATAAGTAAATGGTCTTACCAGCATGGACTTATTTTGAACCCAAAAAAGTCCCAAACTATAGTAATTGCCCACCCAAGACTTATTTCCGACAATTTCCGCATGTCTATCCCCGACGTACAACTTCAAAATCAAGTTTTGCCCTTTTGCAAGAGCGTAAAAAATCTCGGAGTAACCATTGACCAGCACCTCTCGTGGACGGATCAGATAATATCTGTGAGTAGACTATTTTTTGCTACGTTGCACACATTAAACAATTTCAAATTTACTTTTCCGTTCAGTTTAAAGAAGAAACTAGTTGAAACCCTCGTTCTTCCAATATTCGATTATTGTGACGTAGTTTACAAAGATGTAAAAACCGAGCTTCGAGATAAACTACAACGTGCACAGAATGCCTGTGTAAGATTTATATGTAATCTGAAATTTTCAGATCATGTTACCCAGTCTTAGGTCGACCTCGGATGGCTACGCCTTGAAGACAGACGCAAGCTGCATACCCTGACTTCATTGCACCGAATCCTTACCTTACAATCCCCATCTTACCTGTATGAACGATTTCATAGCCTTTCTGAACACCACGATAAAAACACCAGAGCGCTGAGCTCGACATTGCTCGCTATTCCTAAGCATAAATCCTCAACCTACAACAATTCCTTCACTGTTGTGGCCAGCCGTGAATGGAACTTCCTTCTGCAGGAGGTCAGAGGGATATCAAACCACGGAAGATTTAAAAGTATGTGTTCAAAATATCTCTATGAAACGAGCTCGTAGTGCGACAGTCTTCTTCTTCTTCTTCTTCTTCTTCTTCTTCTTCTTCTTCTTCTTCTTCTTCTTCTTCTTCTCCTTCTTCTTCTTCCTCTTCTTCTTCTTATTATCATTATTGATTATTTTTATTATTACTATTATTATTATTATTATTATTATTATTATTATTATTATTATTATTATTATTATTATTATTATTCATCAGTAGTGTTAGAAAGTACTCAGCTGTGGTTTTCCTGCATACTTATCCCTATCCCCATTTTGCAATGTTTTTCACCCACAGTAAACACATGAAAACTGAACATTCGTCAATGTGATATACTTCTGGAATTGGACAAATTAATTGTAAATATTAGTAGGTTTATCTATATTATTATTATTATTATTATTATTATTATTATTATTATTATTATTATTATTATTATTATTAAAATTGTAATTCGTTCCTTGTTGTATGTTAATTTCTTCGCAGGAAGCAAAATGTTAATTTATATTGTGTATTATAATAGTTATTTTTATGTACAGCAGGATAGCATAGTACCGTAGTAATTTGTTTCAGTCTCGTTTTTTCATTTATTCAGTATGTTATATATTTTTATGTTAATTATGTATTTCACTGGTTAAGTGTAAGACAGGGACACGTGTCCCTAACTTTACCAGTTAAAATAAATCATGTCTATCTATCTAACGCTCCTCGTATTACCATGGGTTGACAAATCAACGAGCACTGGAACCATTCCCAAGAAATTAAGTGCCGCATTGAGAAAGCCAGGGCAGCATTTGTAAGCCTCCGTCAAGTATTCTGTAGGAGAGAAATACTACCACCACAGCTCCGGGTTAGAATTGCACGGTGCTATGTGTTCTCCATCGTGGTGTACGGAGTCGTGTCCTGAAAAATGAAAAAGGTCACCATAAAATGATTATACCGCTTTTCACGAGAGTTTAATTCTCATGTAAACAAATAGGCGGAGCACCTTGCTGTTGCACGTGGACATGGACGTAGTTGATTGGAGAAGCAACCGTCGCACTCACTCGACTGTAGGCGAGCTCGAAGAAAAGTAGTTCGTCGCATTAATTTTATTTTATTTTAGTTTAATACGTTTAGACACTTTGGAAGAGTACGTATTCAAATTAAAATATGGTTGTCATATATACCTATATACAGTGTGTTTCAAAAAAGACTTTACAACTTTGACAGCTCATAGTTATTTATTCATTTCAGTTACAGGCATGGTTTTTGTGTCACCTTGACTGTCAATAGATCAAGTTTTGACTCGCGTGGTACGCTAGTACAGAATCGCGCCACTGCAAGCGCTAGCGGCAGTTTGCAGCAAAGATGGCTGCCTTCACCGGTCCCGAGCGCGCTCGCTGTGTGTTTTGGTTTGAAGAGTCGATGTCGGCAACAACTGTGCAACGTAATTTTCGTACAAAGTATGGTAAAGATCCCCCCAGTAGGCCTACTATTTATGAGTGGCATAAGTGCTTTATTGAAACTGGATGTTCGGTAGGCCATAAGAAATCCTCAGGTCGTCCACGTACGTCTGACGATGTCGTAAAGCAAGTGAGACAACGCTTTGAGCACAGTCCTCGAAAATCGGCACGGCGTGCTTCTCCAGAGCTGGGCGTCGCACATACGACTATTTGGCGTGTGTTGAGAAAACGGTTACATCTCAAACCATACAAGTTCACAATGGCACAGCAACTAAAAGGCACTGATAAGATTGCCCGTAAAATGTGTGGACATGTTACATCGGTTGGAAGAAGATGAACATTTCATTGGAAAGATTATCTTCAGCGATGAGGCAACTTTTCACTTAAGTGGTAAAGTTAATAGACACAACTGTAGGATCTGGGGCAGTGAAAATCCAGTGAATGTGCTAGAACATGAACTTGATAGCCCAAAGTTGAACGCATTTTGTGGATTGAGCAAGAGCAAAGTTTACGGGCCTTTCTTCTTCAGTGAGAAAACTATCAACGGAATAGTGTACTTAGATATGCTGGAAAACTTTTTAATCCCGCAGATTCTCATCATACATTTCATGCAAGATGGCGCGCCGCCACACTACCTCTCCGACGTCCGGGATTTCCTGAATATACGCTTTACGGGTAAGTGGAATGGACGAGGTGCACCAATTGCATGGCCCCCACGCTCACCAGACCTGACACCTCTTGACTTTTTCTTATAGGGATTCGTCAAGGATACAGTGTTTGTTCCACCCTTACCGGCTTCTCTACCAGAACTCGGACGTAGAATCTGCATCGCAATTGAACGTGTCACGCCTGACATGCTGCAGCGAGTTTGGCAAGAAATCGACTTCAGATGGGGTGTGTGCCCCATGACCGATGGAGGTCACATTCAACCTGTTTAGGTAAAACTTGATCTATTGTCAGTGAAGATGACACCAAAAACATTTATGTAAGTAAAATGAATAAATAACTATGAGCTGTTAAAGTTGTAAAGTCCTTTGTGAAACACCCTGTATATGGGTGTATGTGTGTGTTTTTATTTATTTTATAAAATAGTGATTAAAAAACGAGAAATGAAGGCACAAGGCGTGGTGTAATACAGGAAGTCTTCTCGTAGCGGGGGAAAGTCGCAAGCTGTACAGCGTGGAGATAAGGTGTTGCATCTTGCAGCAGCAGTCAGTGTCAGTATTCATAGTGAGAGAAATGGAGCAAGAGTAGTGTAGTGAAGCACAAAAGAGGAAAACCGCTCTGAAGTGACCATAGACGTGCACTGTGAATGTCTTCAATAAACTAAGTTTTAGTCATTTATTCAGAAGTTCAGATCTTCGCACTGTTGTCGTATGCGATGAGCAGTTCTGTACGTCCGAACACGAGACGTTGACGGGGTGGAGGTCGGTACTACTCGTTCAGCGAATCACAACTCTTTCTTTGGCGGAGGCGTGGACATACCATGTTTACATCAGGATTAAACTCTCGTGAAAAGACATATAGCAGCATTTAAAAGACGGGTATACCGTCGCTTCCTTCGTGTCAGCTGGAATGTGGAATAATAATAATAATAATAATAATAATAATAATAATAATAATAATAATAATAATAATAATAATAATAATAATAGATTCGCCTCTGTGGTGCAGTGGTTAGTGTGATCAGCTGCCATCTCCGGAGGCCCGGGTTCGATTCGCGCCTCTGCCACGAGATATGAAAAGTGGAAGTGGTATGAGGGCTGGAACGACTTCTTATCCTCCTCGGGAGGTCAACTGAGTAGAGGGGATTCGTTTCCCACATCAGCCATCATCGAAGTGGTTTTCCGTTGTTTTCCACTTCTTCTCCAGGCATGTCGGGATGGTAGCTAACTTAACTAACCATTTCGTTTCTTCCTTCCCTCCTCCTTGTTTATCCCTTCCAATCTCAGGAGATCCCGTTTACTCCGCCATCTAGTAGGCCCAGAGTGAAGTAAAAGGGAGTGTTGAAATTGACGAGTAAGTCACGAGATGGTGTCAAATTAAGATGATTGCACATGGTAACTGAGGTCATACGATTATTATTTTTTATTATTATATATTTTTGTTTAGAATTTGATTTACGTCGCACCGACACAGATATGGCAGGCAGGGAAGGAAGCGGCCGTGACCTTGAGGTACAGCCCCAGCATTTTCCTGGTGTAAACATGTGGAAACCACGGAAAACCATCTTCAGGGCTGCCGACAGTGGTGTTCGAACCCACTATATCCCGGATGCAAGCTCACAACTGCGCGCCCTTAACCGCATGGCCAACTCGCCCGGTATTATTATTATTATTATTATTATTATTATTATTATTATTATTATTATTATTATTGTTACGGAGATTTCCGCGGTAGGTAGAGGTGAAAGAAGGTGCGGGTGTGAATAGGTCTCCAACTACGGAATTAAAGTTAATGTAAAATTTAACAAGGTTATATTTTCTTTCCAAAATTCAGAAATAACAAGAATGGCAGGTACGGGGTAGCAAGACAACAAAGTACAATTACAGTATTTACAGGATTTGGGCTTCGAGCCCTGAAAACACAATTCTTGAGCAACTAGCCCAACTTTACGATATACAAATTTCAACAACGGGGCAGAAGACCCCAATCAAACCCTGGAGCACTTGCTCCAAATTACACAGTAAAGCCTCCTCGAGGCATACAACACTCAGTTTTCAAAAAAAAACTACTCGCTCTCAACTTTAAGCCTCTCCCAGGCCACACCAAACTCCACCTTCAAGCTGTCCTCAACGGACATAAACCCAGGGGTAAAATACCCAATCTACTGAGGCCTATTAAGTGAGAAAAGGTTAATTATATGGCCTCTAAAATACCAACTTGAAAGGAGGCTCTCCGCACTCCTAATACACTTTATTTAAAACCTACTTGGCACTAGGCCGTTAATGCAAGGGCTAATCCCATACTACAGAGGTGACTTCAGAAAAGAACAATTTACATTATATTAACGAAGAATAGGTTGAGAAAAATAAGTTCACCTCAAAACAATATGATTGGGAGCTCGAGAGGGTTAAGCACTCTCTATCCCGATAGGCAGTTTAAAAGATGAAATAGATACAAGTTTCTTTACATTTTAAGGAAGGTTACATAATGGAAAAAGCTTCGGACCCGCTCCGAGAGTTAAACTGCTGAGCTAGCAAAGAAAGAAGTTATTAATTGGCCATTACCTTGTTGTTGACCGCTGCCGAAGAAAGAGGCGCTTCCCGCCCCCTGCTATGTACTTTACACACTGAAAGATGGAACAGAAGTGGCGCAGAGACCCTAAAATCAGCAGTTTATATACACTCGCGGAAGGTTCTAGGCGTTTGGGGAATGAGAACACCCGCCCACAATCACTTTATTGGAGAATAAAGAGAAACCCGTACACAAGATGAAGAAGAAACACATTATTGGTGGAAAATTAAGTTAAGAAATTCGGGATTGGCTAGATTTAAAACAAGGGGAAAGAAAGGGTTAATATTGCCAACTTAACCAATGACTGAAAGAAATTTAGCAAAGAACAAACTTTTGAAATTACATTTTCTCCAAAAAAAACAGTTCTTTCACTTCCCACCAGGGTGCACTATTGTTGATCTTCAGTAGTGTCCTCTAGAAGAGAAAGTTCACACTTCTTACTTCAAGCAAAACAAAAACACATCAAAAATGACACAGTTCTAAAACTCCAAAATTTACAGGTAGTGACATCTTCTGAGAAAGTAGAAAATTAATACCGTCAATAAAGTTCAGACTTCCTCCAGCAGAGGAGTTTCAACTGGCGCACATTTTAAATTAGCGGCGTGGAGGTGTACCGCCCGGTACAATTATTATTAAATGTCATCATCTGTTTAACGTCCCAACGAGGCCCCTGTTGAGCCTAGCAGGTGTGGCCGTTTGGTTGAGGTACTGGTGCTCCTCCCCAGATTCGTTCCCACCCAAGTGCCTCATGCTCCAGGATACTGCCCCTGAGGCGGCAGAGGTGGGATCACTCGCTGAGTCCGCGGGAAAAACTAACCCTGGGCAAATGCCAAGGAATTCTCGCTATTTATATGTGTTGTGGATCAGTGAAAATCCACAGCCTGTTTCCAGTCATTCGACCGGGTAAGGAATGGCGAGGATAGGAATTGTGCCGGCTGCCGAACCCGGTCGCACTCTTCTGAGGCAATGATTAATGAATGACAGATGAAATGAAATGATATTGGAGTGTGTTGCTGGAATGAAATATGACAGGGAAAACCGGAGTACCCGGGGAAAAGCCTGCCCTGCCTCCGCTTTGTCCAGCTCAATTTTCACATGCAGTGACCGGAATTTGAACCACGGAACCCAGTGGTGAGAGGCCGGCGCGCTGCCCCCTTAGCCACGGAGGCTACTTGGGGATCTATTTCTCTAAACATATTATAACATAGCTTTTTTTTTTTTTTTTGCAGGCGCGACGAGGATATTTATGTTAAAAGCAAATTCTATTTTCAAATGCAGCAGCAAGAATTCTTTCAGGAACACTGATTAGTTTTCAGGAAAGTAAAACCGTGTAACGTAGAGATATTTCAGGTTCAGGAAGGAGTAGCCTGGAATATTTCGACGATTTAGAGAAGTGGTATGTGTACACTTAAGACAGATTTCAATATCGTCATGATGTCTGACCTTGAGAAGGCGATAGGCTTTAAGCTCACGTGTTTCGCCACTTTGAACCACTTTGCTCACTTCCTTTCGTCCGACTTCTGGTTCTTCTCTTGCTGTACAGATGGATCCACCTATTACGTCATCCTCCTTCGTGAACCAATTCATTGATCAAAGAGATGGCGGTTTTTGAATGGGACCTTCAACTCAATTGAGGGCGAACGACTGACCACTTGATAGATGAAACTATGAGAGTCTTCTTAATTGTCTAGGTCAGTGGATAAGTTGCTGAGACCTTGACTTCTTCTTTGAGAGGATGGTCGACCTTCGTTAACGATATTGAATATTCTGCGGTGACTAAGCCTGGTACTTTAGCAAGACATCCCTACAAGGTCTCCTGTTAACTCATTTCGTACTTCAGTAATAATAATAATAATAATAATAATAATAATAATAATAATAATAATAATAATAATAATAATAATAATAATAATAATAATAATTAATAATAGAATCGATAAGAAAATGAAGACTGATATTCTATGGGCATTTGTTCAGACTGCATGGAAAGCGATTGATTTTCCTTAAGCAATGGATAAACCATATGGTGTCGTATGAGTTGCGCCGAGTATAAGTTGCGCCGTGTTAAAATCAGTATAACTTGCGCCGTGGTCATTAATCATTCTAGGAACTAGAGGTCTTGTTTGGGAATTCCACAGGGAAGTTTAGTGTTTCAGAATGTGACAGTGTCCACTCCCTACCAGGGTTTTGAAAAAGCTTCTTCATGACGCTGATGGAACATAGGCTTCCCATCACTGCTCCGGGGGTTAAATCTACGATAACTTTAGATAGCGTTTATGCTGGACAAGCTGGCGTCAAACTATTATTTCTGATTTCTTCATATTTATATCAGCATCACTGTTTGAAACAATTCCATTTGTCATTTATTAATCTTTCATACCCAGGGAATGCGACAGGCCTCGCCAGGGCACACAATTTCCTTTCTTTGGCAGTAGCTATGGTTCATTCTTGAGCCCTATCACTTCATAAGGGGTGCATGTCGGGGAAATGTAGGGTGAGACAGTTTTTTTCTGTTTTCACTGGTCATTCTTTATTCAACAAATTCGCTACATTCCATTTGCCATCCATTAATCTTTGTCCGCAAAAGCACGTCATATCTCGCATTCGGCAATATTTTCTTCCTTTAGCGGTATTTCATCCTTCATTCATTCTATTCTTGACCCTATCAGTTAGCTACAAACAAGCTGTGGATATTCTTCATAAGACTGAAAGACTGATTCCATGTTTCCACACTTGGTTTGTAAATTAAGTCAAACTACGTAGTTATACACATTTCACCCACTGATATAAATATGATGCAGGTTTTCTAAATATGCAAGAAACCAACATTGATAGAGTGAATACTGAGCTCGATAGGTGCAGTCGCTTAAGTGCGGCCAGTATCCAGTATACGGGAGATAGTAGGTTCGAACCCCACTGTCGGCAGCCCTGAAAATGGTTTTCCGTGGTTTCCCATCTTCACACCAGGCAAATGCTGGGGCTGTACCTTCCCACTCCTAGCCCTTTTCTGTCCCATCGTCGCCGTAAGACCTATCTGTGTCGGTGCGACGTAAAACAACTAGCAAAAAAAAGATAGAGTGAATGATATTTTTTATATATTAATTTCAAAATCTCAGTACTACAGATATTCACAGACATTCCTTGAACTTGGAAATAACCCCCTGCGGTGCAGCGCAGGTAGCAGATGCTTAAGACAGCTGTCAAATCACTTCTACTCCCAGTGGGGAATCTCCACGGCGCAAATTATACCCGGCGCAACTTTTACTCGGCGCAACTCATACAGAACCAACCATATACCTAATATTTCGAATATTTGGTTTCAGGAGATCAGAAAGGACCTGAACAGTGTCGGACTAAAGTGGGAGTACATGTCAGATCGAACGGGGTACATGTTGCAAATTGACAAATTCAAGGCCTTTCGTAAAGAACACAAGTACAACAGCGGGTGGCCGGAGGAAAGAAGAGAGGGTGACAACGAAAGAATGCGGAGATTCTGCACTGCAGTTTCTGCAAAAACAACAACAAGAACTACAAAAGGGAAAATATATATATGCACACTTTCTAAAATAAAAATAAATAGACACACTAGTAAAGAACGCAAATAAACACAATACCGATATCCCTGTCACATAGCCTATGTAGGTATATTTGTCCAAAGATACGTGGATGTCATCATTTAGTAAGCGATCCTTACTATGAATTATAATACAAATTAAAACATTAACGTCATGTTTGCTTACTGAGTTTTGGCTCCTTTTCCAGATTTCTCTGTTTTGTTTTCTTGCTTTGCCTGCTATTCGCTCTGTATATTCAAAATGGTGTAAAATTTCCCGTTCGTAATATCAATGTCTTTCAATGTTTTACATCACAGTCTGCAAGATCACATCGATCATTTGTAGTCTAACGTCCCTCTTTGATAATACGTCTCTCAGTCATGGCCATCCATCAATACTTCACTCCAGAGCCTGCCAGATCATATCGACCACCCGTATTCCAACGCCCCTCTTTGATGATATGTCTCTGAGTCTTGGCCATCCATCAATACTTCACATCACAGTCTAAACGGTTGCTAGGTAAAATCGCGCAACACACTTTGTTTAGCTGATTTCGTGACGCAAATTTCCAGATGACGTCAAGCTTAAAGACATATTTATGTAAAAATAATTCCAAGCATACCGCTTAGCCAATTCGCTCGGTCTTTCAAAGTAGATAAAACGTTCTACGATATCCTTGTCGTAATGTATCATACGGTTTTACTATACTCGAAGGGCTCTGCAACTCCTATCTCGTATTGTAATAAGATACTTTAGGATATTCATATTGTCTGTTTGTTAAGTTATCAGCCCGGGCGCTGGTTGGATCCTCAAATAGCACCAATGAAGAATATGTAGTCACGGAAACCGAAAAAACTTATAGCGTCACTATGATCAGGTGTATTAGGCAGGATAAGGAGTGATTTAGTTGGCCATTACTTTCTTCATTACCGGGCGAGTTGGCCGTGTGCGTAGAGGCGCGCGGCTGTGAGCTTGCATCCGGGAGATAGTAGGTTCGAATCCCACTATCGGCAGCCCTGAAGATGGTTTTCCGTGGTTTCCCATTTTCACACCAGGCAAATACTGGGGCTGTACCTTAATTAAGGCCACGGCCGCTTCCTTCCAACTCCTAGGCCTTTCCTATCCCATCGTCGCCATAAGACCTATCTGTATCGGTGCGACGTAAAGCCTCTAGCAAAAAAATAGCTTTCTTCATTGGGCATCATCATCACCATGAATTAAAAAAAAGAAATCTGGACATTATAGAGGTATCATTCTACTTTCTCATTCACAAACTTCTGGAGCAAGTGATTGAAAAAAAGACTCGCAAAATAGTAGAACCGTTATTGGAGGAGAAGCAAAACAGCTTCAGGAAGAGCCGAAGCCCTGCAGACCTCATATTTGCTGTCCGAATGTTAACAGAGAAGCTCTGGGAATATGGAAAGAGTGACGGTCTTTCTGGAAATCGAGAAGGCCAACGACATTGTTCCCAGGAAGAAGATCTGAGAAGACTGATAAAATTAAGATGCTCTATCAAAAATGCTTCAGATCCAAATAGGGGATGGAAGATCAGATTGGTTGGAATCCAAGAGAGGAGGCAAGTGTCTTATCATCACTCCTACTCATCATTGTCATGGACTGGATTATAAAATCCATCAAAGAACATTGCAAAGAGCCTAATATTCTTCATCTTTGCAGATGATGTTCTCATTTGGGGAGAAACTGAAGCAGAGTAGGCCTATATTTGGCGTGACAAGTTTAAAGAATATGGAATACGGATTAGATAGAACCTATTGAACTGACTATCAACATAAAATGTACAGATTCAGAAAAAATTCTGGAGATAACTCAGTGTCAATCTGTTTCTAACGTTAAATGCCTTGAGAGTAACGTTTCAAAAAATAACAAAATAAAACAAGAAATACTTGGTAGGACTCAATTCGATTTTCAGTTTTATTTTGAAGTGAGAAATCTGCCGTGGGAAGGCAATTACCCCAGACAGCAAAATTGACCAAGTTTCATTCCTACTTCATTCCAGTTTTCACCGATGGACTCGAAACATGTACCCTACACAACAGGACTAATAGTAAAATCCAGTCAAGAGAAACGAAATTCAACAGAACAATGAATCAAAAGACCAGGAAAGACAAGATTAGGAATGAAACAAATAGGAAGGAGCTTTTAGGAAGACATGGTTTGGACATGTTATGAGGATAGAAAGAAGGGCAACATCAAGGAATTACTTTGACAGAGAAGTGAGGGGGAAGAGACCAATAGGGAGGTCAAGGAATTGATGGACAGACCTAGTAAAAGCGGAGGTCAGCAAGGGGAATGTGAAGTGAGAGGACATAGAAACACAGAAACTATATTCTGACAGGAAGAAGTGGCGAGCACCTGTACACCACACCCGCGAAACTGGAGTTGGTAACGATTATGATGATGATTTCAGAGGAAGCTACATTTTTCTCTAGCCTGTGCTAAGAGACTGATGCAAAAATACCACATCCATCAAGAAACAGAAACACGTGGAATTAATAACGTAAATAAATATCGTGTAACGAAATAACAAGATTATTAGCTTCCTTGCGTTTTAAATGGGAAGAAGGAGAAGACTAGAATCATTGCGACTTGGAATATCGTAGTCCACTGACATATTTCGCTAGAGATGATGTATGTTTGCAAGAAGTGGGGAAACGAGCAAGGAAATGAAACAGAATACACACAAAAGTTGACATTGACGAGACTGTGTGCTATGTTGTTTGCTCTCACCCACTAGATTTGTCTTCTCTGATGATCATCTTTCTTGACGGTATTCACTCTTCACAAGGGGATATTTCAAGCTCCTTTCTTCCAGCAGAAAAAGCAACTGAGTAGTCACGCCTTGACACATTCTGTCGTCTGACACCAATCCGATTGCACTATATTCGCCGCGGAAGACATTAAAGATAACTTTATCTTTCTTCGAGATGACATGGACGTCGTTTAGATGTAGTCATCAGCTTTGTGCAACAACCTCCTCGTGAGATCAACAGTTAAGTCTGTCGTTTTTAAACTTCCTGCTATATTTTCCTTAGTGCTGCAGTTACGTCGAATGATACTTCAGATGGGCTACTGTAGTGGTGTGATAATCGAATACAAAATAATCTCTTAATCGGTTATTTCATTTTATTCGATTATTCGAGTATATTCGATTATTTTCGATTATTCATTCGAATGAATGAGGCAATCGAATACTGAATATTTTTTCATTCGATTTTTTCGATTATTCATTCTAAACTCCGTTTGAATGAAGGGGGCAATCGAATAGTGAATATTTTTTCCATTCGATGTTTTCGATTATTCATTCGAAACTCCATTTAAATGAGTGTGGCAATCGAATAGTGAATATTTTTCCATTCTTTTTTCGATTATTCTTTCGAAACTCCATTCGAATGAATGAGGCAGTCGAATAGTGAATATTTTTCCATTCGATTTTTTCGATTATTCATTCGAAACTCCATTTAAATGAATGAGGCAATCGAATAGTGAATATTTTTCCATTCTTTTTTCGATTATTCATTCGAAACTCCACTCGAATGAATGAGGCAATCGAATAGTGAATATTTTTCCATTCGATTTTTTCGATTATCATTCGAAACTCCATTCGAATGAATCAGGCAATCGAATAGTGAATATATTTCCATTTGATTTTTTCTATTATTCATTCGAAACTCCACTCGAATGAATGAGGCAATCGAATAGTGAATATTTTTCCATTCGATTTTTCCGATTATTCATTCGATACTCAACTCGAATGAATGAGGCAATCGAATAGAGAATTTTTTCCATTCGATTTTTTCGATTATCATTCGAAACTCCATTCGAATGAATCAGGCAATCGAATAGTGAATATTTTTCCATTTGATTTTTTCGATTATCATTCGAAACTCCATTCGAATGAATCAGGCAATCGAATAGTGAATGCTTTCGAAATTATTGAATGAAAAGTGACGTTACTAAGACAGTTAATTCACTCATTTAGTTTCAACATAAGAGTATTTTTATAAGAGTTCATTTATTCGCTTATTTTAGTCAATTATCGATCAGATACACTTAAACGGAAAAATTATTCATGACGCATCCGAATGTTTTATGCGATACAACGGAATATTCGAAACTCATTCGATTATTTTCTTCGATTACTTATTCGATTATCTAAATAATCGGATGGAGTTTACTCTCATATTAAAAGTGTTCGATTATGCCATCAACTGTCTACTGCATTTTTTCTGCAGTGCTTATTACGCTACAGAGGGCTTACGAAGGAATTAACCATTCTTGGAAATTATTTTCGACGGTAGAAGATCTAACCAAGCATGAACAAAAGTATTATAACAAGTAGGGCTGTATACGCCGCATGTCTTTTGTTTAACTCCACTGCATTAGAGTATGCCTTCTGATTTCTTGCGTATACCTTCTACTTTGGCTTCCTTCCTTTTTAATTTCGCCATTCTGACGGCCAGATTTAACTCTCCAGCTATGCTCATAATCATGAACATCGAAGGCTCAACTTGATGAATAACAGCCATCACTTATTTAAAGACCACTGTTCGTTGTTTACGTCTCCAGTCTTATGTTCATACATTAAATGTATCACAGGTTGACCGATTTAAACCTGAGAAATATATGAAGACGTGGCTGCAAATCCACTATACTACAACATACCCCAATTGAAGATTTTGTTCCAGTGAAAAATGTGATCGCAAATAGGATTCTTTTTCTAGTAAATAGCTGGAAGCAGGTCCAGTACCAAATTTAGATTTTCAGACTAGTACAGTAAAATGTGGATTTCTTCTTTGTCATTTTCTATATGCCTGTTTTATACCAAACTGAGGAAAGTTTGTTGTAGCCCACTAATTTTCAATGTCCGAGTCGTCTTGCTTTCAGATCTTGTCATGCACTGTCTTAGAGTATATCCAGTGAGAATGTTGGGACTACAGTGATGGTAGCAAGTTTCCATCTCAGTAAAAGAATGGCAAACAGAGGAATCGAAGAAACTTCAGTAACAAACTTCTAGTGGACAGCAAGCATCCCAAATACCTGGGTGTTACAGGACAATACTGTTGCCAAACTCAAGAGCCGAAACAAAATCGTCTGGAAACTGTGTGGAACAACATCGGGTTCAAGTGCTACAACCGTTCGCTGCTCGGCTATTGGACTTTTTCATTCTGCAGTCGAGCACTTTGCGCCTGTTTGGATAAACAGCACTTCCATGAAAAAGATTGATATCCAGCTACATTTCATCGCAGGAATTGGAGAGCCCACGCCACCACCACCAGCACCTCCAGTGGCTCCCACTGCGTGATCAGATCTCAATAGCAGCATCAGTAATAATGATAATCATGATAATAATAATAATTATTATTATCTCATCTCTAATCTGTTTTCTACCCAGACGAAATTATCTCCTAGACTGGAAGGTCTAGGAAGCTGTAAGTTTACACACATGTATCCCTAACTCGCAAGGATGCAGGAACTGTCAGAAAATTCCTACAGGAAATCAAAAAATGTGAGTTTCTCCAAAAGGAGTTGAAATTGCAAAAGTAGTCTTCTCCATTGTCGTGAAGATTCTATCTTTTGTGTTCACTGACCTACTTGGCCACTTTGAAATCAGGGTAGGGGACGATTGTGGTTCCAAAATGTGAATAAAATATATCAAAGGCTAGACGGCCTAGAAGGCTGTAAGTTCGCTTAGGCCTACAAGTAATAGTGGTGAATACATCTCTCTACACTGGGTTGGTGACAGGAAGGGCATCTGGTGGTAAAACATCGACTAATCCCTGTGTAGTTCCGTCCGTTGGGAAAGTGAAGGAAGGTGGACGGAAAGAAAGAAGTAATCGTACCTTTCTCGTAAGTCTGTTACATCCTTTGTTTAAATCAAAGAGAAGGAATCAAGGGAATTAAACGTTTAAGACTGAAATATCTCAGTAGTTTAATTCAGATTCCAGACATGTTTAATACAAGATCACAGCTCCGCGCCCTTAACCGCACGGCCACCTCGCCCGCTATCCGTAACCTAGACACTTGATGGGGTAGAGTGGTTAGCTCTACGCCCGGCCACCTTTACCGTCAGGAATTAACCTGGTACTCATTTTTGGTGTAGGCTGAGTGAACCTCGGGACCATATGCACCTCCAGAAGAGGAAATCTGATTTCGTAAATTTTTCGACTTCCTGACGGGGAATTGAACCCACGTCCTTCCCGCCTTTACCGCCTCGGCCAGGCAGCCCCTATTTTACATCGTGTACACTATGATTTATAATCTTGCGAATTCGCCTACAATGTACAGTAGATACAAAACGCTATGGACCGGGCGAGTTGGCCGTGTGCGTAGAGGCGCGCGGCTGTGACCTTGCATCCGGGAGATAGTAGGTTCGAATCCCACTATCGGCAGCCCTGAAAAGGGTTTTCCGTGGTTTCCCATTTTCACACCAGGCAAATGCTGGGACTGTACCTTGATTAATGCCACGGCCGCTTCCTTCCAACTACTAGGCCTTTCCTATCCCATCGTCGCCGTAAGACCTATCTATGTCGGTGCGACGTAAAGCCCCTAGCAAAAAAAAAAACGCTATGGATACCTACATTATATCGCCGATCAAGTGACCGTGCGGCTTGGGTCAAGCAGCTATCAGCTTGTACTCGGCAGATAGTGGGTTCGAACCTCACTGTCGGCAGCGCTGAAGATTAAGTCAATTAATTAAGTCAACGGCCGCTTCCTTCCTATTCCTTGCCCTTTCCTAGCACATCGCCGCCATAAGATCTACCCATTTGTGTCAGTGCAACGTATAGAAAACTGTTAAAAAAATACAGGTTCAAACGTTTCTAAGAAAAGTTTACTCACGAGGAAACTAAATAATACCGTGCTCTCTTTTTTTTTTTTTGCTAGGGGCTTTACGTCGCACCGACATAGATAGGTCTTACGGCGACTTATAAATTGGTGAATGATTCTTAGCGAGGAACACCAGTAAGAACAACATGGTACACACGTGGAGAGCACACTACTTTGGCAACAGTGCTTCAGTAGTGACTCAGAGGAGGTCAAAAGAAACAGCCTAGAGAATGAGGGAGGCAACATCAGAGGAGGGCGGGTAAGGAGGGGAAAGGGGCTGGGGAGGAGGAGGAATTCATGAAAGGCAGATGACAGTGAGACCGCGAATTAGTAGAGGGGGTTAGGGCCCGTGATGTAATGGTGCACATTCAGAACAAATAGCGACGGCTGGTGGCGGCACAGCATATGTTGTATAAATAGCTGACACACTGCCATGTTACGGGGTAGGCGTTACGATAACGCCAGTAGAAATGCAGACCACAGAAATGTCATATAAGACGTCCTTAAATCATTGCCACTGAAAATAACGAGTGAAGAAACATTTTGCGACAGAGAACATCCGATATAAGATATGTTTAGTGAAGAATTAGTAGGATTTTTAACATTCTGAATCAGAAATGTAGCTATTTGTATCGTTTACAACGAGATCGATAGCTGCAGTCGCTTAAGTGCGGCCAGTATCCAGTATTCGGGAGATAGTGGGTTCAAACCCCACTGTCGGCAGCCCTGAAGCTGGTTTTCCGTGGTTTCCCATTTTCACACCAGGCAAATGGTGGGGCTGTACCTTAATTAAGGCCATGGCCACTTCATTCCCACTCCTAGCCCTTTCCTGTCCCATCGTCGCCATAAGACCTATCTGTGTCGGCGCGTCGGAAAACAACTTGTGAAAAGAAAAAAAATATCGTTTTGTAATTAGGAATTTCCCGATATAAGACATGTTAGTGAAGAATTAGTAGGATTTTTAACATTTTGAATCAGAATATAGCCGTTTTCATCGTTTACAAATTTGTAATTAGGAATTTTGAGCCGGTCCCGTGGTGTAGGGGTAGCGTGCCTGCCTCTTACCAGGAGGCCCCGGGTTCGATTCCCGGCCAGATCATGGATTTTTACCTGGACCTGAGGGCTGGTTATAGGTCCACTCAGCCTACGTGATTAGAATTGAGGAGCTATCTGACGGTGAGATAACGGCTCCGGTCTAGAAAGCCAAGAATAATGGCCGAGAAGACATATCGTGCTGACCACACGCCACCTCGCATTCTGCAGGCCTTCAGGCTGAACAGCGGTCGCTTGGTAGGCCAAGATCCTTCAAGGGCTGTAGTGCCAGGGGGTTTGATTTGGTTTTAATTCAGAATTTTAGAGCATTTTGAAGAAACACAGACTCTGATTTAATTCTGGTAAAAAGGAAATGTTTTTTGATACTGTGAAATTAAAATCGCATTTGCATGGAGTTGATTGTAATTGAGTTGAGTACTCGCGTGTGTCAACGCTCTACGGCTGTAGAGCAAAACTCTGCATTCTGAAGTCGCGTGGGTTCGAACCTCGCCGTCGATTTTCATCAGAATGGTTTTCTGTGGTTTACCATTTTCACTTCCAGGAAAACGCCGGGACAACTCCTGTGAACTGGCCACAAGCCATTCCTTCCACCTCTCTGCCCAGCTTCATGCATCGTCATTAAATTTCGAATGTTAAGGAAAAGTCACATTTCTTTTCTGACCTTATTTTACAAGAAATCTGGGGGAGGTGGGGGGGGGAATGTGGATGATCATTCCCTGATCCCGTTTAAAGCAATTTCATGTTGCTTATAAATGCGTATTTCGACCGTTTTCATTTTTTTCGGTCACAGTTTTCACATTTTAATTATATAAGGTCATGCTTGGTTACATTTTGAGTGGTCTTGCTTAAATTGAGATGTCGTTTTAATCAGGGTACATGTTATCTACGGCGAGTTTCGAACACTGGATTTCCTTGTCTCTTCTTTCCTTACCCGAAAAAGATAGGCGGCTGCATAGCAAATGCGCTAAAACGTAAAAGAAATTCCGCAAACATTAATTTTCAATACCACAAAAAATACTTTTTCAGTACCGCAAAAGATTTCTACCTCCAAGTATAGTTGGGGATGGGTTCGTAGATTTGAAGGTTATTGCTCCCAATCATTAATCAGTTTCAAAAAATTTCTAGACTATGTTTTTGAAAACTTAGTGAAGATGCTAAATTTACCCCCTAATTTATGGGCCAATATGCCAACAGATGAAATAACAACTACTAATGGTGCGGAGTCGTTTCGTCGACATTTAACACAACAATTTTACAAATCCCATCCTTGTATCCACGAGTTTACGGAAGCATTAAAGCAATTGCAAAGTGAAACTTATCTGTGCATTATAAAAGCAAAATAAATTGACGTGACCGCGTAAATCATCGTGTTGTTACTGAATTGTGGTACAACTACCAACGTTGGTGAATTACTGTAACAGGAGGATGTAAAAAGAATTGCACATCGGTCCCAGCCTATCTTACTCTAGAACAAGTGTTTGAAGCAGTGCGCTATTTGCGGTAGCTATTTCTGATATTTTGCGGTAAACATATGTGATAATGAAAATAGGCTGTTTTTCGGAAATACAATCCGCCGAAACAGGTGTCAGGTTTAAGACAACTGATTCTGAAAAAGAGCTGCTTTGCGGACGTCTCACTGAGGGGGATGTCACTTCAGTAGATATATTTAGCTGAGAAGCGATTAGCAGACAAGGAAATTCCATTTTTTCTCTTGTCCAGTCCATCTTTTACAGGTCCAGTTACAGCCCTCTTCCCCTTTCACCGCCAACAAACTTCAACAGATTGGTTACACTTCTAGTACTATTGTGAATAGTTTAACGTACCTAACGTGAAGTGCAGTGAAGATGTACAATTAAGAAATTATGCGAAAGAGTTCGGCGAGTGCGTATTGAATTTGCATGATTTATTCTGAGCGTTGTATTATCACTAATCACTTTTTGATACTTAAGACGTTAACCCCGACCAGGTGCCGATCTGGAAGATTTAGAGGGTCAGTTACAACAGCCGAGGGTCTCCTTACTTTCTTCAGGGGGGCTATACAATTACTGTACAACTCCCTTCCGAACCGAATTAAAGTATGTCTCCAGCCCCGAAGTCGAGAGGGGATATTCTATCCTACTGTCATCGGACCAGCAGTATATTCGCAAAACCAGCTTTTGGAACGTTAGGCCGTGTAGAGTTTCGCCCAGACGTGCCATCTGGGCTCATCAGTGGATTAGTACGACCCTTCAAGACTGCTTAGCCGTGGTAGACAACTGCGTGCTCCCGCCCTGTTAGTAAATTGAGATTGCTAACCTGCTAAAAGAGAACTGAATTCTCAATTTCCAAATAATGTATACTCCCCTTGGAGATACAATTATTATGAAATGGCCACAGCCAATTTCTCCCACCTCTTTGTCCAATTTCATTTCAGGTTTTAAAACCTTCTATATATCTCTCAGGCATGGCCATCCATCAATACTTCACATCTCAACCTGCACGGTTGCTACGTAACATCGCGTCGCACATTTCGTATTATTATTTAGATCACCCCCACCCATAAGACAGAGTTACAGTATGTCAAAAGTTCATACATTGAATTTCCGAGTTAATAATAATAATAATAATAATAATAATAATAATAATAATAATAATAATAATAATAATAAAAATACCGGGCGAGTTGGCCGTGCGCGTAGAGGCGCGCGGCTGTGAGCTTGCATCCGGGAGATAGTAGGTTCGAATCCCACTATCGGCAGCCCTGAAAATGGTTTTCCGTGGTTTCCCATTTTCACACCAGGCAAATGCTGGGGCTGTACCTTAATTAAGGCCACGGCCGCTTCCTTCCAACTCCTAGGCCTTTCCTATCCCATCGTCGCCATAAGACCTATCTGTGTCGGTGTGGCTATGCAAGCTTGGTGCAGCCCATGTACGGCAGACCATCTGCCGAGTATGGGGAACTGCATGTTATTGTGGCGGAGAGCTGTTGTTGTTGTTGTTGTTGTGTGATGTATGGGTTGTGGGAATTTTGGGGACAATACAGATACCCTTCCCTCGAGCCACGGAATTAACCATTAAAGATTAAAACCCTCGATCTGACTGGGAATCGAACTCGGGGCACTCTGAATCGAAAGTCACTACGCTTACTTTTAAGCCAAGTAGCTGGTGGTACAGTATTTGAAGGTAATAAAGTACGTCAGCGTCGTGTAAGTAGATTTACCGGCACGTATGGGGCAACATTTCGGCACCTCGGCGTCACCGGAATCTGTAAAAGTACTTAAACGGATGTAAAATCAAAATCATTTATTATTACGAGTAGTATTTCAAATATTTTATACAATGTTGAATTTTTCCGTTGTCGTAAAATGGTGAAAGCCTCACTGTCGTCTGAGTTTGTACTTAGATAAACAAATAGACCTTAATTCGAAATATCCAATTCCTCCTTCCAATTGGATTTCGATGAGGCCACTTGTTTTTCACTTAAAGCAACAGTCATCACTACAACGTTTATCTTGTGCTGGCTTCTGGCACGTGTTTCTCTCTGGACGAGGTTCCATCACGCCAGCGACTGACCACACCTCGAACATAAATCACGGCTAATCAAGTAGCAAGTTGAGAGAAGTGCTCCTTGGGAATGACTTCATTTCACAACTCAATATTTGATGAGTTACTTCTCTAACTGGCCGTATCGCGTGAAAGTCTCTGCCTCATTACTCGTTCACACAGTTCAAGATGATGACTTTGTTCGTTTAGATTTTGTTCAATGGTTGCACACTATCAGAAATCTATCTATCTATCTATCTATCTATCTCTCTATCTATCTATCTATCTATCTATCTTAATCTGTTTATCCTCTAGGGTTGGCTTTTCCCTCGGACTCAACGAGGGATCCCACCTCTAGTTTTTGGTAGAGACATCTGTGAGAGAATGTCCAAACTTCTTGGTAATTAGTAAACAAAAACAATTCGAAATTAACTCAGTGACATCTTCTCATAAACTGTTGAATTAATTCGGTTTTAAAGTTCAGAGTTTCAGCTGTAGAGGAGTTCTTTAAGGCGGAAAATTCAAATATGCGGCGTAGAGGTGTACCAACCGGTACAATTATTATTATTATTATTATTATTATTATTATTATTATTATTATTATTATAAAAAGAAGAATCTATTTTACATCCCACCAAGACAAATAGGACTTATGGCGACGATGGGATAGGGAAGGGCCAAGAGTGAAGAAGAAGTGACCGTGGCATTAATTAACCCTTAAGTGTGCAATTTATTATTGTTTTTAAATACGTTGATGTTTTCATTCCAAAAATAGGTAATGCATTATCAGAAAAAATTAAAAAGTGATTTTACAAAATAAAGATGTTAAAATTGATTTGGATCAGTCATTCAGTCATCAAAAGTTTTTATTCCCCACCCTGAAGGGGCGGGGCAGGCCATTTAGAGAGTTATGCCCTCTCTCTGGCCAAGAGATGCGGGCGGGTTGGGGAGATGTGAGGGACGAAAGAGGTGGATAAAGGGATATGAAGAAGAAGGCGATGGTACGGGGGTTGTTACCTTTTGGTTAAGGGCTTTACATCTTTATTTTATTTTATTTTATTTGTTATGTACAAGAAGAAAAGTAATTTGTTTGCTTGCATAAACAACACTTTCTTTTCTTAGCTAGATCTTGGTTTGGAAATATTATAAGCCTACAACTTTAACAAGAACTTGAGTTATTTTCCATTGTATCCTACGCCGGGTATTCCAGATATAGAAACAGACAGCGAAAGTTGCAAGTAGGGTCCCAAAATGTCAAGAGTTTTGAATGTTTTTACGTGCCGGTATAAGCAAAACTGTACGATTACTTAGCTACCTCCAGACTACATTTAGATGTCTTTGCTCACGAATTTTCTGAGGTAAACAGCATTTTAGTTGTTTTACAATAACTGTCTAAAGTTTATGCTTCACTCCAGATGATTAGCAAGAAAAATTATAAAAATTAAAGACCGTTAATTTTGTAATACACTAGCAACATCGAGCGTGTTTGTCTGCACACTTGTAAAATCGTAAAGCAGATATAACAGGTAATTACATACAATTCTTTGCACCTGTGCAATGCTGTGCATTTAAGGGTTAAGGTACAGGCTCAGCATTTGCCTGGTGTGAAAAAAGGAAACCACGGGAAACTATCTTCAGGGCTGCCGACAGTGGGTTTCGAACCCCACTAGCCCCGAATGCAAGCTGATAGCTATCTGACCCAAACCGTAAAGCCACTTGTTCGGTATTATTATTATTATTATTATTATTATTATTATTATTATTATTATTATTATTATTATTATTATTTCGAATGGGCCACCAGAGGACCACGTGCCAATTTCAGTTCCTTCTTCTTTGTTCTTTCCTTTTCTTCCAGTACGCTTTCATCTGTTCACTATGTTTCTTCTTTCTGTCTTCAGACCACTTTGAACCAGTCTTTTTTACTTTCCTACCTTGGAATCCTTCTATTTTCAATACTTTTTTCCCGAAAGCCTTCTCTATTATTTATTTCTTCTGTTGTTATATTGTTTTTTTCTAAATCCTTTCTTACTTCATTGACCCAGCTTGTCGTTGATTTCTTACCCCACAAATATCTGAAAATCTTACTGATTAATCTACTATCTTGCATTCGATGTAAATGTCCGAAAAACATAAATCTCCTTTTCCTCATTACATCTGATATATTTTCTATTTTTGATATATTTCAGCATTATTATTATTATTATTGTACTTACTCAAGTTCGAACCCACAGCCTTGGGCTGAGAATGCCACAATCTAGCGAACAAATTGCCTCGTTCTTCCCTGTTCATTTAAATCATTTGCTGCCCAGTACTCTTCAATCTCTGTACATTATTGCTGGTAAAATGTGCAGTAGTTCTAAAAATATTTTATAATTTTAGTTGTGTTATAGGCAAGCAACGCGAAACTTTAGCGGATAAATATTCTTGCTCTTATATTATTTGAAATATTCCGAAGTCCTGCTCTCCGACTTGATAAAATGATAATAAAATTATATTCTAACGTCCTGATGACAGGTGCGTGATATAATACTTCTCCAAAAGGACACGCTTGGACATTGTTACAATGAGTCACACAATGGGTACCGCCCGAATTGTTATTTGAAGGTGTCTGTGTATCAGTAGTGTCGTATTGTGAGGATCCGCTGTTCACTAAACGGGTCCAAACATAACACGGCCTTCGTTCTTAGGCGTGGTGCGGAAGCACGGTAAGTGTGATTTACTGATTGAATGGCGGTAATTGAGGGAATAGCGGGGTACCATCACGAGGATATTAGCCCTGGAGGAGAGAAGAGGATACCGAACCTATAGAAAGGAACTCAGCAGTCGTAAATAGAAGTCAGTTTAAACAAACAAGCATTGTGCCAAATTTTTATTATTGAGAATATAAGTAAAATAAAAAGTTTCATAAAAATTGACTGCCATCGCCTGCAGTAAAACATGGCTAATTTTAGTGATAGCCTAGCCGGGCTGAATGGCTCATACGGTTGATGCGCTGGTCTTCTAACCCCCCAGATTGGCAGGTTCGATTCTGGCTTAGTTCGGTGGTAATTGGAGGTGCTCAAATACGTCAGCCTCGCGGCGCGTTAAAGAACTCCTGCGGGGCAAAATTCCGGCACCTCGGCGTCTCGAAAAACTGTCAATATTTGCTAGAAGGACGTAAAACAAATAGTATTCTTATCATTAGTGATACTCTAACCTGCTGTGTGACAGAAATCCGTTTTCTTTTAATTTCCTTTGGTTTTCTCCTTCTATCACCGACTTCAGTGGCGAAGTCTCTTAGTCGTCTTTCTATTCCCAAGATAGCAGGTTCGATTTTATTTAAGGTTGTGGCATTTGAGGGTGTAAAATTGTGTGGTATTCTATATCCAAAACGAGCTCACACGGCAAAAAAAAAATCCTTGCGTGCCGTAAATCTCTAATAAATGAAGGGAAATTAAGCGAATAATCATTAAAGTGTCAAGTATATATGGTCTGACACTGTGGAAAGCCGGTTTGTGTCCCATTGTTCGAAAAATGTCCACCATCAGAATGTTGGCCGACAGGGTACGAAAGTGGTGCTATACAATTTGTTATAACTAAATTGCATGACAAAAGCCTGGATTAAATTCCAAACATCTGTGCGGTGCTCATGTGGAGTGAGGGCATATGCCGCTGTTGATGGTGATTCATCCGTCGGATGGGAACGTTAAGCCTTGAGCAGAACCCTTGGTGCTATTCGGCAGGAGTAGGCTATGTGCCGCCATCGGGTTTCAACCTCTCCCTCACTACTACCATATTATCACGCCATTCATTTCATCTCTTAATTCCTCTGATGAATTTGACGTCAGGAAGGGCATCCGGTCGTAAAAATTCGCTATCAAGATTCATCTAACTTCATACACGTGCCCACAGAGAAACGGGACAAGATTTGGACACACACATTATTATTATTATTATTATTATTATTATTATTATTATTATTATCCGCTCGTTTTGGCCTGATAAGGACCACGGGGCTCGTGTTAAGTCTCAGCTATGGTATTTTGCTTCTTCCTGGCCCAGTTCGCTTTCATTTTCTGTGTGCCTGCTTCCTTCCATCCGTCCACTTATGTACATCTGTTGGTTACTGTACTCTTTTTGCTTGTGAGGGAAAGTAGGAAGACTCCCTGTAGGATGGCATGTCGGTACTGAGATCGGTTCTCTGTGGTCTCTAATGGGATCTGTAGTTCCTCTAGGTCTGATTTTACTGAGGTGATCCAGTTGGTCTTGGAGGCCTTTCCCCTACTTGTCACTGTGAGGGTTCTGTTGGTGACCCTGTAGGGTTTCAGGTGGGTTAGTTAGGTAGTAATGTTTTATTTTACCTGCAAGATTAAGGCCTTCAGGCCTTCTTTTCCATCTAACCAGGCACTGAAATATACATATGTTACACTGTATCACTTTACAATAATAGATTTAATACTAATTAAATTAATAGTAATACGAGAATAATGAGTGATGAGGTTAAATGAAGATGAAATGAATTTGGTATAATAAAAGAATAAATTCTCAAAACTAATCTCCTACATGTAAGAAGAGGTAGTACATAAAATTGAATAACATTTGAAAAACATATCGGATAAGTATTTTAGACTAATCTTCTACCAGAACATCCATGACAATAGAATGGTTGCAAGTAGCAGCATCAAGTTTACAGATGAACCTTACTGGTGCATTAAATATCTCCACAGAGCTTCCTTGAAAGTGCGAATAGCGCTTAACCCTCTGATACTTTCGGGAAGGAGGTTCCACTCCCGGCAGGCAATTACCATGAATAATTTATCGTAGATGGGTAGGTAAAGCAAGGACGTACCGTAGGTTACAATCGTCGTTGTGCCCGTAGAAGGTCAGTCGCCTCTTCCTCATACATGTTACTGACTTCCTGATGTTCGTAGAGCTCGTTGTTGTGCCTGATCCTGTAGGTGCCATCCTCCTCTCTTATGGGTCCTAGTATCCTCCTCAAGATCTTCCTCTCTTTAAGTTCTAGTTTCCCGAGTGGGCCCTTTCGATTGATCAAGACGCACTGAGAGTCGTAGAGCACAGAGTTGTAGAGCTTCAGCTTTAGGTTCTTGGTGAGGTGTAGATGCATTTGCAGGAATAATGAAATGGCGTACGGCTTTTAGTGCCGGGTGTGTCCGAGGACAAATTCGGCTCGCCAGGTGCAGGTCTTTTGATTTGACTCTCGTAGGCGACTTGTGCGTCGTGATGCCCCCGTGTCAGCAAAATTAATGGTTAAAATTCCCGACCCTGTTGGGAATCGAACCCGGGACCCCTGTGACCAAAGGCCAGCATGCTAACCATTTAGCCATGGAACCGGACTTTGCACGAATGATAGGCCCTCTCTTACTTGGTGCATCTTGTGTCTATGGCCAAAGTTTCGCTCTCGGTTGCCCGTTCTATCTGCTAATAGTCATACTCATATAGACGGTAGCGTAGCCTATCAAAATTTAGTCCTGCATGGTTAATGTTGACGTAAAGGACTACACAGACAGTTTTGGATTAGTTACATCAGTTTGTACTTTTGGACACGCCGACTTCAGTAGCATTCTGAATAAGTCGTTGTTATGTTCTCAAGATACCCAGTTCGATCCCAACTGAAGTCACTGACATATGAGGGGATTAAAATGTCACTCTTTCCTATTGTTGTCTTCTGGTACTTTGAAGAAATGAACTCTAAACTTGTTCCTCACTAAACAACATGTTCTAAAGTAAATGGGACAGAACTTGTAGCTCAGACCTGTGAATTTACTTCTCATTGGGGAATTAGCTCCTAGATGCGGTCACTTGATCATGTAAACAGTGCTGTAGTTTGTACAGCCCTAGGCGGCTCACAGAATGCCCATATTGTGTGCTCCTCGCCCAGAGATGAGCGACCCTTGACCCTGACTGTCTGTCTCTCTCTCGCTCATGCACCATTCAGCTCCATTGCGCACGCGCGCTGCTAAGTGTTACTCCCGGCAGTATTATACATAATCAGCATCAACTGTTATATGACTACTTGACGCTCTTAGGTATAGCCTCAGTGAAGTAAGATCCTCGAATATATTACTTTCTTGGAATAATATAATACATATATTTATCATCTGCAGAATTTCCACCTTACCGACTCTGTGGTGTAGTGGTTAGTGTGATTAACTGCCACCCAGGAGGACCTGGTTCGATTCCAGGCTTTGTCACGAAATTTGAAAAGTGGTACGAGGGCTGGAACGGGATCCACTCAACCTCAGGAGGTCAAGTGAGTAGAGCGGTGGGGAAGGGGAGTGGAGGGGAGTTTCACCGAAGATGGTGATGGATGTCCATATTTGAAGAAAAATATTCGGAGTTAGATATCTTTCTTAACGTACGAATGGTGTTTTTTTTTCTTTGGGAGTCAAAAGTGTATTAACAAACACAGAATGTTCAATATTTTGAATGAGGAAGAACTGACTACGTCCGCCTCTGTGGTGTAGTGGTTAGCGTGATTAGCTTCCACCCCCGGAGGCCCAGGTTCGATTCCCGGCTCTGCCACGAAATTTGAAAAGTGGTACGAGGGCTGGAACGGGGTCCACTCAGCCTCGGGAGGTCAACTGAGTAGAGGTGGGTTCGATTCCCACCTCAGTCATCCTGGAAGTGGTTTTCCGTGGTTTCCCACTTCTCCTCCAGGCGAATGCCGGGATGGTACCTAACTTAAGGCCACGGCCGCTTCCTTCCCTCTTCCTTGCCTATCCCTTCCAATCGTTCCATCCCTCCACAAGGCCCCTGTTCAGCATAGCAGGTGAGGCCGCCTGGGCGAGGTACTGGTCATACTCCCCAGTTGTATCCCCCGACCAAGAGTCTGAAGCTCCAGGACACTGCCCTTGAGGCGGTAGAGGTGGGATTCCTCGCTAAGTCCGAGGGAAAAACCGAACCTGGAGGGTAAACAGATGATGATGATGATGATGATGAAGAACTGACTACTAGGATTTCTTTTAAGGCAATAACTGTTGGTGGTTTTCTGTGGTTTCCCCATTTCTCTTCCAGGCAAATGCCGGGATGGTACCTAATTTAAGGCCACGATTGCTTCCTTCCCTCTTCCTTGTCTATCCCTTCCAATCTTCCCATCCCCTGTTCAGCATAGCAGGTGAGGCCGCCTGACCGAGGTACTGGTCCTCCTACCCAGTTGTACCTCCCGATGCAAAAAAAAAAAAAAAAAAAAAAAGTCTCACGCTCCAGGACACTGCCCTTTAGGTGGTAGAGGTGGGATTCCTCGCTGAGCCCGAGGAAGAAATCAACCCTGGACTAAGAAAGAGAGAATTTCCTTTTTACAGTAATTCATTTTTAACACTATTAAAGAACAGCATCTTACTAGACAGTACATCAAGCAGATATTTCATATTGATAGCTCTGAAGAGGGTCAGTTTAAAAAGATCGCCGTATTGCTGTGTGCTGAGCGTGAGGAATGTGGAGTAGTTCTTTTGATATGGACTAATGGAGCTGAGCTAATCCGAGCTATAGTATGAATTTAAAACACTCATATAAAACAAAGTTTATTGGCGAATTTGGTAAGACGTTTCACCGAAGATGGTGATGGATCTCCATATTTGAAGCAAAACATCCGGAGTTAGGATATTTAAAAAAAACTAAGAATGGAGGGATTTTCTTTTGGGAGTCAAAAGGTTTCTAACAGACACAGAATGTTCAATATGTTAAATAAGGAGGAACTGCCTACTTGGAGTTCTTTTAAGGCAATAAATGCTGGCCTTCTGGGGGAATATAAAAACCTTCCAACCAGCGCGATTTAGTAAACAGTCTCATAAAAAGCTACAAAAAAGAAACTTGGAGTTGCCGCATGTCTTTGAAGCTTCATTCCCTCCACTCACGTTTCTCCTGTGATTGACAGATATGGACTTGAAATAAACTACCAAAACTAGTAAACGTCTACTTTGTGATAAGCAGAAGTGGGGAATGAAATCAGGACATTACGTGATCGAAACTCTCCAACACTTCGGATACGGTAATAGCGTTGTTTTATTTGACATTGGACGTAATGTATGTATGTCCCGTTTTCCTGATCCGGGGTCGGGAGTGAGATGAAATTATATGGCATGCATTTTTATCTCAGTTAAGGAGCTAATGAACTCATGAGCAGAAATTTTGGGGGCCGGTGCCTTATAAGTATGATCTGCGAAGCGTTCTGCGCTCAAAGTACATGATCCGTAGCATGGCTGCACACCCATCTGATACTGTACTTCCACAGAGATGATGGTGTTCCCCTTGAATCGGATGTTTGAAGAATTTGGCGACGGAAACCTCATTTTCCGGCAAATCACATGTCTACCAGGTCGGAAAGACGATTGAAAATTTCGATTGGCCGAGATAAAGTCTAAATCATTCCGAATTGAGAACTTAAGGTGGATCCTAGCATGACGTGTGTATCAAGCAGAAGGAATACAATTGAAATCAGGACATTACGTGATCGAAACTTCAGTGACTAGCAGGAAAATAACCGATTACAAGAAGGTACATGGTGCTGCTTAGATCATGCGTTCAAAACAGAATACGAAACTAAATCAGACACTTGAGAGTGTGGATAAGCTGAAAAATTCAATTCGGTCTGTAGTAGAAATAAATACTCTAATCCAGTCAATGTCCAATATATTTTTGATGTTATGAAGAACACTGGAAGTTTTACTAAATACTACAGACCTATTGGGGAATGTTTATTGAGTGATTTTCGTTTATTCTACAAATTTGTCCTTATACCAACTTCCAATTCGAAGGCAGTGTTCTTTTTTTGCTCAGTTTTCATGTAATAGTAGCAACTAATTTAATGTGATTTGTCTGTAAACTTTACTCATAATCTATGAAATGAAATGTCGTATGGCTTTTAGTGCCAGGATGTCCCAGGACGGATTCGGCTCGCCAGGTGCAGGTCTTTCTATTTGATTCCCGTAGGTGACCTGCGCGTCGTGATGAGGATGAAATGATGGATGAAGACAACACATACACCGAGCCCCCGTGCCATTGGAATTAACCAATTAAGGTTAAAATTCTCGACCCGGCCGGGAATCGAACCCGGCACCCTCTTAACCGAAGGCCAGTACGCTGACCGTTCAGCCGACTAGTCGGACACTCAATCTATCATAGTTAAAGTAGAAACAATTTTACACCCATAAAAACCATCATGTGTCTTCCTTCATACGAATTTCCTCCGCTATGCTACAGTGACCAGAGGAAAACTTAAAAGATTTTCAGTCTGTTCAACACACGAGTTCAATAGACTATAAATATTACAGTATAGCACAACTGTAAAAGAATACTATTGAACAAGGAATAAAAATACGTGTTGAAAGGGATATTTGAAGAATTTTCATCCCTTATTCAATAGTGTTCTTATAGATATGTTGTAGTGTAATATTCACACTGACCTTGTGCGTTCAACAGACTGAAAGGCAGTTGTGTTACATTTAAATCAGAAATGAATCAATCCCCCTTTAAGTACAACTGCATATATCGGTGGTTGTAATTTTCTCAGCCGGTACGAACCTCAGACGTATTCACTCCCCAGTCGATGATGTGAGGATAGCGTGAGGACAGGAGTTATATAAAAGCCTGTGAGTCACTGAGTACTATAGAACTCACGAGGCATCGGAAAGTAGGCACGAATGGGAGGGAAATGAAGGGGGATGAGAAATGAAATCAAACTACCACCTTTACGCAACAGTAGCAGACCTGGCAAGAATATGGACATAAATTGTCATTAATGTGCATTTTGAGCTACGTCCACTTATCTACGGATGAGGGAGGCATGTGATTACTGAAGCACGGAATTTAGTCACTAAAAAATGAAATGGCGTATGGCTTTTAGTGCCGGGAGTGTCCGAGAACAAGTTCGGCTCACCAGATGCAGGTCTTTCGATTTGACTCCCGTAGGCGACCTGCGTGTCGTGGTGAGAATGAAATAATGATGAAGACGACACTTACACGCAGCCCCCGAGCCAGCGGAAATAACCAGTCGTGGTTAAAATTCCAGAACCTGCCTGGAATCGAACCCGAGAACCCTGTGACCAAAGGCCAGTACGCTAACCATTTAGCCATGGAGCCGGACATTTAGTCAGTGAAAGGTTAGAATGCAAATATTTACTGAAGCGAGTAGCATGAATATGCTAGCCTGCACAACGACTGTGCTATGAGCCTTGCATAAACTTTAGGGGTTCATCTATCAGAAGAACCCCTAGAATTTATGTTACTCTTGCTACATTGTGGGAGACCGGGCTAAAGGATACTTTCTAATTTAAAAAATACTTTGCGTTCTAACCTATTGCCCTAAAAATCTGGGGCCTAGTAATTACTAATGAGAAAAATGAGAATACATTCGCTGTGATTCGAATCCCACGTAAACTTGGAGCTCCCGTGGCTCCCATGCAAAAATAAAACTACTAACTTTTTTGATTACTTCTTTTGTCATTAGGGACTGTATTTTTATGCAGTAAGTATCGAGTTCTGTGTAAAAGCTATCCAGAAAGAAGTGAGTTAGGGTTGCAATTTGTCTCCGCTCCTTTTCAATGTTTATATAGTACAAATGATAAAGGAAATCAAAGAGGAATTTGGAAAATACGTCACAGTTCAAGGGAAGGTTATAGAAATTCCGAGATGTGAATGATATTGTTATCTGAGCCTACAGAAGATGTGGACAGACTATGGACGCAGCATTGAAAAAAAAAAGAGTTCAATATAAATAAATTCAAAACAAAACTTAGGGAATGCAAATGAAAAAGTTATGTAATGTGGAAATTAAGCCTATTTACTGAATGGTAGAGTCACTAATGGTCCGACTCCTTGGCTGAATGGTCACCGTTGAAGCCCTCGGTTCAAAGGGTGCTGGACTCGATTCCCGGCCGGTTCAGGGATTTTAATTACGTCTGATTAATTCTTCTGTTCGGAGACCGCGTGTTTGTTCTAACACCCTCCTCTTCATATTCAAACAACACACCATACTACCAACCACCCCAGAAACACACATTACTGATTTTTCATTCCTCCACGTGGGGTTGGCGTCAGGAAAGTCATTTAGCCGTAAAACTAGGCTAAATCCATATAAAGCGCTGACCATAGATAACTCTGAAAAGGCCAGGTACAAGAATAAAGAGGTACATTGATAGGAGATATCTTGAGACTCTCAAGACGTGATCCGTTAATTTTGGACGGAAGTGTAGGTGGTAAGGATGGTTGGGTTAGACCAAGGTGTATGAATGTGACAAATGGATAGAGTTGATGCAGAATATAGTAGTTATGTAGAAATGAAAATATTAGCACAGGATGGGGTGGGACAGGAAATCTGCATAAAAACAGTCTATGGGCAGGTGACTCAAACGGCACGAGTTAATTTCTAATGGCTCAACATGGCGCTAACAATGACAAGTTTTCAGGAACGGTGCAGTGCGCTAAGACAGTGTTTACTGTTCATTGTTTAGCTCCGTCTAGAAACTGTCTCTAGCAAGCAGTTGCACTTGAATTTAACTCCCATTAGGAGCCAACCCCTTGCAATCGCCTCGGCAAACATTAAAGATAACTTTATCGGCCTTTAAGACGAACTACAAGCTGCTGTCTGCAAGTTAAGACTTCTAATATGGTCTACTGTCTAAACATTCTCCGTAATTTCGTAGTAAAACGCTTTTCTTCATAAGAAACCTGTTACTTAAACTGGCTCAATTTCTGGTGTTGTCAAATATATACTTAGTTCGGCAAATTATAACCATCAAGTCTTTTAAGATTTGAAGTTGAAAGCGCAATAATATGTGATGAAAACTAAACTTCACTGTTTATTTTAATTATAAAATAATAACAGAAAACAAATTATTTTTTCAAATATATATATATTGTAATTTAGGTATGTACATTTATCTAAAAGGCTTCTGTTCAGCATAGCAGGTGAGGCCACCTGGGCGAGGTACTGGTCGTCCTCTCCAGTTGTATCCCCAACCCAGAGTCTGAAGCTCCAGGACACTGCCCTTGAGGCGGTAGAGGTGGGATCCCTCGCTGAGTCCGAGGGAAAAACCGAACCTGGAGGGAAAACAGATTACGAACGAACGAATATTTATCTAAAAAGTTTAAATTATTGTAGTTGTCGTTTTCAAAAGCTCCATGGGTAGAATCGAATATGAGGAGTAATTTCATCGAAGAATAAAGTATGTTCGTGCTTAATTATTGTTTCGTATATTTCTTGAAAAAGTATTACGTAGGAAACAAAAATATTTACATAATTTTTCAAGAAAGTTTATACTGCATGGAAATGTTTTTATGCACAACTAAGGATCGCGATCGAACTTATTTAGCAGATGAATTTTCTTTCTTCTCTTCGCAGAAATACTTCATCCTCTCGCTATGATTTTTCTTCCGTTCTTCCGTCCACGCAGCGGTGGATCTGATTTTGTTTTTGTTTTTTTTAGCAAAGTGATGTTTGTTCACCAATGTTCTAAATCGAGACCTGTCCAGTATAATTTCATCTGTTACGCTGACTTCTTGAAGGTCTTTTTCAATTTCGAATATCGAGGAGGCTTAGTTAAATATCCTTTTAGCAAGTCTTCGTTATCCATTCTTCGAATATGGCCATAAATTTTCAATCGTCTTTTTTCTAATAAAAACACCATGGCGCAAAAGTCTCGAAAGGCCATGGCCTACCAAGCAACCGCTGCTCAGCCCGAAGACCAGCGGATTATGAGGTGTCGTGTGGTGAGCACGACGAATCCTCTCGGCCGATATTCTTGGCTTCCCATTGAAGACATCTAGAAAGAGGAGCTAAAGATTTTAAGAAAAATTCTCGGACCAAAAATATGTGCTGACACATACCGATTACGCAGTAACAAAGAAGTGTAGGATTTCAGATACCATACGCAAACGATGGGTTACATTCTTTGGACATATTTCAAAAGAATGCCCGACGTTAGGCTCACTAAGAATTGTTTTAAACATTTCAACAAACCAAACAGGAAAGGCGACTCCTACGAAAAAGGGTTTGTTAACAGCAAGAAAGATCTGCAATAAATGAACATCATGGATCAAGACATGCACGACAGAATCACTTTCAGAAACAAGATACACCGCCAGAAACTGTGACCAAGAAGAAACAATATTGAACAGCTGATAAGAAAGAAGCTGTAAGCAAGAAAATGAAGGAATATTGGCACCAAAGAAAACTGAAATTATGAAGAGTTATTTAGGTGGTCTCATGGCTGGCCAAAATCTATTATTATTATTATTATTATTATTATTATTATTATTATTATTATTATTATTATTATTATTATTATTATTATTATTATAAACGTATGGTCTTTCCTACTGTGTGCAGCCATTTCATTTGACTCAATTTAGGTTGTCTATGCTTCAGTTTCGACGTTACGTTTTACTCTACCAGAGCACAGACTAAACCAGAACTATGTTGGGCGACCTATGAAAAGTTTGAATTAATTTTGTCTGGTAAACACAAAATGTGTCACCAGAGATATCTTACATACCAATATCATTTATTTATTTATTTATTTATTTATTTATTTATTTATTTATTTATTTATTTATTTATTTATTTATTTATTTATTTATTTATTTATTTATTGTGGACCATAACAGGTCATGTGTCCCAATTACAGTGTTCACGACAATTGTTACTTAGACATTAAAAATACAAATGAAAACAAAAACTTAATTCCTGTGACACACAAGTCACATTACTAAAAAAAATTAAGATTAATATAACTAATATTAAATTACAGTACTAATACATTCTAATTAAAATTAGTATGATACTTAAAACAATTACTTTAACAGGATTTCCGCTTGGAATGTAATACATTTAAAAACGTGATTTACAACATTTATACTGGTTTATACTAGTTTTCATTTTTTTAATTTCTTCATGATCTATTAAATTATATTCAGAAGTACAGTGTTACATGTCGAAATGAATGTAGCTTCGGTCATACTGAAATATCAATATAGGAATGAATATTATTGTAGAGTCTCATTGCTCTGTTAATTGGGGAGTTCTTATGCATTTCAGTCTTATCCTTTGATAGAAAGAATATATTTCTAGGACGACTTAGTTTACGTGGCACATAGAATGTTATTGACTTCAATATGTTTGAGTCATCAGTTACAAAATTAATTATTTTATACAGGAAAGTCAAATTTTGCAACTTCGTATGTGGCGCAAGATATTCACACCATGTTCCTTCAGTATACCTGAATAATTTATTTCATTTGCTTGCCATTTGCTATACGTCGCAAAGACACAGATAGGTCTTATGGCGACGATGGGACAGGAAAGACCTAGGAATGGGAAGGAAGCGACCGTGGCCTTAATTAAGGTACAGCTCCAACATTTACCTGGTTTGAAAATGGGAAACCACGGAAAAGCATCTTCAGGGCTGCCGGAATAATTTATCAAGGTTGGGTAATTTCCTGTGATTTTATAAGTCATGCGACTTTGAGTGTCTAATGGACTTTTTCTGCTTTTGAAAAATCCGGCTACCACTGCCAGATTTGAACCCCGAATCTTGTTATCTGGTGTCCGGCACTTTACCACTGATATCAACAGAGGGAGATAGAATATGGATAAATAATTCTGATACTGATTATTACTGAATGCTTTTTTTCAATGAAATGATACCCTCTCTCCACAGTTTGTGGTGTTTTGAAGCTAGGGTAAGTTCTTCCGACGAAGAAATTGATGTTGTTTTAATAATTTTGCGGTATCTTCCCACGAAATTCGTGACATTCTGCGTATTGAAGTGGCTGTGATTGCTTGTAGAACGCTTCTCTCGTCTGAGTGGTGCCGCAGAGGAGTGAAAGTGTAAACACTACCCACACAGAGATGTAGGGACTTTAAAAAGACAGTGTCTCTGTGTAGTGGGCAGACAGATACAATCTGAGAGCCAGCTCCAAGCAGAAGGAGAATGGATGTCAGCGCCAGGTCCAAGAGCCCTGTTAACACAGCACACTCCCGACAGTTCGCAGTAATTAATGTGAAATATCCACAGTAGTTTTCATTCACGTATTGTTTAGTAAAATATTACTCTCATAGATATAAAGAAGATTTGCTATACAATCATCTGGGCCTAGATATTGATGACATCTCATCTTTAAATGAGTGCACAATATACATTGCTAAGCAGGCGAAATACATAAATTCTGATCTTGATCCTCAGATTTCAGAAATTTCCAGGATTTTTCGTCAATTCTTGCTATTTTTAAGGTAATTGTCTTCATTTTTTGAGTCATTATTCTGACATTTTCAACCGAGCAAGTGGTCACGTGGTTTGGTTCACGTGGCTGTGAGGTTGGATTCGGGAGATAGTGGGTTCGAACCCCACTGTTGGCAGCACAGAAGATGGTTTGCCGCGGTTTCCCACTTTCACACCAGTCAAATTCTAAGGCTGTACCCTAATTAGTTAAGGCCACGGCCGCTTCCTTCCCACCCACTCCCAGCCCTACCCTATCCCACGTATCCATGCGACGTAAAGCAAATTGTAAAATAATAATAATAATAATAATAATAATAATAATAATAATAATAATAATAATAATAATAATAATAATAATAATAATAATAATACACAGTTCTAGCCCTTCAGGCAAGCAACTCAATGTTGAAAGCATCCTAGGGATATGGGCTACATTTTAAGTAAATAAAATATAATAAATGTGAGAATATATTCTTTATTTATTCCTATGAATTACAATCCTTTTCCTAGTCATCGTTATCCGGTCGATTAGATTAGCAGTTTGCCTTTTTTACCACTACGAGCGCTAATGTGAGTCAAGGCATTGTTTTACTTAAGCACCACTACTAGCGCTAATGTGAGTCCATGTGCACTAACTCCATTCGGTGTGGATATTTTCCAAAAAATCAAAAAATACCTTGAATCAAGGAGAACATTACAGAAAGGATTATGTAAATAAATTAATTTGGATGGATTTGAATCAAGAAGAAAACGATGAAAGAAACAAGTGATTTTTAGGCTGTTTTTTCCGGAACTGCGTTTAGACCGGAAGTTATTTTCGATTTTTTTTTAAAGTTTGATAGAGCTATCCAAGACTTACAATTTGAAACCTTTGCGGCCCTTTAGCCCTTCAACTTTCGGAACATTTGAGGAAATTGCTTATTTTTACGATTTTCGTACAATGGGGATGCCCACTTTGTCTGCTAGGAAATGTTTTCAACACTGAAACAATTTATGTATTTATAAGTTCTCTAATATTAGTCATGTTGGTGTAATAATATTAATAATAATAATAATAATAATAATAATAATAATAATAATAATAATAATAATAATAATAATAATAATAATAATAATAATAATAATAATAATTTCGTGTGGCTATTTCTAGCCGAGTGCAGGCCTTGTAAGGCAGACCCTCCGATGAGGGTGGGCGGCATCTGCCATGTATAGGTAACTGCGTGTTATTGTGGTGGAGGATAGTGTTCTGTGTGGTGTGTGAGTTGCAGGGATGTTGGGGACAGCACAAACACCCAGCCCCCGGGCCATTGGAATTAACCAATGAAGGTTAAAATCCCCGACCCGGGCGGGAATCGAACCCGAGGCCCTCTGAACCGAAGGCCAGTACGCTGACCATTCAGCCAACGAGTCGGACATTAATAATAATATTCTCGTGACAGAAACATCTAGAATATAACTACAATTAAAATTAAATTACACACATTTAGAACAAAACATTGCTAGATCAAGTAAATTTTGAGTGCCTTGAAAGAGTTCATCTTTTGTACAGGAGGATGGACCTGGAGCGTAGCCAGGGGGTGTGGTTACTGGGAGTTAAGAACCCCCCCCCCCCTAATCGATTTTTACAAAAATAATATAAAGAGTAACTGGCAATAAACATTAAACTAAACAAACATACGGAGACATTATTGTAGAAACAGGTCTGTTGAATCAATTTTCTAAGAATCTTAGAAAATTCGCTTTTAGTTTGTAAATTGAACTGAACGAATATTTTAGTGTAATATATTGTAGTGTACTGCAATCTGAATATCAACATAATTCACTTGTATCAGTGGGATGGACACAGCGGACATTGAAGCATATGCTTCAGAGAATGGTCTTCCCTGCATTCACTCTTGATCTTGTCAGCACTGATGTAACCCCATCTCGCTAGAGATCACATTGGATCTGCCCACACCTTAACTCAACCAATTCAAGGACTTCCACGTTGTGAAATTCTCTTTGTAGATAGGTAACAAAACATTCAGCTATACTGTAGCTATCTGTCCAGGGATATTGGAAGTCCTTGTTTTCCGTAGTTGTAGCATTGCCTTTTCGGCTGATCGGATTACTTCCCGAGATGTTCATAAAAATCTGTTCCTGGACTTCAGTCTCTGAGCTGTGAGTGCATGGCCGTGTGGTTGATGAGCATTTTCTCATTCAACTCTTGTGCTCTCCTTGTTCGCGGTCACATCTGTTCCAATATGATGTGATGGTGCAGCGGTTATGGACCAGAGCAAACATTAAACAGCCTGTCACCAACTGACAAGTCTCGTTGTGGACCACATCCTCCTTTTAATACCAAACTGGACATATAATAATAATAATAATAATAATAATAATAATAATAATAATAATAATAATAATAATAATAATAATAATAATAATAATAATAATAACTTGGCGACCCGTGTCAGAAATCTCGCATGTTCATAAAGTGTATGGCGGAGTAGCCCCCTGGTGAACTAAGGAATACACAAATCAGTACAATATTAGACAGTCTTACTTACCACTTAATGTAATCTTTGATTTTTTAACATTTATGGTATCCACTTGAACGGAAGCAAATGCAAGTGCATTATTATACTGAAGAATGTTTCAGAAGTAATTTTTGGTATTACTATCATTCTTTTCTCAACTGATAATTACAACGTATTATAATGACTTAAAACAGGTGTCCTAGCGGCCAAAATATGAAGTGGACAGCAACGATAGAGCGTATTTTTCTATAGCAACACAGTACTTGCACATCGCACACTTCGTACAATTTTTAAACTCATTTTAAAAGAAATTATCGATATTTATGAAATAAGAGTGCAATTCTCACTTCCAATGTCTATTCTCTTTCTTCTGAATGCTCATTTGTCAGGATCGGTTACTTGTGAGCGCCACAAAAGGGATCTATACTACTGAAATAATATATATGGTGATAAATCACTCGAGTAGAATACAGTCCAAAACTATAAAATACTAGTTGTTCCCGCGGCCACTGCCCTGTCCACTTCTATCTGTTACTTAAGTTCTTTCGACACATTGCGAGACGACCCGGAGAAAATCTTGAGAAATTGATAACGGAAGGGAAGATTGAGGGCTGTAGACACTGATATATTCTTTTATTTGAGAGAAAAGGAAGACGTTTCACCATCTTCAGCTCCTGAAGTATGGGCACATTAGTTCTCGTTGCTGTATGAATCCCACGACACATTCTACGCCAGCGCCACATTTCAAAGACATCGATGCGTTTTCTGTCACAAGCCTCTAAGGTCCAGGACTCACAATCATGTGATAAGATAGCATAATTATGTGTACCCTATAATAATCTGGAAGGAAATTAGTCAAAATCTGGTCAGAAGATCGTAAAAAAAAAGCCACATCAAGAAGATGAAGAGATTTTGGGAGAAGAAGGCAACGACATCAGTTAAATAAGTTCAATCTGGAAGAAATAAGATTTCTATTAATTACTAACATCGGCTGAGTGTTTTCTTACTTCTTATCTTTCTTTCTTTCTTTTACTCTTTATAATATTAGTATAGATACAAAATACAATACAGTACTGTGTCATGGCCAGTTGAGCCTAACAAAAAAATCGTAGGTTTCTTTTTTATAAAACGGGCTGAGTGTGTCAGACTGTTGAGGCACTGGAGTTCTGATCGCAACTTGGCAGGTTTGATCCTGGCTCAGTTCCGTGGTATTTGGATGTGCTCAATTACATCAGCCTCGTGTCAGCAGATTTACTGGCACGTAGAAGAACTCCTGCGGGACTAAATTCCGGCACCTCGGCATCTCCGGAAACCGTAACAGTAGTTAGTGGGACGTAAAAACAATAGCAAATAGTATTATTATTTTTTATAAGGATTCTTTCTGATATTGAATTACATGTTTCTCTTGAAAACAAGATCTGTAGAAGAGAAGTCACCACGAGCACTGATGATAATTTTGTGGAGTTAGGGGTGGGGTCAGTACCCGTAAAATTTTCGCGAGCACTGCCTTAAACAATTGGCCATATCGTTCCTGTTCCACGAGCGATATTTACCTCCATGGTACAAATCGATTTTGTCACATTGTTGTTAAAGATTTTTATAAAATTACCTGACATAAGATTTCTCCATTAGGAAGGAGGCTTGATATTAGTTGTCCAAATTTGCAATATACCTTATGAGACTGTATGCATATTTGGTGTGCACGACCCACAATACAGAATTGGAAACATTCTACCGTTTCCCGCTAGTCCTGCCTTAGAGGGCAGGAAGCGAGTGTTTATTTTTAAGGTTGCTATTGCTCTTCATGTGACTATTAGCGGCAGAAGACCCCACAGGATATTCCGTTTGTCAGGTGTAGGTAGCAGGTGGTGGCCGATGGACGGAAGAGGAAGCACGCCGCGCCGTTGCGTTGCGGTGACTCAGTCCTCGTGACTCCTGTGAACCGCACGAGCTCCCGGCATGCGAGACGTGCCCGTGACCCTGTTGTCCCTCGTCCCAAGTCCAGCCTCGCAATCATTACAGGAATATGAAGATTCAACACCGCTTCTATAACTGTTTCTAGCCCACGTTGTTGACCTCAGAGGCGCAGTCGGTTAGTCATTCTATTCTAAAAATAGCTGGTTTGGGCCTTTTGAAATCTACAGCATTTGAGAACGTTTAAATGGAACAACTCCGAATCACTGCCTTCTACAAGTTAAAGAACCCTAGCAGGATAAAATACCCACAAATATATTTGGTTAATGATGTACTGACCGTAAGTATAAGAGATCCAACCCCCCTGGCCAAGGATATTTTCTGATTATATTGTGCTGATAGGTGAGAACAAGAGAAAAGTCAAGAAAAATGCAGAACAATGAAGAAAGATCTTTGAAGAAGGAGAACTTGAGTTTTGTAGGTTTGGAGGAGAAGATTGAGAAGGAAATGTAAGGATTCTAGGGGACAGATTATGTGAACCAGAGAGCTTAAGTTTCTTAGCTCATATGTTAAGAAGAATGGAGGATTGAACAGAAAAATCATTGACAGAATTCAGGCTTAGTGGAGAAATTCGTACTGGTGTGCTATATGACTGAAGGATTGGGAAAGGAACGAAAGGAAGGGCATTCATATTCAAACTGGTTGTAAGGCCAGCCATGATACGCAGTAATTAGACATGACCAGTGAAGAAAGTCGTCGAGAAAAAACTAAATGCAGAGGAAATGAGGATGTTGAGGTGGGTGGGAGAGGTAGATAGGATGTGGAATGAGGCGATATGAAAGATGTGTGGTTTTGTGGGAATGTTACGGAAGAGAAAATACTGCTTATGGTTTCGATTTATTATGAGACGAAAGAAAGAGAGGGTAGGCAGCCTGCAGGTGGTGGGTAAACTAGCTAGAAGGAGGTCGAAGAAGAGACGGAAGTCTACGTGGCAGAGGACATGAGGGATAACAGGCTACAAGAGGACGCACTCTTCAGGAAGAAATGGAAGAGGAAAGCTAGAAACAGCTACCCTAATTAAGAATAGGGAAAAAGTGAGGATGAAGAAGATTTACTTAAAGCAATCAAACTATTTAGGTGTCCGGCTTTTGGCTGAATGGTCAGCGTATCAGCCTACTGGTCATCGGTTGAAGGGTCTCGGGTTTTATTCCAACCTGGATCAGGGATTCTAAATGTATATAGTCAATTGTATAGTTGTAGAAATTTTTGGAAAGATTTAATATTTTTAATTCACCTTACGTCGCACTGTCGCAGGTCTTAGAATGCCGTGGGAGAGGAAAGAGCTAGCATCGAGAAGGACGCGACCTTGGCCTTAATTAAGGTACAGTCCAAACATTCGCCTATTGTGAAAATGGGAAACCACGGAAAACAATCTTCAGGGCCGCCGACAGATGGGTTCGAACCCACTATCTGCCGAATGCAAGCTCACAGCTGCGCGCCCCAAACCACACGACCAACTCACGCGGTCATAGGCATTTTTGTTGACAGGAGAGTGCTATTAATGGTTGAGATTAAATTGAATTAAAGCCTATTTGTTCGGTTTTAGACCACAGAGAGGCTGTCAAAACAAGATTTTTCAGTATACGCTAAGTAACTATAGCCGTAAGACTTATCTGTGTCGGTGCGACGTACCGTATATTGTTAAACAATTGGCTATGAATGGCTTGGCTGGCAATGTTTTTAAAAATATAAACATTCAATGTTCCATCGTACCTCTAGTATATTAGTAATTTAACGTATACATAATAACATGTGTGAACTACAGATTGGCTGTTAACTGATGCAGGAAATGAGCTTCGCCGCCTGCCCCATATGTGTTTATTTTTCTTGGCCAGTGTTTCCATAATGGAGTCCATCGGTAACTCTCCGATAGAATATCAACTAGTCCATTGACCGCAGGAACGCCGAAAGGCTCTCTGATGCATTTCTATACGTCTGATGGGCGAAGTGCCAGGAACTACATCATCCCGAATTCTTTAACACATCATATCTGGCCCCGCCTATCTGTCATATTAACGGGAATTTGAGGCCACGTGAATCACTATCCGCTATAACGGTAAAAAGCTTTCACAAATCTTTGAATCCATCTTGACCCCCAAGGCAGAAATCTCTTTAATTATTTATTGTCCTCAAAGGCTGCTACTTGGTAGCTAAAGTCAAGAATAACTGTCTATCCCACTTGTAGCACTTTTCAGTTACGCATACTGAAATATCTGATCCTGAAAGCAGGGTCGCGTTTTAAGGTTTATGACGCTCTGGACAGACTTTGTAATGGCTCAACTCATTAATGAACCCTAATGTGCCACTTCAAGTTTTGGTTCGGGGTATATTTCTCCCTTAACACTCCAAAGGAGAGCCGTCCCAGTACGCACCACATACCGCTAAGCCCCATACAGACGAGTTAAAGGGGTTGAAATAAACGATGAGAAACACACAAGCATGCGAGAGAAATCTATCATTCGAGGAAAAAGTCCGTTGACCCAGCCGGGAATCGAATCCGGGACACTTGTGTCCGAAGGCCAGGTTGTTAACCACTCAGCTACCGAAGTGACCCTCCCATTCCTCCAATATATGCAAGGACAACTAACTTGAGTCTAATTGCAACTTACAAATCTCATTCTTTGTCCCGTATTTGCATCATCTCGTCCGCTTCTGTGGTGTAGTGGTTAGCGTGATTAGCTGCCACCCCCGGAGGCCCGGGTTCGATTCCCGGCTCTGCCACGAAATTTGAAAAGTGGTACGAGGGCTGGAACGGGGTCCACTCAGCCTCGGGAGGTCAAGTGAGTAGAGGTGGGTTCGATTCCCACCTCAGCCATCCTCGAAGTGGTTTTCCGTTGCTTCCCACTTCTCCTCCAGGCGAATGCCGGAATGGTACCTAACTCAAGGCCACGGCCGCTTCCTTCCCTCTTCCTTGCCTATCCCTTCCAATCTTCCCATCCCTCCTCAAGGCCCCTGTTCAGCATAGCAGGTGAGGCCGCCTGGGCGAGGTACTGGTCATACTCCCCAGTTGTATCCCTCGACCAAGAGTCTGAAGCTCCAGGACACTGCCCTTGAGGCGGTAGAGGTGGGATCCCTCGCTAAGTCCGAGGGAAAAACCGAACCTGGAGGGTAAACGGATGATGATGATGATGATGATGATGATTTGCATCATCTCAACTAAGAACATCTTCAACTAAAAAATACGAAATAAAATACACTTATGATGATTATGATGATGATAATAATAAGATAAAATTTTCCTTCGTGTTGGGTTAAAACCTCAACAAGCCAATGTTCAGATTTCTGATAAAAATCTGACTTAAGGGATCTTCTTTCTTCAAAAGCTGGAGAAGTATGTACTTTTAAAATCTTAAGGATAGACTTAAAATCTACACTTTAAAATACGATGATCGGGGGAAACTCCTAAAGAATAACCGAAGTTGAGTTTAACTTTTTTGTTATAAATTTTTAATATGTTGAAGGGAGTCTGTCTTCTATCTTAATCTGTTTACCCTCCAGGGTTGGCTTTTCCCTCGGACTCGGCGAGGGATCCCACCTCTACCGCCTCAAGGGCAGTGTCCTGGAGTTCCAGACTTTTGGGTCGGGGATACAACTGGAGAGAATGACCAGCACCTCGCCCAGGCGGCCTCACCTGCTATGCTGAACAGGGGCCTTGTGGAGGGATGGGAAGATTGGAAGGGATAGACAAGGAAGAGGGAAGGAAGCGGCCATGGCCTTAAGTGAGGTACCATCCCGGCATTTGCCTGGAGGAGAAGTGGGAAGCCACGGAAAACCACTTCCAGGATGGCTGAGTTGGGAATCGAACCCACCTCTACTCAGTTGACCTCCCGAGGCTGAGTGGACCTCGTTCCAGCCCTCGTACCACTTTTCAAATTTCGTGGCAGAGCCGGGAATCGAACCCGGGCCTCCGGGGGTGGCAGCTAATCACGCTAACCACTACACCACAGAGGGGGTGAAGGGAGACTGTAACGAAAGAAATGAAAATTGTTTTCAAAAAGGAAATAAATAAAAAGCCTTGTAAATATACAGTAGTGAAGTGTCTAAGGAACAATGAACAATGAAAATGCTTACCTCCCGGCCAGTCCCGTCATGTTTACTTCTTCTCTTACGTCGTCAGCTGACTGTGTATGTGTGTGGCTGTAAGAGGAGCTGAAGATTTTCCACATTAGGAATGAAACATGTTAAATAATGTCATTAGATTTTAAGCTGGATTATGTTACATAATTTCATAGACTAGCAGTAAAAAACAAACAAGTATTGGAAGGTGGGATTCTCCATTGAGTCTGATTGATTGATTGATTGATTGATTGATTGATTGATTGATTGATTGATTGATTGATTGATTGATTGATTGATTGATTGATTGATTGATTGATTGATTGATTGATTGATTGATTGATTGATTGATTGATTGATTGATTGATTGATTGATTGATTGATTGATTGATTGATTGATTGATTGATTGATTGATTGATTGATTGATTGATTGATTGATTGAGAGAATATGGGTGATGAAGTCAGAAGATATAATTAAAAGTCCCAATATATTATTTTATATAGGTTTTATAAAAAATAAATAAAATATTTCCAAGTAGGCCTAACTGTAATTACTCTAATATTAGTTCCATGTAAAGCCTAATCTTTGTTTAGTGTATGTGAAACTTTCACTACTCCAAGCCAAATAACGTAAATAAATAAATAAATGTCCGCCTCTGTGGTGTAGTGGTTAGTGTGATTAGCTGCCACCCCCCGAAGTCTGGGTTCGATTCCCGGCTCTGCCATGAAATTCGAAAAGTGGTACGAGGGCTGGAACGGGATCCACTCAACCTCGGGAGGTCAACTCAGTAGAGGTGGGTTCGATTCCCACCTCAGCCATCCTCGAAGTGGTTTTCCGTGGTTTCCCACTTCTCCTCCAGGCAAATGCCGGGATGGTACCTAACTTAAGGCCACGGCAACTTCCTTCCCTCTTCCTTGTCTATCCCTTCCAATCTTCCCATCATCCCGCAAGGCCCGTGTTCAGCATAACAGGCGAGGCCGCCTGGGCGAGGTACTGGTCATCCTCCCCAGTTGTATCCCCCGACCCAGAGTCTGAAGCTCCAAGACACTGCCCTTGAGGCGGTAGAGGTGGAATCCCTCGCTGAGTCCGAGGGAAAAGCCAACCCTGGAGGGTAAGCAGATTAAGAAATAAATAAATAAATAAATAAATAAATAAATAAATAAATAAATAAGTAACACCTTGTCCCTTTAAGAAGACAATCAACATCAACGAACTGTTCAACAAGATGTGAGTGAAACAAAGACGAACGTTTGATGCTGCGAAGTCGCGATGCAGAAACTGCCCCACACTGAGTTAGCAGCTGTGTTGTGACAGACAGCTCCTTGAAGACTCTGCCATACACGGCAAGACCTGTCTCCGTTCCAGGAACACTGATGATGCTATTGTTCAGGGGGCCATGTTACAAGGCCGTTCAACACGATGTACGCTCATGAGGGCTGGGCTGATTAGCTCAGGTGGCAAAACACTGGTTCACTGCGGTGGCATTTGAAGATGCTCAAATACGTCTGCAATTAACTCTTTCTTTCTTATAATCTGTTTACCCTCCAGGGTCGGTCCGGGATGAAGCAGGACATCTTAAAATAATCAGTCTGGAGCAAATTCTAGAAAACGTACAAGAAGTATGGTACCGGCTGCGTTGTCCAGGTTGCGAAGCTATAAGTTTGCATTCGAGAGATAATGGGTTGTCAGTTTGAGGACTAAAATGGAGGTAGCCCTGTGTGAAAACACAGAAAGCACAGAAAACCTATCTGAGATAGCGTGACGATAAAACCTATAGCAAATCAATAAAAAAAATTGGTACTTCTACCAGTTCTGGATTTCCCTTAAATGGAACTGCAATGTATCTAAGGACATGCTACGGTCTTCTTTCCACGCCCATCAAGTTCAGTCTACCATGGAAGACTACAGGTAACTGAGGCAGAACACAGAATATAATGAACCTTCTTGTATCTCCACATATGCTGTGGGAGGGAGTTGTCTCAATAATCTGTGACCATGACACACATGCTCATCAGTCTCACAGGGAACTGTCTCCTCCCCCATGTTCTTAGGGTCCCAATACCACTGGGATAGTAGTACATAAGTTACAGGATTGTGAACGTCTGCAAACAATGTTGGACAGCAGACAATAGAATAATAGTAAACGTGAAGAAATGTCAGGCTTTAAGTTTCCGTGGTTTCCTATTTTCACGCCAGGAACATTTTTAAGCTGTACCTTATTTGAATCGGTTATTTTTAAAACCCCGTAAGTCAAGAATTGTAAATCTGTGGGAAAATAAGAAAACTGAATAAATTACGTAGAGAATATTTAAATGCGTTTATTCCTTCTAAAATGTAAATCTTCATTCAGCATACCATGGAGATATGTATTTGGTCGTATAAATATTACAATTGTTGCAAGACTGGTTTAAATGTTCATGACCTAAGGGATTTCAATAACTAATGAAGACTTTTTTTATCATAACATGGCACATGCTTCTTACAATAATGTTGAAATACAATATACATCTACAAAATAATTTCCATGTCAATTAGTAAAAAAAATCGCTAGAAACTTAAGAAAATTGCGTTTTGATGAATGTACACGCCGTAGAAATGATTTTTAAATGAACAAACTTCTTTTAACCAGTCTCTCTGTCGGTGATATCTCAGTCAAACACGGTTTTCCAGAATCTTTGAATTTCCCCTTCATTCGGTTTGTATCCTTCCAATTTTTCAAATCCTCCATTTTCTGTATATTAAGTGGAAGAGTATGTTTGCACGCTCATTTTTTTCTGCTATCACAGTGGTACTGCTAAGAAGCCAAAGACCAAAGTGGGGTTATGTTAACGAATATGATCCACGAAATGTCGCGGTAGTATTTATCCCAAATGGAAGATAATAATTGCTTTTACTCAAATAAAGTCTAAAATGTGAGGTAAATTAAGAAATAATACGAAATATTTTATTTGTAGAGAATACATACTTTACTGCCTTACAACTAGTATTTCTGCTACGTCGCAGCGTTTTCGTAAGTATTTTGTTTGTCTAACACTGTCGTGTGTGATGTCTTTCCTCATTGAAGTTGTTTGAATTAATTAGGTGTTGTTTTCTTCATGTGCTCATTCGTTTTGTGCCTTAATGCATTCATTATTGTTGGCCCAGGGATCATGCTATTTTCCTTTCAACATAACAGTAATATATTTATTGGTCCCGGGATCATGCTATTTCACTGTTTGAACAGCCCGCGCTAGTCATATGGACAAAGTTAATGAAAATTCACAGACATAGCACTCCCATTCGTTGATGATAGCCCTAGATCTCAAGAAAGAAACAAACAAAGGTAAAATGTTAAACATTTGAACACTTTGGAATTTTTCCGTTTGTTACAGACTAAAAGCTTTAAGTGGGTAATCATTAATGTCAGTGAGTTAGTCACTTGGCTTCATAGTACCGGCATATAGAAACAATATATAGCCTAGCGTACAGCCCAGCTATCCCTGAAATTAAATACAGAGTTTCCAGAAATTATATTTAGCCCTTTCTTAAGATTACGTAACAAACAGGCACACACAAAAATTGAATTGAACACACTTTCGACTTTCCTGAACCTAATCAGAGATAAAAGCTATGCATGAACCAACAATAATTGGAAGTGTATATACAAAAAAATATCATGTTATTCATACAGGATGTTTTGGGGATTAAGTACAAATATATTTTTCTGTTGATTATTTTGGTAGGGCTGTGAATACATATAACGACAAAGTAATACCCTATTTCAAACAAAAAAGTAGAAGTGAAGTTGAAAATTCGATGTTTGTATCTCAGGTAGTATTTATTGATGAACGGCTTAGAGCTTTTCTGAGATACATTACAATAGTTTCCAGTGTGAAAAAGTGCTCTTCTTGTACGTTGATCGTTTTCATACAACTTACACACGCATAAAACCTGAAGCTCCTTGTGTTTGGCGGGTGGTATAAGCCAAGGGGTAAATGAAGCTACTACCTGCCTCACAAACATCGCACTCTAAGCAACTCCCTCAAATAAATAATTCACTAAATTTAAAAAATACTTCATATTTTATGAAGTGCGGACATTCCTCCCTACTCTCTGTAAGTTTATTCGTGCTTATCTCCTAAACATCCTGTACGGTCGCAGTGGTGCCTGTGAGGAGGATAGCCGGCTGTGTAGTTGCTGTGTTGCATACCTACCGCCAGAACTCATGAATACATGAATAAGAGAGATGGGGGGAAACCCCTCTGTTAGTGGCGCCATGAAGTTGCCGACTTGGGGACGGAATTATAAAAGAAATAGTTGTTGTATGTTTGAGAGACAGGGATCGCATATGAGGGTGGAGTGAATACTCCAGACACTCGTAAAATCCGACAAAAGGTCTGTCTTAAAAATGTTTACGATTGCGTGAGAGAGAGCGGGATATCTCAAATGAAATATGCTTGGTCACTCGGGTTCAAGTACATCAACTGAATTGTTCGCGGAGCGGCAATTTCATTTCATCCACTCATTTCCTGGATCCCCACAGCGCGCTAGTACAGTGCTCGTCAAAAGTAGTATGGTGTGAATACACACATGTTGTTGGTGATGACTAGGGCCCGGATGTTTATGCAGTAATAGGTTAGAATGCAAACTTACTGAAGCGAGTAATAAGTAGAGTCCACCCGCACGACGGTAATGCTATGTGGTTTGCATAAACATTAGGTGTTCGGCCCATTAGAACCCATAGAATTTATGTTACACTACATTACGTCATAGCGGGCTAGTCGACATTTCCTACAAAGTAATTTTGTTACTAAGTAATTTTGTTAGTAGGAAATGTCGACTAGTCCGCTTTGACGTAATGTAGTGGGAGTAACATAAATTCTAGGGTTTCTAATGTGCCGAACCCCTAATGTTTATGCAAACCTCATAGCATACCGTCGTGCGGGTAGTCTCTACTTATTACTCGCTTCAGTAAGTTTGCATTCTAACCTATTACTGCATAAACATCCGGGCCCTAGTGATGACTGATGATGATCTGGTCAGCCGTATAGTGGCTTCATTGTCGAGTGCTCCGATATCAGCGTCATCAGTCCCCGTGCCCTATGCACCATGGGCAGAATAACTGCAGAAAAGATTTTGGTTAACTTATCAGAACCTCAGAAGTAGACGTAGTTGTATAAAGTAATGTAAACGTTGTGGGGTTCGTCTATCCATGTCCATAAAAATTAAATCTAATTAATTCTCGGATCATCCTCCATGGCGCAAGTGGCAGCGTGCAGGCCTCTCACTGCTGGGTTCCGTGGTTCAAATCTCGGTCACTCCAAGTGAGATTTATGCTGGACAAAGCGGAGGCGGGACAGGTTTTCCTCCGGTTGTCCGGTTTTCCCTGTCATCTTTTGTTCCAGCAACTCTCTCCAATATCATTTCATTTCATCTGTCAGTCATTAAACATTGCACCAGAGGAGTGCGACAGGAGTCGACAGCCGGCACAATTCCTATCCTCGCCGCCAGATGGGGGCTTCATTTATTCCATCCCTGACCTGCTCGAATGACTGGACACTGGCTGTGGATTTTTTTTTCAATTCTCAATTCCTACTCCACGACTGATTCGTTAAAGTCGTGGACTTTGGGTCCAGGGGTTTTGGAGTCATTTCCCGACCGGGTCCTGATATTTTAATGCCTGCATGTTTGTTGAGTACTTAGAGCCCGAAGGCTAGTTGGATCATCAATGAAACCGCCATCAACTGTCATGAATTGTCTAGGAGTCACTTAAGAGGCGTTCTAGGGAACCGAGGAGTAGGGGAGTTTTCCGTTGCTTTTCTCATCCAATTAGAATTTTGCTATTACATATCAGCTTCGTAAGCCAACTGGAATGTATTCAGGAACCGATCCTATGAGCATCATTTACACTCCATTCACAACAGGAATTGCCTGCATAAGGATATTTACTAATATCACCCTACCGCACCCACTTCAAATTGTCAAATTAAGGATGAGACTGAGACACGTTAATGAAAGTAACAAATTTGTTTCGTCTACACCAGGTGACAGCGCACTGTAAACGGTGTCACTGAGATGTGTTTTTGCCTGGGTTGTGTCGGCCGAGATGTGAAAGGTATCTGCCTCCGGAGAATTGCGGTCATCACTTTAGTCGACCAAAATATTAGGCCTATGTGTACTCCAGTTTGGAGGTTGGTTATGAAATAAGCAATAGGCTTACTGAAAATTCAATAACACCATCATTTTCCTAACATCATTTCAGGTTAGTTCATGTAGGTTTGGAATGTGTAATTTACATTTTAAAAATTTTGTCGCAGGTGGAACCTAAAGAGTGCCCGTTTATAAACGCGTTTCAACGATGCGTCAACTTCAAGATATTGTTTCTCTAAATTAAATCGTGCAAGAGAAGAATGTTCTCGAAGCAAGCGAGCAGGAGCACAGGCAGGTTATCGGAGATACCCCGACATTAAGCTGAGGTGACCGCAAAACTCCTGTGACTGCTGGGGAATTTTTGTGAATGGGCACAAGTTTATCTCCATGACAGCAAATATCCGGCAACCCTACAAACACTAGGCCTCACCAGTAAGGACAGTGGTCTGTTAATTATCTTGACTCGAGAACTCGGTTCTAGTGTTGTCCCAAACATTCCCACAGCTCACATCACACGTAATATTATCCTCCGTCATGCTAACACGCAGTCCTCTTTATAAACGGTAGACGTCGCCCACTAACATCGGAGGGTCTGCCTTACAAGGATTACAGCAGATTAGTAAGAGGCACTCTAAATTATTATTATTATTATTATTATTATTATTATTATTATTATTATTATTATTATTATTATTATTATTATTATTATTATTATTATCGGCCTACTAAGGACCACGTTCTTCTCCGGGCTTTGATCTTTGCCCAGTGCTCCTTCATTCGTTGGCGGTGTTGCTCTTTTCCTTCCTCCATCCACGTCTTTCCCGTCTTCAAATTTGGCCTGGTGGTCTTTTAGTTTTCTCCTGAGTGGATTGCGTTCTTATATATCTTCATAAGACCGGGAGAGTCGGCAGTGTGGTCAGGGGCGCGCAACTGTGAACTTGCATCCGGGAGATAGTGGGCAACAGTGAAGATGGTTTTCCGTGGTTTCCCATTTTCACACCAGGCAAATGCTGGCTGGGGCTGTACCGTAATTAAGACCATGGCCGCTTCCTTCCTATTCCTAGGCCTTTCCTATCCCAAGGTCGCCATAAGACCTATCTGTATCGGTGCTACGTAAAGTAAAAAAATCTTCATAAGTGATCCCCATCTCTTGTAGGTTCTTTTTTCACCTCCTTGAACCAAGTTGGCTGCGTCTTCCTATCTTTAAAATAGGTAAAGATCTGGTTCGATAATCCTGTTGGTATTATTATTATTTTATTTTTATTATTATTATTATTAATTCGTGTCCTCATCCCGAGGTTGTATATCTCTTTCAGGAGCACTTCCAATGGAGGTTCGCTGAATGTACCATTTTAATCACATACTAGTCTTCTTCTTCTTCTTCTTCTTCTTCTTCTTCTTCTTCTTTAACCGCTTGTCCCACATCTGTGGGGTCGCGGGTGCAAACTGCGTCGCACATGTGGATTTGCCCCTGTTTTACGACTGGATGCCCTTCCTGACGCCAACCCTATATGGAGGGATGTAATCACTATTGCGTGTTTATAAGGTAGTTGGTAGTGTAGTGCGTTTGTCTGAATATATGAAGAGGAAAGTGTTGGGACGAACACAAACATCCAGTCCCCGATCCCGAAGAATTAATCAGACGCGATTAAAATCCCCGTCCTGGCCGGGAATTGAACCCGGGGCCCTATGTCCCGAAGCCTTCGACGCTGACCATTCAGCCAATGGGTCGGACACATACTAGTCCTCCTGGCGTTCTTAAATCTCTGGTAGTATCGAGAATCGAACACAGGATTCCGTAGACGGCAGGTAATAGTGCTAAACGTTACGCTACAGCAGCGGACATGATTATTATTATTATTATTATTATTATTATTATTATTATTATTATTATTATTATTATTATTATTATTATTATTATTAGGATCATTTTACTATTATTGCTATCAGGAATATCGCACAGAATTTCTGCGATGAATATTACACGTGCGGATTGCTAAATTATACCGTGGTTATTACGTCGATGTGAAGTCCATTGAAGTCCTCGTAGTAGAGGAATTACTTTATCGTTCAGGAAAAGAAAAAAAATACATTTCTACAACGATTTTCTAAGAAAGTGAAATGCCCCGATTCTCAGCGACGAGAACAAAGATGTTACTTCAATAGCACTAAAATGTAGCTCCTTCATGGCGACAGAGCGTCGCTTCCTTTGACGCCAGCATCTGAGAAATAGTGGCATTTTAGGAAACCTGAATTCTAGAGTAGAATTTAATTTTTAAGTCTTTCTTGTGAACCCAGAACCAGATTGCGTGAGAATAAGTGGACGTTGAGTAGGTCAGTTTCGCAAGCTGTGATTTCTGAATGACCCCCAGATCACGAGTTCGTAATAATGAAGTGCGGTGGAAGATTTTCTACGGTGCGGTATATCACAGGCGGTTCTTAGAACGTGCGTGCTACTTAGAGTACTCCACGGCAGTGGACTGGATAGGACTTCCTTCTAATTGCATCCCAGGAATTACCTGCATTATTATGAAGTGCACGGTAAACCTCCCCTTTGACTCTCCCATGATGTTCTGGTGGGCCTTGGCCAACCAAGCGACTGCTGCTCATCTTGAAGGTCTGCAAATTACGAGATGAAGCGAGATCAACGCGGCGTTTCTTCTTGGTTTTCACCGGGACAGTTAGCGCAGCTATGAGCTTACATCCGGGAGTTAGTAGGTTCGAACCCCAACTGTCAGCAGCCCTGAGGATGGATTTCTGTGGTTTCCTATTTTCACACCAGGCAGCAGGTTCGCCTTTCCTGGACCCTAAGGCCGGTTGAAGTATACAGTACGTGAATTTTAATTTACTACAACGGGAATTCTTTAGCAAACTCTTGTTAGCCCTTCCATTTTCACACTGGCAACCATTTGTTGTGTTTCGAAATCTAGGTGGCTTGTTCCATTTCGTATTTAAGTGTAATGACTCAGCACTTCTAAGACATGAAACCGAAGAATATTGAACGCCAGATAGAAAATACGACTGACCGAGTCGGCTACGCAATGCAGGTCGTATAACTGTTGGCTTGCATTCTGGAGGTGAAGGGTTCGAACTCCATCGTCGGATTTCTGAAAATATTCCTCAGTGATTACTCATTTTCACACCAGGTAAAATTTTGTTGAATGCCATGGCCGCTATCTTCCCATTTCTAGCCCTTTTCCATCCTAGCACTGCCGAAAACCTGGACGTATTAGTACGACGTTAAATTAAACTGCTAGAAAGAAATGAAATACGGAATTAGAGCACAAGAAGCAGTTCAAGTATTCGTGATGTAAGTGTTCCAAGAATGGTGAGCAGAGTCGAATCAATGTGTAAGTAAAACTATCTACGCTGTGTGTTTTTTTTTTACACAGATAGGTCTTATGGCGACGATGGGAGAGGAAATGTCTAGAGCTGGGAAGGAAGCGGCCGTGGCCTTAATTAAGGTACAGCCCCAGCATTTGCCTGGTGTGAAATTGGGAAACCACGGAAAACCATCTTCAGGGCTGCCGACAGTGGGGTTCGAACCCACTATCTCCCGAATACTGGACACTGGCCGCACATAAGCGACTGCAGCTATCGAGCTCGGTGTAGTCGAAGTTTAGCGATCTGTAAAGGAATACAGTATATAAGAATGAAAATAAACATAAAATTATTAGATATTTTCTAGCACTCTACAAACTGAATGTTTGGTACCAGAGAACCTTATGCCCATAACATCCTTAGAGGTCGTTGCTGTTCACATCAATAGCCAGAATTAATTAAAATAACCTGTCTACATGGTTTGACGTAATCAAACACGGCTCAGTCTGCTGGTATTTCAATGTGATCGTATACGTCAGCCTCGATTCAGCGCACTTAACGGCTCGTAAAAGAACTCCTAAAACCGTCTGTCTGTCTGTCTGTCTGTCTGTCTGTCTGTCTGTCTGTCTGTCTGTCTGTCTGTCTGTCTGTCTGTCTGTCTGTCTGTCTGTCTGTCTGTCTGTCTGTCTGTCTGTCTGTCTGTCTGTCTGTCTGTCTGTCTGTCTGTCTGTCTGTCTGTCTGTCTGTCTGGTCATCAGCCCTGAGGCTGGTTGGATCCTCAAAGAGTACCACAAAATGCTATGCAGTTATAGGGAAAGAGCAAAAACCAATGGCAGAGCCCAAATGAGGCGTACTAGGCAAGATGAGGAGTGAGGTAGTTTGCCATTGCTTTCCTCACTGGGGCAGAATGTGCCACTGCAGCACGACTGACCCTATGAGCAACACCTTTCATTACACTCAGATACTATTTGTGCTCCAAATGTCATTATTCAGCACAACCCATACCCCAGCAACTTCCATATTGTCACAGCCATGGATGTTGACTAGGACTTCGGTGGAAGCTACACTTTGCTCTGGCCTGTGCCAAGAGACGGATACTCAAGCACTGCATCCATCAAGAAATGGCAACAGGCGGCCCGAAAACCGTGAGAGTGGTTAAAATGCCGTAAAACCGGTAATATTATTCAAAATGAGACGCGACGGAAAATAATGGTCAGAATTGCCAAGAATACTACTTGTCACTCCGAGGATGAATCAGTCTGTTAAAACTCTCACTCTAAAATTATCCTGCATAGTAGAACTGGTAATCGAACTTGGGTCAATAAGGCTGTCCCCTTCACCCCAGCGCCGGGGACTAAAATAGTATTGGATGGCGGGGCAACCCCACTAACAACGTTCCTAATCAATACAGCATTGCTCTGTGCAAGACTATTAGTGAGGTCCATTGTTAAAGCTTCCATTATACATCATTCACTCTTCCCAGAACATGCAATGTGGATCATTAGATAGGACGTGACGGGACTTCCCCTCAATTTCGCAAGAGCAATTTCATTATTTAGGATATCGACACATATTTCTCAGATTTTCTGCCTGTGGGAGGACAGAGCTTCACTGTCAGGGTCACGGAAACTTTATTTGATGAAGTGTTACATCAAGAAAGTATCCTGTAGGAGAATACTGGGAAGTAGGATCCGAATTCTTATACAGTGTCCTCAGCCTCGCAGCTCTGTTTCGTAAAGAGATAACGTAAATATTATTAGGGGTAGCATTCTTAAGAACTCCTACTTTTATGCAACTACAATATCGAAACTCCGGGCGAGAGGATCCTTAAAACTAGATAGACATTTGAGTCCTTTAGGAATCTTGAAATATCGTGCACCACTTAGCTGTGTGAGAGTCACAGATTTCTCCCGAATTTCGGAGAAGTCTACTAAATAGAAATAGGTCATGTCCCCTTGAAAATCTTATAAATCACTTTTAAAAAATGAAATGGCGTATGGCTTTTATTGCCGGGAGATCCGAGGACGGGTTTGGCTCGTCAGGTGCAGGTCTTTTGATTTGACTCCAGTAGACGACCTGCGCGCCGTGATGAGGATGAAATGATGATGAAGACAACACATACACCCAGCCCCCGTGTCAGGGAAATTAACCAACGATGGTTAAAATTCCCGGGACCCCTGTGACCAAAGGCCAGCATGCTAACCATTTATCCATGGAGCCGGACTTATAAATCACTTATCTCACGGAATAACAATATAAGTAAAAAAGAAATTACCGAGCTCGATAGCTGCAGTCGCTTAAGTGCGGCCAGTATCCAGTATTCGGGAGATAGTGGGTTCGAACCCCACTGTCCGCAGCCCTGTAGATGGTTCTGAAGGGAAAGAAATCTTCGTTGTTTTGACAATAATGTTATTGGTTTTACGTCCCACTAATTACTTTTACGATTTTTGGAAACGCCGATGTGTCGGAATTTTGTCCCACAGGAGTTGTTTAATTACATGCCAGTAAATCTACTGATACTGGTCTGACGCATCTGAGTATCTTCAAATACCGTCGGACTGATCCAGGATCGAACCTGTCAACTTGCGCTCAGAAATACAGTGCCTTAGTCGTCTGAGCCACTTAGTTCCAAACAGGAGAGTTCATTTCGAGAACAATTATGGCTTTAAAAGTACGCTCGAGGAAGCAATATCCTAAAGCAGCTGGAAGAAATGAAATCAGGCCTTAAATACAGCGGAAGGTGAGAATGACACATATTTTATTATGAATAGTTCCGAAAGGGGACTCCGTGCGGTGGTAAACAGTAAATCAAAAACAAAATTTTATTGAAAATGATCTGGTTCAACTCTTTTCTGGGCTGTTAACCGAAAAAAGGTAGGAACTACGAAAAATTTGCTTACAAATTTTCCCCTTTTGGTTCGCGTACCGCAATTTGAATACCACTGCTCTAGCCTACTAGTTGGAGGTGCCATTTTCGCTATTAAAGTAACTTTCACGAGAAAACACCACCGCACAAATATTTATGCGATGAATAATTCTGATTTACCCACAAATTAGACATGTTTACAACATGCAACAGGCCAACAGCAAGTAAACTTACGCAAGACACAGACAGACCACAGGTAACCATCCCAATTCCTAATAAAGGAAACAGAGTATATTACAAAATTGTAAAATAATATTCTAAAACGATGTCCCCATATTGCAACACCTACAGAAAATGGTAAAACCAAAAGTATAACCATATTGAAAAACAAAGGGGAAAGCAAACTGTAAACTAAAAAATGTAATCTTGAACATTATAATGTGAAACCTAAATTGTAAAAACATGTCAGATCAAACTGTACAATCTGAAAAAGCAACAAAGCACTTGGCCAAGAGGCCGAAACCCCCACCCAGCTCCGTCACAGATTCAAACCTTCCCTCCCAACTCCTTCAAATCTCCAAGCCCACCGAATCTCCTGGCCAGAGAGAAGGCCTTACTTTCTAGTTGGCCCGCCCCTCCCCTTCGAGGAGGGGAATAGAAACCTTTCCTAGGTCCTAGGTAACTGCATGGATAGCGAAGAAATTAAGGACAAAATTCCTTGTCATCGGTCACTGCCCTTTTTTATATTAAGATGCTTCGTGCCTTCCTTTTAAGTTGTAATGTACTGTACTTTCAAACCCTCGTCTGCCGTATAGAGACTGAAGACCGCAAGAAAACAAATCTATTGCACTTTGTTTGTGTTACACCTTAGTTGTAGGTCATTGACCACTGGCTATGGGTAAGTAACCTGCCCTTCTCTTGTAACGCTACTGTGTTAAAATCTTAAGATATGCACTAGTTATAGTTCTGTCTTCGAAATGTCTGTGCAACTCATCATGCCATCGACAAAAATTCATGTTCTTTCTGTGCAAGAAAAAAATTAGGTGCTTAAAGAAAGTGAAAAAGGGTCATCGCAACGTGACGACGGAAAAAGCGAAATTCCAAATAAAGCTGCAAATCATGACCATTACTAGGAGTGAGAGGGAAATGAAAATTAAGACACAAAGGAAAGAGGCTTTGTGTTTGAATCCGTCAAGCGATTTCAATAATAAAATACGTGAGGAAGGAGAATTCTTGAGGTACTGTCCTGTACACACAATGTAGATGACATTTGATATATTTAGTAAATAAAGTTCTAAATAATGTACCACCGAGCAAGTTGGCCGCGCGGTTAGCATCGCGCAGCTGAGAGATTTCATTCGGAAGGTAGTGGGTTCGAACGCCACTGTGGAGAGAACTGAAGATGGTTTTCCGTAGCTTTCCATTTTCACACAAGAAAAATGCCGTGACTATACCTTCATCAAGGCCACGACCGCTTCTTTCCCACTCTTAGCCCTTTAATATCCCGTTGTCATCATAAGAACTACCTGTGTCGGTGTGATGTAACACAAATTGTAAAAGAAACATGAAAAATACAGTCGGGCCTACTGTACATTCTTCTTCTTCTTTATCTGTTTATCATCCAGGGTTGGTTTTTCCCTCGAACTCAGCGAGGGATCCCACCTCTACCGCTTCAAGGACAGTGTCCTGGAGCTTCAGAGTCTGGGTCGGAGGATACAACTGGGGAGGTTGACCAGTACCTCGCCCAGACGGCCTCACCTGCTATGCTGAACAGGGGCTTCGCGGGGAGATGGGAAGATTGGAAGGGATAGACAAAGAAGAGGGAAAGAAGCGGCCGTGGTCTTAAGTTAGGTACCATCCCGACATTTGCCTGGAGGAGAAGTAGGAAACCACTGAAAACCACTTCGAGGATGGCTGAGGTGGGAATCGAACCCACCTCTACTCATTTGACTTCCCGAGGCTGAGTGAAGTCCGTTCCAGCCCTCGTACCACTTTTCAAATTTCGTGGAAGAGCCAGGAATCGAACCCGGGCCTCTACGGATGGCAGCTAACCACACTAACCACTACACCACAGAGGCGGACACTGTACATTATTGCAATTGTAATTATGGGCAATGCTCATATTTACATTAAGAGTAATTACAGCATAGCGGTATGTGCATTGTTCTGTAGTTTTTTTTGTTTTGTTTTTTTGTTTTTTGTTTGTTTGTTTTTTTGCAAGTTGCTTTACGTCGCACCGACACAGATAGGTCTTATTGCGACGGTGGGACAGGAACGGGCTAGGGGTGGGAAGGAAGCGGCCGTGGCCTTTATTAATGTACAGCCCCAGCATTTGCCTGGTGTGAAAATGGGAAACCACGGAAAACCATCTTCAGGGCTGCCGACAGTGGGGTTCGAACCTACTCTCTCCCGAATACTGGATACTGACCGCACTTAAGCGACTGCAGCTATCGAGCTCGGTGTAGTTAGTATTAGGAATAGTAACAGTAGTTTGACGTTCCCCTCTAAGAGACCAGTTTTGTGGGTTAGTCTGAATTCTCTCTAAGAAGACCACTCCTCTCTAAGGCCAATTTTGTGGGTTTTACACTTGGTCAGCTTAAAGGGGTTGCACTGGATCGATTCTAAGAATTATTGTGCCCCTTAATAAATACCCACAGCTCTCCTGTATTTCAGTGAGTCATGTAAACTGCAGTTAGATCTCATCAAGAAGTAAGTTTATTACTTCCACGTACTCGTAATAAGCTCTATTCCCCCCAAGATTTCCAGTTTCCCTTGAACTTAAGATAATTACCGCTGTGAAGGCGAGAAGTTAGTTTCATAAGCTCTTCATTACTCCATAAGTCTGTGGTAACATTTTGCCTCAAATGACGCGTGTGAAAACTTATCTCTATGCGAAACCGCAAAAAAAAAAAGTGTCAAATTTCCGTTTGGGAAAATGAAATAATTTATTTACCGAGTTCGCTAGCTTCAGTCGCTTAAGTGAGGCCAGTATCCAGTATTCGGAGATAGTGGGTTCGAACCCCACTGTCGGCAGCTCTGAAGATGGTTTCCGTGGTTTCCCATTTTCACACGAGGCAAATGCTAAATGAAACTCAAATTGATAACGATTAATTTATTTGCCGAGCTCGATACCTGGAGCCATTTAAGTGAGGCCAGTACCCAGTATTCGGGAAATAGTGGGTTCGAACCCCACTATCGGCAATTCTGAAGATGATTTTCCGCGGTTTCCCATTTTCACACCAGGTTGTACCTTAATTAAAGCCACAGCCGCATCCTTCCCACCCCTACCCCGTTCCTGCTCCATCGTCGCCATAATACCTATCTGTGTCGGTGCGACGTAAAGCAATTTGTAAAAACAATTAATTTATCTTCATCTATCGTATCGTTTTTCAGAGACATCTTATGGAATTTGGAGTCAACAGGAGTAGGTTTAAAAGCATGGAAAAGGGGAAAGTGACTCAGAGCCTATGAAACTAACACGAATGAATTAATATATTCTTTACAGCTTGATGAGATGAGGCCTCTTTCATAAAAAGAGCCTATTATATGTCTCTCAGTCATGGCCATCCATCAGCATTTCACATCACAGCCTACACGATTGCTAGGTAACATCACTTCACACATTTTGTATCGCTAATTTCGCGAAGCAAATTATATATTTTTCATCACATTCTAAAGGCTAACCCTTGTCCCCGCGGCCATAGATGTCTGTCTTGAGCCAGACATTTCAACTCAGCGTAGGTCTTGCAGTTCATCCTAAGAAGCAGGTTCTTGAAATAAGACACTCTGGGTCATTCTATTCCTCTTTTCCCGGCAATTATTCCTTCAATGATGTTACAAATGAACTCCTTATGCCGCAGAATGTGACCAATATATTTATTTTCCCTTTGTCCATTTCAGTTATCACACTCCGTTTTTCTCCTATCTCTCTAAAGATTTGTGAGTCGTATAAATGAAGCCAAAGGAGCTTTTGCACAGTTACGACCAATACGGTGATCTCTTCACATTCGTATAAAAAACGAAGCTAAGGATTTTCAACTCAACTGTTAAATCTGTGTTACTGTATGGAAGTGCGACCCGGAAAGTGACCAAAGACATTACCACAAGGGTAGAGACTTTTATATTGTTTGAGGTACATTATGAGAATATGGTGGCCAAGGACCATCTCAAAGAAAGACCTTTGGGAGGCCACAAGTTAAAGTCCCATACAGGAACAAATGAGAAGAAATTGGAGATGGATTGGACACACCCTCGGAAGACCACACAAGAAAGTATAACAAGGCAGGCATTGAGCTGGAATCCACAAGGTAGTCGCAGGCAAGGTAGACCGAGGATTACCTGGAAGAGAACCATAAACAGGGAGATTGCTGGAGTTAACAAGACTTGGAGGGAGGTGGAATCATTGGCAGCAGATTGGACAACCTGGAAAAATTTCGCCGAGGCCCTATGTCACACCTGGAATTAAAGGGAATAAGTCAAGTGAAGTCTCTAAGGACTTCAGTATTGCTCGTCATTACAGCTCACCTCATCCTCTGCATTCTTCTCCAGATCCTCGTTTCAAATGCCTCTAGTCACTGCCTTCGTAATGTACAGGCCGCACTGTAGAAAGCGCGCCAAGCCAATCAGCTGATCAATTGAGGCGAGCTAAGCGAATGTTACATACTGTACTTGTGAATGTAATTCATAAGGATTGGGGGCATTCTTAGGATAGTTGTGACCGTTGAGAGACAAAAATTTATATTTAATTATATTGCATGTTTTTTCTTTAAATTTATCACATCAGGATTTACGTAAACAGCTGTTATTAAAATAATGAGACCTCATAGTTTTGGTTAGGCATGGTATCTTCACGTGGTGAGTATTGTAAATTCAAGGGACGTAATAATTCTCGTGTAATTTATTCATTCAATTGTTATCGTATAAGACGTGTTTGCGGAAATATAATGTGCTACAAATTTAAACACAGTGTGTGAAAGTTCACATTTGTCACAATGCTAAGAACTTGTGCGTACCACGCCGAAATACAACTATACAAGTAAATATACATTAATATTTTCATTTTCTTCGTATGGGGGCAGGTTACCTTTATGAAAAACGAAAATACCAACCGAAAAAATACCTGTTACGAAGAATAAAGGTGTATGTTTCAGTCATTTTCCAGAACTGATGATGAGTTCTGCTTGTTACTTTCTAGTTACACAGATTTACAGCAGAACATTCTTTTGTTGAGACAGAAAAAGTATAAAAGTAGACAGTAACCAATGGAACCTACATATGGTTATTTCTTGGGTTCGTAATGTTGAGTACACGCTGCCTTTTCTCCCCGAAATGAATGCGAGTAAAAACCATTCCTCGGCAGTTTCCGTGAATGTGGGAAGTAACTATTTATGGTCATCTAGAGGTATGAAAGTAAAGTTTATTATTGCACGTTTGTTGTTCCATATTTGTATTAATGCATAATAGGCTAATTATTTGTTGGGTACATTGACAAGTAAAACACTGAAGTTTTAACCGCGTAGATGCACTTCAAACCTACTTCTCCCAAAGAACACAGACCTGACTTACAAGTTATGATGCGATTACAGGTTTTAGTGATCTCACCTGCAATATTAATTAAACTTTTGTAAATATTTCATAATTACAAAAAGGTACAGACGCATCATGTCCTTGCATTACACGGCCCTTAGGAAACAGTTCGCCTCTTTGCGTGACGTCATCGGAGGTACAGTACGGCCTGTACATCACGAAGGCAGTGCTCTAGTGTTTTCTTCTCCTGCTCTCCTAATGTCAAGCTTTCGCAACCGTACAGAGGCACGCTCCATATCAGGGCTGTTGCAAAGGCCTTCCCATTTCGAATATCTATGGTTGTTGGCCAGCAAATTATTTTTATTTTGGACGGCTCTCTTTACCATTCTTATCCTTTCCGTGACTTCTGATATGATCCGATTATCACTCGTGATTAGAGTTCCTAGGTAAAAAAAAAAACCTATTTCAGTTTTTCAATTTTATCAGGACCAATTTTGATGTGTATTGTTTTCCCTTTAATTTTTCTTCATTTATCTGTAATCGAATAACAACTGGGAAATGATGAAATGCTGTCTAGATATTTTCTTTCATGTCGTAAACATTATCCAGTGCCTGTCTGGATGTTAATACTAAATTCAAGTGTTTATAAGCATTCCGCAAAATATCTCTGTTACGAGAGATCACCAGAGGACTGTCTACAAGGGATGGTAACTTGTTAGAATGGAGCCGACGTAGGTTAGAGATATGAAAGAGGTGTCGTGTGTTATACGAGTTTCCCGTCTCTCTTTGCATGTTACTAACCCTGCTGCGCCGTGTCGCTTCCTGTCCTCAAGTGACACGTGACACGATGAATACTAACGGAGCTAGGGGTCGACAGGTCAACCGCGGTTGTACTACACAGACCTTGCCTGGCTGAATATCGTTATAGCCCCACAAACACCTAACCACGACCCAATGGCTTGGTCTAACAGCAGAGAGCATTTTAGAAAACGTACGAGTAAAGGCGAGAGGACAAATAATAATAATAATAATAATAATAATAATAATAATAATAATAATAATAATAATAATAATAATAATAATAATAATAATAATAATAATAGGATCGCGATTCCGTGGTTCAAATCCCGTTGAAATTTGTGCTGGAAAAAGCGGAGGCGGAACAGGTTTTCTCCGGGTACTCAGGTTTATCGTGTCATCTTTCGTTCCAGCAAATCTCTACAATATAATTTCATTTCATCTGTCGGTCATTAATCGTTGCCCTTAAGGAGTGCGACAGGCTTCGGCAGCCGTCACAGTTCCTATTTTCGCTGCTAGATGTGGACTTCATTCATTCCATTCGCGGCATGATCAAGTGACTGGAAAGAGGCTGTGGATTTTCAGTAATAATAATAATTCTACCATCGCTTTTCGAACTTCTGTGGGGTTGCGGGTGCGAACTGTGCCACACATGATGATTTTCCCTTTTTTTTCGGGTGGATGTCCTTCCTGACGCTAACCCCATGTCGAGGAATATTATCACAGTTAATGGTTTTGGTGAAATTTGCGGAAGCAGCGTTTTAGTGAAAGTGGTGGTTGTTAGTGTGGTGTGTATATGAAGAATAGAGTGTTGGAATAAACATAAACACCCGGTCCACGAGCTAGAAGAAATAAAGTCCCCAAGTAGGCCGGGAATCAAACCCGCGTCCCTCTGAACAGAATTCCTCAACGCTGACCATTCAGCCAAGGAGTCAGACAATAATAATAATAATAATAATAATAATAATAATAATAATAATAATCTGGAATTCATATAACGAAAGGAAAAAATATGGCATTTTAATTCAGTAATCAAACCCGGAAAAAATCACGGATGATAGATCATTAATCAAAAGGAAAATTCTGCAGAAAATCTTCGGCCCATATTGCAGAGATAGAATCTGGATGAACAGGATGTCTCTGAATATATGTTTTCACGCCGAAAAACTTTCACATACCTTCAGGGAAAAAAATTAAATTTTATGGGCATATTCTCAGAACGAGCGAGGATAGAATGACTAAAATAATGTTCAACCTTGTCCTTTCATTAAAAAACAATTTAAAAAGACGTCGAGGAAATCAACATCACCGAAGAAATGATATGGGATAGATGTATATTCCGAACACTAATCAATAATCACCAATTTGCCGACGAAACCAACACCAGAACTTCAACACCTGGACAGAAGAAAGTAGGGCAAAACTCAGTGAGAGGATCAATAGATTTTGGAAGGAGAAGAATAAGAAAGCAAAAGCATCCGCTAAATGAGTTAAACCGCGCACGTTAATCGGGAAAAACGATCTATAATAATAATAATAATACATTTAAGAACCACCGTGGCTCAGACGGCAGTGCGTCCGCCTCTCACCGCTGGATGCCATGGTTCAAATCCCGGTCACTCCATGTGAGACTTGTACTGGACAATGAGGAGGCGGGACAGGTTTTTCTCCGGGTACTACGGTTTTCCCTGTCACCTTTCGTTCCAACAACACTCTCCATTCTCATTTCATATCATCTATCAGTCATTAATAAATCACTTTGGGAGTGGCGACCCCATCGTACTAATAGCCTATGTCTGCTTCATTCATTCCATCCCTGACCCGGTCAATGACTGCAAAACAGGCTGTAGGTTTTCATTTTCAATAATACATTTAATTAAGATCCCGGGGATTGACGGCGTTTAGAACGAGGAGGTATTCCTTAGGGCTGAAAAATCTTGCCAAAAATCATAAAAAGCACACTAGTTCAGTTACAATTTCCGAAATAAGAAAAGTACAGCATAATGCATCTGAACGTAGAAGGTAAAGTAGAAGGGAAACATGGATGTGGACAGAGAATATTATCTTGAATGTAGAATCTCCGACAGCAGTTCGATATCCACGATGCGACAACTCTGATACGGGAAGCGCAAAATACGAATAGTTAATCCATGATGGTCTCAGGCACAATCAAAAGAATTCAAGAAGCGCAGTACTCGAACCTCGATATCTCGAACTTTCATTGCTCGAATTTCCAGTATTTTGAAATAATTTCAGTTTCCCTGCCGCCTGTTCTATTCTCCACGTGTGTTTATATCGCTGTACTGTAACTCGCGATTCGTTTACACGAATTTTTCCATTTCTCGAAGCAAACGTTTCCTCCATAGAAGCTGAAAATATTCTGTAACTCGAATTTTGTAGAACATTAACTGTGTAATACAGCATTTAAGGTTTGAGTACTATTGTTCCTTAACGTACTACACTATATCTTATCTGTCCACCCTTGGTGCGTTGTCCAGAGGCATTTGGAGCTGTATGGGTCCTCACCAGGATCGTCACTATAGTAGTAATATTGAAAGATGTGTTCTAACAGTTCTTAGAGGGAGGTCTGTTTACTGCCTGCCTGGGTGCAGAGAAGGGAGTAGCGGGTATCGTTGCTATGGAAACTAGGGCGGGCCCCCTTCGGCTGCCATGGATATAGACCTGCCGTCCGGCTTGTGTTGCTTGGAGTTGCCAAACCTCTCACATCTGAATTACGTACAACAGAACAAAACGGAATGAACGAACAGGTGAGGCGGAAGTGAAGGGAAGGAGAAAGGAATGCAGGAATGTGGCAACACTGTGCAATGCTCCTCACTCCAGGCCTATCTGTCAAAACGCTTCTTTTAGTATTACGGCTATAGACATGGCAAGTGCACTGACTGTTCTTTGATCCTACATACAGGGTCAATCGAATGTAAATGAAACCGTTTTTACAACAGTCACTAACTCTTGTTGAAAACTATGTGGAAAGAAGGAAGATTGAGACTGAAAACCGAAAGAACCTAACGGATTATTCCCAAGTTTTTGAACGAAGGTATGTTTCGTATTTCTCTACTGTGTAAATTCTGCCTTCACCGACTAGCTATACGTTATCAAGTGCTGTAATTGAAATGACAAAATACTTCCAGATAGCTTTTATATGGTTAAATAACACTGATGAGAGTATCAAACCGTGCTGCTAGTATTAAATGTTTTCATTCCTCCCCTGAAGGGGGAGGCGGGCCTCCTAGATTGTGACGCCTTCTCTCAGACCAGGAGATTTGTATCGGAAAAGGAGATGTGAGGAGAAGGTGAGAGGGTTGGAAGCCGTGGCTTCTACTAGGAATTGTCCCGGCATTTGCCTTAGTGCCCCTCTCCGACTCCCGAAAACAGAGGCGTAGAGCCACGGTAGAGCCGTGGCCACCCCTAATCTGCTCGGTTGGCAGGTCGGAGTGCAGAGCTGTCGGAGCAGGGACTCCACTTGTGGGCCGAAACCCACTTTCCAACCGCCGACCAAGCCGTAGTTTGTAATTCGACTACGTGCAATCTTCAAAGGTGGGCATTTTCTATATCTCGTAATTCAACTCCGGAGGTGATTTGACATTTAGAGGTTCGTCTGTCTGTAAATAAAACTGTTAGGATCTTCAGTCTTTCGAAACGAATTTATGAAAAAATAAAAAGTGAGAAATACCTGAAAAATAAATTGATTTCTTTGACAGGTATAATGTGTTATTATATGTTTTCTGTTACAGGTATTTCCTAAATTGTATTTATTCATCAATTAGTTTCAACGGCTCCATGGCTAAATGGTTAGCGTGCTGGCCTTCGGTCACAGGGGTCCCGGGTTCGATTCCCGGCAGGGTCGGGAATTTTAACCTTAATTGGTTAATTTCGCTGGCACGGGGACTGGGTGTATGTGTCGTCTTCATCATCATTTCATCCTCATCACGACGCGCAGGTCACCTAAGGGTGTCAAATCAAAAGACCTGCACCTGGCGAGCCGAACTTGTCCTCGGACACTCCCGGCATTAAAAGGCATATGCGATTTCATTTTCAACGGTCTGAAAAGCCAAAGATTTATACATTAACTGAGTCGAAATTGAAATGAAATGGCTTCGACTTTTAAATAATACGAAGTATTTTTGAAACAGAATTTAAAATGTCAGCATTATTGGCAATACATAAAGTGTGTTAAATTGTACATCTACTCTATTTGCTCTTAACGAACTTTTCTTAATCCCAGTTTACACGAGTTCTGGCAAGTGAACTGGATTACACGAAGCCGAAGTTTCCACTGGGAAGGGATCGGATGAAGTGAGTGGTTGGCAGATAGGAGAAAGTAACAAGTTTTGGTATATTTCTTTCCTAGTGGTAAGTTTCTAATCTGTATTAAAGAGGAAAAATCTTGAACTTCGTTGATTCTCGTGAACTCTTTCTACCTTCCTAACATAACTTGATCCTATATAAGACCTCTTAAGAACGATGGTCTTGAATCTGGAGGTGAATGTGTCCGTGATAGACGGAAGACTTTTGTTGTTACTTTGTTACATAGTGTATTTTGGCTAGCTGTTACACCTCTTGTGAAAATTTGGAAAGGGAATCACATTCCAGTGAGAGGAAATCAAAACTATGAAATGTGTCGATGATAGTGTTAATTTTTGTGAGTCTGCACACCATCTGAATGGTATGGACACAGTCTTCGATAAGGAGTACAAGATGAAAATGAATAAGTCCAAAAGAAAAGTACCGAGCTCGATAGCTCCAGTCGCTTAAGTGCGGCCAGTATCCAGTATTCGGGAGACAGAAGGTTCGAACCCCACTGTCGGCAGCCCTAAAAATGGGTTTCCGTGGTTTCCCATTTTCACATCAGGCAAATGCTGGGGCTGTACCTTCATTAAGGCCACGGCCGCTTCCTTCCCACTCCTAGCCCTTTCCTGTCCCATCGTCACCATAAGACCTACCTGAGTCGGTGCAACGTAAAGCAACTTGAAAAGAAAAAAAGTAATGGAGTGCAGTCGAACGAAGTCAGGTGATACAGGAAATATTAGATAAGGAAATGAAGTCTTAAAGGAAGTAGATAAATGTTGATACTTAATAACTAATGATGGCAGAAGTAAGGACGTAAAATGCAGACCAGCACAGGCAAGGAAGGCCTTTCTTAAGAAAAGAAATTAGCTCACTTCAAACATTGATATAGAAAGTAAAAAGATATATTTGAAAACTTTCGTCTGGAGCGTGGCATTTTATGTAAGTGAAACATGAACGATAACTAGCTCAGTAAGGAAGACAATAGAAGCTTTTGAAATGTGGTGTTACAGAAGAATGCTGAAGGTGAGACGGGTATATCGAATTACGAATGAAGAGATCCTAAGACGAATAGGAGAGAGGAGTACGATTTTGGCGAAATTTGACCATAAATAATAGGACACATGTTAAGATACCTATGACTTGCACAGTTAAATTTTGAGGGAAGTTCAGATGCTAAGACCGGTAGGGGTTAACCAAGCCATGAATATAACACAGTAGATGTAGAATGTAGTATTTACATAAAATGAAAAAGATTAGCGCAGAATAGAGTAGATAGGTAGGGTAGATCTGCATCAAATCGGTCTACGGAGTTATGACCCAAAAACATACATCTTACCGACTATATGGTAGAAGATGTTTTGTCAATAAAATGCTTTACCAAGATGCTGTCATAACACTGTGGGTGGGCAATAGAAAACAGTTGCCTGTCGTACTAGGCGAATAAAACAAGCCACCACCACCCATCCCCCAGGGGTTCTAAATTTGGAAGCGTGCGGTACTAACCACGGGTCTCCTAACTGAGTCATACTTATGCCAGAAGATGGTTTCCCCAGCTTCACACGAAGAAGCGTCTGGGACTGCACCCTAAAATTAAGACCACGGCAGCAAAATTTCCAAATTCTAGTCATATAGGCTACTATCCAACGGCCTCGAAAAAATACTCCTATCTGAGTTAGTGCGGAATTAAAACTACTATACAACTGAGAGAGTTGGGTTGCACGATTCGATCCTGTAGCTGTAAATTTGCGTTTGGGAGATGTTGGGTTCGAACCGCTCTGTCGGCAGACCTGAAAATGGTTTCCCAAGAATTCCAGGGACTGTACATTAATTAAAACCACGGCCTCTTCCTCGGAGCTGATATATCCTATCATCACCATAACACCTGCCTGAGTCCACGAGACGTAAAATTAACAGTCTAAAAAACTCATCGTAGAAAAAGGACTTTATTAATTTCTATTACCCGCTCACATTGCGTCTTCCTGGTCTTATTTCCCAACAACGTGGGGATGGCACTAGACGTGGTTTAAGCTCAGTGTTACGGCCATGCGCCCTTCAAGACTCCAACCTATGTTTATTTTCTTCAGCTCATCTCAGATATGTGTGTAATCACTTGAACCAACAAATCACATTAACGTTGATATGTTAATGTGGTGAGGGTCTATCTGGAATTGGCGTAATCAGTTTAACAACAGCCTTGTTTCCATGGCAACCATTGTTCTTCCATGTACAACCTACTAGGTCAGTAGCGTCATTTTCTCACTGTGCGCTTTCTTTCTGTAACTAAGAACTTGAGAAAATCTCATAACAAGTGAAGTACGTTATACTAGTTACAGTAGTCCAGAATTAAAATCCTTGAACTGGCCGGTAAAACTAATAATTAGGGTTGTATAATAATAATAATAATAATAATAATAATAATAATAATAATAATAATAATAATAATAATAAGCCAAACTCAGACACTATAATACCGTTGTGAAACCTGAATGCCTCTATGCAGCAGAGAGTGTTACCATAAAGGGGATTACCGAAATATAAAAGAAAGAGCGTAAGTTTCTGAAAAAAATTCTGGGGCCCAAGAAAGCAACAGGAAATGAGATTACCGTCCATTTGAGATCAAATCAAGAGCAGTATGATAAATGCGAAAACATTTCAACCTCGATAACAAAAAGGCGACTGACTTTTTATGGACACCCGAGAAAAATGGCACCGGGACGCCTAGCAAATAAGCTCCTCATCTTCCAGGAAAAAAAGAAAGACCCATGTACCATGGCTGAAAGAAATTCATCAGGATCTTTAAATATGTGGCATTGAGAAGGGAGATATTACAAACAGAACAGTACTCAGAAGGAAAATTGCGGGGGTGACGGATCTGTTTGTAGAGAAATCCAAGAGAACAAGAAGGGTGTTCTCGGATGAGGAACGAGCAAAAGCGAGCCAGAGAATGAAAAAGTATTGGCGTAAAAAGAAAGAACATCAACAGTCAAGGAAGTTGTGTAATTGTAACCTATAGGAGGTTGAAACGATCCTAAATAGAGGTAAGGGTGTATTATGCCCGAAGGCAGGTCCGATCCTCCGCAGAGGTGTGCCTGAGCCAGAGTTTACGTACGGTAGGGTTGCCAGTTCCTTTCCGCTCCTCCATTCCCTTAACCCACACCAACAGCCCGTGGCAACCCATCCAAATCTTGACCACGCCCAATGTTGCTTAACTTCTGAGATCTCGCGGGATCCGGTCTTTCAACACGGCTACGTTCGTTGACCGATCCTAAATAATAATAATAATAATAATAATAATAATAATAATAATAATAATAATAATAATAATAATAATAATAATAATAATAATAATAATTAGATTAGCACTATATTTGCGAGGTCTAGAATCTCTTTAATTTTCTCACAATGCATGAGTCGAACCATTCCTTTGTGGATACCCTCATTTTTCTTTCGTTTAATTGTAACACTTTATGTCCCATGCGGGTTGAGTCAAAAGACGAATTACATGTACCCCGTGCATGTTATAAGAGGCTACTAAAGGGGGAACAACCAAAGAATCTGTAGTCGTTCTTTCATTTTCTTAGTCCAAAAATATATGCACGATTCTATGTTTTTCCGTCTAGGCCGAAGAATGCTGACACTAAATGATTTTTCAATTGAATATTCAAATCCAAGATCGAACGGGAATCGAACTCGGTTATTCTGGTGAAAATTCAACAGTTAGGCCACTGTGATAACCGTCCTGAAGACCAACCTATATTTAAGCCTCCTAGAGGGTAAAACGGCCGGCCCCGTGGTGTAGGGGTAGCGTGCTTGCCTCTTACCCGGAGGACCCGGGTTCGATTCCCAGCCAGGTCAGGGATTTTTACCTGGACCTGAGGGCTGGTTCGAGGTCCACTCAGCCTACGTGATTAGAATTGAGGAGCTATATGACGGTGAGATAGCGGCCCCGGTCTAGAAAGCCAAGAATAACGGCCGAGAGGATTCGTCGTGCTGACCACACGACACCTCGTAATCTGCAGGCCTTCGGGCAGAGCAGCGGTCGCTTGGTAGGCCAAGGCCCTTCAAGGGCTGTAGTGCCATGGTGTTTGGTCTGGTTTGGTTTAGAGGGTAAAACAGTCACTCAAGCCAAGGGGATTTCTAAAGGTGATTTGAGGTAAGGAGAAAGTGAGGGGTTAGCGACCGTTGCCTGTAGGAGGATCAGTCCCGACATTTCACGTAATGCAGGAGAATGGGAAACCACGGAAAGAAACTATTCTCAGGACACCCGACGGTGGGGAACAGCCCATCTGCCTCACGAATACAGAGCTGCAAGGGTAGTAAAACTAGCCCCTTTTGAGCCACAACCCAATCTACATATTCACTTTTGCGTGTTTCTGTGTAATGTACTGTACATGAGAACATTAACCTTACACAACTAAATCCCCAGTCAGGCTGGGAATCGGACCTAGGATCATCTAAATCGAACATCACTATGCTGACCATTCAGCCCGGTACCTTTATTGGTCATTCCATTGCTGGTGCTGATAAAGCTGGCAGGTGGACGCTCGAGGTAACCTACTTTGTCGCTCACGTGCAGGCAGTCCTGGCACGAGCGCCATGTGCTCAGCGGCGAGTGACTCACATCTTCGCCAGGGGCGTGCACCGAGTAAACAAAACTGCTTCTTCCTTATGGCTTCCATACGTGCCGCTCAAAATATACATTTCTAATGAGTTAATAGCACAATGAAATGCCGTAAATGCTTTATATCTGCTATAAGGAAGCGAGAATTGCTATTTAGAAATTACATTAGAGTATGGGTCCTCTCATGACAGTCGTGATCTTAAGCCGGGGCCGAACAAAGAATTTGGACTGAATATGAAATAAGTATGAAATTTTGGCATTAGTGGACAAGTCAAAACTTTAGGGGACATGGTGTTACCCCTTCTTTCTTGTAACCTAGAATACGTCTATAGTTTTGAAAGTGTATTTGGGCTGGTGAGTGTTACAAAAAAAAATCGAAATAATGTAATAATAATGTTTTTGTTTTTACGTCCCACTAACTACTTTTTTAAGGTTTCTGGAGACGCCGAGGTGCCGGAATTTTGTCCCGCAGGAGTTCTTCTACGTGTCAGTAAATCTAAGGCTGATGTATTTGAGCACCTATACCGCCGGACTGAGCCAGGATTGAGCCTTCCAAGTTGGGGTCCTGAGGTCAGCGCCTCAACCGTCTGAGCCACTCAGCCCGGCTAAATAATTTCTAGGGGCTGAGGACCTTAGATGTTAGGCCCCTTAAACAACAAACATCATCACCATCAAATAATTTCTAGACAACACATACGGTACGGTGTTCAACATCTCGGTGTAAAGATAAAGAAACAATGTACCTAGCAACAAGAGCAAAACTTCAGTATGACGTTAATCAATCAATCAATCAATCAATCAATCAATCAATCAATCAATCAATCGATCGATCGATCAATCAATCAATCAATCAATCAATCAGTCAATCAATCAATCGAGCGATCACTCAATCAATAAATTAATCAATCAATCAGTCACTACTGATCTGTATTTAGGGCAAACCAACTCGCCCTGTTCTTACCAGACTTATACGCTCTCTCCTTTAGATCCTCACTACAATCCCTAAATATCCTCAAAATCATATGAAGAGACCTGTAATCCTTATTTACAATCCGGTTAATGTGATTACCCCAATGAAGATCTTTCACTGAACAAGTTGGCCGTGCAGTTATGGGTGCACAGCTGTGAGCTTGCATTCGGGACATAATCGGTTCGAAGCTCGCTGTCGGCAGCCTTAAAGATGGTTTCCATGGTTTCCCACTTTCACACTAGGCCAATGCTGGGGCCGTACCGTAATTAAGCTTCCGTCTCAATCCTAGTCCTTTCCTATCGAATCGTCGCCGTAAGAACTAACTGTGTTGGTGCAGCGTAAAGCAATTTTTTTTAATATCCTTTTATTAACATCTACAGTAAGTACTTACAGCGACTCCCATGAGATACTTTCACCCCCATCAAATCAGTAATTAAAAGTGAGAAGATTTTTCTTCTTTGTGAAACTCACAACCTGACTCTTCATCCCCTTCACTATCATGCTGCTTCCCAACTCACAACATTGCGGAGTTACTTTTTTGCAGTCACTCACAACCTTGTAACTTACTTTTTACTCTATACAGCGAAACATCATTCACAAAAAGCCTTATCTCTCATTGCAGTTCTTTATGTATGTAAGAAAATTTAAAGGTCCAATTATACTACCTTGAGGAACTCTCCTCTTAATGAGTACAGGATTAGATAATGCTTCACCTTCTGTAATGATGGAATAGTGTCGCCATCTTGAGGCCGCGCGGCTAACATATTGTGTAGCTATGGACTCCGGCGTGTTAGCACGTAGTGTGAGATTTCGTTTGATTTGTCACATTGAGTTCTTCGACACGTTTACGGTAGAAAAGAAGCGCATAGGTTTCGTGACTTATGGACAATAAATGGCTTAAAATTATAGAAAACGCATTTGGCAGGATAGAATAATGTAACAGAATTCCAAAATGTCCAAAATCACCAATGCCCAGTGAAGAACGGCTTATCTGGAATGTCTCAAATTTAAAGGGCCCGAGAGCGGAGTTCCGCGCTCTTGAAGACTTAGATGAGCATATCTATTGCCCCCGGTGGTAGAAAATGATTTGGAACACATGGATGTGGATAATGATTACCCTGGTGATGATAAAGAGCCTTCGATTCACCCATCGAAGCTCCTACGACTCTGTGAGGTACAAATATATAGGGTGTAGGCCTACCAGAATAACTATTCCAATTTTCTGATATGATACAGGAAATAATAATAATAATAATAATAATAATAATAATAATAATAATAATAATAATAATAATAATAATAATAATAATAATAATAATAATACAACACCGTGGTCAAAACAGAATGCTTGTATGCCAGTGAATGCCTGTCCATAAACTATAAGCTGGAGAAGCTAGAGGTCCTGGAAAGAAGAATCCTCAGAAAAATTATGGGAGCTGTCCAAACTGAAAGCGGATGGAAACTTCGGAGTAACAAAGAAGTTTACCAGAAGGTGGAAAGAATCTCAGAGATCATGAAGAAAAGGAGGCTGGTGTTTCTTGGACATCTATACAGAATGAACGCAAACAGACTTACCAAACAGATATTTGATTACTTCTGGAGAAAAAAGACCACTACAGCATAGATTAAGGAAACGAAGAAGGATATGGAAAGGTTAAGCATCTTGGAAGACCAGCTGTTAGAAAGGAATACGTTAGGAACACACTGAAGAATTTGGAAGGTGTTCAAGCCGCAGGAAGAACTAGGAAGACCGGAAGAGCCTGGACAGGTGAACAACGGAAGAAGGCTAGCGAACGCATGAAGGCGTATTGTACACAGAGATAACTCCGCACGAAGAGAAATAAATGAGTTGTAGCGTGATCCTTAGTGGTCCATTCGCTCGTAAAAAAAAAAAAGAATTACTTTTTACTCTATATAGCGAAACTTCATCCACAAAAAGCCTTATCTCTCATTGCAGTTCTTTAATCATATCCTGTATGTATGTATTAAAATGTAAAGGACTCCCCTCGTAATGAGTACAGGATCAGATACTGCTTTACCTACTGTAATGATGGAATAGTGTCGCCATCTTGAGGTATTGTTATTATTATTATTATTATTATTATTATTATTATTATTATTATTATTATTATTATTATTATTATTATTATTATTATTATTAGCGTCTAGGAGAACAGTGCCGATATTCACCATGTACGTGCTGTTACAGCAACTTCCACACTTCGAACATACACTCCGATATACTCTCAGCGTCACCATCCACTCCTTTCTCTCGCATAAGCCATTTCTTGCGAAAGTCCCCAACGGATTGGTCAGTCATTATCAGAATCTGTTTCCTTCTTGACCGTGTTGATATTCAGTCGTAGTTTTGCGATCGTCTTCATCCCGATATTTTCCGTACTAGTTTTTAATGTTTTACAGGATCACGAGTAGATCTGACAATGTCTACTTCTTCAGCCTCCCTTACTTTGCTCATTCACATAAAGTAACCATTTATTTGACTCATTTTTGAAAAACGGTTAGAGTGATTTAACTAACACCATATTGATTTTAAACTCACGTGAGCGCCTGAATGTTGCAGAGCCGATATAGGACAGATAGTCTGACATTGAAAACAATCGGAAAGTGAAAATATATTCCTGTTTCCGGATGCGTTAGAAGCCTATGAATCCTATGAAGCATTACATCATGCTACCAACTTGTCAAAATCAAAACTGAAAATTCAATTAGTGAACAAGGTACCTTCCGTTGGAATGCTTATAATACATTTCTCTTTCGATAAATCATAGTTCTTTTCAAAAGAAAATTGCGCACCTCTGCGTATCGGCCGTAAAGTGCACAGATTATTGTTAGTAGTAGTAGTAGTAGTAAAGCCTCCGTGGCTCAGGCCGCAGTGCGCCGGTCTCTCACCGCTGGGTTCCGTGGTTCAAATCCCAGTCCATCCATGTGAGATTTGTGCTGGACAAAGCGGAGGCGGGACAGGTTTTTCTCCAGGTACTCCGGTTTTCCTATCATCTTTCATTCCAGCAACACTGTCCAGTATCATTTCAGTTCATCTGTCAGTCATTAAACCATTGTCCCAGAGGAGTGCGATAGGCTTCGGCAGCTGGTACATCGCTAGATGAGGGCTTCATTCATTCTATTCCTGATCCGGTCAAATGACTGGAAACAAGCTGTGAACTTTTCATTTTCATTATTATGATTGCTATTGTTTTATTATTATTTATTATGTGTCGAAGGACAGAAATGCCCCAGTTATTGTACTGATGGTCATTAATATCTCAAGCCCTTAATATCAAACAGTTTATCAACAATGAGAACTTCTATATAACATGATCTAGACTATAATTCCGCCAGCAGAAGCTGTCCTTTCCTTCGCACTGCTTGTGGGCTTTTGCTTACCCTAAGGCTGTCCCTATCGTCTTACTGACAAATGATATGCCTTTGCGATGTGATTAAATTTCCCGGAAAAGAAGACTTACAACTGTAAAGTTTCCTTTGTCAGGCAGCACCTGCGCGAGTATCGGGAACAGAACTCCGGCCCTGAACATTAAGGCAAGCATGAATCATCCTTTCACACCTACCTTTTAACAGGATGTACAGTATATTAAAATTCTCCAGAAAAGAAAAAATGGAAGTAGTATGTTATTCATAACTATCATTCGCACTTGACAATATATCTATCTACTTAAAGGTTTGGTTTAATAATTGAGAGCAGTAACGCCGTTGTTTAGGTCGTAAACTGGAGGAAGTGAGTAGGTTGTAGCGCATGACGTTCAGTGCTGGGAGTGTCCGAGGACATGTTCGGTTTGTCATTTCTGTAGCTGTCTTTCCAGTACTCCGCAAGATGGTGTTGTCTGTGAATGTACTAGGTTTAATTGTACCGGGACCGAGCTCGATAGCTGCAGTCGCTTAACTCCGCCCAGTATCCAGTAATCGGGAGATAGAGGGTTCGAGCCCCACTGTCGGCAGCCCTGAAGATGGTTTTCCGTGGTTTCCCATTTTCACACCAGGAAAATGCCGGGGCTGTACCTTAATTAAGGCCACGGCCGCTTCCTTCCACTTCCTAGGCCTGTCCTATCCCATCGTCGCCATAAGACATATCTGTGTCGGTGCGACGTAAAGCAAATAGAAAAAAAAAATTGTACCGGGAAGAGATGGAAAGGAAGCGGTCATGGCCTTAAGAAAGGTACATCGTGGCATTTGCCTGGAGCTGAAATGCGAAATCGTGGAAAACCATCTCAAGGGGAGCCAACATGAGATTCGAACCCTTCTGTCTCCCGGTACAGAGGTAGCATCCATACGTGGCCGTACCGCAGCGCACTCGGCCAATTTGCTCGGTAGTAGGTAGTGGCAGTAACACGCAGAAAAGTCTGTAGAGGTGAAGTAGACCATTCGTTATTATCAGACATATCTCCATTCCTTCCACATTTGTATGAGACACGCAACGTACAGTGTCATAATGGTCAAAAACTACCGTGTCGCAGGCATCTTAATGTGACCCAATGAGGCTGCCTGCGTATCTGTTTCCATGTTCCGTTTTATTGTGCCAGATGTCCGAGAGCATTCGGATGGATTTTAAGAAACATTTATGGACTAAATTTAATGCTCTTGGATTTAGTCTGTTTATCGGGTTTCATTTCGAGCTATATGGTTTTGTTTATCATCATCATCATCATCATCATCTGTTTACCCTCCAGGGTCGGCTTTTCCCTCGGACACAGCGAGGGATCCCACCTCTACCGCCTCAAGTGCAGTGTCCTGGAGCTTCAGACTCTTGGTCCGGGATACAACTTGGGAGAATGACCAGTACCTCGCCCAGGCGGCCTCACCTGCTATGCTGAACAGGGGCCTTGTGGAGGGATGGGAAGATTGGAAGGGATAGGCAAGGAAGAGGGAAGGAAGCGGCCGTGGCCTTATGTTAGGTACCATCCCGGCATTCGCCTGGAGGAGAAGTGGGAAACCACGGAAAACCACTTCCAGGATGGCTGAGGTGGGAACCTCCCGAGGCTGAGTGGACCCCGTTCCAGCCCTCATACCACTTTTCAAATTTCGTGGCAGAGCCGGGAATCGAACCCGGGCCTCCAGGGGTGGCAGCTAATCACGCTAACCACTACACCACAGAGGCGGACATGGTTTTGTTTATATGAACTTTTAAACAACAATTGTATCCTTGAAAAATGGTGTAGTTTAGATTTAAATTCTTATCATCTATGTATTATCAAAAATTCGATTCGCCTTTAATATTGTAACTGTACCAGCTCCTTAATGTACTGGAAATACGAGCATTAACTCATGAGTTACTTCAGACAATAAAATATAAATAAATAAATAAATAAATAAATAAATAAATAAATAAATAAATAAATAAATAAATAAATAAATAAATAAATAAATTTTCACACTAGGCTGTGCCGTAACTATGGCCGCGGTGGCTTCCTTTCCACTCCTTTCCCTCTCCTGTCTCATCGCCGCCATAAGACCTATCTGTGACTGTGGGAGGAAAAGCAAATTATTTTGTTTTAATAGTAGAGAAATTGTAGCCTCCGTGGCTCAGGCGGCAGCGCGTCGTCCTCTCACCGCTAGATACCGTGGTTCAAATCCCGGTCACTCCATGTGAGATTTGTGCTGGACAAAGCGGAGGTGGGATAGGTTTTTCTCCGGGTACTCCGGTTTTTCCTGTCATCTTTCATTCCAGCAACACTCTCCATTATCATTTCATAGCATCTATCATTCATTAATAATCACTTTGGGAGTGGCGACCCCATTGTACTAACAGCCTATATCTGCTTCATTCATTACATCCCTGACCGGTCAATGACTGGAAAACAGGTTGTAGGTTTTCATTTTCATTCTCAGCTGAGAAATTCGAACACAATTGGGGAATATCCAAGTCTTTAAAATACTTTTGTCGGCTAAACGCAGAAAGTCTCAACATAGGTATTTTCATGCAAACATCGGTCAAAATTAATTGCCAAATGAACTGTTTATTCCGCCCCTCAGAATATTCCAAGTACCTCTGCTGGGTTTAAAGTTGCGATCTTATATGCCCAAAGGTTGATACGTCGAGCTGATTGGCACAGACAGTGGAGCGCTGACCTTCTGAGCCTAAGTTGGCCAGTTCGATCCATACTCAGTCCAGCATAAAATAATAATAATAATAATAATAATAATAATAATAATAATAATAATAATAATAATAATAATAATAATAATGAAAGAAGAAACATAGTGAACAGATGAAAGCGTACTGGAAGAAAAGGAAAGAACAAAGAAGAAGGAATTGATATTGGCACGTGGTCCTCTGGTGGCCCATTCGAAAGAATAATAATAATAATACCGAACTCGATAGCTGCAGTCGCTTAAGTGCGGCCAGTATCCAGTATTCGGGATATAGTAGGTTCGAACCCCACTGTCTACAGCCCTGAAAATGGTTTTCCGTGGTTTCCTATTTTTCACGCCAGGCAAATGCTGGGGCTGTACCTTAATTAAGGCCACAGCCGCTTCCTTCCCACTCCTAGCCCTTTCCTGTCACATCGTCGCCATAAGACCTATCTGTGTCGGTGCGACGTACAGCAACTAGCAAATAATAATAATAATAATAATAATAATAATAATAATAATAATAATAATAATAATAATAATAATAATAATATCCCGCATCCAGTCATTTGACCGGGTCAGGAATGGAATGAATGAAGTCGCCATCTAGCGGCGAGGATAGGAATTGTGTCGACTGCCAAACGATTAATGAATGACAGATGAAATTAAATTATATTGGAGAGTGTTGCTGGAATGAAGGATGACAGAAGAACCTGTCCCGCCTCCGCATTGTACACCACAAATCTCACATTGGAGTGACCGGGATCTGAACGACGGAACTCAGCGGTGAGAGGCCGGTTTGCTATCGCCTGAGCCACGGAGGTACGTAAAACTGTAAATACGGTCAAGTTATAAATTGTTGGATCATTCACGCAATGTTCGAGCAGAAACTTTAACAAGTTGCACCTGATACTTTTTGTCTTTTCCACATACAGGAAACTGTGCAAACAAGAAATACGGGAAGCTACAATGTATTATGAGAACATAATCAGTCATCCGGACTGGTAGGGAAAACTGTAGCGGAATATGACGTCAGTGCACTGTACATGTGCTAAAGTTACTTTTTTGTGCTTTTTCTGAAGTCACCCACGAACGCTTTCCTGGTAAGAAATAGTTTCCTGTACAACCGAGTGCATATTACCATCTGGAAACAAAACATGAATTTGAGTTCGTGGTGCATGTGATAAAATTGAACCATCGTGGTCAGCAGTCCGGAGAGCTTAGCGTGTGTGTATGTGAGGTCTGGTTACCTGTGTGTTTATGGTGCCTATACTGGCGTATATATATTGGTAATTACCGTACGAAGTGGAGGTTCAAAAGTACTATTTTTTTAGGACAAACGATAGTGTCCAGTAAATTTGTGACTGGAAGGGGTGAAGTCGCAAACTCTTTCTCCTCCTTCCCAGACATATGTAGGCCTACCCCTTAGTCCCATTTCTTGATACGGGATCGGGGATGAGGGGATATGCATTTATATGGCATGTTTTATGGCTGGATGCCCTACCCTCCGCCAACCTCAGTCGAGGAGCTAATGAAGATAAAAACGAATGAAATAGTGTAAGTAGGCGGAAGGAATCGGGTGTGGTCTATGAACAGGAGCTGTATCGGCATTTGCTTGCATGTGAAAATGGGAAACCACGGAAAACCATTCTCAAGACAGCCGACGGTGGAGTTCGAAACCACGCGCTTCCCCAATGCGGAGCTTGGATCAATAGCCGTAATGCGTTAATACGCGCGGTAATCACAAATTATGTCCGGCTCCATGGCTAAATGGTTAGCGTGCTGGCCTTTGGTCACAGGGGCCCCGGGTTCGATTCCCGGCAGGGTCGGGAATTTTAACCATCATTGGTTAATTTCTCTGGCACGGGGGCTGGGTTTATGTGTCGTCTTCAACATCATTTGATCCTCATCATGACGTGCAGGTCGCCTACGGGAGTCAAATCAAAAGTCCTGCATCTGGCGAGTCTAACATGTCCTCGGACACTCCCGGCACTAAAAGCCATACGCCATTTCATTACCACAAATTAATATTATTATTATTATTATTATTATTATTATTATTATTATTATTATTATTATTATTATTATTATTACTATTATTATTATTATTATTATTATTATTATTATTATTATTATTATTATTAAGGGAAGGCTTGTAGTATTACGTGACAGTTAGTTGATGTCATGGTCCCGCCAGTGCTATGAGGAATCCGAACCACATGCGGTGCTAGGCGACAGAGAAACCTGAAGTGCATATTAACAAGACGGAACAAAATCGGTTTTTGGTGTGCATTTTAAGGAACGTGCATCATTAGACCAACAGTTTTTGACAATACCGTCGGTACTGAAGTCTATTCTTGACAGATTTTCTAATTAAATCGCTTGGCAGAACTGGGTGAGCAGAATGCCACACGTCTATTATATGTTTGCAACAAGTCCATTACGCCTTCTCTGATCAGTGAGCAGTTAGAAAAAAACTGCGGACGCCACGTTTTTCTGTGGGGACACTTGAAGAACAAGGAGTATGAAACAAATCCACAAAGACAACATTAGCCATGAAATCGCTGACATCGTTCTCGATGCTTTGTATCATCAGACGTCTTCAGCGGTTTGCTGATGCTGCAGGGGACAGCTATCAACGTCGCCCATAAATGTTGAGTCATTTCTGCTCTTCGCTTCTGCATTACTATTCTGCATTTATACTCTCTACTGGCCTGGGCTACATTTTCGCGCGCCATCCCCTTGCCAGCTTACTTCAAACAGGGGGATCGTATGAAGGCGGTCTAGCGAATCTTTGAGTTGCCGCATTCAACTGAGAGTTTCTTCAGCTTATCCCAATTATTTCTGGGGTCACGGGAGCCACGAAGGCTCAGTTTTCTTTTGGTCAGGGTTTTAAGGTTGGTTGCCCTTCCTGATACCTCGTGATTTTTGAGACGAAAATCTCAACCCAAAATCGATCTGGATTCGAACCTGAGCCCGCCAGGTGGAAATCGAGTAGCTAAGTCAATGAGCTAATCAAGATACTACTACTACCACTGCTACTACTACTACTACTAATAATAATAATAATAATAATAATAATAATAATAATAATAATAATAATAATAATAATAATACTGAGCGAGTGGGCCAACCGGTTACGAGTGCGCAGCTGTAAGCCTGAATTCGGGAAACAATGGGTTCGTACCCCACTATTGGTAGCCATGAAGATTATTTTCTGTGGTTTCCAATTTTCATACCAGGCAAATGCTGGGGCTGTAATTAATTAGGCCTAAGGCAACAGCCGCTTCCTTCCCACTCGCCGCTCTTTCTTCTCCCATCGTCGCCATAAGACCTATCTGTATCGGTGCGACGTAAATCCAATTGTAAAATAATAATAATAATAATAATAATAATAATAATAATAATAATAATAATAATAATAATAATAATAATAATAATAATAACGCATATCGTAGAAACACAAGATCAACTAAGCGACTGCGCCACTAAGATTACCTTTACTCCTTATTTACAACTAAAAAAACAAGCAATTCACAGAATGTCTTTTTTTTGCTAGGGGCTTTACGTCGCACCGACACAGATAGGTCTTATGGCGACGATGGGATAGGAAAGGCCTAGGAGTTGGAAGGAATCGGCCGTGGCCTTAATTAAGGTACAGCCCCAGCATTTGCCTGGTGTGAAAATGGGAAACCACGGAAAACCATCTTCAGGGCTGTCGATAGTGGGATTCGAACCTACTATCTCACGGATGCAAGCTCACAGCCGCACACACAGAATGTCTAGCGGAGAGACAGTAAGATTAGAATACCCATTTAAACACGTAACAGATTATGAATATAATACGAGAGAGAATATATAAATAATGGAAGGTTCTGTAGAATAGACTACTGTGAATACCAACACAGACAACACATGGAACAGGAAGTGTAGCCTACATTATTATGCGAGAGTATAAAAGAAGTGCAAGAGCCGTTGTGTGGTCTCGTGATAATTATAAACAGAAACGTTTGACAAGTGGTGATAAAAATAGCAGTATACAGTGGCATTTAGCATGAAGTTTAATATTCAAATCCTTTTATGTGCCATTTAAGTAGAAACATGCAAATAGAGAAGAACGCTTACATAATGGATGATAACACAAAATAAAACATTGACAGCTACAGTACACAACGAGGTCACCAAAGTGTACACAAAGCGTCCCCGTGTTTTACAGAACAATACACCGCGTTCTCGCGATTCACCTGGTCACTTCCAACAGGGGGATTGTACAAAAGCGGTCTAGCGTGTCCTTGAATATCTACATTCAATGCAGATTTATATGATCATAATAATAATAATAATAATAATAATAATAATAATAATAATAATAATAATAATAATAATAATAATAATAATAATAATAATAATAATAAATTCATACATACATACATACATACATACACACATACATTACCATTATAGACTGTTATGCCTTTCAGCGTTCAATCCGCAAGTCTCCGTGAATTTACTAAACGTCGCCATAATCCTCTGTTTGCAACTAGTGATGTGGCCTCATTTAGTTCTATACCTCTTATCTTTAAATCGTTAGAAACTGAGTCTAACCATCGTCGTCTTAGTCTACCTCTACTTCTCTTGCCCTCCATTACAGAGTCCATTATTCTCCTAGGTAACCTATCCTCCTCCATTCGCCTCACATGACTCCAACACCGAAGCCGGTTTACGCGTACAGCTTCATGCATCAAGTTCACTCTTAAATTAGCCTTTATCTCCTCATTCCGAGTACCCTCCTGCCATTGTTCCAACCTGTTTGTACCAGCAATCATTCTCGCTACTTTCATGTCTGTTACTTCTAACTTATGAATAAGATATACTTAGTCCACCCAGCTTTCGCTCCCGTAAAGCAAAGTTGGTCTGAAAACAGACCGATGTAAAGATAGTTTCGTCTGGGAGCTGATTTCCTTCTTACAGAATACTGCGAGCTCACTGCATTAGCTTACTATTTTACCATCCTGGGAGAACATACAACCTAAATACTTGAAACTATCTACCTGTTCCAGCTTTGTATCACCAAACTGACATTCAGTTCTGTTGAATTTCTTACCTACTGACATCAATTTTGTCTTCGAAAGGCTCATTTTCATACCATACTCATTGCACCTATTTTCAAGTTCCAAGATATTAGACTGCAGGCTTTTGGCACAATCTGCCATTAAGACCAAGTCTTCAGCATAGGCCAGACTGCTTACTACATTTCCACCTAACTGAATCCCTCCCTGCCATTTTATACCTTTCAGCAGATGATCCATTATTATTATTATTATTATTATTATTATTATTATTATTATTATTATTATTATTATTATTATTATTATTATTATTATTATTATTATTATTATTATTATTATTATTTATAGACTATACTCTTTAAATAATAAAAATAATGTTCGAAAAACAAGAAAGGAAAATCGTCAGAAAAATCTTAAGATCAAAATGCGAAAATGGAATTTGGATGAAAAAGAAATCACGTGAAATATTCAAGTTACAGATACAATCAGGAGACGGCGATTACTATTTTATGGTCACTGATATGCAGTGGATAATAACAAGCTCTAAATAAAATGTTTAACTTAGCTATATCAATTAAAATTATAATAATTTGCTAAAAGGAAATTGGTGAAGACCTAAATGAAATTGATATTAATGGAGAAACCATTCAATGTAAAATAAAATTCAGAACATTAATTCACAAACATAAGTTTTCTGTAAAGCCCATCCGACTAAATAGAGGATGTACTGAACAACATGAAAAGGAACGCAGCAAGAGGAAGAAGAGATATTGTGAAGAGAAGAAGAAAAAAGTGCAAATAAGTTCAAACGTGCTCCTTACTTGGGCATAGCGACTGACAAAAATAATGGTGTAGACTTTTCCATAAATCTAAGCCGGAAATGAACTCGTCATTCGGGACAAAAGGATAGCCACTAGCTGAAAATGGAAATCCTCAGTTTGTTTCTCGTCATTTGACAGGGTCAGGAGTGGAATTAATGAAGCCCCCATCTAGCAGCACTAATCATATCGTATCCTAATCTGTTTACCCTCCAGGTTCGGTTTTTCCCTCGGACTCAGCGAGGCATCCCACCTTTATCACCTCAAGGGCAGTGTCCTGGAGCTTCAGACTCTGGGTCGAGGGATACAACTGGGGAGTATGGTCAGTACCTCACCCAGGCGGCCTCACCTGCTATGCTGAACCAGGGGCCTTGTGGGGGGGATGGGAAGATTGGAAAGGATAGACAAGGAAGTGGGAAGAAAGCGGCCGTGGCCTTAAGTTAGGTACTATCCCGGCATTTGCCTGGAAGAGAAGTGGGAAACCACGGAAAACCACTTCCAGGATGCCTGAAGTGAGAATCGAACCCACCTCTACTGAGTTGATCTCCCGAGGCTGAGTGGACCCCGTTCCAGCCCTCGTACCAATTTTCAAAGTTCGTGGCAGAGCCGGAAATCGAACCCGGACCTCCGGCGGTGGCAGCTAATCACACTAACCACTGCACCGCAGAGGCGGACAGCAGCACTAATAAAGAATAAATAAATAGCACATTCCTTTCCATTCGAAATACGTATTTATTGCATTTATTGTTGAAGGTGTAGCGAAGCGCAGTGGTACCATCAGTAATCAAACGAGGTTTACCTGTAATTCTGAGTAAGTACCTGTCTACACAACTTTCTGATTACAGGCTTTTGTTACCAGTGTCATGAGCTTGGACTGGAAAATCATGAGACATTAAATAGTCAGAAGTGAAGAAGATGGATGCAATACAAGACACAAAGGATAACCACAACTACGGCAGTATCTTGGTCTCAACCAGAACAGGACCGCGAGCGAGATAAGATCATTCGTTCGTGGAAAGCATGTTGTAAAGGTCTGTAGAGACAAGAGACACAACTAGCTGTGAGTGCAAATTTACTCTGAAACAGTCCGGTTCCATGGACAAATGGTTAGCGCGCTGGCCTTTGGTCACAGGGATCCTGCATTCAATTCCTGACAGGGTCAGAAATTTTAACCATGATCGGTTAATTTCGCTGGCACGGGGGTTGGGTGTATATGTCATGTTCATCATCATTTCATCCTCATCACGACGCGCAGGTCGCCTACGGGTGTCAAATCAAAAGACCTGCATCGGCCGACGCCGAAGGCTCGGGTTTAATTCCCGGTTCAGCCACGAAATTTGAAAACCGGTATGAGGGCTGGAACGGGGTCCACTCAGCCTCGAAATGGTTTTCCGTGGTTTCTCACTTCTCCTCCAGGTAAATTTCGGGATGATACCTAACTTAAGGCTACTGCCGATTCCTTCCCTCTTCCTTGCCACTCCCTTCCAATCTGGCCATCCCCACACAAGGCCTGTGTTCAGCATAGCAGGTGAGGCCGCCCGCGCGAGGTACTGGTCCTCCTCCCCATTTTAACCCAAACCCAAAGACTCATGCTCCAGTGCACTGCCCGTGAGGCGGTACAATAGGGATCCCTCGCTTAGTTCCAGGGTAAACGGATTATGAAAGGAAGAAAGAAAGAAGTAATAATAATAATAATAATAATAATAATAATAATAATAATAATAATAATAATAATAATAATAATAATAATAATAATAAATTTTATTGGATTTATGTCTCGCTAACTACATTTACGGTTTTCGGAGACGCCAAGGTGTCACAGGAGTTCTTTTACGTGCCAGTAAATCTACCGACACGAGGCTGACGTATTTGAGCACCTTCAAATACCACCGGACTGAGCCAGGATCAAACCCTTCTCTCGGTAGATTTATCAGCACGCGAAAGGACTCCTGTGGATCAAAATTTCGACACCTCGGCGTCTCCCTTTAAAAAGGTAGTTAGTGCGGCGTGAAAAAAATAACATTACAATGGCCAGCGCCTCAACCGTCTGAGCCACTCAACACTACCCCATAGTTGAATTCATGCAAATCTGGTAACTGAAAAGTAAATATGACAGATGTAATAAGACTCACCACAACTGCCAACGTGAATAGTTACATATGAAAATAACCAAACAGTACCAAAATGAGCTATTTGAATGCAGGTAAATAAGAATGGATTTACTCATCCCTAGTAAATTATTAATAATGATATTGGCTTTACGTCCTACCTACTACTTTTACCGTTTTCGGAGACGCCGATGTGCCGGAATTTCGATCCACAGGAGTCCTTCCACGTGTTGAAAAATATACCGACACAAGGGTGGTGTATTTCAACACCACTAAATATCAGTGGACTGCACGGCTCTATGACTCAATGGATAGCGTGCTCGACTTTGGTCCAGAGGGTTCCGGGTTCGATTCCCGGCCAGGTCGGAGAATTTAACTTTCATTGGTCAATTCCGTTGGCTCGGGGACTGAGTGTGTGTGCCGCCTTGTTCATTACAACTCATTATCAGGAGGCCACACACCGCTGTTATTATTATTATTATTATTATTATTATTATTATTATTATTATTATTATTATTATTATTATTATTATTATTATTATTATGCCTCCGTGGCTTAGGCAGCGCGCCGGCCTCTCACCGCTGGGTCCCATGGTTCAAATCCTGGTCACTCCATGTGAGATTTTTGCTGGACGAAGTGGAGGGGCGACAGGTTTCTCTCCGGGTACTCCGGTTTTCCCTGTCATCTTTCATCCCAGCAGCACTCTCCAATATAATTTCATTTCATCTTTCACTCATTAATCATTGCCGCAGAGGAGTGTGACAGGCTTCCGCAGCCGGCACAATTCCTATCCTCGCCGCTAGATGGGAGCTTCATTCAAATCATTCCTGACTCGGTCGAATGACTGGAAACAGGCTGTGGATTTTCATTTTTCATTTATAGTTTTTTACGGGGAAAGTAAGTTGACAGCCACTCTAATTACTCTAATAAGTAAAAGTGGAAGACCGAGCTCGATAGCTGCAGTCGCTTAAGTGCGGCCAGTATCCATTATTCGAGAGATAGTAGGTTCGAACCCCACTGTCGGCAGCCCTGAAAATGGTTTTCCGTGGTTTCCCATTTTCACACCAGGCAAATGCTTGGGTCGTACCTTAATTAAGCCCAAGGCCGCTTCCTTCCCACTCCTAGCCCTTCCCTGTCCCATCGTCGCCTATCTGTGTCGGTGCGACGTAAAGCAACTAGCAAAAAAAAAAAAGTGGAAGAGATCCTATCCTTCGAAATGAGGGTATCGGTGAACGAACGGTGATGATGATGATGAGGTAGGGAGAGGGATGAAACCTACTCCTGTCGAATAACACCAAGAGGACTACTAAAGGCTTAATTTCTCCACCTGACGGACGAATCACCATCAACAGTGTCATAAGCCCTCGCTGGATAAACACTACGTAGAGGTTTGGAATTGAACATAGGCTTTTAACACGCAATATAACGATTAGAAATTGTGTATCCCTGCCTCCCCTATCCTGTCAGCCAATATTTTGATGGTGAAATATTTTTTTCACCAACGGGACTCGAGCCGACTGAAAAAGCCGTAAAGACTTAACACCTTAACGATCACGGCCACCAGGAGAAGGGCGTGAAAATGAAGGTCTAACCGGGCCTAGCAAACCTAACAGGTCTACCATAGTGGTAAAGAGATCAAGGGTTAACCAGGGAAGATGGAATAGGAAAAATGAAAGCGAGAAGATTTACACAAGTGAAAGCAAATTCATGTTGTCCTAGGAGCCCCTTCACTAGCTTAAAATTACATGACCCCTACTGCGTCGTCAATTCGCTGGGCCGTGGTGAAGTCTTTAACCGACTCGCAAAATGAAAAATTTAGTATCAAAATTGAGTCAAATTTCTGCATTGTTAATCTATACTTTTGGTTTGTTTCTACCATACTCCTTACCAGACGACCCCGCGGTGTAGTAGTGTGCCTTCCTCTTACCCGGAAGTCTCGGGCTCGATTCCCGGCCAGGTCAGGGATTTTTACCTGGATCTGGGGGCTGATTCGAGGTTCATTCAGCCTACGTGATTACATTTGAGGAGCTATCTGACGGTGAGATGGTAATAATAATAATAATAATAATAATAATAATAATAATAATAATAATAATAATAATAATCATCGTATGGCCTCAGCTACCATGTGCATAAATTTCAATTTGACGCCATCTGGCTGTGCTCGTCAATTTCGAAGTTCCGTTTTACTCTTGGCCCACTAGATGGCAGACCGAGTAAACCGAAACTCTCTTGGGCATCTATGGCTGAGATTTCATGAATTTTGTCGGGTGAACACCAAATGTGTCACGAGAGATCTTTTACATGCCGACATCGTACGACATGGAGTGTCGAATGGACTTTTTCTTCCGCCCTTCAAAAATCCGACCACCTCTGCCGGGTTTGAATCCGCTACCTTGGGATCCGAAGGCCGACACACTACCACTGATCCACAGAGGGAGCTGGTGGCCCCTGTCTATGAAGCCAACAATAACGGCCGAGAGGATACATCGTACTGACAATACGAAATGTCACAATCTGCAGGCCTTTAGACTGAGCAGTGGTCGCTTGGTAGGCCATAGCCTTTCGAGGCTCTTACGCCATGTTTGTAATGCAATCCGCATCGGTTGTATGGGATGCTGCACTTTGCCTGGGTGTTGTGCTCAACGGAAGTCGGTAACTGATGACAGGTTAGCAACACCTGTTACTACATGCACACCACATGATGATGTACTAATGACTCCAGTACGTGTTCAGGGCTGCATTTTTTCAGCATCCTGACCGAGAACAATGCTGGGACCGCATCTAACCACAGTGTTGACACAGGCTCTTAAATGATTCACCTCCGGCCGGGATCTGCGACGGGAAGATTTAGCATGCACATGTCAGCCAACGTAAAAAAAAAAATTGCTGAGAATTTACAGACTTCCCCCACATTCCCTCTCCAGCGTAAATCATTCATGATGTACTATCCAGCCACAAGTTAGCAGGTTGAAATCCACACACGCTTTTAAGCAGTAGATTACATAAAGTAGGTGTTCGTTCAAATTCTGTGAATGTTATTTTTCTTCGTGTAATGGAGATTCTGATTCAGTACTCATTTTCTAACACAACAGTTCTAAATTTGTTTTCCTAATATAATCTGCTCCAATCCCTTAAGGGGAGTTAGGACCCTAAATTTCGAAAACTGTGACTTTTTACGTGACAGCGTATATAAAGTTAGGCTACAGACATTCCAAGCTTAATGTAACAAAATCATGTGTTTATATTCGGGCTTGCAACTCCGGAATTAAATATCTGACTTGAACATTTGAGGCATATATGATTGCAGATCTTAAAATGAATTTAGTTATTTAGTACCGCCTATTCAATACAATCAGATATGCACCACTTAAACTAAATGGTTTGTAAAAAAATTGAAGTGTACAATATAAGTGTACAAAAAACAAACCATCTGATTGTATTGAACAGGTGGACCTAAATAAGTAAATTAATTTTAAAAATTCCTATTATACAGGGTGGTCGGAAACAACGTGACCTGCTTTGGAGTGCCATTAGAAGATATAAACTTCTACGGGGAAGGTAGTTAAAAAAGGACCTCTCTGCAAATAGGCTCGGCCCACATCAAGCACGCTACGGTGGCATTGGCTGAAATACACGGTGTGTTAGTGTTTGATAATCATTTCCCGACATGGCTCTCAAGCCCGACCAAGCCCCGTGGAGATTTACCAACATCGCCTCTTACAGCCCGTTTGAATTCGTCCGCGAAACGATCTGATTGGCTGAATTCAGCAGCTGATAAAATAACAACGGCGCGAGATATGGACGGGTTTTTTTTTTCAAATTACTCATCACTATGTCCACGCTCTAACACTCAAATACTCGGTTCACGTTGTTTCCGACCACCCTGTATACGGAGTGCAGTCATTAAATTCTTGGACTGGCCACCTAGTGTCCCTGTGGTGCACTACAGCGGATTGGCCACACTACAGGATAGTGCCGTGACAGTTCTTCGCTAGTCCTAGCATGAGGTAGTTGGCCTCCATACAGTGAGGGCGGAACTGTGGTCTCGTTATGAAGGGTAGTTCAGTGTGAGCGCGGAACTTGAGAATGTCCTAGTTTGAGTCATGGGTAAATTTCAAGTTCTGCCAAAAATTACGCAAATCCGCTAGCGCAACGTGTGAGATGATTAAGGCGAAATCGACCGTATCACTACGACGGGAAATAGTCGCGGAAAGTCACGCCAAAAGGCTAGGTGGTTCCTGAACTGTAGGAGTCAGACTGATCGACAGTACGCAATTGTATTCTGGGTTGCCTAGATTATAGGCGCTAGTCCACGAACTTAATGACTGCAGTATTAAGTGTACACTGCGTTGCCTACATCATAGACGCTAGTCCACGAACTTATTGACTGCAGTACTTAAGTGTACACTGCGTTGCCTACACTGTAGGCGCTAGTCCACTAATTTATTGACTGCAGTACTTAAGTGTACATTGTGTTGCCTACATTATAGGCCAGCCCACGAACTTATTGACTGCAGTATTAAGTGTACACTGCGTTGCCTACATCATAGGCGCTAGTCCACGAACTTATTGACTGCAGTACTTAAGTGTACACTGCGTTGCCTACATCATAGGCGCTAGTCCACGAACTTATTGACTGCAGTACTTAAGTGTACACTGCGTTGCCTACACTGTAGGCGCTAGTCCACTAATTTATTGACTGCAGTACATAAGTGTACATTGTGTTGCCTACATTATAGGCCAGCCCACGAACTTATTGCCTGCAGTATTAAGTGTACACTGTGTTGCCTACATCATAGACGCTAGTCCACGAACTTATTGACTGCAGTACTTAAGTGTACACTGCGTTGCCTACACTGTAGGCGCTATTCCACTAATTTATTGACTGCAGTACTTAAGTGTACATTGTGTTGCCTACATTATAGGCCTGTCCACGAACATATTGACTGTAGTAGTATAATTGTCCATAAGGAACCAAAGATGAAATTTATCACTTGTAATAGTTGAGTACAGTTTGATTTGAAGTGAAACATAAGAGAAATGAAACTTGATAGGTCTACGTTAAGTAAGGGTGCGGACGGGGACTTAAAAATTGTGATAATTTTAACAGCCAGGCTGAGTGGCTCCAAAGGTGAAGGCGCTGGTTTTCTGAGCCTAATTTGGCAGGCTCGATCCTAGCTCAGTCCAGTGGTATTGGAAAGTGAAATAATACATTAGCTAGGTGTCGGTAGATTTACTGCAACGTAAAAGAAATCTCGCGAGACAAAAATCCGGCGTCTCGGAAAACCGAAAAATTAGTTACAGGGGCGTGAAAACAGTAGCAATAATTATTATTATTATTATTATTATTATTATTATTATTATTATTATTATTATTATTATTATTATGATATGATTGGGTTTGCGAATAATAATTCTGAAAGCAAAAGACAAATTAAGGTAGTAAAGGTATAGGTATAAAAATAAAGCATTTGACGCCTTAATTTCGCATAACAAACTGATCCGAATCCAAGTACGAGTCTAAAAATATTTGAAGTGAGGAGTTTTAAAAATTTCTACTATTTCACCATCTAAATATAAATTCCGATCCCTCATGTGGGGTACCGTTAAGAAACTCTCTCTAAGCCTGATATTATAGTACAATGACGGTTGTCCAACGATTCTTAAGAACAAAGATATGTGGCGTGAGCTCTTCTTAATATGTTTCGTATCGACTTCTGAATATATAATCGGATCCATGATGTATTCCATTGAATAAAGAAAATCCCGACATAACGTTACCATTGCGATATACGTAGGGCAATTAGGGCAGAATTTAAATTGTGTATGGAATTTCGAAAATTACCAAATGTTTTGAAACATTACCATGTTTTATACCGTTAAAGGACGAATTCGAATAGGATTGAAATGTACCATTCTGCCGCAGAATAAGGCCACGTTCATAACGTTATCGGATCTCCTAGTGCCTGGATACATGTGTAGATATAATCGGGCATAGAATCAAACAGACGGTGTATGTTACCTGACGTGGATTTTTCCATATTTGCAGTAAATTATGCTCCAGAACAAGAACACACCGACGTTGAGAAATGTAAAATTCCTCCTAGTTCTGTCAATATTCAATTATTGTTAAAAAAATTAGGTGACCAGAAAAGCAAAGTGAAAATCAGGCAAGCAACTCAATGTTGAAAACATCCTAGGGATATGAGCTACGGATTTTAGGTAATTAAAACATAATAAAGTATGAGAATACATTCTTTATTGATTCATAAAAATTACAATTCTGCTCTTAATCATCATTATCCGGTCTATTAGATTAGTAGTTTGTCTGTTTTTACCACAACGATCGCTAATGTGAGTCAATGCAGAGTTTCAGTTATTTTTGTATTTATTTCAAAAGAGACACCTGAGCCAAGGCTCATAATGGTGCAGTACAATTAATTACATTTGGCAACAGAGATGAGATTTGGGAACATCCGCTTCTAGGACAAAAATATATTAAACGGAACAATGAGTTATAATATTAAAGTATCACAGTGAAAGAAACCAAATATGAACAGCAGTAATATAGGATACTAAATCAGTACTCTATAGGCTTGACATTTTTAATTTTAGAAATTTAACAAGCTTGGTTTTAAAGATTGATAATTTAGCGGCTTCTCAAATATGCTCAGGAAGTCTATTGAAAAACTTTATGGACTAATTCCATAAAGAATTAGTGCCATACTTAGTAGACTTCGATGATTTACAGTGAATTTTATTAGATCATCTTGTACTGTATGAATGTATATCAGAATTCAAGTTGCAAAGTGTGTTGGAATGAGCTTGTCCATTTTTCAATTTATACATCATATACAACATAATAGCGTAGGGTATTTAACCAAGGAACACATTACAGAAAGAATTATGTAAATAAGTTAATTTGGCTACGATTTTAATCAAACAGTCAAAAGAGTAAAGAAACACGCAATTTTAGGCTGTTTTCCGGACGTGCGTTTAGGCTGGATGTGATTCTCGAAATATGTTTTTTTGGTTTGATAGAGCTATCCAATATTCACAATTTGAAAACTTCCCGGGCACTTTAGCCCTTCAAATTTCTGCACAATTGAGGAATTGTTTAATTTTATGTTTTTCGTAGTATGGGGATCCCTACTTTGTCTGCTAAGAAATGTTTTCGACATTAAAACTTCCAGGAGCATTATCTTACTGGAAAATGGCTCCTGGGTATTCAGCCAGGAGAGGAAACTTACGAGACCCGAGAATTTTTCAGTGTACTGTTCTACATTTTACCAATGATGAACGACGATCATATATAACAGCTTTTAAAAACTATTAACGCCAGCAGGAGAAATGTGCCCTTATAAAATGAAGAAATTACTGTAATGCTTTTTTGTTCTCCTCCAGACTCTCTCATGTGCTAATATACTCCCAAATCAAAGCATGATTCATCGGTAAAGACAATTTGATGCCAGTGAATAGCATTTCATGTTTCCATCACTAACACCTTTACAAATGATGACATCTATGTTGATTGTTAATATAAAATACATCAAAATCGTTAATCTTACTTTGATCCGGAATAAGAAAGCTCCCTCGTGCTTGGACGATGGATAAGGAATCCACTATCTACTGATATTGGAGCACTGCTTAGTAATCACGACGACAACTCAAGGTTTTGATGACCGGGTTTGCTGTTCACACTGGTTTCAAATTATGCTTCGAATCACGAACACTTCGTAATGGAGAAAGCTGACAGGAATGTTGGACTCACGACAATTCAGGTGACCAGAAAGGCCAAGTAAATACTGCTGGGAAACCCCAGCAATGTGCAGGCGAGCGTGTCTTGCTGAAAAACGACTCCTGGGCACTGTTCAGCTGTCCTCACGAGGTGAAAAGCACGCTGCCGCGACATTGGGTCACGATTTAAACCCTGATTCTTTTAGAAAGAGAGACCGACAGGCTACCCGTAGATAAATCATAGAGCCAATCGCCACCTGAGGCAAATACAGTTTATTCGGAAGGACATGGGTTCGATTCCATGTCAGGAAGTCGTTGAATCTGGACAAGACGTCATATTCTGGAGCGGTACATGGCCATGGAGTTCCCTGAAACCACATCAGACACCTCTCAGTTGGTCATTCGATGTTGAGTGAATCTCATTCTTCGTCTTCTTCTTCTTTTTCTCTCGCTTTTCCTACAGCTGTGGGGTCTCGAATGTGAACTGTGTCGAGAGTGCTGGAACAAACACAAATATCCAGTCTCCGCGACAGAAGAATTAATCACACGAGATTAAAATCTCCGATCCGGCCGGGAATTGAACCAGGGACCCTCTGAACCGAAGGCATCAACGCTGACTATTCAGCCAACTCATCGGACGCTGAGTAAATCTCATTCCAGCTGTAAAATTCTTTGACTGGGCAGGGGTTGAACCAGGAACACCCAGGTAAGAGGCAGGCAGGCTACGCTTACCCCAAGGCGGTATATTCTAAATCACATTTAATACATTTTGATATGTGATTGTTTTAAATTGAGTACAAACACCTTTCTTTCTCCCTTTATTCTTTTCTTTCTTTCCGTCTTTGCTCGTCTATTTTATTTTTTAATTTATTTAGATGTCCGACTCATTGGCTAAATAGTTAGCTTGCTGAACTTTGGTCCAGTGGTTCCGGGGTTCGATTCTATGCCGGGTCTGGGATTTTAACCCTCACGGGTTAATTACAATGGCTCGGGGACTTGGAGTGTGTGCCATCTTCAGCATTAAATTTCATCATAGGTAGGGCCCCATCCTCACAGACACGTGGCGTCGATTCAAGAGACCTGAACCAGGCCCCTTCGGAGGCCACACGCCATTATTTATTATTTTGTTTAGACTGTTGCTTTCTTCACCCTGTCAGTCTTTTCTTCGCACTTATATTTTATTTTTCAATTTATTTTATTTTTATTTACTTCTTCTTCTTCCATTTTCGTCCTTGATTCGTCTGACGACCTTACTGTTTAATTCGCACGCACATACGATGGAACAACGTTATTGGAGCTAAGATGGTGTCACGACCTCGCACTCGGAGGGCTAGCGACAAACGAGAACACCACTTACTACAGACCACCGTTAAAGCATTCATTATTACGAAAGTCTTGCTCGTGAAGAGATGAAATATCTTCTGAAGACGCTGAACAAAGTTCTCTGTGAAACGTAAAGAATTTCGCCTTGTTTGCAAAAGGCCAAAAGCTTATTATCGTATTCATTTATTTTTGTATTTGTTTTATTTAAATTTTGCAAGCTATATATTTTTAACTTAGCACTGGAATGCGCGTCCATGAAATTGAAATAAAATATCTTCAAAGTATGTTGGTCAAGGTTGCATACCAAACAACCTAGATCTACTACGAAGTTGAACTAGAAAGAATGAGGTGTTGAATTACTATATTATAGTTCTGATGATTTTTGAGAAAAATAAGGTAATTGCGCATGTTTATTTGGATGATCTTTTCTGTGTTTAATCTGTGGGTTTTTTCCTGTTCCAGGTGAGTACCTGTGGAGTGGCATTCATACGGACATCCTGATGGCAAATTAAGAAACTACGACATGATAAGTAACATGAAATTATTATTATTATTATTATTATTATTATTATTATTATTATTATTATTATTATTAATGTTACTTTTTTACGTCTCACTAACTCCTTTTAAGGATTTTGGAGACGCCGAGGTGCCTGAATTTTGTCACGCAGGAGTTCTTTTACGTGCCAGTAAATCTACCAACACGAGGCCGACGTATCTGAGTACCTTCAAATACCACCTGACTGAGCGAGGATGGAACCTGCCAAGTTGGGGTCAGAAGGCCAGCGCCTCAACCGCCTGAGCCGCTCAGAATGGCTATTATTATTATTATTATTATTATTATTATTATTATTATTATTATTATTCCGGCTCCTTGACAGAATGGTCAACATAGTAGCCCCTGGTTCACAGAGCCCCATGTTCGATTACTGTCTGGGTCGGGGATTTTAACCGTCTCTCGTTAACTCTTCTATCTCGGGGGCTGGGTATTTGCGTTTGTCACACAACACGTCACGTCATAATGCCAACCAGCACAGAAACAAGCAATAATGAATAAATCCTATCACATACGGTCGTCGTCAGTAAGAAGCATCCGGCCGTAATACCTAGCTTAATCTACATTAACGCCAACCCCAAGCAATTATAAAAATGCCCATTATTATTATTATTTATTATTATTATTATTATTATTATTATTATTATTATTATTATTAATCCGTTTACCGCCCAGAGCTGGTTTTCCGTCGGACTCAGCGAGGGATCCCACCTCTACCGCCTCAACGGCAGTGTACTGGAGTCTGTGACATTTGGTCGGCGAAACATCGGGGGAGGGGGGACCAATACCTCGATCAGGCGGCCTCACCTCCTAGGCTGAACAGGGGCCTTGTGGGGTGATGGGAAGAGTGGGAGAGATAGACAAGGAAGATGGAAGGAATCGGTCCATTGGCCTGGAGATGAATTGGGGAAACCACAAAAAAACACTTTAAGGATAGCTGAGGTGGGAATAGAAACACGGGAATCGAACCCGGACCTCCGGTGATGGTGAGGACAGCTAATCACTCTAAACACTACACCTCAGATGTGGATATTATTATTATTATTATTATTATTATTATTATTATTATTATTATTATCATTATTATTATCACAATGAATAGTTTACCCTGAGCCATAAATTCAGAATACAGTTTACCCACAAGGGTGTGGGTTCGATTCTTTGTCAGGAAGTTGTAATATGGTCGCTGCCGGGACAAAACCTCATACCTGTATGTGAAATATTTTAGTTTAGAACTTTGGCCAGTAAGGTTCTGTCATCTAAGGTACAATATTGTGTGAATATTGTCAATGTATTCTCGCTCTTCATAATGCATGTGCTATGGGTCAGTATTTCTCCAAAAATATTATCACATAAGAGGTTATGTCCTGGCAACGACGATATACTGTATACTGTTACGGAGTACATGATCACGAGGTTCCCTAAAACTGCATCAGAAATAGGTGGGTTAAATCCAGGGTTTGAAGAGGACCGGATAGAGAATGAATGTTAAAGTATTTGGGTCCTATTAACTGCTTTAACTATTTTTTTGAAACGCCGAGGTGTCACATATGTTGCCTTTTACATGTTGGTAAATCTACTGATGTTGGCCAAGGTTTTTGAACAACATCAAATACCACCGGACCGAACCGAGATCGAATCAACCTTGGCTAACCAGTCAGAGTCGCTCAGCCCAACTGGGTATGAAGCTAACCACTCTATCTCACTTAGTGCCGAAGTTACGGGAAGTGGAAGTCTGTAACTTCCGCTCCTCCAAGGAACTTCATCGGAGATCACTTTACTTTAGCTCGTTTACCGTACAGCAGAATAAATGGCACTTACAGGATTAGGATTAGTAACACTGACTAATTCAACGATTGTACATTTTGGGGATTAGCAGTGAGTTTTGTAAGTAGCTGGTTGGTGCAGGCAGGTCCGGAAACCAGCCCGTCCCATGTCGACCGGAGTTCCCCTGTCTGAACTTCCGGTGGCGTGGAGTGCTCGCCCACATCCCAGCGGAAGTAAGTGCACTCCCTAAAGGAAACTGTTGTTTTTTGTTGAAAGGTTTCCTATAGTTAAGTAGATGCGTGATTCGCCGTGTGTATGAAGATAGTTATCCCACCGCTTCCTCTTCTCTACCTTGTACATGACAGCACTAAATAAGAGATGCTCAAACACATTTCACAAGCTTCATATGGAGGTGAGCTATATCCCTATTAGCAGTACGCTGGGCTCCAGCTTACGCTACTGTATACCCAGCTAGGTCAATAGATGTATACAGGCATGAGTGCAGCTGAGAAGAATGCAATTAAAATCATGCAGATAATAATCTTACCTTGTTGGTTTTAATTCTTTAATTGTTTACACCGCATCCCTATGCCATTAACACTTGCACCTATAACAATATAATTACATTAGTTTCTCACTGAGACGTCATAACGCCTGGACTCATCTCCGAGTACCACGGACTCGGAGTGGTCTCAACAGGTATGTAAATATATTTTGAAAAGGTCTCACTTTAAAAAAAAATTAATATTATAATTGCAATTTGTGAATCAGTAGATACTGTGATTATTTAAAGGAAATGAAAATTATAACAATTGTAACTGACTATAGCACGCATATAGAAAGCCTCAAAAATTGCGCAGGAAGAAGTGGATTGCAATTCTTCGAAAAGACAGAATTCATGACTAACAGGCGTGCTACTCCCTAGGTACCTAATTCAGATGCAATAAACGAGTTTCAAAATTCAAGAATCTCAATGAAATCGTTTCGGAGAATATCACGGAAAAAGATTAAACTAAAGCATGAGTGATTAAATTGGAAATAGTTTAATCTATAATAAGAGAAACATCAGCAGATATTCCAAAATTCGTCACTGTAATACAGTTATCAGGCCAATAATACAAGACCAGAAAGTTCTGCTCAATACACACACTAGAGCTTAGAGAACGTTGATCCATACAGAAGATATTAGGATCCATTATGGCGAGTGCAGGATCAGGAGCAATATGAAAATATGGCAATACATTAAACCTCACCACCTCCTATATTTATTTATTTATTTATTTATTTATTTATTTATTTATTTATTTATTTATTTATTTATTTATTTATTTAGTTCGACTTTCCCCAACTGGAGATTGCCCCTGAGGACAAATTATACAAAAAGACAATATAAATATTAAAAGTAATTGTGAGTTGGTTAGCACATTTGACATACTGCATGTTGTGCATTAAAAAGTTTGGAAGATATGGTTCTTCAGGATTTGGACGGAATATTTCAATGCAGTCACTGTAATTTCTTTTATTAATGCCTGATTGAGGTTAAATGATTTCCAGAACTGGACGAACTGGCGCCAACCATTAATCCAATGATTTCTATATCATCCAGCCGGTATTCTTCTTGATAGAATGGGATGGGTGGCTGATATGTAGTTTTTCTTCCTCATGTACCTCATTAGGTTGTGTTTCAGATGTCTCTAATTTGATCGTCGGATCTACTATAAAGAACTTTCGGTGGTTTTTGAAGGTTATCATGTCAATTCGATGGGTGCTGTCTGTAATAGAGAGACCGTGAACCTCCTCGAAGACTGTAAAGCCTGAGTCCCTTTAACGCTTGAGCAATGAAAGATCGTATTTTACTGTGCCTAGTATGTCGTAGAGCTTCTCCATGCGAGGTTTTAATTACACCAAGGAGGCAATTCACTCAGTTTCACACATTTTCTCTGTAGGCCTACATCATTGATTATGACTAAATGTCTCCTGTGTAAAGCTTATGGCAATAATGAAGCTGAGGATCGAACCAGGACACTCACATACAATGGCTCTAATTACACCGACATATTCACTGGGTGACGAGGTAATCGTTTGTGCTGAGCCACTGACAAGTTTCCTCTCAGATGAGCTAATAGACCAATTAGACAAGACCATGCTACATGGAACTTCTAACCAGGTTAACACGGTGTAATTCGAGTTCGCAGTGACCTGCTGGCGGCCCTGGCTACATTTAGGTCGATAAAACTTGCAAATGCTGCCTAGTTTTCTGACAGCGAGAATTCCCCTCAACTTCCCAATCATATCAATATAACACGAGTTCTGTCCACGGTATTGATTCATGCTTATATTTGTGCAGCGTTCTCACTGACTCAGCTGTGTAACGCTTCCTGGCATAAAATGTGAGCGGCTGAAATATTCCAAGTCCCCGGTTACTAACAAGACCGAAGGCAAGGAACACTTTGCCCTAGAGATTTCTTGACTTGTTATTATACGGAAGTCTACATTTTTTAACACCAACAAAAAAGTGCTCATCTATGATTTTATAACATGATTAAATGATAATGGATAGCCCCGTGGTATAGAGGTGGCGTAATGATCTGCTATTCAGGCTCGTTTCCTTTTACGGTTAACAAATTATTTTCCGATATCAAGTTGCCAATTCCTCGTTTCATGTCATTATCGACCTTTCCCTCTTTTTTTGGAATTCGAAATTTATATGACTCTCACATCTGTCATTTCACTTGTTGTCAATCCGAATATTACAAAACTCACAGAAAATGATTCGTTCACATTGTTCCACGTGTGTTTTTGCGGAAAGTGGAGTGATTGTACCACACATCTCACGGCATGAAATAAGGAAGGAATTAAGGAAGAAGAGTAATTTACCTTGGTAATATTGGCAGACGTTCGCCTCTGTGGTGTAGTGGTTGGTGTGATTAGATGCCACCCCGGAGGCCCGGACTCGATTCCCGGTTCTGCCACGAAATTTGTAAAGTGGTACGAGGGTTGGAACGGGGTTCACTCAGCATCTGGAGGTCAACTGAGTAGAGGTGGATTCGATTCCCACCTCAGCCATCCTAGAAGTGGTTTCCCGTGGTTTCTCACTTCTCCTCCAGGCAAATGCTGGGATGGTACCTAACTTAAAACCACGGCCGCTTCCTTCCCTCTTCCTTGTCTATCCCTTCCAGTCTACCTATTCCCCCGCAAGGCCCCTGTTAAGCATATTAGGTGAGGCCGCCTGGGAGAGGTACTGGTCATCCTCCCCAGTTGTATCCCCCGACCCAGAGTCTGAAGCTCCAGGACACTGCCTTTCAGGCGGTAGAGGTGCGATCCCTCACTGAGCCCGAGGGAAAAACCGAATCTGGAGAGTAAACAGATAAAGAAAGGAGAAGATGATGATGATGAATGAACCGTATTATTAATCACTACCCCTTAGTTCGTGATCATTAGCAAAGATCAGTTGTACATCTAGGATATGATTGTCGCGGATCTCCATCATTATCCATCCCTGAAGATAAGTATATTGACGTCGTTGGATGCAAAGTGGGTCTCGGCCCACGAGTGGACATCTCTTCACTCCGACCGGCCAACCGAGCAGAGGAGGGATGGCCACGGTTGTTGTGACTCTACCGTGGGTTCTCGCCTCTGTATTCGGGAAACGGAGAGGGGCTATTCCCCACCGTCGGTTGTCCGGAGAATGGTTTCCCATGATTTTCCATTCCCCTGCACTAAGGCGAATGCCGGGACGGTTCCTGGTATATTCCACGGCCGCCAACCCTCTCTCCTTCTTCACACATCTCCTTCTCCGATACAAATCTCCTGGCCTGAAAGACGGCGTCACCGGCTAGGAGGCCCGCCTTCAGGGCAGAATGAAAACATTAAGCCGAGCTGAGTAGCTCTGACGGTTAAGGCACTGGTCTTATAACCCCAACTTGGCAGGTTCGATCCTGGCTCAGTCCGGTGGTATTTGAAGGTGCTCAAATACGACAGCCTCGTGTCGGTAGATTTACTGGCACGTAAAAGAACTCCTGCGGGACTAAATTCCGCCACCTCGGCGTCTCCGAAGACCATAAAGTGGCTAGTGGGACGTAAAGCAAATAACATTATTATTATTATTATTATTATTATTATTATTATTATTATTATTATTATTGTAAACTTTAAGTAGTAGTAAGTGTATTGAGACAAACGCTAATTCCCAGGCACTAAACTATAATAATTCACGAGACGCAGCTAAAATCTTCAACTCGGCCGGGAATCGAACCCTCTCAACCGAAGGTCACATTGACCATTCATCCAAGGAGTCAGACTATGTTTTCCTCAACATTTTATACCTATTTGTTACTTGATAGCATAATGTTGTATGACTGATTCCGGTACAGGGTACCATACCAGATTGTATATGAGAGACTTTAAGAGCTCAAGAGTACCACAATACACACATTATTTCAAAAATGGCTACTCAACAACTTGCCCAAGAAGAGTACAATCTTTTTTTATGGTCACAAGCTATTTATCATTCTGTCATCGACGAAGCCCCGACAAAGGGAAGAATATATTGATTGAATTGTCGAAGACCATTTTTCTAATGATACGAGTTTAACGTCCAAGCACTAGCTATAAATAATTCAAGACGCCAGGAATTTTGTAGTGAAAAGCGGTTTCTCTATATACACTAGCGAACGCATATTCTGAAAATATTCATTATCTCTGTAACTAATTTAGATATTTTCTTCCAGTCAGACCCATATGATTAGCAAATTGTTACTGAGTGTTCCGTTCGATGTAAAAGAACGATTGTATAATACGAGATTGGTTAAGGCTTTTCAAAATTTTCGCATATTTTTTTAAAATCACAATATCCTCTTTGTAAGTCTGAAATGGGTATTTACTTTCTCTCTTCCTCAACGTAAATGCTCTCCGCTGTAGGTGAACGACCATGCCACCATAACAAGTAGGCTGCATTTGTATACATTTTGGAAAAAATAAAATTCTACTTTTTAAAGTATAGAATTCTTTTTAGTGGTTTAGATAAAGTATAAGAAAAATAGTGAGCAGCGTTTCGAAGTATCTTGGATGTTTCATTACTATGTTTGAGACATCGACTGTCGTGGGCATGGTTCGTGAATAGCATTCCGAAAGAGGCGGTTTCACCAAATTAATTGACACTTTGACTGTATTATTATTATTATTATTATTATTATTATTATTATTATTATTATTATTATTATTATTATTATTATTATTATTATTATTATTATTATTATTATTATTATGTACACCACAAGACCTGTTTGTGTCGGGGTGACGCGAAGCTAATTATAAAAATTATTATTAATATGATTATTATTATTATTATTATTATTATTATTATTATTATTATTATTATTATTATTATTATTATTATTATTATTATTACCTCACTGGGCTGGTAGTTAGTTAACCGCTCTTTTGTGTTCACAAGGTCAGGGGTTAAATCTTTTATTCCTTCCTTCCTACCTTCCTTCCTTCCTTCCTTCCTTCCTTCCTGCTTTTATCTTTCTCTCATCATTTTTCTGGCTCTATTACTGAGTGGTCAGCACCTTTGTTCTCCATCGTAAAGTCCCGAGTTCGATTACCGGCCGGTTATAGAGATTCTAATCTTAAACGGTTAATTCCATAGGTTCGGGGACTGGGTGTTTGTGCTGTCCCTTGCATTTTTTCAATTAATGCACCACATTCAACACTAACCCTCACCTCACTAGCACGCACTTTCCTATACACGCCAGATGCCAACCACTCTCATTGGAGGGTCTGTCTAACAATAGCTGCCCCAGGCTAGCAATAGCAGCATGAAATTATTATTATTATTATTATTATTATTATTATTATTATTATTATTATTATTATTATTATTATTATTCCGAACTGAGGGCCTGAATAGGGTTCATTTAGCCTCTTCAGACCAGTTGGAGAGGTGTTTGATATGAGATGCAGAGGAATTGGCCTTTCAGTAAAAACCAGTCACTGTGGCTATGACCACGTGGTACTCTGCAGTCCATCTGGCTGGGCAGCAGTTGCCTTGGTTGGTCAAGGCGCTTAATGTGCTGTATCAGCCAGATGTTTCTTAGTTTGTTTCTGTTTGTTTACATCAAGCACACGATGCACTATAGATCAGTACGTGAACTGGTTGCAGTGAACTTCGGGGAATAACGGACATAGCATCAGTAAATCACTGTGTTCTCTGTTCCATTGTCTTCTTACGACAAAGGACGGACTCCTGAATTACTTGGCAGTATATCAAAACATCTCTTTAATTCTCTGGAAATATCTGTCATGATATGTTTCTGGAATTCCTCTATGTCCGATGTGCGTGGCGCTCAGAGAGTTTAAAAAAGGAGAGAAAACTCTCTCCAACAGCCATTAACCTCACACGCAACCAGATGAACTACATATCATTAGTGCGAGCTTATCCGAGAAAAACTAATTGAGTGGAAGACAATGATAGATGAGAGCGTGTCAACTATTACAGCTTATTAGAGACTCCCTCACAGCTCCGGAAAATCCCTACTCGCTGTTGGCAGACAGCCTCGTACGAGCGTGAGAACATGAATATGAGAATAGTGGGGAATATCCGAGTTCGACTGAAAGGGAGGGGTATGAAGTAAACACAGAAAAAAAAGGAAGAAAATTAAGATGGCCAGGGACAAGGGAAAAAGAAGAAAAAGAAGGTCGATGATGAAGGAAGGAAGCAATAAAAAAGGGGAGTGTGAAATGAAAGTGTTGGGAAAGAACATATGAAGAAAGAAAGAAAGAAAGAAAGAAAGAAAGTTACTGACACAAACCAAGGTAAGGTAAGGGTGTAATCTGCCCGAAGGCAGGTCCGAACCTCCTCAGAGATGTGCCTGAGCCGGAGTTTACGTACGGTAGAGTGGCCTGTTCCTTTCCGCTCTTCCATTCCCTTACTCCCACCAATAGCGCGTGGCAACCCATCCAAATCTTGACCACGCCCAATGTTGCTTAACTTCGCAGATCTCACGGGATCCGGTGTTTCAACACAGCTACGGCCGTTAGCAGACAAACCAAGGAAGGAATTAAATAAAGGAAAATGAAGAAAGGACGTAAGTATGGTGAGGGAGAACATGGTTAATATTCTTCTTCTTCTACCGTTTTTCTCACGCTTGTGAAGCCGCATGTGGATTTGGCCCTTTTCTACGGACGGATGCCCTTCCTAACTCCCACCCTATGTGTAGGAATGTAATCATAATTGCCTGTTTCTGGGTGGTTTGTAATGCGGTGTGTTGTCTAAATATGTAAAGGAGAGTGTTGGGACAAACACCAACACCCAGTCCTCCGGCCAGAAGAAGTAATCATACCAGATTAAAATCCCCAAACCGGCCGAGAATCGAACCCGGAACCCTCTAAACCGAAGGCCTCAGCCCTGACAATTCATCCAAGGAGTCGGACATTATGTCCCAATTTTACGTTTTCCAGAGACGCCGAGGCGACGAAATTCTGTCCCGCAGGAGTTTTTATAGGGCTGACGTATTTCAGAACCTTCAAATGCCAGCAGACTTAGCCGGGATCGAACCCGCCAACTTGAGCTCAAAAGGACAGCTCTCTACTGCCTGAGCTACTCAGCCCGGCATGTTCGGGATAAAAATCTTATGAAGAATCCCGAATCGAAATCAGGCGAAACATTTGACCTATATTTAGGTCCCCAAAAATGCCCGAATTTCGTCTTCTTCGCATATACACCTGGGAGCATATTTTGAAGCTTTTGTTTTCGATCTACAACATAACAGTGTTTCAGATTCCTGCCAGTGAGGTCTCTGTAGCTAAGCTAGTGCTAATGAGCCGGTGGTGTTGACAGTTGTCAAGTCACAGCTGGTGCAGAGAGTTAACAGACCGTGGCGGCCTCCTCTGACCCAGCCTAGGCCTGTATCACTCCATCGGTTGACAGTATCAGTAGATAAGTTCACTACAACGTCTAGTTTTCATCACAAATGATTCCCTCCTTTACGGAAATTATTAGCTAATTTTACCTCCTTCGTTATCGGTACGTACAGGGTTTCATTCACCTTCAGGTATAAAAAGATAATTTCTTCCTTATGTTTTAATTTATTACAGATGATAAGATAATATATGTTAAGTATTCAGCCCGAAGGCTGGTTTGTTCCCGAACAACTCTACCATCAGCTGTCATAGACGGCCTAGGCATCAATGAAGAAGCGTGCTAGGGAAATCAGGAGTGAGGTAGTTTCCCGTTGCTTTCGTCAGATGTAATAATAATAATAATAATAATAATAATAATAATAATAATAATAATAATAATAATAATAATAATAATAATAATAATGTAAGTATGAAGTCTAAGGTTGTATTCTTTAAGTGGGTTGTCTAAAGCATTTGATGTTAAAACAGGAATCCAACAAGGATATGGGTTGTCTCCTGTAGTGTTTAATCCTGTTTTGGAAAACGTGATTAGGACTTGGGAGAAAAGAAGTTAAAGGAATAACCCTTGGTAGACTAAGTGAAAGTCCACCTCTGTGGTGTTGTGGTTAGTGTGATTAGCTGCCACACCCGGAGGCCCGGGTTCGATTCCCGGCTCTGCCACGAAATTTGAAAAGTGGTGCGATAGCTGGAACGGGGTCCACTCAGCCTCGGGAGGTCAACTAAGTAGAGGTGGGTTCTATTCCCACCTCAGCCATCCTGGAAGTGGTTTTCCGTGGTTTCACACTTCTCCTCCAGGCAAACGCGGGGATGGTACCTAACTTAAGGCCACGGCCGCTTCTTTCCCTCTTCCTTGTCTATCCCTCCCAATCTTCCCATCCCCCCACAAGGCCCCTGTTCAGCATAGCAGGTGAGGCCGCCTGGGCGAGGTACTGGTCATCCTCCCCAGTTGTATACCCCAACGCAGAGTTTGAAGCTCCAGGACACTGCCCTTGAGACGGTAAAGGTGGGATCCCTCGCTGAGTCCGAGGGAAAAACCGACCCTAGAGGGCAAACAGATAAAGAAGCAGAAGAAGAAGACTACGTGAAAACAAAATTAATTTACTGTGTTTGGTCTTCGGCGATGTCTTACCAGTGTTGTCCAATAACAGACAGGAAGCGACTGCATCCAGAACAGGACTCCAGGACTCATGCCAGAAATCTCACTACATGGAAGGAACCCTTCAGTATCTAGATGGACAACCAATGAAAACCCAATATGACAATGTATCCTAAGTATCTAAATTGAAATATCTGGGAGAATTAATCCAACCAATCTTCAGGACTGAATCATGAAGCAAACTGAACTAGAAAGATCATACAGACTCACTTGGAACAGATATAATAAAGGAACATCCATATCCCTAATGCAAAATTAAGACATTACAACACCGTAATTTACCGAGCTCGATAGCTGCAGTCGCTTAAGTGCGGCCAGTATCCAGTATTCGGGAGATAGTGGGTTCGAGCCCCACTGTCGGCAACCCCGAAAATGGTTTTCCATGGTTTCCCATTTTCACGCCTTGTGCCTTAAATAAGGCCATGGCCGATTCCTTCCCACTCTTGCCCTTTCCTATCCCATCATTGCCATAAGACCTATCTGTGTCGGTGCGACGTAAAACACCTTGTATAAAAATAAAAAACAATGTAGTCATTGGGGGACAGATCACTGATTAAAGATGTATAAAAGCAAGAAAGAAAAATATTAAGGGCAATTTTTGGACCAGTCTGCACAGGAGGGGTAATCAGAGATTGACCAAAGGAATTCTCAACTTTGCCCTATCAACGAAAGTAATAAAACAATTGACTGCTCGAAGTTGGAAAGGAAATACACATCACAGATGACATATTATTATTATTATTATTATTATTATTATTATTATTATTATTATTATTATTATTATTATTATTATTATTATTATTATTATTTCCTGTTTTCACTTCCTTTCATTTATTTTATTCTTTTCTTTCTTTCTTTCTTTCTTTCTTTCTTTCTTCCTTTTTTCATTCCATTCTTTCTCCCTTTATTTCTTTCTGTATTGTTAACATTCTGAAGAGCGTGATTTGAACTCCAGTGAATTTAATAGGATTGTTGAGATGGAAAGGCGGAAACTTATAGTTCGGATTCCACGTAAGATTGTTGGTTCTAAGATTTTTAACTTTATTAACGTTCTTGCATATTTACAATGTTATATGTTCCCCTTGATTTTCTCACACAACCCTCCCTCCCATTTAGGCTAAAAGGGGGAGGGGGAATTAAGAATACAATCCACCAAATATTGTAAAATGTAGTACACAAATTAATATCGGCAAGAGTCAAAGGCCGGAAACATCCCATTAAGGATAACTCTTATGACGCACAACAGAATTATTAAAGTGTGTCTATCAACTGTGGTATTAAACTACGAATAATGGGTGCCAACCTGGTGAGGGTCATTCTCAATTTCGAACTTGCTGGACGCAATTCATCATGTCGTAGTCTGAAACTGATATCAACAGTTTAACTTATGGCATACCTCTCTGAGACTGGATTGAGGACTGCCAAATATGTACCACCATACACACAACTGTCGGCAAACATAAAACACAAACATGGATCGAAGAATTTATTGTTTTGTTTGAAATGAAAGCAAAGAAACCTGTTGGTTACAGTTTCACCTTAAATGGATCGCAGGTATTTTCTCAGGGTCCGCTCGACTCCTCTCCCAGGAACAAAATACAATTTAACGAGCAACTTCTTCAGCAGGTAAAAAGGTAGCCGACCTGTGCACTAGCATATTGAGCTATCGCAAGTTCTGACAAAACTTGCGTCAGTGACAACCTTGATTATAAAGAGTGCTTTAGGCCTAGGTAACTGTTGTCATAGATCCTTCAGATATGCAAACAACGACATAATAATCAATTATTATTAAATGTTATTTGTTTTACGTCCCACTAACTACTCTTTTACGGGTTTCGGAGACGCCGAGACGCCGGAATTTAGTCCCGCAGGAGTTCTTTTACGTGCCCGTGAATCTACCGACACGAGGCTGACGTATTTGAGCACCTTCAAATACCACCGGACTGAGCCAGGATCGAACCTGCCAAGTTGGGGTCAGAAGGCCAGCGCCTCAAACGTCTGAGCCACTCAGTCCGACAAATTATTATTATTATTATTATTATTATTATTATTATTATTATTATTATTATTATTATTATTATTATTATTATTATTATTATTATTATTATTACAATTGGCTTTTACGTCGCACCGACACAGATAAGTCTATGGGGACGATGAGATATGGAAGGGCTAGAAGTAGCAAGAAAGAGGCCATGGTCTAAATTAAGGTACAACCCCTAGCATTAACCGGGTGCGAAAATGGGAAACTACCGAAAACCATGCTCAGGGCTGTCGACTGTGGGATTCGAACCCTCTATCTCCCGAAGGCAAAGCTCTCAGCCGCGCGCCCTTACCGCACGGCCAACTCGTATCATTTGAGATTTAACTGTCACGATTGTTATACATTTGTGTTAACATTCAAGCGGATGTAGTTAGGAAAGTAATAAAATACTGGATAAGAGTAAGAAAGAGAGAGACCAGGCGTGTTGGCCGTGCGGTTAGGAGCGCAAAGCTGTGAGTTCACATCCGGGAGATAGTGGTTTCGAATCCCACTGTCTTCAGCTCTGAAGATGGTTTTCCGTGTTTTCCGATTTTCAGACCAGGAAAATGCTGGGGCTGTACCTTAATTAAGGCCACGGCCGCTTCCTTCCTATTCCTAGGCCTTTCCTGTCTCATCGTCGCCAAAAACCCATCTGTGTCGGTGCGACGTAAAGCAAAATAGAAAAAAATAGGAAATGTGGAGGAAACATTTAATTTAGCATACCAACATCAGATGAAACACTAACAATGATTACTGGCTAATGACAGTGAAAAGGATGCTCAACAGAATAGTGATGGGAGACTACTGGTGTAAAGATATTCAGAACAAAGATAATAAATTCAGCAGAAAAGTAGCGATTAGAGTGAAGTACATTGAGAAGCAGATGATCATGGCAGAATTTAAGACTGAAGGAACATTATTGGAATTCTGTAGAATTACCCCAAGTATGTTAATAAGGAAAGAGAGTTTCAAACAGAGAAATAAGAGGTATGGTGTGGTGGATAATGGAGATATATAAAAATAAGGGTCCGAGAGATAAACAAAACATTTTGTGGGGAAACCATGAAAGGGGCGCATCTATTGAGAGTATGTAGGGTAACTTACGCACTTAGAATTAAATATTTGGGTAGTGAATATAAAGCAAAAATAGAAAGAAAGTATGATACATAAATTGTTAAACCATTAAATAACGAGTGTATTACACCGAAAAGAACAGCAAAATTGTTGGTATTTTAAAAAAATATGTGGCTAAAGGAAATAAATAAACAAGCACTAACTAAGTGAATGAAGGGTAGGACATGTTTGTCCGAGAATATAAAGTACTGTAGGGTAAAAACCTTGACAATTTTGTGATAATCTGAATATTATTCAAATATCGTAAAATCGGCTCATATTTAAAAATGTTCAAGTTCTACTTCATTAGACTGACATTTCGGTCGTTAATATCTGTGGACGAAACAATAGTTTAACTTATCTGTTCTATGCAACTTAAGCCTTTTTTCACATCTGACTACCATTCATTATTTCGTGATATCCTTGTGAATTCCGTGATAATACCTTGGTAAGTTCGTGATAGCTTAATTAAATATATTAAAATACTATTAACACCGTTAACTATTCTGTAAAATTATACTATCCCTTTTTGTATCCAGCCAACGGCCGTAGCCGTGTTGAAACACCGGATCCCATGAGTTCTCCGAAGTTAAGCAACATTGGGCGTGGTCAGGAGTTGGATGGGTTGCCACGCGCTGTTGGTGGGGGGTAAGGGAATGGAGGAGCGGAAAGGAACTGGGCACCCTACCGCACGTAAACTCCGGCTCAGGAACACATCTGCGGAGGTTAGGACCTGCCTTCGGGCAGAATAACCCTTACCTTACCTTATTGTATCCAACAACAGGTACAGATATGTGAACAGAAAATAAAATTTGCGTTGTGGGGAGGCAATTAACGACTCTAAAGCAACTACCCGTCACAAACATCATGTCACAGCATCCTTTGGTTAATCAAAGTGGACAATAGAAAATTTTAATATTTGAAAAACTGTCAAACTGAATCCCAGCTCCTGCATATCCTGCATATTGTTTGTTCCATCCCCATCAAAAAAGCAAATGGTTTGCCTGGTTTAGGGACGCAGTGCCTGGCATCGTCTCCACATTTCGTCCGTTTGAAAAAAAACCTCTTTTATAAAAAGAGTAATTTTGCTCATTTACCAGCTTTGCTGATTTGAACAAATGTTCGTTTTTGTATTGACGGTGCTTCGGAGGAATCTAACACGCTGGAGGAAAAAAAGGGTAGGGTAAGTTCGTGATACGTTGCTTAATTCGTGGTTTGTTAATTTAAATAAATATCATTTTTAAAACATAGCATATTAATACTATTATTTATGCAAGTTTCAAACATTAGAAAACCGAAACGCATTTTATCAACGCTATGCTGGTTAAAATTTTTCCACAAAATACTAGAATGCCAGTCTGAAAATCTAGGGATATTAAACGCAAACCGATGTTCGCAACAATATAAAAATTTGTTCAAAAATTACGGTAACATTGAATGTACCCTTATACTAAATTATACCTTCTTGTCCTTCTTATGTCTGTATATAACTGTTATTAAAATAACACAAACATTTCACAGCACAAAACATAACAGCAACGTTCACCCCACGTGGTAATAATTCTGAGTGACCCAAGCTGGGCGAATGTAGAGAGCAGAAGGGGATGTTTCCAGAAACAAGACATTCAGCACAACCTGTGAACGTAAATACAAAGACGAAGGATTACTTCGAGACGGAATTTCTAAAATTTGTCACGAGATTACCAATATCAAGGAATAATCAAGGTTTACCTGTTAAAAGAAAAGGAAAAAATGGATGATAATCTGTGGAATAAATACAAATTTATTAGCTTACGTATACTATTTAATGTAGTAACAGCCAAATAATTGTACGAAGCATAATTTAATGCAGGTATCGAATAAATTAATTGGAATAGACACATTCTCTCACCTCAGATTCAGGCAATCTGGAAATAGGGAATGGGAGTATTCTATTCTATACATTTTTGTCACACAGTGTTGTTACCGAGGCAATCCAGTTCCAATTTTCACAGAGTAAAGTCGTAATTATTAAAATAAGGTATTGTTAAAATTAAATACCGTCGTTGCACATGCAAGAACATCTATGTAAAGTGCTTCAGCTTAGAATTTTGGATGGAAAGGATCTGTCATCTAAGGTTCAGTTTTGTGCGATGATGATCGTTCGTAATGAGAAACGTGCTGTTGGTCAGTATCTTTCCAACAACATCGTTGCATAGCAGTTGTTCGCAGGTCAACGACGATATAGGCCTACTTTCTAACTAAAACTTTTAACGACCTGAATAGCGATATAATTTAATCTATTTTGGAGAAAGTTATTAATTTTTAAAGGATATCCGAGTTTTGTCCAGTAAAAGATCAGTAACATGCCAGAATCTAGCGACACGGAGCTGTCCCATACAAATACCATCGATCTTAATCGTGATCGAACATGCTATCTTGGAAATAAAAGGCCAGTGAGTAACTGATTGTACCACTTCTGTCGGAATGACCGTACTACTATTATCCAATTGGTAAAATGTTACGGTAGTCCTTACTGGACTCTGGCCAGCAGTAAAGCTCTGTTGGGAGGATTACCTAAATAAAAGGGGATTGAAATTGCTGTACCGGTAATGTTCATGTGAATCTCCTTATAGAACCTGTTCCGTTATTACGGCTTAGGAATCCCACCACTTATGGATTGAATAAGATAGAGATTAAGACGAAAATGCTCCGTGGTCCCTGTCTCAGACACCAAACTACATTTTCAGGGAGTAGAAATGGGAGGAGGACAACGCAATATTATTTCTATGGTGACTACTTTTCTCTTCAGTTAGTACAAGTACAGTGAAATAGTTTGATTACCATATTTAAATTTCTTACAAGAAAAGGAATCAATAAGGTTTCTAATATTATTTCTTTAAATTCCTAATCATCATCATCATCAGTCGGTTTACTCATATCTGAGCGTCGTGACCTCATTTCTTTACTTCATTAGTAACTGCATCCTTCACAAGATTTTTCCATCCTAACAGTATTTGTTTAATTTCCCTTCGAATGCTGTAAACTTCAAGAGACGTCGGAATGTCGTAAGTTTGTTCCTCTGGAGTTCTTTAATGTGATAGAAACTAACAACATGGAGTTGTATCATTTAAACAACCTTAGGCAGGATCTAACCCGCTGTCCTAGGAAAAGGAAATCAGCGACTAACCTACTGAGCTACTGAGATCTCCGGCAATGTAACGAACTCAGAAAGTTGCCCGGTGGCGGACTACAAGTCTGAAATGTTATGGTAATACTGACGCGGACTTTAACGGACGTGCTTTGCAGTAATTTGATGCTCAGTATTTAAACATTGTCTGTACCCAGCATGTGTACTTGTATATAAAGGCCAGCTTGTGTCAGTGATTTGTGGTTTAGTTTGTCTGTAAGCCGCCTCACACGAAGACAGCGGCATTGTGCTCCCAATCCGCCCGCGCAAGCACATTCCTCCCATAAATCTCGGAAGTCTGGGTTAAAGAGCAACACAGTGTATGAAAGTATGCGAGCTGAAGCCACTCGTCCATATGCTACATCACAGTCACTGATAAATTTGTACTTATAACATCTGGACTGATCCCAGGGTTTCCAAAATAATCCAACTTACTTCGTCTAATTGAGGTGTAGATACCAGTTGCCTTCTGAAGACTTAACCCTTTAGTGCATGAGGACCTCATAAGAGGTCGTTAGATTTCTTGTACATTTGTATGCATGATTTATCTTTTTATTACATTGTCCCTATCACCTATTCAACTTCACAGTCAATCTAACACGTATACCAGGCATTTTTGTTTGTGTTTCAATACGTACCAATGGCCAGTAGGCAGTAATGATCGATTTTTGGAAATTAAAAGCTTAGAGTAGTAACAGAAAAAGAAAAATCCTATATAGACTACACTGTATATTTAATTAGGGTCAAACCACATCACATACGCGTGTTAAGGTACCGAGCTCGATAGCTGCAGGCGCTTAAGTGCGGCCAGTATCCAGTATTCAGGATATAGTGCACTGTCGGCATTCCTGAAGAAGGTTTTCCGTGGTTTCCCGTTTTCATACCAGGCAAGTGCTGGGGCTGTACCTTAATTAAGGCCACGACCGCATCCTTCCAACTCCCATACCTCTTCCTATCCCATCATCGCCATAAGACCTATCTGTGTCGGTGCAACGTAAAGCAACCTACTGTATATAAAAAAAAGAGTGTTAAGGTATTAGCCCCAGTTAGGCTTAAAGATTTTTGTCTTTATTTATAGCTTTGAAGGCTATTAGTTTCGTTAACTTAAAGTCTTAAAGCATAAAATAGACGACGGAGCTAAAGGGTAACTCTAATGTTGAAATTCCGGTAAAGGTTAATAGGAGGGGATAAAAGGTACGATTGAAAGAACCAACTAAGGTTAATTTTAATTCAGTATAGGAGAATAGGAATGCAAGGAATGTTAATCGAAGGTAATAAAACAATGTCGCGCGTTGTGCCTTTGCTGGCAAGATGTAATGTTTACAGTGCACTATGTCTTCTGGTATAGGCTAGAGCAATTTTGTTACTTTCATTGATCTGTCTCAGCTTTATCCTTGGCTTTGACAAAATGAAAGTGACTGAGGTATGAGTGATGCTAGTAATGCCATTCCTTCTGCAACCAGTCCCTGCTATGAATGGTGTGAAAATATTGCTCATAGGGTCGGTTGGTGCATGCATTTCAGTGGGCTTGGCAGACTGATATGTAATAGCAACTTCTGGCTCGGTGAGGAAAGCAGCGGGAAACTACCTCACTCCTCATTTCCCTAGTACGCCTCTTCAGTGATGCCTAGGCCATCTATGACAGCAGATGGCAGAGCTGTTGAGGATCCAACCAGCCTTCGGGCTGAGGACTAAACATACACACATACAAGAATGGCGTAAGGCGAAATTTGGAGCTTGAAATTTTCGTCGCCGAAACACAACTAAAAAGTAATTCATGCACGAGAATGTTAAATATAGTCCCATATCCCGATATCATCTCGGGGATGATATGGAATTATACGTTTTACGTCCGGATGCCCTTCCTAACGCCAACATCATTTGAGTAGCTAATGAAAATAAAATGAATGATGGTGAATGGAATTGGGTAAGGAGGTCGAAGGATCGGCTATGGCCATGAATAGGAAGTGCCCCAGCATTGGCCTGGAAGTGAAAATGAAGTACCACAGAAAGCCATTCTCAGACCAGTCAACGGTGGGGTTCGAACTCACTCGTTTCCCGAATGCAGAGCTTGACTCTATATCCGTGGCGCATTAACACGTGCAGCCACTCTTCTTAGTCTTCCGAAGATTGAAATGCCGACAATATATTCAAAAACAGTAAATCTTTCTTCCTCCTTATTAGTAGTTTTGCATTTAATGAATTAAAAAGCACAGCCATCTCAGTAGAAGCCAACAAGTTCCTTGTAAATGTAAATAAAGTTGTTATAAAAGGATAAATTATTCACGTTATTAATGCCAAAAATAATCTAAAAATAGGAGAAAAAGATTATATCATTCTCAAGACATTCGGTTTATGGGGAATATATGTAGTCAAAAACCACTAACAACTGTATGTTTTAATATTTCTCTGGTTACACCTGTTCACATTCAACCCGAATGATACTTCCTTTTTGCTTACGCAATTCTACGATCTATTCCTAATAAATTAGGTGGTGTTATCGCATTAGTAATATCCATTGCAAGGTAAACACTTCCACTACCGACAACCTCGGCCGTGCTGGGATATACTGACTATCTCTACGCCCGGCCGCCTATGCCCTCAGGAATTTAGCAAGTACCTAATTTCGTTTTGGGCTGAATGAATCTTAGGAACATGTGCCTCACAAGAAGTGGAAGTCTTGCTTCTAAATTTTTCAGTTTCCTGAAGGGAAATCGAACTCACCGTCCTACCGGGTGAACTGAGATTGCCATTGCCTTAGCTAGATATCCTCATTTAAAGAACAAGACAATTATTTAAGAATTTCTGGATTAGTCTTCGGTAATTATATTATGTAAAAATGAACTGTCTGCCATCCGAAACGACATGATGTCTAAATCAACACGACATTTTTCACAAACTTTCTCAGAGAAAACTGTCACATGACTGTGCTATGTGGTGCGGACATACTGTAAGTCCATTCGCACTGTTTTTCCATACAGCTGGAATATTCAGCCTGGGCAGGCCACAATCCGCTCTGCAGTAGTGATAACTCAGGTGTCCTTGCATTGGAATGGCTAGGAGGTAAGCCGGCAACTTGTCCGTCCACGCCGTTATGTGGCAATGCATACAGTACAGGCGTTTTAAACAACGGTACGGAGGGAGTTTTGTCCTGACCAAATATTTCAAAATATTGACAAGAATACGTTCATGAAAATATTTGAAAAACACAATGTAACAGCTCAAAATGATGTCTGATATTGTTCACTTAATCTCTCCTAAACAATGGCACCAATTAAGCTGAAATTTGGAATGGATATACAGGTGCGCAAAAACCTTGTTTCATTTATATTAAAGGAGTGTGAACGTCGAAACCATAGGTCTGCGATGTTTAAATTAGGCTGCCTATCCCTTAGACGTTATAACGTAAACGAGCCACACTCTTTTTGTTCAGGCGCTGTCCCGGCGAAGTTTCTTTTGTGTTCCTTGTGTTGTAGTCGCGCGGATCGTTGTGCTGTCTTAGAAGCGCCGGGAATTTTCCAATTAATACGCGAATCAATGTTGCGTCGATGTGAATTGTGCCGCCGAGTTCTAGAGGAACATTTCGAACATCTGCTCTGAGGTACTGTGCGCTTGTCCTTTTCACTGTGTGCAGCTAAAATGTAAACAAAAAACAGTGTGGCACGTTTACGCTCGAACGTCTGGGAGGTTGACAGCCGGTCTTACATCTTTAAGCACGTGTAGCGCCGAAACTAATCTGCGCAAACCTATGCTTCCTATGTTCAAAATAATTGTATTTGTATTATCTAAGACTCCTTTAATTTACGACACAAAATTTTCCCGCAAACTGCATTTCCAATATTCAGTTCAAATACCAGTTTATTCTCATTTATTCTGTTTCAAAATGACGTTGATTAATATACAGGGAACTTGGGCATGTTCTATTGGCTGAAAGCCAAAATAATTGGAAAAATGTTTAGTCCTATCTCAAAATATAACCCAGCATCTGTACTTGAAAATCAGTTTTCTACAATGGGAACAACAAGGTCATGAGCATTTACTTTACGCGTTTAGGCTTTTACGCGTTCAACGATAACACTACATTGATTCCCGGTATCTTCTGCTGCCTCTCCCCTCCGCTAGTTGGCATCACTGCCGCAATTATAACAACTAACCCGTCAAGGACGGGAACATCAGTTAATTTGTCAATAAAAGTTGAATGATGTATCTCTTTTTTTTTTTCAAGACTGTAGTTGTTGTGACCCGTCTTCTACTTTTGCGTGGAATACAAATTACAGACGCCTTGGTAACAAGCTAGCGATCACAACACTCGGCTATCAAGCCCTAAAGTATATGTTAGCACTCTTAATCCATCACATTTAGTAAAATTTGTTTAAATAAATCATTTCTTAGTGTATCCCTTGCCTGGCGAACCATGTACACGTGTTCAAACATCTGATCATCTCAGATCTTCGAAGTTAAGCAGCACTGGGCGTGTTCACAATTGGACAATTGGACGTAAAATTATAATGGATAATGAAACAGTCATTTTAGATAAACTGATGGATGCAAAGCTCATATAAAACAGCCAAATAAACTACTGCTTATGAGAAGAAATATGACCGGACAAGTTATCTGATAACTGTTCATTGCTTACCGAGCTCGATAGCTGCAGTCGCTTAAGTGCGGCCAGTATCCAGTATTCGGGAAATCGTGGGTTCGAACCCCACTGTCGGCAGCCCTGAAGATGGTTTTCCTTAGTTTCCCATTTTCACGCCAGGCAAATGCTGGGGCTGTACCTTAATTAAGGCCACGGCCGCTTCCTTCCCACTCCTAGCCCCTTCCTGCCCCATCGTCGCCATAAGACCTATCTGCGTCGGTGCGACGTAAAGCAAATAACAATAAAGAACTGTTCATTGCAGACTAAAGGGACATATATAAAAGTATTGAATCGCATTGAATCACCCTGTTACAAGATGTAAAAAAACAGATGAAACGGCTTTGCGAATGTGAAGCCTTAGCCATGCCAAGAGCTAACACATTTGGCAGCCACTTTAATGATTCAAGTGAACGTCCTCCTTTGAAGTCTCACAGCAGTTATCACAAAATGTGATGTTATTCAAGGAGCCGAAAGTGTGTGTGGAAGTGGGGAGGGAAGCACGATAGAGCTACCAGGTTACAGAGCAAAGTCATGTAGAATAACCTAATACGAAATAATTGGAATAAGACATCCACTGAGCCCTGGGGTTCACTCCACATTCTTATCTGCTTGTCAGAAGTCGCTTGATCATCTCTTGTACTCTTCTGACCCCGAACAGTATTAGCCTTTCAATTACTACGCTCGCTACCGCACGTGTCAGATGACCTATGAACGTACTGATAGGTTTCGGGGACTTTTTTCTTCATTTACTCGCACGTACAGACGTACGATCGCATCTACACTACAAATCTCTTTCTGCTCTCTGCTCTGTTTGTGTTACTCATCGATATATACCGAACAACCTTATTTTATCTTGTGGGAAACTACATGTGATTTGGTAAATGTTAATTTTGTAGCTTGCCATCGCAGCCAGTGGCGGCTGGTGCCGAAAATCAGTTGTGTGATGTAACCCATCCCCCCATGCAAAAAATAAAAATATTTAGAAACATATGTGGTTTTCAAGAGGCTCTCCACTGAAATTTTCATACTGAACAAACACTCAAACAACCCAACACATATACACATTCCTCATACACAACTAATTAAATACACAATTTCACCTGCAATGACAAAACATTCTCGAACTCAGAAACACTTGATGTGAGCGCGCATAAACAGAACTTCTCAATGTTATCAAAATCATTGAAATAAAACCAGCAACGTCGTAATGCAAAATTACATGTTATGTTGTTATAGTGAAATTTATAAACTAGACATTTTGTAATGAAAGGAAATCACAATATTATGTCCTTATTTCGACAACATAAAATGTACATTTTTATACCATCATCGATTTACAAATGCGGCTAAGGAATAGGCAAGTTGGGAGTATTAAAAGATCTGGCGGGAACAGCTGATGGCTTCCTCTACAGTATTTTGTTTTCTCGTTTGCTTGCTTTGAGCGATTCCCTCTTAAATACTACCACTGAGTCAAGAAAGGGCCACCTGCCACGTTCTCATTTCGGTCAAAATGCTGGTGTGACTAGTGCTGCCTCTATGTGGTCGAACGAAGGCTCGCTGTGAAGTCATTTCTTGGCTGTTCTTTTAGCAGCACATCGTAAAAGCTGGACACGCATGCGCAAAAAGGAGAGTTCCTGCTTTCTGGCAAAAGGCTTAGAAATTCTCTCTGAGCTGTGATCTACACAGCCAGCACCCAGCGTGGAGCGCACGGCTAGTTACTTGGTTGTGAGGGGAGTGGAATTATTTCCTATTCTTTGGCTGGCATCTTTTTCATTGCACTGTATTTCATTGTAGATAATATTATTAAACTGTTTCTTTTCAAATAGGCAATATACTGCAGCACTTCAGCACATAAGGCACGGCCGCCCTGATCGCAGCCAGTTCCTATGTTCAAGCTAGTAGTGCGAAAAGAAGGACCAACGAAAGACAGAACAGTTGGAAAACGTGAGTTAGGTCAAGGATTGGACATTTCAATTATAGTGTTACTACGTAAAATATTTCTATCAATAAAAGTCATTGTTCACATCAGCAATGCATATCTTAAGGACCACGATATTCAACTGTTGTGATTGAGGTGGGTTTTGATGTTTGCCAAGTAATTGCGCATCCTCTGGCTGTGCTCCTTCTTGGTTGTTTGTCCTAGAAACTCTTTTGTTTAAGCATCCTCCTGAGAAATGTCTGGTCTTTTAAGTCTCTTTCTGTTCCTCCCAGTTCTTGCAGATTTTTGCTTACTTCCGTCAACCATGGTGAGTTGGTCTTCCTCTTTTGTCAGTAAGTTAAGCGAGAGGCTGGTTGGTCAACCTGGAAGTATGCATCCTGTAGACGTGTCCATAAAATAATAACAATTATTTCTTTCTTTCTTTCTTCATCTATTTACTCACCAGGGTTGGTTTTTCCCTCGGACTCAGAAATGGATCCCACCTCTACCGCCTCATGGGCAGTGTCCTGGAGCGTGAAACTTTGAGTCGCGGAATATAGCCGGAGAGGAGGACCACTACCTCGCCCAGGCGGCCTCACCTTATATGCTGAACAGGGGTCTTGTGGGGGGATGGGAAGATTGGAAGGGATCGACCAGGCCTTAAGTCAGGTACCATGCCGGCATTTGCCTGGAGGAGAAGTGGGAAATCACGGAAAACCACTTCGAAGATGGCTGAGGTGGGAATCGAAACCCCCTCTACTCGGTTGGTCCCCCGGCCCCCCCGACGCTGAGTGAACCCCGTCACAGCCCTCGCATAACTTTTCAAATTTCTTGGCATAGCCGAGAATCGATCCCGGGCCTCCGGGGATGGCAGCTAATCACGGTAACCACTACACCACAGAGACGGACTGATAATAATAATAATAATAATAATAATAATAATAATAATAATAATAAATAAAAAGAAGTCTACTTTATACTACTCATTTTATATAGTTAATAGTTTGGTCCTCTACATGTTTCATGGATATAGGCTAAAGTGCCTGCAGTAAAACGACAATGTATTATGCCTGGATTAAAATGTAAACTAAGACACTCCTTGCGTTGACAACTTCCTTCATAGTTAAGATCTAGTTATTTTTAGTAGATTTGGGCGAAGAGGACTTTCCCAAGTTACGTCAGACGATGACACATGCCTGCAGACACGAAGTAGTTATTTTTACTCTATTCCTGTGGGAGTCTAGTAAGCTAGGCTAGACAGGTCGTGGAGACTATTCTTACAAGGTGCTCAGAGCTACATAAACATTACCACAGTATTTGTTCTTGTAGACAGACCTCATCTGTCTATGTAGGGGTTTCCACTGTATATGAGGAGCACCCAGCTGTGTGAGGAAAGCTTGAAGAGATTGTAAGAAGAAACAGTTTCATCTTTTCAAGTATTTAGGATGTTTATTCTACTAGGGTAGCAGTACAGTAAGTGAGATTGAATCAAGGTGCAGGAAAGCTATTGCAGTAAGCTGGCAGTTGCGATCTGAGAGAGTCCACGTGATTTTTCATGTGAAAGTCCCAACCCCATGTCACAGGTACTCGAAGCCCGGCCATCCGGATGGGAAGCCAGCAAAAAGTGTAACTGCATTGCCATGTCTCCCATATTATTAGCCGGGCCCACGTTGTAGGAGTAGATTGCTTGCCTCTTACCTGGAGGACCCGGGTTCGATTCCTGGCCAGGTCAGTCATTTTTACCTGGACCTGAGTGCTGGTTCGAGGTTTAATCAGCCTGCGTGATTACAATTGAGGCGCCATCTGAGGGCGAGGTGGTGGCCTCGGTCTAGAGTCTAAGTGGCTCTGAACTTTGGAGCGTGGGTTGGCAACCACGAAGCCCTCAGCTGAGTCCTGGCATTGCTTTCACTTACTTGTGCCAGGCTCCTCACGTTCATCTATCCTATCCGACCTCCCTTGGTCAACTCTTGCTTCTTTTCAGACCCTGACGGTATTACGTATGGAGGCCTAGAGAGTCTTTCATCTTCATGCCCTTCGTGGTCCTTGTCTTCCTTTGGCCGATACCTTCATTTTTCGAAGTATCAGACCCCTTCCTATTTTCTCTCTGATTAGTGTTCTACAGAGGATGGTTGCCTAGTTGTAATTTCTCTTAAAACAATAATAATCATCACCACCTCGGTCTAGAAAGCCAAGAATAACGAGGATTCGTCGTGCTCACTGCATGACACCTCTTAATCTGCAGGCCTTCAGACTGAGCAGCGCTAGCTTGGTAGGCCAAGGCCGTTCGGGGCTGTTGTGCCGTGGGGTTTGGTTTGTTTTATTATTATTATTATTATTATTATTATTATTATTATTATTATTATTATTATTATTATTATTATTATTGTTGTTACGGAGTTTTGGTGGATCAGCAGAGGTGAAAGAAGGTGCGGGATGGAATGGGTCTAACTACAAGCTCGAAAAATGAATTAAAATGTCAACAAAGGTTATATTTTCAAAACTTAACAGTGGTGACATAGAATTTGAAAACTTAACAAGTCAACATCAAGCCAAAAACAGGTACAAAGAAATTACAAGAGTTAGGAGATAATTACAAGATCTGGGCTTCGAGCCCCACAATGACAATCCTTGAGCTATTAGCCCAACTTTACCAAGGTACAGAATTAAACAAAGGGGCAGAAAACCCCATCACGCCAAGGAGCACTTGCTCTTGACTACAACGTTAAGCCTCCTAGAAGGCACACAGAAATCAAATTTAGGAAAGAGCAGACCCGCTCTCAAAGTTCAAGCCTATCAAAGGCCACAACGAATTTTACTTCTATCTACCCTCAAGGCATACAAGGAAACAGGGGTATTTAATACCCAACCTACAGGGCCTTCGCAATGAAAATAAAACAACAGGTTAAATTACTGGCCCAAAGTACAGAGAGGACTGGAGGCGAGAACTTGCACTCCAAATACACTTTTAAAACCTAAGTGGCTCTAGGCCGATACACAGGGGCTAGTCCCAAGCTAGGGAGGTGACCCGTATGAGAAAACTTTAATACATTAACGAAGAGAAGAAACGGTTATGAAAACATAGTCACCTCAATTTCAAAATGAAGGGGAGCTCGAGAGGGTGAAGCACTCTCTATCCCCGCTTTACAGTAAAAGGTATTTGTACTTTTTACATAGACAGAAGAGGAATTTACATTTTAAAGTGGTAGGTTACATATTAAAAGGTTTCGAACCTTCCCCGAGAGTTAAACTGCTGAGCTAGCGAGAAATAAAGATGTTAACAGGCCATTACCTTGTTGACGAGCTGCTGCTTAAAGAAAGAGGCACCGGGCGAGTTGGCCGTGCGCGTAGAGGCGCGCGGCTGTGAGCTTGCATCCGGGAGATAGTAGGTTCGAATCCCACTATCGGCAGCCCTGAAGATGGTTTTCCGTGGTTTCCCATTTTCACACCAGGCAAATGCTGGGGCTGTACCTTAATTAAGGCCACGGCCGCTTCCTTCCAACTCCTAGGCCTTTCCAATCCCATCGTCGCCATAAGACCTATCTGTGTCGGTGCGACGTAAAGCCCCTAGCAAAAAAAAAAAAGAAAGAGGCGCTTCCCGCCCCCTGCTACATATCCACACACTAAGTTAGATGTTACTGAAGTGGCCCCGAGACAAGAAAATTAGCAGTTTTTATACCCTCGTGGAAAATTCGAGACCTTTCAAGAATGAATAGGCACACCCCCTCAACTTTATTGGATAGCTTAGAGCTACATATCCATATCGAATAAGACATACACTATTGGTTAAAAATTAATTAAATAAATTCTGGATTGGCTGAGTTCAAAACTGGCGGACAGGAAGATTAATATTGCCAACCCAAAAAATGAAAGAACAAAATGTAGTAAAGACAAAACTTAAGAATACAAAATTTCTTCAAGAAAGTTCATTCCTTCGCACCAGAGTGCGTAATCATAGTTTTTAGTAGAGACATCTGGTAGAGAACGTCCACACTTCTTGGTCAATTACAAACAAAAACACATCAAAATTCACACAGAGCCATCTTCGGAGAAACGGTTGAGTTATTACAGTTTTTTAAAGTTCAGGCTTTCTCCTGTAGAGGAGTTTCCACTGGCGCAATATTTGAACTAGCGGCGTGGAGGTGTACCGTCCGGTGCAATTATTATTATTATTATTATTATTATTATTATTATTATTATTATTATTATTATTATTATTATTATTATTATTATTATTATTATTATTATTATTATTATTATTATTATTATTATTTAGATAGGCCCATACAGAAGATCCAGAGCGCCCGTTCTTTGGCGCAAAATATGAATAGTATGGAGGAAGGAAGAACAAAGGGGTGCTCAAGCAATATTATATTCCAGAAGGGGGGCGTGGTATAAAAATTTGCGGACCGCTGTTTTAAGGTCTCTCTCCCAGGAACTGCCTCTGTCCTTTCTATTATTGTAAGTCCTTCAATCCAGGACACTTGAGAGATGAGCCTTTGTGCCATGAGGACGCCGCCCAGCTGTTACCTGCTGCCCTGCTGCTGATGTACTTTAAGTGAGCCGTGACGACTCTTGATGTGATGAGTCACGTGACGACAAGTGTCCGTGCTCTCCTTGTAAGGCCATGGCCTGCTAGATCCACACAAAGATGTGCTTGTTGTACGGTCGAACAGCCGGTCCATCTCGCAGCAAGGTAGTCTTACAACCACTAGTGTGCTGGAACTTCTGACGAAAATAGCCATCTGCGTACTGGCTATGAAGCCCTTGGAGGAGTGGACTCGGAAGCCTGATTTTTGTCGACTTTTCGCGAGTATAATTTAGTAGGGTACAACATCTGTACCTATAAAATAAAATAAAAATAAAATAAAATAAAATAAAATAAAATAAAATAAAATAAAATAAAAAAGTAAAATATCCGCCTCTTCGGTGTAGTGGTTAGTGTGATTAGCTGCCACCCCCGGAGGCCCGGGTTCGATTCCCGGCTCTGCCACGAAATTTGAAAAGTGGTACAAGGGCTGGAACGGGGTCCACTCAGCCTCGGGAGGTCAATTGAGTAGAGGTGGATTCAATTCCCACCTCAGCCATCCTCGAAGTGGTTTTCAGTGATTTCCCACTTCTCATCCAGGCAAATGCCGGGATGGTACTTGACTTAAGGCCACGACCGCTTCCTTCCCTCTTCCTTGTCTATCCCTTCTAATCTACCCACCCCACTCCCCCAAACACGGCCCCCTTTTCAGCATAGCTAGTGACACTGCCCGGGCGAGGTACTTGTCATTCTCCCCAGTTGTATCCCCCAACCCAGAGTCTGAAGCTCCAGGACACTGCCCTTGAGGCGGTAGAGGTGGGATCCCTCGCTGAGTCCGAGGGAAAAACCAACCCTGGATGGTAAACAAAATAAGAAAGAAAGAAAGAAAGAAAGAAGAAAAAAGTAAAATAAAATTGAGATAGCTGAAACGAGTCCTGAGGGTATCAAAGACGACAAGTTCTCGACTTGTACATGAGCTCGCGAGAGAAACTTTCCTGAATTAGGGCCTGACATACGATCTCATTTTTTCAGGAGGTGCAGCATATTATGATAAACTGATGCATAAACTAAGAGAAAAAAATGAGGGACGACTTCTACTCATCAGAGTCCATGGCGGATTGGAAATGAAGGGCTTATTTCCAAAGTGACGCAACTCCACTTTACTCGGATTTAAAGCTGAATTTGGGAAAGTATTCCCACAATAGTTCTTTATCACGTGGAAATGTATGTATTTCCAAAGTAGAGTATATCTTGATCAAAATGGCATCTAAAAGTTGTTTTTATTTCCAAAGAGCCGTAATTGCACCCAACAACAGCCCGGCGCGCGCATATCACGTGACCGCTTCCCGATTTTGGCGGGACTCTGCTCCTTCGCTCGCGGTTTCGTAATTTATCAGCGGTTTTCTGCAATAGTGTCGAATATTAGCGCAAATGGCGACGTTTGATGAAGAAATTGAGAGGCAGGCAAATCATTGTGCGCGGAAAAGGAAATTAATACCAGCAGAATGGCAGAAAAATAAGGACAAAATTAGAAGGTATGGCAGTGATGGTCAGCAGCCGGCGATCACGTGTAATCGTAATTATAAGCGACGTCAGGCCCCGGTTCTGGATAAGAGGGACTGTGACAGGCTTCATCGGTTTTCATCGGCTTTCTAATAACTCAAGACAATCAACTTTGTTTGTTATCAGTCATATGTTAGGTTTTGCTAAATTAATGTTATGTTCTTCAGCATTGTACGTGTTTTTATTTTATATTCATATTATAAGCATTTTGAAATTCATAAATTTCGAATAAATACAGCATCCTTGTGAAGTATTTGATTAAATATATCATTAAGCATTATATTTGAAAGTTTTAGCAATGTAACCTATCATACGCCGTTCCGCATAATTTGCATTGATGCCCCCTTCATTTCCGAAGGGACGTAAATCTAAGACCCCCCCACCCATTTTGATGGTATTCACTGCTCCAGGATTTTATCCACTATGGCAGGTATATTTTGTCAAAAGTGATGTAGCTGCATAGAAAAAATGAAGAGTGTTCTCTTATTACGAACCCATTTTTTAAAATTGCGTTTCCTGAAAATTTTCATTTCTTGGAGATGCGTCACTTTGGAACTAAGCCCTTCATATGGATGGAAACAGACTACCAACTGAGACATATAGTCACGATATTGGCTGTTCACGGATTCCACTTCAAGATGTGTAAAAACAAAGTATTTCATGAACTAAACATAAACTGTGTGTGTAGGCTAAGTGACCAAGTATGTGAAAGGTACCATATCCAGAAGTGTTCCTCGAGGTCCTGTTCGATTTGTGAGTTTATGTACAGCGTCACGTTATTATAACTAATTGTGATAGGTTACAGGCACCATATGGAATCACTTGCAGAATTTTCTTCTGGAGATTAATGATAGCTTCCCTCTATGAACATAGTGTGCAATAAAACTATTATTATTAAAATCAATACTTATGTGGAAATTCTCTAGGATGGGCTATAATTTTTTAGATTGATCATTTCAATTTTCAAATGACAGTTGTTAAGAAAACATGTTGACAAAGTAAGGGTTGTTGCAAAGAGCATCATGTCTTAATATGACATCCGATACGCAAGAAGGAATGTCCACTCACAAAATTTAAGATGCAATAGGTAATAAATAAAAAATACAAATAGAGATACTTTAGTTAGAGCGGCAGGCGTCTTCAAACGTTGTTCAAACTTTTGTAGAACTTCCTTCTTCTTTATTCTCCACTTTAGGTTATAGCGTTCTTGAAGTCAATGGCTAAACCTAGAAGACGTTGCTGTCCATCACCATTGACTGCTTTGTCCAAATTGTTTGCTAATCTACCAAGTTTCCCTCTTTGTTGATGGTACGTATGAGGAAATGTTGCTTTCGGGACGTGGCAATTGATACAATCAATGTCACCACTGATCTGCATTTAGGGATGTCGCCCAGGTGGCAGATACCCTATGAGTTACTTACCTGGTCTCGTCTTAAATAATTTCAAAGAAGCTGGGAATTTATCAAACACCTTCCTTGATAAATTATTCAAATACCTAATTCCTCTTCCTATAAATGAATATCTGCCCCAATTTGTCCTCTTGAATTATAACTTTATCTTCATTGTGTTATCTTTTCTACTCTTAAAAACCTCCACTCACGCTTATTCGTCTAATAATGTTATTCCAAGCCCCTGACAGCTTTAAAATATATTATTTTGCTAATGTGTTTAAAATGCACATTACTGATTCATTTCTTTCTTTCTTTCTTTCTTTCTTTCTTTCTTTCTTTCTTTCTTTCTTTCTTTTCTTTCTTTCTTTCTTAATTAATCCGTTTATTCTCCAGGGCTGATTTTTCCCTCGGACTCAGCGAAGGGTCCCATCTCTACCACCTCAAAGGCAGTGTCCTGCAGCTTGAGACTTTGGGTCGGAGGGTAAAACTGTGGAAGAGGACCAGTATCTCGCCCAGGCTGCCTCACCTGCTATGCTGAACAGAGGCCTTGTGGTGTGGGGAGGAAGATCTGAAGGGATAGCCAAGGAAGAGGGAAGGAAGTGGCTGTGCCCTTAAGTTAGGTACCATCACGGTATTTGCCTGGAAGAGAAGTGGGGAAAACACGGAAAACCACTTCGAGGGTGGCCGAGGTGGGAATCGAACCCCCTCTACTCAGCCGACATCCCGAGGCGGAGTGGACACCGTTCCAGCCCTCGTACCACATTTCAAATTTCGTGGCAGAGCCGGGAAACCTGGGTCTCCGGCGGTGGCACCTAATCACGCTAACCTCTACACCACAGAGGCGGACACATAATTGATTTTATTGCTATATTGTCCGATTCGTTGGCTGAACGATCAACGTACTGGCCTTCGGTTCAGAGGGTCCCGGGTTCGATTCCCGGCCGGGTCGGGGATCTTAACCCTCATTGGTTAATTCCATTGGCTCGGAGGCTGGGTATTTGTGCTAACCCCAACGTTCCTGCAACTCACACACCACACATAACACTATCCTCCACCACAATAACACGCAGTTACCAACACATGGCAGATGCCGCCCACCCTCATCCGAGGTTCTGCCTTACAAGCCTTACAAGGGCTGCACTCGGCTAGAAATAGCCACACTAAATGATTGTTATTATTATTATTATTATTATTATTATTATTATTATTATTATTATTATTATTATTATTATTATTATTATTATTATTATTAGTGCTATATTTTGTAATGTGCATAACATGTTTTAATTATTCTATATAAATGCGTAAAAGAGAAATCCAGAAATAAAAATAGAGTAATTGAAGTACACTTAACTTCATTTTCGTGTAAAGTAACTTTTCTCTGTCCACTTTCTCAGATGTACTCAGGGGAAAAAGTTTGATAAAGGGTGATTTAAAGGAAACAAACATAAAGTAAATGCGGTGCGAACATTGCTGTTTTGTACTCGAACTGATTGATAGAATCGTATACCGTATCTTCTGGCTCCAGGGTGTCGTCTTAAGGAGACAGAGGGCTAACTATAGATCTGAGTACAAGTCTGGTGGCCGTGGATTGACTCCCACACACATTGCTGTATGGATGTGTGTGGCGTGACAAATTCACACAGTAATGCATTTCCTGAGTAGCTCTCTCATATATCGTCGCACATCTTACCATAAAAATGTCTCCGAGAATGTACTGTAGACCTGTTTATAAAAGAGAAATTGTAGCTGAACTTTGTTCTTCCTTTTTACACATAAGTAACTGTGCTGACCAAGGTAGTTCAGTGCGTTAAATACTGGTGATACGAGTACTCACCTCCTTGCTGATAACGACTTATATTTCTCACTAACAATTAATAATAATAATAATAATAATAATAATAATAATAATAATAATAATAATAATAATAATAATAATAATCTGACACACAAGATTCTCACCTACATAGAATATACAAAAATATCCCATCGGTACTGGAAGTGAAGAAGGATCAGAAAAAAGCCCAGATGAACTCAACTGACACCGCGGACAGAAATCTCTACAGGAAAAAAATGGATGGAAAGTGCAACCAGAGAACGAAGTGAAAAAGAAGACTGGAGCAAAGTGGACCGAAGAACGAAAAAGGATACACGGAGAAAAGATGAGAGCTGTTTGTCAACTCAGAAAACAGAATCGTTAGAGCTTTGCGTCATCCATTGGGTCCATACGCACATAATAATAATAAGAAGAAGAACAATAATAATATTTTACAAGTAAATTTACGTCACACTGATGCACATAGGTCTTATGGCAACGGTGGTATAGGAAAGAAGAAAAGGGTTAGGAGTGGAAAGGAAGCGGCTGTGGCCTTATTTAATGTACAGCCCCAGCATTTGCGTGGTATGGAAATAGGAAACCACGGAAAATCATCCCCCAGGCTGCCGACATTGGGGATCGAACCAACTATCTTCCCAATTCAAGCTCACAGCTGTGCGTTCCTAACTGCACGGCCATTATGCTCCGTAATAATAATAATGCAAAGCTGAGGCACACAGCTCACCAAATGCCTTCGCCTACCAAGACTACTGCTGCCCATCCAGATAATTTCATATATTAGAGTGCACGTGCTTAACGTGACGAAATCCTCAGACATGTAGCTTGGCTTTTGTGACCAGCTCTGCTACCTCCCAAATCACAAATTTTTGAAGTTTTGTCACGAGGCTGAGTTAACTTCATTCTAGCCCTCAGCCCAGAATTAAAATCGTTTGACTGGTCGGAAATCGAATCCAGGGACTCGGGGTTTAGAGGTACATAGTTCCCTCGACACAAAGGCGCTGTCAATAATAATAATAATAATAATATTAATAATAATAATAATAATAATTTCGTATAGCTGCAACCCTCCTTAGGCAGATCCTCGGTGGAGGGTGAACGGCGTCCGTCGTTTGAAGCTCTGTGTGTAGATGTTAGCGGAGGAATGTGTTATATGTTTTTGGGAGTAGTGTAAGTACAGTGCCACATAGCCATTGTTAAGATCTCACTACTCGGAATGGAATCGAGCCCTGGCACCGTGAAGCAAAGGCAAGGGCGCAACAACTCGGCCAAGGAGCGGACTCTATCGAGCTACTACTAATTAACTGCTGAAAAGAGTGCGACGCCACACATATCGCAGGTCATCCGCGACATTGTTACCCACCTTGCTAATGCATCCGCCATATTTTCCTGACATCGCCCCCTTTTGTTAGGCAATCATCTTAGGAATTCCGAAACCTCTATGAAGTGAGATATGCACTGTATGACTTCTTTGGTTCACCTTCCCCTGAGTTCTACCTCACTGGTCTCCATGGTCTTCCACAACGTCGATAGGGATTATTTTGAACTGACATACACATTTTACTAAATGTTATGGTACTTCTCGCTGTGAGGTGAAATTCACAGGTAACTTCGACGGTTACCAATATCGCAGTCGCGCAGCAGTGAACTTGAATACTGGAGATAGTCGGTGTCGAAGCCCCATTGTCGGCATCCCTGAAGATGGTTTTCCATGGTTTCCCATTTTTACACCAGGCAAATGCTAGGGCTGTACCTTAATTAAGGCCACAGTCACTTCTTTCTCACTCCTAGCCCCTTCCGTACCCCATCGTCCCCATAAAACCTATGTGTCGGTACGACCCAATTCAAAAAATAAATATATATCGTAGAGCTGGGACAGGTTCCCTCAGTGACTCTCCTCCCTTTCAGCCACTTTCAACCCCGTAGTTTTCCTTCATTTACAATTTAATTTACGTCGAACCGACACAGATAGGTCTTATGGCGACTATGGAACAGGAAAGGGCTAGGAGTGGGAGGAAGCAGCCGTGGCCTTAATTAAGGTACATCCCAGCCTTTGAAAAGAAAACCTACAACCTGTTTTCCAGCCATTGACCGGGTCAGGGATGTAATGAATGAAACATATATAGGCTGTTATTACAATGGGGTTGCCACTCCCAAGGTGATTTATTAATGAGTGATAAATGCTATGGAATGATAATGGAGAGTGCTGCTGGAATGAAAGATGACAGGGAAAACCGTAGTACCCGGAGAAAAACCTGTCCCGACTCCGCTTTGTCCAGCACAAATCTCACATGGAGTCACCGGGATTTTAACCACGGTATCCAGCGGTGAGACGCCGACGCGCTGCCGTCTGAGCCACGGAGGCTCCCCCAGCCTTTGACTGGTGTGAAAATAAAAAACCATGGAAAACCATATCCAGGGCTGCCGGCAGAGGGGTTAGAACCCACTATCTCCCGGATGCAAGCTCAGAGATGCGCGCCCCTAAGCGCACGGTCAACCCGCCCGATGTTTCTTCATTCCTTTAAACAGAGGTTTTCTTCCTAGTCGTTTAACGCCACGCCAACTCTCTGATGGGCATTAAAGGGAAGGGAGCAGCCGTGGCTTTAATTAAGGTACAGCCACCGCATTTGCCTGGTGAAAATGGGGAATATGTAGAATATATACTTAGGGCTTCTGACAGTGGACTCCGATCCCACGATCTCCCGAATGCAAACTGACAACTACACGATACATACCACGTAGCCAATTCGCTCCGTTTTAAAATATTATCATTATTTGCCATTCATCGTGTGTGTTGGTGCCATCGTAAGCGCCACCCGAAACGGTCAAGAGAGTATTCTTTGAATGTGTTTACTTGTGAATCCCCCTGTGGGCGGAGTGCTCCATCTGTTCGCCATTACCCGGTCATCCGTTAAGGTTGTTGTGGAAGTAAGCTTAATAATGAGGAACAGGTTGCTCGCTGGCTGTAAGATACAGCGACCACGCCCATACCACAATGGGATAGTTCTTATCCGAAAAACCCGTTAGCTCCCTGCCGTCTTTCAGTTTGGTAAATGAATCACACGGACATTGTAACGAAAATGTAGGTCACTCGAACTCTTAATCAGGGTTGCCAACTCCAGTGTTTGAGAGATAATCCTAGAAACAAATATGTTTAGTATAATTTATCGACTTAAAGACACACATCAAATTCAGTGGTATTATTATTATTATTATTATTATTATTATTATTATTATTACAATGTTATAAATCTCCAGTCAGAGGCGAGCATTCATCAGTATACGTACAATTATTAGCAAATGACCGGGCGAGTTGGCCGTGCGGTTAGGAGCGCACGGCTGTGAGCTTGGATCCGGGAGATAGTGGCTTCGAATTCCATTGTCGGCAGCCCTGAAGATAGTTTTCCGTGGTTTCCCATTTTCACACCAGGAAAATGCTGGGGCTGTACCTTAATTTTAGGTCACGGCCACTTCCTTCCAACTCCTAGGCCTTTCCTATCCTATCGTCGCCATAAGACCTATCTGTGTTGGTGTGAAGTAAAGCCACTATCAAAAAAATTAGCAAATGTAAATGAATTTACTCTCAGAAACTATTATGACTTCTTATTCTTCTGCCGCTTTTCCCACTCCCTTATCGGGTTGTGGGCGTAAACTGGATCGTACATGTGGATTTGGCCCATTTTTACTGCTGGATGCCCTTCCTGATGGCACTCTATTAACAATCCTAATACCTTTAATGATTATGCAGGAAAATTAAATTGTTAAAAATAAAATCAGCCATAGTGTGTATCAGTAGCATACGGTGACATTTGATTTCTCACCCAAATTTAAGTTATCGCCTTCTTCCAATGTATCCTTCGTTCTCCCTAGCCCTCTCTACAGTCGTGTAGTGTATTTCACACAATGAACAGAAAATCTAAACAAGTGCGCCCCTGCAACGTATGCAAACATTCCGACAGGAGTATCAAACGGGTTGAGGATCTCGTATAACTTCCTAGAGAACCATATTATTAGTCTGAAAGTCCACTTCATAGCGAACCAAACCACAGATACTGCATTTACATAGGATCCGAACTATTGGACTGGCCGAGATTCAAACAATGGCTGTCTAGGTGAAGAGCTAAGTCCAAAAGCGCTTTTACCGTTGGAGCCATTTCAGCCCGGCAGCAAATCTACACACAAGCGCTGTCAAAAAGGGACACTGGTGGTTTTCGCCCTCTTTTGGCTACGAGACTCTGCCCGTAGCTATATTTGTGCCCTGAATTCGAAGCTCAATCTTCTCACCACGCCATTTGGAAGACGGCATTTAGTGGAGACGGACACTGTGAATAACGGTGCGTGTTTCGGTTTCACACACTGAAGAGAATATGATTTGTTTTCTTTTATTGCCGTCATAATAAAGATTATACTAATAATAGTAATTACAATTAAAAGTCCGAGGGGATGACTTTTTTTTTTAAGTTTTAGGCATAAAAGCAGTTGTGGTTTACGTATTATTATTATTATTATTATTATTATTATTATTATTATTATTATTATTATTATTATTATTATTATTATTATTATTATTATTATTATTATTATTGCTGTTATGGCCTGCAGGGGTCAGCGTAACCAATCAGTTCCTCAGCCTATGATGTTCCCCTTTCTTTCTTTCTTTCTTTCTTTCTTTCTTTCTTTCTTTCTTTCTTTGCAATATTCCTTCATCCTTTCATGTGTTTTTTCTCTCCCCAGGCCACATTTCACTAGTTTTCTTTTGTCTTTTGCCTTAGAATCCTTCCATATTATTATTATTATTATTATTATTATTATTATTATTATTATTATTATTATTATTATTATGTAAATACATCATATATCAAATACTATATTTTGTTTGTCTGGTTATCATATGATTTCATTTGCTGAATAAATACATTCTCATTCCAGAGTGTGAGGGCCATCTCCCTGTTGTTGGTGTTTTTGTTGTTGTTGTTGTTGTTGTTGTTGTTGCATCAAGTTCCCTGAACTTTCATGTTTGCACTCTCTATGTTCTGATAGTATTTGAGCTTACCATAACTGATCTACATCACGGCTGTTTTCCTAAAAATAATTCCAATGAATCACGAAAGATTCTGTTGTGAGCTATCGTGATGCAAGCCTGTCCTATGTAGCGACAGTTTAGTGAGGGCATGCAGTCGAAGCGTAATGAAGTTGGTTGATGAGTTGCTTGTGCCGGAAATGGCGTACCACACCGGAAATGAGCCGCTAGTACAGCGAGAGGTACGGAGGGAATAGGTGGTTTACTCCCAGTGTGTTTCCTGTGCTCACCCTCCATATACCCTCACCGCGCCCCGTGCTACAGAATTATTACGTGGTAACGGCATTAATAAAGAGAAACCAACCGTGCAAACCCCTTTACAATTAGAATGTGGTTATTGGGGTTCATTTTCGGTCTGGAAACTTTAGAGAAAAAAGCCTTGGCAGAACGGCACGATAGGCCTTGGCCTACCAAGCGACCGCTGCTCAACGAATCCTCTCAGTCGTTCAAGTGTGAGACATGAGTATCAGTAGAGGTACTGACAGATTAACAAACTAAAGAGAACCAAATAGAGACCATTTGTTAGGCATTTAAAAATGGTAAAATAAACAGACAAATGGACACTAAAATATCTTGAAAGTACGCTCTGTCACGGCTTATGACCTCCGAAGAGATCTGGTGGAGGTCTTTCGAGTTGACGCTTAATAGGCGACCTGCGTGACTGTGAGGATAGCGCCGTACACAAGATGAATTATACTGCAATGTTGAAAACGGCACAAACACCCATCTCCCGCGTCGTAGGAATTAACCAATGAAGGTTATAATCCCCGGCCCGTCCGACTCATTGGCTGAATGGTCAGCGTTGAGGCCTTCGGTTCAGAGGGCCCCAGGTTCGATTGCCGGCCTGGTCGGGGATTTTGATCGTGTTTGATGAATTCTTCTGACTCGGGGACTGGGTATTTGTGTTTGTTCGAACACTTTCTTCTTCATATTCAGACAACACACTACACTACCAACCACCACAGAAAAAATGATTACATCCTTCCATATAAGGTTGGTGTCAGGAAGGGCATCCGGCCGTAAAACAGGACCAAATCCACATGTGCTATGCAGTTCGCACCCGCGACCCCACAGGTGTGGGAAAAGTGGTAGAAGAAGAAGAAGAAGAAGAAGAAGAAGAATCCCTGATCCGTCCAGGAATCGAAACCGGGACTCTTTTGACCAAGGGTCAGGTTTCGACCTCGAGTCCTTCAGCACAGAATACCAAGCGTATAGTCAACTACATTACGCAACCATTCAGTTTTATTAGAGGCAAGAGAAACCAAACAGAAGTTATATCAAGACCCAATTACTCCGCACATTGAGAACATTGGAACACCAGCCGGCATCAGAGTTATACACCTTAATTCCACCCTCTAAGTTATATAGGTGGACTTCTTCAAAACAGGTATAATCGTCATACATATTTACTCCTTCACAATGACTTCAGTGTGTCTAAAGCAGTAAGCGCCGTATTTTAGATCCCTTCAGTGTTTTTAGGTTTAACAAAACTGGGCCTAAGTTTTTACGGGGTATTTAGAAAACAAGCACAGGCCGGTAATGGGTATTAGGGTGTTAAGTGATAAAAGAAATTGTTCCGCTACAACTGGCTGGGAATCCAGTGGACAGTACTCAGCCGTATTTGTGGGTAAGTGCAGCAGTTCTTAAGGCGGCGGTCACTTTTGTTATTAGTGGGGAGGTTACAGTGTTTCCGCCGAGGATGAAACTACACGTTGGAAAGTAGCAATTTGCATAATAGTCTCGTATTGATCCGCGTCCCACCTGGAGTGATTCACTGCATAATCCGTTATGACTGTATTCGAGGAATCCGCTTTGCAGATGAGACATATGGGCAGAATGCTAACCGAATTTCATCGAAGATTACTAGCACGATATTATAATCCAACCCAGTGCATCAAAGAAACGTATTTCCTAAAGCATGATATTTTAAATCTTCTGTCATTATCCTCAGCACGCTGTAACCCTACAACACGTGTGAAAATCTCCGATGATAGATTAGAAGTTTAAGAAATTACCTCCACTTGTTTTCCTTCCGATTAATTAAAACCCGTCACCATTGTAACCTTAGGTTTATCATTAACTTTTGATTTTTCGCAGACCCGATATTATTGAACATCAAATGCTTATGAAGGCTTGTACTTATCAGTTTCATCTTTCACAACGAATAAACTGCTTTTTATTGTGATGGCATACGAAATTTACACTAAGGTGCAATATACATGAGGAACAGACGACTTAAATAAAAATGCACAGTATCCGTCTTTTATTCTTCTACTTGAAACTTAAGTCATTGAGTTTGAACCTACTTGGACTACCTGAAAATGATATTAGCTGTAATACTCAGATACCAAGAATTTGCCAAAGCAGCTTAGTGAGGTATTTGGGGTCCTATAACGCTTGTAGATGCTGAAAGATATTTCATTAATTGTTTAATTGAATCGGTTAGATTTAAGACCCCGTCAGTCACAATTTTTTGACAATTTCGTTTTATGTGACAAAATGAATGTTCAAGGGTAGACACATCCTTTTGCGTAGAACCCCTGTAAGTCTGCTGTATGCAATGACCATGAAGGAATCACCATTATTCGGTTTGTTTTTAAAACTCCGTAAGTCACTGACTTGCGGGGTTTCTCAAGGTAACAGTGTTTAACTGCTGGAGTGTGCTGTCGGCATCAGCTGTTGATAACACGAATTTCATTAATCGCGGGAAACGCATTGTTTTGCGTTTGTTACAGATGCCTTCCCGATTGTTCTTCACGCATGTCTTCTTCAAACGATAATGATGTTAGTGTTAAAAACAAATAAAAAGAAAATTAGAAAAACGCATTTATATACGTGTAACACAATTCAAACAGCAAGAGTGAATCAAATTTCATATGTAGGCTACAATGACAAAGAAGATGATGTTAAAAACTTCATAATTGGTCCGTATTGAAAAAAGATTTACAATTAAGAGATGATGATGATGATGATGATGATGATGCTTGTTTTTTTTGCTAGGGGCTTTACGTCGCACCGACACAGATAGGTCTTATGGCGACGATGGGATGGGAAAGGCCAAGGAGTTGGAAGGAAGCGGCCGTGGCCTTAATTAAGGTACAGCCCCAGCATTTGCCTGGTGTGAAAATGGGAAACCACGGAAAACCATCTTCAGGGCTGCCGATAGTGGGATTCGAACCTACTATCTCCCGGATGCAAGCTCACAGCCGCGCGCCTCTACGCGCACGGCCAACTCGCCCGGTATGCTTGTTTTTAAAGGGGCCTAACTTCGAAGGTCATCGGCTTCATGGCAGAGAAGTATAACCACGAAATACCAATTTACCTTGCAGGTAGTTTGATATTCAACGTAATATTTGCTTGCTAATGAATTTAGACCTCGGATTTTTAGGTGGCAATAGGTTAAAATACAAAATAATTTGGTATGTAGAAAGTGTCATGCAACCCGTTGTACCCTGATGTAGCAAGAGTAACATAAATTCAAGGAGTTATATAGGCCATACCCCTAATATCTATGCAAATCTCATCGCATAACTGCTGTACGGGGTAGTATATACTTGATCGCTTAAGTAAATTTGCATTTTATCCTATCAGCACCTAAAAATCCGGACTCTAGGGTAATGATCCATAATTTAATTTAAAATAACTTCTCAAACCGTTCTAACTTGTCTTCTGGAATACTGTACACAACTGGACCACCACTAACAAGGAGTGAACAGGGAATTTTCATTTTCATTTAAGAAGCATGTTCCATGTATCCTTTTGTATTAAGATATTTATATTATTATACATTTTCTGTACAAGTTGGGCGGATTCTTTTGGTACTCTAAATGTTTATAGGTTTTTATGCATGAATAAAGCAGATATACACATCAGTAAATCAAACGAGTGTGAATTTTGGTGTTTCTTTAAGTTAATAATACAGTGTTGTTCATTTGGTTTTAAAATCGCGTATTGGGGGTACGGTCTATCAGTACCCTCGAGAATTTATGTTACTCTCGCTACATTATGGAAGAGGGGGCTGGACGACACTTCCTAATGACCTATCATTGCCTAAAAAATGCGGGGTGTACTCATAACTATAATATGAAGAGATCTGTAACCTTTATTTAAAATCCCATTTATGTCGTTAGCCCAACGAAAATCGTTTCTTACATTAACATCTTACAGCGATCCACGTGAATTACTACCAATAGAATTAAGTTTCATTATATATTTTTCTTCAAAATTCTATAAAAAAATTAATTATAAACGCATAGCTACTACAAAATTCTGAAGGACTCATTTCTTTTTCTTTTGCTAGTGGCTTTACGTGGCACCGAGCAGATACAGTACCGGTCAAAAGTTTAGGACCACAAAAAATCATGAAGTTCCATCTACAACCTAAAATCTTCCTACTAGACCTCTGTATTTTTTTCCTGCGCTCTCGCATCTAATATGATATACGTCGCATGATTTCAGTGATTTACGCCAAGTAGTGTATAAGTTATAATTTTTTTACTGTTGGAACGTCACGTCAGAAAGTCAACATTTTTGGAAATATAATGCACTATACTCTAATCGACTTCAAGTATCACCAACAAGATTCTTTTATAGACTTAGCAATAGTTGGGGGTCATTTTGGTATAAATAGAAAAATTCCGAAATAATACGGCACCGACTTTTGTGCTTTTATTTTTTGTTTCAAATCCGCTCTAAAATGGTCAGTTTTTCCTTGTTCTTGTCATAGGTCTCAGTGTGAGCTATCGTCATCAGAAATGTGTTCTTGGTTGCCATCCACAAAGTGCAAATGGAACTATCAGGGCAGATAAGTTTCATGCCGATAGCTCGTCCTGAGACCTTGGACCATACATGACAAAGGCAAAGAAAAATCAATCATTTGGCCCTAGTTCGAAAAAAATAAAACACGCAAACAAAAGGTGCCGCATATTTTCGGAAGTTTTATATTTATACTAAAATGGCCCCCACCTATCTCTAAGTCTACAAAAAAATCTTGGCAGTGATACTTGCAACCAATTAGAGTGTACAGTACATTATATAACCAAAATTTTTGATCTTTTGTTGTGACCGTCCAAGAGTTAAAAATTTATAACTTCCACATTATTTCGACCAACTCAATGAAATCAGGCGACATATATCCTATTAGATGTGAGAGCTCAGAAAGAAAATTACAGATATCTCGTGGCACAATTTTAGGTTCTAGATGACATTTCGTGATTTCTTTACGTGGTCCTAAACTTCTGACCGGTACTGTAGGTCTTATGGCGACGATGGGATAGGAAATGCCTAGGAATTGGAAGGAAGCGGTCGTGGCCTTAGGTAAGGTACAGCCCCAGCATTTCCCTGGTGTGAAAATTTGAAACCACGGAAAACCATCTTCAGGGCTGCCGACAGTGAGATTCGAACCTACTATCTCCCAAATGCATGCTAACCGCACGGCCAACTCGCCCGGCATGTCTGATTTCAAAAGGCTCAAAATCCCCACTTAGACCTCAAACTCGAGAGCTGTTCTGGCTCCACAGTCCCTCTATTGTCGTTGTTAATTACTGGAGCGCTGTTGGATATGGCGCCACTAGTCGGTGAGATACAAACGACCGGTTCTCTTGTTGTTCGTGTCATCCTCTACTGGGTCTGACAGCACGGGCCACTACACGACCTTGACGTGTCAGCAGCACCGGAAGTTCGGCACCGGACATGCAGAACACACACATACACACCCGTAGCACTCTCCGGTGAAATCCAAACACCAGAAACTCCGTATACATTGTCTATGAAACTATTACAATGCTTAGCCAGCGCAATGACGCCACGGCAACAAAGAGCCAAGACGCACGGTCGGAAACTAATCACCCATCGCGGCTACACACTGACAGATCTAGAAATAAAGAACAATTTATACACTGGATTCCTCTCAAGTTTCCCGTAAAAACTTTGATTCATTAGCGCATTCCTCCGGTTCCGTGGATGGCTGCTCAGAGTCTCGGCCGTAAGGACACAGTGCCTCGCGTTCAATTGTCGGGTTATCAAATTTTAACCATGAAAGGTTTCTTCCTCTTGTTCTGAAACTGGATTTTCAATTATTATTATTATTATAATATTATTATTATTATTACTATTATTATTATTATTATTATTATTATTATTATTATTATTATAGGCCGACCAAGTAGTCGTGCGGTTATGGCGGTTAGGGTCACACAGCCCTGAAGAACGTTTTCGGTGGTTTCCCATTTTCACACCAGGCAAAAGCTGGAACTGTACCTTAATTAAGGCCACGACCGCTTCCTTCTCACCGGGAGAGTTGACCGTGCGGTTAGGGGTGCGCAGCTGAGAGCTTGCATCCGGGAGATAGTGGGTTCGAACCCCACTGTCGGCAGCCCTGAAGATGGTTGTCCGTTTTTTCCCATTTTCACACCAGGCAAATGCTGTGACTGAATCTTAATTAAGGCCACGGCCGCTTCCTTTCCACTCCTAAACTCCTTCCTATTCCATCGCTGCCATAAGACCTGTCTGTGTCTGTGCAGCTTAAAGGAAATTGTATTAGTGGTAGTAGTAGTAGTAGTAGCCGGACTGAGTGGCTCACAGGGTTGATGCCCTGACCGTCTGACCCCAAAATGGCAGGTTCTATCCTGACTCAGTCCGGTGGTATTTGAACGTGCTCGTGTCGGTAGATTTACTGGCACGTAAAAGAACTCCAGAGGGACTAAATACTGGCACCTCGCCGTCTCTGAATACCTTAAAGGTTGTTAGTGGGACGTAAAGCCAATACAATTATTATTATTATTATTATTATTATTATTATTATTATTATTATTATTATTATTATTATTATTATTATTATTATTATTATTATTAATCTGTTTACCCGCCAGGGTCGGATTTTCCCTCGGCCTCAGCGATTGATCCCGCCTCTACCGCCTCAAGGGCATTGTCCTGGAGCTTCAGACTCTGGGTTGGGGAATACAATTGGGGAGAATGACCAGTACCACGCCCAGGCGGCCGCACCTGCTGTGCTCAATAGGGGCCTTGGTGAGGAATGGGCGGATTGGAATGGATAGACAAGGAAGAGGGAAGGAAACGGCCGTGGCCTTAAGTTAGGTACCATCCCGGCATTTGCCTGGAGGAGAAGTGGGAAACCACGGAAAACCACTTCCAGAATGGCTGAGGTGGGAATCGAACCCACCTCTACTCAGTTGACCTCCCGAGGCTGAGTGGACTCCGTTCCAGCACTCGTACCATTTTTCAAATTTCGTGGCAGAGCCGGAAATCGAACCTGGGCCTCAGGGGGTGGCAGCTAATCACACTAACCACTACACCACAGAGGCGGATTATTATTATTATTATTATTATTATTATTATTATTATTATTATTATTATTATTATTACTCGACTCCTTGCCTGAATGGCCAGCGTTGAAGCCTTTGTTTCAAAGGTCCCGCATTCGATTCCCAGCCGGGTAGGGAAGTTTTGTTAATTCTTCTGGTTCGGAGACTGAGTGTTTGTCTTTATCCCAAAACTCTTCTCTTCATATTCAGACAACACACTAACAATCACCACAGTAACACGCAATACTGATTACATCCCTCCACTTAATGTTGACGTCAGGAAGGGCATCCGACCATAAAACAGGGCCAAATCTACAGATGCTACGTAGTTCGCACCCGCGACACCACAGGTGTTGGAAAAGCTGTAGAAGATTATTGTTAATATTAGAAAACCAAACCCCATGGCCCAAAACCCTACCAATGAACCATTCCTCAGCTCGAAGGCCTACAGATTATGAGGTGTCGTGATCAGCACGACGAATCCTCTCGGCCGTTATTCTTTGTTCTATATACCGGATTTTTAATATTATTATTATTATTATTATTATTATTATTATTATTATTATTATTATTATTATTATTATTATTTCTGTAGTAACGAACTGCTCTGTAACACAACTATCTCTATAGCTCCCTTAATTAAGACGTCTATTTAGTTCCTCAGAGGTCTTTGAACTCTACATTCGCCCTTGTGCGGTGCTTCCTCAGCTGTGCTCAACACTCGAACATAAGCATCCATTTAGATTTTGGACGGTAGCCATCACCATTCACATCTCTGTGTATAGAAGACAGGTTGTTGTTTATTTCTCTACAACTGACTGCTTTTCAGAAAGTGCCCTTCATTTAAATCGCTCTGATAACCAAACAACTGGAATAGTCTGATATTAGAAAATGTTAATTATACGTAACACTTCACAGGGGAGCTGTTAGCCTCTTACGACTACGATGCTGTAACTTCTTAACCCGAGTGTTTGTCGCACTGGTGAAGGAACCGCTTTTTGGATTTTGGAACGCCCCTTTACTAGATCAAATGAGTCATCTTATTGTAAATGTCAGCAATAATGGTATCTTGTCATGACTGTTTGGGTCTGTCTCTCAGATGTTGTCCGTCAACTTCTAGATGGTAAGCACCATCAGCTATGGTATTCGGTTTAACACGGAGTACATGACCATGGAGATGTTTCTTGGGCATTTTCTTGCTAATTGGGGCGGTATTAATTTTCCTTCTGGAGATAGCTTTCCGAATTTCTTCAAGGGGTGAGATATAGCTCATGCAGTGTTGTACGTTCATAGACAAAAAAATTGTACGAACTCGCACCGCGGAACTTCTCTTTTGACTCAGTCTTCCTTATTTGTGGTCCTTCTACAGTTCCCTTTCGTGGGCACTTTCTACGCCATTACCCAGCTTTACGGACGGATGGTAAGCACCATCAGCTATGGTATTCGGTTTAACACGGAGTACATGACCATGGAGATGTTGAAGGACGTTTCGACTAAGCCTGTTTCCGTAGTGTTTGATAGTATCTTGTGTTGTGCTGTGTTGTGTTGTGTATATGATGCAAATATAAACACGCAGTGTGAAGCCAGAGATATTAACTAGACACGGTTAAAATCCTCATCCTGTCCGGAGTTAAATGCAGGACCCTCTGAATGGAAGGACACAATGCACATCTAATGACTTGGAAGAACATCATGGACAAGTTTCCATTCCGTGCCGTGATTGGCTACGGTGGGCCTCACAGAGGGTTAAGCCAGGAGATTTTTTTGCTATTTGTTTTACGTCGCACCGACACAGATAGGTCCTATGGCGACGATGGGATAGGAGAGGCCTAGAAGTTGGAAGGAAGTGGCCGTGACTTTAATTAAGGTACAGACCCAGCATTTTCCTGGTGTGAAAATGAGAAACAACGGAAAACCATCTTCAGGGCTGCCGACAGGGGGGTTTGAACCCACTATCTTCCAGATGCGAGCTCACAGCTGTGCGCTCCTAACCGCACAGCCAACTCGCCCTGCAGGAGATGTATGGTGGTGATTTGAGGTGGGGTGAAGGTGGCCGTGGCCTATAAAAGGAACTGTCCCGACATTCAGCGTCATGACAGTTAAGCAACATCGGGCGTGGTCACCAACTGGATGGGTGACCCTCCGCCCGAAACCGCTTCGCTCTTCACCACTTCAAGACTACGTTGGACTCTGTCATCGGGAGATTCAAGGTTTTTCGCCAGTTACTCTGTAAAGGGCACAGGTCACATTCTGACCAATCCAGAATGAAGAACAACCAGCCACCAAACAACCAGTCAAGCCCAGGAAAGAAGAAATTTCGGAAATAGCGCTCAAAGCCCAAAACGAGGCTGATAGGCTAAAAGCTCACGATGCAGGCCCCGCCTGCGCCAATGAGACGGTCCTGTGTGCATGGACAACTGGAAACATCCTCAGGACAGCCGACAGCTTCCCGAATACGGAGCTCTCTTTCAACCTCGAACTGCTCTGTGTGCACTCTGTGCATTTGATCCTGCCATAACTTCACTATAGTTACGGCTCAAATGCCGCTGAAACCAGAAGTACAATTCTATCACCGATGTAAGAAGGCGAAGGGCTCCTCAATTCCCTTCTTAATCATGATGAATTCTTGTCAGCATGACGGCGTTATTCATTAATTTATTTCCAAGCACATTTACTTCTGATATTCCTACACTAATGATCTCGCTCCTTCACATCCGCGCACAAAAATTCTAGTTCCCCTTTATTCGAGATCGGAAGTGGATGAAATTATCCCACATCGCGTAAGACACAAAGGAACACCAGCTCAAGACGCTCATTAATTTCCATATTCTAGATTTTTTCAAGTTCGGAGCCGGAAGCAGACGAAACAAAAGCCTTCGCAACCCGTCGGTTGTAGTTATCAGGGGAAAACTGCGTGCAGCGCACGGCTGCGAACGTCAGGTTTTATATTTGACGATCGAGCTCGGCATTTCCAAGAACAGTCCTGGGGATGCACTGAGGGGACTTTGTATATATGTTGCGACGTCAGAGACAGCTGTTACAGAGGAGAAGGAAGAAGAAAAATTTGAATTACACGATTGAGAATTGCGCAGATTCAAAAAAAGAATTTCGGGACACATTTACGACATGTAAAATGGAGGACTGTTTTCAATTTCAGAGAAAATTTCTGTTCGAAATGTTAGGCGTGCAACCATAAGAATTTACCAAAAATAAAGAAAAAGGTTTAGTCAACAATGTAATATATTTTAGAAGATTTTCAGAACGATCTAAAGGTGAGTGGTCTACTTCAGCTCTAGAGCAACAATTAAGAAATATTCTGTTAAGCGAAAAATATAAAATAAGTTGGAATCTTTAGAGAATTATGTTCAGTAGATATTTTCAGAAACTATAGTTGTGAATTCCATGACAATCGTTATAACTTTCTTAGTATGAGTCTTACGAATACCGGGCGAGTAGGCCGTGCGCGTAGAGGCGCGTGGCTGTGAGCTTGCATCCGGGAGATAGTAGGTTCGAATCCCACTATCGGCAGCCCTGAAGATGGTTTTCGGTGGTTTCCCATTTTCACACCAGGCAAATGCTGGGGCTGTACCTTAATTAAGGCCACGGCTGCTTCCTTCCAACTCCTAGGCCTTTCCTATCCCATCGTCGCCATAAGACCTATCTATGTCGGTGCGACGTAAAGCCCCTGGCAAAAAAAAAAAGTCTTACGAATCATTTCCCTTCGTAAAACAAGTAATAGTTACTCTGTATCAGTTTGGGCCAACATAGAATTTAAAATGTCGGAAATTCGTGTAAAAGTTCAATAGTATAAGGGCTCTAAGACTAAGTGTGTAGATTCCTGGTGTATGCCCAACTCTTGTCTCGTTTCTCTACGGGCTCGGGTATGAACAGAGATGAATCTTCGTAGCGAGTTTTTACGACTGGATGCCCTTCCTGTCGTCAACATCGCCGGTGGAATTAATGAGATGAAATGAATGACGTTATATACGATAGGAGGAAGGCAGAGGGTGAAACCCAGTGCCGCCACATAGCCTACTCTTGAAATTTCACCAAGGAGTCTGTTCAAGCATAACGTCCCCGTCCAACGAGCGAATCACTACAACAGCGTCATATGTCCTCTCTTTGTATCACCACTGCGGAGAGGTATGGAATTGAATCCAGGCTTTTGGCACGCAATCTGGTGATTAGAAATTGTATACAACCACCTCTCCTACCCTGCCGGCCAACATTCTGATGGTGATTTTTTTCGACGAACGGGACTCGAACAGGCTAACCACGGTGTCAGACCGGATAAACCAGAGGTACTCACTCTGGGCATTTCGTCCCGCGGGTGTCCATCACTGTAAGCGGGCGTGCTCCTCCGTAGCGTAACGAGCTGCCGTCCTCGGGAGCCCGGGTTCGATTCCCGGTACTGCCAGAAATTTAAGAATGGCAGGAGGGCTGGTATGTGGTTGAAATGGTACATGCAGCTCACCTCCAATGGGGGTGTGCCTGAAAAGAGCTGCACCACTTCAGGATGAGGACACGAGTTTACTATTGAAAGCGGACGTGCTGCCAGGCGATGAGCGTATGCTATTCAGTCACACTTACGTTGTGGTTATGTCACAAGTCGTGAAGGTTGGGCAAAGTTCTCCCAGTCATTCTCGACCACTGCAGCGATACACGAGCTCAAAATTGGAGGCAGAAAATCCACTTCATTTTCAATTTATGTTGGAAGAAATAAGTTATTTATTTATTTATTTATTTATTTATTTATTTATTTATTTATTTATTTATTTATTTACTGTGCACTGCAGTATTTCTAATCCCAATTACAGTGGCAAATGTTTACAAGTGTTTCTTTAAATGTTTCAATCAGTCTAATAACCTAATAACTAAACTATTCTAATATTATATTCACGTTGAGAAATAAATAATATTACATATCCAATCCTTACAATAGCCTCCATGGCGCAGGTGGCAGCGCGCCGACCTATCGCCGCTAAATACCGTGGTTCAAATCCCGGTCACTCCAATGTGAGATTTGTGCTGGACAAAGCGGAGGCGGGACAAGTTTTTCTCCGGGTACTCCGGTTTTCCCTGTCATCTTTCATTCCAAAAACACTCTCCAATATCATTTAATTTCATCTGTCAGTCATTAATCATTTCCCCACAGGAGTGCGACAGACCTCGGCAGCCAGCACAATTCCTATCCTAGCCGCAAGTTGGGGGCTTCATTCATCCCATCCCTGACTCGGTCATTGACTGGAAAACAGGTTGTAGGTTTTCATTTTCATCTAATCCTTATAGGAAACAAGTAGATAGAAGCAAAATTTCGTATCTAAACTAGTCTAATAATCTAATAAGTTATCTGAACTATTCTCATTGTTGTTTACGTGTTTTGACCGAATACAATAAACAGGTCTACAACCTCAAATATTCTTGTAATGTACGTAATGCTTTAAAATTTTCACTATTACATTTTTAGAAATGCTTTACAAGCATTTCTAATATAATACAGATTGAAGGTGGATAAGCTGCGGCTTGCGGTTGTTTGCTTGGGTTTAAATTATCTGATAAACTCACCAACAATCCAAGCATGCTTACCGGGAATAACATCGGTTAGGTTATTTATTTGAAAACATACTGTATATCTATTTGGTAGATACATTTCCACTGTTGTACTTTAATCTTGGATAGTAAATATCTATGCCCCACTCCATATAAAACTCCCTCGCCATTTAAAGGCTAGCTATTATTATCGGGCGCCTGATAAATTTTGAATACTATTTTCAAATTCAGTGAACAGGTAAATTCAAACATCATTGTGCAAACTCAAGCTTTAAACTTGTGTAATTAAGTGAATATATTACTTTTTGCTGAATGAATAACAGGACTGTTACTTTTATAAGAAATGGAAATACTGCCATTCCCATCCAAGGAATTATGAATCGTACCTTGTACACTTAAACCATGTACCTTTGTAAATTGTCAAACAAAAATTATAACTTGTTAGTTTTCTTTGACTATACAAGTATAAGAAAATAAAACTGACCGTCTACATCGAGCGCAGTATAAATCACACTGCAATATCTTGAAAAAGTCTGTTTTCTTGTGATGATAGCGTGTTTTATGGATTTTCTCTCTTAAATACTGAAACCCATTCAGCATTTCGCCGAGTAGTGGAAGAGAGCTTCGTAATGACAATCGAACGTCGCTGTTCTCTTCCTGCAAAGTGCTTTTGCTCTCTCGTTTCACTATGAAATGTGTTTGCTACGTAAGCTGCCCGCATTTACGTCAGACCAGCCTGGCTTCGACGGGCGCCCAGCTCAGCACCTCTCGTATAGACTTAGCGATCATGACACTAGGTGAGCTTAATGTGGATATTTATTTATTTATTTATTTATTTATTTATTTATTTATTTATTTATTTATTTATTTATTTATTTATTTATTTATTTATTTATTTATTTATTTATTTATTTATTTATTTATTTATTTATTTATTTATTTATTTATTTATTCTATGATGAACATAACAGGCTTTCGCCCAGTTACAATGTTCACAATATGCAGTACTTTACATTTAATACTAACATTATAACTGAAAAAAGATAATGCAAAGAATACAATGAACTACCCAAACAATACAAAGTTGGTAAAACAACAAAAAATATACAGTTACTACATTAATAATTATTTTACAGTGGTGCCTAACACAAAGTAACAGATTCAGTTATACAGTTAAATTATACAGTCTTAATCTTAAAACATGACACATTATGCAAAATAATATTCTAAAAAGAGAAATAAAGTGTATAATTCATAGGTCGTTTGAAAACTGTGAATTCAAATAGAAGAAGCGAAATAAAAGAACTATATGAATTAAATAAGGCATGTAGTGAACCCTTGAACTTACCATTCCATCGTTGGTCGGCCACGGCTGCTATAGTAGAACAATTTTGAACTCTTAAATCTTGGGTCGTTGCGGGAATAAATTCGGTCACGATCTTAACCAAACGATGGGGTTCAGAAGAAAGCCTAACTACTTGAAATGAGGAGCAAAAATGTGCTTACTAACTTTTATTTAAACTGAAAGAGCACGATAACATCATTAATTTAATATGCATTCTTGCCACAAAAATAAAACAAAATTAAATTATTGACTTTTGAAAAGTTCCTAACACAGTCACATTACATAACGTCACTTCGTTTCTTCCAATGTCGAAGAGTTGCTTCAGAGAAGCTAATATGTTAGTGGACAGCGAAATTGAAAAAAACTGAAAAAGGGAAGACCTGAAAAACGGGCGCCTATTATTCCAAACGAGAACTGAGAGTTAATCCACACGATCCGTGGAAAATCTGACTTTCAACAAGTAGAACGCCTGATTTTCTCTTAATTAAGGTTATCCACCAGTCAAATACCCTTCACGGATACGGAACATCCGCCGAATGGACCCTTAATCGAACCAAACTGACTATCAGTTGCTTTGGATAGGTTGCGAAATATTATGGGAAAGCATGGTGTTCACTACAAGTTAATAGCATCATTCACAATTGACCTAAAATTCCACCATGTATTTGTCATTCATGACACCCTTAAGTGATACGTTAATCCCGATGCTAACTGTGCATCACCCAAACAACTGTTCGGAAGGAACCAACAACCACATGATCCGGGAGGATCTTACGTTAAGTCGTTCTAAAGGAACAAAACTGCGAAATGCAGGAAACACTTACTAATCATGCATTTAGAAGAAATGCCAAACACTGAAGTTAATCAAAAAGTGAAAAGTCACTTAAAAATATTATTATTGAACCGATTTTCAGGTTAGAAATGGATTTATTATGCTTAATAAATTTACCAGTCCACGCTAAAATTTACTACAAATTTAAGGAATTCTTTCCCTTGACAACAATGCTACCAGTACAGATCTCTCTATTTACTGTCTGTCCCAACACGCTACTGGAAAGTGATTACTTACTTACGTTAACTATGAATCAGAATGAAAATATGACAAGATTAAAATAAAATAAAATCACTGGCTGACGAATCGAAACCGCATTCGCAACTCAAGTCTCATTCTAAAACACTGAATGTCAATAATGCACACTATCAATGAAAACGGACGTCAAGACGAGGAAACAATAAAGTCCGTAAAAATATAAATTAACATCTCGAAGTCATACAGCTTAACACGCACGAAGAAACACAGTAAAAATATTTAATCTAGATCGGGTCGGTGTCCCACACTTGGACAGCCCTCGTTTATCAACAACAGTCCCGTTATCTCAATGAGAGCTTCGCATAGACCCTCTACAATAAATCATATCGTACTGTAACTGCTACCTTCCCCCAGGCCACTTCACAAAAGAAACAAAAGAAACACATCTTAACCGAGACTTGAGTGTGTACAGCTACCATCCCAGACCTATCGTCGGGCTCACTTGAAATCTGTACACCCTAAACCTAATCAGTATATACATGATGCCTTCCAAATCCTATCGTCGGGCGTGACCTAGGACGTCTCATCATCAGTGACTCCAAGAATAAACACGTGACGTCCTAAATCTATCGTCGGGCGTCACAGTGGGTCGTACTACGTCTCCCTCAACATATCAGGCGAACCGCAATTTCCAACAAACCTCCAACAGTAACACTGAATCTGGTCAGACAAAAAATACGCACGACGGAACTACGTCTCTTGTCAAAAGAATGCGAGTCGAAACACGGTAAGTGCCTACCTCTCGAAAAAAATACAACAAGTGTCTACCTCATCATAATATGTGAACTCAAAAATAAATAGACGTGACGAACGATTCTCCACCTCGAACACAATCTCAGCCTGTGCACTGAAGTGTCAGGGCTGCCAATGAAAATTCCCAACACACGTTTCCCTTTTAGTGGATGCCTTCAAAATAATAATCATCACCATCACATTCGAAATTCGCAGATCGCCTATCATCAATTCCAACCATCTTATCCATGACCTCTCCAATGAACAAATTAAATATAACCCAACCGTGTGTCAAAATTTCTCTTCAATCCGTGAGGCCGTACCTTATCTTAACAAAAATCACTGGATGTTTACTACCAAGACCTTTACATTTACTGGAGTCGTTTTCACTTGGAATCGTTCTATAAATTTACAATGCTTCACATCATAGTCATCTCAAATTCGGATTGATTGCGGAAAACAATACAGCCTGCCTCACACAGCCTGTTCCTAAATACTTCCTCTACAAAAAATGTCTCAACACTCTTTCTCCTCGCTTTCCAGCGGTATTACTCCCATCTATCTCGTCTCCACATACATATCAATTCATCGCACTCAATTCCTTTTCCTTCAAGATCCTTTTTCATACATCGATCCCCTGGTGAAAACGACAACCATTATTAACCACATCTCTTACTTTACTATTATTAAGGCTTTCGGACCTCAAGAATCCAAGAGCACACATCGACCTTTCGCAATTCAAGTATACACGATGTCTCACAATTTCCTTCCCATTAACGACTGCGACTCTAACAAATTTTATTGACATTATCTAAATATGCTTACGATCCTTGTAAAAATAACTGGTTAAATGTAATTTAACAAAGAGGAATTTCCTTAACCCGCGGTAAACATTATTATTATTATTATTATTATTATTATTATTATTATTATTATTATTATTATTATTATTATTATTATTATTATTATTATTATTATTATTGACCAACATTTCTGAATGCAACTGACACCTGAAATTACAATATTCGCCACGACAAAATTGACACTTATAACGTTCACAAATCCGCACTTTGAATGATATCTCATCTCAACACAAAATTTTAAGCGTCGCATTTTACCGCTCTAGACATGAACTTTACATACTGAAAATTTCACACGCTGACCAAAATTTACAACGCCTTTCGCCTGATAATTACGCATATCACCCGACAATCATCTGGAAATTTTGTTTAGGACAGACAGTAACTAAATAACTAACTACAACATAATATAAAATAGACAGACCTGCACATTGGTGACATTCTCAGCATTCTGATTACATCATCTCCAGCAACCTCGCACTTAGCCCCTCATTTTCACAGATAACATTTTCATATTTACAAACTCACTCATCCAAACACTACCCTTCACACACACACGAGATTAAAAATTACCATAAATAATGCACTTTCTTTGTAACTTGCACCACGAACTTCCCTCGTTCTGCAGTCGGCTATAACTGTCTGATGCGTCTCCCAGAGTGGTTTCTCTCCCCGTTGTTTCAACAAGAACAGGTGTTCGGCCGATAAGGGAGTCGAACTATTTTGAATCGCTTCCCCCAGACCTTCTTCACTTACAAGAGTACAGGAAATGATAAAAATAAAATCTGCTGTGTATTTTTCAACCAGCCTACACCTTCCCAGTTCGTCTGCAAACGTTCACAGCTTCTCCAATTCACTTTTCTTCTTACTAAATATATGGACTTTAGCCACGAACATGTATTGAAATATTGTCGGTCAATCTGGCGCGAAATTCTAATGACGACGGGCACGAGCTCCCGCGGCCTCAAGTTCCAGATCGACACTCCAAAATCTACGGTGGGGGGTTTCTTTTATAATTTCCGGAAGGACGCTATCCCCTCTATGAGTCTCGGTGGTGTAATCTGCCAAATTTGCTTCTAATAAACCGATTTTGATAAAACTTGTCCCAGAACTCCGGACAGACTTGCACTTATGTTAGGTGTTAATTTTATAATTTTTCTACACTCACAACATGAGAAATAAATTGTTTCTGCCCGTGCGTTTCGCGCGTTTTTCTTCTGCCCACGACCTTGGCACGTGTAACTAGCTCGCTGTTCTCACGCTAACACACACTTGGGCTTAACTGCATCTAAAATTTTCCCTGGTGTCACTACCTCCACAGAGGGTATATGAATAATTTTGCTTATTTATTTCTTCCTTTACTATCTTGTCAAAATCCCTCGTTGTGCAGAATTCATTAATTTAGAAAATTGTCGGGCACTCGAGTTCCACCGAAGTGTCCCGGCAATCCACGAGCTCGCCTTGCGGGAACCTTCCCACGCAACATCGGGCTCTTGGGAGCGCAAAAATGGCTGCCCTCAAACATACAGTAGTTTCTGAATACCAAATAAATATTTGAGAAAAATAAAAATTTTTCTCACCGTAGAATTATGGGTTCATAATCCACCTACAACCACGAAATGTTTACCCAGAAAGGGGAAATATTTAAACAGGTATATTCCTTCAAAATTCTAAATTGTACATGGGAATTTTGATACAAATGAACCATGATTCTACGTAAAATTTCCCAGCCGATCTCACTCTTGACGTAGGGCTCTGTTACTTTCACGTATTTCCCTGTTTTCTTCTTCCAACAATAGAATTGCGTTACAGATGTCATCAACAAAGTCTTCTCTTAAGAATGAACATTGTAAACATTCAGCGTCTTCCTCTTCTTTACTCCCACTGCTTGCCTGTCCTTGGAGTGGTGCCTCGACCTGTCTTTCTCTCGACGTGACGATCATATTTACTGGTTGTACCTCTTCTTCTTCTTCTTCAGTGACCATTTCTCCAGCTGGTAAGACTGCGTCATCCTGTAGTGGAACTCTTTCTTCTGCTCTATGGTCAATCTGTAAATTTCTTGTTGGGTTGCGGTCATCATTTAATTGGGAGTTGCTCGAAGTCTGTTTCCTGTTGTTATTGATGTTATGTGCGTCATTCGGTTGTCTCTCCTTCAGAATCTGGGATGAAAGACTCTGAACCTTTTCCTACTGGGAATTTGAAGTTGTTTTTCTTCTATCAAGAGTAGACATTGACTCCTGCTCAAAATCTGGCGCAAATGGGTTCAGACCGGAGTTTCGTTGGTCTTGCCTATGTGCCTTCTGGAATTCCAAACTTTCAGCCCCGAAACAATCGGTGTTAACGTCCTGGCGCTGTATAGCCCCCTGCCATTTTTTCCTTTCGTGGTCCTTCCTTAACCCGTCGGTGTACTGAACACGTTCACGGTACCGTTCATCCTCATCACGGCGGAAGTTCTGGGTTCGATTATTTCCCCAGTCCCTGCGGTTATTAAGTCCATTCCTGAAATTCCTCTGGTTTTCTCTGTCCCCATCGTATCGCCTCCAGTAAGGGTTCCTCCTTTGTGGATAATTCCAATTGCCCCTACGCCTTTTCCAATCCTCATTTCGTGGATGCGAGGGTTCCCAGTTATTCCGAAACTCACGCCTCCGCTCAATCGGCTGTGGTTTCCCCTGCTCAGGTGCCTCTGGACTTCCCTCTGGGACCTGGCTAACAGTGTTTACATGTTGCTCGTGCGATCGTCCCCCTCTGGGTGCTATTTGATTATGGGTATGATCCAATTGCCTAAGGATCATTTCTGCCTGCATGGGGGTCTCTACCTTTGATGCAATGAGCATCCTTTGTACTTCAGGAGGTAGCTGCTTCTGGATGGCCTGTACCAACTCTTGCTCCGAGGGCGGCGCCTCAAGTTCTCTGAACTTTACCATTTGTGCAATAAAGTATTCACTGAACTTAGTAGGGCCTATTGCATTATACCGACGTGAGTATAGCTCTAATCTAAGACTCTGCTGAATTTCCGTACTCCAAAATTTATTGAGAAACGCCCTCTGGAATTCATCAAAGGTATCAAAGTGGTATCGGAAGCCTTTAAACCATAAAAGTGGTGCCCCCTCTAAATATCTTTCAGCTACCCTCAACTGACGTTCCTCAGGAATCTTGGCGTCCCGGATGTACTCCCTGAGATCCTTAAGGAACCCCTTCGGCGTGGTATGTGGACCTCCATTAAATTTCTTAGGCTGGTCCTCATGTAACTTGATCATGTTAATAACGTTTGTGACCCCTGAGCCTTGAGATCGACTGGTATCTACATTCGAGCTCTGACCGCTACTATTCACATGACTGATATTTGGCAATTGACCACTGAGGTCAGAGTTAACAGCTGTCGAGGTTTGACTTAATACTTTGTCCACCTTGGACTGCATATCTACCACGCTGCTAATCCAACTGCTCACTTCGCTCTTAATGAACCCAACTTTCTTGTCTGTCTCTTCCTGGGCTGACGTGATTTCCCTTATGTCCTGTTCTAAACTAATTTGCCTGTCGTTGAATTCCCTGGTACGTTCATTTTTCATTTCAACTAGCTCCTCTTGAATTTCTTTAATTAAAATTTCGGAGTCCTCATTAGCCACTTGGAGTTTACTAATTGCTTCCTCATTAACTTGCAACAGTTTCTTCTCCATGGTTTCGGTTTTTGACAATACCTGACTCTCCAATTCCACACTAATTTTATCTACCTTGTTGTTCAGTGACTGAATGTCCGCAGATAATATTTGACGTTGTTCCTCTATTATGGTTAGCGTTTTCCCCTTTTCCTTATCACTGGAGATCCGCATCTCTACGACCTGTTGTGTAATGTCGTCCTTAAATTCAACCTGGCTGTCGATCAGCTGCTTATGCGCCGCTTGGCTTTCCAGTAAATGCTTGTCAAGTTCCTTTCTCATCTCATCCTGACTATCACATAACCGACTGTACATGTCGTGGCTTTCGTCAAAACGCTTGTCCATATCGGTTTTTAAACTGTCATGGATTTTGGAAAACTGTTTGTCGAAATCGTTCTTTAAACTGACCTGCACTTCCGCAAATTGTTTGTCAATTTCATCCCTAATTTCCACTCGGCTATCATCAAAACGCTGGTTGAGTTTACCTATCTCACCCCTAACTTCCTCTTTAAGTTCGGTGCACATAGTGTATGTCTCACGAACTACGTTCTTCAATCCAGCCTTCAACTCATCACTAGACTCTTTACACCTAGCCTGGGTATCCTCGATACTACTCTGTAACTCCTCACGAGTGTCTTTCAAACTCGACTGCAACTCCTCAATCTTACCATCCAAACTTTCATTATGAGCCTTCATGTCCTCTCTCAAATTCTCACTCTGGACTTTCGCGTCCTCCATCTTACTATCCAAACTATCTATCTTACTATCCAAACTATCTAACATTTGCCCTTTCGTATCCTCCATCTTACTACTCAAATTCTCATTCTGGACTTTCATGTCCTCTCTCAACTTATTACTCATTTCTTCCATCACCTGCCTTAGCAGATCCATGGTCACCTGACCTTCCATCTCACAATATCACAAAGAATACAATAATGAGTACGCTGGCTGTTGATGCAACCAGAATACTCCAAACTACTAAGGAAAGAATTCACTATCTACTGCGTTTTCACATACAAACGCTATTACACTTTAATACCGAAACTGACAACATTCCAACAGTTGTCTTATAAAATTTTGTTTACATGGCTGGTATCACAAACTCGTTTAATAAAAAGAAAATCTGAAGTTAATAAGTTACTCTGGATAAATATCCCAAATAGTTTCGCTTCCGTAAATTAATTAAACAAAGAACATGTTAACGCATAAACTTTGAATGTAATTCAGCATTACCACTTCCAAATTTTATATTGGCAACATGACATAAGCTTCAATAAAGCTTTAAGTATTGATTTCCTAAAATGCATTGTGACTGTTATTATTATTATTATCTACCAAGTAGTTACGCTCCTCATTAAACGTGTTAATATCTAGCACTCTCATTGGGCATAATTCGTTTAACTGTGGCTCAGCCATAATTTTCACCCGCTTGTATTATTTATAATGTGGCTTAGGCCTCAACATTATTTTATATTTTCCTAACATTTATTTTCAGTATATAATTTCATTATCGTTATCGTGGCATCGTATCGTTATCGTGACTTCGGGCTCCTCATCGTTATCGTGACTTTAAGGCCCCAAAGTTGATGGCGCCACTTCTACTGAACCCTTGAACTTACCATTCCATCGTTGGTCGGCCACGGCTGCTATAGTAGAACAATTTTGAACTCTTAAATCTTGGGTCGTTGCGGGAATAAATTCGGTCACGATCTTAACCAAACGATGGGGTTCAGAAGAAAGCCTAACTACTTGAAATGAGGAGCAAAAATGTGCTTACTAACTTTTATTTAAACTGAAAGAGCACGATAACATCATTAATTTAATATGCATTCTTGCCACAAAAATAAAACAAAATTAAATTATTGACTTTTGAAAAGTTCCTAACACAGTCACATTACATAACGTCACTTCGTTTCTTCCAATGTCGAAGAGTTGCTTCAGAGAAGCTAATATGTTAGTGGACAGCGAAATTGAAAAAAACTGAAAAAGGGAAGACCTGAAAAACGGGCGCCTATTATTCCAAACGAGAACTGAGAGTTAATCCACACGATCCGTGGAAAATCTGACTTTCAACAAGTAGAACGCCTGATTTTCTCTTAATTAAGGTTATCCACCAGTCAAATACCCTTCACGGATACGGAACATCCGCCGAATGGACCCTTAATCGAACCAAACTGACTATCAGTTGCTTTGGATAGGTTGCGAAATATTATGGGAAAGCATGGTGTTCACTACAAGTTAATAGCATCATTCACAATTGACCTAAAATTCCACCATGTATTTGTCATTCATGACACCCTTAAGTGATACGTTAATCCCGATGCTAACTGTGCATCACCCAAACAACTGTTCGGAAGGAACCAACAACCACATGATCCGGGAGGATCTTACGTTAAGTCGTTCTAAAGGAACAAAACTGCGAAATGCAGGAAACACTTACTAATCATGCATTTAGAAGAAATGCCAAACACTGAAGTTAATCAAAAAGTGAAAAGTCACTTAAAAATATTATTATTGAACCGATTTTCAGGTTAGAAATGGATTTATTATGCTTAATAAATTTACCAGTCCACGCTAAAATTTACTACAAATTTAAGGAATTCTTTCCCTTGACAACAATGCTACCAGTACAGATCTCTCTATTTACTGTCTGTCCCAACACGCTACTGGAAAGTGATTACTTACTTACGTTAACTATGAATCAGAATGAAAATATGACAAGATTAAAATAAAATAAAATCACTGGCTGACGAATCGAAACCGCATTCGCAACTCAAGTCTCATTCTAAAACACTGAATGTCAATAATGCACACTATCAATGAAAACGGACGTCAAGACGAGGAAACAATAAAGTCCGTAAAAATATAAATTAACATCTCGAAGTCATACAGCTTAACACGCACGAAGAAACACAGTAAAAATATTTAATCTAGATCGGGTCGGTGTCCCACACTTGGACAGCCCTCGTTTATCAACAACAGTCCCGTTATCTCAATGAGAGCTTCGCATAGACCCTCTACAATAAATCATATCGTACTGTAACTGCTACCTTCCCCCAGGCCACTTCACAAAAGAAACAAAAGAAACACATCTTAACCGAGACTTGAGTGTGTACAGCTACCATCCCAGACCTATCGTCGGGCTCACTTGAAATCTGTACACCCTAAACCTAATCAGTATATACATGATGCCTTCCAAATCCTATCGTCGGGCGTGACCTAGGACGTCTCATCATCAGTGACTCCAAGAATAAACACGTGACGTCCTAAATCTATCGTCGGGCGTCACAGTGGGTCGTACTACGTCTCCCTCAACATATCAGGCGAACCGCAATTTCCAACAAACCTCCAACAGTAACACTGAATCTGGTCAGACAAAAAATACGCACGACGGAACTACGTCTCTTGTCAAAAGAATGCGAGTCGAAACACGGTAAGTGCCTACCTCTCGAAAAAAATACAACAAGTGTCTACCTCATCATAATATGTGAACTCAAAAATAAATAGACGTGACGAACGATTCTCCACCTCGAACACAATCTCAGCCTGTGCACTGAAGTGTCAGGGCTGCCAATGAAAATTCCCAACACACGTTTCCCTTTTAGTGGATGCCTTCAAAATAATAATCATCACCATCACATTCGAAATTCGCAGATCGCCTATCATCAATTCCAACCATCTTATCCATGACCTCTCCAATGAACAAATTAAATATAACCCAACCGTGTGTCAAAATTTCTCTTCAATCCGTGAGGCCGTACCTTATCTTAACAAAAATCACTGGATGTTTACTACCAAGACCTTTACATTTACTGGAGTCGTTTTCACTTGGAATCGTTCTATAAATTTACAATGCTTCACATCATAGTCATCTCAAATTCGGATTGATTGCGGAAAACAATACAGCCTGCCTCACACAGCCTGTTCCTAAATACTTCCTCTACAAAAAATGTCTCAACACTCTTTCTCCTCGCTTTCCAGCGGTATTACTCCCATCTATCTCGTCTCCACATACATATCAATTCATCGCACTCAATTCCTTTTCCTTCAAGATCCTTTTTCATACATCGATCCCCTGGTGAAAACGACAACCATTATTAACCACATCTCTTACTTTACTATTATTAAGGCTTTCGGACCTCAAGAATCCAAGAGCACACATCGACCTTTCGCAATTCAAGTATACACGATGTCTCACAATTTCCTTCCCATTAACGACTGCGACTCTAACAAATTTTATTGACATTATCTAAATATGCTTACGATCCTTGTAAAAATAACTGGTTAAATGTAATTTAACAAAGAGGAATTTCCTTAACCCGCGGTAAACATTATTATTATTATTATTATTATTATTATTATTATTATTATTATTATTATTATTATTATTATTATTATTATTATTATTATTATTATTGACCAACATTTCTGAATGCAACTGACACCTGAAATTACAATATTCGCCACGACAAAATTGACACTTATAACGTTCACAAATCCGCACTTTGAATGATATCTCATCTCAACACAAAATTTTAAGCGTCGCATTTTACCGCTCTAGACATGAACTTTACATACTGAAAATTTCACACGCTGACCAAAATTTACAACGCCTTTCGCCTGATAATTACGCATATCACCCGACAATCATCTGGAAATTTTGTTTAGGACAGACAGTAACTAAATAACTAACTACAACATAATATAAAATAGACAGACCTGCACATTGGTGACATTCTCAGCATTCTGATTACATCATCTCCAGCAACCTCGCACTTAGCCCCTCATTTTCACAGATAACATTTTCATATTTACAAACTCACTCATCCAAACACTACCCTTCACACACACACGAGATTAAAAATTACCATAAATAATGCACTTTCTTTGTAACTTGCACCACGAACTTCCCTCGTTCTGCAGTCGGCTATAACTGTCTGATGCGTCTCCCAGAGTGGTTTCTCTCCCCGTTGTTTCAACAAGAACAGGTGTTCGGCCGATAAGGGAGTCGAACTATTTTGAATCGCTTCCCCCAGACCTTCTTCACTTACAAGAGTACAGGAAATGATAAAAATAAAATCTGCTGTGTATTTTTCAACCAGCCTACACCTTCCCAGTTCGTCTGCAAACGTTCACAGCTTCTCCAATTCACTTTTCTTCTTACTAAATATATGGACTTTAGCCACGAACATGTATTGAAATATTGTCGGTCAATCTGGCGCGAAATTCTAATGACGACGGGCACGAGCTCCCGCGGCCTCAAGTTCCAGATCGACACTCCAAAATCTACGGTGGGGGGTTTCTTTTATAATTTCCGGAAGGACGCTATCCCCTCTATGAGTCTCGGTGGTGTAATCTGCCAAATTTGCTTCTAATAAACCGATTTTGATAAAACTTGTCCCAGAACTCCGGACAGACTTGCACTTATGTTAGGTGTTAATTTTATAATTTTTCTACACTCACAACATGAGAAATAAATTGTTTCTGCCCGTGCGTTTCGCGCGTTTTTCTTCTGCCCACGACCTTGGCACGTGTAACTAGCTCGCTGTTCTCACGCTAACACACACTTGGGCTTAACTGCATCTAAAATTTTCCCTGGTGTCACTACCTCCACAGAGGGTATATGAATAATTTTGCTTATTTATTTCTTCCTTTACTATCTTGTCAAAATCCCTCGTTGTGCAGAATTCATTAATTTAGAAAATTGTCGGGCACTCGAGTTCCACCGAAGTGTCCCGGCAATCCACGAGCTCGCCTTGCGGGAACCTTCCCACGCAACATCGGGCTCTTGGGAGCGCAAAAATGGCTGCCCTCAAACATACAGTAGTTTCTGAATACCAAATAAATATTTGAGAAAAATAAAAATTTTTCTCACCGTAGAATTATGGGTTCAGTAGGACCTACAAAAAACGGAAATTATATTCAACAGTATGTGTATTATAGGACAGTATCACACGCCAATCGAAAATTGATTTGATTCATGAAAAAGATATCCAAATTGTATGTATTTAATTTACTATAAAGTTTCAGAATTTTATTAAGAGAGAATTCTTATGGGCTTCTGTGTGGCATTTCTTAATGTAAAATAAATTATTGAACCTGCCAGATTTCCGAGGAATGTAAAATGGTATATTCCTAAGAATACGTATTCTTATCTAGTTATTTTTGTCATCAAAGGATCTATGAAATATACAGTCCTCAGTAAAATTGTGGAGAAGCTTATCAAAAAATCGTTTAACATATTGTCATGATATACTTCGTCAGGACTAGGCAAACTATTATTATAGGAAGTAAAAATACACTAATGAAATTACTTTTTGAAGGTAAGTACTGTGTGCTTGCAGCTGGAGATAGCACAGTGATGTTCATGTGTAACTCCAATAGAGATGCGCTCTAAATCTGTCTGTCTGTTAGGTCATCAGCCCAGAGGCTGGTTGGATCCTCAAACAGCGTCACCAATGGCTATGCAGTTACAGGGAAACCACAAAAACCAATGGCAGTACCAAAATGAGGCGTACTAGGCAAGATAAGGAGTGAAGTAGTTTGCCATTGCTTTCCTCACTGGGCCAGACAGTGCTATTGTAGCACAACTAACCCTATGATCAACACCTTTCATGACACTCAGACACACTGGTTGTGCTCTGAATGTCATTAATCAGCACCACCCATACCCCAGCAGCTTCCATATTGTCACAGCCATGGATGAGACTGGGACTTCAGTGGAAGTTACACTTTGCTCTGGCCTGTGCCAAGCGATGGATGCAAAAGTACTATATTCATCAAGAAATGGCAGCAGGCAGGAGCTCTAAATGCATTTTTCAATCTCATACTAGATTACCTTTCTTTCTCTCTGTTTTTTTTTTTTTTTTTCCTTAATACGATTATCGTCCGGGGATGGCAGCTAATCACACTAACCACCGGATCTAGCTTTTCTTGCTTGTCGTAAATATATGACCGGAGCGAGAACCAAACGTGGAAGAAAAAGAAGAAGACGAAATAATGATGAGGCCTTGCGAAAGTTACCATCCCGGCATTTACCGGGAGTTGAAATGGGAAACCACGGAAAACCATTTGAGTTTGGCCGACTGTGGATTAGAAGCTTCCTGTCTCCGGAGTATAGAGCAAGCAGCCATAACTGGCCGTGCCGCTACGCAATGAGCTACTGTTTATTTATTTTAGATTTTGTATAACAAATTCGGATACAGACGAATCGACCAGCTATCACGTGGCTCTGACTTTGATTTACCCCCCTTCGCCGCCACAAATTTATGAGATGTTTTGTTCGTAGCGGTAGTGATCTTCTTTCTAAGAGAGCATAAAACATGAGGTTCATCAACTAATTAACTTCAGTAATAGGATAAAGAAGGAGAGGTCCGTAACTTTTGAAGAAAGAAGGCATCGGAAAAGGAAGTGCCACAAGAGACGTAAAGACGAAGCTAGGAAGAGACAAATAATAGTCGCGTGCTGTCTGCGGTAGGAGAACAATTCAATGAAACGAAGAGGATTTATTTTTTATTTTATTTTTACAATTTGCCTTACGTCGCACCGACATAGATAAGTCTTATGGCGACCATTAGGGAAGGACTAGGAGTGGGAACGAAGCGGCTGTGACTTTAATTAAGGTACAGTTCCAGCATTCACCTGGTGTGAAAATGGAAAACCACTGAAAACTATCTTCAGGGCTACCGACGGTGGGGTTCGAACCCACTATCTCCCGAATGCAAGCTGATAGCTACGTGACACAAACCGCACAGCCACTTGTTCGGTAAGAGGATTTTTTTATTCAGTAATACAGTAGGTGTCCGCCTCTGTGGTGTAGTAGTTAGTGTGATTAGCTGCCAGCTCCGTTGGCCCAGGTTCGAATCCCGGCTCTGCCACGAAATTTGAAAAGTGGTACGAGGGCTGGAACGGAGTCCACTCAGCCTCAGGAGGTCAACTGAGTAGAGGGGGCTTTGATTCCCTCCTCAGCCATCCTCGAAGTGTTTTTCCGTGGTTTCCCACTTCTCCTCCAGACAAATGCCGGGATGATACCTAACTTAAGGCCACGGCCGCTTCCTTGCCTCTTCCTTGTCTATCCCGTCCAATCTTCCCATCCCCCGACAAGGCCCCTGTTCAGCATAGCAGGTGAGGCCACCTGGGCGAGGTACTGGTCATTCTCCCCACTTGTATCCCCGACCCAGAGTCTGAAGCTCCAGGACACTGCCTTGAGGCGGTAGAGGTGGGATCCCTCGCTGAGTCCGAGGGAAAATCCGACCCTGGAGGGTAAACAGATTAATAATAATAATAATAATAATAATAATAATAATAATAATAATAATAATAATAATAATAATAATAATAATAATTTATTGGCTTTACGCCCCACTAACAACTTTTACGGTTTTCGGAGACGCCGAGGTGCCGGAATTTAGTCCCACTGGAGTTCTTTTACGTGCCAGTAAATCTACCGACACGAGCACGTTCAAATACCACCGGAGTGAGCCAGGATAGAACCTGCCAATTTGGGGTCAGAATGTCAGGGCATCAACCCTGTGAGGTCTCTCTCTCCATGACACTGCCCTTGAGGCGATAGAGGTGGGATCCCACTCTGAGTCCGAGAGAAAAACCAACCCTGGAGGGTAAGCAGATTAAGAAATAAAGAATAAGGTAGGTTAGATTTCAACAATATTACAGTATTAAGAGTTACTGTCTGCGCCGCACAACGAATGTGCTGAAATAGTTGCATAAACTTTAGGGGCACACACAATTTAAGACCCCTAGCTTTTATACAATTCTCCCGCCAGAACGTACTTGCTGGCTAGAGCACCAGTAGAGATCAATGAAATCTATCCTATGAATAGCAAAAATATCTCCGTAAGGGCCATGAAGACCCATGGTGGAGTGGAAGGTAAAGTCTTCCGCTGCTCGTAACCTCTCAACTGTATGTCGGATAGAATTGTTAGATCTATGTCCGGCTACCCTCTGCCTGGTACTCATTCCGCGTGTAGGCATCCAAGTTCCTCTCGAGAAATGTATCGACTTCTTGGCGGGGAATGGAACCCACAGTTTTCCGAGTGAACTGAGCGTGCCTTCACAGCGTCAATATATCAAGTACAAGGAGAAGAAGACATAGAAAGAAGCAGAACGAAATTGACGCTGAATTCCACTGCGCTGGACAAGACGGAGCGAACAAAACCAATAACAAAGGTATGTGTTCCCTGGGTATGCGGTACACGAATTTTATCATAAGATCTCCAAGAAGAAGAAATTCCAATATTCTGGAGAGGGACGCGTTTGCGAAATGTGTGAATAAAAATGCAGCCGGTACCACCTATCAGCGTTTCAAAAAAAAGAGAAATGCCACTCAATGAATATAAGACAGAATAATACACAGGCTGTATAATAAATAAATAAATAAATAAATAAATAAATAAATAAATAAAAATAGCCTTGTAAACCCCTTAAGGGTTATCGCTCCTGCATTGCAGGTACAGTGCTCAGTTTAACTCATTAGGTTATCAGGTCCTGAAGAGTTTTATTTTATTGGTTATTTCATAGTCTGTTTCGTGAAAACGTATTACTGCATGATGTACACTTGTGTAGTCTCACCTGCGAATGAGTGCAATGGTGTCTTTCGAGATCAACACTTCGCGAAACGTATTATTACATTCTTGACACTTGTTCAGTTTTCCCCAGGGAGGGTTGAGATTCCTTCTGTAAGACAAGTTAATTATTATGAGGTGAATACACTACCTATGGCTTGTGGTCGTCTTGAAAACGGTGCGTCGTTGAGGAATGAATTGAATAACTACCAGAATCTATTCCAAAACAGTCAAAACCACCGCACTGCACTGCGTTTGTTGTACTGCACAAGGTGTCATGCGTAATGAGCTGCTCTCGGTTCAACAGAAGATCAATATAAATGGGAAATCACGACAATAAGAAGAACAAGCAAATGTGAATCCCAACGTTGGTTCGTGTTACAAGAACCGACAGTTAAGTTAAAGGCGCAATTGTTGACCTTGGTTGGGAAACATTAATGTATCCGCCATATTTACCTGATATTCCCATTTACGATAACCATTTGATCTATCCGTATGAGAGTGATCTTAGAAGACGACAGTTCCGAATTCTCGAAGAGTCGATTAATGTTCCACAGAGGAATCCATGATCTTCCAGTGGTGTTAGAGGACGGCCATTGATACTGATGGGGAATAATTTTGATCTCCGGGATGCATTTAACTTATCATACTGAGTTTCTCTTTGCAGAATCACACAGAAATTTTGTACCAATCTTTATATAATCCATTCTTACCGCTAGTATGTTTTATATTATAAAGGGTTCAGAACTTCTTATTCTTTTCCGCCAGTTTCCCCACACTCTGGTAGGCTCACGGATGCAGAGTGCATCACCGATGAGGACCTGCCCCAGTTTTACTGCTGGCTGTTCTTCCTGACGCCATTTCTATCTGGAGGGAAATATTCATGATTGCGTGTTTTTGCAGTAGCTAGTAGTGTTCCGTGTTGTTTGCAGGTGAAGAAATGTGTGTTCAGACGAACACAAGGAACCAATGCTTGAGTTCGAGGAATTCTGAAGATGCTGCTCAAATCCTCGGTGATTTGTAATCAGTGCTGAACATTCGGCGAAAGAACTATATTTCCCTTCCACTTTCTCTGTTACTGGTTTTCGTAACTTATCAAATAAAGGGTTAAATACAAAAATCCATAGTTCTAGTCCTTTGGACAAGCAACGAAACATTGATAATTGAAGTTTACGTTGCTTCTGCACTTTGATATCGTTTGAAATATTTGAAGGTCGATTACCTTCATCAGTTATCTTTATCGATGACTCTACTATTACGACATATTCATCCGAACGAAGACTCGGTTCTGGTTCATCGCTATATTTCACAACTTAAAGATTTTCCCCTTTTCTAACTTATTATTTGCAATCGAACGACGTTTACGTGTTGGCGGCATAATGGTGCATGACATACTCACGTGATTCATTGCTAGATAACATAACCTCAAACCGGAAACTCGTTGGTTGACTAACACTACCACTAGTAACGCTATTGTCACATCATACATGAGCCCGTTCAAATCGAGCTGGAGACCTTAGTTTTGCGAAACTCATAACTGACACACAAATGTTTTTGCAAAGGATCAGTGTATTTATTGAAATATTTAAAATGAACATCGGATAATGATTGTGGAAAAAGTTCATTTTTAGAAATTGCTCTTTTGTACGGTTTTTTTTTACTAAATATCATTTGTACCGGATATAAATTCCAAAATTGTCTTTTTTCATTTGATATAACTCTCCAAAACACTCATTTTGACACCTTTACCATTTTTTCAACCTTCAGTACTTTAGTCACAATTGAGTGAAATAGCTTTTCACTGTTAACATGAAGAAAAGCTGGAAGGAAGTCTGCATTGATTTGTCAAAAACGAAGCAGCACTTACTGGCGAATTCTCACAAATGCTCATCAGTTGGATGTTTTAATGAATCATTTTTATAAAGTATCAATTGAAAAGCCCATTCGAAACACACATTGTTATACGAAATCAACAACACTAAGAATTTCCACTTTACGGACCGTGGGAGCAGGATCTCCTAACACAGATCAATCTACTAATGCCCCAAGCAGATGTAGTGTGCATCTACACAATCAGCAGAGTAATTCAATAGCTCACATAGCTATTTTGACTGCATAGACAATCAAAATACTCGTTTTGGTTCAAATTGAATAAGCACGAGCCTTCTGAACCCAACTTGGTATCCTCACTAACAGGTAGGAATTCCAGTGACTTCTGCAGATACTTCAATTTTCCAATTTAAACGTCAACCTAAGAGAATGATGTCAGAGGATCAGAATCAGGCTATCAGCCAACGTATGAAGAAGTTCTGGGAAGAAAGGAAGAAGAATACTGTAACATATTCTTAGATATTCTAAGCAGTCTATAATATTGAAGACCTCCCCAAAATAAGGATGTAACCAACAATACAGTTATTTTTCATGAAGGAGGAAACTTATTTTTGGAGTTTATTTCATGGTATACATTATGCATATGCAAGTGTACAAATCAGTTCGTCTATAAAAAACAATATTTTATTGTTATAAATCAATGTTTTTAAAATAATATACGAAGTGGGAGTACTGTAATACAATAGAAAATAATCTGCAAGTATGTCTTACACGTGTATATAACAGAAGAGAACTACTACTTCTAAAAACGTTTTAATTCCTCCTCTGAAGGGGGAGGCGGGCCTCATAGTCGGTGACGCCGTCTCTCAGGCCAGAAGATTTGTTACAGTGAAGGAGATGCACGGAGGTGAGAGGGTTGGCGGCCGTGGCCTATACTAGGAACTGTCCCAGCATTCGCCTTAGTGCAGGAGAATGGAAAAACACGGAAAACCATTGTCAGGACAGCCGAAGGTTGAGGCTAGCTGTGAGGTCCAGCCCTGTCGCGTTTCCTGAATGCAGAGACGTAGAGCCACGGTAGAGCCGTGGACACTCCTCCTCTGCTCGGTTGGCCGGTCGGAGTGCAGAGCTGTTGAACCACGGGCCAGCCGTGGCCACTTGTGGGCCGAGACTCACTCTGCATCTACCGCCGTAGAAGAGAAACCATGTACATTTACTCGGAACAAAAATCTTAGCAAATAATATTAGGGGAATAATAAAAACAACAACAATAACAAACAAAATGTCAAGGAAATATTCCAAACTATAGATGTGATTCCGTCTATGGCCTTTATTTTAATGATCTATTACACCTGCTGATAAACCAACACTATATTGACTGACTTTCCATCCTTACACTACGAAGGCCAAAGCTCTGCTTGAAGTTCAGATGTAAGACATACTGTAAGATGAAGCCACAACACAGAGGAGTAAAGATACATCCTACAGTATTTCCACTAAAATGTTATTTTTGAAAAATTTGTTTGTTACATCCTTATTCTAGGGAGGTATTCAATAGGCCAAATTCGTTTTAATGATAAACATTATTATTATTATTATTATTATTATTATTATTATTATTATTATTATTATTATTTCGAATAACCCATTTGGAGGGTACGATGAATCAACTTTGGTTACTTTTCATTGTGTTCGATTTCATTTGCTTCCAAATTTCCTTCATTCTTCGAGAGTGTCGTTCCTTCTCTTCTTGAGTCCACTTTCTTCTAGTTGTTGGTTCCTTCAGCTCCTGAAACGCTGCCTTTTGAACTGCTTCTCTAAAAAGTGTTCTGTTTTTGATTGTATCTGTTTTAATTCCAGCATTTTTCTTGTCTTTCTCAATTTCAGTGAACCGTGTAGATTCAGATTTGTAACTATTCAGAAGGTTGAAGATGCGCTAGGTTAGTCTGTAGTCATCCATTCTGTAAACGTGTCCAAAAAATTGTAGAATTCTTTTCCTCATTATGTCAGTTAGTTTTTCAATTTACAAATATAGCTCTCTGTTCGGTTTTAACCTGTATTATGCATTATTATTTCGTTTAGCTCCCAGTATTTTTCTCAAAATTCTTCTTTCAACCTTCTGTAGTTTTTTTCGAGATCTCCAGTTCTTCTGCCGAATGGTATTATTATTATTATTATTATTATTATTATTATTATTATTATTATTATTATTGAAAATGAGAACCTACAACCTGTTTTCCAGTCAATGACCGGGTCAGGGATGTAATGAATGAATCATATATAGGCTATTATTACGATGCGGTCGCCACTCCCAAATTGATTTATTATTGAGTGATAGATGCTATGAAATGAGAATGGAAAGTGTTGCTGGAATGAGAGATGACAGGGAAAACAGGAGTACCCGAAGAAAAACCTGTCCCGCCTCCGCTTTGTCCAGCACAAATCTCACATGGAGTGACCGGGATTTGAACCATGGTATCCAGCGGTGAGAAGCCGACGCGCTGCCGTCTGAGCCACGCAGGCTCCTATTATTATTATTATTATTATTATTATTATTATTATTATTATTATTATTATTATTATTATTATTATTATCTTAGTCAGTTGCCTGCATTAGAAATGAAGGTCACTCGCGCACGACTATAGGCTATAGACATCCCATATCTCGTTTCCGGAGTTGCTCGTCAATGGGCTACACAGCGTGATGGTGACTTCCTGCAAAAACAAAACTCTCTCTACAAAAAGAGCCTCCAAGAGACAGTGCGAGGGGCGGGGCACAGGAGGTGTTTTTTCCATCTGTATTTAGCACATGGCGGTGTTGCCAAACATACGGTGGTATAGTCGAGCGGCCGGCAGTGCAACGGTCTCGTAAATGCTTATTTACGTTCTGTCTCGAGCACACTCCGTGTCTGCCAAGGATGAGTCAGCCACTTCCTACAGACAGTTCTGCTCACAAAAAAGTGGATAACTGTCTATTAAACGTTATTACCCTCTTGCTAACTAACAAGTGGAGAATTTTACAAAGTAGTTCAGTCGAGAGACTCTTGCTTGGTGTTACACGCTCCATTGCCTCGCACTTCGCAATGAGGTAACGATCATTTCTTCTTCTTCTTCTTCTTCTTCTTCTTCTTCTTCTTCTTCTTCTTATTCTACGGGGTTGAGGCGCTGGCCTTGTGACCCCAACTTGGCAGGTTCGAACCTGGCTCAGTCCGGTAGTATTTGAGGTCCTCAAATACGACAGCGTCGTGTCGGTAGATTTACTGGCTCGTAAAAGAACTCCGCGGGATAAAATTCCAGTACCTCGGCGACTCCGAAAACCGTCGCCATACTGGGGCTAAACGTTGGTAATTTCACGAAACAAACAGCCTTAACAGTTTCAATACTTTCATTATAAACATTTCTTCTTGTTCTTCCTGGATTTTTCTGCAGTTTATTGGCGTCAGTACTTGATATGGATTTGGCCCTCTTTCACGTCCGCATGCCCTTCTTGATCCCAATACTATGTGGAAGGATGGACTGACTTTTCTTATGATGGTTGGTAGTGTAGCATGTTTGATGTATATGAAAACTAACACAAACACCTAGCCCCCGAGCCAGGGGAATAAATAATTAAAATCCTAGGCTGACCAGTAATCGAACACGGGGCAATCCGAACCGGAAGCCAATACGCTGACAATTCTGTCAAAGTGGATTAAGCCCAGTTGCACGGCTAGATGGCCTTCCTGTCGTCAACCTTATGAGGAGGGAGATATTGACTATTGGGTGCTTCTGTGGTGGTTGGTAATGTGATGTGTTGTGTTGTATTTAAATGAAGATGTGCATTAAGACTCTCACGAACACACAGCCCCCAGGCTAGAGAATTAACCACCGAACTCGATAGCTGCAGTCGCTTAAGTGCGGTCAGTATCCGGTATTCGGGAGATAGTGGGTTCGAACCCCACACTGTCGGCAGCCCTGAAGATGGTTTCCCATTTTCACACTATGCAAATGCTGGGACTGTACCTTAATTAAGGCCACGGCCGCTTCCTTCCCACTCCTAGACCTTTCCTGATGTGATGTGTTGTATTTAAATGAAGATGTGTATTAAGACTCTCATTAACACACAGCCCCCAGGCTAGAGAATTAACCACCGAGCTCGATAGCTGCAGCCGCTTAAGTGCGGTCAGTATCCGGTATTCGGGAGATAGTGGGTTCGAACCCCACACTGTCGGCAGCCCTGAAGATGGTTTCCCATTTTCACACTATGCAAATGCTGGGACTGTACCTTGATTAAGGCCACGGCCGCTTCCTTCCCACTCCTAGACCTTTCCTGTCCCATCTTCACCATATGACCTACCTGTGCCGTGCGACGCAAAGGAACTTGTTGCAAATAATTAACCAACCTTAATGAAATCACCGATCCGGCCGGGAATCGAACCGGCGCTCTCTGAACCGAAGGCCACTACGGCAAACTTTCAGCCAAGGAACCGAGCTGAGTCTAGGCCTACTGGGTACTCTACAGAATATATTTTGTCTTTTTAATATAATTACCACCCTTGCGGGTTAGGTGAATCGCTTTTCTAAATGTAGGGTGGGGTCAGATAAGAAAGGGAGCACTGACGAAGAGTTTACGGAGTCGAGGGGACGGTGGCCCGAGAAAAGTCTTGTATCCGCTGGGCTAGATCATCAGAGAGAGAACATAGGGAAATGTAGAAAACGAACGTAGCTCGACACTAACAGGAAGAAAACTATTTCGTCAGGCAGAGAACAGTGGGAGAATCAGTAGCGGCGATTAGGGGGAGGGACGAGCTCCCCTACCCCACCCGCTCCGCAACACACACTTTGTGGAGAAAACATTAGCGTACATTTTTATTCCATTTTAGCCAGCTGAAACTAGGAAGTATTCTAACAAGCAGTTTGTGCAAACCCTGTAGTCTATCTTCGTCTTCTTCTTCTCCTCCTTGTTCTTCTTTATCTGCTTACCCTCCAGGGTCGGTTCATCCCTCGGACTCAGCGAGGGATCCCGCCTCTTCCCCCTCAAGGGCAGTGCCCCGGAGATTCAGACTCTGGGTCGGGGAATACAACTGGGGAGGATGACCAGTACTTCGCCCAGGTGGCCTCACCTGTAATGCTGAACAGGTGCCGTGCGGGGATGGGAATATTGGAAGGGGTAGACAAGGAAGAGGGAAGGAAGCGGCAGTCGCCTTAAGTTAGGTACCATCCCGGCATTTGCCTGGAGGAGAAGTGGGAAACCACGGAAAACCACTTCCAGGACGGCTGAGGTGGGATTCGAACCCACCTCTACTCAGTTGACCTCCCGAGGCTGAGTGGACCCCGTTCCAAACAGCGTACAACTTTTCAAATTTCGTGGCAGTGCCGGGAATCGAACCCGGGCCTCCGGGGTGGCAACTAATCACACTAACCACTACACCACAGAGGCGGACCTGTTGTCTTAGCTAATTATCAGCTAATTATTTCCCTTATTTTCAATCACTGCTGATGTGCATTTGGGGCAGTCACCCAGGTGGCAGATTCCCTATCTGTTGTTTTCCTGGGCTTTTCTTAAATGATTGCAAAGAAATTGGTAATGTATTGAACATCTGCCTTGGTAAATTATTCCAATCCCTAACTTCCCTTCCTATAAACGAATATTTGCCCCAAATTGTCCCCTTGAATTCCAACTTCATCTTCATATTGTGATCTCCCCTACTTTTAAAGACACCACTAAAATTTATTAGTCTACTGATGTCATTGCACGCCATCTCTCCAGTGACAATTCGGAACATACCACTTAGTCGAGCAGCTCGTCTCCTTTCTCTCAAGTCTACCCAGCCTAAACTTTGCAACATTTTTGTAACGCTACTCTCTTGTCGGAAATCACCCAGAACAAATCGAGGTGTTTTTCTTTGGATGTTTTTTCAGTTCTTGAATCGAGTAATCCTGGTGAGGGTCCCATACAATAGAACCATACTCTACTTGGGGTCTTTCCAGAGACTTAAATGCCCTCTCCTTTACATCCTTACTATAACCCCTAAATACCTTCATAACAATTTGCTGAGATCTCTACCCTTTATTTATAATAACATTTATGTGATTTCTCTAACAACATTATGATCGGAAATACGCAAAAAATGTCGTTCGTTGCGGCTAACCGATTTATGTAACGCCACAGCAAGTAGTGGACACTTTGAATGTCCTGTCGGGAACGGCAGCAGGTGTACATATTTTTTCCAACGTCATGGCCACTGCGGTATGATTTACCCGCTTGCCTGCGCATTCGTCACTCTTGCAGTCTCTTTAGTGTCTGTTAGTTTTGCTAGTGTGTGTAAACAAATACTAAATTATTTTTAGTTGTATATTCACGCCGTATTTCTATTTAATCGTAATGCATGTGAAAGTTTTATTGTATAGTATTGAATCAAAATCTTTAAAAAATCTATTATTACTGCACTTAAGTTGGTAAACTGTCAACCTCTATCTCTCTGTCGAAATTCGCTCAGAGAGCATAAAGAAACTTACCATTTTATAGATTTTTCTTTCTTTTCAGTTTTGATACATGCATATGGTCTTTCCACCCTGCTATATCCCACAAACTCGGGTAATTTTTGTTGTCTGTACATGTGTTTGCCCTCACTTCTAATTCCTACTTGCCGCTACTGTAGAGAATGAACATACTGTAGCTCTACATTCTATGTGGAAGAAAAACTCTTTCTAAGACTACATCGTCAGGCAGAGAACAGTGGGAAATGTAGAGAATGTGCATAGCTCTACTTTCTGTCTGGAAGAAGGCGCTTTCAAAGACGACATTATCAGGGAGAAAAGAGTGGGAAATGTAGAGAATGAACATAGCTCTACATTCTGTGTGGAAGAAAACTCTTTCTAAGACTACATCGTCAGGCAGACAACAGTGGGAAATGTAGAGAATGTGCATAGCTCTACTTTCTGTCTGGAAGAAAGCGCTTTCAAAGACGACATTGTCAGGGAGAAAAGAGTGGGAAATGTAGAGAATGAAAATAGCTCTATATCCTATGGGGAAGAAAACTATTTCAGCGTCTATATCATCAGGCATAAAAGAGTGGGAAATTTAGAGAATAAACATAGCTCTACATTCTATGTGGAAAGAATTCTTTCAAAGACAGAGGCAGGAAAGAGTGGGAAATGTAGAGAATGAGCATATCTCTATATCCTATGGGGAAGAAAACTCTTTCAAATACTACATCAACAGGCAGAGAAGAGTGGAAAATGTAGAGAATGTGCATAGCTCTACTTTCTGTCTGGAAGAAAGCGCTTTCAAAGACGACATTGTCAGGGAGAAAAGAGTGGGAAATGTAGAGAATGAACATAGCTCTATATCCTATGGGGAAGAAAACTATTTCAGGGTCTATATCATCAGGCATAAAAGAGTGGGAAATGTAGAGAATAAACATAGCTTTACATTCTATGTGGAAGAGAATTCTTTCAAAGACAGAGGCAGAGAAGAGTGGGAAATGTAGAGAATGAGCATAGCTCTACATTCTATGTGGAAGAAAACTATTTCAGGGTCTATATCGTCAGGCAGAAAATAGTGGGAAATTTAGAGAATGAACATAGCTCTACATTCTATGTGGAAGAGAATTCTTTCAAAGACAGAGGCAGAAAAGAGTGGGAACTTTAGAGAATGAGCATAGCTCTATATCCTATGGGGAAGAGAATTATTTCAAAGACAGAGGCAGAGAAGAGTGGGAAATGTAGATAATGAACATAGTTCTACATTCTATGTGGAAGAGAATTCTTTCAAAGACAGAGGCAGAGAAGAGTGGGAAATGTAAAGAATGAGCATAGCTCTACATTCTATGTGGAAGAAAACTATTTCATGGACTATATCGTCAGGCAGAAAATAGTGGGAAATTTAGAGAATGAACATAGCTCTACATTCTATGTGGAAGAAAACTATTTCAGACACTACATCGTCAAGCAGAGTACAGAGGGAAATGCAGAGAATGACCGTAGCTCTACTTTTTATCTGGAAGAAAACGTTTTCATAGTTTATACCACAAGGGAGAGAACAGTGGCAAACGTAGAGAAGGAAGATGAAGGAAGTGGAAACTCTCCTCCTGGACGATTGTTATTTAATAATCCCCTCCTCACCACCTGTTAATAAGCATAAAGCACCTGTTACGGAAGGCAATCGAACTCAACATGAGCTGTAGTGGCTGTTCCATTTCCTGTGTCACTCACCGACAGGACGCAAAACAGATCAATTGCTGCGGTGAAGGACCTCATCACACCGGAGAGGGGACGAGGCTACTGACACGTCTCTCTGTACACATCTCGCTCGCACGTTCACAAGTGTCCTCTGTCAATATTCACTCGCTACCGACATTTTCGTAATCCCGCTTTGTGCTAGGTGAAGCACGAGATAAGAACAGTTGGCACTTGACAATCCAGATTAAAAATAAAATAATAATCAAAACAGATTATGTTTATAATTAGGCATAGAGCCCGGACTTATTTGCAGCAATACGTTAGAATACAAACTTACTGAAGCGAGTAAAAAGTATACTCTACATGCACAACGGTTACGCTATGAGGTTTGCATAAATATTAGGGGATCCGCCCATCAGAATCCCTAGAATTAGTGTTCGTCTCACAACATTACGGAAGAGCGGCCTAGTGGGCACTTTCTAACAACCAACCAAATTAGTTTGCCTTCTAACTTATTTCTTTATTCTTTCTTAATCTGTTTACCCTTCAGGGTTGGTTTTTCCCTAAGACTCAGCGTGCGATCTAACCTCAACCGCCTCAAGGGCAGTGTCCTGGAGCGTGGACATTGGGTCGGGGGATACAACTTCGGAGGAGGACCAGGACCTCGCCCAGGTCGCCTCACCTGCTATGCTCAACAGGGGCCTTGTGGGGGAAATGGAAAGATTGGAAGGGATAGACAGGGAAGAGGGAAGGAAGCCGAAGGTACCATCCAGGCATTTGACTGGAGGAGAAGTGGCAAACCACGGAAAACCACTTCGATGATGGCTGAGGTGGGAATCGAACCCACCTCTATACATTTGACCTCCCGAGGCTGAGTGGACCCCGTTCCAGCCCTCGTAGTACTTTTCAAATTTCGGGAATGATATGGTATGAAGCCGCGTGTAATTGGAATGAAGGAAGAGCAGAGTGTTGAATGTGAGGAAAGGAACGTTAAGGACGACACAAACACCCACTCCCCAGGCCAGGAATATCAATCATTTACAATTAAAACCCCTGACCCGGGCGGGAATCGAACCCGGGGCCGCTGGGTGACAGGCCCCCTACACCACGGGGTCGGACTGCCTAAAAACCTACTCACCCTTATCCTAATCTTCTATACCTTATTTTTACTTTTATAATCTCGTTTAGGTCGCACTGACGCAGATAAGTCTTATGGTGACGATGATAAAGGAAAGGGCTAGGAGTGGGAAGGAATCGGCCGTGGCCTTAATTTGGTACAGCCCCATAATTTGCTGGTGTGAAAATGGGAAACCACGGAAAACTTTCTTCAGGGCTACCAACAGTGGAGTTCGAACTCCCAATGCAAGCTGATCGCTACGAGACAAAAACTGCGCAGCCACTTGCTCGGTAATACCAAGTTTCAGAAAAATTCATCAATCCAACCTCCCGTGATGCTGTAACAGAAAATGAGCAAACATTGAACTGAACTGGACATCTGGTCCTATCTCGTGTAAAAGCCAGGTATTAGGTCAATATTTTTAAAATATAGACAGGTATATAGTCTATACAAGGTGATCGTAAATAACGGGAATCGGGTATTTGAGAGTTAGAGGTTTGGTCTTACTGATTTGAAAAAAAATTCGGTATCTCGCGCCGTTGTTATTTCATAAACAGCTGAAGTTAGCCACTTAGCATGCTTCGTGGGAGAATTCAAATTGGTCTTTACGAGGCGGTGTTGCTAAACCGGCTTGAAGAGAAAAGTCTTCGCCAGGGGAGGGAATTGAACATGGACTACAGGGCTGACAGGATAACGCCATAGCAAATACTCACAGTGTGTTTGTGTCTGAGGCAGTTTTCTCGGCGTGGCGTTCAAGCTGACCTTAACCCATGTGCATATTTGACGTCTCAGCTCGAATCGGCACGAATGTGAATGTGAGGATACGATCGAGGTGCAGGACACGACCTCACTCAGCACGACACGTGTAACTGTGGTGCGAAAGGGGTTGGCTAGCAAAGTCCAATGACGTGTAATAGTGTAATAGTCGAAGGCGACTGTGACGTCGTCATCATCTAAAATGTGTTATTTCACTCCGTGAGGGTGAGGGGCGGGCCACCTATAATTTTTTTTTTGCTAGGGGCTTTACGTCGCACCGACACAGATAGGTCTTATGGCGACGATGGGATAGGAAAGGCCTAGGAGTTGGAAGGAAGCGGCCGTGGCCTTAATTAAGGTACAGCCCCAGCATTTGCCTGGTGTGAAAATGGGAAACCACGGAAAACCATTTTCAGGGCTGACGATAGTGGGATTCGAACCTACTATCTCCCGGATGCAAGCTCACAGCCGCGCGCCTCTACGCGCACGGCCAACTCGCCCGGTACCTATAAATTAACGTCTTCTCTCTGGCCAGGAGATTCACCCGCATTGGGGTGATGAGAGGGATTATAGAGTGTAATGTAAAGGAGATATTTGGAGGGGCTTATCTATCTTTGGGCCGAGTGGGTTTTTACTGGTTCTTTTTCCTTTTCTTGTTTTTAAATATATTTTTTTATTTTCATATTCAGGTTTACATAAATGACATGATACATAATGACATATACATCATTCTCAGTTCATTAACAATGAGGCGGTGTGTGGCGCAGATGCGCTTCCGATGACCCGAATGGTGCAGTGGTTTGCTGTTCCTGTGAAGCGACACCAGAGCCCACACCATCCTGTTTACACTCTCAACACTTCTGTGAAGTAGCCTACTGTCTCTGGCCTTCTAGGAAGTGAACGCTCCAGCTGGGCCCAGCTGGACCTTGTCAATTAGTTTCAGGTCACTAATAGACGAGGAAATTAAAAAAAGAAACGTACTAATGAATCACCTACGGCTCAGACATTGCTATAAAATAATTACGCAATTTACTTATCTATGCCACCACTCGCCGGAAATCTCTCCGGACTTGTTGGAAATAGGTAGAGGCATGAGTTTTTCGCATTCATTTATGTTCGATTTCGCGAAAAGAAACCCTTTCTCGCGTTATTTCGCGAAATGCGGCTGACCCCATCGCTTTGATTTCGCGTTAATCATTACCTAAAATTATTCATAAACAGTTTAATTTATGAGATTTGTGAATTATTTATGTGGAAGATAGATAAATAAGGATAAATAATATTTAAAATCATTCATTATTCCTTATGGAATCTTGATTAGATTACATAACATATTACTCTTTCAACCTACATGGAGTCCGACTCGTTGGCTGAATGATCAGCGTACTGCCCTTCGGTTCAGTGGGTCCCGGGTTCGATTCCCGGCATGTCCTGGGATTTTAACCTTAATTGGTTAATTCCAATGGCTCCGGAGCTGGGTGTGTGTGAGCCGTATTCAGCATAAGAAATCATCCTAGGTAGGGCTCTCATCTTCACACATACGCAGGTCGCCATATAGGTCGTCTACGAGAAAAAGACCCGCACCAGACCGCTCCGGATGCCACGCGCCATTATTATGAACGTAGCTTTCGCCCTATATGGCCATGTTATTAAGGGATTTTATGGAATATTAACATCAAGAGATACTTCTGTCGAAATGAGAAATCCTCATTCTGTCTTCTGTTTCCCTTCACACACGTAATATTGGAATACCATTTCAAGATCGTTATTTTCCATAAATTTCGCTGCATTTTTGCACTTATCGCAAATTAAGTAAATTTCGCTTTAAACTGGCCTTGTCGCTTTAATTCGCTATAATTCACGAAAACAAAATCACTAATTTCTTAACCAGAATCATACTATTCGTTAAGGTATCTCCAAATCGCTTCAGAATATTTCTTGTCGCGCTTATCGTTAATGCGAAAAAATCCTGCCTCTAGAAATAGGCATCCTGGACCTATATTCAGGGATTCTGTTGGGCAGTGTTGCCAATACGATGGTTTTCCCGCTAAGTCTAGGTTTATGTACTGTTTGACAGTGGGCAAATTTTCACACAGGGTGGGCAGTGGGAAATTAGTCTTTTCATGTTTATCTCGGGAGAAAATTTTAGTGGTTTCTCAACTACAAGTTTACGCAATATTATAGAGAGTGTAATAATGTGCCAGTACAAATTTAAGTTCTCGATGCCATCAAAAAGCGAGCCGGGGAAAACCTGAACTGCAAGCAGAGCTGAGATGTTATAAGGAAGCAAGGCACGCTTCAGTGCGTCCTTCTTTCTCTAATAGCGACGTGCAACTTTTTTCCATTATCAAATTCACGTAAGGTTTTTCTCCTTCTTCAATCATATAGCTTGGAAGCCGGCGTAAAGATAAATGTATCAGTTGGTAAAATGTGTCCTTTATAAAATGGACTCAAACCACGGACATAGTAAATTTTTGGTGTAAAGTGATGAAATACTGCAATACAAATAAATCCAGTGTAGGTGGGCCAACCAGAAATTAAGTTTCCCTATTTCTTTTCTTGTAAACGCATTTATCCTGGAAATATGTGCATGCGCGACATATCTATGACGTAGCTACCGTCAGTGTTGCCAACTTACATTTTCAAGATCCGCTAAATACTACTAAAAATCCGCTAAAATTCCGCCAAGAAATCCGATCTCAAATAATTAGCAATAAGAAGAAGAAGAAGAAGAAGAAGAAGAAAAGAAAAAAGTAAATTTCTGCACTCACCTGATCTGCGAGCTTCACTGGGAGCCGGCGAGCTAAAACTTGTAGGCGTTTTACTGCCGGGTTCAAACTAGGTGAATCCCCTACCTCAAGGAGCACACACAGAACAGGCCAGTTCATTATACGGTCTACCTTCATAGCATAAATATAAATACTACTCTCTCGCAGTTTCATTATCTGTCTTCATTCGTCAACTGAGAGATAAGTACCCTTTCCCCACGCATTACAAATTTATGATACCATGATCTCATTACATCAAATCAAATAACATGTTTTCATCACGTGATTGCTAGCTCCTGACAAGAAATACGGAATAGCTCAGAGACAGACTGGAGTACAAATTTTAAAAAATGTAAAATGGATAAAACGCTAAATTCCGCTATAATAAATCTAAAATTCCGCCAAAAAATCCGCTGTCCGCTAAATGGTATATTTCTCCGCCGACAGTCTTCTAATTCCGCCAAATTTAGCTGAAAATCCGCTAAGTTGGCAACACTGATAGCTACCGTATACCTGCTGAACAAGTCCCGCTTGGTGTCAGCAGCGGGCGGCAGTGGCTCGTATTCTCTCTCCCGCCGCTGCGAAGTTCGTTCTGTGATAAAGTTTCTACGGCAATCGCGATGGGGCTCTCAAAACAAGAGGCGTGGAATGATCAATGCAGGTGCTGTGCTGATCCATAGCAACGCTCGGCGCTCAGCAACTGTTCTGCAGGTGTTCGACAGACAGGTGTTTGATCATCAACCGTACAGTCCTGATCTTGCTCCAAGTGGTTTTCATCTTTTCTTGTACCTCAAAAATTGTTTGTCCTCTTGTCAGCATTTTCACACAGACGAAGAGCTTAAGACGAATGTCACACGCTGGTTCCATTCCCAGGCGGCAGACTTCTATGACACCAGCATACATAAGTTGATCCCAGGATATGACAAGTGTCTCAATTCTGATGGTGATTATGTAACAAAATAGCTGAAACATTGCTGTATAGGGTGCCTATAATGTTTTTCAGTCTTGATGTCTTTTTTTAAAATAGAGAAAATTTCAGGATGGCCTGGGTGGCCCTCGTATTTGAGGACCTGGTAACATTTGCACTGCCGGGCCTAGTATTGCCATGGTCAAATACGGAAATGGTCATTGGAACATAATTAAAACTAAGCCAAAAATAGAATGAGGCCCGAAATGATAAATTTGCTTTTGTTTATTGGGGTAGGACTAAGAAGAACCAAACAATGCTGCCCTAAGAGCTACTGGACGATGTGATCACTGACATCCTAACGGCGGTCACGGGGCTTCCATTTTACGAGTAATTCGAAGTAATGGGACAAGGATACTTTTTTAAATCCGACTTGCTTTGGGCGGAGTTTCAACCGTGGCTGCCTTATTGAGAATCAGTGACTAATCATAGACTAAGCAGCTGTTCTTTTCAGCGCCCATCATAATCATCATCATCATCTATCATCATCATACTTCCGTATTGTAACGGTTAGCACTATTATCTACCATCCTCGGAGTCTGGGATCGACTAGCCGATTTAATGTTGACAGTGAGGAGGAGGGGGACTGGAATGGGATTAAAAGTTACATTGGTGCGGAGAGAGGTGGGGTGTCCAGGAACAGATACGCCACCTTGAAGGATACGAGCTTAGCATGGTTCTACGGTTAGGTGGTCTGTAACTTGGCCTTCCGGGCCCTGAGTTCAATTCCGGGATGGCCCGTGGGACTTTAATATTGGCTCGGAGACTGGGTGTCTGTACTCCCTCAACATTCCTGCAACTCATACAGTACAGACTATCAGGCAGTTGCTATACACGGCAGACGCCACCCATCTTCATCGAAGGATCTGCCTTATCAGGGCTACATCCGACTGCAATAGCCATACGAAAATATCATCACCACGATCATCATCTTGAACGAAAATTTTTGGTGAACACTTCACATCTACATTTAATAGCTGCGATAGTGAACTGGACATGCCCGCAGTGGTCACACAAAGGCCGGCCTGTTTTCAGAATCCATTAACGTGGGATTTGGCCATCACACACATGCTATGTTGACAGCAAAGTGAACACATTAATGCTGCTGCTTCTTTCTTGAATGTATTCATATGTTACTCATCATCAGAAAAGTACTATGTTTAATTTTCACGATAAATTCCTCCTCAGTAGCTTTTAAATCGAGACCAGCGAAATTCCAGACGGATATATCAACTATTTTCATGTGCGGAAGAAATAATGTTCCTGAATATTACCGGTATTTTTATGTACGCTTTCGATATAAGAACCATAGCCGCCGTTAATTTTCTCGTCTAGCCAAGGCCGTTGATTTTAATTCCACTTACAAGGGCGTGGTTGTGTACTCTCATGTGAGGGACAACTCAGCACATTGTTACGGTATAAAATACGATCCCTTTGCCGTCAGCATGATTACCTGCCTTTGTTTCCAGGTAGCACCAACACCCTGATTCCTCATGGCCAGAGAAAATATTTTCTCCTCTCATTTATTACACTACAGCCTCGTCATTAACTGTGTGTGTGACTTGTATATTTCCTAAAATGTTGGAAATCAAACGTGAATATTCAATATTTGCGTTATACAGTATAGTCATACTAAGTGATTCGTTCCGTGTTTTAATCTCCCTCTGTCAATCAGTGGCAGGTGTCCGCCTCCGAATATCCAGATCGTCGAGATCAAACCCGGCGGAGGTCTTCGGATATTTGAAAGGCGGAAAATATCCGCTCGACACTCCAAGTCGTACGATATCGTGATGTAAAAGATCTCTAGCCGTTTACCCTATAAAATTAATTAAAACCCAGACATAGATCGTCCAACAGAGATCTGGTTTTTCTGCCATCTAGTAGAGAAAACCGGTATGTTGAAATCGACGCGTAGGCAGTCTAACTGCCGTGAAACCAACATTCCTGCACACGGCATCTTAAGCTGTACAATTATTATTATTATTATTATTATTATTATTATTATTATTATTATTATTATTATTATTATTATTATTATTATTATTATTATTATTATTATTATTATTATTATTATTATTATTATACTTTGGTTTCGGCCATCTAAGAACCACGTTTGACAATCTTTGTATTATTTTTAGCCTTCTCTACCGTCACTCAGGGGCTGCCTGGCCGAGGCGGTAAAAGCGTGCTTGGTTCACCCGGAAGGACGTGGGTTCGAATCTCCGTCAGGAAGTCGTAAAATTTCCACTTCCGGGGTGTACATGGCCCTGAGGCTCACTCAGCCTACACCAAAAATGAGTACCAGGTTCATTCCTGGGGCAAAGGCGGCCGGGCGTAGAACTAACCACTCTACCCCAACAAGTGCCGAGGTTACGGATAGTGGAAGCCTTTACCTTCTACCGCTCCAAGGGCCTTCATTGCCTGTACAGAGATGACTTTGCTTTTACCGTCACTCTCTGACAGTGCTTCCTTCTTCTGTCCTTCTGTGTAGGGTAACTCTTTTTTGTCACCTGTGTCTCCCTAGTATCCTAGAAACTGAGGAACGTTTTAACGAATTGTTTAAATCGATTTCTGTCCATGATATAATTTTCCGTAACCCCAACTTAATCAACTCCAGCCTCGCTTCTCGAAACCATTTCAGCTATGCCTTCCTCTTCCTGAAGAATTCAGAGATTAATATAGAACTGTACACTTCTCTTCCTCTTCTGTTCTTTGCTACAATTCTTTGTTAGATTTCAGTCTCTTCTCGCCATTTTTTAATATTTCGGCCTAGATTTGTTTCTGAACATTTTCTTTTTCTCTTCTGCATATCTTCAAGCCCACCTTTCCCAATGATATTCAATGTTTCTGCTGCAAGCTGGCACTCAGGTTTAACAACAGTGTCTTGCCTTACTTTAGAGTCATATGATATAACCTTTCTGTTGTAGATGTTCCTCGTCAGTTGAAATGGCATTTCAATTTTTCTCGCATGCTCTTCAATGCCATTTCTTTCCGACCTATTCTCTTGCAGTTTTTTCCCAAATACTTAAATGTGTTAACTCATTATTTATTTATTTATTTATTTATTTATTTATTTATTTATTTATTTATTTATTTATTTATTTATTTATTTATTTATTTATTTATTTTTATTTAAATCGATACAACCAACTGTGAACTACGATTACACAAGCTACCTGCCTACATTTCTTTGGATTACACCTTTTTGTTTATATAATAACCAGAGATTTTTCAACCTCGCGCTTCCTTTCAACCATTCATCCACTGAAATGTTCCGCGGTTTAGCAGGATCTTTCACTGGATAATCCCTCAATCCCGCAACTTTATTTTTAAAGATGCTCTCTGTTATGTCCTCTAGTCTTATATTACAGTATTTACCTGCATGTCTTTATGAACCTCCCTCAGTGAGCGGGGATGAGATTCGCATTTTTCCTGGAAAGTGAGCAATTGGTGCCTCAATCTTTCCTGGGTTCATTGTCTTGGAATGACCGTAAAATGTTAACCTTCCTTTTGTTTTTTGTAACAGTGGTGATATTTTCGACTGTTGCATATAGTTCCTTGTTTCACATAAGGTGGAAGATATAACCCTCGGACACTTTCTTAGGCCCCAAAATCTTTCTGAAGGACGTTCTTTCCTTTTTGCTCAATTATTTTTTACATGTTTGCTAGCGTTTCTGCAGCGTAAAGACATGCCGTACTGACCGCTATGTGCAGTAAAATTACAGTTTAGGCTGGTAGGAGATGGACCTGCATATGTATTATCATGGCACATTTAAATGCCAGTTCCATCTTCCTTGCTCTGTCCCCCACTGCTCCCTTTTCACTGCCATTGGCGGTAACGATCTCGCCAAGGTACTTACATTTCATGGTCCTCTGGACAATTCTATAGGAAGTCTCAATGCAGTGAGTGGAGTCTGCCTTTTCCGATTCTATATACTCGGTCTTTACGAGGGAGATCCGTAAGCCTGTTTTAGTGGCTATTTCTTGAAGTATTTCCACCTAGTTTCCTGATGTCTGAAGATTGTCTGCTAGGAGCACAACATCATCAGCGAAACACAAATATTATTATTATTATTATTATTATTATTATTATTATTATTATTATTATTATTATTATTATTATTATTATTATTATTATTATTGCTTCTTGTCTGGTTATATTCATATGTTCATCATCATCAGTCAAGTTCTCTGTTTAATGTACGTAATAAATCCTTCCACAGTAGTTTTTAAATCGTGACCAGCAAAAATCTACCGACACGAGACTGACGCATTTTGAAACGATTTTGAGGTATCTTAACAAATATATGATCCTAGTTAAGAAATTAGCTATTTTATTTTCGCGAATTACAGTTAATTAAATCGATAAGGTCAGTTTAGAACGAAATTTGATTATTTTGCGATAAGTGCGAATACCTTCATGTGCGGAAGGAATAATGTTCGTGAATATTGCTGGTAAATTTACGTACACTCTCGATTTCGTATTCATAGCCTTAGTTGTAAATCAGTGATTAATGCTCAATAGTTGCGTTCCGCATTTTAAGCTGTAGGTACCTATTTAATTGTTTTCTTTCACTAGTGTTTTTTGCGACGAGGAACATCTACAATAAAAAAGTTATATCGTAGGTAGGTAAGGGTTATTCTTCCCGAAGGCAGGTCCGAACCTCCGCAGAGGTGTTCCTGAGCCTGAGTTTACGTGCGGTAGGGTGGCCAGTTCCTTTCCGCTCCTCCATTCCCTTACCCCCACCAACAGCGCGTGGCAACCCATCCAACTCCTGACCACGCCCAATGTTGCTTAACTTCGGAGATCTCACGGGATCCGGTGTTTCAACACGGCTACGGCCGTTGGCAGTTATATCGTATGACTCTAAAATAAGGCATCTAGACACTGTTGTTCAACCTGAGTGCCAGCTTGCAGCAGAGTGGCGCAATCTAAGGGGGACATTTAGAACTGTTTCTCGGTAGGGGACTTGCTAGTCTCGTCTCGTGCAACTCCCTGAGACCAATACTGATGCTATGCAGGCTTAGGCTTGTGCCTGCTGAGGTACATTGCCCCACGCTGTCCGCTAGGGAGTTGCCGTATGGAAGCAAACCTCCTGACTTTGATTCAAAGCCAGCAGCGTTTGTTGGTTCGTTACGAAGCACTAGTACAGCGAACGACCGAAGATGGTTGATTTTAACATGTTTTCGATTACAGGTTACGTTTATTAAACTAAAATTTTAGAAGTAAAGACGGCAAATGAAGTGCAAAATTATTGGGAGTTGTGCAACCCTGCAACAATACCATACACCGCCCCTGGTATGTAGTGAAGTTTGTATTGTTGGATTATAGGTGAAGTTTTCGTGAGTTCTATGCCATTCTTTATTAATATAACGTCGTGACGAATATTTTCCCTCGTTTGTCGTTGATGCACGTAGGCCTATACTCAGTAAGCGAGTGAAAATATAGAACTTCACCGACGGTAAAATACCATTTAAATTATTTAGTCCCAGTGTATTTTTGAGAAAACCATGACTGTACTATCACGAAGCGTCACCGGGTGAAACTGTAAGCACGTTATTTAAAATCGGCTCTAGATTAAGTTATGATGGTGTCGTCACTGTCGTGAATATCAATTTGGAAATATGTGCTTATGGTTCAAAATATTCTTGAAAGACGTTTCTCAGGTAGACCTTTCCACGAAAATTGCAGTGTTATAAAATGGTAATGTTGTCTTTAGAGAGTGTAGTAGGGATACGATTGCTTATATATAAAAAATATGTTTGCAGCTGGGGTAACGAATGCGTTCACAGCACGCCACTGCAGCATTGATAGTATCTCTCATGTGAGTATCTTGGTTTTCAAAGTTCGGCCGAATCAAATCCAACAGTTCGGAAAAAACTGACGACCATACACAGAAAGTTCTTGTAATCTGCAGGCTCTTGTACGTGCAGAGTTCTTAAGAGACTAACATGAGTAAATCGTGGTTTATCTCTCAACCATTCCTTCATTCATAGATGTTTCTTCTTTTTTCATCAACGCACAATAATGCTGCAACAGCTACAGCCAACTTACAATGTTTTCTTTGGGACAGTGAAAACCTGGGCAATGTACATAATATTTTCAGGTCGTAGTGAACTTCCCAGATTGGGGTGTTCTTACAGACTGGCGGACCGGTGCGCCAACCCACTCAAATGTGAATGGGCCCCTTTAGAGAAACAGGACAAGGGTTGGACATACTTTCATACTCTACATAGAATACATTGTCACGTATGATCTCGGCTGCATATTGTGCTATTTGCATACATTTTGTACAAACTCTGAGGTAAATGTTGTTATTATGTATTTACTGTAGTTGGAGAACACGTCCGTCTTGAAACTCCCTCACACTTTCTTTTGTTTTGCACAAATAAGAATAATTATCATGGCTTCTTTCGCTCCTTTCTTTTGTTCGTCCTGGGTGAAACGATTCTCTTGGCTCCTTCCGCTCCGTCTTTTGTTCATCCCGGATAAGAAGATTCTATTATTTAGCTTCCCTCGGTTCCTCTTTTGTTAATCCAAATAAGACTACCGTCTTGTCTCTTGGTCCCGCTTATTCTTTGATTCAGTCTAGATAAGGCAATTCTCTTTGCTTCCACTCTCTCCTTCTTTCGTTCCTTCTCGAAAAGTTTTTACAGTTGGCTTTACGTCGCAGCGACACAGAGAGGTCTTCTGGCGACGATGGGGTAGGAAAGGGCTATAAGTGGGAACGAAGCGGCCGTGGCCTTAATTAAGGTACAGCCTCAGCATTTGCCTGGTATGAAAATTGGAAACCACAGAAAACTATCTTCAGGGCTGCCGACAGTGGGGTTCGAATCCACTATCTCCCGGGTGCAAGCTCACAGCCCTCCTCGAAAAGACAATCACAGTCACTTCTGTTTTCTTCCCGGATAAGACAACAAGGCAAAAGAATATTCCGGCATGTGAAAACTAGTAATGTTATCCCCTTTTATATCCCACTAACTAGTTCTGAAAGTTTTTTCGAAGGCGCTGAGGTGACGGAATTCTGTCCCGCAGGAGAAATTTTAACGTGTCAATAAATCTACCGACTCGAGGCTGACGTATGTGAACATCTTCAAATACCACCGGACTGAGCCAGGATCGAACCTGCTAAGTTGAGGCCAGAGGGCAGCACCTCAACCGTCTGAGCTACTCAGCCCGGCAGGCATGTAAAAAATACATTATTTTTTTACCCGCAAAAATGAATTAAAACTCAACAATAGGCCGCCCAATTGTGTTCCAGTTACTCTGCCATCTGATAGAACATGAAAATTGACCACGTAGGTAGCCTAATTATGTCATACAAAACGCAGTATGAGTGCATATACCAGCGCATATGCTAGCGCTTATGTTCTACTTATAAACAATCAGACGGCCGCTCGGGGATGTTCACCAGCGCTAGCCGTCTAATGCGCCCTCTTGGGATTGTAAACCTGATTTTCGAACGCTCAGCAGTAGGCTGGTACCTGGTACAGCAGGACTACAGTTGCTGTCAACACATCAACAATGGCTGGTGTATTCAGTAACGACGAATACACAGATATCATTTTAATCTATGGGGAATCTGGTTGGAATGCAACCGAAGGTAGCAGACGGTTTCCATAAGAGTTTGCAAATACACTAGAGTCCAAAGTTAAGCATAAGTTAGGAGTAAGCAGGGCAACAGGAAATAGACCGCAAACCGCACAACATATGCACCTACCACCCTTACGTGTTCGCTCTGTATAGGAAAGGAATGTTCCCTGCTTTGACTAGCGGCGTAACCGCAAGGTAAACACATCCAGTGCCTGCGCCCCATATTCCCTCAGTCGTGTTTGCCCTGTTATAGTGTGCGGAGTGTAGCCTCGTGGTGAACGTGACAACATAATGGCACAACGACGCCATTTGGTCCCCGTTTTGCAGGGTAGAATACTCGGCCGCCTGGAAGCAGGCCAGACACAGACCGAAGTCGCCGTATCCTTGAATGTGCCACAAAGTGTCATTTCCAGGCTTTGGAGACGATTTCCAAACACAGGAGATGTTAGTCGTAGGCCAGTACCAGGTCGACCAAGGGTAGCCAACCCACAGTAGGATCGATATCTGACCTTAACCGCCCGACGAAATCGGAGTGCACCTGCAAGACAATTGTCGGCTGAAATTGCAGCCGTCTCAGGGTTTGCCGTTTCCCGGCAAACTGTGTACCGGAAGCTCAGAACAGCAGGGCTGTTTGCCCGACGTCCAGCGGTGTGCGTCCCCCTCACTCCAGCGGAGTCAACATCGAAACTGGACCATGAATGAATGGAGGCATGTGCTCTTCACAGATGAACCCGCTTCAGTTTGCAAAACAATTCCCGTCGCACATTACTCTGGAGAGAACTGGGTAGCCGGTACAACCACAGGAACATCGTGGAACGGGACCAGTATGGTGGTGTTGGCGTCTTGCTGTGGGGCGACATCATGTTGAATGGCCATACGGACCTGCGCATCTTCATGGGTGATCCGAGGCACACTGTTAACGATCGAAGATACAGGGGTGAGGTACTGAGACCACATGTTCGACTCTTCAGAGGTGCGGTTGGTCCAGACCTCCTCTTATTGGACGATAATGCCCGACCGCACCGCGCTACTCTGGTGGATCAATTTCTTGCTGGGGAAGACATTCATCGCATGGACTGGCCTGCGAGGTCTGCGGATCTGAATCCTATAGAAAATGCCTGGAATGTATTGGGGAGGCGAATTGCATCCTGTTAGCCTCCACCAAGGACCCTCCAAGACCTTCGCATTGCCCTTTTGGAGGAATGGGATCGACTGGCACAAGAGCTCTTGGACCATCCGATAGAGAGCATGCCACGTCGCTGCGAAGCATGTGTGGCCGTTAGGGGTAACCATACACCCTATTAACAGCATATTTTGTTGTGGAGGACATTGCCAAGTTCTGTTAGTTGTTTTCAAAGCTATCAGGACATTTCTGACACTGTTTTTTGGGCAAGTGATGTGACATATGGTGTGTGATTCAGCTTCCGTTTGTTCAGCAATCCGTCTGACATTCCTATCAGGTGGTATGGCCTCGTTTAGTGATTATGCTTAACTTCTGGACACTAGTGTAGCCGCCGTGTATTACGCCAAAAAGTTGCAGTTCAGAGCTAATGGATCGCTCAAGACACATACAAGCACCTTTTTTTGGAGAGTGGAATGATTGTACGCATATAAATTAATCAGTTATTTTAATTTACTTTCTGCATCTCTGACGTATTTTACAAATGTACCCTGTTACAAAACAGGTGTAGTAAAATACAACTGAAATACAGCACGTTGTAGAACGCCTTTGTAAACCAGCGATGGGGCAGCCCATTCATCATCAGTGCATGCGGGGCACTTATACGTAGATAGTAAGGGGTTGGAGAGCCACCTGGTATAAACGTGGCTCCCCATAAAACAACAATCACCACCATCATCTACCGTATTCAAACCCGCATTTTAGAATCCCATTGCCTCAGTCTGCAACTTGGACGGCGGCTGGCAAGCGGCGAACCGATAGGGCTCTGCAGACGACTGGTCTGTTCCAAAATTCTCGAAATTCTTATCATTTCTCTCGCAGTTAATGACCACCAGTTCAGCCTGCATCTCAACCTACCCAAGGATAAAACATCTCTGTTGTTCTGATAGAGATCGAATTTATTTATTGGTAGAATAATGGCCTTGGCAGAGAACTCAGCTGCATTTATAAATTTAGCTGGCGAGCTTTAATAACACAAACAAATAAATTTCTAGATTCAAATACATCGCCGGTAACATTGGTTTTAGCTTTCCATCCCGTAGTAAGTTATTGGTGACCACGATCTGTCCTCGTTTTGTGACACGTGGCCAGCTGGTTCGAGTCTCGTTGACGGAAAAGTAAAACCTGCAGAATATTGACTGGCGGGGTAGCAGAGCTGGTGGTGTGCAGTTCCTCATCACTAGAATGTGTGTCAGAGTTTTGGATTCAATTTGAGGCCTCCTCAGTGCTCATATAGAGTGTTGATGGTGATTCGTCTTCATCCGTTGGATAGGGATGTTAAGCCTTTAGCAGATCCCTTGGTGTTATTTGACAGTAGTTTAGGTGCTGACAATGGGATTCACTCTCTCCCTGTCATTATTAGATAGTGCGGAGATGTTCGGAACTGAACCCTAGCCTTTGGCACGCAATCCAGAGATAAGAAACTGTATACTACAACCTCTCGTACACTGCCAACACACACTCACTCTGATTCCTACTTCCTCTTTCTGCGTCTCTCGCTTTGACCGTCTCTGTCTCACACGCTCTGTCTCTCATTCTCTCGCTGCGTCACTACTTCCCTCTCTCTCTCTCTCTCTCTCTGAATTTCTCTCACTCAATCGCTCATTCTCTCACTGCATCACTACTTCTCTCTTTCTCCTATTTTGTCTCTCATTCTCTCGCTGCGTCACTACTTGTGTCTATCTTTGTATCTCTCTTTCTCTGACTCTCTCACTCTGTCTCTCATTCTCTTACTGCTTCACTACTTCTGTCCCCCTCTCTCTCTCTCTCAACCCCAATGTTGTCACTCATTCTCTCGTCACTACTTCCATCTCTCTCTCCCTCTTTCTATGGATCTCTCTCACTCTGTCTCTCATTCTCTTATTGCGTCACTACTTCTCCCTCTTTCTCCTATGGTGTCTCTCATTATCTCGCTGCGTCACTACTTCTCTCTCTCTCTCTCTCTCTCTCTGGTCCTGTTTCTACTCATTTCTTTGACACTCACGTTCTTTTACTCTCTCTCTCTCTGTCTCTCACTGATTCACCCTGTCCCCGATTCTTTTTTATCCAATTGCTTCCGCCCTCCCTCTACCACTCACCCCCCTCTCTCTCTCGCTCTCTCTCTCTCGCTCTCTGCCTGTCTCTCTCTCTGATTCACCCTGTCCCCGATTCTTTTTTTTTTCAATTGCTTCCTCCCTCCCTCTACCACTCTCTCTCTCTCTCTCTCTCTCTCTGTTCCTGCTCTTTTTTCCGACACTCCCTTTCTCACTCTCTATAGCTCTCTCAAACTTTCTGAATACCTATCTCACTCCCATTTGATTCGATTTGTTCAACGTACCCACAATGAGTCAGGCCTAGAGGCGCAGCACACCTGCGCTAACTCCCAGTTCCTGTTGGCGCTCAGCGCGGTATGCTAGGAGCGACCTCGCCGAAACTTTAGGAATACTAATTTGTGCATCACTGCGCAGTTGCTTTTCCTCTTCCATCATCCGTTTCATTATGAATATCTGTGTTTAATTTATAACATATTATTCTATGGTATGGTTGTTCGATCGATCGATCATGAAAAAAAATTGTAATATTTGACTTTCTCCAATTTTGCTATAGTTCCGTCACTGATAGCACGAAGAGATGTTAACACAGAAAACTCCCAAGGAGCGTCCTGATTTAATAGGCAGATAATCACATATTACTACCATTGTCACTGGAATGCTGCCAAAATGACAGCTTGTTGCTCAAACATGCCTCAAAAGAATAAACACATACACATAGTTTTCGGTTTTAATAAGATCCGAAGGGTAACAAACCATGCTTATGTCTTAAAACGTCCATTTATTCTCATGAACGCTGAAGGTTGACGGATGTCAAATACATGAACATGAAAATAAATATCCTCAACTTGTTTCCAGTCATTCGACCATCTAGAGGCGAGGATAGGAATTATACCGGCTGTTGGCAGTGCTTAATGACTGACAGACTAATTGAAATTATACTGGAGAGTGTCAATGGAATGAAAGACTACAGGGAATACCGGAGTACCCACAGAAAACCCTGTCGCGCCTCCACTTTATCCAGCACAAATCTCACATGGAATGAATGGGATTTGAACCGTGGAACTCAGTGGTGAGAGGCCGGCGCCCAGCCTCCTGAGCCACGGAGGATCACGGATGTTAAGGACATAATCCCATTAAAGGGTATATTTTTATGTAAGTGTCCATTGCTACGCCATAACTATGTTGTAACATCGGATCCCGTTGAGATCTACGAACTTGAGCAACAATGAGCCTGGTCATCACTTGGAAGGGTAACCGGATGCACTTCAGTCTAAAAGTATTGTTTAGAGTACCCAGTCTAACATTCCTGTTTTCTTGAAATATACAGTCCCAGTCATGAACCAAACCCCATGGCACAAAAGCCCCGAAGGGCCATGGACTTCATACCGAAAGCCTGCAGATTACGAGGTGTCCTGTGGACGGCAGAACGAGTTCTCTCGGCCGTTATTCTTTGCTTTCTAGACCGGGGTCGCTGTCGCCGGCAGATCACTCCACAATTATAATCACGCAGTTTGATTGGACTTCGAACCAGCCCTGATATCCAAGTAAAAATCACTCGAAACTGGCCGGGAATCGAACCCGGGGCCTCTAAGTAAGAGGCAGGCACGCTTCCCCTACACCGCGGGACCGGCTCTCCCAGTAATGAGTCTATGTTTAATTCCTTTGGTTCAATTATTGTACTCCCACCTGCCGCGGCAAGCACAGACTATGTGATGAGAAGTTTCTGTCTCGTCGTCTAGGTTGTTCCTTAGAATTCTCATTTTATTTAAGTGTTTCTTGCCAGGTGCATGTCCTGTGAGGGGTGGTACTATAAATCTTAAAGTGAATTCCACTACACTTAAGTAGTGTTTCGGTTGTTTCCTTATATATGACCCTTTGATACCTGTTGTTGCATTCCACCCTTGAATTCTTCCTCCCTGGATCCGCTCCTGATAACTTCCCTAATGGAACTGTTTCGGGTTCTACTAAGCATTAAACTGATCCTTGTCCAGCAAGTTATCTTCGTAAATTTAGCTAGAGAAGGAGCTGAAAGGAAGTGACCTACCACATGTAAACTATGGCTCATTATGCCTAATCAGCTTCCCCTAGCTTAGCTGCGGACTCTAAGTCAACAAACTCCAGGTTTAGATAAGGAACAAATTTTTGAAGCTCAAATTAATCTCTGATGCAGTACGTATCGTCTACTATGGCTACTAAATTGTTTCCTTCCTCCCTCCCCGGAAAGGAGAGTTGGGTGTATAGATGTTGACGCCATCTCTCAGGCCAGGACATAAGTGCAGGAGAATGGAAAACTACGAAAACCATTCTCAGGACAGCCGACGGTGGTGAGTCTTCTGAATACAGAGGCGTATAGCAAAGATAGAGCCGTGGCCACCGCTCCTCTGCTAGGTTGGTTGGTCGTAGTGCAGAGCTGTCGAGCCACGGTCCAGCCGTAGCCACTTGTGGGCCGAAATCTATTCTGCATCCGCCGCCATATATGGCCTATACTATTCTCAATCTCATCCTTGATTCTGAAAATTGGCTGAGGTCTGAGTGATGTTGGTAATACCATTCCTGATACAGCCAGTCACTGTGTTAGGATGGATGATTAGCTTGTAAGAATGGTTGGTGTGTACACATCAATGGGCTTGGCTGACCGATACATAAAAGCACCTTGTGGATCAGTGAGAAAGTAACGGCAAAGTCTCTCTCTCTCTCTCTCTCTCTATCTCTCTTAATTTCCTTAACACGCCCTTTCAGTGACACCTGATGCTGGTAATGTAGGGTAACATCTCAAACTTTGTACTGAGAACTAAGTATACACATCGAGCGAGTTGGCTGTACGGTTCGTGCCATATAGCTGTTAGCTTGCATTCGAAGGTGATGGGTTAGAACTCTACTGTCAACAAACCTGAAAATTGTTTTCCATGGTTTCCCATTTCACACCATGCAAATGCTCGCCTTCTTCTTCTTCTTATCCTTATTCTTATTCTTATTCTTATTCTTCTTATTCGTAGGATTTCGTCTCCCTATCAAGGTTGCGATCCAATTGATTGTGATAAATCGGGAAACAGCGGCTCGAAAGATTCCAATGGAACTTCGTCCACACCAGCGGCGCAGGTCAAGCCAGAAATTCGTCCGCCTGCTGTCCTAGAGCTGTTCTAACCTACCGTCACCATAAGATATGTTTTTGTCCTGCGAGGGAAGACGAACAGCAAAACACTACATATACACAACTCCAGTTTTAGAATGTTAGTACATGGCAAAAATACGTACTTCGTAGTGATTGCAGTTTCAGTGTCACTGTGCTGGAGCATTTTCAGATCCTCTGAAAGTACTAAATTTTGAAGGAAAATAACTTTTTGAACGGCCCCGTCAGCTGATACTTGTATATTGAGCCGAACATTTCTTTGTGTGCAAATGACCACCAAATTAGTCAATTGATCGCTCATCCACTTCATTCAGTGGAAGAGAATCCCTCTGGCACATTACGTATGCACACCACATCTGTAGAAATATCCGCTGCTGTCGCTCTAAGACCCAAAGCTATACGAGTAAATGACAACCAAGCTACCTTAGGATACAATAAAGTAAACTTGAAAAGGTTGCAAAACAATCTGAGTACCAGATGAAAACATCCGCAGTTCCAACCTTTCAAGCAAGCAACTCAATGTGGAAAACATCCTAGGGATATGAGCTACGAATTTTAGGTAAATAAAATATAATAAAATATGATAATTATTCCTCGGATGTTTAGGTGGTAATAGGTTAGAATGCAAAGTAAATTGGTGTGTAGGAAGTGTCATGCAACCCGTTGTACCATAATGTAGGAAGAGTAGAATAAACTCAAGGAGTTCTATAGGCTGTACCCCTAATATCCATGCAAACCTCATAGCATAACCGTTGTACAGTGTAGAGTATACTCTTGTTACTGGCTTAAGTAAGTTTGCATTCTAACCTATCAGCACCTAATAATCCGGACTCTAATGATAATACAGTCTTTATTTTTTCTAAAAACTACAATATTTTTCTTAATCCTCGATATCCAGTCGATTCGATTAGTAGATTGCCTTTGTCTACCACTACGAGCGCTAATGTGTGTCAATGCAGAGTTTCACTTAAGCCGTTGTAACTACATTCGGTGTGGAAATTTTTCGAAAAACGCCTGTGTGTATTGTACCAAGGAACACATTACAAAAATAATTATGTAAATAAGTTAATTTATCTACGATTTGAATAAAAAAAGAAAACGAGTAAAGAAACAAGCGATTTTAGGCATTTTCCCGTAATTGCATTTAGGCCGGAAGTGATTTTCGATTATTTTTTACTTTGATAGAGCTATATTGAATATTGAAGCACCCAAAAGGGAGAGAAGACTAAACGAAATGAAACCACTTGCTGAGAGGGTATGATATGTTATTTCAGTGATTACAAAATCGAGTCCAATTTTCAAAGAAGTTGGCAGCACCAGCTCACTTATCACTATGACGTTGCTCCCCCTCTGGTCTGGATGCATGCGCTGATTCGGTTGAGAAGGGTGTCATAAAGCCGTTGTATCCTCTCCTGAGGCAAGCTGGGCCACGACTGTATTAACCGGTCCTTGATATGCTGGATACTAGCTCTGGAACTGAGTTGACAGCCGAGCTGGTCCCACTCATGTTCAATCGGGGACAGGTCTGGGGATTTTCCACGACACGGGAGGATCTCAACATCATGGAGACAATTCATAGAGACACGTGCCGTGTGTGGACGAATTGAAATATGGCCCCACAATACTGTCACATGAGGACGCAGGATGTTCGTGGGGTACCACTGTGCCGTCAGAGTTCCCTCAATCACCTGAAGAATGGGACCTCTCCCCTGATCGCCGCCATTCTCTCAGACGATGGTCACCCGTGGTAGAGCAGGACCGCGATTCATCGCAGAACTCAATGCGACGCCATTCATCAGCAGTCCACGCTTCCCGATCACGGCGCCACTGTGTTGTGGCGTTAACAGCAGCCTACACATGGGACGGTACTTCACTAGTCCGGCTGCTGCTACTCCCCGACCAATGGTGCGGAATGACACAGAATGTTGCAGGGAATCCAGTACTTGTTCCCGGATGGCAGGCGCAGATGTGAAGGGGTTACGATGTGCTTGGTCAGACGTTGGCCGGAACCTTGATGACGAGTAGGCCAACCCTCACGTTCGGGCCACTGTCACACCCAAATTCCCACAAGTCTGGATATTGCACGATTTGGCCAGCCGGCTGATAACACCGCCTCACACGAATACGCGGCATCTCCATGCCTTCCACAGTGATCACTCAGCATCGGATGCAGTTTGTATACCGTACCATGCCTGGCACCAACACTAAACACGAACATTAATGCACTCAGCTGACCGTTCTACCTGGCACAGAGAATTGCAACTCTAATCATCTACATACCCTTTTGGATGGTTCAGTTCTTTTGTCGGGCAGTCATTTTCATGCCCTTCGTGACCTTTAAAGGATATATCCGCTTCCTTTTTCTCTTCATTTAGAGGATAGAGGTGGCATGATGATCAACTCGTTCTACTTCCCCACAAAACACTAATCCACTCAAGACTGGTTTATTTAAATACCTTCAAAAACCACCAAACTAAGCCAAAATCGAACCAAGGAACTTGGGCACAGAAAGTCAGCGGCTCTACCGTCTAAGGCACTCAGCTCAACTCGATAAAGGATGTTACACTACAATAACAAGGGAAATTGTTAGATTTGGTGCGCCAACAATACGACAGAGCTTGTAGTTCTATAATTGGAGACTTCAGTCATCTGATAGTCCATTATCGGTAACTTAATATACTCGGAAAACCACCGCCATACTAGCCAGCGAGTAAATGACCATGATGAATAATCAGCACTCTGTTTGTGCAAGAAGGTTTGCAAACTCAGCGGGGGATTAGAATCTATTTAACGCCTTAGCTCTTATGCAAACCTTCCAACAGAGACGCAATGCACACGTGTAGTATCCAAGGTCCTATTGTCAGAAAGTATGAGTATTATCTGTTTAAAATGCATGCCAGGAGCTATTGCTTGTTTACGTTCGATGCTCTGTCTTCCGGCTCTGTCGCCAGATATAGTAGTGCGGGAAATCTATAACTGGCCAGGTAGTCAGTGATCTTTGGCGATACAGTGGTTCCTTTCGCTGTAACGTCGCTAGTCCCTCAACAGTTGAGACACATTTTATTCCGAATTCGCCCTGTTGTTGTTTTCTCTACATTATAGCACTACCGAATTCTTCTCTAAAATTCATCTGTCCTGTTAGTAATATGAGACTCATGTGATGGCCATACTCGCTCCACTGACATGCAATCGTATTGTGAATAAGTAATTCCCCCCCCCACCTCGTTGGTGACGTGGTCTTCCAATATGATCTCGAAAATTCCGCGATACACCCCGAATTTCGAAGGTCTCCAGTCGGATCATTGACGAAGGCTTTTAACAATGATATACTCATGGGCTGGGGTTCTGTCTGGAATTAACGGCATGAATTCTGAACTGAGGGGTAGAACGGCGTTCACTTGATACGAGATTTTCTCACTTTCTTATTTACAGGAGGAAAACGCACAGTGATAATTCCAAGGTCTTGGGTTCGTTTTCCGATCAGTTCACGGATATTAATTCTGGTCTTGAGTTTTTTCAGTTTGTTTTACGTCGTGCCGACACAGATAGGTCTATGACGGCGACGAAGGGATAGGGAAGGCCTAGAGGTGGGAAGAAAGTGGCCGTGGCCTTAATTAAGGTACAGTCCCAGCATTTGCCTGGTGTGAAAATGGGAAACCACAGAAAACCATCTTCAGGTCTGCCAACAGTGGGGTTCGAACCCACCATCTCCCGGATGCAATCTCACAGCTGCGCGGCCCTAACCGCTCGGCGAACTCGCCTGGTAGGGACTGAGAAGTAGAACGGGCTTCACTTGATACGAGATTTTCTCACGCTCTTAGTTACGGGAAGAAAGCGCACAGTGTGAAGATGACGCTACTGACCGAGTATACATAGACGAACAGTGGTTGCCATGGTTACGTTGGTATCGGGAAATTAATAACGCTAATTCCAGATAGACCCCAGCCAAAAACATCATCGTCATCATTTTCATTTCCCCGTTTCCAGCTCCTGCCAGGTCGGGGTGTTGATGGCACTTCAGCGTTTGCTCTCATTCCATAACTATGCTTCAGTAATTGTATTCCAGCCCAGTCTTATTTTTCTTACACTGTTCTTGACAGAGTCTATCCACCTTGCTCTGGGCCTCCCTCCTGCCCTCTTTCCCTCTATCTTAGCATCCAACATTTGTTTTGGTATCCTTCCCTCCTCCATCCACATAATAATCCTATTTATTCTTCTCCATTCTATCACTCAGTTTTTTCACCTCTACTTCTTTTCTGACCTCAAAATATCTTATCTGTTTCTCCTTGTCTTCCCTACCATACTCCTCAGGAACTTCATCTCAATGGCCTGAATTGTTTTCTCATCACTTGCTGTCAAAGTCCAAGTCTCTGATGCATACGTTCCAATTTTAATAAACCCTGGTGTACAAGGTACAATATCAATCTACTTTTCTAAAAATCCATTTTCTTTTTTTTTTTAATTTTTCCCCACGATACTACTCAATTATAAATGAATAAATTTATTATATTTCCACACTAAAAAAAACCGGGTGAGTTGGCCGGGTGGTTAGTAGCGCGCAGGTGTGAGCTCGCATCCGGGAGATAGTGGGTTCGAACCCCACTATCGGCAGCCCTGAAGATGATTTTCTGAGGTTTCCCATTTTTACACCAGACAAATGCTGGGTATGTAACTTAATTAAGGCCACTGCCGCTTCCTTCCCATTCCTAGGCCTTTCCTGCCCCATCGTCGCCGTAAGACCTATCTGTATCGGTGCGACGTAAAGCAACTAGCAAAAAAAACAAAAAAATTAAAGTAATTTCAAATAAACATACATCCTTCCTCAATATAAACTTAAATTTGTACTTCCAAAATAATTAGAATCCTATGAACATCATCTCAGTGTGAGATGCTTCACCTTAAACTTTTTTTGCATTCTAGATATACTTTCTAGCATACCTTGTAGGCCTACATCATCTGTTTAAATTTCATACAGACTTCTCTGTCCCACACTATGTTTCTTTCACTCTGGATAAACGTATTTCTCCAGAAAGATATCAGTGCTTCAGCTTCAGAGTATAAGTTTAAGAGAATTAGGAAGAATCCTTTTCTCGTACATTTTTGTACAGTGATCCCTTATATAACGTGGTCTTTGGAGTATTTCCTATCAGCAAAATATCATTTCTAGGCCAACATATAAGTAGCGTTCTTCCTTAACCCGACACTGTCCAACAAATGCAGTAAGTTCCCACGATTACTCTATATATTTTTCCTTTCTCTTGTTGTCAAGATATTTGTTGATATTTTTTAGACCTTGTCTAACCACTTGATAAACAGCAAAACTTGGGTACGATATGTAATTAACTCTCATGCGCTAACCCATTAGCCATTCCACGCTGCTAAAGTCGCTTTCGTACGTGCTTGTTTGGTTGTCTTGGCCCAGGAATTCTGGTAAGTTTATAGCCTTTACTGTGCGAAGTAGAAAGTCATAATTTGGAGGCAGTGGCAAGACGCCAGCCTGTTTCCCATCGATACTGGTTGACCAGTTAAGTGGCAGCGCTCGAAGTCCTCATGAATCAACCGGAAAGAGACATTAATAACGCCATATCATTCATGTCTTGTGTTTTATATAAGAATAATAATATAAATAGTGGCACGAAGTGTGACGTAATGGAGATAAATCAATGTAGAATGCATGTCATACTGGTAGCGCTGACATAGGGTTACAATGGTGTTTATTACGGCCCTATTATCATTCATATCCTGGCCCGCTGGCCTCAGAGGTCACACACTGCACGTGTATCAATACCCTAGGTCAGTCAACTGGAGTCTTGGTCTCCATCATCATAACGAGGTAATTATACTCGTAAAAAGGGAGGATAAAATATCCTGGTGTGTCATCAACATCGTACGGTGTCCAGTGTCAGGATAACAGTGTGACAGCCGCAGTTCACATAGCGTATGTAAAACAGCCTGAGGGTTTCAGGCTACGCTTTTCAAACCAGACATTTTAATAAATAATAACAATACATTCTTAAGGTTATCCTAGATCGCAGTTCACATAGCGTATGTAAAACAGCCTAAAGGGATTCAGGATACGCTTTACAAATCAGACATTTTTATTAATAATAACAATACATTCTTAAGGTTATCCTAGATCGCAGTTCACATAGCGTATGTAAAACAGTCTGAGGGATGCAGGCTACGCTTTTTAAATCAGACATTTTAATAAATAATAATAATAATGCATTCTTACGGTTATCCTAGACCGCAGTTCACATAGCGTATGTAAAACAGCCTGAGGGATTCAGGCTACGCTTTTCAAATCAGACATTTTAATAAATAATAATAATAATAATAATACATTCTTAAGGTTATCCTAGATCGCAGTTCACATAGCGTATGTAAAACAGCCTGAGGGATTCAGGCTACGCTTTTCAAATCAGACATTTTTATAAATAATAATAATAATAATAATAATAATAATAATACATTCTTAAGGTTATCCTAGATCGCAGTTCACACAGCGTATGTAAAACAGCCTGAGAGATTCAGGCTACGCTTTTCAAATCAGACATTTTCATAAATAATAATAATAATAATAATAATAATAATAATAATAATAATAATAATAATAATAATAAATTCTTAAGGTTTTCCTAAATCACAGTTCAAACAGCGTATGTAAAACAGCCTGAGGGATTCAGGCTACGCTTTTCAAATCAGACATTTTAATAAATAATAATAATAATAATAATAATAATAATAATAATAATACATTCTTACGGTTATCCTAGATCGCAGTTCACATAGCATATGTAAAACAGCCTGAGGGATTCAGGCTACGCTTTTCAAATCAGACATTTTAATAAATAATAATAATAATAATAATAATAATAATAATAATAATAATAATAATAATAATAATAATAATAATAATACATTCTTAAGGTTATCCTGGATATATCTAGGGCCACTCAAGTCGCACATGCTCATTTTCTTTTCTTTTTTTCTTCCATTTCTAATGGTGAAAACATTTCTTAACAGACAAAATAGAGGTCCCGATAAACTAAATTTAACAATTTCCTCAATTGTGCCAAACTTTGAAGGGCTTCAAGGGAAAGCTTTCAAATTGTGCGTCTTCCAGAGCTCTATCAAACTTAAAAAACAGATTTCGAAAATCACTTTCGACCTAAATGCAGTTCCGGAAAAACAGCCTAAAATTGCTTGTTTCTTTTCTCGTTTTCTTTTTTATTCAAATCCTAGGACAATTAACTTATTTACATAATTCTTTCTGTAATGCGTTCCTTGGTTCAATACCCTCAGGTTGTTGTTTTATTTTATTTTTTTAAATGTCCACACCGATTGTAATTATAAGGCCTTACGTGAAACTCCGCATTGACTCACATTAGCGCTCGTAGTGGTAGTAAAAGGCAAACTGCTAGTCTAATCGATCAGATAACAATGATTAAGAAAAGGATTGTAATTTTTAGGAATAAATAAAGAATATATTCTCATACTTTATATTTACCTAAAATTCGTAGTTCATGTCGCCAGGATGTTTCCAACATTGAGTTGCTTGCCTGAAAGGAGTGGAGTTTTGTTCTTTTACAATTAAAGACCAAATGTGGAAAAGGGTGAATGTGCCAAAAATAGTTTTTGAGTGAAAGCCAACAGTAGTGATCCCCTACGAACTGGCCCTTTTCTACCAAAGGAGACCAAGAATAATAATTACTTACGATCTTCGAAATGCAAGTATACTACACCAAATAAACTGTACATCATTACATAACAATATTTAGCACTTTACATTTTTCATTTCTTTAATTAAGTGGCTCAATATTTGGATTTGAACTTCCTACGAACTAAAATAATGGCCTTGGGCACATGCATCGTTTACGCGGCTTCGCTAATACATCCCATCATTTTTTAAAAAAAGCACTTTGTTTCATATTATGACACTTTCATCCTTTTCCATCACGCGTTCTCAATTAGCTTTACGTCGCGCCGTCAGAGACTGGTCTTATGACGACGATGGGGTAGGAAAGGGCTAGGAGTGGCGAGGAAGCGACCGGGGCCTTAATTAAGGTACAGCCCCAGCATTTGCCCGGTGTGAAAATGAGAATTCATGGAAAACCACCATCAGGGCTGCCGACAGTCGGGTTCGAACCTACTATCTCCGGAATACAAGCTGATAGCTATGTGACCCAAACCGCGCAGCTAGTCACTCGGTCATTCTCATTTTAACTAGGGATTCAGGGCCGGATTCCCTTCCTATCCCGTAATTTTTTAGTTGAAAGTTCCAATCGAAGATTAACCGGGATTCGAATTCCGGACATCCGGGTGGAAAGTCACCAAGTAACATCCCTAAAGAGCAGAGAGAAATGGGTATCCCCACTTCTTCATCGCCGTTATTTCCAAATATAATTTCATCGCTCATACCTCAGGTTGTTAAATGTATCGAGGGACTGATTGGACTTGAATTTGCGTACGCATTTTTCTTGGAGACCAGAGCAAACGAGACATCCAAGCTCAATATTTATTTCTTCGGTATTGGCGCTTGGTCTGCAGCCATTTGGCTGGCTTCGAAGGTCGTTATTCATGAGCGTAGGTGTGAACGAAGGATGTCTGTATTCATAGAGGTAGCGAGTAGTATTTCGTTAAAGCATTGCGTGCCAAGTGTCCACACCTTAGATCACGGGTTCGATATCCAACTTCGCTATCGTGGGAGAGAATTGGCCTTGAACTCGTGGTGGAACTTACTTGACTTTCAATAACATCAGAGGAGTCTATGTACCAAATCAATTTATCTCACGTGTATAATTTCTTCTGTGTTTCATAAATAGTCCCCCTAAGTGATGTAGTGGTTAGTGTGATTAGCTGCCACTCCAGGAAGCCCGGATCAAATTCCTGGCATTGCCGCGAAATTTGAAAAGTGGTACGATCACTGGAACGGGGTCCACTCAGTCTGAGTGAGGGGAATCAATTCCCACCTCAGCCATCCTCGAAGTGGCTTCCCACTTCTTCTCTACGAAATGCCAGGGTGGTACCTAGCTTAAGGAAACGTCCAACTCCTTCTCTTTTCCTTGCCTATCCCTTCCAATTTCCCCATCCTCCGCAAGGTCCCTGTACAGCATACCAGGTAAGGCAGCCTTGGCGAGGTACTGATCCTTTTCCGCAGTTGTATCTCCGACCAAACATCTCACGCTCCAGGACACTGCCCTTGAGGCGGTATAGCGGGGATCATTCGCTAAGTCCGGAAAAGAAACCCTCGAGTGTAAAAGGCTTAAATTAAATTAAAAATCATATATATCTTCAACTTTCGATATGTCATCCATGACATTTTCTATTATTTATAATAGTAGCATATATATATATATATATATATTTAAATAACATGCAAATCGATACGTCATCTGACACAAGAGATCGAATCAATTAATATTGAAATATTAATATAAGACTATAGAAATAATATAAAATTGCCGGAATGAGAGGCTCAACGGTTAAGACGCCTGCCTTCTGACCCGAACTTGGTAGGTTCTATCCTGGCTCAGACCGTCAGCCTAACTCCAGCGGGACAAAATTTCGGCTCCGCGGAGTCTCTGAAAACCGTCAATAGTCGTTATTGGGACGTAAACACAATAAAATTATTATTTAATAATATAAAATTAAATACTTCAGTCCTCCTATAACTTACTTTCTGCATCTAAGACCAACGTTTGTCTTATTTTTCATAATTAATTTGTATTTTTTACAGAAGTGTTGACAGTTTTCCGTCATTCATACCGCACTGGTTGTTCAGTCTTAAGCCCGGAGTACACTTCGATTCTCAGACAGCATCACCAAAGATTATCCGGTTATAGGGAAACCCGATACTGTCACCATAATGAGGCTCATAAAACTTGATAAATAGTGAGGTTATTTGCCATTGCCTTCCTTATTGTTCCAGATAGCGTTATTGCAGCACAACTGGCCATGTGAGCAGCACACTTCATAACATCCAGGCGAATTCCTTAACATCACTCATACCTCAGAAGTTCTGGCTAGGATACTTTACCTTATTTTCATATTTAAAACACTTTATTCAGCGGAGTCCGGCTCCATGGCTAAGTGGTTAGCGTGCTGGCTTTTGGTCACCGGGGTCCCGGGTTCGATTCCCGGCAGGGTCGGGAATTTTAACCATAATTGGTTAATTTCGCTGGAACGGGGGCTGGGTGTATGTGTCGTCTTCATCATCATTTCATCCTCATCATGATGCACAGGTCGCCTACGGGAGTCAAATCAAAAGACCTGCACCTGGCGAGCCGAACATGTCCTCGGACACTCCCGGCACTAAAAGCCATACGCCATTTCATTTTTATTTAGCTTACACGCAGTTCTATAGATGGGTGTCAACATGTAGTGATCCATTGGTTTTGCTAATCACTGTACTTGAACTGTTGGATTCTATTTATAAATAGCTTTTCCCTGCATCTTTCAAAGGTTTACTACTTAAGAACATAGTTTAGGAACCTCTGGACGAACATACTTCTCTTACGTTGTTGTTTTGACAAAAATGATAAGAGATAACCCCCAAAACGTTTACACAATTCGTGTGACGTCACTGAGAGGTGAAGCCGGAAATGAGTGTGAGGTCGCTGGGCCAGTGAACTTGAGCCCATTATCAAGTTATTCTGTCACTTGTTGGGTTGGACACCAAAGTTGAAGATCTGTTAGAAATGATTCCTTCGTCGTAGGTCGTGACGAGATTCGCTAATACATTATTCGTGACAAGGGAACCACTGGAAGGTCAGAGACTTGCAAGAATTTTTAGAACAATAACATGTACTTCTTGGAACACTATATTAATAATTTCTTTTCTTTTATGTAGTGTGGAGATGAACGGTGACTGAATGAAGCAACGTAAAATGGAAAGCAATCTCGATTGTGAAATCGTATCAAATGAGGGCCTAGAATGGACCACAACAGAAGATATTTCAGAGATTCCATTTGAAAATAATAATGTTTGTTGTTTAACGTCCCTTCAATTATATTAGGTCCAGCTCCGTGCTTAAATAGACATCATACTGGCCTTTGGTCCAAGGGTTCGTAGGTTTGATTCCCGGACGGGCCGGGCATTTTAAACTTTATTGGTTTATACGTCTGGCTCGAGGGATGAATGTTTGTGATGATTTCAACATTAAAAATTCATCATAGGTTGGCTCCATCCTCAGAAACATGTAGGTCGCCTATAGGCCATCTACCAGAAAAGGAACCTGCACCAGGCCCCTATTATTATTATTATTATTATTATTATTATTATTATTATTATTATTATTATTATTATTATTATTATTATTATTATTATTATTATTGCTGTATTTCAAGAAATATCCCAAGAAGTCACAACAGTCCTGACGAACCTTGGTCTACGGTTGCTTACCCTGAGGACCTGCAGATTACGAGATGGCGCGTAGTCAGCACTACGAAACCTCTCGGCCGTTATTCTTGGCTTTCTAGAGCGCGGCTGCCATCTCACCGTCAGATAGCTCCTCAATTGTACTCACGTAGGCTGAGTGTACCTTGTACCAGCTCCTCATATCCAGGCAAAAATCCCTGACCTAGCCGGAAACTGAACCTCGTGCCTCAGGCTAAGAGGCAGGAGCGATACTCTTAGACCACTGTGCAGGCGTTAAGAGACACCAGCCTGTGGAAATTTAGTTTTGAAGGAAGTTTTTAATGTGCCGGATTCCGGGCGGTACACCTCTACACCGTTTATTTAAAAGTTGCGCCAGTTGAAACTCCTCTCCTGGAGGAAGGTTGAACTTTATCTATTCTATTAATTCTCTACTTTCTCAGAAGATGTCACCACATGGAAAATTTTGAGGTTTTGAACTGTGTCACTTTTGATGTGTTTTTGTTTCGCTTGAAGTAAGAAGTGTGAACTTTCTCTTCTAGAGGACACTACTGAAGATCAACAATAGTGCGACCTAGTGCGAAATCAAAGAACTATTTTGTTGGAGAAATTTTTATTTCAAGAGTTTGTTCTTTGTTAAATTTCCTTCTGTCATTGTTTAAGTTGGCTGTATACCCCTCTTTTTCCCCTTAGTTTGGATCTAGCCAATCCCGAATTTCTTTAATTAATTTTCCACCAATAATGTGTTTCTTTTTCCTCTATGTAGGGGTTTCTTTTCCCGAACCAATAAAGATTTTGTGGGAGGGTGTTTTCTTTCCCCTAACGCCTAGAATCTTCCGCGAGAGGATATAAACTGCTGATTTTGGGGTCTCCGGGCCACTTCTGTTCCATCTTTCAGTGTATTAAGTACATAGCAGGAGGCGGGAAGCGCCTCTTTCTTCTTCAGCTGTTCAACACCAGGTAATGGCCTATTAATTACTTCTTTTCTTGCTAGGTCGGCAGTTTAACACTCGCGGCGGGTTCGAAGCATTTCCATCATGTAACCTTTTCCTAAAATGTAATTACTCTTTTCATCTTTTTTGTAAAGCTACATATTGGGATAGAGAGTGCTAACCCTCTCGAGCTCCCACTCACATTTGTTTTGAGGTGAACTTATTTTCTCAAACTATTCTTCGTTTATGTAATGTAAAGTGTTCTTCTCTAAGTCACCTCTGTAGTATGGGATTAGCCCCTGCGTTAGTGGCCCAGAGCCAGAATAGGTTTTAAAAACAAAGTGTATTAGGAGTACAAGTTCGCCTCCTCTCAAGTTGTATTTTGAGGTCATGTATTAATCTTTTCTCACCTAATAGACCTCAGTAGGTTGGGCATTTTACCCCTGTGTATATGTCCTTTGAGGACAACTTGAAAGTTGAGTTTGGTGTGGCCTGGGAGAGGCTTAACTTTAAGAGCGAGTGGCTCTTTTCTAAAACTGAGAGTTGTATGCCTCGAGCAGGCTTTGCTGTGTAATTTGGAGCAAGGGCTCCAGGGTTTGATTGGGGTCTTCTGCCCCTTTTGTTGAAATTGGTATATCGTAAAGCTGAGCTAGTTGCTCAAGGATTGTGTTTTCAGGGCTCGAAGCCCAAATTCTTTAATCCCTGTAATTGTACATTTCAAGTTGTATTTCGGCTACTAAGTACCTGTTCTATTTGTTGTTACCTACTTTTGAAAAGAAAATATAACCTTGTTAAATTTTAAAATTTAATTTCTCTTTAGTAGCTTGAGACCTATTCACCACCCAGCACCTTCTTTCATGCTTAACTACCACAAAAACCCGGTAACAAGTGGTAGCAGAGCGTGGTTGAATGGGTCTCAATTTAGCCCCTTTTGACGGCTAAACATTGCTTTGATTCGAACTCTAATAATTGTCTCAGTTGCTGGAATTTTTTGAGTTTTTCAAAATTGTTCTGTCATCATGCCCGGCCCTCGCGATGTTCTCCTCCTTAACTATTTGCGCAAAGAGGAGTTGATATACGAGTTAACTATCAGAAACGTTCAGTCTGGAGGCACGGTTGCAATAGACACGAACAAGCTTAGAGAGTCCCTTGATTTGCCCATTTCCGTCCCCAATTTGGGAGAGAAAGAAATTGACGACTCTCTTTCCACGATCACGGAGAATATTACTGGGCTAGCTTCTGTAGTTAGTTTTTTTGATGAAAATGATCCATCTCCTAATCAAATTAAGCGTGTGCAAGGCAGACTGTATCACTTTTCAAATAGAGTTAATGATCTGTTGTCTCTAAAGGTGAATGACGTTCAGAGGAAGGAAGCTAATACGCTCCTTGAAACTATTTCTGAATTGTCTAGTAAAGTCACTCTATTGTTAACGGGGGAGGCTCCTCCCAAATCTGATCAACCCACCATAGTGAATGCAGGCAGTGAGGAAGCGCCTCCCAAGGGAGAAGTTAATAGGATAACCGTTGCTGCTCAAACTATCTCTGCCCCATTGGACAACGAGTCTGAACGCCGTGCATCATTGAGTAACATCCGCTCTGAATTAACTTCTTTGCCCTTGAAACCTTTAACGACTATGTCACCTGGGTTCAGCAGCTTGCCTCATCCATTGGCAATGTTGCTTAGAGGTATCTCTAAGTTTTCCGTCAACACCACCAGTGACGTAATTTCATTTTTAAGATTTCTAGTGGAATTTCAGGATCATGCCCTTGTGTTTTCTCTTTCCCCTTGTCAGATTTTGCAAATTATCTATCCGTATGCTATTGGTATTCTCTCTGATAAAATCGTAAGAGCCATTGCCGAGCAATCATCTATTGAGGATTTCCATGCCCATTTGCTAGCTAACTTCATCCCGGCTAGGGCCAGGTCCTCCCTGATTCAGAAGTACTATTACCGTGTACAGCGCTTGGATGAAAACTTGGCTGACTTCATCCAAGATATTAAGTTTTATACTAGGGTGTTTGCCCTTCATTTTCCTGAAGATCAGATTGTACAGGCTATTGTAGAGGGAATTTCACCTCCCTATAGGTCATATTTGTGTTTCGCGGCGTGCCCGCAAACTTTCTCTGAACTTGAAGCATTGGCCGTTTCAGCGGAAGGAGTTAGATACGCCGATTCTTTGCGTGTCGCGAAAGAACCCCCGCCTTCTTTTAGTAACACTCGGCCTCCACCTCGCCGACCAGTCAATCCTCGTAAATGTTATGCTTGCGGGTCGCCTGACCATCTGCGCGACAAATGTCCTCTGATCAAGTCAAGTGGGACAAGGAATGGAGCCGGGTCATCACAAGGCTGTTTTAAGTGCGGGGCCTTCTCACATATCGCCAAGAATTGCCCAAACTCAAATAGCACCCCCTCCTGCTCAACTTCTGGTGCAAATTCCAGCTATGCCAATAATAAAAAGTGACTAGTGGCGTCGGCTGAGCCGACTAATCCATATTCCCGAGACTCAGCCCCTAGTAAACAGGTTGTAAATGCAGAGAACGACCAGCCTTCAAATTCATCTTTTGAATGCCCTAAAGAGTGTCTTAGGATTGCGGCGGATACCCCCGCACCTGTTCCTTTTCTTAAGATTGAGGTAAATAACGAGCCTATAACAGCTCTCTTAGATTCAGGCAGTGTTTGTTCCATTATTTCGGCTGATTGGTATTCTAAATTGAAATCTGTTTGTAAACTCCCTGACTATGTCTCTTCTCCTGTTCAATACGTTTCGGCTAATTCATCTCCATTAGAAATTCTAGGTTCCTTACTGGTCAAAATTCGTGTTTTTAAGTTTACATGGAAAGTTAAATTGTTTGTGGCCAAGCAATTGTCTTGCCCCATTATATTGGGAGCGGACTTTATTTCTCACACTGGTCTTGTGCTCGATCTCCAGAGTAGGTCGTGCACATTCAAATTTGCGTCCAATTGTAGAATTCCCTTGTTAAAGTGTAATTCTGTATCATGTTCATCTATTTCGCCTACCCAGGATGAGATGTTGTTAGACCTTAGACATCTACCTGAGGAGCAGGCTGATAGTATTCGCAAACTGTGTCAGTCGTTTCCCGAGGTGTTCTCTGATACTCTTGGTGTTACTGACCTCATTGAATACAAAATTGAGGTCACGGACTCGATTCCTGTCCGTTTTCCACCGTATAGGCTATCTCCACCTAAAATGAAGGCTCTGAAAGAAATCATCGATCAGATGTTGAAGGATGGTATTATTAGGCCCTCTAAGTCAGCGTATTCTTCGCCTATTTTTCTAGTCCCGAAACCCCAAGGAGGCTTCAGGCCTGTCATTGATTACAGGGCTCTCAATCGGAAGGTGGTGTTGCAATCAGTGCCCCTTCCCGACCTTCATTCTTGCTTTTCATGGTTTCGTAAGGCCAAGTTCTTCACCATCTTGGACTTGAATCAGGCCTATAATCAAATTCCCCTTGCCGAGGAGTCTAAACATCTTACAGCGTTTGCCACGGACTGGAATTTATATGAATACAACCGCGTGCCTTTCGGGCTCCCCACGGGGGCAGCTGTGCTCACTAGGCTACTAGATAGGGTCTTCTCCGACATCAAATTTGAGTACTTATATCACTACTTGGATGATGTCGTCGTATTTTCCGAGACTTTTGAAGAACATCTAGATCATCTGCGAGAAGTTCTGAATCGCCTTCGTAAGGCTGGGTTAACTGTCAAGTTGTCCAAGGTTGCCTTTGCTAAGCCCTCTATGTCATTCCTAGGGCATATTGTGTCACCCGATGGGGTAGCTGTCGATCATTCTAGAACACAGGCCATCCGTGATTTTAAACCTCCTAAGGACATCCAAGGTATCGCTAGATTCATTGGTATGGTGAATTTCTTCAGGAAGTTTATTCCTAACTTCGCTAATAGAGCGGCGCCCTTAAACCTTCTTCGTAGGAAAGGCATCAAATTCGAGTGGGGACCTTCTCAACAAGCCGCTTTCGAAGATCTTAAATTAGCTCTCTGTAATGCCCCTGTACTTGCTATGCCTGATTTCTCGAAGAAATTCATCGTCCAAACGGACGCGTCGTCGTCAGCGGTAGCTGCAGTCCTTCTTCAAGAGACTGAACTAGGGAGGCGCCCCATCGCCTATGCATCTAGGACTTTGTCGGCTCAAGAAGCCAAGTATTCCATCTATGAGCTCGAAGGTTTGGCAGTTTTATTTGCCTTAGAAAAGTTCCGTCTCTATCTGGAACATGTCAAATTCGACCTGGAGACAGATAACCAAGCCTTAAGCTGGGTCTTAGGTAGGCCGCGTCGTACTGGTCGTATAGCCCGTTGGGCTATCCGTATTTCTGCCTTCCAATTCGATGTCAGGCATATCAGAGGTACTGAAAATGTGGTTGCTGATGGACTCAGCCGTATGTTTTCAAACGACGTTGAGAACCATGAACCGGTCGACCGTTCATCACCTCCCGAGTCCACACTATTTGATGTTAATGCCATTTTAACTGATGCCCCCATGCTCTTTAGGGATATCGAGAAATACCAACGTGAAGATCCGACGCTGGCTCCGATAATGGAAACCCTTTCTTCTGGGGAACATGCTGTCCCTTATGTTCTAAGGAATGGTGTTCTATGTTGCCCTTCGAGGCATGACAAGATGATGAAAGTTGTCGTTCCAGCTGTTCTCGTGCCTATGATCTTCAGATACTATCATGAGACCCCATTGGGGGGGCATCTTGGAATCTTTAAAACCCGTGAAAAGATTCGTGAAATGTTCATCTGGAAAGGTATGGACGGTGAAATTCGGGAACTCGTAAAAGCTTGTAAATCTTGTTTGATCAGTAAACCCACCATGTCCACTAAAGTAGGCCTTTTGTCTTCTCATCAAGCGTCGCGCCCCATGGAACGCCTGTATATTGATTATGTGGGACCCTTCCCCCAGTCAAAGGGCAATGCCAACAAGTTTATCCTTGTATGTGTAGATGGTTTTACTAGATTTTCCTGGTTATTTCCGACTAAGCCGGCTACCGCTCAGTCCACCATTACCTGCTTAAATTCTATTTTTGCTTCTTTTGGTCCGTGTCAATATATTGTATCTGATAATGCTAAGGCTTTTACATCTAATTTATTTCGTAAATTCTGTTTTGACTTATCAATATCTCATGTAACTACTTCTGCTTATTACCCGCAACCATCTCTGGCTGAACGAGTTAACCGTAATCTCAGGTCCGCTCTCATTGCTTATCATCATGAAGATCCTTCCAGGTGGGACACGTCCCTGCATTGGTTAGCTTTTGCTTTGAATTCGGCGGTTCATGAATCTCACAAGTTTACTCCAGCTTCTTTGATGTTCAAGTTTGTTCCCAACTCGCCGCTCTCTAACCTCTGGTCTCTGAGTGACATTCTGCCCGAGACAATAGATCCGGACAACATCAAAGATCTTTGGAAGAAGGCTAAAGCCAATCTTAAAGTGTCTCATGAAAAGGTTAGGGAAAGGTATGATCGTGGACGGAGACCTACCCCTTTGAAGGTAGGTGACCAGGTTATGGTCAAAAATTTTGTTCCCGCGGGCAAGCTTGCCCCCAGATTTCTTGGGCCTTGTATCATTCTCGATTTTCTTACGCCGGTTACCTTATTGTTAAGTAATCCAGCCACCGAGAGGATATTTAGGGTTCACCTGTCCCAGGTGAAACCGGTGTAATTTTGTGTTAACTTGCTTCATATCATTTTGAAAGGATATGAAGGTTATATTTTTTTTTGAGTTTCACTTTTAAGGCTTTCTGCCCCTTCTGTAATATTTTGGTTTTAGATGTAAGCCTTGTGTAAAACCTGCCCCGACCCGTTAAACTGCCATCCTGTTCTTGCCACGGCCATTACCACGCTCCCGTCTCCTGCTTCACCTTACACTGTGGCTTCATAATAGTAAATGCCATGAATATCTGCACGCCGCTGGCCCCTCAACCTCTCCACAAGCCTGTACCCTCAAAGAAGATGATAGTCCAACACAATTCTGCCGCCTAGCTTTAATGTTTCAGCGCCCCCGCAGCCGCGCAGCGCCGTGCAGCGACTGGGGAGGGGGATGGGCCCCCTCCTCTCCAGCGAAGACGACATGTGCACGGCGAACCGGAGCTCTCCTCCCGGCCAAGGCTGATGTGCGGCGCACGACCTACTACATGCCCGCAGCCTGTATCTGTTCACCGCGGGCGCGGCGTACTTCAACACCTCTGCTCCCCTCATAGTGCGGGCGAGCGGTATCTCAGGGTACTTAAGGGGTCCGAGCGGCCTCCCTTGGACGCAAGCTGCAACGGCCGGTCTGGCCATCCTTCTTAATCTACATCAGCTATATGGACAGTCACCATAAGCAATAACTATACTTGGGAATTCAACTACAATATTTGGTGGACATTGCAAATTTTTCCTTCACTTTTAAGTATTAAAAGCTTATCTTCAGAAATTCAAATTCTACAAACATAAAGACTTTCATTCACCTGCAACAACAACATTTTGAAACTGAATTAAGAAATCTTGTAAATGCTTCTGCTATCTACCTTCGTATCAACATCATTTCTTGGACTTTGTTTCAAACTGATTTCATGTGTCACCCCTGGAGGAACTTTTGGGGGGGGAGGTCTGTACCGGGCGGTACACCTCTACACCGTTTATTTAAAAGTTGCGCCAGTTGAAACTCCTCTCCTGGAGGAAGGTTGAACTTTATCTATTCTATTAATTCTCTACTTTCTCAGAAGATGTCACCACATGGAAAATTTTGAGGTTTTGAACTGTGTCACTTTTGATGTGTTTTTGTTTCGCTTGAAGTAAGAAGTGTGAACTTTCTCTTCTAGAGGACACTACTGAAGATCAACAATAGTGCGACCTAGTGCGAAATCAAAGAACTATTTTGTTGGAGAAATTTTTATTTCAAGAGTTTGTTCTTTGTTAAATTTCCTTCTGTCATTGTTTAAGTTGGCTGTATACCCCTCTTTTTCCCCTTAGTTTGGATCTAGCCAATCCCGAATTTCTTTAATTAATTTTCCACCAATAATGTGTTTCTTTTTCCTCTATGTAGGGGTTTCTTTTCCCGAACCAATAAAGATTTTGTGGGAGGGTGTTTTCTTTCCCCTAACGCCTAGAATCTTCCGCGAGAGGATATAAACTGCTGATTTTGGGGTCTCCGGGCCACTTCTGTTCCATCTTTCAGTGTATTAAGTACATAGCAGGAGGCGGGAAGCGCCTCTTTCTTCTTCAGCTGTTCAACACCAGGTAATGGCCTATTAATTACTTCTTTTCTTGCTAGGTCGGCAGTTTAACACTCGCGGCGGGTTCGAAGCATTTCCATCATGTAACCTTTTCCTAAAATGTAATTACTCTTTTCATCTTTTTTGTAAAGCTACATATTGGGATAGAGAGTGCTAACCCTCTCGAGCTCCCACTCACATTTGTTTTGAGGTGAACTTATTTTCTCAAACTATTCTTCGTTTATGTAATGTAAAGTGTTCTTCTCTAAGTCACCTCTGTAGTATGGGATTAGCCCCTGCGTTAGTGGCCCAGAGCCAGAATAGGTTTTAAAAACAAAGTGTATTAGGAGTACAAGTTCGCCTCCTCTCAAGTTGTATTTTGAGGTCATGTATTAATCTTTTCTCACCTAATAGACCTCAGTAGGTTGGGCATTTTACCCCTGTGTATATGTCCTTTGAGGACAACTTGAAAGTTGAGTTTGGTGTGGCCTGGGAGAGGCTTAACTTTAAGAGCGAGTGGCTCTTTTCTAAAACTGAGAGTTGTATGCCTCGAGCAGGCTTTGCTGTGTAATTTGGAGCAAGGGCTCCAGGGTTTGATTGGGGTCTTCTGCCCCTTTTGTTGAAATTGGTATATCGTAAAGCTGAGCTAGTTGCTCAAGGATTGTGTTTTCAGGGCTCGAAGCCCAAATTCTTTAATCCCTGTAATTGTACATTTCAAGTTGTATTTCGGCTACTAAGTACCTGTTCTATTTGTTGTTACCTACTTTTGAAAAGAAAATATAACCTTGTTAAATTTTAAAATTTAATTTCTCTTTAGTAGCTTGAGACCTATTCACCACCCAGCACCTTCTTTCATGCTTAACTACCACAAAAACCCGGTAACAATTATTATTATTATTATTATTATTATTATTATTATTATTATTATTATTGCTGTATTTCAAGAAATATCCCAAGAAGTCACAACAGTCCTGACGAACCTTGGTCTACGGTTGCTTACCCTGAGGACCTGCAGATTACGAGATGGCGCGTAGTCAGCACTACGAAACCTCTCGGCCGTTATTCTTGGCTTTCTAGAGCGCGGCTGCCATCTCACCGTCAGATAGCTCCTCAATTGTACTCACGTAGGCTGAGTGTACCTTGTACCAGCTCCTCATATCCAGGCAAAAATCCCTGACCTAGCCGGAAACTGAACCTCGTGCCTCAGGCTAAGAGGCAGGAGCGATACTCTTAGACCACTGTGCAGGCGTTAAGAGACACCAGCCTGTGGAAATTTAGTTTTGAAGGAAGTTTTTAATGTGCCGGATTCCTTCGACACGAAGTTGTTTCCAACTAAACACCCTCAAATGCTACCAAACTCAACAAGTATTTCATTTATACTGGAAAGAGACCCACTGAGGTCGACTTTCTAAAAACAATTGGTTTACGTCGCATCGACACAGATAGGTCTTACGGCGGCGATGGAATAGGAAGGCTAGGAGTGGGAAGGAGGCGGCCGTGGTCTTAATTTAGGTACATCCCCAGCATTTGCCTGGTGTGAAAATTGGAAACCATGGAAACCATCTTCAGCACTGCCTACGGTGGGATTCAAACCCACTACCACCCGAATGCAAGCTCACAGCTGCGTGCCCCTAACAGCACTGCCAATTCGCTCGGTCGAAAAATTTTGGTTCAAAATTTAAAAATATTTTAAGAGACAAACAATTTTAAATTACTTTCATAATAATAATAATCATAATAATAATAATAATAATAATAATAATAATAATAATAATAATAATAATAATAATAATAATAATGTTCAAGTACCGTATCGAAGCTCTTTAGGACTTTCCAATTGTGAAATTGTGGAATTGTGGCAGTGGATCCGTCCGTTAGATTGCCACACTTTTCCAAGACGCTGTCTGCTAGTGCGCTGTTGAGACACCTCTGTAAGCCTCTCTTTTAAGGCGATACAGTGACAATACACTAGGGGAGACATATACTGCTTGCCTTCGGCTTTCATATCACAAACTAATGCCCCAAATGAGATTTTTCATAATGTTATTTTTTTTACGTCGCATTAACTACTTTAGGTTTTCGATGGCCCCGAACTGCCGGAATATTATCCCACGGGAGTTATTTTAGGTGCCGGTATTTAGTATGCATGGCTGGCGTGTATATCATCATCAAATACCATTAGATTAAGCTGGGATCGAAACCCACCAACCGTGGCTCTACTGTCAGAGCCACTCAGACCAGTGTTATGTTTAACCTCGCCGTTAAGTCAGATAGAATAGTTACTGGGCACTCCCAGGTATTACATCGCCACTCAATGTTGGTGTAAACTGAGTAAACCCCAGGGCTATGCGCTCCTGCAGACGCGCAAAAGTTGTTTCCAAATTATTCGATATTCTGACGGTGAATCGAAAGCTTGTCCTTCCATGTGAACTGTAAACGCCGTTACCACCTTGGCTAGGCACTCCCTCACTACTAATCATCCTGGAACTCTGTTCAAGTATATGATGAACAATTATTTAATTTTCAGTAGTTTCACTCTTCGAACTTCGACCGTATTTGGAAGTTTTGAATTACTGACATACTACTACCGTCAATAAGTTCGTAGACTAGCGCCTAAAGTGTAGGCAACATTGCGTATACTCATATACTACAGTCAATGTATTCTTGGATTGGTGCTTACAGTGTTAGCAACACCTCGTACACTCATGTACTGCAGTCAATAAATTCTTGGACTGGTGCCTATAGTGTAGGCAACACCTCGTACACTCATGTACTACGGTCAATAAATTCATGGACTGGTGCCTACAGTGTAGGCAACACCTCGCACACTCATGTACTACAGTCAATAAATTCTTGGACTGGTGCCTACAGTGTAGGCAACACCTCGTACACTCATGTACTACAGTCAATAAATTCTTGGACTGGTGCCTACAGTGCAGGTAACACATTGTACACCTATGTATGTACTACAGTCGATATGTTCGTGGACTGGCGCTAACATTTCAAGGATTACATAGTCTTTTGAACTGCCTTCTCGCGTCTCTTTCCCGTCGTGGTGATCCGGGGAATTTCGACTTGATCACCTGATACGTTTCACTAGCGGATTTGTCTAATTCTGGAAAGAACTTGAAATTTTCCGTTGCTCAAATTGTCAGGTTCGCAGCTGACATTCAACTACCCTTCACAACAGAGGCCGTAGAGGCCGAAGTTCTGCTCATACTGTAAGCACGCAACACCCAATTGCTGGAAGTAAAGAAGAAATGTCACAGCAACATTCTGTGGTGTAAACTCTGCGCTAGAGTGTACCACAGCGACACTAGACGGCCAGTTCACGAACTTAACGATTCTGTTACATAGGCCTGTATAGACACTAGAGCCTTCGTTAATGAGCCGAATGCAGACTTATGAAATACAAATGGAAGATTCCATTGGTAGACGTCACCAACACCTTAAAATCATCGCAGAACACAGGAAAGAAGCCTATCTCAGTCACAACTTAAGAAATGATAAATACAACCTTATACAGCTTATCACAGAAGGAAAGATACAAGGGGAAATGTGGAGTAGGCGGAAAATACAGTATTATCCTGGGAGTGGAACCCACTATGATGGTTCGACATGAACGAAACAGCAATACGTTTCCTTTAATTTAATTTATTTCTGTAAGAAGGAAGTCAGCTCCCGGACGAAACTATCTTTAAATCGGTCTGTTTTCAGACCAACTTTGCTTTACGGGAGCGAAAGCTGGATGGACTGAGGATATCTTATTCATAAGTAAGAAGTAACAGACATGAAAGTAGCAAGAATGACTGCTGGTATAAACAGGTGGGAACAATGGCAGGAAGAATGAGGAGATGAAGGCTAAGTTAGGAATGAACTCGATGGATGAAGCTGTACGCATAAACCGGCTTCGGTGGTAGGGTCATGTGAGGCGAATGGAGAATGATAGGTTACCTAGTAGAATAATGGACTCTGTTGTGGAGGGTAAGAGAAGTAGAGGCAGACCAAGACGGCGATGGTTAGACTCAGTTTCTAACGATTTAAAGATAAGAGGTACAGAACTAAATGAGGCCACAGCACTAGTTGCAAATAGAGGATTGTGGCGATGTTTAGTAAATTCACGGAGGCTTGCATACTGAACGCTAAAAGGCATAACGGTCTATAATGATGGTGTATGTATGTCATTTTGTTTGTTAGTAATTTAACTAGGAAGCAGAAATGAGAGTGTTCTGGGATTGGGAAGGTAGTGGCAGTTTTAAGTTACAGTTCCAGCTTTTGTCTCGTGTGAAAATGGGGAAAACATGGAAAACCATCTTCAGGGCTACTGACGATAGGTTTCGAGCCTACCGTCTTCCGAATGTAAGAACACAGCTCCGAAATCCCAACCGCTCGCTAATTCGCTCGATAAGGCAACTGTTATATGGAAAACACAAAATAGGAAAAACAGCCTACTCTGTGAGCGTTGCCAACACTCTGTGACGACACAGCACTAGAATAAGAAGGACAATAATAAGAAGATATATATACCTGTTCACGAATGCTGAAGAACTGTGCTTGAACACATATGTTCCGTAGGCTAAACATCGCTCGTATACCCTCACTCGATTACTAAAATTTCATATATTTCCAATTTCTAGAACAATCGAGTATGTAATTGGTCTGAAATGTCCACAATGCAATCAATAAATGGGATCGCCTGATGTGTAGGCAACAAGCTGACATGCCTGTAAGTAAGGCTGCATCTTACTCTAAAGCGCGAATACAAACGCCCACATTACAATCAATAGATTGGATCGCTTAATAGGTAGGTTATAAGCTGAACACATCAGTAAATAAGGTTGCATCCTGCTCTACCAATTCTATCATTTGGAAAAAGAATGCTGTAGTGGACAATTTCATTTGGTTTTGTAGTGTCCTACAGTAGCTCTACAACAATGAAGGCGATGAGTCGTGCCTCATCACGTGAAAGAGAGGCGGCTGTTTACAGTATTTTTGAGGCACATGAGATCATTAAGGGCACTCAACCAGTGTGAATAAATAAACGTTCTATTCGATTAGATAACGAATGATTGACAAGTTCTGATATTTTGAGACATGAGTACTTACAAATATAAAGTGGTGATGAATCTGCTGTACCAAGCCGGTAAAATAAACACATTGCTCGAGAATGTCACTTTGGTGTGTTTATTTTCTGCAGGAACTCTCACATTTAACAGTGCTAATTAAGGAGGCGGCCTTGAGAACGCGTGGGGTAAATGAGTAAGGCGTGCCGAGTTAATTTCAAACCCACTGGTTCAAGTCTTAATCACGTCTAATGTTGGCCTGTAAGACATAGTGCCTTCTTAAAATTCTTACTCGTTAAATGCAGTGTCAAAATGTCCGAGTTCAGTTCCAAACTACTTCTCGACACTTGTGAAGACAGAATATGTGGGGCGCGCCGTTGTGACCTTGCATTCGGGAGGTAGTGGGATCGAAACCCCACTGTCGGCAGCCGTGAAGATGGTTTTTCATGGTTTCCGATTTTCACACCAGGCAAATGATGGTTCTGTACCGTAATTAAAGACACGGCTGCTTCCTTCCCACTCCTAGCCCACATTGTAAAAACAGATAATATTTGGTATTATTATTATTATTATTATTATTATTATTATTATTATTATTATTATTATTATTATTATTATTATTATTATTATTATTATTATTATTATTTGCACCCGACAGGGGCTAGGGAGCGGGTGCATATTATTATTATATACTGCTTAATGTCCCCTTTCTCCTGAGTACCAGGCTTTAGCTGCACGATTCGCATCGTGAAGCCAACTCACTCGATCTCTACCAAGCTCAGGGCGAAAGCCGGACGTGAAGAAGTCTACTATGATAAAGACTATTTATTTTTAAACATTCTCATTCCTTTTTTCTGTATCGACGCGTCCTCTCTAGTGAAATAAGCAGTCTCAAGTGTTTGTTTTAAAAATAAAGTTTCTTCTTCTCCAAGAAGTAGCCTGTCATGAGACATGAAAGTGAGCAGTGTGGTTCTTGTCAGTGAGTCTTATCGCTCCATAGTCTGGCGCTACCAAAATACATTTACCACAAAAATTCTACCCTTCACTGGAATTCACAATGGAAATTGAAACGTCACTAGAGCACACCAGGACGAACTCTCTTCAAGAGCCGAGTCTCAAAATATGGAACAAACAAACCCCATGGTGCTGCAGCCCTGATGGGTTTGGCCTGCCGAGCGACCGCTGCTCAGCTCGACTGCCTACAGATTACGAGGAATCAGTGCAACGTATACGGGGGCCGCTAGTTCATCTTCACGAAGCCCCTCAGTTGCTCTGACATTGCTCCATGTCAAAAATGAGGGAAAGGTGGGTAATAGTGTTATTTTGAATAGCTCGCACTCAACTCTCCTGGTTTTCTGTTGACACCTCCATTACTTTTCATGTTATGGCCTTTTGAAATCAATGTTGTAAGGTGGGCGTGGCATTTAAATATCCTCGCTGTCAACGTATATATTCTTCTTTATGCCTTATTTCTCAGTATTTGAATCTTTTCTCCGAAATCAGTTCTTCCTTTAAATTGAAATTTTCAGCATGTGTTCTTTCACTGCTGTGCATTTCTCCACCTCATATACGAACAATGGCAGCTGTGGCACCTGAGAAGCAACGGCAAAAAACTGACTCAAGACATCGACATTTTTGGCTATCAACCATCCCAGCAGAGTGGAGTAACAGTCCTCAAATTTTCACAAGTAGTTCTCCGAGTGAAGGTATGGAATAGAGAAGTCAAGTACCCAATAATCCCTCTCCCAGAGGAAATATCACCAGGTCACAGCTTGCCTTATGTATTTGGAAATTGTTGCCGCGATGCACGACCAACCTGAAGAATTGGAACCGGTGAGCTCTGCGATAGTGGTATCTCACTTTCTGTTCTGTACCTTGATGAAAGACAAATGTTCAAAATAAGACCTTTTGGTTGGAGCAGTAACTGTTGCTACTTACTGGCAAGAAATCATATTCCATTCGAAAACGGAAATCAATGAAATATTGAATATGAACTTCCAAAATAGGATTAAATATTTCCAATTAAAAACAGATATTATAAACTCAGTATACTGTTTATTAAGAAAAATAATTTTGTTTTTATCTGATTACTCCCAACAATCCGAGGTTGTAACAAGAAACAATTGATCATTAACATGTATGGCTTCAGAAATAATGCACAAGAAGTAATTTTCACAACACCGCATGTAAAAAAATATTTAAGAAACAATTATCAAGATATAACTTTTACAAATTAAGCTGTATATTTTTCTATAGATGAGATATAGGTGGTAAAAATTGCAAGCAAATCAATTGTATGGTTCCAGAGATATAAATTATCTTATCCAACGATGTCAAAGTGTTGTTGACACCGCATTAAATTCCATTCTACTAAGGACGTGCATGTTGTGTGTGGGGAAGTGTTTGCGTAATTATAAATCTTATATTCTGAGATTGCGCGATAACTCTCACCTTGTTGATATTAACAGCCTAGCTTGTAGTTTAGCGCGACTGTTGATATCATGATCACAGCCACGGAACCTCCAAGTTTACATGGAATCTGAACCACACTGCCATGAATTTTCATTTCAAAAATACGACATCTATTAGCCTAGATTGGAACTACAAGTTCAATTCTGAGTCACTCGCTAACATTACTAAAAGTGGAAACTCATTTTCAATATCTTCAACGTTTTGTGAGTTATTTGAGGTGAGCATCTTGACTCACTCAACCTGTACATCACCGCCAATTCTGATTTCTGAACCTTGCATATTAATGTAGATTTTTAACGAACTGGCTACGTGTCAAATGTTGAATGTGCACCGATGTGACGTTTCTCCTCTAACAACGATTGGCTTCTCCCTCCCGGCTCCATTTTCCTCTCTAAATCCAGCTATATTTATATTTATTATACTAGCATTATTTATAAAGGATCACAGAATGTCCGCTGACTGTAACAAGAACAGTAACACAGTACCCTTCATTCATATTTCCGTATTGTATTCGGCATTGACTTGTGGAAGTTGTTATCTCTACACATCCACTATCCTTCCTCATAGCGCTTCCTCACTTCTGATTACCGCCCACACTGCTCTCGTCTCCCACGACATGGCCTTCGCTCTACACGTCCTTCCGGGAGACCTCACATGCAGTAACTCAGTTTCTTTCCTTCGTTATTTTCACTTTTCTTCATCTCTCCATCCTTCTTTTGTTGTTCTCTTTACTTCCTTCCCTCTGTCCGTCCCTTCTTCCTTTTTATCCTTCCTTCTCTCCTTCTGCACTTCCTTCTCTCCAAAGTTCTTTCCCTCCCTGCGTATTTTATTTTTCCTTCCTTCTTCGTCTTTCCGATCTTCTCTCCTTTTATTTTATCCTCCTTCCTTCCGTCCTTCCTTCCATCTTTCCTTCCTCCCTTTCATAGTACCCTCTTTCTCCTTCCTTCCCTCCTTCATTCCTTCTTTCCTTCCTTCTTTTTCGCTTTTCTTCCTTATTTTTTCTTTCTTTCTTTCTTTTTCTTTATTTATTGCTTTCTTTCAGTCTTAGTTTCTCCTTCCCTTATTCATTCTCACCCTCCTTCTGTTTCCTTCATTATTTTCTTACCTTCCTTTTCTACTTCGATCCTTAGTTCCTTTCTCTTTTCCTTTCTTTCTTTCAGGCGTCTTTCTTCTTTCCTTTCTATTCTCCTACCATCCTTACACCTTCATCTTATTTTCATTCTTTCTTTCTCGTCCCTTTCTTTCTTCTTTTCCCATTATTTCCTTCCTTCTATTCTTACATCTTTCTTTGTCTCTTTCCACCCTTTCCTCTTTTTATTTTCTCCTGTCTCATTTCTCCTTATCCTAATTTCTTTCTTCCTTTCAGATTTCCTTCTTGTCTTCGGTCTCATTCTTTCTTTCTCCCCGTTTATCTCCCTTTCTTCCTTCTACAAATCTATTTAATCGCACTTATGGTGAGGTTTAGGATTGTTTACTAAAATTTACATGAAATAGGTCTACGCCAGGAAGTACGTTATATCAAATATCAGACGTCGATAAAATTGTAGGCATAGTACATTTTTGACTACACTACAATAATGCGTTTCTTTGTGACTCTTTTTAGGTATATAATGTTAACGATCGACCTCATATTTCAATTATAATGAGTTTAGAATTAGATTTTACCAACCATTACTCCTGTAGAAGGACACTAAGACCGTACTTGAAGGTAGATAACTTATGCATTAAGCATTTCAGGACTCATGTTGTCTTAACCTATTTTCTTTCCAGTGACTGATAAATCAATTTTATGGTCTCTATTTTTGTTATATCATTTAAATTATATGTTCATAAAGTGTTAAAGAACAATTCTTGAATATGTCTTCATTTTGTATGTTTCAGGTGAGTAATCCTTCACCAGAGACGAGAGAACTGATCCCCGTCTCTGCGCAGAAGAACAGAAGGTATCGTAAAAACAAGTCATATAATAAATATTTTCTTCTCCGTTCTTCGCCATGAAATTGTAGGAAAAACAGTCGTGGCATATCAAAGTGTTAACTGTCGGAATAATTTCCTCATTTGGAAGGTCAGTCTATCTTTAACAATTAGGTTTTAGCAAAAACACTACTTGACTGGGTGGTTCCAATTCTTGATATTTACGCACCTGCTTGAGGCTCGCCAGATCCACAAGCCGTTTGGCCATACAGCAGCCGTAGCTGAGAAATGTTCAGTAAGACATGTCGCGTCATCACGGCTTGCTGGTATTGCACGTCCTGACATCCGAAGAGATGGTAGTGGAGAACTTGTAGAAGCTGACCCTTTGGCTATCAGCCGGCACGAAACCAAAATCAAGGAAAAGCTTCCTCAAAACAACACGAAGGGACACTTCAGCCAACCCAAATTGTTAAGTACAATATACAAGAATGTTACGGACTGGCCGATGCCAAATTAGATCTTTCTTCCTGGTCATACAGAAACATGGTTTCTTGCTAGGAGTTGCAAATAAACTTTTCATTTGAAATTCGTGTGGATGTGTGGATGTGGAGCTAAGCACTTGCTCGAGTGCAACCTGTGTACATGTACAATGAAATCTGGACTAAGTACAACACCAGACGTACTGAATACTGCTAGCTTCTGACAGAGGCAGTTTGAAATGTATAAACATGCATATACAGTACTGTACACTCTTTGCTGTTTGAGTCATCAGTCCATAGACTAATCTGGTGCAGCTCTCCATGAAACCCTACGTGTGCTAACTTTTTCACTTCTACGTAACTACTGCATCCTACATCTGCTCTACTCTGTTAAAATCCCCGACTCAACCGGAAATCGAATCCGGGACCCTCTGAACCGAAGGGCTGTACACTGACCATTCAGCCAACGAGTCAGACCCCTCACTGAATGTATATTTGCCCTTAAGTTTGGGAAATTCCATTCACCTGTTTCAAATCTTTACCAATATTCATACGCGTTTCATTGATAATAAACTAATTACCGTTGAACTTACTGAGATTTGTGCGGGTAGCTGTCCACCTTCACTTAGCGAGGCCATCTCTGTACCTTTCCTCTTCACGAGCAGTATAAAATACCCTCCCATTCCCTTGGTTAATTGTTGGAACCCTACTGGGCAGCCGGACGGAGCCACACCCCGGATATCGGCAGGGGAGAGGGAGTGTGAAACAGCACAGCACAATGCGACCCTCCATTTCAGTTTGTTTTCTTCTCTAAGCTGACGCCCTGCTTTATTTGCTGTCTCTGGTTTAAATGAAAGCTGCAGGAGACATGGCCCCAGTAATGACAATAGTAAACAGATACCAGAAGGAGACCATCCACTCCACGCCGCCATAGATCCCGTCAGCTATATAGCAAGGGGTTTTGTGTGCGCTTGCGCATCCGAGCAAAGTTCTCTGCGAAACGTAAAAAGTTTCACCTTGTTTTCTTGACACGGCATGAGCCCAAAAGCCCATGTCTATAATTATGGGCCGTGAAAGCATCAATGTTATTATTATTATTATTATTATTATTATTATTATTATTATTATTATTATTATTATTATTAGTATAAAAGTGGAAATTATCGTTTTCGATTCGTGCTAAATGCTTTCAACACCTAGCGTACGCGAAGACAATAGAGGAGAATAAAGGAAAAAAAGAATGTAATTAAGAAATGATCCCGAGAGCTGGAATTACAATCGGATGTAACAAAGGACTCGGAAAAGTAGAGTAGGTTGTAATCAGTTGGAAAGGTCTCCGGATGTTAACTTCAGGTCAACGGACACATTGAGAAACAGACTTGTACCTTGTAGCTGTTGATGAGAGAGACTCACGCGTAGCTTTCATTTGTAATAATGGATCTGAAGGAGTCCAGACGTGCTAATTCCCTTTGTACTTTATTGTGCTTTGTAATATATTCTACTAACTTGCATTTATTTTCCAAATACAAACAATGTAATATCCTGTATGTTGAAAGATAAAATAGTGAATTTTCAATTCAGTTGGCAACGAAAGGACATTTCTTCACCTTATTCCAGGTGTTCCTGGAGTCGCTGGAGCCGCCATCTTGAGTTATTTTACCGAGGTGTTAAGGCCAGATACTCTTCTTTCTGTTGGGTTTCCCACCTTTAGGTTCAAAAAGATTCGAACATCGGGAGGAAATCCAGTAGTTAACATTCATGGGATCACCGCTAAATTATTGATACTTATTTCCCTATGCACATTTGTTTGTAATTTATTGTGAGCCCTCTTTTTAAATCACTTAATTATTATTTTTCTGATTACTTAACTGAATAAAGGTGTTGTAGGAAATGGACCGTCGAGTGATAAAGGCCGGATTTCCTTTCGAGTTCCCAAATGATTTCTCAGGTATAAGTTCCTTCTTAGGATCCAAAGTATTTGAACCTCGATCTTTTTGGTGTAAAACCAGCAGATAACATTCACAGCTTCTGAGAAAAATGCCAAGTAATGTACTGTAAAGCAGTCTGAATTCATGCTTATGTAAAGACAATATTCTCTGACTGATATATTACGCGCCTGCTTAGACTCCATGGATGCAATCTGCCCTACACGCACATTGAAGAGGTTGCGTTCTCGTACTACATTCAACCAAGGAGCTGGACTAAATCTGCGTCCTCATGGATGAAATTACGCACACATTTTTTGTCCGTTTTCTTTCTTGAAAATGTAACGGTACAAAACATAGTTGTAAGAAACCTCAACTGGCTAGTCACAGTCAGCACACAATTTCGAACCTTGAATTTAGAAACGGTGCATTCCTCAATTTATTTAATAATTTCAAACTAATTAATTAATTAATTAATTAATTAATACGTCACCTATATAAAACAGGCTATGAGAGAGATGTCACCAGAAGAGGGAAAAGTCAAGCCTGCGGAGAAATTAAAGTACCTCCGTTCTTTTTAATTCCGTTCGACTATTTCCAGCCTGGTGCAGCCCTTGTAATGCAGACCCACCGTCGAGGGTGGGTGAAATCTGCTATGTGTAGGAAAATGCGTGTTATGATATTGGACGGTAGTGTAGTGTGTGCTGTTGTGTGAGTTGCAGGTATTTTGGGGACAGCACAAACACCCAGTCCCCTTGCCAGGGGAATTACCCATTTAAGGTTAAAATCTACGACGTTAACGAGAATCGATCCCGGGTGCCTCTGTACTGAAGAGCACTAAGCTGATCATTCAGTCAAAAAGCCTCGTACCGACATGGTGTAGCTCTCTTCAGGCACAATCCAAATGGAGGTGAGCTGCATGCACAATTCCAACCACATACCAGCATTTCTGCCATTCTTAAATTTCTGGCAGTACAGGGAATCGAACTCTGGCCTCCGAGGATGGCAGCTAAAAGTGCTAACCGTTACGCTACTATTACCTCGGTGACAGGATTGAACCCAACTTGTGAAAGAAAGCAGCTCTCTCCGCGGGAGTTAATAGCTGGAGATGACTGTCACAAAATCTAAGCTGCAATATTACACAACAGTCATCCGTCCGGAAGCCCAGTATGTCGTAGAGTGCCCGTCACTAAATAGGAAAGACTTGACTTTAATACTCTAAGTCAGAGAGAAAAGAATTCTCAGAAATGTCCTAGGCCCGGTACTGGAAGGTAGGGAAATCTGGAGACGTCACAATTCAGAGCTATACTTCCAGATAAGAACGCTCACTCACTGTGCCAGGGTAAGGAAGGTAGCTGTCATGTGGCAGGATTGTCTTCCAACAGAATGACCCAGGACCTATTCATCTTCTGGTGGAACAAGAAAGTCCATACAACCTAGCTGGCTGACACACATACAAAACAGACTGACTGTGAGACAGATTCTGAAGAAAGTCCATGGTTTACAGCAAAATCCTCTGAAGAAGAAAGGTACCCGCTGCTCAGAGGAAAGAAATGAGCTACGTCTAGAGAAGTTCCGACAGTACTGGGAAAAGATCGTCATAATATTTTGTACAATTTGCTTCACGTCGCACCGACACAAATAGATCTTATGGCGACGATGGGAGAGGAAAGGCCTAGGAATGGGAAGGAAGCGTCGGTGACCTTATTTAAGGTAAAGCCCCAGCATTTTCATGGTGTTAAAATGAGAAACCACGGAAAACCCACTATCTTTTGCATGCAAGCTCACAGCTGCGCGCCGCTAAGCGCACGCCCAACTCGCCCGGTGGGAAAAGATCGAAGTCCAGCAGTTGAATAAGCGTGGCCCCAAGCAGGTCTTTTCGGAAGAAAAAAAAGAGGAAGATGAACAAGAAGAGAAGAAGAAGAAGAAATGAAGTTTTGGGTGAAGAATTCAATCGTTCCCAATACAAATTCTATTAAAAATACAATCGAACCTCGATATCTCGAACCTCCATTACTCGAAATTCGGTTACAAGAAATTTTCGATTTCTCGAAACAAACATTTCCTCCCTTGAAGCAAAAAATACCCTGTATCTCGAATTTTGTGCAACATTAACTGTGCAATACGGCATTTACGGTTTGTGAGGAACAGTTAATAAGTAAGGAAAGGTTTAAAGTGATGCTGGGAGCTAATATGATGGGAACCGAAAAACTGTAACTTCTGGTGATCGGAAAATAGGCGAAGCCTCGGAGTTTCTTGGGTGTGAATTAATTACCGGTCACGTACGAAAGCAACCCCGAAGTCACGGATGACAAGCTCCATTTACGAATCTCGTGGCATTGGCGAGAAGTTTCAACGTGAAGGGAGGAAAAGTTAAAGGTTAACGGAAGAGACTAACGAATTTTTTCCAAAGGTGTTAACGGAGGCATGTTTGTTGTTCCACTACTGTATATACTGTATCCTGTTTTCTAAAAAGTCACTATAACAAGGCTTATAATTAAAGTGATGCCTTAAAATAGTGTTTGTATATTTTTAAATACTGTTAAAAATAAATCACATGGAACAGATACAACAAAAGATGTATATCAAAAAAATGCAAAATTACGACACTACAATACAGTCATCAAACCAGAGGCACTTTATGCATCTGAAACACTGATCATTGGCGGCAGGTCACAAATGAAAAGCATTGAGAAACAAGAGAGGAAAATTCTCAGAAAAATTCTAGGACGAAAGTTCGAAAATGGAATTTGGATGAAAAAGAAACCACACGAAATTTTTCACTTCACAGAAAAAATCATCACAGATACCATCAGAAAGAGACGACTATAATTCTACGGACACCTACACAGAATGGATAACAACAGGCTGACAAAGAAAATTCTAAATCTAGCTCTAACCCTGAAAATCTGCAACAATTGGTTAGCAGAAATTCATGAAGATCTACAAGAAATGGGTATTGAGGACGAAACCATTCAAGATAGAATGAAATTTAGAAGCTTAGTAAACAAACATAAATTTGCAGAGAAACCAACAAGAAAAAATACAGGCTGCACAGAAACACGCAGAAAGGAACACAGTGAAAAAATGAAGAGATATTGGGAAGAAAAGAAGAAGAAACATTGTGCAAAATAAGTTCAAACGCGCCCCACAGTTGGGCACAACGAATCAAAACAAATGTATTCAATATGAACCCATGATTCAATTGTGTGCTATACGTGCTCAAAAACGATATTCTCGATATCTCGAAATTTCGGTATCTCGAAATAAAATTTAGCTGCGAGGTGATGCGAGATATCGAGGTCCACTGTCCTGCGTTTTTGCCAAGCATTGAATGGTGGACTACATAAGACTAGGAGAGCAAATGTCTACAGGGTGAGTGAAGAGTTATGAGACAGGCAGTTTGAGCCACGCAGCTGTCAACTTGCATTTGGGAGATAATGGGCTCGAACCCCACTGTCCGCAGCCCTGAAGATGATTTTCCGTGGTTTTCCATTTAACACTAGGCAAATGTTAGGGCTGGACCTTAATTAAGGACATGATCGCTTCCTTCAACGCTTATGGTCTGACACCTTTGTTAGCCGGATCGAGTCCCGTTCATACAAAATAAGTTCATCATCAGAATGTTCAATCAATCAGTCAATCAATCAATCAATCAATCACTATTGACCTGCATTTAGGGCAGATTCCCTTTTCTTAAATGATTTCAAAGAAATTGGAAATGTATTGAACATCTCCTTTGCTAAGTTACTCCAATCCCTAAGTCCTCTTCCTGTAAACGAATATTTGCCCCCATTTGTCCTCTTGAATTCCAAAGTTATCTTTCCTACTTTTAAACTCATTCGTCTACTAATGTCATTCCACGCCATCTCTCCACTGACAGTTCGGAACATACCACTTAGTCGAGCAGCTCGTCTCCTTTCTCCCAAGTCTTCCCAGCCCAAACTTGGCAACATTTTTGTAACGCTACTCTTTTGTCTAAAATCACCCATAACAAACCGAGCTACTTTTCCTTGGATTTTTTTCCAGTTCTTAAATCAAGTAATTCTGGTGAAGGTCCCATACACTGGAACCATACTCTAGTTGGGGTCTTACCAGAGACTTATATGCCCTCTCCTTTACATCCTTACTACAACCCTTACACACCCTAATAACCATGTGCAGAGATCAGTACCCTTTATTTACAATCCCGCTTTTGTGATTACCCCAATGAATATCTTTCCTTATATTAACACCTAGGTACTTACTAGCTTTTTCCCACAAGAAACTTTCACCCCATCAACACACTAATTAAAACTGAGAGAACTTTTCCTATTTGTGAAACTCAAAACCTGACTTTTACCTCTTTGTCATCATACCATCGCGTACTGTCCAACCCACAACATTATCGAGGTTATATTGCAGTTGCTCACAACCTTGTAACTTTTTTATTACTCTATACAGAATAACATAGTCCACTTCTTTACTCATATCATTTATATTGAACCCTTGACTTTAAAATTATGGGTTCAATATATACAGTATAAGAAAGCACAAAGGTCCAGTAATACTGCCTTCAGGAATTTCCCTCTTATTTATTACAGGGTCAGATAAAGCTTCGCCTACTCTAATTCTATGAGATCTATTTTCTAGAATTATATCCACCCATTCAGTCACTCTTTTGTCAAGCTCTACTGCACTCATTTTTGGCAGTAGTCTCCCATGATCCACCCTGTCAAATGCCTTAGACAGGTCAATCGTGATACAATCCACTTGACCTCCAAAAACCAAGATATCTGCTTTACCTTGCTGGAATCCTACAAGTTAAGCTTCAGTGGAATAATATTTCCTAAACCCGAACTGCTTTCTATCGAACCAGTTATTAATTTCGCAAACATGTCTAATATAGTCGGAAAGAATACTTTCCCAAAATTGCATGCAATGTATGTCAAACTGACTGGCCTGTAATTTTCAGCTTTATGTCTATCACCCTTTCCTTAATATATAGGAGCTACTATAGCAACTCTCCATTCATTTGGTATAGCTCCTTCATGCAAACAATAATCAAATAAGTACTTCAGATATGGTACTATATCCCAACCCATTGTCTTTAGTATATCCCCTCTTTACCCCCCAGGGTTGGTTTTTCCCTCGGACTCAGCGAGGGATCCCACTTCTACCGCCTCAAGGGCAGTGTCCTGAAGCGTGAGACTTCGGGTCGTGAATACAACAGGGGAGGAGGAGCAGTACCTCGTCCAGGCGGCCTCGTCCGTTATGCTGAACAGGAGCCTGGTGGGAGGATGAGAATATTGAATGGGATAGGCAAGGAAGAGGGAAGGAAGTGGCCGTGGCCTTAAGTTAGGTACCATCCTAGCATTTACCTGGAGGAGAAGTGGGGAAACCACGGAGAAACACTTCCAGGATGGCTGAGGTGGGAATCGAACCCACCTCTACTCAGTTGACCTTCCGAGGCTGAGTGGACCCCGTTCCGCCCTCGTATCACTTTTCAAATTTCGTGGCAGAGCCGCGAATCGAACCCGGGCTTCCGGGGGTGGCAGCTAATCCCAATAACCACTACAATACAGAGGCTGACGATGGAGAGAAGATTATCAATGTTATGTAACGTGGTGTCCGAACACCGACGATCCTTTAAACCTAAGAAGCTGGAGATGACTATTCTTATATACTACAAAGCCAACTGAGGTCATTTTTTCCAATTCCAATTTCCGTAACCCTAGTGTGGTTAAGCGCCGGCCCCGTTCTTTAGGGGTAGCGGGCCTGTCCCTCACCCGGAGGCCCCGGTTCGATTCCTGATCAATGGAATGCATACCAAATCGCTGACTTCTATTCCAAAGCCTTCCGCAGTGTACAATTGCAGTAATGATAATAGTAAATACTCTCCGGAGAGGCTTAAGACGGCACACATACCTAGCTCCCGAACCACTGGAATTACCCAATGATGGTTAAAATCCCCTACCCGGCATTGAATCGAACCCGGGACCCCCGTGGACTAATGGCCAGCACGTTAACAATTTAGCCATGGAGCCAGACGCTCATTTGGAGTGAGAACGTATGACGGTATTGATACTGATTCGTCTGTCGGAGGGATATGTTAAGTCTTGAGCAGATCCCTCTGTGTCTTTCGACAGGACTACAGTAATCTCCTTACCCCCATCACACATTACACAACATAAGTTATAACATGCAGCCATCAGAGGGGACACAGAAACATATTCATATGCATAATGATCTTCGCCTCTGAAGACAAATAGTTATTTTTACGTCTCACTAACTACTTTTAAGGTTTTCGGAGACGCTGATATGTCGAAATTTCGTCCCACAGGAGTCCTTTAACGTTCCCTTGAATCTACCGACATGAGGCTTACGTATTTCAGCACCTTAAAATACAACGGGACTGAGCCAGGATCGAACCTGCCAAGTTGGGGTCACCGTCTGAGGCTCTCACCTCCGTCCTTTGAGGAACAAAAGGAAAGGTGCACAGAAGATAAATATTCGCAAACTCTCAATCATCGCGGACGCCGGACTCATACCTCGATAGAGAGAAACAGAAGATCAATATTCACAAATTAAGTACAAATTATCGCCACTACGCATGCGTGACGAATGTTATTATTTACCCGTTCAATAGGAATTAAAAGCTTTTAGTGAGGATCATCAACAAGCAATTCGTTAAAAATGACTTGAAATATGATGAAAACCGGTTGTGTGTTGTTGAATACTGTCAACACAACTCTCGGTTCTTTTTTTACGCATGTCCGTTTTGTTACTTTTACAAAGTTTCCAACTTTTACAGATCGGTAAGTGTTGTTAGAATTGAAATGTTGTGAAGTTATCGTGTAAATACGTAACATCGTGTGATATAATTTATTTAGGTGTGTTCATGCAATGAAAAGAAATATTTGTGCTAGAGTATTTTAAAAACATATAATAATTTAAACGCTTAGTGTATTGCAGGTATTGTATCAGCAAGTTAATTCGTCTTACCAAGTGATTTTTAAGTGCTATTCTTAATGTTGAGAAGTTTTTGACAGTTTTGCGTGTGAAAAGTAACGTTCCAAATTTTATATTGTTAAGAACTGTTCTGTTCTTCACGACATTCTGGTGTTGCGATATTATGTGAGAGGGTTGTATGTGTGATTTAATTGCTTTAGTACGTCTTTATCCCGTTTTATAATTCAGTATTTTCTTTCTTTCTTTCTTTCTTTCTTTCTTAGCCCGTTTACCCTCCAGGTTGGTTTTTCCCTCGGACTCGGCGAGGGATCCCACCTCTACCACCTCAAGTGCAGTGTCCTGGAGCGTGAAACGTTGGGTCTAGGAATACAACTGGGGAGGAGAACCAGTACCTCGCCCACCCTGCCTCGTCTGTTATGCTGAGCAGCGGCCTTGTGGGGAATGGGAAAGTTGGAAGGGATAGGCAAGGAAGAGAGAAAGAAGCGGCCATATGTTAGGTAGCATCCCGGCATTTGCCTGAAGGAGAAGTGGGAAACCACGACTTCGAGGATGACTGAGGTGAGAATCGAATGCCCCTCTTCTCAGTTGATTATCCGAGGCTGAGTGGACCCAGTTCCAATCCTCGTACCACTTTTCGAATTTCGTGTCAGTGCCGGGAATTGAACCCGGACCTCCAGGGATGGTAATTAATCACACTAACCACTACACCACAGAGGCGGACATAACTTATATCACAAGAGAAAAATCGAAGATCGTCGTGGAATTGGACGCAGAAAGAAGTCGTGGGTAAATGGCTGCGATGTATGGACCATCACTCACAATGCCCAGCAACATTTTCACCTGGTACAAGACCGATAACCTAAACTCTGAGGGACCAGAAACGGTGCATAAAGAAAAATAGGGAATCATTTAACTATCTGTTTGTATTCGAGACACGGTAAAATTCACTCAACATGTTTAAAAGTATCTGGGACCCACTCTGACAACTATCGAGTTCTTTATCAAAACCATATTTAATAAATATATAAACATTTTTATTAAAGTTCTAATTTAGATATGACTTTTCTTTACTCGAGACATATTTTCAACAGTAAAGCACCATAGCAAACTGCTCTATAACACACTCTCTACACGAAGTAGATTCAGGCTGATAATATTATTAATGAAAAGCGCTGTGAAATACGACTTCATTTAATACACTACCCAGCCAACAATTTTGCTGGATGCAATAACAAAGACCATAAAATGAACATAAACGGGAAATTTTAATTATTTCTTTATTGCTTCAATATTATCTCTCATTTCACATTGCAAAGCCTCTTTTATTTATTTTACTAACGCTTTTCTTCTTCATTATGTTAAATACGGCTGGTGTTCTTTTTCATTATTGTTTAATGGGGTCTGAGTGCGTGAGTGGGTATTAAGAATCATCGCAAAGCTTGATAATATTAGGAGGAGCATTTCTTTCCCTAAGTAGACTGCATGCCCGCTACAAGAATATGACAGATGGTCTGCTTCTGCTCTACGTGCATTCCCTATCTCCTGCTCTGCAGTTCTTGATTTATTTATGATCTGAGAAAGGAAAATAAAGAGCTATTTAGTTTTCACTTGAATTGGCTAACAGCGGGCGACAAGCAGTAGTTCCATACCTGTACCTCAGATCCTTTCCCAATGAGCATATGCCTTTGGCCACCATAGCTAATCGGTAGAGCATCCGACGTGAAATCGTAAGTTTGTAGGTTCGGTTCCGACTGGTCCAGTTGGTCATTTCTCTTCTTTACTTAACGAGTCACCGTAGTTTATTATACGTACTCATCACGTCCGTAGAAGCTCGAAGTTAATTTCATTATATGAACAATGTCTAATAGATGTATACAGGCATATTTGGCATTGTCATATCTTAATTCCCGACCTTTATAATGTGTCAGAGTTCTGTCTTCTAAATACCATCACTTTAAACTTGATGTCAGAATTACTTAGGGCTGTTCAGTTCTTCTGTTGACTCCATATTCAACATTCTGGTTACAAATACGAGAAATGTTTGTAAGAGTCGTTGGTTTTCCCTTGATAATATCCCAGTTCACACTTTCCTTCTGAGCATATGCTCTTTGTCACTGGGAAAATTTCATTTCTAGGAAAACATATTTGTTCTCCAGCGTATTGGTGAAAGACAAGAGCGACGAAAAGCGTGGAGATGCCCAGCTCTCTTGTCTCCCAAATCTAATACCTTCGGGCTCGGAGGAGAACTAGACGTCACCAAGAAGAGTCCGATAGGAGATATGAAATTGAGGATTATGGCACTAGTGATGGGACATTCGATTCATTTTACTGAATCGATTCATTTGATTACGTTCACGTTACTGAATCGATACAGTGATCCGATTCACGGCACATTAGAGTCACCGCTCCTACTGCATCTGTGTAGTATGTAATGGTAAGACAGCAGCAACAGCATTCAGTGCTCGCTGCTGCCATCTGGTCTTCATACTACGAAAGAAAAAAAATGCTAGTCACTCTAGTACATCGAAGGTTTCCGGCGACCCAGGATGGGAAAGGTCCTGGATTAGGAAGGTAGCAGCCATGGCCTTAATTAAGGTACATTCCCAAGACTTCCTGGTGGAAAAATAGGGAAACTACGGAAAACCATCTTAACGGCTGCCGACGATGGGATTCGAACCCACCATCCCCCGAATGCACTGTATGTCTCGCTGCAGCGGAAGCTCGACTCTCCGCCACCCGCCATTGTCCAGTGAGGCGATAAGGAGCCGTGTGTATCATGTGTCTCACTGAGCCGCGCTTGTTCACGATTCTTTCGATGTGCCATGATTCACTGTCTCGCTGCAGCGGAAGCTCGGCTCCCCGTCAACGTCCAGTGAGTGTGCCACTCAGCATTGTCCGCTGGGAGTAAGCTGAATCGTGTGCCGTGAGCTCGCCGTTCCTGTGAATCGATTCACTCGGACACTTGAATGAATCGATACACTGCTTCGAATCATGCATTCAGTAGCCAACACTATATGGCACAAGTAAAAACCTAGTTAGACTCAACTATGGTTTCGTCCGTTTTCCCCCTTCTTACGACAGGCAGGAGTGCAAAGGACCATTCTTTTTTTTTTTTTGCTATTTGCTTTACGTCGCACCGACACAGGTATGTCTTACGGCGACGATGGGATAGGAAAGGCCTAGGAATTGGAAGGAAGCGGCCGTGGCCTTAATTAAGGTACAGCCCCGGCATTTGCCTGGTGTGAAAATGGGAAACCACGGAAAACCATCTTTAGGGCTGCCGACAGTGGGGCTCGAACCCACGATCTCCCGATTACTGGATACTGGCCGCACTTAAGCGACTGCAGCTATCGAGCTCGGTACCATTCTTTTCAATAAAAATCCAACTTCCTTTCGTGGATTACTTTATAAGGATGTGTGATTATGCGCTAATTTTCTCCTCGTGTTTTCTATTTTGACCGTATTTTCAAGAGCGTGTTTGTCGATAATTTCACGACCGCACAAACCAAACCAATTCCCAAATCTCACGGTGCAACAGCCGCGAAAGGCCATGACGACCACACAGCGCGAGGGAAATTATCTGAACAAGTTGAAACCACGAGCTGTATTTCGTAAGACAACATACTGAATTAAATGTTTAATACAATAATAATAAAATTAGGATAGCATAGGTATTCTTTTTCTTCTATTTTGCTACGCCTGTGGGGTCGCACATGTGGGTCTGGCCGTGTATTATGGCAGGATTTCCTTCCTTACGAAAACCATATGTGGAGGAAGGTAATCATTACTGCGTGTTTCTGTGCTGGTTGGTAGTTCGGTGCGTTGTCTGAATATGAATAGGAAGAGTCTTGGGACAAACATAAACACCCACTCTCCGAGCAAGAAGAATTAACCGGAAGATTAAAATCCACGATTCGGCCGGGCATCGAACCCAGGGCACTCTGAACCGAAGGCCTCAACGCTGATCATTCAGCTAAGGAGTCGGACAACATAGGCAATTTACACAATATGATTTAATTGAATGTATTGCATTCCAATGTGTGAATGTCACTTATCCAAATCTCTTTGTAATTGCCGTCATACTTGATGTTATCACTACTACGCGTTATGTTACAAATCGTAAACAATTCCGAATCACCTTCGATAATTTCCAAACAGTTGCCTGTCAGGTGCAATAACCACATTTCGATAATATTTCAGTCATAGTTAGTTGCTCGTGATTGACTGAAAATGACAGGAACTGTGAATTGGATTGGTCAACATTCAGTACGTGCCGGGTGAGGTAAATAGACGTATAAATATCTCGTACTATTAGTGTTTTACTCCAGCCGCTATTTGGCAGTAGCGCAAGCTATCGCTGTTATTCTGCATGTTAAGGGTGAGATTTTATGCTCCTTGCAGGAAAAAAACAACAGAGAGCTGCCTTTCTCAGCCCAAGTTAGCGGGTTCGATCCCAGCTCAATTCAATGCTGTTTGAAGGAGTTCAATAAGTCAGTCTCGAGTTCGTAGATTTACATGTACGTAAAATAACTCGAACAAAATTCCTCCGTTAGTCATTTCTTTCCGCCACTGACGGATGACTTTCTCGAGGGCACAGTTTGTCATCCACTTGTATCGCATAGAATATTCGGATGCGTCATGAATCGATTTTTCAGTTTAAGTGTGTCGGATGGATAATTGATTGAAATGAGCGAACTCTTATATTCTTCTTCTTCTTTTCCTTCTTCTTTTGCTACCGCTTTTCCCACACCTGTGGGGTCGCGGTTGCGAATTGCGTCGCACATGTGATTTGTCCCTGTTTTACGGCCGGATGCCCTTCCTGACGCCAACCCTATATGGAGGGTGTTTCTGTGGTGGTTGGTAGTGTGGTATGTTGTCTGAACATGGTGAGGAGAGTATTGGAAAGGACAAATACACCCAGTCTCCGAGCTAGAAGAATTAATCAGAAGCGATTAAAATCCCCAACCCGACCGGGAATCGAACCCGGGACCCTCTGAACCGAAGGCCAGAACGCTGACAGTTGTTTTTATTTTACGTCGCACCGACACAGATATGTCTTACGGCGACGATGGGAAAGGAACGGCCTAGGAAGTGGAAGGAAGCGGCCGTGGCCTTAATTAAGGTACAGCCCCGGCATTTGCCTGGTGTGAAAATGGGAAACCACGGAAAACCATCTTCAGGGCTGCCGACATTGGGGTTCGAACCCACTATCTCCCGATTACTGGATACTGGCCGCACTTAAGCAACTGCAGCTATCGAGCTCGGTACTGACAGTTCAGCCAACGAGTCGGACAATAGAAATAGAAATACGCATTTTTCCAAACGTACCTCCAGATGTTGAAACTAAATGAGTGAATTAATTGTCTTAATAACATCACTTTTAATTCGATTATTTCTAAAACATTCACTATTCAATTTCATCGTTCATTCGAATGCAGTTCTGAATGAATAATCGAATGGAAAAAATATTCACTATTCGATTGTCGATGAATAATCGGAAAATAATCGAATGGGAAATATAATCGAATAATCGAATAAGCTATTATTTTGTATTCGATTATCCATCACTAGGGGCGAGCCCATCTCCTTGCCTAACCTTCACTTTAGAGGTGGCGTCGGTGAAATTTTGCCGGATGATCGCTCAAGATTTGTTGTTTAAGCCAAATTCTTTCAGGATTTGGATTCAGGTGGAACGATTATTTTCATCATAGGCATTATTGTCTACTAAGGTAACGACATTCTTCTTGCTCCTCAGCTTCAGGTACGAAAGGATGGATTTTAGGTTCAAAATTTTCTCGGCACATGAGCGCCGTGTCCTGAAACCACCCTGGTACACTCCCACTTGTAAACCTAGTCGTTCCTCTATCCAAGTCTGAAGAGTATTTGAGGGAAGTTTATAGGTTATTAGGAGGAGATAGATCCCGCGGTAGTTCTGCACGTCCGTCTTGTCACCTTTCTTATGAACGGGGTGAATCGGGGCAGAAGTCCAGCCATTAGGATGTTTCTCGGATTCCCAAATGTTGCAGGTAAGTAGCTTACTGTTACATTATCCAGTATTCTCAGCTGCGTACTTCCAAAGTTTAGCGCAATTATAGAGTCTTCACCTGGCGCTTATTATTATTTTTCTTCTTCTTTCTTCGTTATGACCGTTTACAGAGCGCATTGGAACTTGTTAGCTTAATGATGGTTTTCCTTTCTTCTTCTCCTCCCAAAATCTCTTCATGAACTCGCTATACTGTTTCTTGCGTTCTTACGTCCATTGTTTCCCTGTCGTTCTTTTAGCCTTTTCCGTGAACGTGGGCTTTGAAACCAGAGTTCCAAAAGCCTTGCGATCCCTGATGGTATCTTCTGTGACGTTCAATTCTTTTTAAGTCCTGCTTTATTTCCTACACCCAGCTGATTTTGACCTTCTTTGAATAAATTATACCAAGCAGGTTTTTTTTTTTTTTTTTTTTTGCGTATATAGGGTCATCCATTTTACAGATGTGGCCATCGAATTTCCTGCGCACGGTATTGGTGAACCTGTCCATTTATTATTATTATTATTATTATTATTATTATTATTATTATTATTATTATTATTATTATTATTATTAAGTTATTTGTTGAGTAATATAATGGCAACGCAGTAATCCGAGTTGGCAACAGTGGAAATGGTAGGAAGTCTTGTCGTATTGAACGACTTCTAAAGGAAGCATATTTGAATTTTTAGAAGTTTCTGTGTTCTGTAAATCCGTTTGGGTTGTGTGTTTCCCCTTCTGTATATTTTCTTGAGAGGCTTTCTAGCCGGAAGGCTGGAAGGCAAGAAGGGTGGGAGGTCTCTCCAGACGAACAATGCCACCCCCCAAGACAGATTAGTGGGAGCCACTTGTGTTTATTTTAGCCCGTTCCGGCTCGGCCCTATGATACAAATATTGAGATAGGGCCAGCCCAGGATGTGCGAGACACACACCAGGTCTTCTCTTCACCGCCGTGCACCAACCTCAACAGAGAACGATGAGAGAATCGACCAACCCTGCGCCATAGGGGTAGAGTGCCTGACTTATACCTGGTTCGATTACCAGCGAATTCAAAGATTTTAAATCTGGATTAATTTCACTGTGCCTCATGAACCCAACTGAGGAGCTGTCTAATACCAAATGTACGACCGAGGTTGTCACGCTGATCACGAGGAAACCCAGTATCTAAAGGTCATATGGTTGGTCAGCTTTGGTCTTGGCAGGCCAAGGCCCTATGGATACTTTCTGCATGGGTGTTTCTTGTTTATTTAATAATAATAATAATAATAATAATAATAATAATAATAATAATAATAATAATAATAATAATAATAATAATAATAATAATAATAATCAGAGCCCGGGTGTTTAGGAAGCAATAGGTTAGAATTTAAACATACTGAAGTGAGTAACAAGAATGTATACTCTACTTGCACAACGATTATGTGCGAGGCGTGCATAAACTTTAGGGCTATAGCCCATAAGAACCCCTAGAATTTATGTCAGTCTCGCTACATGACGGAAAAACGGGCTAGGCGACATTTCCTAATAATCAAATTAGTTTGCAGTCTAACCTATTAACGCTAACCCCATGCCACTACAGCCCTGAAGGGCCTTGGCCTACCAAGCGACAAATGCTCAGCCCGAAGGCCTGCATATTACGAGGTGTCGTTTGGTCAGCACGGCGAATCCTCTCGGCCGTTTTTCCTGGCTTTCTAGACCAGGCTAAAATATTACTGTATAAAAAATCCAAGGAATAATAATAATAATAATAATAATAATAATAATAATAATAATAATAATAATAATAATAATAATGTTGTTGGCCTCCGAAGAGGCCTGGTGCAAGTCTTTGGAATTGACTCCCGTAGGCGACCTGCGCGTCGTGATGAGGATGAAATGCTGACGAAGACGACACATATACACCCAGTCTCCATACCACGGGAATTAACCAATTATGGTTAACATTCCAGACCCTGCCGGGAATAGAACCCAGGGCCCCTGTGTCCAAAGGCCAGCACGCTAACCATTTAGTCATGGAGCCGGACCCTACTTATGATTAATTATAATGTTCAAAACAACACATACACACAATACACACACTCACTCTCTCTCTCTCTCTCTCTCTCTCTCTCACACACACACACACACACACACAGAGCCCGCGAGCCATTGAAATTTACCAATGAAGGTTAAAATCTTCCATCGCTCCGGAATATGAAGCCGGGAACCCTGGACAAAAGACCAGCACGCTAATCCATTTAGCCATGGAGCTGGACGTCTCTTTGATGAAATAAAATATTTTGCTAGTGGTTTAATATAGCACTAACTAATACATTTTTAGTGACCATGGGATAGAAAAAGGTTAGGACTGGGAATGAAGTGGCCTTAATTGAAGAACAGTCTCAGTATTTTCTCCGGTCCAAAAATTCGAAACTCTTTATGAGGTTCGAATCCACCATCTGCCACATGCAAACTACACGACTCGCACCGTGTAGCCAAAATACTTCTATTTCATTCTAGATAGATAGATAAGTAGATTAGACAGATTAAATTATAGTGACAATGAAATGAAATGAAATGTCGTGTCGCTTCTAGTGCCGGGATATCTCAGGACGGGTTCGGCTCGCCAGGCGCAGGTCTTTCTATTTGACTCCCGTAGCCGACCTGCGCGTCATGATGAGGATGAAATTATGATGAAGACAACACATAAACCCAGCCCCCGTGCCATTGGAATTAACCAATTAAGGTTAAAATCCCCGACCTCGGTGCAGAGGGTCCCGGGTTCGATTCCCGGCCGGGTCGGGGATTTTGATCATATTTAAGAGACCATTGGCCAAATGGACAGCATGAATGCGAGGTGTAGACGAGACGCTTTTTTCTGATTCTTTGAACCCATTGAAATAACGAAGTGGCATCAGAAAAATTATGTCTCTGCCTAATATCGGAAGTATGCCTAATCTATTTTGGTGATGCAGCGATCTGCATGTTTTGAGAGTAAATGGCTGCAGCCTGCAAGCCACTCACGCGACCATTCTTAACAGGGAGAGAGAGCAAACCTGCTGGGAACTGGAAAAAAGGGCTGCCATAAACGACGCACCCGGAGGGGAAATATAATCGATACGAAATAACCTAATCGATAAGGTGAAGGTTGCAGCCCGCAGCTGCTCCTGACTCACATGCAGAGGGTGATGTACCGTCTCATCTCATGTCAAATGGACCTGGATTCTATAATATTCTCCACCTCATATCACATCAGATTTACAGTTCGGCTCATCAAAATATAAAACTCAACAAAGCGGGCGAGTTGGCTGTGCGGTTAGGGACGCGCATCTGTGAGCTTACTTCCAGAAGATAGTGGGGTTCGGACCTCACTGTCGGCAGTCCTGAAGATGGTTTTCCGTGGTTTCCCTTTTCGCACCAGGCAAATAATGGGACTGTACCTTAATTAAGGCCATGGCAGACTCCTTTCCACTACTAGGCCGTTCGTATCCCATCGTCGGCATGAGACCTATCTGCGTCTGTGCGACGTAAAGCAAATTGTAAAAAATAAGCTTTATATTCAGTACTGTTGTATTTTATATTATAATTACATAATTTAATGCAAGAATATGCCAATATTATTTATTTATTTATTTATTTATTTATTTATTTATTTATTTATTTATTTATTTATTTATTTATTTATTTATTTATTTATCCGTTAGGGACTTCTAGGGACCACGTGCCAATTTCAATGCTTCATACTTTGTTGTTCCTTCTTCTTCCTCCAATACTTTTCATCTTCACACTACTACTTCTTCTTCTTCTTCTTCTTCCACCACTTTTCCCACACCTGTGGGGTCGCGGGTGAGAACTGTGTCGCATATGAGATTTCGCCCTGTTTTACGGCCGGATGCCCTTCTTGGCGCCAACCTTATATGAAAGGATGCAATCATTGTTGCGTGTTTCTGTGGTGGTTGGTAGTGTAGTGTATTGTCTGAATATGAAGAGGAAAGTGTTGGAACATACACAATCACTCAGTCCCCGAGCCAGAATAATTAATCAAATATGATTAAAATCCCCGACCCGGCAGGGAATCGAACCCGGGATCCTCTGAATTCATTCTGCCAATGAGTCGGACTTCTTTTCATCTTCACACTATGTCTCCGTTTCCTCTCCTCGGACCATTTTTAGTTTTCTTTCCCATCCGACTTTGGCATCCTTCCATTTTTAACACTTCTGTCTAAATAGTTATCTCCCTCTCTCTGTTGCTTCTTCTTTTTCTCTTTATTATTTCTTTCCAAATCTTTCTTGACTTCATAACTCCAGGTTGTTGTTTACGTCTTGTTCAAAAGATATTTTGAAGATCTGTTTTGTTAATCTGCTGCCGTCCATTCTGTATAGATGTCCAGAAAATATCAATGGCCTTTTCCGTATTGTTTTTGTTAGTTTTCTTTTTTCCGATACATTACATCATTCCTTCTTGATTTCCAGATTTCTGTGGCTCTTAGAGCACCGAATATTTTCCGCATAATTCTTTTTAGCAATACTTCTAATTTATTCTTAATAGGGAGACGGCATCAGTATCATTATACTTATTATTCAGCATATACTAATCTCAAACGTTGCTTTAAAAGTGATATGCACAGTTCCAAAATAAATAAAATTAATTATGCATTGGTTAGTGACCAATAGCTTACGAGTGAGCATTGAAATGTTGAAATGAAATTTTGCATGACTTTTTGATTACTATCGTGGGGCTCGTTGGAAGTCTTTTGTCATAGCAAAACTTGTCGAAAGACTTCGGTTTCGGGAGGCCAATCTACATTTAGAGCGCGTGGAGAACACACGCGGTAACCGATTTAAGTTGAACAAAATTCATTTTAAACAGAATATAGTAGTTGTTGATTTGCTATGCTCAACTAAGGAGCTTTTTTATCTTATTAGACTTTTTTCGTTTACTTTATTCTCTTTCTCTGTGCTCCTTTTTATGTTTTTAAGTCTATCCTCTATTTAGTCGGGTGGGCTTTACAGAAAATTTGTGTTTGTGAATTAAGGTTCTGAATTTTATCCTATCTTGAATGGTTTATTCATTAATACCAATTTCATGGAGGTCTTCACCGATTTCTTTTACGCAATTTTGGTGATTTTTCCTTGATAAAGCTAAGTTTAAAATTTTCTTTTTGAGCCTGTTATTATTCATTCTATATAAGTGACCATAAAATTGAAATCGCCGTTTCCTGATTGTATCTGTGTTTTTTAATGTAACTTGATAGATTTCATGTGATTTCTTTTTCATACAAATTCCATTTTCGAATTTTGGTTCTAAGATTTTCTTGAGGATACTTCCTTCTTGTTTTTTGAACATCTTTATTCGAGATCGCCAACGTAGCCGTGTTGAAACACCGGATCCCGTGAGATCCCCGAAGTTAAGCAACATTGGGCGTGGTCAGGAGTTGGATGGGTTGCCATGCGCTGTTGAGGGGGGGGGTAAGGGAATGGAGGAGGGGAAAGGAACTGGTCACCCTACCGCACGTAAACTCCGGCTCAGGAACACCTCTGCGGAGGTTCGCGCCTGCCTTCGGGCAGAATAACCTTTACCTTATTCGAGATCTGCCACCAATTATAATAGTTTCAGATGTAAAAGTGCTTCTGTTTTAAGAACTCTGTTATAATGTCGTAATTTTGCCTTTTTTGATATAGTTCTTTTATCATATCTGTTCCAAGTAATTTTGCATGCCCTTTGAAGTTTTGCAATGATTCCTTTGTTAGCTTGAAGAATATACATTTATTTATTCAAAATGAACTTCAGCAGACTGAAGAACCTAATAGTTATAAATTAACTCAGTCGAAGCTGAAAAGTGATGGCTTCAGAAATCACATGAGTAAAATCGCTGGTTCACTTAGCGCTAAAGCTTACACAGTGAAGTTCTAGCAGCCTACTCCTACAACGGCCTACACCCGCAAAGCATTCCTTTTACTCGATAATACACGCTACATTTCGTCCTGAAGCATGCATCATCTGGCCACATTTGGCTGTGAAGTTCCTTCGTCCATCAACAGACAGCGGCAGGTCACGCTTATAGGAATATTCATCCTGGAGAATGGAGTAGAGGACAATAATCTATCTCAAGGAGGTGGAAAAGAAAAGAAACTTTCGCTCCGTATCTGGCCTTAAAGGAAGCTGATCCAGCAGTGAACAATGACAGACACAGCAGTAACAGGTTGTTCTAACAGTGAAATGACATATTTATTAGTAGTAGTAGTAGTAGTAGTAGTAGTATCATTTTACTATTTGCTTTATGTTGCACCGATACAGATAGGTCTTATGGCGACGATGGGGTAGGAAAGGGCTAGGAGTGGGAAGGAATAGGCCATAGCCTTAATTAAGGTACAGCCTCAGCATTTTCCGGGTGTGAAAATGGGAATCCACTGAAAACCATCTTCAGGGCTGTCTACAGTGGGATTCGTACCAACTATCTACCAAGTGCAAGCTCACAGCTGCGCGCCCCTAACCACGCGGCCAACTCGTTCAGTACATAACAAGTGCATTAATAGCAGAATATATTAAATTAATAGAAATTATTGCAATATGGTTTATAACTGATTTCCTTATGTTTTAACTGACCGAACAAAGGGCCGTGCTGTTACGGTCACGCAGCTGTGAGCCCTGAAGAGGGATTTCTGTGGTTTCCCATGTTCACACCAGGCAAATTCTGGGTCTGTACCTTGATTAAGGCTATGGCCGGTTCCTTCACACTCCTAGCCCTTTCTTATCCCATCGTCGCCGTAAGACCTATCTGTGTCGATGAGAAGTACAGCAAAATTGCAAATCTTTAACTGAATTCTTTTCTGCAGTTGCTTTATACTTTGATCACATTTCATAACTCATGAAAATGAAAATCCACAGCCTGTTTTCAGTCATTCGACCGGGTCAGGGATGGAATAAATGGAGCCCCCATCTAGCGGCGAGGATAGGAGTTGTGCCGGTTGCCGAAGCCTCTCGTACTTCTCTCGGGCACATTTATTAATGACCGACAGATGAAATAAAATGGTAGACCTATTGAAGAGTGCTGGAATGAAAGACGACAGGAAAAACCAGAGTACCCGGAGAAAAATCTGTCTGGCCTCCGCTTTGTCCAGCACAAATCTAACATGGAGTGACCGGGATTTGAACCAGGAGAGGCCTGCACGCTGCCACTTAAGTCACGGAGGCACCTCTTAATAGATATGTTTAAAACATTATCCAACTACTTAACAACTGTATTAAGAATATTTGAAAATATGTCTTATTTTAGATTTTAGTACTTACTACTGGAGCAGCTACTTCTCCGGGGTGGTAGAAGAGTCTTCGGTTTGTTCGGAAGGACGTGGATTCGATTCCCGTTAGAAAGTCCAGATACGTAAGAAACGGTATTTCCACTACCTGAGGTGCACATGGCCCTGAGGTTCACTCAGCCTACACCAAAAGTTAGTACAAGGTTGATTTCTGGGGAGGCCGGGCGTAGAGCTAACCACTCTACCTCACTAAGTGTCGAGGTTACGGATAGTGGAAGCCTTTACTTCCATCCCTCCAATGGCCTTCATAGTATGTACGGAGATGACTTCGCTTCGTTTTGGTTCGTTTTAATTCGTACTTGAATCCAGTGTTTCACCTGTCTAAAGAGTCACCACACGCCACTAATAAGACGTTTCCATGTCAAAAATATTTCCGAGTTTCTACTGAAACTACCTTGTCGTAAGCCTCTCACCATGCTCTCGAAGATAATTTTACATTTGTATCGAACTTCTCTACCTTTAAATTAGAATGTTGTTGTTGTTTAACTTGTTTATCTAATTTGTCTTGTAACGCTCCGTTTGTAGTTAACTGGCGATGGTGCAACTTGGTGGGTGGGCCCTGGGGAGAAAGATGTCGGCATGGCGCTCGTCTTCTGGGACTCGTTGCTGTCACGTATGGAATGGACCTGCACTACTTATCTGAAGATGATGCACAAAGCCTCCGACCTCTTATAACATGTCACTTAGCAGCAGTTGCCACTTCCATTGCTTCAGGAAGATACCGCCCAACTTAAAGAACAGAGCAGCCATGATTCAGAAGAATACGTAATTCATTATTTTTATAATTCTGCTTTATGTCTAGCCGTCTCAGATAGGTCTTATGGCGACGATGGGATAGGAAAGGCCTAGGAGTGGGAAAGAAGCAGCTTTGGCCCCAACATTTGCCTTATGTGAAAATAAAACCACGGAAAACCATCTTCAGAGCGCCGACAGTGGGGTTCGAACCCACTATCTCCCGGATACAAACTCACAGCTGCGCTCCCCTAACCGCACGGCCAACTCACCCCGCTTATTTTTTTTTATTTTTGTTTTTGTGAAGCCAGGTGATGATCTTTTGCTCTCTTAACATTTTCCCGTAAACTTCTTCTAACGCTTTTTCCACACCTGTGAGGTCATGGGTGCAAACTTTGTCCCACATGTCGATTTAAGAAGATAAAATACAAACTGGAGACACATACAGTCTGCCAAGACGACTGCTACCCAGTCAGATGACCTGCGGATATTGGAATACCACGATATACTCAGACATATTGCTTGTATTTAATAACCTGATCCACTGCATCTCGTATCAGACATCTCCTGAGTTGGTCTCACAAGGCTGAGTGAATCCCTTTCCAGCACTCATTCCAACATTAAAATCCTAAAACTGGCCGGGAATCGAACCCGATGCCTCGGGGGAGGTTAAAGATCAAGCACGCTACATCTGCACCACGGGACTGGCTTTTCCGCAGGTTTGTGTAAAATATACCATATTAGTCAGTCCAGTGGTGTCCCGCTAGCCAGATGCTTCCCGTTCCATTCCCGGGTAATCCAAGACTGGTAATTCCGGAACCGAATCGTCGGAAGCCCTGGATTAATTAAAAGGCTACCTTAACCAAAGCCACGGCTCCTGCTTCCCAGTCGTAGCCCTTCCCGATCTCAGTGTGAAATTACACAACTAGCAAGAGGAGAAAGCGAAGGTGCTTTCAGTCGGAAGAGAACAGCGAGAATAATATATCAGATCAAATCAACTCTATAGCCTGTTTCCAGTCATTTGATCGGGTCAGGACTGGAATGAATGAAGCCTCCATTTAGCGGCGAGGATTGGAATTGTGCCGGCTGTCAAGTCTATCACACTCCTCTGGGGGCAATGATTAATAACTGACAGACGAAATGAAATTATATTGGAGAGTTTTGCTGGAATTAAAGATGAGAGGGTAAACCGTCCGACTCCATGGCTAAATGGTTAGCATGCTGGCCTTTGGTCACAGAGGTCCCGGGTTCGATTCCCGGCAGGATCGGGAATTTTAACCAAAATCGTCTTCATCATCATTTCATCCTCATCCCGACGCGCAGGTCGCCTACGGGAGTCAAATCAATAGACCTGCACCTGGCGAGCCGAAATCCTCCGACACATCCCGGCACTAAAAGCCATACGCCAGTTGGTTTTTAATAGGGTAAACCGGAGTACGTAGAGAAAACCTGTCCCACCTTCGCTTTGTAGAGCGCAAATCTCACGTGGAGTGACCGGGATATGAAACACGGAATCCAGAGGTGAGAGGCCGGCACGCTGCCGCCTGAGCCACGAAGGCCCTAATAATGTAAATATTATTATTTATGTTATCATAATCATTATCACCGTGTTTCTAATACTTTTACGTCGCACCGCTGTAATGATGGCGATGATGGGATAGCAAAAGGCTAGGAATGGAAAAGAAGTGACCATGATATTAATTAAAGTAAACAGCATTTTCCTGGTCTAAAATGGGAAAGCAGGAAAATTCAGGGCTGCCGATACTGTGGACTCTAACCCACCACCTCCCGAATGCAAGTTTACAGCTACTTTACCCGAACCGTATGGCCAACTTGCTCGATTATTATTACTATTGTTACTATTATTACTATTATTATTCCTCCGCATTTCTCCACACACTGGTGGGTTCAGGGGCACAAACTTTGTCACACACACACACACGTAATTCGTCGTGTTTTACGAGTGGATGCCCTTCCTGGCCCCAAATCTTTGTGAAGGAGTGTATTCACTACTGCGTATTTTCATAGTGGTTGGTTGGTTAGTGTGGTGTGTGCAAATCAGGACGCGTAGTAAGACGAAGTAAAATACACAGCCCCCGAGCCAGAATAATTAATCCAACCCGGTCAGGCATTGAACCCCGGCCTCTCTGAACCAAACGCTAGCCATTCACACAAGGAGCTGAACCTATGCATTTATTTCATCCCAATGATAACTGCACTTCTAAACATCTCCCAAAACCTTAACTACGTCTTGCGAAAATAATGAGTCCTGTATTCCAAAATATTAATTTTAGATTAGGTAATATTGCTGTGGAGTCACTTGGCACTTAGGAGGTAACTTTCATTTCTTCCGAATGCACGAGGTATCAGCTCTAGTTGCAATGTAAAAAGCATGCATTCGCTATCATCGCCGCTGACCCAAGGGTGTAGGATTAATTAAACGCCATCTCTACATTTCCAAATTACCAAGTTCGGAAATGATAATTCCACCAGGGAGACGCTGGTCCTCACAGAAGCAGCTCGGTGTTCAGGAAATTGCTCCTGTGTCTGCCCTGTCGAATGATGTATGGTGCGTCAGCTGAGTATTCTAACATGACGACCTCAAGCAGGTGGGGACTTCAAGGGGAGACACACGCGGGTTGTTCTAAGTAATTGGACATATACGAGGGGTGATCCTACCCTAACCTAGGTCAGGGCTCCAAGCAACACTGTTGTAAGTTCATCCATCTGGTCTGTGTCAGGTAATATTACTTGATCCACAGCCTCACTCACACCGAGAATAAAAATATTCTTACGGAATTGTTAATTTCGACAATCAAATGGAACCTGTATTTCAAGCAATCGATAATATTCATCAGTGGCGTATGCTGGGATTAACACGTGGGCTACCACTCGACTTAGATTACCACTTTTCGGTAGTTGGTTTAGTGAACGTCAAACCTTAAGTGTTTTGAACTGCAAGCAATAGCCACCAGAGTAGCCTGCTGTGTTGTCAAGGCTGTTTCACAAGCCACTGTCACTGCTAATACTCAACACCTGATCAGGGGAAATGGTACCTGGTAGCCTGGGGTTTAGCAAATTAAAGTCCTTAGCAAATTAAAATCCGACTTTGGGGCTAAATGGACAGAATGCCTGCCATTGGTCCGATGGCCCCGGTTCATTTGTTGGAATCAACCCACTCGTATTCTTCATTCTCTTGGCTTGGGGACTGGGTGTTTATGACATCTTCAGCCATTAATTTCATACTCATTAGATCATCACCAAGTCTTTCCTGGGACTGTGCACTACTACTATTATTAGTCTATTATTAGTATTATTAGTATTATTATTATTATTAAGTGAGGCCACAAGGCTAGTTACAAATAGAGGATTAAGGAGGCGATTAGTAAATTCTCAGAGGCTTGCACGCTGAACGCTGAAAGGCATAAGAGCCTATAATGAAGATGTATTATTATTATTATTATTATTATTATTATTATTATTATTATTATTATTATTATTATTATTATTATTATTATTACGGCGTTTTCCGTGGAGCATAGAGGAAAAGAAGTGTGAGATACGAATGGCTGGACAAAGCATGAACCAAAGTTTAAATTTTGTCAGAAGTATCTACTTAAAAATTTTATTTATTTATTTATTTATTTATTTATTTATTTATTTATTTATTTATTTATTATAACAGCAAAGACCTTGAAAATAAATACAACTGAGATCAAACATACTGGTCTTCCCAGCCAGGGTGGTGGGTTCATGTGCCTCACGGACTGCCTGCTGAATTAGTCTGGATATGGACACGTAGTTACTGCTCAAAATACTGCGAATTATTTGAGAAAGGTAATGTTCTTTTCTTATCGGAGATTCTACCTTTTCCAATATCTTCTTTCTGTTCAGGACGCAAAAAGCCTTTATTGCCTTCTTTTCGTACTCAAAAGAGTACCGTAGTGTAATTAGTTTCGTCTCTGACTGGTTGATCCCGGCTTCACAAGGGGACAGTCAGAGAGATCATGAATCAAGGAACACCAAAGTTGAATTGTTTCGCCACCTGGTTGCAGCACTGTGGATCCATAAAAAATGGCGACTCTGCATTTCCAACTCAAGTAATCTGCCGCCTTCACAATACTGACTAATGTATAAGTTAATCCATTTCCAACATCAATATCGCACATACCACTGTATATCATAAAGTTCGTATTACCTTCCTTATTTCAGGACCAGAGGAACATGTTTACGACTCTGGTAGCTTAGTAGATTGTTCACTGCATCAAATAACGTTCCTTTTTATGTTTTATTACGATATAACAGCCGCCTCTGTGGTGTAGTGGTTAGCGTGATTAGCTGCCACCCCCAGAGGCCCGGGTTCGATTCCCGGCTCTGCCACGAAATTTGAAAAGTGGTACGAGGGCTGGAACGGGGTCCACTCAGCCTCGGGAGGTCAACTGAGTAGAGGTGGGTTCGATTCCCACCTCAGCCATCCTGGAAGTGGTTTTCCGTGGTTTCCCACTTCTCCTCCAGGCGAATGCCGGGATGGTACCTAACTTAAGGCCACGGCCGCTTCCTTCCCTCTTCCTTGCCTATCCCTTCCAATCTTCCCATCCCTCCACAAGGCCCCTGTTCAGCATAGCAGGTGAGGCCGCCTGGGCGAGGTACTGGTCATACTCCCCAGTTGTATCCCCCGACCAAGAGTCTGAAGCTCCAGGACACTGCCCTTGAGGTGGTAGAGGTGGGATCCCTCGCTAAGTCCGAGGGAAAAACCGAACCTGGAGGGTAAACAGATAATGATGATGATGATGATTACGATATAACCCCATTTGCACTCATCATATTATCATTCATAGCAAGACACGAACAAAACAAGAAAACGTCAATGCATGGATCAAACATGGATTATTTGCGTCGCAACGAATCAAAATTAATCGTAATTAAATTCATTTAATTTATAAATAAATTCACTACAGTATGAAATAAAATATTGTACACAACAGCCACTAAAGATCTCTCTTGTGACGTAAAAGATCACTTTCCGTGACAGCTGCATATATAACAGTATATGTTGTTTGGGCCCACAGTCCAGGGTCTGGTTTGATGCAGCCCTCCATGCCACCCTATCCTGTGCTAACCTTTTCACTTCTACGTAAATATTACATTATACATCTACTCTAATCTGCTTTGGTCTACCTTGGTCTACTCCTGCCATTTTACCACCTACACTTCCCTCAAAAACTTAACGCCTGGGCGTCATAGGATGTGCCCTATCATTCTGTCTCTTCTGGTCAAATTTCGACAAATCGTTCTCCTCTTCTCCTCTCACCAATTCCAATCATTATCTCTTCATTTATGATTCGATCTACCTTGAGCATTCTTCTGTAACACCACATTTCAAAAGCTGTTATTCTCTTTCTTTCTGAGCTAGTTATCGTCCATATTTCATTTCCATACAATGCCACGCTCCAGACGAGAGTATTCAAAAATACCCATTGTATAGTCAATGAAAATGGCCTGCAGTTTTTCTCTGGGTCCTTCAGATGCTCCCTCTATATCCAGTGCTATTTCAAAATGCGGAAATACGCCAACTTCGTGTCGATATATTCACCGACACGTTAAGAAACTCCTGAGAGACAAAATTCCAATACGTCTGCATCTCCGAAAACCGCTTAAAATGTTTAACGGTAATATCATGGAAAATTAAATTCATAAGGAAACTCTTACGTGTGTTTCCCCCTTTTAAAGAGCGAGGCACAGTCAAATGATAGGAAACTACGCACCCACAATTGTCTTACCCTGCTAACCAACGTGTCACCACAGAAAATGGTTATCTTGTAGTAAGAATTAAGCCACTTGACTTTTATTAGAAGCCAAGTCAGTCCCGTACTCCTAAGTTAACCTGTCACGTTGAAAACTCAGAGGACCGTTTCATTTTACGACGGACGATACGACTTTGAACCTGCATAAGTCAAATGAAACAAGCCAGATGCCCGGCTAAACTAAACCTTAGAGTGTTTGACACAAGGCATTCTATCACTTTTTCTATCACTCGCTTATTACCTCACACGTACATACAAGTCGACAGTTAAGGCCAACGGCAGCGTTATTGAGACAGAAAGACGCCTTACATATAGGCAACACTTTGTACTTTCCAACAAAGTACATTGCATAAACAGCATTTCATAGGCGCAATGTTTCGTCTGCTGTGTTTGTCGACTGCAATGTGTTCTCCACATTTTATCTACAATCTGTAAAAGAAATTATCACTTATCAACATGCATATTATTGCAAACTAGATCATTGCTCAAGAAGAATGAAACTGAATATAGGAGAGGTTTGCAATTCTGAATTTAATTCTTATTTAAAAGCTCGTTGCATGTTCTCCAGCATTTGCCCCTTATTAATGTCAAAATATGGATGATGCGCAGTTCGAACGATGTAGCTGTTAGCTTGCATTCCGGAGACCGTCGGTTTCAAACCCACTATCGGCAGCCTTGAAAATGATTTTCCACGGTTTCCCATTTTCACACTAGGCAAATGCTGCGGCCGTACCTTAATAGGTCATGATCGCTTCTTTCTAATTTGAAAGATAGCCTATACCATCGTTGGCGTAATCCTGACTAAGATAAACCAATAAAAGCAACAACAACAACGCAAAACTCCAAGTTACTTGCATTCAAGAGAGTATTTAAGGATAATTACGCGCCCGTGCGAAACCTTGCTAATTGTACATTAAATTTTACCACAGAAGCCCGTTATCTTAACTGAGTTTATTCTTTAGTAGGACACACAAATTGAACACTACTCGTATTACTTGGGAAGTCGTAAGTAAAACCCCTATATTTAAAACAATTTCTGTTGAAACTTTATTCTACCCTCTTCACTGGAGAAATATTTTCTTGAGCCATTACTTTTAGCTGGTCTGAGTGACTCACGTGTTAGAGTGCTAGCTTTCTGAGCCCAAGTTGCTGAAATATGCCACCGGGCGAGTTGGTCGTGCGGTTAGGGGTGCGCAGTTATTAGCGTGCGTCCGGGAGATAGTGGATTCGAACCCCCACTGTTGGCAGTCCTGAAGAAGGATTTCCGTTGTTTCCCATTTTCACACAAGGCAAATGCTTAATTATGGGCACGGTCGCTTCCTGCCCACTCCCAGTCCTTTCCTATCCCACCGTTTCCATAAGACCTATCTGCCTCGGTGCGACGTAAAGCAAATAATTAAAAAAGAAATATGCCAGCCTGATCTCGAAAGATTTATGGGTATATTAAGGGAAATCGTGCAGGACAAGCTTCCGGCACCTCGTGTCTCCGCAAATCAGAAAGTACTTTGTAGGTAGATAGTGTAACGTGAAAACCTACTATTATTTTTATTATTATTACTATTAATATTATTATTAATATAATTATTATTTTATAAGCCGTTAGAGGCTGCAATAAGCAACGGTTACACATTTTGCAGCCCAGTATCGTTGCAATCTCTCTCTGGCAAACTGTCTCCTTTCTGCAGACCACCCGCTGTTCTTCTTCGGTACTTGGTTCTGTTAACAATGTCTTCGCGGTTTAGTCAAATTTTTCAGGTCTTTGCTGACTCTCCTGAACCACTTATCACATGCGTTAGGTCTACTGTCTAGTATGGTTAAAAATGTATTTCTCCGTCAATCGCTTGTCGTCCATTTTAAATAGAACTCGAGTCGTCGCTTCTTGATGGATTCCAGTTTTCTGATAGAGTTCCTCCTGTCTTCACAACCTTTATTATAAAGCCATGGCCTTTGGTCCAATTATTATTATGATTAGTAGTAGTAGTAGTAGTACTAAGATATATTCAATGTATTGCCACTCGTTGATATGACCTAGTTTACGGACGAATGCCCTTCAGGATGCCAAAGTCATGCAGAGATATATATCGCGGGTTAAGAATACCACTTATCTGACAATGCTCTTCATTTCCATTATTTTCCTTTAGACTGGTCATGCCTGCTAGCCTGATACGGATATGCAGTGCTGGTGTAAAGAGGAAAATGAACCTTGAATATAGTATAATGCTGGAGTGCGTAAATACTTCATGCAAAAATACAACCCCACAGCACGGTACGGTAAGATTGATTCTTCACTACACATAGGCATAGGAAAATGGACTTGAAAGAAAAATTTCTGATGGACTGCACATCCATATGTGCTTGAGGAAAATAATGGATGGGAAGAACATTGTCAGGCACGTGGTATTGTTTCTTAGCCCGCGATATTCACACACATTTTTACAGTATTTATGGTGATTGGTTTTGCGTGGAAGTGTATGGAGGGTGGTTGAAATGGACCGAATAAATTAGCGGGATATGAAAGATAATCTCATAGGAAGTAAACTGGACACGGGGTCCAGATAGATATGACCAACGCATGATCTGGTATAGCGAGAAGTTATCGGTAGGATAATGGATCACACATGATTGTCCTAAAATGAAACATTCATGCAGAGGCCATGAGTTGTCGTACTATATATAAATAATTTCGTGTGGCTATTTCTAGCCGGGTGCAGCCCTTGTAAGGCAGACCCTCCGATGAGGGTGGGCGGCATCTGCCATGTGTAGGTAACTGCGTGTTATTGTGGTGGAGGGTAGTGTTATGTGTGGTGTGTGAGTTGCAGGAATGTTGGGGACAGCACAAACACCCAGCCCCCTGGCCATTGGAATTAACCAATTAAGGTTAAAATCTCCGACCCGGCCGGGAATCGAACCCGGGACCCTCTGAACCGAAGGCCAGTACGCTGACCATTCAGCCAACGAGTCGGACTAGTTGTCGTACTGTGCAGGCATGAATACGTGTAAATACTTATGTTTCAACAAAAGCGTTTACATGCGGAATTTAACCGAGGTGAAAATATAACCATAAAATATTTATTCCTATCTTAATTATGCTAATTTTAATGTAAACGTTCAAACTTGGGTGAGTTGGCTCGGACAATTCCGACCACTCTGTATATAAAGAGGGGTGTATTAGGTCAACATAAAAACCCAGTCCCTGAGCTAGCGGAATTAACCAGACGTTTTTAAAATCCTGGGCCCAGCGGGTAATCACATTATCTGCATTGATGGGAACTACGCTACGCCACTGACGAAAACTCCCGCTAACAGTACAACTGTACGCGTGAGCTGGGTCATTGTCTTGTGCAGACACTGCGGGAAGTAATAACCCGATCTACGCCGTATGTTGCACACAACTGACAAAGGTAGGTTACGACCTCGTAATGACATCTGTAATAAATTGGAGCCATTGTTCTGTACCTCAAGCCGACAGCCATATTAGTAAACATTTTGTGTCGCTCGTTATTTCAACGACCAGGTGTTTATCTGTTTACCTTACGTTTCTCTGGCAGGTCACGCACCCCTTCAACTCGTTTATAAAGCAACTGGTTTCAGCCTCAACAAATCGAGTGAGTAATTCTTAATTCTGAAGGTGTTTGGGAGATAGGTGACATTTTATCCGAACATTCGTGTTTGTTTACTTGGGTAATGTTTATGTTTTACAGAAAACATAACAGTGCTGGTCCAGCGGTATAGGGGTAGCGAGCCTGCGTCTTATAGGGAGGCCCCGATTTCGATTCCCGGCTTAATGAGGGATTAATTTACCTTCGTCTGAGGGCTGGTTCGACGTACACCCAGCCTACATCAGAACAATTCAGGAGGTATCGTACTATGAGATAGCGTCCCCGGTTCTAGAAATCCAGGGATAACGACGCAAAGAATTCATGGCGCTGACCTCGTAATCTGCAGACCTAAGCAGACTAAGAACGCGTCGCATGGTTCGCCAGATTCGATCAGGACTATAGCGTCATAGGTTTTGTTATTGCTGTGTGTGTGAACAATAAAAATGTTATTGCTTTTACGTTCCAGCATGTGATAATAATAATAATAATAATAATAATAATAATAATAATAATAATAATAATAATAATACCCGTGTGGGGATTTACCGGTTACCTCCATCGGGCGCGTCCCATTGGAATTGGGGAAGCTCGCTGGCTCTGCCGCCAGCAGAGTCAGAGGTTAGTAGGGAAATAAAATACCACCGTGAAAAAAAACTGGTCCCTTGCCAGGGTTACGGCGAAGACTGGTAAATGACCAGAAGCCAGAAAACATCTTGAGGCAACCTCTAGGGCTAACAACCCTAGTTGCAAAAGGATGGGTACCCGTCCAAAGCAAAGTCAAGTCAAAAAGCATGATGGCACAACATTTCAAGAAACATACCCCAGGGGGTAAATCTTCGGATAAATCCCTCGTCGTGAATGCCACGGCGCACGAGTCTCATTCGGATTCTGGGGGAGACTCGACATCATGCAAGAGACGAGTCGGAGCGTCTCGGTGTACCCCGAAGAGTCAAAAACTCAGGCCAAAATCTAAAACCTTTCTAGCAACTTTCAACATAAATTCACTTACACAAACTGGCAAGCTGAAAACCCTCACCAAAGCTCTTCATGAAAATCAGATGTCCATAATGGCCCTACAGGAAACAAGGTACCCAGATGAAGAGATTTTTGAATCCGAAGGCTACCGATTTTTCAAGAGCAAAGCGCAAAGAGGAATCCTCAATGGAGCTGTGATGCTTGGAACCGCGTTTGCTGTTAGAACCAAGATCCTTAAATCGGTTGCAAATTTCGAACCTGTGAATGACAGATTGTCTATACTCACAATTCAATGCGCGAACAAAACCTACGCCCTAGTTAACGCACATGCTCCTACAAACGATACTAAGTCTGATCCAGACGAAGTTGATAATTTCTGGGACCTACTGGGTGAAAAATTAAACAAAATCCCCAAACACCATGTCAAGCTTCTTTTGGGTTAATTCAATGCCCAACTAGGTCGTGAACAGAAGTACAAGAAAGTTATAGGAAATTACCCTGCTCACAAAAGAACCAATCCCAACGGCAAAAGACTGGTGTCCATTTGCGAAAATCACAACCTGCAGGTCATGTCGACCCACTTTCGCCATCTACCCAGAAAGCAAATGACTTGGCGTTCTCCCGTCCAAGCTCTCGGAGAGTTCCAAATTGATCACGTTGCAATCTCCAGGAGAAACAGCCCTGAGATTATGAATGTCAAGGTAAAGAAAGGCATCAATGTGGCCTCAGATCATTATATGTCTCTTATCAAATTCAAACCAATTCCCGCAAAAACAAGGAAGACAACCAAACAGATCACACGCTTCGACAACGATAAACTTCGGCGGGTCGAGGAGTTCCAGGAGAAGGCTAGACCAAATGACTGTGACTTTAACAACACCAAAAGTCTCCTTGTTGAGGCTGCCAAAGACGTTGCAGAAATCAAGAGAAGCAAAAAGTATGCCTGGTGGAATGGTACCTGCGAATTAGTCCTCCAAGAAAGACTCAATGCATGGAAACAGTACTACTCTACGAAATCAGAAAATGATTGGGAAACCTACAAACCCAACGTGCCCAAGCAGCTAGGGTGTTCAGAACCGAGAAACGTAAATACGAAAAATCTCTCATTGAAAAGATAGAACAAAACTTTAGGAAGAATGAAAGCAGAGAGTACTACAGAGCCTTCAAACGCAAACTCACTGGCTATAAACCACCATCTCTATGCTTTGAGCGACAGGACGGCACACTGGCGACGTCAAATGAAGAAAATTGCAGCATTCTGGCAGATTACTTCAAGAATTTACTTAATTGCTCTAAACCGCAAAGCGCCATTGAGACCAAGGAACCCTTACTCAGGTACCCAGATTCCAGACCACCCGACAGAGATGAAATCAAGCGCCACATTGCCCGTCTCAAAAATAACAAAGCGCCGGGTGAAGACTCAGTAGTAGCAGAACTATGGAAATATGCCCCAGAGGAATCACTTGATATCTTGCAAAAGCAAATAGAAGAAATTTGGAACAAGGAGACCCTACCCGAAGATTGGAAAATGGCTTTGATCCATCCACTACACAAAAAAGGCAGCATGAAGAACATCAACAACTACAGAGGAATATCTTTGCTACCCGTGACTTACAAAATTCTATCCCTTGCCATCCTGGAGCGTTTGGAAGCACAAGTCGAACATCAAATAGGTGAATACCAAGGAGGGTTCAGAAAAGGTCGCTCAACAGCTGAACAGATCCAAAATCTCAAAACGATCATCAGATATTGTACACTAAGGTCCAAGCAGTATGTGTCTGTCTTTGTGGACTTTAAGAAAGCGTACGACTCCATTGACCGGGAAGTCCTGCTAAACATCTTAAATGAATTTAAAGTTGATTTGAAACTGCTGGCATTAATTAGAGCCACCCTGACCGATACAAAATCCAAGGTGAAGTTCCACGGATGTCTCTCGCATTCCTTTGACATCAAAACAGGAGTCCGACAAGGTGATGGGCTATCCCCGATACTCTTCAACTGTGTTCTTGAAAAGATCATCAGAACCTGGCGGGTGAGATTACAGAAAACCAACTACAGTCCATTGAGAATAGGAACCAAATCCAAGGGGATCGCAATAGACTGCTTAGCATTTGCCGATGATATTGCTGTTCTCTCAAACGACATAGAAACCGCTAGAGCTCAACTTGAAATTTTAAAGGAAATTGCTGAACAAACTGGTTTGCAGATATCGTTTGAGAAAACAGAAGTAATGACTAACATCAAAGAGGCTCCACCAAAACTCCATACAAAATACGGGGACATCACCCGAGTAGACAAATTCAAATACCTGGGTGTGATCATCATGAAAAATGGACTGGACAAAGAAGCACTTCAGGAGCGAGTACGCAAACTGGAAATAGCCTACCAAACATCCCGCACAATCTACAACAAAAAATGCCTTTCCCAAAACACCAAGATACGTCACTATGAAACAGTTCTGAAGCCAGTAGTTCTATATGCAGCCGAAACCCTGTCTCTAAATGCCAACAAAGGACTCCTTGAAGAACTGGAGAAAAGAGAACGCAAAATTGTGAGAGGAATCTTGGGATCAAAGTACAAACCACAATTCCCTGGTTTAGAAATACCAAAGAAGACCTGCAAATGCTACATATCTCAGCTGAAGACGCCCTTAACAGAGATCTCTTCCGCAAGAAAATATTGACGAACGGGCTAAACCGAGACGAGCAACCGAAGAGAAGACACGGTGCCCCTTGGACAGAGGAGCGTAAGCAGGCCCACTCACAAAGAATGAGGGAAATTTGGGCTCTAAAGAAGGCCAAGTTCAGTGTCAAATGCAACAAGACTTAACGTGGTCCTTGATGGCCCCAGCGAATTATATATATATATAATAATAATAATAATAATAATAATAATAATAATAATAATAATAATAATAAATAATAATAATAATAATAATGGCGTGCGTCCTCCGAAGAGGCCTGGTGTACGTATTTCGCGTTGACGCCGTAAAGGTGACTTGCGCATCTATGAGGAATTCTAATGATGAAGACACCACACACACCCAGCCCCCGAGCCATAGAAATTAACCAATGAAGGTTAAAATTCCTGAGCCGGCCGGGAATCGCACCCGCGACCCTCTGGTCCAAAGACCAGCACACTAACCATTTATCCATGAAGCCGGACCTAGCATGTGATAATCGAGTGGCATCGAAACTGTATTTTCACCGAAATAAAAGATATAAACAGTAACGAAAATCTATGAACTTGCTTTTGTTGTTTCCTTTTACGTCCGACTAATACTTTTACGGTTTTCGGAAATGCTGAGGTGCCGGAATTTTGTCCCGAGAGTATCTACCGATACGAGACTGGTGTATTTGAGCAATAGTGGCGACTTGGAATTAGAAGTGGCGGGGTAGGGGACATGTATAGACAACAACAACTTTGTGGGATACAGCGGGTGGGCAGGGGCGGGGGAGGACGGTGTATATACATCACAACTGGAAAAAAACTACAAAATTTTAAGTTGTTTGATGCTCTCTGAGCGAATTCCGACAGAGAGATAAAGGTTGACAGTTTACCAACTTCAGTGCAGTAATAATAGTTTGTTGAGATTTTGATTCAATGCTATACAATAAAACTTTCACCAAAGGGAACAATATTACACATGTATTAAATAGAAGTACGGCAATTATACAATTACAATCAGTTAGTGTTTGACTACATACAAAGAAACTAAGATTGCCAGACGAATGTCCATGAACTCGGGATAAAAAATATACCCTGCTAACCTTTCTTACAACACATACAAAGTCTCCACTACTTGCTGTGGCACTACAAATCGGCTAGCCCCGACTAACGACATTTTGTGCATATTTCCGCTAATACTTTTATGAATAATTAAATAATATAAAAGAAATAATTAATTGATAAGACAACAAGGCATGTAAAAATTGCTTGTTTTTAATAATTCCAAGTTTCAGCCCACTAAAATATAATAAAAATGTAATGTTTTCCCCCCTCCTATTCGCCGTTACTGTATTTGAGCACCTTCAGAGTGCCGGTACCACCGGGCAGAGTTGTGATCGAACTCGCCAATGCTTTTACAGTCTGAGCCGTTGAGCCCGGCTATACTACCAACTTCTCTGCCATCGAGCCGACCAAATAAGAAGGGAAGTAGAACACGACATAGTGTAGTCCTCAGGTGTGAACAGTTACTGCGTGACTAAATTCTATAATAATCCCTGTCCAGGAATTTCCCTCAGTAATAATTATGTTGCAATGCAAGCGAATATGAAGTATACTGTTGTCCGTTCTACGGCTGTGTAAGGAGAGTTGCATATACAGTAGGGGTTATAAAACTAACAACGCATAGTATGTTGTAAGGAACGGCAAAGTGATCATATTTCAAGTGAGGACCCATGCTCGTAAGTATATGTTGTGGGCGCTGTGGAACGTCGAAGTTCGACTATACTTAAGATACGGTGATTTGCATGTATTTAATCAATTTTGTCAACATCACATCATGCATTAAATTACAAAAGGGTTTCGAACTGACGACCTTCAACTTAATTACAGGGTCTTCATCTGCGGTGCAGAGATCATCGCTCGTGGTCAAAATCGTTTGCTGAGTGCTCGGTCTTTCAGTCACTTGGGGGATTCGTGTGATAAGGTCCCCCTTTCATGAAACAGGAGTCTTGCTCAACATCCAATTGATACTACCCAAAACAAAAATTCGTGATCACCGTTGAAGACAAGTTCCACTCTAGATATCTTCTATTCATACATCTACAGTTTTAACATATCTCTGTCATTCTCTCCGCAATCACGACAGACTTCGATGGTGTTAACAGTTTTTCTAACTCCCGATAAGTAACTATATCTTATATTAGAGTTTGATCATTTTATTTTCTGTGAATTGACCAGGCTGAGGGGTTCAGACGATCGAGCGTTGATATTCTGAGTCCAAGTTCACAGGTTCGAAGCCAGTTCAGTCCCATATATTTGAAGTTAGTCAAATACGCCAGGTCGGTAGATTTATCGGCACGATAAGCAACTCTTGTGGAACAACATTCCGGTACCTCGGTGTGTCCACAAACATAGCAGGTAGTTAGAGGTGCATAAAAGTAATAATTGTAATATTTTCCGTGGTTTCCCATTTTCACACCAGGCAAATGCTAGGGCTGTACCTTAATTAAGGCCATGGCCGCTTCCTTCCCAGTCCTAGCCCATTCCTGTCCCGTCGTTGCCATAAGACATATCTGTGTCGGTGCGACGTAAATCAAATAGCAAAAAAAAATTGTAATAAAATTGTACAAGAAATGAGACCATGTAACAACACAAAAAACATTATTTTTTTCGGAATAAAGTACCACTGAAACTCAAAGATCAACAAATTCAAGAAGTGAATAAATTTAATGGTCCTGTTGATTGACAGGTGTGGGGGGAGATAGTGGGTTCGAACCCCACTGTCGGCAGTTCTGAAGATCGTTTTCCGTGGTTTCCCATTTTCACACCAGCCAAATGCTGGGGTTGTACCTTAAGGACATGGCCGCTTCCTTCCAATTCCTAGGCCTTTTCTATCCCATCGTCGCCATAAGACATATCTGTGTCGGTGCGACGTAAAGCAAATAGCACCAAAAAAAAAAGAATAACTGGTTATTTTAACCCAGAACTGAACATTAGAAGCCGAATAAAAATAGTACCAGTCCCTGGTACCAGGTCGGTAGATTTATCGGCACGATAAACAAGTCTTGTGGAACAACATTCCGGCACCTCGGTGTGTCCACAAACATAGCAGGTAGTTAGAGGTGCATAAAAGTAATAATTGTAATATTTTCCGTGGTTTCCCATTTTCACACCAGGCAAATGCTGGGGCTGTAACTTAATTAAGGCCATGGCCGCTTCCTTCCCAGTCCTAGCCCATTCCTGTCCCATCGTTGCCATAAGACATATCTGTTTCGGTGCGACGTAAATCAAATAGCATTTCTCCTCCAGGCAAATGCCGGGATAGTACTTAGGGCCATGACCTCTTCATTGTCTACACCTTCCAATCATCCCATCCCCACAAGACCAGGCAAATGCTGGGGCTGTAACTTAATTAAGGCCATGGCCGCTTCCTTCCCAGTCCTAGCCCATTCCTGTCCCATCGTTGCCATAAGACATATCTGTTTCGGTGCGACGTAAATCAAATAGCATTTCTCCTCCAGGCAAATGCCGGGATAGTACTTAGGGCCATGACCTCTTCATTGTCTACACCTTCCAATCATCCCATCCCCACAAGGCCCCTGTTCAGCATAGCAGGTGAGGCCGCCTGGGCGAGGTACTGGTCCGCCTCTGTGCTGTAGTGGGTAGTGTGATTAGCTGCCACCCCCGGAGGCCCGGATTCGATTCCTGGCTCTGACACAAAATTTGAAATATGGCACAAGGACTAGAACGTGGTCCTCTCAGCCTCGGAGGGTCAACTGAGTAGATGGGGGGATTCGATTCCCTTCTCAGCCATCCTCGAAGTGGTTTCACATTTCTCCGCCAGGCAAATGCCGGGATAGTACTTAGGGCCATGACCTCTTCATTGTCTACACCTTCCAATCATCCCATCTCCACAAGGCCCCTGTTCAGCATAGCAGGTGAGGCCGCCTGTGCGAGGTACTGGTCCTCCTCCCCAATTGTATCCTTACTAAAGTCTTAAGCTCCAGGACACTGCCCTTGAGGCGGTAGAGGTGGGATTCTTCGCTGATTCTCGAGAGATAAACCAACTTGGAGGATAAACGGATAAGAAAGAAAGATAAATATTCAAGAATTAAAAGAAATATATAACTTCTGCAGCGTATGGTTAAATGCCGCGTTTGGTCTATCTTCCTCTATGGCATCGAGTCTGGGCATTAAAACAGGCCACTATCAAATGACTGTATGTTCTAAAACTACATTGAAGAATGGTTAGAAACTCATGGGCTGAACATGCCACTAACGAAGTGACCTCCGTACAGGCCATGAAGGCCCTTGAGAGGAGTGGAAGGTAAAGGCTTCCACCATTGTTAACCGCGGCACGTGATGGGTTAGGTTGGTTAGCTCTACGTCCGGCCGCCTTTGCCCCCCAGGAATTAACCTGGTACTCATTTTTGGTGTAGGCTGAGTGAACCTCAAGTCCATATGCACCTCCCGTAGTTAAAATCTCGTTTCTTAAATTTTACGATTTCCTGACCGGGATTCGAACCACGTCCTTCCGGACAAACCGAGCACGCCTTTACCGCCTCGGCCAGGCAGCCCCTAATGAATAGGCACCACAGAAAGTGAACTACAAAAGAGAACTGCTCAGGAAATTTTGCATATCTGGTACATATGTTACGTAGCGAAAAATATGCACTTTTATAATTAATTATGAAAGAGAAAACTGAAGGGCGTGGAAGTATTGAAAGGAGGCGAATATCATGCTGAATATCCGATTAAAATGAACTGAAGAACCACATCGTATTGCCGAAGATCGAAGAGCACTCTTCCTATTGATTGCCACCATCCGAACGACTGGGCAAGACAGGTAGTAGAAGAAGAAAACGAATAACCTTGTGAGAAATGTTTGATTCTAAAGAAAGAAATAGCTATTTCAAGGCAATTTCCCAGCAATTTCCTTAAAAACATTTCTCATCAAATTTGTGACAGAATTCAATTTCAGGTTTACAACACTGAGCAGGTAAAACATTCGTTCTTAAAGTTTTCATTCTCATTCTGCCTCTGGCCAATCTTAAACAGTGTTCTATTGTTTTCCCATCTGACAAGTGTGGACTGAACCAAGTCCAGGTGCCTTAGATCAGGAGGATCCATCAGAGTGTAACGGATGTGACGTCATGTTAGGCTATCTGTAGCGGTTGTTCCTAATAGGGCGGGTGTCTGCCACACTGACGGCATGTTAAGTGCAGACTGGGCAGGTCGCTAGGAATACAAACTGACAGCAGACCGCTCATTCACATTCTCCAGTCCAAATTAATCGTGAAAGAACCAAGCCTCCGCCAGCTCCAAGCAGTGAATGATCGTGTCCACGTTAATATCAACAGCAGTCTGGCGGCAACACTGAGTACTGGCCTACTTCTATATGTAAGATAACGGCCGTCGAGAAATTCTTATCAGTAAGTAATCCCCACGCTTGGTAGCACCGTGAGAAGTTTCTCCTTTCTTTACGAAATGCTAAGTAATCCTCTCAGATCACAAACTTAATACTGTATTCTTGTCTATAATTTAAAGCATGTAGTTTCGAATCCAGGCTTAGTCGCTTGATAATTAAATCTTAACCCGGCAATCGTCGCGCCTTTTGTGCATCCTAACGTGGTCACGGTGGCTCACGATGACCTACAAGTTATTATTTGATTTATATAACATCATTTTTTATAAAAACACTCTTTTAGCATATCAATTAACAGTGTTTGAAAAATCGTTAAAAATACGCGTGATTAAAAATCCACAATTTCTCGGAAATTGAAAAAGCCAAAAATGTTACACTGGAATGTTTTCTATAACGTAGACGATAGTTAATATCGCTTCCAAATGGACGTCATATGAAAATTTTCCATATTTTCAAAAATGAAATTTTACGATATCGGAAATCTAAAAAAAAAAAAGGTACAGAAGTTAACGAACTTCAAAATTAAGTGATTTTAATGTTGAGAACATTTATTTTCTTTTTCAAGTTGCTTTACATCGCAACGACACCGATAAGTCTTATGGCGACGATGAGACAGGAAAGGGCTAGGAGTGGGAAGGAAGCGGCCGTGGTCTTAATTAGGGTAATTAGGGTAACACCGAGCTCGATAGCTGCAGTCGCTTAAGTGCGGCCAGTATCCAATAATCGGGAGATAGTGGATTCGAGCCCCACTGTCGGCAGCCCTGAAGATGGTTTTCCGTGGTTTCCCATTTTCACACCAGGCAAATGCTGGGTCTGCACCTTAATGAAGGCCACGGCCACTTCCTTCCCATTCCTAGGCCTTTCCTATCCCATCGTCGCCATAAGACATATCTGTGTCGGTGCGACGTAAAGCAAGTAGCAAAAAAAATTAGGGTACAAACCCCAGCATTTGTCTGGTATGAAAAGGGGAAACCACGGAAAACCATCTTCAGGGCTGCCGGCAGTAGGGTTCGAACCCACTATGAAAAACGTAAAATTAAGCAATTTCCTCAATTGTGCCAAAGGGCCCGTAAAGGTTTCAAATTGTGTGTCTTGGGTAACTCTATCAAATTTAAAAAATAAATTTCGAAAATTACTTCCGGTCTAAATGCAGTTCCCGAAAAACAGCCTAAAATCTTTTTTTTTGATAGGGGCTTTACGTCGCACCGACACAGATAGGTCTTATAGCGACGATGGGATAGGAAAGGCCTAGGAGTTGGAATGAAGCGGCCGTGGCCTTAATTAAGGTACAGCCCCAGCATTTGCCTGGTGTGAAAATGGGAAACCACGGAAACAGCCTAAAATCGCTTGTTTCTTAACTCGTTTTCTTTTATTCAAATCCTAACCAAATTAACTTATTTACATGATTCCTTCTGTATTATGTTCCTTGGTTCAATACCCTCAGACTTTTTTGATTTTTAGAAAAAGTCCACACCGTATGTAGTTATCAGGTCTTGAGTGAAACTCTGTATTGACTCACATTAGCGCTCATAGTGGTGCTTAAGTGGAACAATGCATTGACTCACATTAGCGCTCATGAAGATGCATACGAAGTAAGTGAAACAATATATTGACTCACATTAGCGCTCATAAAGGTGTTTACGAGGTAAGTGAAACAATGCATTGACTCACATTAGCGCTCATAAAGGTGCTTACGAGGTAAGTGAAACAATGCATTGACTCACATTAGCGCTCATAAAGGTGCTTACGAGGTAAGTGAAACAATGCATTGACTCACATTAGCGCTCATAAAGGTGCTTACGAGGTAAGTGAAACAATGCATTGACTCACATTAGCGCTCATAAAGGTGCTTACGAGGTAAGTGAAACAATGTATTGACTCACATTAGCGCTCATAAAGGTGCTTACGAGGTAAGTGAAACAATGCATTGACTCACATTAGCGCTCATAAAGGTGCTTACGAGGTAAGTGAAACAATGCATTGACTCACATTAGCGCTCATAAAGGTGCTTACGAGGTAAGTGAAACAATGCATTGACTCACATTAGCGCTCATAAAGGTGCTTACGAGGTAAGTGAAACAATGCATTGACTCACATTAGCGCTCATAAAAGTGCTTACGAGGTAAGTGAAACAATGCATTGACTCACATTAGCGCTCATAAAGGTGCTTACGAGGTAAGTGAAACAATGCATTGACTCACATTAGCGCTCATAAAAGTGCTTACGAGGTAAATGAAACAACGCATTGACTCACATTAGCGCTCATCAAGGTGCTTACGACGTAAGTGAAACAATGCATTGACTCATATTAGCGCTCATAGTGGTGCAAAAAAAAAGGCAAACTGCTAATCTAATCTACCGGATAACGATGATTAAGAAAAGGATTGTAGCAGCCTACTTTTAGGAATAAATAAAGAATATATTCTCATGCTTTATTATGTTTTACTTACATAAAATTCGCAGCCCATATTCCTAGGATGTTTACAACATTGAGTTGCTTGCCTTAAGGGCTAGAAGATTTTTTTAAAATACTGTTTTAGCGTATCAATTAACAGTGTTTTATAATATGAAAAAGCGAATGCCTCTATTTAGGTCTTTATAATACAGCTACAAATTTGTTATTGAAAACTCATTACATAAATACACGTGTTTCAAAAATCCACCATATTTTCTCGTAAATTGAAAAAGCACGAAAAGATTACACTGGAAAATAGTTAACTTCGTTTTCAAATGGACATCATCTTAAAATGTTCCATGTTTTCGTACATGAAATTTTGCTGTACCTGAAATCTCATAAAATGAACTAAAGTTAACGAACTTCAAATTTAAGTGATTTTTCTTTACAAAAACAAAAAGGAGATTATAGACATGTTTACAATAATCCAGCTTCTTGTGGCCTTACGGCGCTAGTTTAGACACTTACAAGGCAGTCTAAGCAGGTCAGTTTCCCATGATTCCCACACACGAACTTCTTGCAGATCGCACAAGTTTGGTAAGTTTTGATCCCGCTTCTGGGGCACTCTCATCTGTTTGAAGTTCTTCGGCGACTGGGATACACTTTTTTTCAGGATGTGCATTACTTTTAGCTTACGGCTAAGGTTTCTGGGCTGTAAACGAGACCTAAGGTAAGGAAGGGGGAGTTCCTTACCAAGTTGATTCAGGAATTGCCTCCTTATGAGCTTATGATATGCTTGTCTTTATTATTACAAGCACGGGAAACTAATGTATTTGTAGCTGTGACATCCATAAGACGATCAAGCGCTGTTAGGGGTCATCTGTTAGATTTTCTTCCCATATAATATGTTCCTACAGAGAAAAATTTACACAGACGAAAACTTTACACAGACCCGCAAACAAGTATCTTCGACAACATGCAAGTTCGAACTGAATGGCGATTACGGATTTGTGTAAAGGTATGAGAATTGGAAAGGCAGTGAGAAGGCGACTGCAGTGTCACCATTGCTGGTGATGGGGGATAACGAAAGTAGGGTATAAGCGTGTGGGTCATAGTGACCCATCGCAACCGTTCTCGAGTTAAACCTGATGTTTGTTAAGAACACTACCTGGAAACATGTGATCATAGGTAACAGCTTTACCTGTCTGTAAAACTTAATTACACGTCCTCAGTTCCTTAGTTAGTACCAACATGGTGAAACTCTGCTAGACATCATCAGATAAGATCCTCCTTCGCCCAGACACTCAGAAGAACCTGGATTCGCCGTCCATGAAGAGACCTATTGTTTGGCAGAGAATGGAAGCTATTGAAGGATCAACATTATTGGAAAGACAACAATGTACAGTAGGATATATAACTGATCCAACCGTCCAGTTCAAATCCTCGGCGAGACAACTTGATGATATTATTCGTGAGAAGGAGGGAATATATGAGAAATTACAAGATATTAGAATCATTCCGTATTGACGGTTTTCACTTTACAAAGGTGAAAAATGAGAGTATCCTCCTATTCAATACAATAAATATTCCGTCATTAGACGGAGTAAACAAATTCAAACATGTTTCGGCTCGTTTGAGCCATCTTCAGATGAAGTGATTTCAAATGAAGGAATATTTATGTATTGAATAGGAGGACACTCTCATTTTTCACCTTTGTAAAATATATGAGCCAACAATTCCATTCTACAAACAATCATAAACCTAAAAAAGATCGAAGTTGTATGTTTGCTGATCGGAAGTAGTGGCACAAAATCTTTGATTAGTAACAGTACACTCACTCACTGCCTTGAAGTCATCAATAAATATTTTAGGAAATCATCACCGGTGATTTTTTAATTCAATAGATTGTTTTGTTTATTTTTCCATTACACACTGCGACGTACAGCATATCAAAGCGTGGCAAGGACCAAACCAAAAGAAAAGGACAGGGTGGATGCGGTTTCACGATAGGCTCGAAGGAACACAACAACTCTAGTGAAAATAACAATGAACAAGACATAATTCACTTAAAGAAAAAATATAATGTAATTCAAATAAAGGGTGGGCGTAGAAGTGACTGTATAATAAGTAGAACCAAATTAAAAGAAAAAACATTAAAAGAAATAATGTTTCTGAAAGTACATAAGTTGATGTATGTATGTTCAGTCTTCAGCCCTAAGACTGGTTGGATCATCAACAGCTCCGCCATTAGCTGTCATAGATGGCCTAGGCATCACTGAAGAGAAGTACTAGGGAAATGAGGAGTGAGGTAGTTTCCCGTTGCTTTCCTCACCGAGCCAGAAGTTGCTATTACATATCAGTCTGCCAAGCCCACTGAAATGCATGCACCAACCGACCCTATGAGCAACATTTTCACACCATTCTTAGCAGGAACTGACTGCAGAAGGAATGGCATTACTAGCATCGCTCATACCTCAGTCACTTTCATATTGTCAAAGCCAAGTATAAGATAGAGACAGATCAATGAAAGTAACAAAATTACTCCAGCCCATACCAGAAGACATCGTGCACTGTAAACACTAGGTCCTGCCAGCAAAGGCAAACATAAGTTGATAACCCCAACAAAAATCTTATAAGGTCCATGTTCTGTAATTTTCCATCGCCAATAAATAAATACTCTTATAAGGATCATTTGTACTCTGGCAATATTTCTAGGATGCTGTAGCACCTATCAGACCAAACATTTTAAACCCATACTCTTCCCAAACTCAAAAATAAATTGTTATTATTATTAACTTCTCAGTAATTAGTACTGTGAATAATAACACTCTCAGCGCACACAGAAGTGTATAAGAAGATCTTTAAAACTATGAAATGTATCCAAAATAGGAAAATATAGAAATTAATGAAACAATGAGTAAAATAAATTTGAGATAAAATACTAAAGTATTAACAAGAGAAATACAATAACATCCCCGTCATTTGAATTCCATGCACTACTGGAGGTCTCGTGGTTATAACCACGATATCAAAAGTGTTGTATGTCCGTCGTTCCCTTCTCGATCCGCCAGCCAGCTACACGCGTGCCAGTGTGTTATTCTTCGAGCCTCGACGCGCAGCCCTCAGTGCGCGTGCCTGGAACGTCGTGTGTGCTATATAAAGGAGCTCCTAGCCTGTCCAGACGCCCACTGACCCCGGTGTCCAGCTCCAGAATACACCCTACGTCGAGCACGGAGGCTTCTCCTCTTGAAAATGTGCTTCGGCCAGGTGGACTGAATTTCTGGCAGTAAGAGGTCTCACCTCGGGTCACCGCTCCTCTTGCCTATTCCGCTGTCCATGCCCAGTCTTATCATTATATGCCACTATCATTCCCTAGCTAATGCAAGCTCCCATTATCGACTTAGTTTCGCTAAGTAGGAACTCTTCAGTCATTGAACTTACGTTAATGAACTCAGACACTTCAACAAGGAAGGACACTCTGAGATATTTACGTCAGTGCTTCTGATAGTTTTCGACTATCAAGAACTTTTCATGTCACAAGGACTATCTTTCCGAAATAGTAGTGAACGTGAATACTCCAACGTATATATAGTGTACAAAGACAGGCTCTTTCTCCAAATTCATAGTTCAATTTGCTTCGAGATAACTTTCAGTTTTGTTAGTGTAAATATTGTAATTTTACATGTGAAGCAAATAAAGAAGTTGTGCTTTTTGTAAACCCAACCTTGTTTACAACAAAAAGTCATGTAAAACTGCATGTTTCTCGAGATTTAACATAGCTTCATGTGACTTAAATAGTTGCTATTATAAAGAACTGTTATACATGGAATACAAACAATAGAGAGAGACTGTCCATTTCAAAATAGCCAATGAAGAAAAAACACTTTACCGTTTGCGAAAATCCAATCATCTTAAATAGAGCATGTATCTTGGACATGGCCATCCATCAACGGCTGATAATTTCAGATGACCACCACAGGACACAGCCTGCACGGTTGCTAGGTAACACTGTCTAGCCATCCATCCATACCTTACATCACAGCCTGCAAGGTTGCAAGGGTTACACTTCAGTCACACACTTTGTGACGCTGACTTCCGTAATGCAAATTTTCAGGTGAACCTCGGCCATAAGATGAATTTATGTCAACAGAAAAACATAAAGAAGAAATAAACAGCAATGTGATACATCATAACTGTTGAAGAATATCAGTGCTTGAGGCGAATGACCATGGCAGATTTTGTATGACTGTAAGTGAAACAGAATACGCCGCGTAAGTAGCAGTTAAACAGTGTCGAGGTTGTCTGTGAGTCAGCCTGTCACTCATAATGTCTAGCGCCTCTGTGGATCGCGTGTACACAAATCTCACGAGGTCTAGACCGTACTGACCTTCCAAGAACCACTCACTGTGTTGCACGAACTTTGAGCAACTCAAAACCGAGACTCGACGATGATTCATAGGTTCTGACCCAAACATCTCCCTTTCATATTCAAGAGTGTGGCAGCAGAAAACAAGCTCGTGGTGCAGAGATGAAGGACGCAAGGTTTAAATGTACAAATTTGAAACTGTCGTTATAAAGTAACTGCGTGCCATAATAACAAAGATATATTTTAAAATAAATAATGAAAAGGGAATTTAAAATAAGGAACTTAATAATAATAATAATAATAATATAATTAATTAAATAATTATAATTAATTATATTATTATTATTATTATTATTATTATTATTATTATTATTATTATTATTATTATTATTATTAGGGGCGCCTAGTTTTGGAAATTAGTGGGGTTGCTCTAACTTACAGTCAAAAAAGTGGGAAAGGCCCCGGCAAATGTCGAATTTCAACCCATATTAAAATGTTTTAGGTGTTTTTGAATTAGCAAATCTTGTAGGAAAAAATTAACTGTTGTTTTGTTGGGCGCTTTTTCAACAATAATGAATTGATACAAACAAAAGGCTACATAAACTCCATATAAAAGGTGGAAGCTAAAGAAATACAAATTGTGTCTCTAAAATCTTACGGTGAAAAATGTAATAGTCTAGTTTTCTCTTAGAATGATACCAAACTGAGATTAAGGAAAAGATAATTGCCTCAAATTTGTTAGTATATTAATAAAATAGAAATTGAAGATCTTAAGTCTTTAGTAGAGAATTTGAAATCTTTGCGGAATATCTAATTCTCACTCATTAAGAGAGTATTCCTGCGAACAGTAGACCGTTTGATGAGAATGTTCGACAAAGTTTCGAGGTTCAGTCTTTTTATTTCTTGATTATGGACATGTATGATTGCGTTCTTATTCAATTTTCCTTGCTTCGTGGTACTTTGCAGGTGAGTATTTAATCTTCTCAGGGTGAAAAAATCATTCTGAAGTACATGTAAAAACAGGGAATTTAATGCGATCTTTAGCAACATCACTACCTCTGAAATAAATTAACATGGACGAAGTTTTGGATGAATCAGATAGAATTAATTAGACCTGATATAAAATATCCACAGGCTACATCTCACTTGTAATTGAGAACTAAGTAAACAAACATTCCTTAGTGGGCTCCTCAGCCCGGCCGCTGGTAATGCACGGGAAAACGCCTTGCTTTCTCTAGTGTTAAGACCTACGATGAAAACTTAAGATTCCCCCTTTTTTTCTTGCTTGCTTGCTTGCTTGCTTGCTTTGCTTTCTTTCTTTCTTTCTTTCTTTCTTTCTTTCTTTCTTTCTTTCTTTCTTTTTCTTTTTTTCACCTGTTATCTCTTTTTTATTTTTCTTCTCCGTCTTTAGGGGGGGGGGGGGTATGAACATCCCCACAAAACTTTGGTGGGGGGAGAAAATTGCTTGAGCACCATAGCACTCCCGGAGTCGGCACCCTTGATAATAATAATAATAATAATAATTATTATTATTATTATTATTATTATTATTATTATTATTATTATTATTATTATTATTATTATTATTATTATTATTATTATTATTATTATTATTATTATTATAACTCAGAAAAACGAAATTTTAATTTCAAAACGTTACTAGATAAACAAATAAAAAGTTACAAAATCACATGCTTTGAGTAACTGAAGGTGGAATTGCAGCAAACTGAATTAAGCTTGGTTCGATACCCAGTATAACTCCATTACGACAAAAAATCGACTTACCTGGGTTCTTCTCCCTGACTATCCATCATCCATATCTGTATGTATGTTGGGTATTCAGCCCAAAGGCTGGTTTGATCCTCTGCAGCTCCGCCAACAGCTGTCATAAATAGCCTAGGCGTCACTGAAGAGGCGTACTAGGGAAATGAGGAGTGAGGTAGTTTCCCGTTGCTTTCCTCACTGAGCCAGCCGTTGCTATTACATATCAGTCTGCCAAGCCCACTGAAATGCATGCACCAACCAACCCTATGAGCGATATTTTCACACCATTCATAACAGGGACTGGCTGCATAAGGAATGGTATTACTAGCATCACTCATACCTCAGTCACTTTCACATTGTCAAAGCCAAGGATGAGACTGAGACAGGTAAATGAAAGTAACAAATTTGATATAGCCCATACCAGAAGACATAGTGCACTATAAACACTACATCTCGCCAGCAAAAGGCATCATCCATATCTACAAAATCGAAAGTAAGTTTGTCTGTTCGTTACACAAATCTGCACGCCTCCACTGATCACTACCAGAATTTTACACCATTTTTTACACCAAAGCTCTTAAGGAATAGACTGGACACACGAATAGCATGGAACTTAAAATAACAAGGAATATCTATAATTCAGTCTAGCGATTTATTCTCTGGAAAATTAGCTTCAATTTCATAATAATAATAATTTCGTGTAGCTATTTCTAGCCGAGTGCAACCCTTGTAAGGCAGACCCTCCGATGAGGGTGGGCGGCATCTGCCATGTGTAGGTAACTGCGTGTTATTGTGGTGGAGGATAGTGTTATGTGTGGTGTGTGAGTTGCAGGGATGTTGGGGACAGCACAAACACCCAGCCCTCGGGCCATTGGAATTAACCAATGAAGGTTAAAATCCCCGATCCGGGAATAGAACCCGGGACCCTCTGAACCGAAGGCCAGTACGCTGACCATTCAGCTAACGAGTCGGACTTCAATTTCATAAATGAGTATCAAATGATTGGTTTCAGGTGGAGGATTTTGCTCTATGATACAACACAACAATGTATTATTTTTAGTCATATGTTTCATAGTTTTGGATTCGTCTTCGTTTCTTCATACAAAGTCCAAAACGACTAGCTTTCGCGATGACCGTAAGCAAGGCTCGAGGAAAATCGCTGGAAGTAGCAGGATTAATTTGGAAAATCCGTGTTTCTTTCATGGTCAATTATATGTAGCTTACTCCAGGATTGGAACTCCGAGGAATGTATACATTTACGTCCCCAGCAGTGTGACACGTCCTCCTCTGTGGTGTAGTGGTTAGTATGATTAGGTGCCACCCCCGTAGGTCCGGGTCGATTCCCGACTCTACCACAAAAATGTAAAAAGGGGTACGAAGACTGGCACGGTGTCCAATCAGCGTCCGGAGGTCAACTGAGTACAGATGGGTTCGATTCCCACCTCAGCCATCCTTGGACTGGTTTTCTGTGGTTTGCCAATTCTCCTCCAGGCAAATTCCGCGATGGTACCTAACTTAAGGCCGCGGCCGATTACTTCCCTCTTCCTTGTCTATCTCATCTAATCCCATCCCCTCACAATGCCCCTGTTCAGCGTAGCAGGTGAGGTCGCCTTGGCGAGGTACTGGTCCTCCTCCAGAGTGTTATCTCCCCAACCCAAAAACGCACGCTCCAGGTCACTGCGCTTGAGGCGGTAGAGGTGGGATCCCTCGCTGACTTCCGGGGGAAAAGACTTCCTTGGAGGGTAAACGCATTACGAAAGAAGAAAGGAAGAAAGTAATGTGACACGTAATGTTGTGTATCCTACGGCACTGATAAATGATTTCAACTCTTAGAAAAAATGTATAAAATTACGTAACTTATCGATAACAATAATTCGCAGTAAGCTCAAAAAGTTTCCAAACTGCAGAGAAGCAGATGTAATTCCATCTCCATATGTGATATATTTTCAAGTGTTTGTTGATATCATATTAGCCCCGTGATGTAAGAGTAACTTGCCTGCGTCTTACCCGGAGGCCCCGGGTTCGATTCCCGGCCAGGTCGGGGACTTTTACCTGGACCTGAGGGCTGGGTCGAGGGCCACTCAGCCTACGTGATTAGAATTGAGGAGCTATCTGACTGTGAGATAGCGGCCCCGGTCTAGAAAGCCAAGAATAACGGCCGAGAGGATTCGTCATGCTGACCACACGACACCTCGTAATCTGCAGGCCTTCGGGATGAGCAGCGGTGGCGTAGTAGGCTAAAGCTCTTCAAGGGCTGTAGTGCCATGGGGTTTGTTTTTTTTGTTTATATAATATTAGGGGCTGCCTGGCCGAGGCGGTAAAGGCGTGCTCGGTCGCCCGGAAGGACGTGGGTTCCATCCCCGTCAAGAAGTCGTAAAATTTAAGAAACGAGATTTCCACTTCCAGAGGTGCACATGGCCCTCAGGTTCACTCAGCCTACACCAAAAATGAGTACCAGGTTAATTCCTGGGGGCAAAGGCTGACGGGCGTAGAACTATCCACTCTACCCCATCAAGTGCCGAGGTAGCTGCCTCTGTGGATCCGTGGTAGAGTGTCGGCCTCCGGATCCCAAGATAGCGGGTTCAAACCCGGCAGAGGTAGTCGGATTTTTGAAGGGCGGAAAAAAGTCCAATCGACACTCCATGTCGTACGATGTCGGCATGTAAAAGATCTCTGGTGATACATTTGGTATTTACCCGACAAAATTAATTAAAATCTCAGCCATAGACGCCCAAGAGAGATCCGGTTTACTCTAGGTCCGCTAGATGGCAGACAGAGTAAACCGGAACGTCGAAATTGACGAGCAGACAGCCAGATGGCGTCAAATCGAAATGTCTGCAAACGGTAGCTGAGGCCATACGATTATTATTATTAGTGCCGAGGTTACTGATAGTGGAAGCCTTTACCTTCCACTCCTCCTTTGACTTTGTTGATATATTATTACATTCTATTACCACAACAGTTCATGCATTATTATTCCATTACCTCGAAACTTTGAAACATGAACAACGTGACACGTTGCGGGCCGTGTTCCTTCTGAACCGTAAACAGCAATCACTTCTTTCGCTCACACAAGACTAAAAGGTCCAGGAAGTTCAAAGTTGAGTCGCAAAAATACTGAGAAACACCCACGGGGTGCAAAAGAAAAGAGGGGCTCCGAAACAAATCTAAAATAGCAAAAGGAGACCGTTACGTTATGATGAAGTGTCTATACCTTGTATTCATGCCAGGATGAGAAACTCAGATGATAGAAGCGCTGGTGTTCACAACTGGCAGGTTCGATCCCAGCTCAGTCCCGTTGTATTTGAAGGTGCTCAAATACACCAACCTCTTTCCGTAGAATTGTTAGTACGTGAACGAGCTCCTGGGGAACAAAATTCCTGCGCCTCTATGTCTCCGAATATCGTAAAAATAGGTAGTGGGATGTAAAACCAATAACATTATTTTAACGTTGTATTCATTGACCCCCTTGTAAGAATTTGCCTGGGAAGTTTGGAAACAAGAATTCCCAATAAGGACGAATGAGAGTCGGATCCAAAAGTATTAGCAAAAACTTCTCAAAGATTAGAAGAACCAGGAGATTGCAAGCAGGTAGCCCAACACCTGTAAGGATACAGGAATCCTGGGGATTCCAGCTTGAGGCCTGCATGTCCGAGTATGAAGACCCTAGATTAAACCAAATAGTCTTACGTCCGGCTGCATCGGCAAACCACCAAAAGTTCCTGTGCTGCAGTATTCTATACTATAATTAATTAATATAATTATTGCTAGTTGATACGTCGCACCGACACAGATAGGTCTTATGGCGACGATGGGACAGGAAAGGCCTAGGAATGGGAAGGAAGCGGCCGTGGCCTTAATTAAGGTACAGCCCCAGCATTTGCCTGGTGTGAAAGTGGGAAAATACGGAAAACCATCTGCAGGGCTGCCGACAGTGGGGTTCAAAGCCACTATCTTCCGGATGCGAGCTCACAGCTGCGCGCATCCGGGAGATTTTAACACATTGAGTATACATCGAATAGGGAAGGAGCAGGAGGTGGTTATCTCACTGGCTTAGTAGATGGCTTCCCACCCAGAAAGCCGAGTTTCGAATCCCGATTGATCCTGGACAGCGCTTCATCCCAAAAATTACGTCGCGTTGGGAGGGCATCCGGCCTTAACCAGCCAAAACCAAAATGAGCCTAGGTGGCTTCAGTATTTTGACCTCAGTGATGAACCCTGTACCTACTACTGATGTAGGCCGAGTGAAACCTCAGGACTACGCGGCTTTCCAGCAGTGGTGCTATAATTTCTTAACTTTTCGACTTCCTGACGAGTACCGAACTCAGGTCCTTCAGGACGCTCGCAGCCCGTTTTCTTTAGAATCATTTGCGTTTTAGTGGTCAAACAGCATTTATGACCGCATGATTGCGTACATCACTTTGCGCGGATACCACCAGATCTGCCTGAAACATACGAAAGAACTGTTTCGCTGCAGGTCCATTTAAGACCGACCCTGCATTAGTGTAAGTTCAAACCTCCCACCACAACGGATTCTGAACATCGGGTGAATCGTCAACCAGATGCTCCCGACATCTATAGGCCTTATTATGAAACACTTCCGTGTATAGTTCTTGCCCTCCATGTAAGATACCGCTACGTGCGCTCAATGCGTCCTGCGCAACGAACAGTTTTCAGTGTCAATGATTAGTCTTTTGTAAAGGCATTTAGTACCTTGGAGTCATGCGATCATAAACAATTGGATTAATTTATAACCAGTGACAATAAATTTCATGTGAACTATCTTTCTTTCTTAATCTGCTTACCCTCCAGGGTTGAATTTTCCTTCGGACTCAGTGAGGGATCCCACCTCTGCCGCCTCAAGGGCAGTGTCCTGGAGCGTGAGACATTGGGTCGGGGGTTACAACTGAGGAGAATGACCAGTACCTCGCCCAGGTGGCCTCACCTGCTATGCTGAACAGGGGCCTTGGTGGGGGATGGGTTGATTGGAAGGGATAGACAAGGAAGAGGAAAGGAAGCGTCCGTGGCCCTAAATTAGGTACCATCCCGGCATTTACCTGGAAGAGAAGTGGGAAACGACGGAAAACCACTTCCAGGATGGCTGAGGTGGGAATCGAAACCACCTCTACTCAGTTGACCTTCCGAGGCAGAGTGGACCCCGTTCCAGCCCTCCTACGACTTTTCAAATTTCGTGGCAGAGCCGGGAATCGAACCCGGGCCTCCGGGGGTGGCAGCTAATCACACTAACCACTACACCACAGAGGCGGTAATGTGAACTATACCTAGAAAAATTGCTTCCTACAGAACGTGATTAGAAAAATGTCCTTAAATAGTTTCCCTCCGTATATTTCCAACCACGTAGTGAGCTGGCCGTGCAGTGAGGGTCTTCCGAGTGCAAGCTCACAGGTGCTCCCTTTGCTCAAGATTGCGAGATCGAATCCCGGTACATCCAGTGATAAATGTATACAAAATTTACTCACCCATAAACAGGTCGACGGATGTCACTTCCTGCGAACTGTTGTAAACAGTTCTCTAAACCTCAGGACATATTGCCTGCGCTCGTCCTGGCTAGTGATAAAACCTGTTGTCTGATAGAGCTGAGATAGATACAACGAAACCGTTTCATCGCAACCATTGTAGAATGAAACCGTTGCAAGGAAATAACAGATTCACTTGCCCTCTGTACCGCTCTGTAGTTGTATTCTTCACTGGTACCTATCGCCAGCGTATAAAAACCTTGGTTCGCGTTCTTTACACCTCTAGACCCTAGAATTATTGTCAGTTCATAGCTGCGCTAGCCTACAACACCGCTATTTTTACACTTGCATGCAGTTACCATTGTTGCTATCGCGTTGCTATCGTATTAACTTTGGAAGGAAAACATTATCATGATTGCATATTTCTTATCGCTAGTTTGAAGAACACGACTGACTTGGTTCCAGGGCCGTACCGATGGGGTGGCAAGATTGGCCCACGCCAACGGCGCATCACAAAGACGGACGGGACGGGGGGAGGGAGAACATTAAAAAAGCAAAAAAAGAAATTAGGTTTAAGAGTACGACCTGGTGTGTAAATAAAATATAATTCAACAATAAGCCTTATGTGGCTGACTAAAAATAGTACGGGAGTTAATTATTGTTGCTGTTGTTGTGCCTATAAATAACTGGCATGTAGAGTGCTGGACATGGCGAGGGTCCTTCGAGTTGGCAACACTGCACTGCTATTTGTTATCAAGCTGGTCATAACTCTTCAAAAACCAAAGTTCAATAGCTGCCATAAATAATAAAATATTGATATTGTTTTCCTTTCAGTCTCTTTCTTTCTTTCTTTCTTTCTTTCTTTCTTTCTTTCTTTCTTTCTTTCTTTCTTTCTTTCTTTCTTTCTTTCTTTCTTAATTCGTTTACCCTCCAGGGTTGGCTTTCCCACGGACTCAGCGAGGGATCCCATCTCTACCGCCTCAAGGTCAGTATCCCGGAGCTTGAGACCATGGATCGGGTGATACAACTGGGGATTAGGACCAGTGTATCGCCCAGGCTGCCCCACCTGCTATGCTGAACAGGAGGTGGGAAGACTGAAAGGGATAGGAAAGGAAAAGGCAAGGAAGCGGCGTGATCTTCATTTAGGTACCATCCCGGCATTTGCCTAGAGGAGAAGTGAGAAACCACGGAAAATCACTTCGAGGATGGTTGAGGTGGGTATCGAACCCCTCTCTATACATTTTACTTCCCGAGGCTGAGAGGAGCCCGTTCCAGTCCTCGTACCACTTTTCAAATTTCGTTCGTATTTGAACTCAAACAGCAGGAATGTTCAGCCTGGGAAGGCCACAACCCGCTCTACAGCAGCGATAACACAGGAATGGGTAGGAGTTAAGCCGGCAACTTGTTCGTCCACACCGCTAGGAGGAAATGCATACCATCAAGGCGTTCTAAATGGCGATACGAACGGCCTTTTCTCCCCACCAGATAAATCAATAAAGTATTATTTTCAAGAATAAATCATTTTATTACACCTTCTTATAAAACTACTTGCTAAAAAATCCACAGTTCTAGCCCGTCAGGCAAGCAAGTCAATGTTGAAAACATCGTAGGGATATGAGCTACGAATTTTCGGTAAATAAAATATAATAAAGTATGAGAATTTATTCCTAAAAATTAGGCTACAATCCTTTTCTTAATCATCGTTATCTGGTCAATTAGATTTTCCGTTTGCCTTTTTCTACCACTACGAGTGCTAATGTGAGTCAATGCAGAGTTTCACTTAAGCCCTTTTAATTAAATTCGGTGTGGACTATGTTTAAAAATATAAAAACGCCTGCGGTTTTTGAACCAACGAACACATTACAGAAAGTATTATGCAAATAAGTTAATTTGGCTAGGATTTGAATTAGAAAACAAAACGAGTAAAGAAACAAGCGATTTTAGGCGGTTTTTCCAGATCTGAATTTGGGCCGGAAGTGATTTTCGAAATTTGATTTATTTAGTTTGATAAAACTATCCAAGACTCACAATTTTAAACATTTCCGGCTCTTTAGCCCTTCAACTTTCGTCACAATTGAGGAAATTGCTTCATTTTATGTTTTTCGTAGTAAGGGGACCCATACTTTGTCTGCTAAGAAATGTTTTCACATTTAAGTTCCTGAAGTTAAGAGGAAGGATGAAAATTTTACCAAAATATAACAGGTACCGGGGGTACCGCCGACGTGGCAGTTCTGCCAGGGGCGCAAGATCACCCCGGTACGGCCCTGTCTGGTTCACGTAATATTACTGATTAACACCTTTTATGTCCGCCTCTGTGGTGAAGTAGTTAGCGTGATTAGTTGCCACCCACGGAGGTCCGCGTTCGATTCCCGGCTCTGCCACGAAATTTTAAAAGTAGTACGAGGGCTGGAACGTGGTCCAATCAGCCTCGGGAGGTCAAATGAGTAGAGGTGGGTTCGATTCCCACCCCAGCCATCCTGGAAGTGGTTTTCCGTGGTTTCCCACTTCCCCTCCAGGCGAATGTCGGGATGGTGCCTAACTTAAGGCCACGGCCGCTTCCTTCCCCCTTCCAATCTTTCCATCCCCCCCAAAAGGCCCCTGTTCAGCATAGCAGGTGAGGCCACCTGGGCGAGGTACTGGTCATTCTCCTCAGTTGTATCCCCGACCCAATGTCTCACGCTCCAGGACACTACCCTTGAGGCGGTAGAGGTGGGATCCCTCGCTGAGTCCGAGGGAAAATTCAACCCTGGAGGGTAAACAGATTAAGAAAGTAAGTAAGAAAGAAAGAAAGAAAGAAACCTTTTATTATATTGGTAATATGCATTAATCATTGAACTATCTTCTGAAAACTCATTTTGATTTATACGTGTTGTGAAGTTTCCGTAAAAGGAGAAGAAACTGCGGTTAATGAAATACAGACCAAGTTGACAACCATTCTAAACATTATTATTTTCCCGAGGCATTTCCACGAAATCTGATTGAGATTTCGCGTAGAATCTGTGTACGTGGGTGTCACAGCAGGCAGCGAGTGTGCTGAGAGAATACAAGCTACCTGACGCAGGTGTCTGTTGTTCTCACGCATGGCCAGGGATCAGGTAAATGAGCTTCCCGGGCGCCAGCAACTAGCGGACTGTGTTGGGCATACGCGTCACGGACCAGGACGAGGGACACGAGCTGTGCATGGCAACGGCGCAGCGGAAACTATACACTGTGTGCTGCAGAATCTCTCTGGCAAATTATTAATTGTGGGCGTCGTCCGGTTGAGTCTAATGGGAGGTTTACCACTGTGTGCATCACAGTGTATGAGGTTCGGAGTTCGACCTTTCAGTGCGAAGTTATATTGCGCATTTTTCTGGTGTAATTGTTTTCTCCGTCCGCCTCTGTTGTGTAGTGGTTAGTGTGATTAGCTGCCACCCCCGGAGGCCCGGGTTCGATTCCCGGCTCTGCCACGAAATTCGAACAGTGGTACGAGGGCTAGAACGGGGTCCACTCAGCCTTGGGAGGTCACATAAGTAGAGGTGGGTTCGATTCCCACTTCAGTCATCCTGGAAGAGGTTTTCCGTGGTTTCTCACTTCTGCCGGTATGGTACCTAACTTAAGGCCACGGCCACTTCCTTCCCTCTTCCTTGTATATCCCTTCCGATCTTCCCAGCCCCTCACAAGGCCCCCGTTCAGCATAGCAGGTGAGGCCGCCTGGGCGAGGTACTGGCCATTCTCCCTAGTTGTATCCCGCGACCTGATGTCTGACGCTCCAGGACACTGCCCTTGAAGCGGTAGAGGTGGGATCCCTCGCTGAGCCCGAGGGAAAACCCAACCCTGGAGGGTGAACAGATTAAGTAGAAGAATTGTTTTCTCCCATCATTACAAGCCGGTTTACTCATTTATGAGCACCATCAACCCATTAGCTACGCTTTTGCGTCTTGGACGGTTTTCCTTTTATTTTTACGTCGCACCGACACAGGCAGGTCTTATGGCGGCGATGGGATACGAAAGAGCTAGGAGTACATAGGAAGTGGTCGTTGCCTTAACTAAGGTACATCCCTAGCATTTTCCTGGTGTGAAAATCGGAAACTACGGAAAGCCATCTTCAGTGCTGCCGACCGTAGGATTTGAACCCACAATCTCCCAAATGCAAGCTGATAGGTACGTGTCTCAAACCGCGCAGTCACCCGCTCGGTTCATAATTTGTACAAATCAGAGCTTCATTTATTTTTTTTCTAGTGGCTTTACGTTGCACTGACACAGACAGGTCTTATGGCGACGATGGGATAGGGGAGGTCAAGGAGTGGGAAGGAAGCGGCCGTGGCCTTAATTAAGGTACCGCCAGGCTGAGTGGCTCAGACGGTTGAGGCGCTGGCCTTCTGACCCCAACTTGGCAGGTTCGATCCTGGCTCAGTCCGGTGGTATTTGAAGGTGCTCAAATACGTCAGCCTCGTGTCGGTAGATTTACTGGCACGTTAAAGAACTCCTGCGGGACTAAATTCCGGCACCTCGGCGTCTCCGAAAACCGTAAAAGTAGTTAATAAGACGTAAAGCAAATAACATTACTATTAATTAAGGTACCTGGTGTGAAAATGAGAAACCACGGAAAACAATCTTCAGAGCTGCCGACAGTGGGATTCGAACCCTCTATCTCCCGGTAGCAAACTCACAGCCGCGCGCCCTGGCCACACGGCCAACTCGCCCGGTAGTTTCATTTATTGTATGTCATAATAGTATAATTTAAATAACACGCTTTCAGTCCATGCTACGGCCCTTGGTTCAATGAATATGTCCTTATATACATACAGGTAAATGTTTGATATCGACGAAAAACAACTATTTAGGGACAATTTTCTGATCACGTTCTGTAGGATGCAATTTCTCTAGGTATAGTTCACATTCACTTTATTGTCCCTCAAGCCGGTCCTAAGCTACGTTCAGATTTAGCAACACCGTCTCGCAAGGCCCATTTCAATTCACCCGCGTAGCCGTCTGATTGGCTAATAAAATGACAACAGTGTGAGATATCCAATTATATTTTTAAAATAATTGATCAGTTTGACCAGTCCTCGGCTCGCCAGGTGCAGGTCTTTCGATTTGACTCCCGAAGGCGACCTGCGCGTTATGATGAGAATGAAATGATGATGAAGACGATTCATACACCTGACCCTCCTGCCAGTGGAATTAACCAGTGATGGTTAAAATTCCCGACCCTGCCGGGAATCGAACCCGGGACCCTTGTGACCGAAGGCCAGCACGCTAACAATTTAGCCGTGGAGCCAGATATTCACTGATTGATAAAACAGAATAATTTCTAACCCAGCAGAAGACGAAATCTTCAGCACCTCCATTTAAATTTTACAAAAATTTAACGCCATATTTAAGGAGTCATGACTGAAATTTTGAATTTCTACAATTTACCACTTATCATAAACGAATTTAAAACACAAGCACTTATTAATAAGATATAGCCTGACACAAATTTTGGATTTTGGATTAGTTTACTAGTTGCAAAGTTATTGAAAATATTTTATAGCCTATATATTTTTATGTTGCATGGGAAATGCTCTTTGCGGTACGGTTTGGGGCTATAATTTGGCATTATTAATACTGTATTATTATTATTATTATTATTATTATTATTATTATTATTATTATTATTATTATTATTATTATTATTATTATTATTATTATTATTATTATTATTATTATTATTATTGCAGTGCAACACCGTCAGTCCCTCAGTACTTCTTCATATATACTGTCGCATTATTTAATAGTTTCCTGTTATAGCCCACAATGGAAGAGGAGTTGCTTAGACGCTGGAGGAGTCAAGAGGATATCGGCTCCCTTCAAGGGGCAGGGGTAAGGACCAGTGTGCCAAGGTTACTCTTTGATGAGCAAGTCACGTCTTAGTCGGAGGAAGCGGACGCTCGTGACAAACGTGTGACACCTGTCGGGCCGCCGTTTGGTATCCGTCACAAGAAGCGAAAGGAGATCTTGTAAAAGGTCCGTTTTGAAGGCGAAAGATTTATTTTTCAAGAAATAAACCGAAATATTTTGCAGGCATTGTGCGTCTTGAGTAAAATATAAGTCTATTCAGGCACCAATACCTGATGAGACTCTCAATAAAAGTTTCACTAGATAAAAGCTTATTGAAATTAGTTAGTTCTAATTTATTCTAATTGAAACTGAGTATTTTCTAATTTATGTGAACAGACGAAATTGTTAGTAGTCGGTGATTAATTAAGGAAAAAGAAGCTAGTTGTCAAATCGAATAGAATATTCTGTTATTCATGAAGGGGAGTAGGAATGGCCTATCCCACTAATGTTAAATTTGCTAAATTCATGACCTATTTTCTCAAAAAACACTCAAAGCAAATTAACGAAACTTTTGCAAGTTACTCATACATGATTTCTGTACTTACTCCTCTAGTTTGATTGAAGTACACATTCTAGGAGTTAGGATTTTTTTCTGTAGTAGTTTTTTACATAATTTTTTGTGCATTTCGCTGCAAATATACAACCTATCTCTACCATTCTAGAGGTATAGTATCAGAATAGTATTATAAATAAACTGTAAAAAATGAAGACCTTATGTCTTATTGTTCCTGAAAAAAATGGGTTATTTGTCTGAAAAATACAAATTAAGAAACAAGATCAATAGTACAACAGCACAAGTAATGGAAAAGTTAGACAAGTTATATCCAGATTATCTCATGCACAACATAAACAAGAATCACAGCTGTTAAGCCAGTCCTACCAACTTACACAGCAAGGTTTCCACTAGAATTTAAATCAAACCACAGCCTTGTAGACTTTTTGGTTCTTGAGGTATTAATTTTGAACTGACCAATGTCTTATGCAGCTTATTAGAATTAAATATATTTCCACTCAACCAAATGTAATACATCGTACATAAAATTAATCAGCGAATTAAAATTAACGTTTCTGCATAATAAAAACAAAAATTAAAAATTTTCAAAAGAATGGCAATTTATATTCCTCTAAAGGAAAAAATAAGCTAGTGTCACAGCAGCATAGCCCATCCATCATCCATTAAGGAAAAAATAATCTAAAACAAGTTAGTCGTCAAATAAAGTAGTACAGCCTATCGTTCGTTAAGCAAACATGTAATATAGTAATACAGTAGCCTGCCCCGTGGTTTAGGGGGCAACAAGTCCGCCTGTCTCCCGGCGGCCCCGAGTTCGATTCCCGGCAGGGTCAGGGGTTCCTAGTTGTAAATTATTAATATCCCTAGCCTGCGGAGTGGCTGTTTGTGTTATCCTTAACGTTCCCTTCCTCACATATAACTCTCTACACTTCCGCAATTCCACTTACACGCAGGTTCCTCTCATATGGTGAAAGTAGTGGCAAAAGGTCTACAGACGTCGACGCCACAAACAAATATCATTTTTTTAAAGCCTGACATTCCTTAAGAAGAAAGATAGAACAATCTATTATCTCTTAACGAGCAGGGCCTGTTAAAGTGGTACTTACTTCGTAAGTTCAAGAGGAGTCAACCTATCCCGCATTTTCATACCTTATCAAAAGGAAAAGGATTTTAAGATGAAATGTATGGTCAGAAAATGGAGGTAAAAGGTTCTTAAAATACGTACAAAAAGGCGCAAGAAAAGGTGTTGATGAAATCATGTTATTAAGGTTTAAACCAGTTGAATGAACTTTCCTTATCCCATTTACTAGGTTCTAATAATTAATAAACTTATTATATTGGATTACACACAACATTTCAATGTTTTTGACAGTAAGTCACCGACGATTTGAGCTTAGCAGATTCTTATATACAGAGAGAAGCCCCGCTCGAAATCTACAGAAACCAATGAACCAAATCTTATCAATACTCGTAAAACCGGGCGAGTTGGCCGTGCGCGTAGAGGCGCGCGGCTGTGAGCTTGCATCCGGGAGATAGTAGGTTCGAATCCCACTATCGGCAGCCCTGAAGATGGTTTTCCGTGGTTTCCCATTTTCACACCCGGCAAATGCTGGGGCTGTACCTTAATTAAGGCCACGGCCGCTTCCTTCCAACTCCTAGGCCTTTCCTATCCCATCGTCGCCATAAGACCTGTCTGTGTCGGAGCGACGTAATGCCCCTAGCAAAAAAAAATACTCGTAAAGGGAGTTCAGTCAAACGTACAAAAGTTTCCACATCTGAATTGTTCTTCCAATTTAATTCGAAATTTCTCTTTAGCAAATCCATCAAGGTTCTCCCTAACACTCATCAACTTCTTCCAAACTCTGAATCACATCAGGGAAATACTTGTAGCTATGCACTGAAAGAAGTTCCAACTCTAGGTATTTGTTGTTGAGTAATTGTTGGGCCTGTTTGATAAATTCTGCGTTCTTTGGATCTAGGGCACATAAGAAGTATCGTAGCAATCTCACAAAAACAGGTGCAACAAATTATGTTCATTTCGCTTCATTTCATATCCCCAGATACATTATGAGAATGTTTGGAAAGGTGTTGCTCCTTAAAACCCTTTCACTACTTATCAAACTGAAAATGAAAACCTACAACCTGTTTTCCAGTCTTTGACCGGGTCAGGGATGTTATTACAATGGGGTCGCCACTCCCAAGGTGATTTATTAATAACTGATTACTGCTATGAAATGATAATGGAGAGTGTTGCTGGAATGAAAGATGACAGGGAGAACCGGAGTACCCGGAGAAAAACCTGTCCCGCCTCCGCTTTGTCCAGCACAAATCTCACATGAAGTAACCGGGATTTGAACTACGGTATCCAGCGGTGAGAGGCCGGCGCGCTGCCGTCTGAGCCATGGAGGCTACTTATCAAACTAAAATTTTATTATTTAATCAACTATATACGGCTACAGCAATACATTTTTTCTATATACAGTCACACTGAAGTATGCCGAAGAAATCGGGTGTGATTTATAGATGTATATTAGCCACGTGGAATTGAACATCAGTTAGGGCTTGATGAAAGCTATTATAATCAGTAGTATGGGTTAATTTCCATGATGATGCACACCCTTTTCTCAAACTCATTTTTGATACCGTAGTAAAATACCAAACACGTCTCAATCCAGTAAAATTAAAAATTTTCTTAATAATGAAATGTTACCAAATACTACAGAAAGTTGAACGAATCGTATTTATAACTTAATTCTCTCTCTTTCCAGCAAAACTACCTAATGAACTTCGGTTACCTGCCTCAATCCGACCTCGAGACGGGAAACTTGCGGACGGACGACCAGCTGCGGGACGCCATCAGAACGTTACAGGTAAGAATCTATTTGGTTATATGTACACCAGATCTGAAATAAGATTGGATCGTTCAGATACTGTACATTTTACAAACTACAGGAATATTTACCGATTTGAGCACTCATATTTGAAATTTGGGGGCCCCCTGGCCGAGGCGGTAAAGGCGTGCTCGGTTCGCCCGGAAGGACGTGGGTTCGAATCCCCGTCAGGAAGTCGTAAAAATTTAAGAAACGAGATTTCCACTTCCGAAAGTGCATATGGACCTGAGGTTCACTCAGCCTACACCAAAACTGTGTACCAGGTTAATTCCTGGGGGCAAAGGCGGCCGGGCGTAGAATTAACCACTCTATCCCATCACGTGTGGAGGTTAACAATGGTGGAAGCCTTTACCTTCCACTCCTCCAAGGGCCTACATGGTCTGTACGGAGGTGACTTTGCTTTGCTTTTACATTTGAAATTTCCCATTACTAAAACGGTCGCTCAATCACGTGTTTGACACTGCTACGGGCTTTACGTCGCACCGACACAGATAGGTCTTATGGCGACGATGGGACAGGAAAGGCCTAGGAGTTGGAAGGAAGCGGCCGTGTCCTTAATTAAGGTACAGCCCCAGCATTTGCCTGGTGTGAAAATGGGAAACCACGAAAAACCATCTTCAGGGATGCCGATAGTGGGATTCGAACCTACTATCTCCCGGATGCAAGCTCACAGCCGCGCGCCTCTACGCACACGGCCAACTCGCCCGGTCCACATGTTCGAGCCGATGAAGAAAATTCAAATACAGTATAACATGATTATAACGACATCCAAGGGATCTGATAAACTGTGTCGTTTCTATCAGTCATGTGAGGTGAAAATGATATAAAACGAAAGGTAATTAGACTTACTTGATATTATACTTATTTACTTGTAAGCCTGATATTAAACTGCAAAATGTAAGTACAGCATAAAATACAGTATAAAAAATTACTCTCGTACAATTGAACTTACAACTACGGTACAGAATGCACGGTACTCACCATTCTTTCTTCATTTAGTAATAATAATGAGCCATGTTTGTTTGCGTTCTCCTGCTTGCCTAGTATACAATTTTTAAATTACGTTGTGTGTGTTCATAATTTACGTCACGATTTCACTGCACCCTCGAGGTTTTTTTTTTTTTTTTTTTTTTTTTAAGCAACAACTTGTTTACAACTATGATGGCTTCGAAAGCATCACTCACTGTTGGGGTAGGTGCTTCAGACATTTCTTCTTCCTCATCTTCTTGGTCAGTATGGTTCATTTTCAAATAACGTCATCCTTTTTGCCACTGTTTAACTAGGTCATCCTATAGTCACATTCATTTCAAAATCACAGTATATTTTACGTAGTCTAGTAATTCAGATAGCGGTAAATTATCATCACTGTCATCGAAATGGTCTTTAGCTTCAGAATATTATAATGGCAATAGAGATTTCAAAATACTCTGGTTCTTAGAAAATCATAATCCAAACTCAGGTTTAAAATGGTATTACAGACGAGGCGAATGCATATGTCGTTTTCATACAAAACAAGGCTGACTTTTAGGGAGTAGTAGGTTAGAATACAAACTTACTGAAGCAAGTAACAAGTATACTCTACCCTGCACAACGGTTGTGCTATGAGATTTGCAAAAACATTAGGAGTACGGTCTATAATAACCCCTAGAATTTATGTTACTCTCGCTACATAATGGAAGAGCAGACTGGACGTCACTTCCTAATAACCTAATTAGTTTGCTGATGATTATGATGCTTGTTGTTTAAAGGGGCCTAACATCTAGGTCATAGGCCCCTAACGGTACGAAATGAGACGAAATGGAATGACAAAGTTAAAGTCCAAAATCCTCCACTGACCAGAATTCAAAACGTGAGGACGAAGAATGAATGGATGGATATGAATTTTAAACAATCAGTGGATCCAACCCGCAATGTCTCGCATTCACAGAAACTGACGTGAAACAATAGTATTAATGACCAAGGGACTGCGTCTATAGCATAATACTGAATCGATGATGCTTTTAGTCTAAAGGGGTCCAAAAATCCAAGTCATCGGCCATTCATAATGGTACATATCGCTAGGAAATTAGAAATATGGTATTTGTCATACAGACCTATGGTGTTTCGCACATCTCGGCACCATTTACAGACATTGCAAACCTATGGTTTCATCACATACGTGTACTAACCACAGTGACCCGTACTATCCCGTGGCGTCCCTCATATAGTGGGTACTAATCATAGGCAAGCCAGAATCATGCTGTCGCTCCTAAAGTGGTACAAATCACAGGTACTGTAGAAGCCGGTAACGCACTCTGTTGCTACTAATAACAAACCTATTTTGTACATAACATAGTGGTACTACGCACAAGTAAAAGCGACTCATGGTGTTCCCCGCGTGGTGGTACGAATCACAAGTAATTTCATGGTTCTAATACAATCCTCCCTTGGTCGCCCCCTTTAGTCTCCTCTTACGACAGGCAGGGGATACCGTGGATGTATTCTTCGTCTGCGTCCCCCATGTGAGTTTGGTCCGCGAGAGGTATTTTATTTCCCTCAAGTCCGCCGGCAAGCCGGTTAGGACATCCCTATCCGCCACCTGGTACGCGCCACGTGGGAGTATCACCTCTCCCCCTCCTACGCCAGCGTAGTAGGTTCGTGGTAATTAGTTTGCTTTCAAAGTTATTACTGCCTAAAAATCCAGAGTGTACTTATGAGGAATGCGTTGGTACCACAGAATACCTGACGCTATAGACAAGGTGTCGCTGAAACTGATGACGCTAAAACAAAGTTTTAGTCTACCTGATAAAATTATGGTGCTGGTGCTGATGGTGTTGATTACGGTCTTAACACAAGGTACACCTAGACAATAAAAATTAATCTCCGTACAGGCCATGAAGTCCCTTGGAGGGGTGGAAGGTAAAGGCTTCCACTATCCGTAACCTAGGCACTTGATGGGGTAGAGTGGTTAGCTCTACGCCCGGACACCTGGACAACAATCCCACTCTATCTCTACAACAGAAATAGAAACAGGTCTGAATCATCAAAGAATGATGGCATTGGCAAAATAAAGGGATGGGACAGGAACGGTGTGAAAAAGAGAGACTCCCTAAGCCTCACTGAAATAATACCATCCGGTTTAGAAGAGAATGAAATTTGAACAAGGGAGGTCAGGTAGGAATGATGAAAGTGAGGAGCCTATTATAACGTTTTCACCTAACCCCAGTTATATCTGGGTTTACTAGAGCCACCCTATTTTGGCCCGGAGTTAATGTTCCTGATGCTGCGTGATTTTTTTGTGATGAAAATCTCAACCCAGGTTCGACAGGAATTCGAAACTGAGAATCCAGCATCTAAACCCGGCTGGAAGCTTACCTGGAGCCACCCAGACTCATTTGTTTGTTTCGGCTGAGGGTTTAAGGCCGGATGCCCTTTCTGACCTCATGTGATTTTTAGATGAAAATCTCAACCCAAGATCAACAGGAATTCGAACCTCAATCATTCGGGCGGAAAGCCATCAGTCAATCACGCCCCCTAGCAGCCTAGCATAACTGAATGGAAACAATGCAGATTCAGCTAGCTAACCTTCGCTTCCGAGTTAAGAGACCCTGTGGTGTTGTCCCTTTTCATGACCGGGCCGAGGATTTTACCCGTGTTGGTTAATTCCTTCAGCACAGAGACTGCATGTTTGCCTTAATGCAAATCTCTTCGTTTGCGCAAAGTACACCACATCCATCCAAATAGGGTTGGCGTCAGAAAGGTCATCTACATGTGTTACATCGCACCACGATGGTTAGGGAAAATCATTGGGAGAAGAATAAATTTTCAGTTCTACATCTCAGATTTCAATTATCCGCCACTCAGCTTTACATCAGACTCGGCATATTTCTCAGAGTTCATGAAAGTAGTTCAGTTTCACATCTACCCTGTGAAGACGAAGATCCCGCGAGACAACAAAACTGAAGAGGTTGCATAGCCCAAAGGCGAACTTAATTCTGTTTTGGATTTGCTGCTCGTCTTGGGATGTGACTGACGTGTGACTAATGAACACTAGCGGCGAAATAGACTATCAAACTAAGCTCATCTCCTCCTGATATACTTGAATAAACAGTTGTCGTTCAAGAGAGAGAGGCATCTAGATGAGCAAGCCATTTGTGGAACTCCCAACTATAGTACTAATACGAAGTTCTGTCAACTTGGAATATTCTACACCCAGTGAAGAAGACTTTTTGCCTCAACCTTGGACGCCTGCAATGGAAAGTGAACGTCAATATTGACATAATTTCCGTTTATCTCTATAGTCTCCCCCGTTCTCATGTTTCTATACGACCTCGTCCGAAAACTGGTATTGTCCTCAAATATAAGACTCTTGGAATTTCAAATGACTGCCCAAGTTTTACACCCAGCATGGTATTGTGTAAGTTTATCGCAGATGCACCTTTCTCAAGGACAACTAAACCTATAGATACAATGTTTATTGTGGGTATTCACAGGGTTTGTATCAACATGGGAGTTGAATCATATTTTGTTAATATTTAAAATTAAACCTGATAAAATCAAGGAACATACAATAACATGCGCTCACTCTTGTTTGAGTGACTGTATTGCACCCATAAGGCGAGGGCACAGATATTCACAAAATTTATTTATTTATTTATTTATTTATTTATTTATTTATTTATTTATTTATTTATTTATTTATTTATTTATTTATTTATTTATTTATTTATTTATTTATTTATTTATTTATTTATTTATTTACCCTCCGGGATTGGCTTTCCAGCCCACACTCAGCGAGGGGTTATTTATTTATTTATTTATTTATTTATTTATTTATTTATTTATTTATTTATTTATTTATTTATTTATTTATTTATTTATTTATTTATTTATTTATTTATTTATTTATTTATTTATTTACCCTCCGGGTTTGGCTTTCCAGCCCACACTCAGCGAGGGGTCAAACGTCAACCGTCTCAAGGGCGGTGTCTTCGAGCTTGAGACATTTGGTTGGGGATACAACTGGGGTAGAAGGACCAGTACGTAACCTAGGCTGTCTCACCTGCTATGCCTTATGGGGGATGAAAATATTGGAAGGGATAGATAAGGAAGAGGGAAGGAAGCGGTCGTGGCCATCCATCCCGGCATTTTCCTAAAAGAAGTGGGAAACCATGAGGAAACACTTCGAGGACGGATGAGGTAGGAATCGAATCCCCTCTACTTAGTTGACCTCCCGAGGCTGAGTGGACTCCATTCCAGCCCTCGTACCACGTTTCACATTTCGTGGCGGAGGTGGGAATCGAACCCGGATCCCCGGAGGTGTCAGATAATCTCACTAACCACTACACCGCAGAGACGGGCAGACTAATGTTTAACTAACTCATAAAGGTATTTCGTCAGACTCGGGGCACCAGCCAGGTTGCTAACGTCCAGATGGTGGACAGCGTCTGCTGTGTGAAACTAACTGCGCACATATGTGGGAGAGAAAAGTGTTGTATAGTTTCGCCTCCTTGAGTGAATGATCAGCTTCGCGATCTTCAGTTCAGAGGGTCCCGAGTTCGTTTCCCGGCCGGTTGGGTATGTTAGCCGCGTTTGGTTAATTCTTCTAACTCGGGGGCTGAGTGCATGTGTTTTTCCAAAAACACACCTCTTCATATGCACACAAAGCAACACACCACACTACCAATCACCAAAAATAGTGAAATGCATTCCTCCACACATGATTGACATCAGGATGGGTAACCAGCCGAAAGAATGGGCCATGTCTACATGTCAGAAGAGTAATAATGGTGTGTAAGTTGAAGAGAAATGTGGAAACAGCTTAAACACACACATCATATGAATCATATGATCATATGAATTTGCATGCCCAACTGCTCGGCAGAGAATCGAATTCAGGGATCCCCCCAGACCAAAGGTCACCGTGATATCGCTCATCCATGGAGAAACTATTTATGGGTTATCGGTGACGATGGAGTAGAAATAGGAAGATTCAATCGTGACCTCTATTACGGTACAGCCCCAGCATTTGCCTGGTGTGAAAATAGAAAACCACTGAAAACCATCTTCGGGACTGTCGACTGTAGGGATCGAAGTTTACATATTCTCGAACTATAGGCTACCATGCAGCCAACTCGTCAGGTACATTCCAGCTTCTCAGTTGTTCATTATTTCTTGCAACTACCGTAAGTCTTACAAAAGATTAAGCAGTAGATAAGGTGCTGGAAGCGATCCCTGCGTGTTTGCACCCCACAAATCGCGGAGAGAGCGGTTGCTGCTTGGTAGTAAGACTCCCGAAATACTCAGGCACGCTGTTTGAATATTGATTCGTCACAAGACATGCACAATAATAGATAGCCACTTAGCGTGTTAGAGGAACGGCTTAGATCACGAAAACTCACAACATTCCACACCGACAGTTAATGGTAGGCTATACTGTAGTTTACTTAGGAATTCGCCAACAATTATTACTATTTCCTGGAGGAGAAGAAGAAGAGGCGATCAACTCATTCATCGTGATTAACTTAGCCTTTCTGTGATTTAAGTTATCACTTATCATGTGATATGTTTGACTAATTGCCCTCATTGCACCTAACCTTCCGATTTGTGGCTGAATTGATTCTACGTTCTGTTAGTTCTCCTCTTCGTCTTGTGTATACATCGCACTGGGCATCTTTCTCGAGATCCTCGTCTGTCAACTTCACCCTCAACAGGTATTTCCTCCAGGTTGCCTTCATGCCGACGTACGATCATCATCATAAAGTGTCCTGCCTGCTGGCAGGTTCATGACATCATAAATGTCTTCATCTGCGCCTGTCCCAGCTAACTCTTTGGTAGTCTGGTACCTTCCCCTTTCACTTCGTTCACATTGTTATTCTTCCTAGTTTCTTTCCCGTTTCCACTGTAACTTCAAGGACTGTTGTTAGAAGTCCTTTTCCTCTCACTATATGTCCCATCCTGTTCGCATTCCTCTTTTTAATCATGTTTAGGAGAGTTCTTTGTTCCTTCATTGTACTAGTACTGTACTGTTCTACACTTTAGTCTCCCATTTGATAATCTCCATTACCTCCAAACCCACATCTCGAATGCTTCAATTACGTCTCTTTCTCCTTCGACGTAAGATATGACCAAAGAATTGCAGACTTTTCTGTTAACAAAAGGAAGGTAAACTTTTTTTCACATTCATTTCACTGAGAATTGATTCCTTTGTTATTTCTCCAAGATATCGTTAGCCGTTCTATTTTTAAATTATCTTAAAATAATCACCACTGTCACAAGAATTTAAGATATATTTTAAGGACCACAATGAAGCACAAAGTGGGCGAATTAGGATGAATAGAAATTCATGAGCATGAAGGAGAAGGAAGGAGATATGATGAAATAGAGATCCCAACAACGAACAGATTCAGGTACCTTGATTAGTTTATCCAGCAAGATGGTGGATGGTGGATTAGAGGAAGAAATCTTCAGTGTGTTAATCACACTCACGAGGTTCTAAATATGGTTATAAGGGTAATTAGGGTTTGTAGTAAGGATGTAAATGAGACAGCGTGTAAGTCACTGTTAGAACCCTAGTTAGAGTGCGGTTCCAGTGTATGGGACGTTCACGAGAATCATTTGATCTAAAGGAAAGCAGCATGATTGTGTTATGAATAATGTCACGAAAATGTTGCCAACTTCGAGCTTGGAAGACTAGGAAGTAAGAAGACAAGCTGCTCGACTAAGCGGTATGTTCGGAGTTGTCATTGGAGAGATGCCATCGAATGCTATTAGTAGACGAATATGCTGTTGTTTTTACTTACGTTGCACCGACACAGATAGGTTTTATGGGGACGATGGGATAGGAAAGGGCTAGGCTTGGGAATAAAGTGGAAGTGGTATTAATTAAGGTACAGTCCCAGCATTTGCCTGGTGTGAAAATGGGATAGCACGGAAAAAACATCTTCAGGGCTGCCGACAGTAGGGTTCGAACCCACTATCTTCCGAATACAAGCTCACGAATAAGCTTGAACAGAGTTTTTAAAAGTACTAAAGATCTTAATTTGAAGATAAACTTGGAATTCAAGAAGACAAATCGGCTCAAATGTCATTTATAGGAAGAGAAGTTAGGGATTGGAATAATTTAATCTATATGAATAAAGTTATAGGGGGTCCGCTGTCTGTAATTTCGTTTGTCTTGCCAATTTTTTATGCTGTCAGCTGCATCCGGCATATGCTTGTCGTCTGTATAAAATCGACAAAACAGAAGCAAAGATATTTGAATTGCCTGCTTTAATCAGTTCTAAACTAAAATTAAAATCTAATACAAACCAAGCACACCCGTTAAGTTAATAATTTAACATCGAGCACTCAGCAATGAACCGAAGACAGCAGCGGGCAGTTAGTATAACACCGGTAACAACAGCTGAATAAGTAATAATCGTAGAACATGACCACTGTTGCACTGTTGCCGTAAAATTTGTTCAGATTCGGGGAAGTCCCGGCAAATTCGGAACGGGTGGCAGCCCTGAAAATACTTGAGTACCCTCTAAACCACGGCAGCAGGCGTTTACTGTTGACATCGGGTTTGTTTGTTTGTTTGTTTTTTTTTTCACTCAACACATCGGCACAGCAATCGGAAAATGTATAAATTCTAAGAAGGGTTATATTTGTTGTCCTTATGTTGCAGGCGTTCGGTAACATCCCTCAGACGGGAGAGCTGGACAAACGAACACGAGAGTTAATGAAGAAGCCTCGTTGTGGGATTCCGGACATCGAGCCCCGTGTTTCTAGAAGAAAACGGTATACGCTCCATGGTCGCAAGTGGGATTATACCAATCTCACGTGGAGGTAAGTGACATCCTACACAACGAAGTGTTCACAATATTAAATAATTCCATGTCTATCAAATCTTCAACAACCCGGAGTAGGGTTACCATACGTCCGCATTTATGCAGACGTGTCCGTATTTTCGACGCGTACATGTTTACGATTTGTGCTAATGCCCGCATTTTTATTTTTGGGAAGTAAGATCTTTTGATTTTTGTTTTAATCTCGTATCGCCAACAGCAAGTTATATTTTTATATCGATTATTGAGTTACACCGTTTGTTATTCGCTTACGGTCGATCTGTTATGCTAGTAAAACCGAAAATATCTTTGTACATTGCTTACCATCGATATATCGACCTTTCTTCCTGTTTTAACCTAAGAATTTACGTCTGTGTAATGCACGTGTAAACTCGGGCGAACTAGTGTATTCATCCAGCTGAGTCTTCATTAAATTACAAAAATTTAATTTTAGATATGTGAAATGCAAAAACTATGTTAAATATTTGTGTCAACAAAATGAACTGTTAAAAAAGATTCAGTCCAGTGAGAAATACCCAATGGGCTCTAAAATGAAGGTATGTGCGATGTGTGTAATTATTGTTTTGTTTCTAATCTAAACATAACCATTCGACAACATAAAATTGTAGTAAAAATGTTTCATTCGGAATTCAGCCGTCCTAAGAGCGTGTTGATCAATCATGTTAAGGGTGTCCTCATTTTGGGGTTACAGAATATGGTAACCTTAACCCAGAATTTTGTTAGGAAATCTCATATTAGCGCGCGCTAATCGAAGGACGTAGATCAGGCTGCATTTACACGACATCTACCGGATGCTTTGCGGACGATGTAGTTCTCCTTCCTGCCAGTAGAGCGCAGAAGTGTTGCTATGGCTACTGTGGCGCTCGCTGCATGTTTTGATCCTCTGCTGAATAATGAGCTGTCAGCTAAAGCCTTCAGTTTCGACTTCACGCTGTGATACTTCGCCATGTCAAGATTATGTAATACAGACGATGTCGGTTAAAACCAGTTATGCAGTTAACGTCCTGAAATATTCTATACAGCTCGGTTGACAAACAGACACATTATAAAGCGATATCAACAACACCAGCTGAACGGGTTGTCAGAATTCTAGGAGCCGAAAGTACAGACATTTTCCTCTGGAATCGAACACTGGATAAATATGTTCAACAATAAATAGCTTAGAAAAAGATGCATTGAGCATTTTTTTTTTTTTTTTTGCTAGGGGCTTTACGTCGCACCGACACAGATAGGTCTTATGGCGACGATGGGATAAGAAAGGCCTAGGAGTTGGAAGGAAGCGGCCGTGGCCTTAATTAAGGTACAGCCCCAGCATTTGCCTGGTGTGAAAATGGGAAACCACGGAAAACCATTTTCAGGGCTGCCGATAGTGGGATTCGAACCTACTATCTCCCGGATGTAAGCTCACAGCCGCGCGCCTCTACGCGCACGGCCAACTCGCCCGGTCATTGAACATTTTATCGATAAACCAAGTAAAACACATAGGCCTGTATATTTTCTTGTTTAGTTTACCACATTGATTGTTCTGAGATAGTGGATGTCGACTCTTCACCACAGAAAGACAGTGAATTACTTCAACGGAAGTCATGATTATTATTATTATTATTATTATTATTATTATTATTATTATTATTATTATTATTATTATTATTGCTCTTTCAGGGGCTTAACATCAAGGTTATCAGCCCGATTGAATCGAAAAAATGTACTGCGTGCCGTTTGTAAATTTGCTTCAATTAGCAGAAAATATTTCAATGTGATTATTAACGAAAGAAACGTTCAGCTCCAATCATCATCATCATCATCTGTTTACCCTCCAGGGTCGGCTTTTCCCTCGGACACAGCGAGGGATCCCACCTCTACCACCTCAAGGGCAGTGTCCTGGAGCTTCAGACTCTTGGTCGGGGATACAACTGGGGAGAATGACCAGTACCTCGCCCAGGCGGCCTCACCTGCTATGCTGAACAGGGGCCTTGTGGAGGGATGGGAAGATTGGAAGGGATAGGCAAGGAAGAGGGAAGGAAGCGGCCGTGGCCTTATGTTAGGTACCATCCCGGCATTCGCCTGGAGGAGAAGTGGGAAACCACGGAAAACCACTTCCAGGATGGCTGAGGTGGGAATCGAACCCACCTCTACTCAGTTGACCTCCCGAGGCTGAGTGGACCCCGTTCCAGCCCTCATACCACTTTTCAAATTTCGTGGCAGAGCCGGGAATCGAACCCGGGCCTCCGGGGGTGGCAGCTAATCACGCTAACCACTACACCACAGAGGCGGACTCAGCTCCAATAAGAACTCAAATGCTCGAAACCGGAGCTAAATATTCGATTAGAAATAGTCAGACCGAGCGAGTTGGCCGTGCGGGTAGGGGCGCGCAGCTCTGAGCTTGCATCCGAAAGATAGTAGGCTCAATCCCCACTCCCGGCAGCCCTGAAGATGGTTTTCCGTGGTTTCCTATTTTAACACCAGGCAAATGCTGCGGCTGTACCTGAATTAAAGCCACGGCCGCTTCCTTCCCACTCCTAGCCTTTTCCTATCCCATCATCGCCATAAGACCTACCTGTGTCGGTGCGACGTAAAACCAATTCCATAAAAACAGTCAGAGTCATCAATGAAAATATTTATAGGAAAAGAAATTACTTTATTTGTTATATCGTGCTGCACCTCATAAATGAAATACGATGAAAACCACAGGAAATGTCTAAAAAACAAGAATTTATTTTTTTATTTTTTTATTTATTTATTTATTTATTTATTTATTTATTTATTTATTTATTTATACATAAGGCACTTTCTTACCTCTCTAGCACTTCCAAATGCATCAGACTTATCCGAACGATGTTCTTAAAATTAACAGAAGTGTTCCTTCAAGTGCTCCTGTAAGCCGTCGTTTTCTATAAATGCAAGTATATCATCATCATCATCTGTTTACCCTCCAGGTTCGGCTTTTCCCTCGGACTCAGCGAGGGATCCCACCTCTACCGCCTCAAGGGCAGTGTCCTGGAGCTTCAGACTCTTGGTCGGGGGATACAACTGGGGAGTATGACCAGTACTTCGCCCAGGCGGCCTCACCTGCTATGGTGAACAGGGGCCTTGTAGGGGGATGGGAAGATTGGAAGGGATAGGCAAGGATGAGAGAAGGAAGCGGCCGTGGCCTTAAGTTAGGTACCATCCCGGCATTCGCCTGGAGGTGAAGTGGGAAACCACGGAAAACCACTTCGAGGATGGCTGAGGTGGGAATCGAACCCACCTCTACTCAGTTGATCTCCCGAGGCTGAGTGGACCCCGTTCCAGCCCTCGTACCACTTTTCAAATTTCGTGGCAGAGCCGGGAATCGAACCCGGACCTCCGGGGGTGGCAGCTAATCACGCTAACCACTACACCACAGAGGCGGCCAATGCAAGTATATACTTCCCCCAAAGTGGTCAAGGCTTAGTGGTGGGACGATTAAGAACCAATTAGCTGCGGTTGTACCTTTATAAAGGCCACGGCCGCTTCCTTCACAGACATAGCCCTTCCCTGTCCCCTCGTCGCCATAAGACCTATCTGTGTCGGTGCGACGTAAAGCCAATAGCAAAAGAAAAAATAACCAATGATTTTATTTGTTTCGGATCGTCCAGTTGTGAGCTTGCATTCGGGAGATAGTGGGTTCGATTCCCGCTGTCGGCAGCCCTGAAGATGCTTTACCATCCTTTACCGTTTTCACACCAGAAAAATGCGGGGGCTGTACGTTCATTAAGACCACGGCCGCTTCCTTCCCACCCTTAGCCCTTTCCTAATCCCATCGTCGCCGAATAATAATAATAATAATAATAATAATAATAATAATAATAATAATAATAATAATAATAATAATAATAATAATAATAATAATCGTTATCTTCCTTTGTTTGTATCTTTCTTTCTTTCTTTCTTTCTTTCTTTCTTTCTTTCTTTCTTTCTTTCTTTCTTTCTTTCCTTCTTTCTTAATCTGTTTACCCTCCAGGGTTGGTTTTTCCCTCGGACTCAGCGAGGGATCCCACCTCTACCGCCTCAAGGACAGTGTCCTGAAGCCTTAGGCTTTGGGACGGGGATACAACTGGGGAGGAGGACCAGTACCTCGCCCAGGCGGCCTCACCTGCTATGCTGAACAGGGGTCTTATGGGAAGATGGGAAGATTGGAAAGGGAAGACAAGGAAGAGGGAAGGAAGCGGCCGTGGCCTTAAGTCAGGCTCGGCATTTACCTGGAGGAGAAGTGGAAAACCACTGAAAATCACTTCGAAGATGTCTGAGGTGGGAATCGAACCCCCCTCTACTCAGCTGACCTCCTGAGACTTAGACTGAGTGGACCCCGTTCCAGTCCTCGTACCACGTTTCAAATTACGGTGGTAGAGCCGGGAATCGAACACGGGCCTCTAGGGGTGGCAGCTGATCACACTAACCACTACACCACAGAGGCACAATAATAATAACAACAATGATAATAATAACAATAATAATAACAATAACAACAATAATAACAAAATTACAACATATTTAATTTATGTATGGACTGTTTTATGTTCCATGTCATTCGACCCTCACCCAGATAGTATTTTCGTGGAATAAATTTAAAATGTGGATGTTATGAGAATAAGGACACGAAACATCATTAGCAAGAAGAAGGACTTCGTGCCCGTTCCCAGTCGAATATATGGGATTTCTTTATGGTTCGAATTGCACGTAAAACTGTAGATTACACGGCTTGTGATCACAAGAATTGTCAAATACTGCATGTGTAAGTTACTCTTTATATTTTTTTTTATTTAGACATCCACTGTACAAGTTGGAGAGTGAAAATTAATTTGGCACAATACGTATTTTCTCGCAACCTTATAACCAGGAACAATCTTCTATCGCTTTCCTCCCACCCCGGTGGTATCGCGGACGCAAAAGTATGGCGTACATCTGAACCTGGTGGTGTTTTACAGCCGATGCCCTTCCTGACGCCAACTGCCTGGAGGAATCCATTTACTATTGTGTGTTTCTCTGTGGTAGTCGGTTATGTAGCATGAAGAGGAGTGTCATGGTACAAATATAAACCCAGCAAATCTCGGTCCCTGAGTTTCGGGAATTAATCAGATGCAGTTAAATATCCCCAACACAGTCTAAAATCGAACCCGGGATCCTCCAAACCGAGCCTCAACGCTGACCATTGAGTCTGAGGTGTAAGCATAGATTGTGTGACACCTGGTTACTGCTATGTACATAATCTAACCGTTAAAGTGAGTTTGTCATGATAAGCACTAATAAAATCACCCTCATAGCAACATAAAGGGGAGACTATAAAGTAAGAGCGTCGTTATCCCTTGTAATAGCAGCCTATCCCTCTCCCAGGGCGCCTGCCGTCCATTCGTCCAATTGTTAGCCGCCATGCTGCGGTAGTACTGGAGACAGATGACGCTCGTCCGGCGCGTAATGAGGCGATAGTGGCGCCGCATACTGCACACAAATGACATTAGTGTGTTATGCCTCCTGTCCTGTACCCTTCCACTCTTTCCAAATTTCCTCTTCCGAATTTTCTCCCACACTCTTTACTTTCAAGGAATTTGTTTCTTACTTTGAAGGAATTTGTGTCTATTTCTTCTTGGAATGTTAAGAGCCAAACATTTCTTAGAATTATGGGCAGTTATTTCAGCACATAAGCTCGACAAGGCGTGGTTGGTGGGAATCATGCCCTTAAAGCAAACGTACGTAGAGACACATAGCTAGACTATTTTTCCAAATTCTCTGCAATTATGTAAGAAAAGACCAGGTAAACAACAGATAGGGAATCTGCTATCTGGGTGACTGTCCCTTAAATGCAGATCAGTGGTAATAGTGAGAAATCTGGATGAAATGTTTCTTGTACCGAGCTCGCTATGGTTAACTAGTCTTTCTAAAGCTGTAATCTGGAACGATTCGAAAAATGTTCCAAGAGATGAATTTTAAAATGAATAAAAATTATCCTACCCACTGAGTTCGCTATCCGATACGGTTCCTTGTAGCTGTAAGCTTGCATTCGGGGGACAGTGGGTTCGAATCCCACTGTCGGCAGCCCTGAAGATGGTTTTCCGTGGTTTCTCATTTTCACACCAGACAAATGATGTACCTTAATTAACGCCACGGCCACTTCCTTCCAAATACTAGACTTTTCCTGTCCCATCGTCGCCATATGACCTATCTGTGTCGGTGCGACGTAAAATCACTAGCAAAAAAAGCATCCCCCACACTTTTAATTCCCAATCGCCGCTACTGATGATAACGATTCCTTCATGACTATTTGAATGGTGGGACCTGAACTGAGCGTAATCTATGCATCTTTATATTATTTCAATAAAAATAAACAAATTCAATAACATACAGCAGCCATTCCCAAAACTGTGGTCCCCAATAATAATGTAAGTTGTAACTACATATTTACTTACTTAATCTGATTATTGTCCAGGGTTGGCTTTTCCCTCGGACTTAGCATGGGATCCCACCGCTACCGCCTCAAGGGCAGTGTCCTGGAGCTTCAGACATCGGATCGGGGGATACAACTGGGGAGAATGATCAGTACCTCGCCCAGGCGGCCTCACCTGCTATACTGAACAGGGGCCTTGGTGGGGGATGGGAAGATTGGAAGGGATATACAAGGAAGAGGGAAGGAAGCGGCCGTGGCCTTAAGTTAGGTACCATCCCGGCATTTTCCTGAAGGAGAAGTGGGAAACCACGGAAAACCACTTCCAGGATGGCTGAGGTGGGAGTCGAACCCACCTCTACTCAGTTGACCTCCCGAGGCTGAGTGGACCCCGTTCCAGCCCTCGTACCACTTTTCAAATTTCGTGGCAGAGCCGGGAATCGAACCTGGACCTCCGGGGGTGGCAGTTAATCACGCTAACCACTACACCACAGCGGCGGCACATATGTCTTCACTGTTGTATATCTTACATACAGTATATAAGGTGAACCGAAATTCGCGCACTCGGGTGTTGCAGCGCGACTCCTCACATGCCAGCAATAAAAAGAATATCTCTCACAAAAGTTCGTCCTGCGAGTATATCCGGCAGAAAAAAGACGTTGAAGAGTAGCAATTTGGTAACACTGTAACCACATGTAGTGTAATTACCTGTGTCAGCACATATTAGTCGTGCTGTACAGTTGATGCAATGGATAGAGTTTTGGGTTAGCATGCAGGAGGTCGAGGGGTCGATCCTGGGTTGAGGCGTATGTTTTTTATTTCGTAAATGTAGTCCAGGTGGTATGGTATCTGGCATCTTAATCGTCAACAGCGATTGCAGCGGGTCCTCTAGAAACAATTTGCAATTACATACTACGATCCTAGAAATGGACGAACAATCGTTTTCATTGGTCATTGGGCATGAATTGGGCATGAATTTGTTCGCAAATAGCAAAAAAAAAAAAAAAAAAGTATACGAATACAATCAAACATGGTAATATTCATCATCATCATCCGTTTACCCTCCAGGTTCGGTTTTTCCCTCGGGCTTAGCGAGGGATCCCACCTCTACCGCCTCACGGGCAGTGTCCTGGAGCTTCAGACTCTTGGTCGGGGATACAACTGGGGAGTATGACCAGTAACTCGCCCAGGCGGCCTCACCTGCTATGCTGAACAGGGGCCTTGTGGAGGGATGGGAAGATTGGAAGGGATAGGCAAGGAAGAGGGAAGGAAGCGGCCGTGGCCTTAAGTTAGGTACCATCCCGGCATTCGCCTGGAGGAGAAGTGGGAAACCACGGAAAACCACTTCGAGGATGGCTGAGGTGGGAATCGAACCCACCTCTACTCAGTTGACCTCCCGAGGCTGAGTGAACCCCGTTCCAGCCCTCGTACCATTTTTCAAATTTCGTGGCAGAGCCGGGAATCGAACCCGGGCCTCCGGGGGTGGCAGCTAATCATGCTAACCACTACACCACAGAGGCGGACCATGGTAATATTACAAAATTATATTATTTGCTCACTGAATTCAGTATTACGTTCTGTAGCTAGGGCGTCCTTGGACACTAATGCGATATACTAAGGAGATCTCAGATATAAAAGATTGTTTTGCTAGTGGCTTTACGTCGCACCGACACAGATAGGTCTTATGGTGACGATGGAATAGGAAAGGGTTAGGAGTGGAAAGGAAGCGGCCGTGGCCTTAATTAAGGTACAGCCCCAGTATTTGCCTGGTGTGAAAAATGGGAAACCACGGAAAACCATCTTCAGGGCTGTCGACAGTGGGACTCGAACCCACTATCTCCCGGATGCAAGCTCACAGCCGCACGTCCCTAACCGCACGGCCAACTCGCCCGGTCACAAAAGGTTCGGGAAACCCCGACATACAGTATATTACAGAGGCGAAAGTGTTACATGGATTTCTTTTTTTTTTTCGTCCCACCGACACAGATGGTTTTCATGGTGACGACGGAATAGGAAAGGGTTAGGAGTGGAAAGGAAGCAGCCGTGGCCTGAATTAAGGTACAGCCCCAGCATTTTCCTGGTGTGAAAATGGGAAACCACGGAAAACAATCTTCAGGGATGTCGACAGTGGGATTCGAACCCACTATCTCCCGGAAGCAAGCTCACAGCCGCGCGTCCCTAACCGCACGGCCAACTCGCCCCGTCAAAAAAGGTTCGGGAAACCCTGACATACAGTACATGACAGAGGCGAAAGTGTTACATGGATTTCTTTTTTTCTTTGTCCCACCGACACAGGTGGGTTTTTTTTTTTTTTTTTTGGTGACGAGGGAATAGGAAAGGGCTAGGAGTGGGAAGGAGGCGGCCATGGCCTTAATTAAGGTACAGCCCCAGCATTTGCCTGGTGTGAAAATGGAAAACAAAGGAAACGATCTTCAGGGCTCTCGACAGTGGGGGGTTCGAACCTACTAATCTCCCGAATTCAAGTTGATAGCTACGAGACTCAAACCACGCAACCACTCGCTCGATTTTCATGTACAGCTTTTTCTTTGTTATTGGCTTTACGTCCCACGAACTACTTTTTAACTGTTTTCGTAGCGCGGAGGTGCCGGAATTAAGTCGCGCAAGAGTTCTTTTACGCACCTATAAATCTACGGACACGATGCTGGCGTATTTGAGCACCTTCAAATAATCTGAGCCAGGGTCGAATCTGCCACGTTGGGGTCAGAAGGCCAGCGCCTCTACCGTCTGAGCCACTCAGCCCAGCTGTACGGTATTTGTTTCTGCACATCAGTTCATTCGAAAAACCTCACTTTGAGCCCTTGACGCGTAAATAGTTATTCCCTAATTTAGGTTTACGGAACAAAGTTATTAAATGTTCGTATCGTGTTGTAGTCCGCCTATGTGGTGTAGTGGTTAGCGTGATTAGCTGCCACCCCCGGAGGCCCGGGTTCGATTCCCGGCTCTGCCACGAAATTTGAAAAGTGGTACGAGGGCTGGAACGGGGTCCACTCAGCCTCGGGAGGTCAACTGAGTAGAGGTGGGTTCGATTCCCACCTCAGCCATCCTGGAAGTGGTTTTCCGTGGTTTCCCACTTCTCCTCCAGGCGAATGCCGGGATGGTACCTAACTGAAGGCCACGGCCGCTTCCTTCCCTCTTCCTTGCCTATCCCTTCCAATCTTCCCATCCCTCCACAAGGCCCCTGTTCAGCATAGCAGGTGAGGCCGCCTGGGCGAGGTACTGGTCATACTCCCCAGTTGTATCCCCCGACCAAGAGTCTGAAGCTCCAGGACACTGCCCTTGAGGCGGTAGAGGTGGGATCCCTCGCTAAGTCCGAGGGGAAAACCGAACCTGGAGGGTAAACAGATGATGATGATAGTAAATTTGTGTTAAAATTATACGAATGGAATAGTACGAATGAACTTGGAGAGAATTCTGGCAGAAACATGGTAAGAGGACACGTCCTAACAAGACAGACTATTCTTTACCCTTGTTAAACCCGAGGCCATCTGCATCTCTAATATACCGGCTTGTTTGTGCAGGTCACACGTAAAGAAAACCTCATGTTTTACGCCTTGTCTGTTGATATATAGGACAAGGAGAGATAAAGTGCCGGGGCACTACTTCAGGAAGGTCACAACGAAGTAAGAGAAGGTTTTCAACAATTGAGCAAAAACTGGGATAGTTATATGGACTAGTAAACCTGTGTGAAGCTTTCGCACTTCACTCCTTTTATTTTCCCCCACCCACAGTCCGGCTCCATGGCTAAATTGTTAGCGTGCTGGCCTTTGGCCACAGCGGTCCCAGATTCGATTCCCGGCAGGGTTTGGAATTTTAACCATAAATGGTTAATTCCCCTGGCACGTCCCCATCAGCACTTCATCCTCATCACGACGCGCAGGTCGCCTACGGGAGTCAAAGCAAAAGACCTGCACCTGGCGAGCCGAAGTCCTCGGACACATCCCGGCACTAAAAGCCATACGCCATTTCATTTTTTCTCCACCCACTAGAACGAAGCAGCGGGATCGTTTTTCGCTACACCGATAAGATATATTTTCATAAAACTTAGCGACTCGATAGAAGCGTCGGAAAATGGTTAAATCGGGACAAAATCGTGTTTTCGTAATAAACGGTTTCGGCCCGTTTTGTTCTTGTTGGAAATTAACCTTGTTCAAGTATTTTACATCTTCGGAAGGAATAAGAAAATAACTTTGAGATGAAACTAATAACGTTGAAATCAAATGTGTGGTTCGGATGTTATGAACCGCCCCATTTGGGACTCGAAAATCGCACCTGATTGCTTAGGCGGATGGATGAAATTTATGAATTTCGGGAATATTTTAGAAAATCGTTTAGGCTCTTAATCTGCTTGCCTTATATTTCGAAGCGCTGAATCCGAAAATGACATCCGACTTTTCTGTGAGCAGTTATTATTATTATTATTATTATTATTATTATTATTATTATTATTATTATTAATATTAATATTATTATTATATCGTATAGCCTCAGCTACCGTGTGCAAGCATTTTAATTTGACGCCATCTGGCTACTTGCTTGTCAATTTCTAGTTCCGTTTTACTCTAGGCCCACTAGATGGCAGACAAAGTAAACCGAATCTTTCTTGGGCGTCCATTGGTGAGTTTTAATGTATTTTGTCGCGTAAACACCAAATGTGTCATCAGAATTCTTTTAGATGCCGACATCGTACGCCAAGGAGTGTCGAATGGACTGTATTTTTTTTAACCATTAAAATATCCGACCTCCTCTGTCGAGTTTGGACCGTCTTGAGTTCTACCACTGATCCACAAAAGGAGCTGCATTTACATGTGATGATTTACCCAGAACGAGTGGGCTACACGGTTTTGATCACGTAACTATGACTTACATTCGGAGATCGTTGATTCGAACTCGACTGTCGGAAGCCCTGAAGATCGCTTTCCGTGGTTTCCCATTTTCACATCAGGGAAATGCGAGGGCTGTACTTTAATTAGGACAATTGCCAAAATAACATGATTTATAAATAATTATATTTCAAGAAAGCTGCACTAATATATCATTTAAATGTATTTCAGACCGGCTGTACTGCCGGGATTATTTCTGAAAAACATCCACTCTCGCAAACGATTTACAAGCAAAGTTTCCCCTGACATAACCCACCCATGTAACAGCCTGGCATGAATCGATCTACCGACTGGCAAAAGGAAGATGGGCTCGTCAGGGTATAAATTCGACCCATGGGTCCCTTTTATTGGGGGGAAGCAAGGTCTGGAACCGCGCCAAATAAACAAGAGGTCACTGTTCCCACATCCGGACACGGAAAACAAGACGCGCAATAAATTAAACAAAGAATGTGTCAGCGTCAATCCCTTGCAAAGCCCAACTTCTATATTATCTGTTTAAATGAGCACGGAATGTAACAGTTAAAACATCTTACATAAAACTCTCTTGAATATGGACGGTTCGAACAGTTCCCTGTTCCTACAGGCTGTCGATATGGTAACTGCAATAAACTTAACCCGTAATGAAGCCTGTGTAGGCACTGATTGCCCCGATCCATTTCTGATAAGATACAGTGTACAAATCTCTGCCATCTGGTATGAAATAGACCAGCTTTGTTGCTTTCTTTTCACCGTCAGTCTCATCCTTGGCTTCGACAGTATGAGAGTGACTGAGGTATGAGGAATGTTAGTAACAAAATTTCTTATATAGCCAGTCACTGCTATGAATGTTGTGAAAATATTGCGCTTAGTGAGGAAAGCAACGAGAAACAACCTCCTTCGTCATTTCTCTAGAATACCTCTTCATTGACGCCTAGGCCATCTATGGTACCTGATGGCGGAACTGTTGAGGATCAAATCAGACTTCATGCTGAATATCCAACATACAGGGTCACTTACTGTAGTGTATGCATGTCGGTGGATATGGTAGGCTTACGAACCTTCTGGCTCGGTGTGGAAAACAACGGGAAAATAACTTAAATCCACATTTCGCTAGTACTCCTCTTCAGTGATACCTGGACTATCTGTGATAGCTAATGATGGAGCTATTGAGAATCCAACCAACCTACGGGCTGAAACTTAACATTCATACAAGCACTGACTACTCCATTCCAGCTGTTCACTACAGCTGTCTCGACTACCTGCAGTGTATTTATTTATTTATTTATTTATTTATTTATTTATTTATTTATTTATTTATTTATCTATTTATTTATTTATTTATTTATTTATTTATTTATTTATTTATTTATTTATTTATTTATTTATTTATTTAAAAATATTTATTTATTTATTTATTTATTTATTTATTTATTTATTTATTTATTTATTTATTTATTTATTTATTTATTTATTTATTTATTTATTTATTTATTTATTTGCCAATATGAAGAAGCACAGGCCTAAGCGCAATTACGTCCCTTCTTGACATATCAGGTTTAAACTATAAAAACATCAAACCAAAAATAACAATTATTATAAGAAGAATGCAAAGAAGACGACGAATAAGAACACAATTGAAGATTAAAACTGCAAAAGAAAAACATAATAGTATAAGCTACAGATTATCCATAGAAAATTACTAAACAATTTCGAAAAAGAACGAAGATAAAAAGGAACTTGTAAGTACTAAGCATTCTAGCGAAAATGAACTGAATAATCATCACAATTTAGTAACAATTTCCTTTATTTGCTTATTGAACAATCTAGTGCCAGTGAATATGTCCACCGGGCGAGTTAGTCTTGCGGTTAGGAGCGCGTGACTGTGAGCTCGCATCCGGGAGATAGTGGGTTCGAACCCCACTGTCGGCAGCCCTGAAGATGGTTTTCCGTGGTTTCCCATTTTCACACCAGGCAAATGCTGGGACTGTACCTTAATTAAGGCCACGGCCGCTTCCTTCCCATTCCTAGGCCTTTCCTGTCGTCTCATCGCCATAAGACCTATCTGTGTCGGTGCGACGTAAAGCAACTAGCAAAAAAATGAATATGTCCACCTGATCACCAACTGTATTCTTCTCCTTTTACCGCTTTTCCCACACCCGTGGAGTCGCGGATGCGAACTATGTCGCACATGTGGATTTGGCCCTGTTTTACGGACGGATGCCCTTCCTGACGCCAACCGTATATGGAGGGATGTAATCACTATTGCGTGTTTCTGTGGTGGTTGATAGCGAAGTGTGTTGTCTGAATATGAAGAGGAAAATGTTGGGACAAACACAGTCCCCCAGTCCCCGGACCATAGGAATGAATCAGAGACGATTAAAATCCTCGACCCGGCAAGGAATCGAACCCGGGACCTCTGAACCGAAGGCCTCAACGCTGACCGTCCATCCATACCTTACATCTCTGCCTGTAGAGTTGCTATGGTTACACTTCCTTCACACATTTCATCGCGGCGAGTTACGTAAATTTTCGGATGACACCCCCCCCCCCAGTCATAAAACATATTTATCTCAAAATCATTTATATGAACATGAGTCCACAAATGCTTAATTATTCAGTTATCCACCAATCGGATATGATCTCTGTGTCCACCAGTACGTAATTAAATCCAGAACACTGGTAGGTTATAATGTGGCCCCGTAGTGCAGGAGTAGCGTGCCTGATTCTTATCAGTAAGCCCTGTGTTCAATTTCTGGCTTGTACAAGAATTATAAACCTGGACTAAGTGCCAGAACAGAATTCTCTTAGCCTCATGAGTTGAAATGACCGCGTGGCACTCGAACGTCTACCGACGCACATGAAGGGGTGAATGAAGAATAACATCAAATCTCGAAAGTAGTGAATACAGTCGGAGTCAGAAAATAACGAGGACTGACTAATGTACGAAAAATGGCAGGGAGGAACCTGACCAAGTAAACGCAAACTTGAACTTCTGTGTTTGGAATTTGTCGTTGGTTAGTTGCGAGCCTCTTAAGCATTTCTGCCAAACCACTGTATTCATATATCACTGTAGCGGTATTTATTGCTATATCCCAAGGGGAATTTATAGTATGTGCATACTAATTTGTCCGCATCTGTGGTGTAGTGGTTAGCGTGATTAGCTGCCACCCGTGGAGACCCGGGTTCGATTCCCGGCTCTGCCACGAAATTTGAAAAGTGGTACGAGGGCTGCAACGGGGTCCACTCAGCCTCGGGAGTCGACTGGGTTCTATTCCCACCTCATCCATCCTCGAAGTGGTTTTCCGTGGTTTCCCACTTCTCCTCCAGGCAAATTCCGGGATGGTACCTAACTTCAGGCCACGACCGCTTCCTTCCCTCTTCCTTGTCTATCCCTTCCAATCTTCCCGCCCCTCTCCCACAATGCCCATGTTCAGCATAGCAGGTAAGGCCACCTGGGCTAGGTACTGGTCCTCCTCCCCAGTTTGATCCGCCGACCCAATGTCTGACTCTCCAGAACACTGCCCTTGAGGCGGTAGAGGTACGACCCCTGGCTGAGTCCGAGGGAAAAACCAACCCTGGGGGGTAAACAGATTAAAAAAAGGAAGGAAGAACATACTAATTTTGGACCGTGAGACCACTAGTCACCATAAAATATTGGAAAGTTAGTTGGATTGACAATACTGAAACTCTGTTATTCCTATCATCCTGTAAAATGAAGCATGAAATGACAATAGCAGACGAGAGAAAGAGAGAGAGAGAGAGAGACAGTTTCCTTGAATTGCCGTCCACTCCAGGAACATGATGCAATTCGTTTTAGGGAGCGTTGCTCTCTGACACTCATGTTTAACATCATTGTACTCCGAACAAGTTTTCAAGAAATGATTGGCTGCCATTTACTTAGTGCAAGGAGCCCCACCGGCTGTTTACCTGGACGACACCTGTGTGCATCGGGTTGCATAATCAGCACACTGACACAGCAGAACCTCCGAATAGTAAACCTACCAGTACACAATCAAGAAGTACGAGGAGGGGATGAAGTATATTTTATTCTACAACAAGCTACAGTAACAAATGCTAAAGGGCGAGGAACAGAACTCATTTTAATTAAATGATTGTGGATTATTACTGCACAAATAACTCTTGGTTTCTCCCCGTTCATAGCGTTAACATATTGAAATTGGGAATATAGTGTAGGCAGAACGTTCCATATCTGCATCAACACCATAAGATCCAGGAAAGCAATCAATTGGTCGCCTTTTAAATATTTGTTTCGGGCAAGAACCGAATTTGTGATTTTCAAATGCCGAATGGACTTCTTCATCATCATCATCATCTGTTTACCCTCCAGGTTCGGCGTTTCCCTCGGACTCAGCGAGGGATCCCACCTCTACCGCCTCAAGGGCAGTGTCCTGGAGCTTCAGACTCTTGGTCGGGGGATACAACTGGGGAGAATGACCAGTACCTCGCCCAGGCGGCCTCACCTGCTATGCTGAACAGGGGCCTTGTGGAGGGATGGGAAGATTGGAAGGGATAGGCAAGGAAGAGGGAAGGAAGCGGCCGTGGCCTTAAGTTAGGTACCATCCCGGCATTCGCCTGGAGGAGAAGTGGGAAACCACGGAAAACCACTTCCAGGATGGCTGAGGTGGGAATCGAACCCACCTCTACTCAGTTGACCTCCCGAGGCTGAGTGGACCCCGTTCCAGCCCTCGTACCACTTTTCAAATTTCGTGGCAGAGCCGGGAATCGAACCCGGGCCTCCGGGGGTGGCAGCTAATCACACTAACCACTACACCACAGAGGCGGACATGGACTTCTTAATGTGGAAAATATTTCTTAGCAGACAAAGAAGGGGGAAAAAATATAAAATTAAGCAATATCCTCTAATGTGCCAAAAGTTGAAGGGCTAAAAGGGCCCACAAAGGTTTCAAATTGTGAGTCTCTATCAAACTAAAAAACAAATTTCGAAAATCACTTACTAAATTAATTAATTAATTAATTAATTAATTAATTAATTAATTAATTAATTAATGAAAAACAGACTAAAGTCGCTTGTTTCTTTACTCGTAATATTTTTTATTCAAATTCTAGCCAAATTATTTATTTACATAATTCCTTCTGTAATGTGGTCCTTGGTTCAATACCCTCAGGCATTATTTGACTTTTTGAAAAATATCCACACCGAATATAGTTATAAGGGCTTAAGTGAAACTCTGCATTGACACACATTAGCACTCGTAGTGGTAGAAAAAGCAAACTGCTAATCTAATCGACCGGATAACAATGATAAAGAAAAGGATTATAATTTTCATGAATAAATAAAGAATATATTCTCATACCCAAATCAACCAAACCCCATGGAGCAACATCCCCGAAGAGCTATAGCCTACCAAGTGACTGTTGCTCAGCCCGATAGCCTGCAGACTATGAGGTGTCGTGTCGTCAGCATGACGAGTCCTCTCGGCCGTTATTCTTGGCTTTCTAGACCGGGGCCGCCATCTCATCGTCAGATGGCTCCTGAACTGTAATCATGTAGGCTGAGTGGTCCTCGAACCAGCCCTCAGATCCAGGTAAAAATCCCTGACTTGGCCGGGAATCGAACCCGGGGCCTCCGGGTAAGAAGCAGGCACGCTACCCCACACCGCGGGGCGGGCATATATTCTCATCATTTATTATATTTACCTAAAATTCGTAGCTCATATGCCTAGGATGTTTTTAACATTTCATATGCCTAGAATGTTTTTAACATTGAGTCGCTTGCCTAAGGGATTTTTCCGCACTGCAGAAATCTGACTATCTGTGCAAGGTTTGAACCCACGTTCTTGGAATCTGGAGGTGTACACTCTACTTCTGATCCACAGGAGAAACTAAGGTTAGCACAGGACAGAGTGACAAGGAGTTGCACTTCAAATAAATCCATGAAATGATGATCAAAACTGCAAATTTTCAACACAAAATAATTATAAATACTTTTACTACTTGAAAGTTTTACTGAAATCTACTTGTCTTTTGATCTCTTGCTTTTATTATCAATAACTTTGGCAAGAGTGGTTAAGACCTGGGGCGAAGAAGGCACCATCTAGTACACACATTCGAACGCAGCCAGCTCTTTTTCACTTGCAAGCTGGGCGATGCATGCTCGTTTTACAATATCTGTTCTCGGCATGTCAAGCCAAGTCATAAATGTTTGGAATTCAGGTAGCTATTGACTTATAAATAGCTCCACGTCGGCTTGGACCAGAAACAGATAGAATATACGAGCGCTTCATCTCGTACACATGGCTAGTAAGGTGAAAGGTCGATCGTATTTGTTGATAACTTGTGGAGGCAGGCTCATAAAGGAGCCGAGAAGGAATTGGAATGGCTCATTTCTAAACTCATTCCGTAAACTAAGTAATTTGTTTTTGAATATCGGCTTTTAAGAAATATGACTTGAGTGGGCAATGAAATAATTTAACTACAGATAATTAGAACGTTAGTGTGTGAGGTGAATAGTTCAGGAGACGAGATGGGGAGCATTCGATCACCCGTTCATCGCCTTTGAAAGGTCTTCCATTCCACTCCAGAAAAACTGAGCGTTATAAAAGAATACAGACCTCCTCTGTAGTGTAGTCGTTAGTGTGATTAGCTGCCATCCTCAGAGGCCTCGGTTCGACTCCCGACTCAGCACGAAATTTGAAAAGTGGTACGAGGAATGGAACGGGGACCGCTCAGACTCTGGAAGTCAAATGAGTAGAGGAGGTTCGATTCCTACCTCGGCGATCCTCGAAACGGTGTTTCGTGAAATTTCTCTGTTTATCCAAGCAAATGCTGGGATGGTACTAACTTAATGCTACGGCCGCTTCCTTGCATATCCCTTCCAATCTTCCCATCCACCACAAGGCCCATGTTCAGCATAGCAGGTGAGGCCGCCTGGAAGAGGTACTGGTCCTCCTCCACAGTTGTATTCCTACGATGAGATGTCTCACTCTCCACTTGAGGCGGTAGAGGTGGGATCCTTTGCTGAGTCCGGGAGAAAACCAACCTTGGAAGGTAATCGGATTAATTAAATAGATACATAAATACAAATATAAAAGAATACATACCAGAAGAGCTTGTGGTTGATATCGTGATAATACCTCAAGGATGTTTTAATTCGTCGTATATTAGCCGGAATTTGAATGGCATGCTGTCATCACGTGGATTCAACTAATAATGTTATTGTTTTTACGACCCAATAAGTACCTTTTTGACGGATTTCGGAGACGCCGAGGTACCGGAATTTCGTCCCGCAGGAGTTATATTACGTGCCAGTAAATCTACCGACACGAGGCTGACGTTTTGAGCACCTTCAAATACCACCGGACTGAGCTAGTATCGAACCTGCCTATGTGTTTACAGTGCACTATGTCTTCTGGTACAGGCTAGAGCAATTTTGTTACTTTCATAGATCTATCTCTGTCTTATTATTGGCTTCGACAATATGAAAGTGACTGAGGTATGAGCGATGCTAGTAATGCCATTCTTTATGCAGCCAGTCCCGGCTATGAATGGTGTGAAATTGTTGCTCATAGGGTCGGTTGGTGTATGCGTTTCAGTGGGCTTGGCAGACTGATATGTAATAGCAACTCTGGCTCGGTGAGGAAAGCAACGGGAAACTACCTCACTCGTCATTTCCCTAGTACGCCTCTTCAGTGTTGCCTAGGCCATCTATGACAGCTAATGGCAGAGCTGTTCAGGATCCAACCAGCCTTAGGGCTGAGGGCTGAACATACATACACACATTTGTAAGGATATTATGCTACCGACTACAACATAGATGGTATGGTCATGTCGTCCAAAGGCCTGCAGACTCTGATACATACAGCCCTCCAATTTGATCCTGGAGGTTCCCGATCCCGAGATCGTCTCAAGAAGCGATGGTTCGGCTGCATCAAGGGTGACATACGTCTTTTAGGCATCACTGAAGCTGACACTCTTGACCGCAGGAAGTGGAGGATGCATGTTTAAAAGCGGACCCTGCCCCAATGCGGGACTAAACGCTAGGAAAGAAGCAGAATTATGCTACCGAAGAAATATATAGTTATTTCATATATGACTTTATTTTGCAAGGACATTTATTTAATTTAAGCCGGGCTGAGTGGCTCAGACGGTTAAGTCGCTGGCCTTCTAACCCCAACTTGGCAGGTTCGATCCTGGCTCAGTCCGGTGGTATTTGAAGGTGCTCAAATACGACAGCCTCGTGTCGGTAGATTTACTGGCACGTAAAAGAACTCCTGCGGGACTAAATTCCAGCACCTCGGCGTCTCCGAAGACCGTAAAAGTAGTTAGTGGGACGTAAAGCAAATAGCATTATTATTATTATTATTATTTAATATAATAGAGTAGGTGTTTCACAACATTAGATTTATACCTGTCTGAAGCACAATAAATGAATAAATAAATAAATAAATAAAACTTAGAAAACCAGACTGCAACTTTAAAAACAAAATCCGTGTGGAAAAACTCAGGAGTGGCAGCACTGCTCAGATTGCCATGGCTTCGTACAATCTCGGATCCGTAGACATAGATCATCCATGAGCAGGGTAAAATCGTCTCCTCTTCTTCATTAAAAGTATGTGCTTCAAAAGCTTTTAGACTCTCATAAGGCTACGACCAGCTCTACACTGATATTCACTCATCACCACACACTTACAAGCAAGTTATTTTCTCATAGTCGTCGTCAGCATCCAAGCGTGAGAAATTACAGCAGCATACACGTGAAATAAAAAGGATGTTTATGCTATAACTTGACTCCCCCAGCATTCAGCTCTCTCATTAGATTCTGTCATCTTAGCGTAGAATTAAATTTATTTTCTCACCCCTCTTCCAATTAACTTGGATTAAAAGTGCAGATACTTCTCATAGCTTAACTTCCTGCCTCCATCTAACGCGTTAAAATATTCACAAACTTTCAACAATACCGTACTTAAACTTTGTTATAAGACAGAGTAAGGAAGATTTTTGGGACAATATGTTGAGTCGTCAACCGTCTGATTAATTATTCTGGCCCGGTGATTGGGTGTTTGTGTTTGCCTCAACACTTTCCTCTTCATATTCAGACAACACACTACACTACCATCACAGAAACACGCAATAGTAATTACATCCCTCCACATAGGGTTGGCGTCAGGAAGGGCATTTGGCCGTAAAAATCGGGCCAAATCCACATGTGCTACACAGTTCGCACCCGTGACCCCGCAAATGTGGAAAAAGCGCTGGAATCAGATGTTGAGTCGTCAACCCGAAAGCTGTTGCTGATGCTTATTGTTTTAAGGGGCCTAACATCGAAGGTCATCGGCCCCACCGAATGCTGTTTGGACCTCCAACATCTCCATTATCATCCCTATAGACTACCTATTCACGGAAGATGCGTACTGCTAGTAAGAAAATGATGATGAGGTAGTTTCTCGTTAACTGAGGTAGAAGGTGCCATAACAGACCAGGGTGACCAGACCTCCAGGTTTTGGATGCTTTGTTCCACTGCCCCAAGAAACTTTCTCTGGACGCAAAATTCTCCCAGTTTAAAAAATCAATTACTTGCTTATAATGAGAAGAGTTTATATTTAAACGATGCGAACGTTCGCTAACAAGTCAACGTCGACTTGATTATTTTGCTTCTCTGTACATCCTCTTAAGCTTGGCTGTGTTTACGTCGTGTCTTCCTGATAGCAATGCAAGTGCAGAGCGGGAATTTCTTCAATATTATATAATAAAACATTCACCAAAGGAACAATTACATATGCATTCCAATTAAATAGATCTATGGAGTGATTATGGAGTTAAAAATCTTTCTTCCGTTCTTAATCTGTTTACCCTTGAGGTTTGGTTTTCCCCTTTGACTCAGAGAGGGATCCCACCTCTAGCGCCTCAAGGGCAGAGTCCTGCAGCGGGAGACTTTCGGTCAGGGGATACAACTGGGCAGGAGGCCTCACCTACTATGCTGAACAGGGACCTTGTGGGAGGATGGAAAGATCGGAAGGGATAGGCAAGGAAGAGGGAAGGAAGCGAACGTGGCCTTAAGTTAGGAACCATCCCCGCATTTGCCAGGAAGAAAAGTGGGAAACCACGAAAAACCAACTTCGAGGATGGCTGAGTTGGGAATCGAACCCCCTCTACTCAGTTGACCTCCCGAGGCTGAGTGGACCCCGTTCCAGCCCTCGTACCACTTTTCAAATTTCGTGACAGAGCCGCGAATCGAACCCAGGCCTCTGGGGGTGGCAGCTAATCACGCTACAACTACTGTACACCATAGAGGCGAACCAATTAAAAATCATTTAGTATTTTACTACACACACTAGGTAGAACTACACAGATACTTTGGTTGACAAGGGGAGGTCGCCGTGTGGTTTTCTAGAAATGTATTCAAATTTTGAGTATTTACCCTCCGTTAAAAAGTATCTTAGCCCTGTTCAAAATTTAACGTTTAAAATCTATCCTCAAACTTTTGTAGTCTTATTCCCGCAGATATTTCCGGCTTGTCTCCGTGGCGTAGTCGCTAGCGCATTAACGTTGGGAACTGAAATTTACGAGTTCGAATCCGACCTTGATATTTTCCTTTTCTTCCTTTTTCATTTTTCGTTTAATTTTATGTTTTTGGTACAATTTTTTAAATTTTTAGATTACATGAAGTCGCCTCTGCGGTATAGTGTTTAGTGTGATTATCTGCCGTCCTCGGGGACCTGGGTTCAATGCCCGGTACTGCCAGAAATTTGAAACTGGCAGGAGGGCTGGTACGTGGTAGAAATAGTACATGCAGCTCACCTCCAATGTTGGTGTGCCTGAAAAGAGCTGCACCACCTCAGGATGAGCACATTAGTTTACTTTACTTACCCCCGAAGAACCGGGTTGGATTTCCGGCTCTGCCACGAAAATGTAAAACTGGTACGAGGGCTGGAACGGGGTCCATTCAGCCTCGGGAGGTCAACTGATTAGAGGGGTGTTCGATTCCCTCCTCAGCCATCCTCGAAGTGGTTTCCCGTGGTTTCCCACTTCTCCTCCAGCCAAATGCCGAGATGGTACCTAACTTAAGGCCACGGCCGCTTCCCTCCTTCCTTCCGATCCCCCCCACACTAGGCCCCTGTTCAGCATATCAGGTGAGGCCGCCTGGGTAAGGTATGGTCCTCTTCCCCAGTTGTATCCCCGACCACCAAAGTCTCACGCTCCAGGACACTGCCCTTGAGGCGGTAGAGGTGGGATCCCTGGCTGATTCCGAGGGAAAACCAACCCTGGAGGGTAAACGAATTAAGAAAGAAAAAATCCAAATGTGAACACTTCTAGAAAACCACATGGTGACGTCCCCTTGTGAGTGAGACCGCCAGACTGACGAACGGGCGCGGCAAGCGGGTGAATGATGCCACAGAGTCCATGACCTTGGCTAAAATATGCCCCTGCTACCCTTCCTCACAGCACATACAACACGCTGCTGCGCCAGTTTCCACTACTTGCTGTGGCACTGTACATATCGATTAGCCGCGAGAAATGTCATTTTGAGCATACTTCTGCTAAGTATCTTTTTAATAATTAAATAAATTGAAGGAAAAAATTAGGTGATAGTACAATAAGGTTTTCATAAAAACATAATTCCTAGATTCAGGTGGCTAAAATGGAATGAAAATGTATTTTTCTCCACAACATGGCGTGGGATAACTGCTACCTTGTTCACCACCCTTCTAATAGTCGCCCCTGTGATAGAGAACCAAAGCTTTCAGAGTTAGTGTATTACTTCCAAATTTCAACTTATAAAAGTTTAAATTAGTGTTAGGAAATTGATACAGGGTAGAATATTCTGTCTTTCAAACTTAATATCTACAGCTAGTGCGGACCCTCGTCCTGCTGTCATCCCAGGTGGCCGACAGACGTCAGCACCCTCCACACTCCCACTCCTATAGCTATATTACTTGGCTTCCACACCTGGTTTCACTGCCACTTATTTCGGATGTACCCTGACTGAACCCCACTCTAGATATGGCTGTTTCATTTCTAAATGTCTCACTTCTCTGACGGGAAATTGAAACCATATCCACCGTGCTCGATAGCTGCAGTCGCTTAAGTGCGGTCAGTATCCAGTATTCGGGAGATAGTAGGTTCGAACCCCACTGTCAGCAGCCCTGAGAATGGTTTTCCGTGGTTTCCTATTTTCACACCAGGCGAATGCTGGGGCTGTACCTTGATTAAGGCCACGGCCGCTTCCTTCCCACTCCTAGCACTTTCCTGTCCCATCGTCGCCATAAGACCTATCTGTGTCGGTGCCACGTAAAGCAACTTGCAAAAAAAAAACATATCCTTCGAGTGAACCAAACACTCCCTTATCTAGGTGTAGGAGGCTCCTTCCCTGGACGAAAACATTTTTGCTAGCTTAAATTTAGTAAAACAAACCTTTCTATGCTTAATATATATTTATTGTCGTTTAGTAAATAATGTTCAGGCATCAAGCAGTGGCTGATGATTTGAGGCTGAGCGGGATAACGGAACAAGATGTCCTAGCCAGACACATCTTTAAACAACAAAAGAAACAGGATCGGAGGGTACCTGATGTTGAGGTCAAACCTAGGGAAACGACTCTCTAGTCAGAGATCATTAGAACTTAAATAAAAGTGGTCCAATGAGACCGCAACGATGTTAAGGAAAATAATGCTCAGGCTTTTAAAACCCTAGTCATTACGTGTAAAAATATTTTCAAATGTGCTTATTAATATTGTTGCAACTAACTGCGATTTGTCCTATAAATACTCTGTATGAATATTTCCATTATTCATTTGTCTCCCCAGCTCAGGCGGCAGAGCGCCGGCCTCTCATACCTGGGTCCCGTGGTTCAAATCTCGGTCACTCCATGTGAGATTTGTGCTGGACAAAGCGGAGGCGAGACAGGTTTTTCTCCGGGTACTTCGTTTTTTCCTGTCATACTTCATTTCACCAAAACTCTCCAATATCATTTAATCTGCCAGTTGTTAATCTTTGCCCCAGAGGAGTGAGACAGACTTCGACAGTCGGCACAATTCCTATCCTCGCCGCTAGGTGGGGATTTCATTCATTCCATTCCTGACCCGGGCGAATGATTGGAAGCGGGCTGTGGATTTTCATTCATTTGCCAAAATTATTTCAAGACATATCAACAACAGGCTACTCCAGAATCTTTTAATCGCCCCCTTTCATATAATCATCCCCATGGTATGGGGGTAGCGTTCCAACCTCCATCCTGGAGACCCCAGTTTCGATTCCCAACCACGTCAGGGAGTTTTACTAGGACCTGAAAGCTGGTTTGAGGTCCACTCATCCTACGTGAGAACAGTTAACGAGTTACCTGTCGGTGAGATGGCGCCCCAAGTCTAGGGATGTTGTGAAATTATCGATATGAGTAAATATCGATACTTTTCATTCGATTTTCGATATTTCAGTTTCGATATTTTTGTGGAATTGATACTGTGTTATAGCACTACCGATATCGAAAACATCGTTAGGTAATATTAAGGTGTAATGGTATTAATCGAACAATGCGTCATAAGTAGTCTGTTACTGAGAAGAAAAGAACGACGTATTTTAATATACTGTAGGAACAGGGTAGTGTTCAATAACAAGGAGTTTTTTCCTTATATTCTTCGCCATTCATTCAGTCATCTGTGTTCTGTGTGTGTTTGCATAAGTTTAGTTGCTGTTGGTCTGTTTCATGTTATAGGTATTTCTACTTTGTTGGTAAATATGAATTATACATCTCATAAATGGTTTCTGCGATGGTGTTTTCTTGTGAAAGTTACTTTCAGTTCCAGAAATGGCTCCTCTGACCAGTAGACTACACCGTGGTTAAACCTGACAAGAACAATGAAGTGTCAGTGTGTAATCAGCGTTCTAAACATGCCAAGTTCAGTGGAAATGCAACAAACTTTTAATCATGATTTTGCCCGCAATATTTTGATCGTTATACTTCATTCTGTCCATCTCTGTGGTGTAGTGGTTATTGAGATTAGATGCCAACCCCCGGAGGCCCAGGTTCGATTCCCAGCTCCGCCACGAAATTTGAAAATTGGTGCGAGGACTATAAAGGGGTCCACTTAGCCTCGGGAAGTCTACTGAGTAGAGGGGGTTCGATTATTACCTCAGTCATCCTCGAAGTGGTTTCCCACGGTTTCCCACTTCTTTTTCCAGGCGCATGCCGGGATGAAGTCACGGGCGCTTCCTTCCCTCCACCTTTCCTATCTTCTCGTCTCCCACAAGGACGCTGTTCAGCATAGCAGGTTAGGCCACCTGGGTGAGGTTCTGGTCTTCCTTCCCAGTTGTATCCCCGATCAATGTCTCACGTATTCGGGAGATAGTGGGTTCAAACCCCACTGTCGGCAGACCTGAATATGGTTTTCCGTTGTTTCCCATTTTCACACCAGGCAAATGCTGAGTCTGTACCTTAATTAAGGCCACGATCGCTTCCTTCCCACTCCTAGCCCTTTCCTATCCCATCATCGCCAAAGACCTATCTGTGTCGGTGTGGCGTAAAGCAGATTGTAAAAAAACGTATTATAACAATGTGTAACCTAGTTTTATTTCCAGTTTCCCTATTGTAACACCAACGTTCATGCTAATCACGCCAGTCAAATAAAATTTCGTCCCGAGATAGAATATATTATCCATGAATTTGAAGTGTACGGCCAGAAAGGCAATTTTACTTCGATAAGTTTTCCTTTTAACTGGGTTATAAACTGTATTACGTCACATGCTTCCTACAGGAAACATTTCAAGAACTGTTCGATGCTTGGATGGTGAAGGCAGGCTGCACATGTCACACGCTGTGCTGGGTCCGCCCCCACTCTCTTGGTCTCCAGTTTCTCCCCATCTCGGGTTACATGCCATATACCAGCGTTCTGGCGCGTCCTAAACACAGCACATGCCATGACCTGGCAGACCACTCTCTCCCCATTCAACTCGGTAGCGCGCTGTTGTCTCCTAGTGATGGAAACTACAGTACATCGTTGAGAACCAGACCAGTTATCTAGTCCTTTTTCAGTTTCATCAGAACTCCATCGACTAACGTCATTTTAGGGGAAGAATTTTTAGATACTGATAGGTTGGTATGCTAACGTATTTAACCATGGCGCAAGTATCTTAATACCTGCACAACAGTTCTGCTGTGAGATTTGCCTAACTATCTCAACTATCAGAACCCCTAAAATGTATGCAACTCGCCTACACAACTGTACAGCAGCAAGATTACACTTGCGCCTTGTTCAAAAGCGTTTGCATTGTATCCAGCGCTTAATTTCTAAAATCTGAGGTGTCGGAACGCATATCCACACATTTTGCCCCCTTTTCAATCATACTCCTTCCCCCCCCCCTCCCCGCCACCGCTTTAAAAGCCACAAGTTTGGATATTTGAAAACGTGTGATAAAACTCAATGAGAAATCATTTTTACAAAACACTATTCTGAAATTCAGGTCCGACTCATTGGCTAAATGGTCAGCGTTGAGGCCTTCGGTTCAGAGGGTCCCAGGTTCGATTCCCGGCCGGCTCGGGGATTTTAATCGCCTTTGATTAATCTTTTTGAACCGGAGACTGGGTGTTTTTTGTTCGTCTCAACACTTTCCTCTTCATATTCAGACAACACACTACACTACCAACCAGCACAGAAACACGCAATAGTGATTACATCCCTCCATATAGGGTTGGCGTCAGGAAGGGTATCCGGCCTTAAAACAGGGCCAAATCCACATGTGCAACACAGTTCGCACCCGCGTCCCCACAGGTGTGGGAAAAGCGGTAGAAAAAAAGAAGAATATTTAATATAAAAATGTGTGTTATATAATATTCTATAGTTATAATTACCGGTATAGTTTCGTTACGATTTAATACACGTGTAGGATACTATTTTAAATCTCCCGTGTGGACTGTGTACCAGTAACTTTTTATTGAGCAATCCCCTTAACAACACTGTGCAAAAATCAGTTCGCGCCGAAATTAAGCAATGATTCTAAACTGTTCGTGCCTAAAATCCCTTCCCTCATTACATTCCAAGCTCTTACTCATTAACCAATTAAATCTTCCTGATGCCGTTTTGTATGTTAATGCAAATTCATGATCTAGAAATAAATACTTCCCTGTATCGACACAGACTAATGAATTCCTGATGCATCGGTGGATTAAGAAGGGTATGTATGTGACCGCTTTCTAACCCCCCGTCGTCCACACCACCGACTTCAAAGGCCCAGTCGGTTAGTTATTGTCCTTCTGTCCCCGACATAGCAAGGAATCCGGCTGATTTTGGTGGTATTTTAGGGCGTTTAAATGCGAAATATCGCAAAAGTGGGTTTTCACAGATGTATCAATAATGGCTCGCCGTATCAAAAAACGAAAAAAACAAACATAAATCAAATATTTTGTTTGCATCTGTTGCTATTATGTAGCCTAATTTCTGCGAAAAATTAACTGCTATGGGCCATAAAAGAACTGGTCCGGGACAAAATTGTGACACCCCAGTGTCTCTTGAAAACTAGTCCAACAATTGAAGCTACGAAAAACAATTATTATTATTATTATTATTATTATTATTATTATTATTATTATTATTATTATTATTATTATTATTCGTCTTCTTGGCTGATTGATAAACGTAGCAACCTTCGATTCAAAATGTCCTGCGTTCTATTCTCGGGCGGGTCGGGGATTTTAGCCGCGTTTGGTAAAGCTCCGGAACTGAGTGTTTGTGTTAATGGTGGAGCTGTTTAGGATCCAACCAGCTTTCGAGCTAAGGACTGAACATACAATTATTATACTTTTATTGATGGAACCTGATATATTACGAACAGAAGGCTACGAATGATTGGCTGTGCAAATGAGGTCGGCAAGACAAAATTTAATTTAACGTATTGCTTGCTACAGGATAAGCCGGCAGAACTTACATTTTAGAGAAAAAGGTTACATGTTAAAGTTTCGGACCTTTCCCGCGGGTTAAACTGCTGAGCTAGCAAGAAATACGATGTTAAACGGCCATTACCTTGCTGAAGACCTGGTGCTGAAGACCTGCTGGCTGATGAAAGAGGCGCCACCCGCCTCCCGCTTCATATCCACACACTTAGATAGACGTTGATCAAATCGCCAATTACAGCAACATTCTTTGTGATGCAAAGTAAAATTACAAATAATTATTACTAATATCACCTAGCCTAACTTAATTAAATCTAATCAAAACTAATTTAATATCATTAATATAATCCTATCTCTCCTGTTATTGTGGGCTTGGGCTTACACATCTTTGTTCCGATATAGTTAAGTATACTGAGCAAACAGTGTTTATCATAAATTGTTATCAGTTAATGCTAGCTGTGAATTCTTTTAAACATACTGTCATGTTTGTACTGAAATCAGGATCATTATTTTTCTGAGATGCACTGTTATAGATACTGCATAGTCTGTAAAGTGGCGAATTTTGATGGGCAGATATTCTAGCGTTTTTTGAACATATTGAATGAAATCTTGAATTTGGGCGTAGCACATGGACATTCAGGAGGGAAAGGAACGCAGGATTATCAATTTGCGAATTTATTATTTTATAAATGAACTTTACCGCATCCTTCTGCCTTCGATTCTCTAAAGTATCTATTTCTAAATTTAATAAAAGCTCGTCGTGCGAAACCATTTGTGGATATTGAGTCGGTCCTTAAAAAAGGAAATATTTGAAGTATTTCCTTTTCACCCTTTCAAGTTGATACACATGCATTTTGCACCTAGGGTTTCACACCACGTTCGCATATTCCAGTTTTGGTCTCACCAAGGTGTTGTACAATTTAATACACGTTTTCATGCTTTTAAATGGCTTCAGATTTCTTATCACAAATCCTAAAGTTCTACATGCTTCAGCAATCACCTTCCGTACCTGAGGAGTGAAGGTCAGTTCCCGGTCTAATAATAGTCCGACGACTTTCTATTCTGTTACGGCTCTCAGGTCATCGCAACCGAACTTGTACGTGTAGACGGTAGAGGGTGGCTACTTTACTTGGGGTGAGTGGTGGTGGTGGTGATTATTGTTTTAAGAGGAAGTACAACTAGGCAACCATCCTCTATATAACACTAATCAGAGAGAAAAAATGGAAGGGGTCCGACACTTCGACAAATGAAGGTATCGGCCAAAGGAAGACAAGGGCCACGAAGGGCGTGAAAACGAAAGACTCCCTAGCCCTCGCAAACCTAATAGCGTCGGGGTCGGAAAAGAACAAGAGTTGACCAAGGGAGGTCGGACAGGATAGATGAAAGTGAGAGCCTGGCACAAGTAAGTGAAAACAATGCAGGACTCAGCTAAGGGCCCCGTGGTCGCCAACCCACGCTCCAAAGATAAGAGCCCCTGGGACCCCTTTTAGTCGCCTCTTACGACAGGCAGAGGGTACCGTGGGTGTTATTCTTCTGCCCCCACCCACGGGGGGTTTACTTGGGGTGAACGACATGGACATACATTTCGGAATGTTTTGATACAGTATATTATTTCTAACAAAGTTAAGTGTTTGTGAGTTGATGTGGGCCTAATCTATTGTCACGAGTGTCTTGCATTTAGGCCTAAGCAATTTTTAAATACCTACAGTATCGATTGTTCCAGAATTCGATCCCGTAACATTGAACCTAGAAAAGGACCTCTCACCAAGAATGCTGCACAGTTATACAATATAAAGTAGAAAGAACGCCAGACTCTGTATTGGGGGTACACAATTTGACTGCGCAAATGGCCCTAATGTTGGTCCCTAGGGAAGCCTGGAAATAACGCAAGAGCCTCTGTTTGATATAAGTCTAAACTCATCTCAACTCTGTAAGGATATTTTTAAGTAGATAAGTTTGATGGGGATAGCGGTATTGAATCTCAGCTTCCACTCCACATAACCCTTTGTTCCGCACTAGTTGGTGAGGTGTAGCTTAGGCTGGCTGGCTTATCTCGTCTAATTTATGCTGAACAATACAGTGATAAGGACGGGGGAATTGCAATCTCAGTCGAACATGGTATGCGTGCGAGATTAGATCACACTGCTTATGTCACCACTTCACTGTAGTTATTAGCCGAGCTAAACGGAAGTTAAGGATCATTCCAACGAAATGATTCATTTGCTTATTGCTGCTGGCAATCATAAAACTCATTACTTGACTCGTACTCTCACAGAAACTATCCCGTCCCGTACTACCCTGTCGTACCACAAATTACTGATAGATTCCAATTCTGACCTTAAGTAACGAACATTAAGCCATTTACACGCGGTACGAAACATTAATTAACATACATCTTCATTATAGACTGGTATACCTTTCAGCGTTCAGTCTGCAACCCTCTGTGAATTTACTAACCAGCGCCACAATCCTCTACTTGTAACTACACTAGTCCGTGGCCTCATTTAGTTCTATAGCTCTTATCCTCAAATCGTTAGAAACTAAGTCTAACCACCGTAATTTAACCTCCATCTACTTCTCTTTCCCACCATGACAGAGTCCATTATTTTCCTGGGTAACCTATCCTCCTCCATTCGCCTCACATAACCCCACCGCCGAAGCCGGTTTATGTGTACAGCTTCATCGATCGAGTTCACTTCTAACTTATCCTTTATCTCTTCATTCCGGGTACCCTCCAACCATTGTTCCCAACTGTTTTTACCAGCAATCATTCTCGCTACTTTATGGTCTGTTACTTCTAACTCATCAATATGATATCCTGATCCCACCTAATTTTCTCTACCATAAAGCAAAATTGGTCTTAAAACAGACCGATGTGAAGATAGTTTCGTCCGAGTGGTGACTTATTGTTGATCGCAACTTCGAGCTCACTGCATTAGCTTTACTGCACCTTGGTTCAATCACACTTACTATACTTCCATCCTGGGAGAACATATATCCTAAATAATTGAAATTATTTGCCTGTTTCAGCTTTGTATCGCCAATCTGACGTTCATTTCTCTTGGATTTCTTACCTACTGGCATCAATTTATTCTTAGAAAGGCTAATGTTCAAATCATACTTATTGAACCTGTTTTCAAGTTCCAAGATACAGTATTAGACTGCAGGCTTTCGGCCATTAGGCCAGACTGCTTACTACATTTCCACCTAACTGAATCCCTCCCTGCCACTTAATACCTTTCAGCAGATGATCCATCTAAACTATAATAATAATAATCATCGTATGGCCTCAGCTACCGTGTGCAGACATTTCGATTTGACGCCATCTGGCTGTCTCCTCGTCAATTTCGACGTTCCGTTTTACTCTAGGCCCACTAGATGCCAGACCGAGTAAACCGGATCTCACTTGGGCGTCTATGGCTGAGATTTAATGAATTTTGTCGGGTAAATACCAAATGTATCACCAGAGATCTTTTACATGCCGACATCGTACGACATGGAGTATCGAATGGACTTTTTTCCGCCCTTCAAAAATCCTACTACCTCTGCCAAGAAAGAAAGATGAAAGGTTACAGCCTTGTCTAACCCCTGTAAGTACCTTGAACAAAGAACTCATTCTAACATCAATTCGTACTGCAGCCCAATTGTCAACACAAATTCCTTTGATTGTTTTTAATCATTTATCCTTACTCCCATAGTCCCCCAGTACGGCGAACATCTTTTCCATCGGTACTCTATCCTAAGCCTTCTCTAGATCTACAAAACATAAACATAACTGTCTATTCCTCTCGTAGCATTTTTCAGTTACCTAGCGCATTCTGATTATCTGATCCTGACAGCCCATCTGTGGTCTGAAACCACACTGGTCTTCATCCAACCTCCTGTCAGCCATTAATTGCACCCTCCCTTGCAAGATGCCAGTGAACACCTTGCCTGGTATACTGATCAATGAGATTTCTCGATAGTTGTTGCAATCCTCCCTGTTCTCTTGCTTATAGACAGGTGCAATTACTGTTCTTGTCCAATCAGAAGGTATCTTACTAAAACTCCATGCTCATCTTATGACTCTATGAACACTTTCTACTATATTTCACCATTTCAGGTCTAATTTCATCCACTCCTGCTTTTTGACAATGGAGTTTATTTACCATCCTTCCCACTTCAGAAAGCGTAATGTCAGCAACATTATTGTCCTCCTTCCCAGCAGCTCGGTTGTTTGCGACGTCAGCAGGAAGATTTCCTTTTACGTTGAGAATATTTTCAAAATATTCTTTCCATTTGTTCAGTGATTCCCTGTAACATTGATTAAATACAGTGATATTATCATACTGTTCTACAGAATGCTATCAAATAATTTTCTGAAAAAGAGACTTGGAAAATCTAAAAGTTTGATGTGCATAACTGTCAGGTTAATAGATCAGTTTTATAGTATATAATGTTTGATATTAAAATTATACACAGCAGATACCCAAGTTTCACTACGCAATCAGCAGCAATAATTCCAAACTGCACTGTTTTAAATGCAATAACATAAAATAAATGTGTAAATAAATGTGTACCTTTACTTCGACGAGCTGCGTGATGGCCAGCCATGTTTTCTTCAGCGTGCTGTAGTTGGATATTATAAAGTCTAGGACTTGGGTGAACAGGGGACGACCACCCAAATGGAGGACATCAACTCCTGAAATGTAGGACATTTCACCAAACCATAGGATACTTTATCCAGCAACAAAATTTTACCGTGAACACTACTTATCATCATATTTCAGGTTATTAACAGCTGTCTTCACATGTCAAATTTTCAGTTCAGTTTTGTTTCTATCTGAATATATTTTTCATTTTCAAACCCGGCAGAGGTAGTCGGATTCTTGAAGGGCGGAAAAAGTCCATTCGACACTCCATGTCGTACGATGTCGGCATGTAAGAGATCTCTGGTGACACATTTGGTGTTTACCGGACAAAATTCATTAAATCTCAGCCATAGACGCCCAAGAGAGTTTCGGTTTACTCGGTCTGCCATCTAGCGGGCCTAGAGTAAAACGGAACGTCGAAATTGACGCGCAGACAGCCAGATGGCGTCAAATTGAAATGTCTGCACACGGTAGCTGAGGCCATACGATTATTATTACTATTATTATTATTATTATTATTATTATTATTATTATTATTGTTGTTGTTGTTGTTGTTGTTGTTGTTGTTGTTGTTGTTTTAAACACTAAAACAAGAAATCTTGAAATGTAAGGGTATTTAGGCGCTTTTTCCGGACTCCCAAACATAGGGTCGAAATGTAGTACATGTCCGAAAAATGTAGGACGTCTAATCAGTCTAGTCTAGTGCCAGAATTTGATCTAACTCAGTAAGGAGAATGGAAAACCACGGAAAATTATTCTAAGGACAGCCGACGATGGGAGGGAATTGAGAGCTGTAAATCCACGGTGAAACCGTGGGCCGCTGTTAGCCGAAGCTAATCTAGTGGGTTAACATCGAATCGAGATGTTGCAAGGCTAATGTGAATGCGTTGAATGTATTATATCGCTCCGTTGTCAGACCGTTCTCCTTGAAGCGGTACTATTTTACTTTCTCCATTACAGTGTTATACATTATTCGTTCCCTGACTTGTCATTCATGGTAAAGTTGGCACCTCTGACAGCAGCCGTTAAGAGAAGATGAGGAGTCGAGCAGAAAGCAATCAATGTTGAAATGCATTATCTACCCACTGGATGGCGAGATTATTGATGGAGGAAGACATTTCACTAAATAAATAATGAAACGATCCTCTCTTCGCAGCGAGGTCGTTCCATGTACACAGCCGGATTAATGGAAACCAGCAAAGCTGGAAGTGACAAGGTTTTATTTTTAAAACTATATATTCGCTTGGGAATTAATTTATTTCTGAAGTTATCTTCACCGTTATTATTCACGAAACATACAGAGTACAAAAGTAGCGGCAATTGGGGATTAGAAGTCGGGGGTGGGGGGCAAAAAATGTACACACAACAAAAATACCTGGGTTCGGGGTATATACATCGAAAATGAAATTGGTAAGTTTTTTTATTACCTCAGAGCGACCGACTACTACTAGTAAAACGTTTTCATTCCTCCCCTGAACGGGGAGGTGGTCCTCTTAGACGGTGACGCCGTCTCTCAGGCCGGGAGATTTACAGGGATCCCGGGTTCGATTTCCGGCTGTGCCGGAAATTTTAACCTTAATTGGTTAATTTCGCTGGCACAGGGGCTGGGTGTGTGTGTCGTCTTCATCATCATTTCATCCTCATGAAGACGCGCAGGTCGCGTACGGGCGTCAAATCAAAAGACCTGCATCTGGCGAGCCGAACTTGTTCTCGGACACTCCCGGCACTAAAAGCCATACGCCATTTCACTTCATTTGTTACAGTGAAGGAGATGCACGGAGGTGAGAGGGTAGGCGACTGTAGCCTATACTAGGAACTGTCCCGGCATTCGCCTTAGTGCAGGAGAATGGAAAACCACGGAAAACCATTCTCAAGACAGCCAACGGTTGGAGCCAGCTGTGAGGTCCAGCCCTGTCCCGTCTTCCGAATGCAGGGGCGTAGAGCCACAGTAGAGCCGTGGCCACCCCTCCTCTGCTCGGTTGGCCGGTCAGAGTACAGAGCCGTTGGACCACGGATCAGCCGTGGCCACTTATGGGCCGAGACCCACTCTGCATCTACCGACCTCACTCTGAGCGAATTTCGACAGAGAGGTAAAGGTTGACAATTTATCAAATTACGTGCTGTAATAATGGTTTTTGATGCAATACTAAACAATAAAACTTCCACCAAAGGAACAATATTACACATGTATTACAATTAAATGGAAGTACGGTGTTTATTTATTTATTTATTTATTTATTTATTTATTTATTTATTTATTTATTTATTTATTTATTTATTTATTTATTTATTTATTTATTTATTTATTCATTCATTTATTTATTTTGTGTCAGAGTGTTGAAAAGTGCCTTTGCTGGCGGGACCTAGTGTTTACAGTGCACTATGTCTTCTGGTTTGGGCTAGAGCAGTTTTGTTACTTTCATTGATCTGTCTCAGCTTATTTCTTGGCTTGGACAAAATGAAAGTGACTATGCCATTCCTTCTGCAGCCAGTCCCTGCTATGGATGGTGTGAAAATATTGCTCATAGGGTCAGTTGATGCATGCATTTCGGTGGGCTTGGCAGACTGATATGTAATAGCAGCTTCTGGCTCGGTGAGGAAAGCAACGGGAAACTACCTCACTCCTCATTTCCCTAGTACGCCTCTACAGTGATGCGTAGGCCATCTATGACAGCTGATGGCGGAGCTGTTGAGGATCCAACCAGCTTCCGGGCTGAGGACTAAACATACAGTGTTGAAAAAAACCTTAAAATATAAATAAGGCATTATATACAAACAAAAAAGAGTACATTTTATGTCACAAAACATGTTTCACACAATGTCTGCCCAGAAATTGGCAACAGAAATTCCCTCTTCAGTGGCTTGAATCAAGTCTTGAAGTGTACAACGAACAGGGCAGGACTGACTGTCATAGAGGTATTGGGTAGTTTGTTGCTCCCCACAATCGCAGAAGTCTGACTGATCTTTCAAATAACCCCATTTTTAGGTTATCCTTGGATTTACCTACTTCACTGCTTAAACGATTCAGTGCCTTCCAGGTTGTCCATTCCAAATGATGACCAGGAGGGTGGAGACTCAGAAGGCACCATCCAATCAGAAAGATGCTCCATTTTTGCTCGCCACATAACACAACGAGCTGTTCTTGTTGGTTTAACAGAGCCTTGGAGACATTGAGGAAACTTTTCCTGGACTTCAGTCTTCTGGATGGAGGTCGATGTCCAAATAACGGGTGGTTACTTGTGGGATCCACCTTCGACCTCTCTTGTCTTGCAAACACTTCTCGCCGAATGCCAAGCAGTAGAGTGGGAGTAGGTTTCAGACACCCATTACATGTTTCATTAAGGGCTGCATCCACCCGCTTCGTATGGGCTGACCTGAACCATACAGGACACGCATACTCAGCTGCAGAGAAACTCAGAGCAAGAACTGAGGTGCTTAAGAAAGTTGGATGGGCTCCCCATTTGATTGAGCCAAGTTTACGGAGGAGACTTTCTGTCCAGAGTTAACACAGTGTTTCTTGTATGTTAAGGTCCGGTCTAAGGTGACACCCAGGTACCTTGGTGTAAAACAATGCTTCAGATGCTTACCCTCCCACGTCACGCACAGCTGTCTAGTAGCTTCTCGGTTTCGAAGATGAAATGCACACACCTGGGTCTTAGTCGGGTTTTGCAGTAGGGAGTACGGTGTGATTATACATTTAAAAATCATTTAGTACTTGACTACACGCTAAGAAACTAACAGACACTAAAGAGACTGCCAGACCGTCGAACAAGCGGGTGAATCATACCTCAGTGTCCATAATCTCTGCAAAAAAATGTGTAGCCCTGCCACTCTTCCTCACAGTCTCCACTACTTGCTGTGGCGCTAAACAAGTCGGTTAGCCGCGACGAACGATATTTTGCGCGTATTCCCGTTAATCATTTTGTTAATAAAATCGAAGAAAATAAAGGAAAGAATTAGCTGCTAAGACATCAGGGTTTGTACTAATTGCCTTTTTTAGTAATTCCTACTTTCTACCGGTAAAATGTAATGTTTTCTCCACAAAGTTGCGGGGTGTTGGGGGCGGGGACTACCTCCACTCGCCCCTCTAATCGCCGCTACTCGAGTGCAAGACGATGTAGGAATATGTAGGCTGATCCTTTCACGGTCCGTAATTGTAGACATAATAATAAGCTTTCTGGCTTTTGCCGGGTCAAGAAAACAAGGTGAAACTCTTTAGGTTTCGCAGAGAATTTCGCTCCGCATCTTCAGAAAAAAAATCTCGTCTGTTCACGAGCAAGACTTCTCTAACCCTGGAACCGTACACTGGGGCACTAGGGAATTTTTAACTCGCAGTAATTTGGTGTTCGCAACCCCTATACTCTCCTACCTCCCTGACGTTTATTTGACCTTCATACTCTCTCAATTCGTGCACTAATTCTAACGAGAAACGACTGATTTCTTTTTACAAGTTGCTTTACGTTGCACCGACACAGATAGGCGGTCTTATGGCAAGGATGCATTTAGGAAAGGACTAGGAGTGGGAAGGAAGTGACCGCCGCCTTAATTAAGGTATGGCCCTAGTACAGTTGGGGACAAATCATGACGACCTCGCCTCACACCACTACTTTCCAGCGGCAGCTCGGTGTCTATTAGCGACTTAAGGTAATCGCCCACTGTAGGGAACCGCGCCGCGCCGCGCGGAACAAGCTTGTGGAACATTCCACGGGCCATTTTCCGAGACTTCGCCCATACAGCACACCTCACCGCGCCGCCTCTCTCCAGTTGGGGAAGTGCAGCTCACACAGACATATGAGTTCCAGTTCCGAGGAGGACATATTATTTGCGGTTGCGATATTTGCAAATGAGGAAGAAGAAAAACGCGAAAGAAAAGTTTGGGTCCACAACATTTATGAGAAAAGGGAAACGTACGGAGAGTTTCACCATTTATTTCCTGATCTACTAAAGGACCGACGTAAATTTTCCCACTGCTTTCGTATGTCCCAAGAAAAATTCTATGAACTATTGAACCTAGTTAAGCTGTGTGTACCGAGTTCGACAGCTGCAGTCGCTTAAGTGCGGCCAGTATCTAGTGTTCGGGAGATAGTAGGTTCGAACCCCACTGTCGGCAGCCCTGAAAATGGTTTTCCGTGGTTTCCCATTTTCACACCAGGCCAATGCTGGGGCTGTACCTTAATTAAGGCCATGGCTGCTTCCTTCCCACTCCTAGCCCTTTCCTGTCCCATCGTCGCCATAAGACCTATCTGTGTCGGTGCGACGTGAAGCAACTAGCAAATAAAAAAGCCGTGTGTAGAGCGAGAAAATAATATCACCTTTCGCCGAGAAAGGCGTACAGTGCACAATACCACTAACCGCGTGAAGGTACGAGCGTGCTGGCACTAGTCGAGGACTCACGAAGACTGCCGAAACGCCACGAAACCACATTCTTTCCGTTATTCCTTCCTTCTACCCTCGCTCATACAAGCGCGCCGAAAGGAAAAAGTTCCGTTCCAGAAACCTGGGGGCTTCTGGTGCGGAAATTCCACAAGCTTGTTCCGCGCGGCGCGGCGCGGCTCCCTGCAGTGGGCGTTAAGCCATTTAATTTCACGAGAAGCAGACCACGGAAATTTCTTCTCGGCTGCGCTGCGCGGCGCGGCGCGGTGTAGTGGGCGATTACCTTTATAGGATTTACTACCTCTACTGCAGCCAGAGTTGCCAAATCGGCTACTACACACTACACGAAGAAAGGGTAAATACTACAGAGAGTGAGGCAGAAAGTGGTTTGGCAGCCTCTCCAAAACAAACAAGGATCACTTAGGCCCGGTTTCACAGTTTGAGTTTAAGCCGAAGCTTTAGTAAGCCACGCACGCCGCTTAAGCAAGGCTTACTCTTTGGCTTAAACACTACGAGTTTCACAGTAGGGGGACCATGTGCAGCTTTACTAAGCTGAACATCTCCGAAGTTGGTAATGCTTGCGCATGCGCAATGATTCAGTTCTCATCTTTGTTTACATCCGTACTAGAGTATTCTAAGTTCCTTGACATCCGTAGCCTATGATTGATTGACTTGTAGGTTATACATCGTTTATCAGCCAAGATAATTTAGAAGAATGAACGGAAAATGTGATTCCAATAATAGTAACAAAAATAAAGTTTTAAAAAGGTCACTCGCCCGTCCTGCTGACACGTACCAACACTACAGTCTAAAATGGCCATAACTTCTGAACCATTCATGCAAATAACGTCCTGACAAGGTTATTGTAATCCTTATAAAATACTGGAGGAGGTCAAACAATTTATTTCGATGAGGAATTCGAGAATAATATCGAAATATTTATTTAATGTTAAGGAGTTATATTTTTTACCGCTGAGTATAGCATAAAATCGCTTCTAGAGGGCAAACGGTTGGAAATAGGTATATACCATCGCGGACTTTTTTGTAGAGGTTTCTGTGCTCTACAATTCGTACACTTACACTTGGGGTCTATCGTTGATGGTTCATGCAGCGTAAGCCAAGAAAGCAAGTGACCGACCGACATTTTTGTCTCTTTTACTGTATATCGGAACACGGAAACTGTATTATTTCACGAGCCTCGAAATATATTCAGAAATATAAGTTATTTAATCTTAATGTTATTGGTTTTACGTCCCACTAACTATGAATTTGAGCACCTTCACCACAGGACTGAGACAGGATCGAACCTGCCAAGTTGAATCCTTAGCTTAAACCTCAGTTTCATACAGCTTAAGCCAGTCACAGATAAGCTCGGCTTACCACTTGCACTCCCCACTGTGAAACTCGTCCAGAGTTTAAGCTCCCGCTTAAGCCCGATCCAAGGCTTAAGCGTATACTGTGAAACCGGGCCTTAGAACTCGTTAACTCAGTAGGGTGCAGGGTGTGATTGACTACTGCCTTCCAGCTCGCTTCTAGGAATGAGGCCGTCATGTTTTGTCTCTAACTATATTTGACTGGTGTAAAAATGGGAAACCACAGAAAACCATCTTCAGTGCTGCCGACAGTGTGGTTCGAACCCACTAGCTTCCGAATGCAAGCTCACAGCTGCGCGGCCCTAACCACACGGCCAACCCAGAAATTCGTAATTACTATTATTATTATTATTACCTTCTTCCTGGCCTTTATCGTGATTCATTGGGGTTGGCACATGGTATGTATTTAGCCCTTTTTTACGGCCGGATGCCCTTTCTCACGTCAGTCTTATATGGAGGGGCGTATTCACTATTTCATGCTTCTATTGTAGTTGATAATGAGATGTGTTGTGTAAATATGAAATGAACTGTAATGAAATGAACACAAACATCCAATCTCCAAACCAGAAGAATTAACCATACGCAGATAAAATCCTTGGTCCGGCCGGGAATCGAGCCGACAACCCTCTGAACCGAAGGCCAATATGCTGACCATTCAGCCAAGGAGCCGGACATATTATTATTATTATTATTATTATTATTATTATTATTATTATTATTATTATTATTATTATTATTATTTACCGGGAGGTTGTTCTCCATGTCCATTGTTTTATCCCTCGCTCGCCGTCTCGCCACCACATGGCTCCATACAAGTAGACGGTCGTAATGTGGCAGCAGGGGTAGAATTATCTCCAGAGATGGCTGACATTTAATCAAAATATCAGCCACACGGGGCGGCAGCCCTGCCTGTCTTGTTGGCATTCAGCAAAGGGCACGATGCGACCCCTTGAAGTCGCACCGAAAACCAGTCAGAAGCTTTGAATCAAGATGTATCTACACCTACGGATGCATGTTATGAAGTTAGGGTACTAAATTCCCAGGATTTAAATTTGTGTTGATGACTACGATGCTTGTTATAATAATAATAATCATAATAATAACAATAATGAGCGAGCTGGTCGTCAGGTTGGGGTCGCTTAAGCTGTGAGCTTGCATTCGGGAGAAAGTGGGTTCGAACCCCACTGTCGGCACTGTGGTTTTCCGTGGTTTCCCATTTTCACACCTCAATAAAGGCCACGGTCGCTTCCTTCCCACTCCTAGCCCTTTCATACCTCATCGTCGCCATAAGACCTATCTCTGTCGGTGCGACGTAAAGCAATTTGTTACAGAAAACTAGTTTTACGAATTTCAGAGGCTCAGAGATGCCGGAATTTTGTCCCGAAGTAGTTCTTTCACGTTCCGGTATATCTGTCCACACGAGGCTGGCGTATTTTAGCACCTTCAAATTCTATCGCACTGAGCTGTAATGGAACCCGGAAAGCCACTCAGCCCAGCAAATGATCGTTGTAAGGGGATTCAAACATGGAAGTCCTCAGTTGTTGTAACCTAAAACTAGATATTTATCACCATCATTAGCATCATGATTTTGTTCTTCTCCCACTTCTGCCATACCGAGCAAGTGGCTGTGCAGTTTGGGTCAAGTAGCTTTGGTTTCCCGTGCCCCATTTTCACTACCAGTCCGATTTTAATTAAGGCCACGGTCACTTCCTTCCCACTCCTAGCCCTTTCCTATCCTAACGCCGCCATAGGACCTATCTGTCGGTAAGTATGTTTAAAAATCGTGGGATCTGCCTACACTGCTACCAACCGCCACAGAAACACGCACTGATGAATATATCCCACTACATAGGGTAGGCGTGAGAAAAGGCATAGGGTCAGGCTTAGTCCGCATGTAGTGCTTATCCCGAAGTAAGAGGTTAGAGGTGTCCGACTCGGTGGCTGAATGGTCAGCGTACTGGCCTTCGGTTCAGAGGGTCCCGGGTTCGATTCCCGGCCGGTTCGGGGATTTGGACCTTAGGCCTAATTGGTTAATTCCAGTGGCTCGGGGACTGTGTGTGTGTGTGTGTGTGACGTATTTAGCATTAGAAATCATCCTAGGTAGGGCCCTCATCTTCACAGACGTACAGGTCGCCTAATGGGCCGTCTACGAGAAAATGACCCGCACCAGGCCTCGCCGGAGGCCATGCGTCATTATAATTATAGGGTAAAGGTCAGAAGAAGAAGAGGAAGAAGAAGAAGAAAAAGAACGATAAACAAGAAAATCAGGCAATTTTTGTCATGGAAATTCCATAATTCAGTTCACGAATTGTGCAGTGTTTCTTCTCAAATAGTCCAAGTCGATAGTATTATCCCTCCTAGCACATTTAAGGGTCAAGTATTGCACCTTAGTGGGATCAGCAATTGTTGCAGTATGCCGTGACCTCCTTGAAATATCCTCCCTCGCGCTCCCCATTCGCCACTATCACTCGTCGAGAGGCGTGGACAATAGAGATGTGCTTCGAGAAGCGCCAAGCCTCAAGCTCGCAAGACACTTGAGATAGAGACTCCGTAGCACTGATGGAGTCTATTTATAACATCAGGACTGGCCACAGTAGAGACTGCGTAATGTCCTCAGGTGACAACTAATTCCTTAATCTCTATATACGAAGGAGAGCCATTTCAGTTGAACGTTGAATGTTGTTTGGTTTTATGTGTAAACCTCTCGATTTCTTTAGGAATGTTTAAATTATATATGCACTAATAACTTATCTTGGCTAATGTGATTCTAAATACGAATTTTGATTGAAGTGCTGTATATCAGCTACTAAACAAACATACAAACTAGTTCAGTGGCGCGATTGGGAATTAGAAGTGCGAGCAGTAGCGGCGATTGGGAATTAGAAGTGGGAGCAGTAGCGGCGATTGGGAATTAGAAATGCGAGCAGTAGCGGCGATTGGGAATTAGAAATGGGACCAGTAGCGGCGATTGGGAATTAAAAGTGGGAGCAGTAGCGGCGATTGGGAATTAGAAATGCGAGCAGTAGCGGCGATTGGGAATTAGAAATGGGACCAGTAGCGGCGATTGGGAATTAGAAATGCGAGCAGTAGCGGCGATTGGGAATTAGAAGTGGGAGCAGTAGCAGAGATTGGGAATTAAAAGTGGGAGCAGTAGCAGCGATTGGGAATTAAAAGTGGGAGCAGTAGCGGCGATTGGGAATTAAAAGTGGGAGCAGTAGCGGCGATTGGGAATTTAAAATGGGAGCAGTAGCGGCGATTGGGAATTAAAAATGGGAGCAGTAGCGGCGATTGGGAATTTAAAATGGGAGCAGTAGCGGCGATTGGGAATTAAAAGTGGGAGCAGTAGCGGCGATTGGGAATTAAAAATGGGAGCAGTAGCAGAGACTGGTAAATAAAAGTGGGAGCAGTAGCGGCGATTGGGAATTAAAAATGGGAGCAGTAGCAGAGACTGGTAAATAAAAGTGGGAGCAGTAGCGGCGATTGGGAATTAAAAATGGGAGCAGTAGCAGAGACTGGTAAATAAAAGTGGGAGCAGTAGCGGCGATTGGGAATTAAAAGTGGGGGCAGTAGCGGCGATTGGGAATTAGAAGTAGGAGCAGTAGCAGCGATTGGGAATTAGAAGTAGGAGCAGTAGCGGAGATCGGGAATTAGAAGTGGGAGGGCAGAAAAATGTACATACAACAACAAAAAACCCGGGTTTGTGGGATGTAGTGATCATCAAACAATGATTAAAAATCATTTAGTATTTGTCTACTCACTAAGAAACTAACAGACACTAAAGAGACTGACGAATGCGGGCGGCAAACGAGGGAATCAAATTTCAGTGTCCATGACCTTAGGAAAAAAATATACCACTGCTGCCCTTCCTCAAAGACATCCAAAGTATCCACTACTTGCTGTGGCGCTATACAAATCGATTAGCCGCAACGGACGGCATTTTGTGCGTATTTCCGCAAATCTTCTTCTTATTCCACAGCTTTTCTCACAACTGTGGGGTCGTTGGTGCGAATTGTGTAGCAGATATGGATTTTTCCCTGTTTCACGGCCGGATGCCCTTCATGACGCCAACCCTTTATGAAGGGTTTCTGTGGTGGTTGGTAGTGTAGTGTGCTGTCTGAATATGAAGAGGAAAGTGTTGGGAAAAACACAAAGACACAATCCCCGGGTCAGAAGAATTAATCGGACGCGATTAAAATCCGCGACCCGGCCGGGAATCGAACCGCGGACCCTCTGAACCGAAGGCCTGAACGCTGACCATTCAGCCAATGAGTTGGACAGTATTTCCACAAATAATTTTGTTAAAAATTAAATAAAGGAAATAATTAACCAATAAGATAACAGGACTTGTACAAATTGCTTTTTTTAGAATAATTATTCCTATACAGTAATTCCTAGATTCAGCTGGACTGTAATGTTTTCTCCACAAAGTGGAAGGGGGGGGCGAGGGGCAGTAATATCTGAACCCATCTCTTTTCAGTTTCGACTGGTGGGTTCTTCAGTCTGCTGAAACTAACTTCGAGTAATAAATGTATAAACTACCCGAAAGAGAAAAGATACGGTAACAGTATTATACCTCCACTGTGGTCTAGTGGTTACTGTAATTAGCTGCCACCCCTAGAGGTCCGGGTTCGATTTCCGGCTCTGCCACGAAATTTGGAAAGTGGCAAGAGGTCTGGAACGGGGTCCACTCAGCCTCGGGAGGTCCAGTTTTCCCTGTCATCTTTTATTCCAGCAGCACTCTTCAATATCATTTCATTTCACCTGTCATTCATTAATCATTGCCCCAGAGCAGAGCGACAAGCTTCGGCAGTTGGCACAATTCCTATCCTCGTCGCTAGATGGGGGCTTCATTCATTCCATTCCTGACCCGGTCGAATGACTGGAAACACGCTGTGGATTTTCATATTTACAGACATGCATGTCATATTTAAAAAATGACTTGTTCCACTGGCATGAAAGGTTATTGTTATGAGTTCCTTGTGCGATTCATTGAACACTTCAAGGTCTTGGGAAAACTGAAATTCTGTGCAGATACGGCGATGCTGAATTTCGGAACCACGTAATTTCGGCATGTAGTGGGAAACATTAGTGTAGTACATAATTATTCATGACGTGGTATCCATTTTCTCCTCATTCAATTTTCTTTCACGATATTATTTGGTTTTATAATCCCAAGCATTGATCAGAAGGTACCCACCATATGTTCACTCATCCATCCTTAAAATTCTATTCTTATCACTAGGTTCGAATCGTAGATCAAATATGAAGTTGACTTCTGTTGATAACTTTTGCTCCAAACCAGGTTTGTTTGTTGTTGTTGGTTTTTTTTTTTTTTTTTTTTTTTTTTTTTTTTTTTTTTTTTTTTTTACAACACTTTGTCGTGAACAGTGCAACAAGAAGATTATGTGACGTCTGATATCCGATACTGTATACCTAATTAATATAAAATCTTTATGACTTTACCAAGCATTCAATGTTTATAATCATAAACAGACTACCATTAGCAGTATCTTCGCAAATCATGAAGTCTGCATTTGTGCGGCCAGCATCATGATTCTGACTTGCCTCTCGGAAACAAATCTCTGCTGGCAAGTTTTGTATAAGTCTGTATGTGCATGGGATCCTCACTTGGAAGGTTGAGAACCTGAATTAATTCTGCTCTGGTAATAAAGTAGCCGTAGTGTTAAGCACTGGAAATAATTAAGTTGTGTGTGAATTTGTATATGATGATACTGGATTTAGAATGTTAAACTAGTAGTATTTCTTGTAATATTTTCTTTCCATGGATTTGCTTGTATTAAGTACTCTTCTTCTTCTTCTTCTTCTTCTTCTTGGGTAATTATGTTTTAACTGTACTTTACTATCACTCCGGGATAAAACAGTAAAAGTGCCAATAATACAACAAGAAGTTTTTATAAAGTGGTGAACATAAAAATTATCATCGCGTACACTGCGAAAAGGAGCCGCGCAAGTGTAAAATATGTTCAAGTACGCTCTCTGGACGGGGGTGAAATATACAACATAGGCCTACAATTGTATGCCTCCACGAAGAGGTCATCTTCTGATCACTCGGAGAAGTAGCAAGACTGTTTGTCAAATAGACATTAAGATGTTCGTATGAAGTAGTGATCTTGTAAGTCATCATCACGGAACACATAGTGAAAAGAGGACATGCACATGTAAAGTATGTAATAGAGAATTTCCAACGGGGGATACGCTCAAGAACTTAAAATACACGTCTACAACATTCTGAGGAGAAATTTTATGCAAGAATGAAATGTGTAGGGTTACACTTTCACCAAGAAGGAATCTCAACCCTCTCTGGGGAAAAACTGTACAAGTGTCTATATTGTAACCGTGTGTTTTCGCGAATTGTTGGTCTCATAAAACACAACTTGCATCCACTCGGAGGTCAGACTATACAAGTGTATAACATGCAGCAATACATTCTCACGACCTGCTCACTTTGTGAGTTAAACTGAGCATTGTCCCCGCATTGCAGGAGGTCATAGCCGTTAAGGGATTCACAAGGCTATTTATTTATTTATTTATTTATTTATATTCATTTTTATTATCACACTACTGTAAGAAACCATAGCCACCAGGATATTTTCCAATTGCGATTTATTTGTTAATAATAGTAATAAGAAGAAATCTATTCAGGGACTGCCTGGACGAGGCGGTAAAGGCGTGCTCGGTTCACCCGGAAGGATGTGGGTTCGATTCCCTGTCAGAAAGTCTAAATTTTAAGAAACGAAAGTTCCACTTCCGGAGGTGCATATGGTCATGTCGTTCAGTCAGGAGTACCAGCTTAATTTCTGGGGGCAAAGGCGGCTGGGCGGAGAGCTAACCACTCTACCCCAGCAAGTGCCGAGGTTACGCATAGTCGAAGCCTTTACCTTCCCAGGGCCTTCATGGCGTGTACGGAAATGACGAAAAAAATGTAAATCTACTCACTTCGAATTTGCTCCACTGCATTAGCAATGAATAAAATAATTATTGACGTTTCCAAGTACTAGTACAGTATGTGAATGAGCGGACCCCGTACAGAGCACGTATTGTTTCTTCGTCATCTTGCTACACACATCTGGCAACTGGGAGTGCGTACTTCGTACCTTGAACTGCGGCCAATGTCTTCAAAACAAGATAACATACACATTAGTTCATTCATCCGAGCAGTCTGGTTTAAAACACAAAGCGAGGGCTCGGAACAATACATGGATTCATATCTTAGCGAGAAATAGATGAACTCAACGGAGACTTACAACGTTCTCACTGACATCTTGTCCTTTCCAGTATCGGTAACCATGTGAAACAGTGGGAAGTAATGAGATATGATGTTCATACAAAGAGAAAATAGAAATATGCATAAATTTGGGGGAGATCGAAAGATGACATTTCGCTTTTTCGTGAATTTATTGTCGCTTTCAACAATTTCATATTTATTAGGATCACTTTATATTTGAAATAATGTTTTCTTTGTTACTATACAAATATGAATATCGATATAGGCCCTAATTCGCCTTATTTTACAAAAATATTTCTTTCGCGAAAACATGCAGTTTACTCAGTAAGAAGCGCGTACCACCTTCCTACAGGATGGCTCATACCTATTGCTACATTAGGAATTAAGAAATCCGGCGATTATTGAATTTCCATTTTGCGCAGAAAATCTTTCTGTTGTCCATGTCTGCCTTTTAGAAAATACTTCGAATAAAGATGGATTTGTAGTTTTTTTAAACAAAACACCCTGTTTCTCTTTTATTATAGTCCTTCGTCCATTTTAAGGTCCACGAATTGCCCCTGCCTTCCGTACAGAATTTTATATGGTGACGCTACAGCGAAACGAGGCCGCTTGTAAAGCACAGTTAATTCTATTTCTAATAATAATAATAATAATAATAATAATAATAATAATAATATGCCGGGCTGAGTGGTTCAGATGGTTCAGGCACTGGCGTTCTGACCCCAGGTTGGCAGGTCTGGTGAGCCTCGTGTCGGTAGATTTTCTGGCACGTAAAATAACTCCTGCGAGTTTAAATTCCGGCACCTCGGCGTCTCCGAAAACCGTAAAAGTAGTTAGTGGGACGTAAAGCCAATAACATTATTATTACCATAATAATAATGTGTGCATTACTTTCTTTCGAGAGAGAATATTGATGCGCAATTAGATTATTTTATCAGACCTAGAATATAACAGCTACTGTGCTAGAGCATTATCAACGTCCGGCGGAAGAAAACTTGCATTAGTACAAGAGACAACGCTGCCGCCTACATCAGGACTGTGATACAAATCTTCTTGAAATAATAATAATAATAATAATAATAATAATAATAACAATAATAATAATATATATATACCGACCAAGTGGCTGTGCGGCATTCGGGAGATACTGAGTTCGAACCCCACTGCCAGCAGCGCTGAAGGTGGTTTTATGTGGTTTTCCATTTTCACACCAAGCTGTACTTTAAGTCTGGGGTAGGTGCGACTCCCAATCGCCTTCGGACATCTCCATTGTTTATCCATTCCAAATTTCCAATTTCCCACAAGGCCCCTGTTCAGCATAGCAGGTGAGGTCGCCTGAGCGATGTACTGCTCCTCCTCCCCAGCTGTATTCCCCGACCCAAAGGGTCATTCTCCAGAACACTGCCCTTGAGGCGATAGAGGTGGGATCCTCCGGTGAGTCCGAGGGGAAAACCAACCCTGGAGGGTAAACGGATTAAGAAAGACGAAAGACTTCTTTCTGAGAATCTCAGTAAATGCTTCATATATGACATTTTTCCTTATGATTTTTTTGAAATTGTATAGCATATTTTACTGCCGGATGCCCTTCCTGACGCCAACCTCAGTTGAAGAACTAATGATGACTAATGATGGATAACGTGCTGTGAGCTCGCATCCGGGAGATAGTAGGTTCGAATCCCACTATCGGCAGCCCTGAAGATGGTTTTCCGTGGTTTCCCATTTTCACACCAGGCAAATGCTGGGGCTGTAACTTAATTAAGGCCACGGCCGCTTCCTACCAACTCCTAGGCCTTTCCTATCCCATCGTCGCCATAAGACCTATCTGTGTCGGTGCGACGTAAAGCCCCTAGCAAAAAAAATGGGTAAGGAGGTGGAAGATATCGGGTGTGGTGTACGAATAAGAATATAGGTGTATTTTTTTAATATTTCAACGACTGATTTAGAAAATAAACATTTCCAGTAACATGATGTTCGATATGTGAAGTCATACTCTGTGCACCGTTTGGTCTCCGAAAAGACTTCAAGGTGTCATTTGAACCGTCTCTGGCGTTCTGCACTGCACACAGCCTGTTAGCTGTTGTGGCAGGCAAGTGCATGACGTCACAGTCGCCAGACCACAGAAGTGTGTTTAGTCACAGGCTCTAGCGAGTCTCAGCAGCTATTGACCCGCTTACAGCAGCATTGCCAGTCACTCACACAGCATAGGCTTTTACTTTCGTATTTTCACTTTTCACGACCTGGAAACTCATTTTTAATGCGTTTTGAAAACGCGATAAAATGCCGAAGTATCCGAGCTAAGTGGCTCAGATGGTTGAGGCGCTGGCCTTCTGACGCCAACCTGGCAGGTTCGATCCGGTACTATTATCTGAAGGTGCTAAAATAATTCAGCCTCGTATATTATTATTATTATTATTATTATTATTATTATTATTATTATTATTATTATTAAGTCCGACTCGTTGGCTGCGCGGTCAGCGTACTGGCATTCGATTCAGAGGGGTCCCGGGTTCGATTCCCGGCCGGGTCGAGGATTTTAACCTTAATTGGTTAATTCCAATGGCACGGAGTCTGGGCGTATGTGATGTCTTCATCATCATTTCATCCTCATCACGAAGCGCAGGTTGCCTATGGGAGTCAAATAGAAAGACCTGCACCTGGCGAGCCGAACCCGTCCTGGGATATCCCGGCACTAAAAGCCATACGCCATTTCATTCATTATTATTAAGAATTAAAAGTAATAAACTTCATTGTTAGGTTCCGTATTGAGTTGAGACTATGCTTAAAGTAAATACAAAATTTTAATATTCCACCTACTCAATACTAAAAAAATCATGTGATGTTTTTACAAGAACATTACAATGACATTAAAAGGTACTAGTTTCGGTCCACTGTGGACCATCATCAGCCTAGCCAAATTACAACAGTAAAAGACATAGTGATAAAAATAGTATGGAGAAATGAGAGGATCTAAAAGGATGGGATGGTGGTGGAATGACAGATAAAAGTGAAAAAACCGTATTTGCGAATAATGATAAAAGTAACAGAAGTGTTCACAATGACGAGTAAAATCTTGTGAAGTCACAGTAAAAACTCTTGATGAGATAGTCAGGTTGGTAGTTGCTCCTCTGTTGCACGATTGACATATATAACTACGTATATGCTTCTAGAAAGTTGTAGATGTAAGTTCCACTTTTGCGTAGAGGGAAGAATTGTCCAATGAGACTAGCACCAGATTAAAATTGACAAAGTTGAACCTGTTCTATGGTGGAATTAAAGGAATTAAAGGAATTATTATTAAGATGCGAAATTCTCTCCAAATGAAAAAGCGAGAATTTTTTAAATAAAACTTAAAATTATGTTTTTCATTTTTCTTACGGAAATTTAAACTGAGGGACTTGTTTCCCTCTCAGATTGCCTGCGAAGACTTCTTTTTTTTATATTTACAATTTGCATTACGTCGCACCGACACAGATAGTTCTTATGGCGACCATGGGATAGGAAAGGGTTAGGACTGGGCAGGAAACGGCCGTGGCCTTAATTAAGATACAGCCCCAGCTTTTTCCCGGTGTGAAAATGGGAAACCACGGAAAATCATCTTCAAAGCTTCAAACAGTGAGGTTCGAACCCACTATCTCCCGAATGCAAACTCACAGCTGTGCGCCCGCCACTAACCGCACGGCCAACTTGCTCGGTAAGCTTAAAGGTTATATTAATTATGTCGACATTAAAAAGAATGGCTTCCGTATTAACAAATTTAGTTTTAATTAACTTCATCAACGTTATGACATTTTATAAACATCTTCCGAAATGTATTCTTATTATTATTATTATTATTAATATTATTATTATTATTATTATTATTATTATTATTATTATTATTATTATTATTATTATTATTATTATTAAATATTCTGATAATCTGACAACACTGGAGACAGGAGAACAGGAATTACAGAACAAAATGTTCAGGAATATTCCACGATTTCCTTCAAAAGTGTCACCGATTCACGAATATGGCGGTTAATTTTATATCATCATCATCACCATCATCTGTTTACCCTCCAGGTTCGGTTTTTCCCTCGGACTTAGCGAGGGATCCCACCTCTACCGCCTCAAGGGCAGTGTCCTGGAGCCTCAGACTCTTGGTCGGGGGATACAACTGGGGAGTATGACCTGTACCTCGCCCAGGCGGCCTCACCTGCTATCCTGAACAGGGGCCTTGTGGATGGATGGGAAGATTGGAAAGGATAGGCAAGGAAGAGGGAAGGAAGCGGCCGTGGCCTTAAGTTAGGTACCATCCCGGCATTCGCCTGGAGGAGAAGTGGGAAACCACGGAAAACCACTTCCAGGATGGCTGAGGTGGGAATCGAACCCACCTCTACTCAGTTGACCTCCCGAGGCTGAGTGGACCCCGTTCCAGCCCTCGTACCACTTTTCAAATTTCGTGGCAGAGCCGGGAATCGAACCCGGGCCTCCGGGGGTGGCAGCTAATCACGCTAACCACTACACCACAGAGGCGGACGGTTAATTTTATATACTTTTGAAAATTCCGGATTAGCATCAGTATAAATTTGTTCTTTTCTCTTATGTTTTAGCATATATCAATTTGAATTAAATGTACAGCTTTATCGTACGTACGGTATTTTAATTGTATTATTACCTCTATATAAATGCGATTTTCATTTCACTTTAATATCATCCTATTTATCAGAATTAACTCAAATTCGTTTTCTTCAAAATGGTATAGAACACTAAATTGCACGTCCATAAGTGCTACAAAATGCGAAATGTACAAATCAAAATGCAAAATCTTATTATTTCATAACGCTAAAAATCTCCACCCGCACCTATCATGATTCAGGCACAGCTATAAGCGACACGCATTCAGAAACAGATCGTCACGGATTGAGTCTGACAGTGTGCATTCGTGGCAACATTGTTCACACTACAGCGCTACGACGCCGTTAGCTGTTACAATTTTTCTTGACGAAATCTGAACTTCAGGGTATCTTTTATTTTCAAGTCTTTCTGACAATTATCTTCCTTTACCCAATAACAACCGTATTGTTCTATTTAAACCACTCCTTAATCCTTCACTTCTTCTTCAAACCGACAAAATCTCTTGGCCAGAAGAGAGGGCGATACCATTAAGTGGCCCGCCTTCCCCTTCAGGGGAGGAATAAGTACATGCCATGATGATGATGTTGTGCTACCCCTTGAAAAGTAATCACCATCCATCCTGCGTCTACTTGTGTACCAAAGTGGTAATAATGTCGTTGGTTTTATGCTCCATTTCCTCCAGCCCCGTGGAGCCTGCGTCTTAGTCGGAGGTCCCGTGTTCGGTTCCTGGTGAGGTTAGGGATTTTACCTGGATCTGAGGCCTGGCTTGATGTCAACACAACCTACACAATTACAATTGAGAAGCTATCTGACTGAGAGATAACAGCCCCGGTCAAAAAAGCCAAGAGACGATTGAGAGGATTCGTCGCGCTGACTTCGCGTCACCTCACAATATGCAGGTCTTCGGCTGGGCCAAAGCACACCAGCCGCGTTGCACCTTGGGATTTCGTTTAGTTTATGTCGCACTAACTACGGTTTCGGAGAAAATGAGCTGCCGGAATTGTGTCCCGTAGGAGGCAGGCGTATTTGTGCTTCTTCAAACACCACTAGACCGAGCCGGGATCGAACCCACAAGTTTGAGCTCACAAGGCCGGAATTCTGCCAACTTAGCCGCTCAGCCCGGAATATCTAAGAGAGGCTGACAATTTTCTGCTTGTGAAAATCTCGTCATCTGGAAAATAACAATGTCCCACCGAAATCTGAATGCAGCTCTAGCAACAGTGAGGTGGCCATTAAAGTCGTTATGACCGAGTAAGCTGTGGACCTGCACACTTTACGACTGCGTCTGGAAAGAAACAATTGCCAACATACCAACAAATATGCACGTGCGCAAGTTAAGCGAGTACAATAGTCCTGGTGATGTTTACATTCTGGAGCAGTTACGTCATAGCGAACCAGCTACGTACGTTCCCCATAAACCAGAGCGTTTGCCCGAACAGATTCCATTCCGTAGTTCGTATCAGGAAGAATGGATGGCATCCTTCATTCAGTGTTTTGTCTAGTTACTAACTGACTGTCCGGCTGTGTGGTACAGTGGTTAGTATGATTAGCTGCCACCCCCAGAAGCCGGGTTTCAATTCCCAGCTCTGCCACGAAATTTGAAAATTGGTACGAAGAATGGAATGGGGTCCACTCAGCCTCGGGAGATCAACTGAGTAGAGGGGTGTTCGATTCCCTCCTCAGCCATCCTCGAAGTGGTTTTCCGTAGTTTTCCACTTCTTCTCCTGGGTATCCCTTCCAATCTTCCCATCCTCCACAAGGACTCAGTTCAGCATAGCTGATGAGACCATCTGGGCGAGATACTGGTCCTCCTCCCCGGTTTTATCCTCCCAACCAAATGTCTCACGCTCCAGGACACTGCCCTTGAGGCGGTACAGGTAGGATCCCTCGCTGAGTCCGAAGTGAAAACAAACCTGGACAGTAAACTGATTAAATAATAATAATAATAATAATAATGAAAAACCTACAACCTGTTTTCCAGTCATTGACCGGGTTAGGGATGGAATGAATGAAGCCCCCATCTTGCGGCGAGGATATGAATTGTGCCGGCTGCCGAGGCCTGTTGCACTCCTTTGGGGCAATGATTAATGACTGACAGATTAAATGAAATGATAATGATGAGTGTTGTTGGAATAAAAGATGACAGGGAAAACCGGAGTACCCGGAGAAAAACCTGTCCCGCCTCCGCTTTGTCCAGCACAAATTTCACATGGAGTGACTGGGATTTGAACCTCGGAACTCAGCGGTGAGAGGCCGACGCGCTGCCACCTGAGCCACGGAGGCTCCACAATAATAATAATAATAATAATAATAATAATAATAATAATAATAAAATGGCGTATGGCTTTTAGTGCCGGGAGTGTCCGAGAACAAGTTCGGCTCACCAGATGCAGGTCTGTTGAATTGACGCCCGTATGTGACTTGTGCATCGTGATGAGGATGAAATGATGATGAAGACGATACATACACCCAGCCCCCGTGCCTGCGGAATTAACCAAATATGGTTAAAATTCTCGAACCTACCGGGAATCGGACCCAGGACTCCTGCGACCAAAGGCCAGCATTCTAACGATTTTGCCATGGAGCCGGACAATAATAATAATAATAATAATAATAATAATAATAATAATAATAATAATAATAATAACCGACTCAGAGAGATTGAGTACGCTGAAAGGAAGTGCTGAGTAATAAAGTAACTGCAGGATATTAAGATCATTTTCTACAAGTGTACACAGTACAGCAATCACGGGAAACACAAAGGAACACAAAGGAACACAACGCTTCAATACTCCAGGGATAAAACAGCGCATCTGGCGTTCAGTACGCTGTCAGGTTGATGCATGACTGTAATCAATATTCGTATATTTACAGTGCATTTCTTAAAGTCTTTGTGAACAAAAATGAAGTCAGACTCAGAGATGACATTCACAGCTGAAGACCTCCAAAAATAAGGATGTAAAGGCCCCCATATACGACCAGACTTAGTCGGAGGTAGGTAAGTCTGCGCAAACCAGTCTCTTCAGACATGTCTCTGTGTGTATGGCCGGTAAGTTTGCCGGCATAGAGTCTGCAGACATATATGTGACATTCTGGCGCTCCTTGAATTCAGCCGTTGACTTTGCGACGAAAGCGCTATCTCAGAGTTGTGGCAGAACATGTAAAAGTGGTAACCTACAAATATGAAACTGCAATTTTTTTCCCACGTCTTCTTCGCCGAGAGCACTACATAATATCCAAGTAACAACTCATCTTCTATACCGACTATCTAATTAATTTCAATCCACCGGGCGAGTTGGCCGTGCGCGTAGAGGCGCGCGGCTGTGAGCTTGCATCCGGGAGATAGTAGGTTCGAATCCCACTATCGGCAGCCCTGAAAATGGTTTTCCGTGGTTTCCCATTTTCACACCAGGCAAATGCTGGGGCTGTACCTTAATTAAGGCCACGGCCGCTTCCTTCCAACTCCTAGGCCTTTCCTATCCCATCGTTGCCATAAGACCTATCTGTGTCGGTGCGACGTAAAGCCCCTAGCAAAAAAAAAAAAAAAAAAAATTCAATCCGTATACATTTTTCAACATCCGAAGTGCATAATGTTAAACAGAAAAGAGCTGAGCACGTCGTATTCAACTCCCTCGGTAAATAATAATTTATTCTGAGCGTGTGTGGGCAACTGCATACTCCCGACTTACCCCCCCGGAGGCAAGTCTGTGCAGGTAAGTATTCCAGAAGTCTGCCCGTGTATGGGGCCCTTAACCAAAGTGAGCTTTCGGTGGAAATAACGTGTATCATCTGTGGTGTCACCTTATGTCTTACATTTGAACTTCAAGCTATAATAATGGTGTGTGGCCTCCGGAGAGGCCTGATGCAGGTCTTTCGAGCTGACGCCGTATAGGCGACCTGCGCGTCTATGAGAATGGGGCCCTACCAAAAATGAAAATTTGATGCTGAATACGTCACAAACACCCAGCCCCCGAGCCAGAGGAATTAGCTAATTAAATGTAAAATCCCCGACCATGCCGGGAATTGAACCCGGGACCCCTTGAACCAAAGACCAGCATGCCATGGAGCCGGACAACTTCAAGCTGGTTTACAGCCTTCAGAACTTTGTCCTCCGTGGTGTAAGGATGGAACATCAGTGCTTGTGTTGGCCATACACGAAATCACATCTACATTATGAAATATTTTCTTGACATTTTTATTGTTATTGTTGTTTTTTATTCTTCTTTCTTTCTTCTTTCTTAATCTGTTTACCCTCCAAGGTTGGTTTTTCCCTCGGACTCAGTGAGGGATCCCACCTCTGCCGCCTCAAGGGCAGTGTCCTGGAGCGTGAGTCATTTGGTCGGGGATACAACTAGGAAGGACGACCAGTACCTCGCCCAGGCGGCCTCACCTGCTATGCTTCTGTGGGGATGGGGAGATTGGAAGGGATAGACAAGGAAGAGGGCAGAAAACGGCCGTGGCCTGAAGTTAGGTACCATTCCGGCATTTGCCTGGAGGAGAAGTGGGAAACCACGGAGAACTACTTCAAGGATGGCTGAGGTGGGGATTCGAACCCACCTCTATTCAGTTGACATCCCGAGGCTGAGTGGACCCCGTTCAGGCCCTCGTACCTTTTTTCGAATTTCGTGGCAGAGCCGGGCTTCCGGGAATGGCAGCTAATCACGCTAACCACTACACCACAGAGGCGGGTTGTTATTTTTTATTATTACACTAATGTTATTTGCTATCATTTATCTCTCAAGAACATGTGCAGGATTTCTCTTCTGGGTCGGTGTATGCAGAGTGTGTCTCGGTCCACAAGTGGCCACGGCTGGTCCGTGGTCCACCAGCTCTACAGTCCGACCGGTACACCGAGCAGAGGACGGGTGGCCACGGCTCTGCAGTGGCTCTATGCCTCTGCATACGGGAGACGGGAAAGGGCTGGACCTCACGCCTGGCACCAACCGTAGGCTGTCCTGAGAATGGTTTTCCGTGGTTTTCCATTCTCCTGCAGTAAGGCGAATGCCGGAACAGTTCCTAGTAGAGACCACGGCCGCCAAACCTCTCACCTTCTCCGTGCATTTCCTTCACCGTAACAAATCTCCCGGCCTGAGAGACGGCGTTCCCTTCTAAGAGGACCGCCTCCCTCTTCAGGGGAGGAATTAAAACATTTTAGTAGTATTATACTAGACTTAATTAAAGTTGGTGTCTGACAGGTAAGGTTGGAGGGAGGAGCACTGCACGTGCCATTTCACGATGTTGCCACATTCCAGCATTCCTTTCTACATGCTCTTACCCCTCGCTTCCGGCTCACTTGTTCGCTTCTTGATTCTGACCGCTGTGATCTGTTGTAGACTACCTGGCCAGGCGGTGTCGTCCCATTTGCGATCACTCTTATACAAACAATCAGGTTCTTATCAGTGACAGTGAGAGGTTTGGCAACTCCCAGAAAGACGAGCTGCCCTGAAGTTTTATCTCCATGGCAACCGCAGTCGCCCCACCCTCGTTTCCATGGCAACCACGCAGCCACTCCCTTTATACCGCCTCGGCAGGCAGTAAACGGACCTCCCTCTAAGAAATGTCAGACACCAACTCTTATTATTAGCAGTATAGTTCTCTTCTGTTGTATACACATGTAAGACATACTTGCAGATTATTTTCCATTGTACCACTTCTACTTCATACATTATTTATACAATCTTAAGTTATAACAACAAAGTATTATTTTTAATATATTAACACATTCGTACACTTGTATATGCAATTGGTTCAAGTAGTGTATACCACGAAATGAACTCCCAAAATAGTGTTCCTGTCTTGAAAAATTACTGATTTTCTGGTTAGGCCTACATCCTTACTTCAGGGAGGTCTTCAACTATAATACAAGGTCTAATAATCGAGCTGATATATCTCGACGCAGATTAAAAACAACAGCATCGAGCCGTCATATTACGGGTTTAAAATATCTCAACAAATTACCGCCAGGGCTGAAAGAGCTCCCATTGAACAAGTTTAAGTTAAAACATAAGAAATGGTTAATCATGTATCCTTTTTATTCTGTTCACAAATTCTCTGAGTTGGAAAGTATTATTCAATAATTTTAAGCGTAAGTACTTTTAGTTCTTCTCAATAAAGACAATGGATAATTTGAATTACACTGACTGACAGTGACAATGCAACACCAAGGAGGAGTGGTTCGAAAGGGATGAAAGTTGGGGAAAAACAGAGTCGGCACGGACGAATAATTGATGTTTATTTCAAACCGATATGCAGGTTACACAATGCGCACGGCATCGACTCAGTAGGATGTAGGACCACCGCGAGCGGCGATGCACGCAGAAACACGTCGAGGTACAGAGTCAATAAGAGTGCGGATGGTGTCCTGAGGGATGGTTCTCCATTCTCTGTCAACCATTTGCCACAGTTGGTCGTCCGTACGAGGCTGGGGCAGAGTTTGCAAACGGCGTCCAATGAGATCCCACACGTGTTCGATTGGTGAGAGATCCGGAGAGTACGCTGGCCACGGAAGCATCTGTACACCTCGCAGAGCCTGTTGGGAGATGCGAGCAGTGTGTGGGCGGGCATTATCCTGCTGAAACAGAGCATTGGGCAGCCCCTGAAGGTACGGGAGTGCCACCGGCCGCAGCATATGCTGCACGTAGCGGTGGGCATTTAACGTGCCTTGAATACGCACTAGAGGTGACGTGGAATCATACGCAATAGTGCCCCAAACCATGATGCCGCGTTGTCTAGCGGTAAGGCGCTCCAAAGTTACTGCCGGATTTGACCTTTCTCCACGCCGACGCCACACTCGTCTGCGGTGACTATCACTGACAGAACAGAAGCGTGACTCATCGGAGAACACGACGTTCTGCCATTCCCTCATCCAAGTCGCTCTAGCCCGGCACCATGCCAGGCGTGCACGTCTATGCTGTGGAGTCAATGGTAGTCTTCTGAGCGGACGCCGGGAGTGCAGGCCTCCTTCAACCAATCGACGTGAAATTGTTCTGGTCGATATTGGAACAGCCAGGGTGTCTTGCACATGCTGAAGAACGGCGGTTGACGAGGCGTGCGGGGCTGCCACCGCTTGGCGGCGGATGCGCCGATCCTCGCGTGCTGACGTCACTCGGGCTGCGCCTGGACCCCTCGCACGTGCCACATGTCCCTGCGCCAACCATCTTCGCCACAGGCGCTGCACCGTGGACACATCCCTATGGGTATCGGCTGTGATTTGACGAAGCGACCAACCTGCCCTTCTCAGCCCGATCACCATACCCCTCGTAAAGTCGTCTGTCTGCTGGAAATGCCTCCGTTGACGGCGGCCTGGCATTCTTAGCCTTACACGTGTCCTGTGGCACACGACAACACGTTCTACAATGACTGTCGGCTGAGAAATCACGGTACGAAGTGGGCCATTCGCCAACGCCGTGTCCCATTTATCGTTCGCTACGTGCGCAGCACAGCGGCGCATTTCACATCATGAGCATACCTCAGTGACGTCAGTCTACCCTGCAATTGGCATAAAGTTCTGACCACTCCTTCTTGGTGTTGCATTTGCTCTGTCAGTCAGTGTAATTGAAATTGTGATACTGTACAGTAAGTTTGACAGTGTTACACTTTGTTGTGTGAAGAGAGGATATTTTAATCTTAACGAGATGTAGGCCTATTATTAACAAAATCTGTCTTCTGTGTTTTGTATATGAATACTGTTTTCATAATTAAGGGGACCCGGGATGGAGATTGAGGGACACAAAATCAGTTTTCTTATTTTTAATCTAAAATTAACGTTGGAATCCTGCCTTTAAAATGATATATAAATTACTTTTGTATGATAAATTTAGGTATTTTGTTAAAATATTTAAAATAGGTCATGCATGAAAAGTAGTCAGCTGGTAGCCATTATGGCCGACAACGTTTCACTGTGAGTGTTTCAAATGTAGCACTTCTGTAATGAAGTCGGTGGTTTGATAACTGGAGAACAGAATACAACCATCCACAGAGTCTATCTCTTTCGGTGATGAAAATAATAAAGCCAGTTTTTGTGGGACTTAGCACACCCTGCTCTGCTGAAAAAGTATCTGCACAGACGGACACAAAATCCAAATGAGAGTTTAAACAATTTCATTTCATCTGGATTTTTATTCCTAAGACATTGTTTGTGGTTATCCATACCCTATACTTCGGAGTATTTGATGAAATGGCAACATTCAATGAAGGAAATGTAGCTTTGTAAAATCTAGAATTGGGTACTAACCAAAAGTGCCAGAGTTTAACCAGGGAAGCCAGGAAACGACAGAACTGCCTGGACCTGTTTGAAGTGGGGAAGGATGACCCAAGTTATGGAGCAGGCCTATTTTGATACTCCAACTTTGAAGGCTTGAAGTTTACTTTTTTTATTATTGAATGTACCTTTCCTCACCTTCTACTAAATGTAGGAGCTTGAAACTTTCACAGTTTATTTATTCCAGTGTTCTACATATACTAAAGGTCTGTAATTGTTTGATTTCAAATGTCGAGTCACTTTAATGAAAATTATATTCTGTAAACTTTATATTTTTTGACACTTCAAAAAATATACATTTATTAAATCTGAGGCACATATTTATTGCATACGCTTCAGTAGCTAGTCAAGGTACATATCCTAAACAAAGAAAAATTTCATACGTTTGTCATGGATAGTTTTTGAGAAGAGGTACATCAAACATTGATAATTTAGCATATTAAGGACAGGGTATTCCGGGTCCCCATAAATTATTAGGCTACACATGTTTATTTTAAACTCTTACAAGACCTATTGTACACAATAATTTTATTGACCATTAAATATAGTATTAACATTATTAACATAATTTCTTATGTATTTTCTTTGCACCTCCAGTGGTTCTCTAGGAAATTATGCTACAACGCGTTAAAGCACGCATCCAGAGCTTCTGAAACTAATCAACAATACATTGACCGATTGTTGTTAGCTGAAGCTTGCTCTGTATTTCTCCACTAGATGACAGCAGGGAAAAGCTCTCATTTACCGAGAGATGTTAAAATCTCTTAAGGTATTTTATCACCCCCACCCCCTTCCCGGCCACTTTGCTGATAACGTAATAATTTTAAAATGCTGTTTTTCTGTGTGAGACGTGGTATAAAATGTAATTTGTGGGTCGTGTTGAGGCTGACGGCTCTGAAATTGACGACCTTCTTCCGTAACGGCAAACTTGCATCTACCTTGTCATTGTTTAGGTCAGGTGAGACAATCAATCACAGTTATGTCACGGCCCTCCCTTATCGCTAGTAGAGCTTGGTTGTCTCGCAGGCCACTGTGGAAGAAATAATTAAATGCTGCTGGCTTCGGTGATTAGCAGATTACTTACACTTCCGGTTGCTGTTATGTTTCTATTGTAACGCCTCCCAATTAATACAAAGACCTTGCGTGAAGGCAAATAAAATGATAATTGGTTTCTTTTCGCTAACTCGTTTAACTGCTCCCCCAAACAAAGAAATTAATTTTGATCCTCAAATCGTACAAGGATAGTTCAGAAAGTAAACTGTTGAGAAGGGATAAGAAAGGTGGTGACTGTTGTTTTAAATTAATCCTTTAACGTTCGTACCGGGCGAGTTGGCCGTGCGTGTAGAGACGCGCGGCTGTGAGCTTGCATCCGGGAGATAGTAGGTTCGAATCCCACTATCGGCAGCCCTGAAGATGGTTTTCCGTGGTTTCCCATTTTCACACCAGGCAAATGCTGGGGCTGTACCTTAATTAAGACCACGGCCGCTTCCTTCCAACTCCTAGGCCTTTCCTATCCCATCGTCGTCATAAGACCTATCTGCGTCGGTGCGACGTAAAGCCCCTAGCAAAAAAAAAAAAAAAAAGTTCGTATGTTTCTTCAGCCGGTATCAGTGCGAGCGGAAAGTCTTTGAAACCAGGTTGTACCCCTTCTCCAACCTTGCTATCGCGTCTGGTGGGCTTCTTCAAAACAAGCGTTGTTGCCAAATCTTTTTACTCCTCCACGATTTCAGTGTACCTTGGTATCTAACTCAGTATGCATGTGTGTTAGTTCTTTTTGCTGCTTTTATAACTTTTTACATAACTGTGTCTATTTTGCAGTGATTTTAAAACACATGCACGGAAAATGAGCTTGACAACAACGTAATATTAGAAGCCCAGGCACGCGCTGTTAGTGGATTATAAGGGTATAAGGGACAAAAGCGAGTGTTCAGCTACAACTCAAAGGCTGCCTGCTTCGGGAGATAGTAGGTTCGAATCCCACTGTCGGCAGCCCTGAAAATGGTTTTCCGTGGTTTCCCATTTTCACACCAGGCAAATGCTGGGGCTGTACCTTAATTAAGGCCACGGCCGCTTCCTTCCCACTACTAGCCCTTTCCTGTCCCATCGTCGCCAAAAGACCTATCTGTGTCGGTGCGACGTAAAGCAACTAGCAAAAAAAAAGGCTGCCTGCGAGGAATCCAATGGGCGTCGCTACTATATGTTCGGACATAGCGTTCTCCTCTTGTACTCCCGATTCGGAACTCTTCCGACATACGCTTATTCTAAGAATAGCTTTCCTTAACACCAGTATTTCGTCGACCGAGCGTGCTGGCCGTGTGGTTAGGGTCGGGTAGCTGTGAGGTTGCATTTGGAAGATGGTGGGTTCAAATCCTACCGTCGGTAGACCTGTAGATGGTTTCCGTGGTTTTCCATTTTCACACCAGGCAAATGCAGGGGCTGTACCTCTTTAAGGCCATGGCCGCTACCTGCCCAATCCTAGCCCTTTCCCACCCTTACGTCCCCGTTAAACCAATAGCAAAACAAAGTATTTCGTCGTTGCGCCTGCAAAATTGGCTATTTGACGATGTTGTGAGAGAAATACTGACCCGCAACACATTAAGAATGACAATTATTTGGCACAACTCATTCAGTAGAGCATCCGTGGCTCAGACGGCAGCGCGTCGGCCTCTCACCGCTGGATACCGTGGTTCAAATCCCGGTCACACCATGTGAGATTTGTGCTGGACAAAGCGGAGGCAGGACAGGCTTTTCTCCGGGTACTCCGGTTTTCCCTGTCATCTTTCATTCCTGCAACACTCTCTATTATCATTTCGTAGCATTTACCAGTCATTAATATCACCTTGGGACTGGCGACCCCATTGTAATAATAGCCTATATGGTTCATTCATTACTTCCCTGACCCAGTCAAAGACTGGAAAACTGGTTGTGGGTTTTCATTTTCAACTCACTCAGTATTGAGCCGTATGTTCTCTAAGCTGAAATATTTCACATAGTTTTTCTTCACAGGCACAAAGAAGATTTTAGTTTTTAGTAACTCTTGGACAGTCGAAAACAATGAGAAAGTCCATGCCCATACCCCAGTCGTCGTAGGTCAAGACGGAGGCAAACCACTTCACATTAGCTTAAGGGTGTCAAGAAAGTATTTTAAGTATGCGACTCTTTGGATTGATGGTCAGCATAGCGATTCAGAAGGTCCCGGGTTCGATTCCCGATTGGACCAGGAGTTTAGCATTAGTTCGGGGACTCGGAATATATACTCACAACACATCGACTAATAATTATCACAGAAACACGCAACAGTTACATCTTTCCACACAGCGTAGGGGTCATAAAGGGCATCTGGTCATAAATCTGGGACAAGCCATGTATAGAGCCGATCTTAAGTAATCTGGAAAAGGCCAAGAAGAAAAAGAAGATGAAGAAGAAGAAGAAGAAAGCGTTGTAGTCGTTTAAGAAATATGTGAGACACGTAAGTGAAGAATTTTAGTAGATTAATCCTGATTACGGTGCATGGGCGCCCGCAGGATCTTTTCCAGGTGGGGGCACATTAACAATTTTCTTGAATATAAAAACCAATACAACGTCAGCAACATTAAATTGTTTACAGAAACTTCCAGTTATAACATATGCTAGATGACTGTCAGTAATTTCAGTTTATGAAATAATCTGGTGTGACAATAAACAATTGAACATCAACATCTTTAGAATTCCAGGGGGGGGGGGCAAGTGCCCCCTCTTGCCCCCCCCTTGCGGGCGCCCATGTTACGGTGTCATATTACGAGTCAGTCGATGGGGAATATGATTGTGGGTTCGATTCTGATACAGTTCTTTCATTTTCGAAGGTTGTTCAGTGCTTCAGCATTCTATCACTAGCTTCACTGGTGCAGAAAAGAAGTCCTGTGGGATTAAATAGGAGATAGGAATAAGGAAAGAGAGAGAACTAAAAGCAGTCTAAATGTGAAGGAAACAGATAGACGAGTAAAATTAAAAACGAGAGTCATATCAACATCGTGATGAATGGAACGCATTAAGTACCGGATAAATGAACTTCAAGTCTGTCATTGAACAAGCCCACAAGCCGGAAACTGAATCATATCTACAGTAATATCTGCTTCTCAGAAAGGTAAATGGTTACCGAGGAAATTGCCACTTTATTACTGGCGTGTACGGTGGCCGGTGGTACGTATGGGTACAGCCAGTTTATGAAGTCGTTGTGGGGACTGCTTGCGTAAGGCACTTTTAAACTCTTTTCACTACGTGACAAGAAACGTGTTTCAATTCAAATCTAAACAACAGAATGCCATCCCTTCTTCTTCTGAGTAAATCCTCAACCATGTTCTAGAGGTACAATGTATGTTTCTTTGTCTGCCTGTTGTCCATTCTGTGTAGCTGACCGTAGAATATTAATCGGTTTTTTTTCCTAATTGTGTCTGTGATTTTCTTCTTTGACTTGCAAAATTTCCTGTGATTTCTTTTTCCGTCCATATTCCATCTTCGTATGCTGGTCCTAGGACTTTTCTGAGAAATGTCATCTCTTGTTTTCGATGTTTTATATTGTGACCAGCCGCCAGTCATTAGGGTTTTGGATGCATACATTCCATCTGGTTTAGTGACTGTGTTACAGTCGTAAATTTGCATTTCTTTCTTTCCCCCGTTAGGGTCTACTGTGGGTCACGTTAAGCATCATTCAATTCTGGTTCTTCTTTTTTCGGTCAGCCCAGGATTTCTTCATGCATTCGGAATGGGCTCGTTACGTTCTTGCGACTGTTGCCGGTCCGTTTTCTATTCGTGTGGTTGATCGTTTGATCTCGGAATCCGGTAATAGTGCTGATGGTCTTCCTATAATAATGCCCGGCTCCGTAGTTAAACGGTTAGCGTGCTGGCCTTTGGGAACAGGGGTCTCGGGTTCGATTCCCCGCAGGGTCGGGAATTTTAACCATCATTGGTTTATTTCCTTGGCACGGGGGCTGGGTGTATGTGTTGTCTTCATCATTATTTCACCCTCATCACGACGCGCAGGTCGCCTGCGGGAGTCAAATCAAAAGACCTGCACCTGGCGAGCGAGACGAACCCGTCCTGGGATCTCCCAGCACTAAAAACCATACGCCATTTCATTTCATTTCCTATAATAATGTATATTATATACTGCATCCTGTGGTACCTGTATGTTATTTTCCTCAATGTCCTCCTTTACTCCTTTAAGCCAGTGAATGTGTCTCTTCCTCTTCTTCATGTATTCCAGAATTCTCTTTGCTGTTCTCTCTCGTGGCATTTTTTAAAGTGTTCGTAGAAACAAAGGATTCTCTTTTTAAATGATATTGTCATTTTATCTTTTTGTATAATTCCGCATTTGGTGGCAGTCGAAATTCTTATCCCACTTTCCTAGGCCCTAGTATTTTCCTCAAGATCATTCTCTCTTTCTCTGTTTTCTAGTAAAGCATTCCTGTGCATTTATTATTATTATTATTATTATTATTTCCTTGTTGTTTTCTCTTCCATTCTTCCTAGTATTCCTTCATCATTGCACTATGCTTTATTATTCTCTCCTCAGACCACGTTGGACCGGGTTTCCCTTTCATTCTTCCTTGGAATCCTTCCATTCGCAAAAAAAATATTTTTAAACATCTCTCTTTCTATAGTTTCCTCTTATTGTATTTCTTTCTAAATCTTTCTTGACCTCTTGTATCACCCTCATTGTTGACTTTTTCTCCCAAAGGTACTTGAATACTTGCTTTGTCAATCTATTATCATCCATTCTACAGATATATCCAAGAAACAGTAATCTTCTTGTTATGGTTTCTGTTATAGTTTCCTCTTCTTCTTCTTCTTCTTCTTCTTCTTCTTCTTCTTCTTCTTCTTCTTCTTCTTTATCAGTTTACCCTCCAGGGTCGGTTTTTCCCTCGGACTCAGCGATGGATCCCACCTCTACCGCCTCAAGGGCAGTGTACTGGAGCTTCAGACTCTGGGTCGGGGGATACAACTGGGGAGGATGACCAATACCTCGCCCAGGTGGCCTAACCTGCTATGCTGAACAGGGGCCTTGCGGGGTGGGATGGGAAGATTGGAAGGGATAGACAAGGAAGAGGGAAGGAAGCTACCGTGGCCTTAAGTTAGGTACCATCCCGGCATTTGCCTGGAGGAGAAGTGGGAAACCACGGAAAACCACTTCGAGGATGTCTGAGGTGGGAATCGAAACCACCTCTACTCAGTTGACCTCCCGAGGCTGAGTGGACCCCGTTCCAGCCCTCGTACCACTTTTCAAATTTCGAACCCGGGCATCCGGGGGTGGCAGCTAATCACACTAACCACTACACCACAGAGGCCTTTATAGCCTGGATGAATTTATTAAATGCAATTAAATGCATCGCTCACCCCTCGACCCTATAAAAATTATTTGTCTTTTTTCTCCCCGATTTGCCTTACACTTCAATGATGAGGTTTTTCATGTGGTTAGTTTACCTCTGATTCTGTACAAACCAAAAATACCTCCTGTAAACCCCCCGCCCCCTTTAGTTCATAAAAATAATTTGTAACTTAGTTTCTTCCGCTTTTTGCCTTGAACTTAAACACTGAACTTCACAAATTTATGTGCCGCCGTTTTCCCGTGATGGTGTTGAGCAGAGCCGTTCGACATGGCAAGCCTGTTGTCATAAGAGCAATACTGTTTTATCTTTCTTTTTTCTTTTTTTGCTAGGGGTTTACGTCACACCGACACAGATAGGTCTTACAGCGACAATGGGATAGGAAAGGCCTGGGAGTTGGAAGGAAGCGGCCGTTTCCTTAATTAAGGTACAGCCAGTGTTGCCAACTCAGCGGTATTTCCGCCAAATTTGGCGGATTTTTACATGGAACAGCGGATAAATTTTCCATTTAGCGGACAGCAGATTTTTTGACGGATTTTCAAACTTCTTTTAGCGATTTTCAGCGGTAACAATATCAACTTTCATCACCAGGAGAAAAAAAAAAGAACTTAGTACGGTATAATAGTCTACTTACTCCCGTTGTATGTAACTTATGTTGCGTATTACTACTCGTTTTGTAGACCAGCTCTGGCCCACAGCCTCAGTCAGAATTGTTACAATCGTTAGTATACTCATGATAAACCGGGTAGTGCCGTGTTTGATTAACGTGTTTCTTTTGACATGAGGTTCTTTTTGGTACGTCAATATGTCGAAAGAAGAGGTTAGAAAGTAGTCAGATATTTCGTAAAGAGTGGTTAAATAAATAGTTAAATTTTAAAAGACTAGTTGATTGAGTTTCCCAGTGATCCCAAATACGGACGGCGAAATGCGAAATTGTTTGACATTACTTCTTTCCGCACTTATTGAAAACAATGACAACAGTAACGGAAGTGAAAATAACTTTCAGAAATAAATTTGAACATTTCCGTATGTACTTAACTGCTGTGAACTGCCAGCATATATTAAAAAAAAAGAAAAGAATAGTACAATGTGGCTTCATATGAAACCACAGGACCTCAACCCAGCACGTATACTTCAGAGCATATAGTGCGGGGAGGAGAAGATGATGAACTCCTGTTCTGAAACGGGCGAGTGTTGAATTAATCTCTTTTATTAAAACAGCTGTTATATGCTATATTGCTTCAGTTTAAAATTTAGTGGAATTTAGCGGATTTTCAACTAAAATTTAGCGGTGAAAAGATTTATGGATTGGCAACACTGGGTACAGCCCCAGCATTTGCCTGGTGTGAAAAAGGGGAAACCACGGAAAACCATCTTCAGGGCTGCCGACAGTGGGATTCGAGGCCACTATCTCCCGGATGCGAGCTCACAGCCGCGTGCCTCTACAATACTGTTTTCTTAATATGGAATGAGCTTATAAACTATAGTTCAAAACTAGACATTCACTTACGTTTCACCACTGTAGTCTAGTGCCTTATTTTAAGATTTTTAGATAAGCATTTCTTGTAAAAGTTCTTAATGATGCCATACGCTGTTTCCGTCTTATTATTATTATCATTATCATCATCATCATAATCTGTTTACCCTCCAGGTTCGGCTTTTCCCTCGGACTCAGCGAGGGATCCCACCTCTACCGCCTCAAGGGCAGTGTCCTGGAGCTTCAGACTCTTGGTCGGGGGATACAACTGGGGAGTATGACCAGTACCTCGCCCAGGCGGCCTCACCTGCTATGCTGAACAGGGGCATTGTGGAGGGATGGGAAGATTGGAAGGGATAGGCAAGGAAGAAGGAAGGAAGCGGCCGTGGCCTTAAGTTAGGTACCATCCCGGCATTCGCCTGGAGGAGAAGTGGGAAACCACGGAAAACCACTTCCAGGATGGCTGAGGTGGGAATCGAACCCACCTCTACTCAGTTGACCTCCCGAGGCTGAGAGGACCCCGTTCCAGCCCTCGTACCACTTTTCAAATTTCGTGGCAGAGCCGGGAATCGAACCCGGGCCTCCGGGGATGGCAGAAAATCACGCTAACCACTACACCACAGAGGCGGACTATTTTACGAGCTTGTCTGCTTGTCTGTTGCTCATTATCGGCCAGTGGTTTGCATTGCCAATCTCTTTTTGAAGTTTCAAATAACACAGTGCAGAGTGTGGAGCTGTTCTGTTTCCTGGTATTGCGATAGCAGGAGGGGCGTAGAGGATGTGGACGCCCCCCTCACAGAGAGATCAGATGTAGCTTTATCAGCTTGGGCGGAACACACCGGGTATGACCGATAATAACAGCACCAGCATACAGCAAGCACAAATCCCTGCCTCTTTATTGTAAAGAAACGTTGGACCGAAAACATTTTGTCCATGGTCTTATCTACGATTTAGAACTGGCGATGTTCGTTAACGTTACTACCTGATAATAATAATCAGGCCGCAGTTCCTGTAATACTGAAGAACAGATTCCCAAAACGGGAACATAAGTTGTCTGAAGTTGTTTGTATTTATTGTATAAATGTATATGTTGTAATTATTTCTGTTGTAAATAGTTGTAGATGAAAAATGAAATGAAATGTCGTATGGCATTTAGTGCGGGGATATCCCAGGACGGGTTCGGCTCGCCAGGTGCACGTCTTTCTATTTGACTCCCGTTGGCGACCTGCGCGTCGTGATGAGAATGAAATGATAATGAAGACAACACATACGCCCAGCCCCCCTGCTGTAGGAATTAACCAATTAAGGTTAAAATCCCCGACTCGTCCGGGAATCGAACCCGGGACCCTCTGAACCGAAGGCCAGTACGCTGACCGTTCAGCCAACGAGTCGGACAATATTTTGTAGATATATGTACCCGTAGTTTCATAATCAAGAGGGTGACTCCTAGCTTAGGCCGAGTCAGCCCATTATGTTACCGGCACAAGCCGAGCCTTCCTAAATTGATACAAATAATAATAATAATAATAATAATAATAATAATAATAATAATAATAATAATAATAATAATAATAATAATAATAATACCGGGCGAGTTGGCCGTGCGCATAGAGGCGCGCGGCTGTGAGCTTGCATCCGGGAGATAGTAGGTTCGAATCCCACTATCGGCAGCCCTGAAGATGGTTTTCCGTGGTTTCCCATTTTCACACCAGGCAAATGCTGGGGCTATACCTTAATTAAGGCCACGGCCGCTTCCTTCCAACTCCTAGGCCTTTCCTATCCCATCGTCGCCATAAGACCTATCTGTGTCGGTGCGAAGTAAAGCCCCTAGCAAATAATAATAATAATAATAATAATAATAATAATAATAATAATAATAATAATAATGTATGTTCAGTCCTCAGCCCGAAGACTGGTTGGATCCTCAACAGCTCCACCATCAGCTGTAACAGATTACCTAGGCATCACTGAAGAGGCGTACTAGGGAAATGAGGAGTTAGGTAGTTTCCCGTCGCTTTCCTCACTCAGCCAGGTTGCTATTACATATCAGTCTGCCAAGCCCACTGAAGTGCATGCAAGAACCGACCCTATGAGCCACATTTTCACACCATCCATAGCAGGGACTGGCTGCATAAGAAATGGCATTTCTAGCATCGCTCATACCTCAGTCACTTTCATATTGCCAAAGCCAAGGATGAGACTGAGACAGATCAACGAAACTAACAAACTTGCTCTAGCCCATTCCAGAAGACATAGTGCACTTTAAACACGTCTCGCCTGGAAAAGCGAATAATAATAATAATAATAATAATAATAATAATAATAATAATAATAATAATAATAATAATAATAATAATAATAATAATAATTGAATAATAATGGCATGTGGCCTCCGAAGAGGCCTGGTTCCGGTCTTTCGAGTTGACGCCCTATAGACGACCTGCACGTCTGTCAGAATGGGGCTTTATCTAAGATTAATTCTAACAAAACACCCGCACTCGTGCTATAAAAATTAATGCTATAAGAATTAACTAATGCCAGATAAAATCCACGACCCGACGGGAATCGAACCCAGGACCCGTTCGACCAAAGCCAGCATGCTAACCGTTTAGCCATCTCGTGTCCTCATAATGAGGTAGTGCAGCTCTTTATATAGGCACACCCCCAAGGGAAGTGAACTACATGTGCTATTTTAACCATATAACAACCATTCTGCCATTCTTATAGCCTCCGTGGCTCAGGCGGCAGTAAGCCAGCCTCTCACCGCTGGGTTCCGTGGTTCTAATCCCGGTCACTCCATGTGAGATTTGTGCTGGACAAAGCGGAGGTGGGACCGGTTTTTCTCCGGATACTCCGGTTTTCCCTGTCATCTTTCATTCCAGCAACACTCTCCACTATCATTTCATTTCATCTGTCAGCCATTAATCATTGCCCCAGAGGAGTGCGACAGGTTTCGGTAGCTGGCACAATTCCTATCCTCGCCGCTAGATGGGGCTTCATTCATTCCATTCCTGACCTGGTCGAAAGACTGGAAACAGGCTGTGGATTTTCATTTTCTACCATTCTTAAATCTCTGACTGTACCGGAGATCGAACCCAGGCCTTCGAGGACGGCAGATAATATTACAAATCGTTAAGCTACGGATGTGGATTTGTATTTGCCTGATGTGAAAATAGGAAACCACAGAAACCGTATTCAGGTCTGCCAACAGTGGGGTTCGAACCCACTATTTCCCGAATGCAAACTGTCATCCAAACCGCGAAGCCACTCGCTCGCTGAAATAGATATCGTATGTGTCAAGGTAGAGTACAGATATGTGTGTTTACGTTATCGGCGCGAAGGAAAATTGTAGGCCGTACTAAAAACCAAAGGACAAATTGCCGGTTGAGGTAGCTCGGGTGGTAGAGCACTGGCCTTCTGAGCTGAAGTTGGCGGTGTTCGATCCCGGCCTAGTCCGCTGGTATATGAAGGTGTTCAAATACGTCAAATATATTATTTTCTCAAAAATTTATAGTCTCAATTTTGGGTCCCTGGTTTGCCGTATTTTTATATTGGGTTTCGGACCATTTTCTTTCGAGAATATAAGGCGTCAAATGCGCTACCTTTGGACATCTTAACCACATTCGTATGCTTTTTGGTTGCGTGTTTATTAACCGCAAATCAAATCATACACCTCAAAATTGTCACTTTAGGACACCCCCCCCCCCTGGTCAATCAGACCAAACAACCCATATACCTTAAAGCTCCACATATCCAGTCAAAAGGTACCTCAACCAAGCCTCAACCTCTCAGATCGGATCCTAAGTGACGGAGGTATAAAACCCGAATATGGGCAAATGAGTTTTCGAATGTAGTCTGATTTTGTAGACGTCTCGTCAAAGAAAAAAGTAAATCAATTTTTGACTTAATTTTGACTTAATTTGTAAGTCTTTGATAGTTTATAATTCCTTGGCTACCGATCGTAACTGGAAAAGAGACAATGCATGATAATTGACTGAACCGATTACATGTGCCTCAGAGCATATAGGTACCAGAGTTAATGAATCTGAAATCACGCGAAGTAGCAAGATGCTATTTGAAAGGTAATTAATGAGAGTACGAACGGCTCTGATTTCAAGACGAAAACCAATTTGAACAGTTTATAATGAAAACATGATTAAAGAAGCACACTAATTTTGAAAACATACGCAATGAAGATCTGAGTTTCAGATAAACTGTTCCCAGTATAGTGTAGAGAACCAAGTATTAAATAGTAGAAAAATTGCACAAGTTGATGTGCCTTCAGCTCCGGAGTGAGCATAGCTGAGTTTGAGTCAGATGAACATATGTTTTCTTTTTCTTCTTCTTCGGCCTATAGAGACGGACGGTATGCCACATCTGATTTAAGTACCCCCTAAAGACAATTTCAAGAAATATTCCTGCATCACGAGTGGTATTAATATTTATATAATTATTTAGGCATTGAATATCCAGTTCCTAAGTGCACGACGTGTTATGTGTTGATATGAGAGAAGGGGGAGACAAAAACGAGGAGACGAAGAGGATAAAAATCATATGCGCCAAGAAAGCTGTGTAGTGGCATATTTACCAAAATTGTTTGTCACGTGGTTACTAGTAATGTAGGGAAGAAATAATAATAATAATAATAATAATAATAATAATAATAATAATAATAATAATAATAATAATAATAATAATAATAATTGTACCGAAGGTACACCCGCCCCGTACTTAAGATATTGGCCAATAGAAAATTTTGTATATTTATTTTTCATCCAATCAACAGTGTCTGATATTTATTTAATCAACCAATAAGAATTGGGGGGTGTCGGGCCTTACCCCATAGTTTTCTGAAACTTTTCCCTCGGGTATAAAAGCTGGCACATTTTCGGACCAGGTTGTCTTATTGATCGTTCCAGTCTACTCAGTGTGTGTTTATGAAGGAGGCGGAGGCGCTCGTCCATCTTCGAGAGAAGTCTACCAGCTCAAGGTAATGGCAGTTGTGGCTTAATTAAGGGACAGTCTTTGAAAGCTAGCTGGAGAGGAAGGTTTCCAGTCTTTAATAATGTAACTGTAATTTTCTAAAATGTAATTTTCAAACTTTAAATGTAAATTTCAAACAAGCCGAAGGAACTTAGCCGAAATCAGGGAATAGAGAGTGAGCTACCCTCTCGTGTTCCCTATCAACTTGATTTTGAGGTGACTATGATTTTGTAACCTTTTTCAGTATGTAATCTTTGTAACTTAAATATTTTCTCCATCTAGTCACCTCAGTAGTATAGGCTTAGCCTCTGTAACTTCGGGCCATAAGCCCAAATAGGGTTTTAAGCTTTTCATTCCAATTTTCAAGGAGCGCAAGTGTCCGCCTACCCGCCATTTTGTTTTTGGGCCAGTAACTTTAACCTGTTGTTTTTCACAAAGGTCTGGTAGAATGGGTACTCGATACCCTTGTTAAACTCTTTTCATTCTTTTCGTGTAAATATGTTAGACTGTTGAGCTTTTGAAAATAGTGAATACGGTTCTATTTTGTAAACTGTAGGTTGTGCCTTTGATAGGCCTGGACATTTCTGGAAATAGGTTCCTAAGTTGTAAATTTTATAGAATAAGGGCGCTCTTTCTATTAATGTAATGGTTGAATGTTGCCTTTGGAAGGCTGTAATATTATTAAGGTTCGGAAAGTAGTCTCCTAGATAAACTTGTAGAGCGAAGATGTTCTTACTAATGGTGTAAAAGAAATTGGGAGGTTCGTCTCCTTGATTATGGATGGAATGGAGCAGTTGTGATCAAGTAACATTTGTAAAGTGGGAACTTTAAGCTCAGATTGTTAATTGGAAATATCTGTTCATTATTCTGATTTTTCCAACATTGTACCTAAGCTAACGAGCCAGTTTTGTACCTGAATTGTTGCTTTCTTAGCAGAGTGTAAAGTTTAAAATTTGAAAAGAAACCAGAAGATAGGAGAGAAAGGAATATAGCTCTAATGTTAAAGTTTGAAATTAATCTTCTGATTGCCTTATATCGACCCATTCATGCCCGCACATTTTTTCACCTCTATGATCTACACGAAGCCGGTAATAATAATAATAATAATAATAATAATAATAATAATAATAATAATAATAATAATAATAATAATAATAATAATAATAATAATAATAATAATAACTGGATGAAAGAAGTGAGGGAGGAATGGAAAAATTGGCATAACGGAAAAATTCACAGTACAGGATTAGATCCAGTTACTGGCAGTAGGTCACAAATGGACTGATAGTGCTAGTGGTGGTTTCTGCCTTAACCATCTATATATTAAAAATATTTATGAAAACTGAAATTAGTCAGTCCGGCCATTCTATCCGGTCGATTTCCTTCATTCTTTCTTTAACTGAAAGGTATTCATGCACAGATTTGTCATCGGGTACTATAAATCACTTAACTTCCGCCTTCCTCAAATTATTTGACTTTTTCAATTTTTTTTGTCTGTTTGAAGCAATCATATCTTTGGTTCTAATTGAGATACGGAGTTCGTTTTGACCTAAGAACACTCAGTGGATCAAGATCTTTCATTTCAGCTCTTAACTATTCAGATTGGTTGATTATGAGGAAAGTTATGAGTGCACATTCAATTTGACGTCTCATTTCTTCAACATTTTTTCTCATTGAATCAATCATATCTTTCGTTCTAATTGAGGTACGCAGTTCCTTTTGTTCTAAAACACTCAGTGGATCAAGCACTTTCTTTTGAGGTAATAACTCCTTAAATTTCTAGATTCTGAGAAAAGTTATGAGTACATTTGTCTCCATGACGAAGATCTTTGAAGGACTTTTCAACAGTTCGGCGCGTGGTGTTTTTCCATGGAACGTTTAATTCAATTTCCTTGTGTGATGTATTTTCAAGTGTTTTGTTGACATAATATTACATTCTATTACCACAGCAGATCATGTGCTTTATTACATTAACTCGAAACTTTGCAAATACATTCGTGAGGATAGTAACGAACAACACCATACTTTGTACATTGCGGGCGGAGCCAGCGGGAAACTGCTAGTCCTCTATTAACACCAATCAGAAAGAAAACGAAAGGGGTCTGACACTTCGAAACATGAAGGTATCGGTCAAACAAAGACATGAGTCACGAAGAGCGTGTAAATGAAAGACTCCGTAGGCCTCATAATCTTAATATCGTCAGGGTCGAAAAAGAACAAGTGTTGACCAAGAAAGGTCGGATAGAAAAGATGATATTGAAGAGCCTGAGACAAGTAAGTGAAGCAGTGGTAGACTCAGCTAGGGGAACCATGGTCGCCAAGCCACGCTTCCAAGTTGAGAGCCCCTGGGCCCCCTTTAGTCACCTCCTACGACAGGCAGCGGATACCTTAGATGTTATTCTACCGACCCCACTCACAAGGACAAATAGACTGACATTAGGATCAAGATTCAGATCACGGAAACATAGAGAAACAGGAGAAGCAAGAGGATGAAGAGGTACTGAGAAGAACGAAGATGCGCTGAACAAGTCACTCGTGATCCTAAGGGGTCGTAACGAACGAAATAAATAAATAAATAAATAAATAAATAAATAAATAAATAAATAAATAAATAAATAAATAAATAAATAAATAAATAATACACTAAGGGCTGTATTGCTGTAGACCAGAGGTCCTCAAACTTCTATAAGATTGTACCCCTCATTCATGACTAAAGATTCAATGTACCCCCACGAAAAAATCCTGAAATGATAGATTTAAAAACTATGAGTACGGTATTTGCCTAATTATTAAGGCAGTTTTAATTGATTGAAAAGCGTTAAATTAAATGCACAGGATAAGTAAGACAAGATCATGAAATGAAATACAATTTTTATAACAAATCACAAGAATGTAGTACGTAGTTTCTGTCTGCATCATTCTTTCTTAATCTGTGACCCTGCCGGGCTGGTTTTCCCTCGGGCTCAGTGAAGGATCCTGCCTTTACCGCCTCAAGGGCAGCGTCCTGGAGCGTGAGACTTTGGGTCGTTGGGGTACAACTGAAGAGGAGAATCAGTACATCGTCCAGGTGGCGTCGCCTGCTATGCTGAACAGGGGTCTTGTAGGGGATGGGAAGATTGGAAGGGATAGACAAGGAAGAGGGAAGGAAGCAGCCATGGCTTTAAGTTAGGTACTACCCCGGCATTTACCTGGAGGAGAAGTGGGAAACCACGGAGAACCATTTGTAGGATGGCTGAGGTGGGAATCGAACCCCCCTCTACTCAGTTGACCTCCCTAGCCTGAGTGGACCCCGTTCCAGCCCTCGTACCACTTTTCAAATTTCGTGGCAGAACCGGGAATCTAACCTGGGCCTCCGGGCGTGGCAGCTGATCACATTAACCACTAATACGTAGTTTCTGTCTGCATCAAGTATTCTTTCTTAATCTGTGACCTTCCAGTCTTGGTTTTCCCTTGCCATCCCACCACAAGGCCTGTTCAGCATAGCAGGTGAGGCCGCCTGGGCGAGGTACTGCTCCTCCTCTCCAGTTGTATCCCAGATCCAAAGTCTCACGCTACAGGACACTGCCCTTGAGACGATGGAGGTGGGATCCCTCACTGAGTCCGAGGCAAAAACCAACGCTGGACAGTAAAGGGGTAAAGAAAGAAATAATACTGTTATTTGGTTTAAGTCCTACTCACTACTTTTTACGGTTTACAGAGACGCCGCGGTGCCCCAATTTTGTACGGCAGGGGTTCTTTTACTTGCCCGTAAATGGACCGACAGAAGGCTGGCGTATTTGAGCCGGAATCGAACACGTTATCCCGGAAGATTTGAGGATATTATTATTATTTATTATTATTATTATTACTATTGTTGTTGTTGCTGTTGTTGTTTCGTTGTGCCCATTCATAGAGTGCGTTGGAACTTGTTCATTGGCTTGATGACTTTCCCCTTTCTAATTCTTCCAAAATCTCTTCATAAATTCAGTGTTGCCCCTTCCGTTCTTCTGACCACTTTGTACCAGTTCTGCTGCTAGTTGTCGCCATAAATGTGTGTTTATTTACTGAGGTCTCGAAGGTCCCCTCTTGTTTCCTCCAGCTAATTAATTCTCCTATTTAGGGAACGTATTATATTGAATGGTCCGCCTCTGTGGTGTAGTGGTTAGCGTGATTAGCTGCCACCCCCGGAGGCCCGGGTTCGATTCCCGGCTCTGCCACGAAATTTGAAAAGTGGTATGAGGGCTGGAACGTGGTCCACTCAGCCTCGGGAGGTCAACTGAGTAGAGGTGGGTTCGATTCCCACCTCAGCCATCCTGGAAGTGGTTTTCCGTGGTTTCCCACTTCTCCTCCAGGCGAATGCCGGGATGGTACCTAACATAAGGCCACGGCCGCTTCCTTCCCTCTTCCTTGCCTATCCCTTCCAATCTTCCCATCCCTCCACAAGGCCCCTGTTCAGTATAGCAGGTGAGGCCGCCTGGGCGAGGTACTGGTCATTCTCCCCAGTTGTATCCCCGACCAAGAGTCTGAAGCTCCAGGACACTGCCCTTGAGGCGGTAGAGGTGGGATCCCTCGCTGTGTCCGAGGGAAAAGCCGACCCTGGAGGGTAAACAGATGATGATGATGATGATGATGATGATGATTATATTGAATACTCTTCTTGTGAGTCTATTATTGTCCATCGTAAAAAGTGGCCAAAAATGTAAAACGTCTCATCCGTATAGTATTGTTCACAGTTTGATCCAAATTCCATTTTCTTGTGTGGGGCCGAAAATTTTCCGTTCTTGTTTTTGAATATCTGCAATTTTAGAACGATCTCCTAAAGTTAAAGTGTTGTAATGTTTCTGTTTAGCTTACGTGACAATACTCGTTTAATGTACTGATCCCATGTTAGTCTAAATGCCCTTTGAAGTTCTAAGGCCTTTTTTGTATTGGCAAAACTGTCTACTCCCGAAGAAAGAAATTATTTCTCCAAGACATTTAAAAAAAGGATATCTGTGAAATTGTCCCATAGTCGTTTCAATTTTATTACTATGATTATATTATTTTATGTTTACAATATTAAGTTCACAAGTACAATATCTTACATGTTTAACAGAAATGAACGGCACTGGTACACAATCCAAAATGGGAGTTACACTGTTAGGAAAGGCGGAAATGTTTTAACTTATATGCGACGTACAGGATGAGGGTTTCCGTTTAATGGTGAAATAATACGGAGTGCTTGTCATGGTAGTTATATTTTCCGCGCAGAAGGCTAAGCTGTTTTCCTCCTCAACTTCTGCTCGCAGCAAGAGTAAGCTGACGTTATCTGTTTTCTGTTCTCTTCCTGCCTCGTCGGGCTGCTGTTATCTTGGAAAGCATGCCAGGGTCGAATGTGCTAATGGCAGAACAATGTCCATCATAGACATATTAGGCCTAGACAGGGTCCATCCATCTTACAGTTAACATAGGGCGCTGTATCAAAGGGTTCTACACTGCTCCCGCGCTACAGCGAACATTCTCTAAATACAAATCCTATACAGTAGTAAATTGGGAGATCATACAATTCAAGTAACATTACTACAGAGTGAAATAAAAGACGGTCAATATAAGTTACTACAAAATCATCAGCTTTTGATACTAAATGGCATACCGCTTGTGGAGCGAAGCAGCCTTTCCACCACAAATTTAAAGCTATTAGACGAATTCAACATTTTCAACTCATGGAACGAAGACTGGCAACAAAATTATTGTTTCACAATGCCGAAGCTTGCACTGCTTCCCAGAGAAACCACCTGGTCTTAATCACCCCAGAGCGGTGTTGGACGGACTGGTCGTTGAAGGTGCACAGGTGCTTTGCGTAAGTGGGGACGGGGAATATCCTCATCAAAATGTGAGTGTGGTGCTCAGAAGCAAGCAGTTTAACTATAGTGACCCAGTGCAAAAACCGGGCATCCCGTGGAAACTTTATAATAATTTTCTGACATCGACGGCGGGAGTGTCCGAGGACAATTTCGGCTCGCCAGGTGCAGGTCTTTTGAATTGACTATCGTGGGCGACCTGCGCGTCGTGATGAAGATGAAATGATGATGAAGACGATACATACACCCAGCCCCCGTGCCAGCGAAATTAACAAATTATGGTTACAATTCCCGACCCTGCCGGGAATCTAACCCGCGACCCCTGTAACCAAAGGCCAGCACGCTAACCATTTAGCCAGGGAGCCGGACATTGACGGCGAGGCAGTAGATTACATAAACAATCCAGATGTCTGCGTAATTTTTTGTATATTTAGTGTAGGTTCTTGCATGTTTAACTCTTTGACTGAATGGTCAGCGTACTGCCATTTGTTCACAGGGTCCGGGTTCGATTCACGGTCGGATTGGGGATTTTAATAGCTTCTGGCCCGGAGACTGGGTGTTTGTGTCTATCCCAACACTCTCCACTTCATAGTCAAACAGGTTACGTGAACGATGGTGATCCACGAAATATCACTGTAATATTTGTCACAAATGGAAGATAGTAATTGCTTTTACTCAAATAAAGTCTCAAATCCCAGGTTAATTAAGAAATAATACGAAATATTTTATTTTAGAGAATACATACTTTACTGCCTTACAACAACTATTTCTGCTACGTCGCAGCGCTTCCGTAAGTGTTTTGTTTGTCTAACACTCTCGTCTGTGATGTATTTGCTCACTGAAGTTCTTTGGTGTCGTTTTATTGATTTTTCTCATTCGATGTAATTTGGTGGGTTGTCACTTCATGTGCATTAACTGATTCATTAAACGATTTATCGGTCCAGGGATCATGCTATTTTCCCTTTTAAAATATACATATATATGTATGTATTGGTCCACGGATCATGCTATTTTTCAAGAAAATACCCGCACTCCCATTCATCGGTGCCAGCCCTGGACCTCAAGAAAGAAACAAAAGACGGCGCAAGCAGCGGAATGCAACACCATGGACTCCTATTTACAGCCAGTAAATACGTGTACATATTTCTTGCTAGTAACGACGGTATTTCTTAATCAACCTGGGATATGAGACTTTAGTTGAGTTAATCAATGATTACCTTTCGTTTGTGACAAATATTACAGTGATATTTAGTGGATCACCATCGTTCACGTAACCAGTGTCCGACTCGTTGGCTGAATGGTCAGCGTACCGGCCTTCAGTTCAGAGGGTCCCGGGTTCGATTCCCGGCCGGGTCGGGGATTTTAACCTTAATTGGTTAATTCCAATGGCCCGGGGGCTGGGTGTTTGTGCTGTCCCCAACATCCCTGCAATTCACACACCACACATAACACTATCCTCCACCACAATAACACGCAGTTACCTACACATGGCAGATGCCGCCCACCCTCATCGGAGGGTCTGCCTTACAAGGGCTGCACTCGGCTAGAAATATCCACACGAAATTATTATTACGTAACCAGTCAAACAACACACCACATTATTAACCACCATATAAACACACAATAGGGATTACGTCCCTCCTCATAGGGTTGGCGTCAGGAATGGCATCTAGCCGTAAATCAGAGCCATATACACATGTGCGACGCAGTTCGCATCCGCAAACCCACAGGGGTGGGAAAATTGGTAGAAGAAGAAGAAGAAGAGACCGATTTTGTACTGGCGCGTAAAAGAACTCGTGCTGGACAAAATTTCGGTACATCGGCGTCTCCAAAAACCGTAAAAGTAGTTAGTGGGACGTAAAGCTAACATTATCGAATTTTTTTTTTTTGCTATGGGCTTTACGTTGCACCGACACAGATAGGTCTTATGGCGACGATGGAATAGGAAAGGCCTAGGAGTTGGAAGGAAGCGGCCGTGGCCTTAATTAAGGTACAGCCCCAGCATTTGCCCGGTGTGAAAATGGGAAACCACGGAAAACCATTTTCAGGGCTGCCGATAGTGGGATTCGAACCTACTATCTCCCGGATGCAAGCTCACAGCCGCGCGCCTCTACGCGCACGGCCAATTCGCCCGGTATTATCGAATTTATATTGCAGGAAGTGTGCTTCTGAAATTAAAACAGCGTATGTCGAATCATCATCTCCGATTCGAAACTCGTTGTCGTGTCATGAAGTGTTATGTGTTACAAATGCTACTTTACGTCAAAGGGTGAACAATACAGTGAAAGCTTCGTCAATGAACAACTACCACCATTGTCAGTTAGATCGTTATTATGACGACTGAACAATATTTCGTTAGCGATGCTCGCCGTTGATGGACTTCTTGTTGTTTGATTAAACAGTCCAGAGACTGTTTTGATACAGCGCTCCATGTCACCCTATCCTGTGCTACATTTCTACGAAACTACTACATCTACTCTAATCATGCCTTGGTTTGTCCTACCCTTCTTACCGCCTATACTTGCCTCAAAAACCAACCACCGAGCTCGATAGCTGCAGTCGCTTAAGTGCGGTCAGTATCCAGTATTCGGGAGATAGTAGGTTCGAACCCGACTGTCGGTAGCCCTGAAGATGGTTTCCGTGGTTTCCCACTTTCACACCAGGCAAATGCTGGGGCTGTACCTTAATTAAGGCCACGGTCACTTCCTTCCCACTCCTAGCCCTTTCCTGTCCCATCGTCGCCATAAGACCTGTCTGTGTCGGTGCGACGTAAGAAAACCAATTTGTTAAAAAAATCCAACCAAACAAGTCCTAGGTGTCTTAAGATGTGTCCTGTCATTCTATCTCTCCTTCTGCTCAAATTTTACCAAATCGTTTTCCTCTCATCAATTCGTTTCAGTATCTCTTCATTTGTGATTCGATCTAGCCATCTCACCATCAGCATTCTTCTGAAACACCTCATTTCAAAAGCTTCAGCTCTCTCTTTTTTTTTTTTTTTTTTTGGAACTAGTTATCGTCTATACCAGGGCCTCTCAGGGTGCATGCGCGTGGTGCATGCACTGCGCACGGTGCAAAAGACGACTTCGCTTGGTTGACCAGAGTGCAGACCCCCCACTCCTCTCTCCCTACACCTGTCTCCCCGTTCGGCCTGTCTCCGCGTTCCTCACCTTCACTGCTGTTTTTCCCCCACTGCGAAATGTTTACGTGTGGTGAGCGGAGACGCACAGTTGTATGGGACAAGGTTACCAGTGTCATTAAAAAAATTAAAAAAGTGAATTAGAAATACACATACATGTTTGAGAGGAATGTAAACATAATTTTAAAAAAATTCAGAACCCGTAACCAAAATGAAAATGCTACAGTACTGGAACAAAACTCATTTGTGGATATAGAATGCTCTTCTTCAAGCTGTTTCAACTTCCTTAATTCTTTCTCTCTGACGTCTCCTATGATTCCACAATAATTTTCCGAATGTACTCTGTTGTAGTGTCTTTCAATAGATGATTTTCTTACGCACGTAATTATCGTCCCACAGATTAAGCATTTGGCGTTATCGTCACGACAAACAAACAAAAAAATTTCGAAAGTTCCCAGTTCGATTGAAATGGACTTTCGGAAGTCTTTGCTTTCTTCGAAACAGGTTGCTCCATTATTATGTTGTTGTCGTGCGCTTGTCTATTTCACTGATAAACACGTCGTCTACCACCAAACGCTTCGTCGCTCTCAGCACACTACACCATCCGAGTCAAGCCGAGTTGAGGCGAAGCGTACCGATGCACAGTGCACAGAGCCTATGCACCTCGCTCTGCACGCGTGAGAGTTTGGGCGTTTGAGAGGCCCTGGTCTATACAATGCCACGCTCCAGACGAATGTCTTGAAAAATATCTTTCTAATTCCTATATCAATGTTCGAAGTGAGCAAACTTATTTTCTTAAGAAAGGCCTCCCTTGCTTGTGCTAGTCTACATTTTATGTTCTCCTTACTTCTGCCATCGTTAGTTATCCAAGTAACGATATTCATCTACTTCCTTTACGACTTCATTTCCTAATTAATATTACCTGCACTACACGACTTCGTTCGACTACGCTCCATTAATTTTGTTTTGGATTGATTTATTTTAATCTTGTACTCCTTCAAGGGGCTGCCTGGCCGAGACGGTAAAGGCATGCTACGTTCATCCGAAAGGACGTAGATTCGATCCCCTGTCAGGAAGTCGAAAAACTTAACAAACGAGATTTCCACTTCCGGAGGTGCACATTGCTCTGAGGTTCACTCAGCCTACACCACTCCAACCACTCTACCCTACCAAGTGCCGAGGTTACGGATAGTGGAAGCCTTTACCTTCTACCCCTCCAAGGGCCTTCATGGCCTGTACGGAGATGACTGCATCCTTCTCCTAGAATTTGTGTCCACATTACTCAGCAATTTCTACAGATCTTCTGCAGACTCAGATAAAATAGCAATATCATCGGCAAATCTCAGTGTTTTGATTTCCTTTATCCCCTGTTCTTTAAAAACATAAAAAGGAGAGGGGATTTCCCCACGCCTTTCCGGATTGCTGCTTCTTCTTTTTTATGGCCCTCGATTCTTACCAGTGCTGACTGATGTTTGTACAGATTGTAGATAATCCTTCCTCTTCGGTATCTGATCGCGATCATCTTCAGAATCTCAGATACCTTGGTCCAGTGGTCTTAACAATAAAAATATAATACGTGAATATCTTCATTATTATAGCTCATACAGCAAAAATTCAACAGATATAAACGATTGGAAATTAGATCGTCCATAATTTTTCTTATACCGTATACACTTTAGAATATCTCCGTTTTTATTCATCGGGCGGCAAAATCTCAAGGAACATAACAGATTAAAAATTGCAGTTCGCACAGCTTCTACAATTTGCATGTGTAATAAACGCTGAAAGCTTACAAGAATCAAACGTGCAATATTGTCAGTTGTTCGAACGAACTTTTACGTTCCTTCGGGTATCCACTCTTGAATAAAGCCTTTTTAATCAGGTTCCTGAATCTTGTCACTGTAAATTCGTATTGATCGACTGTCTGAGACTTCAGGAAGTGTCCTCTCTGTGTGCTAAAACTTAATATAGCGTGAAAGTAGAACAATATTGATTATGAAGTGTCCATGTTTTTGTACGGATTAAGATGCGCCCAACGTGTGTTTCGTCATCTGTTCATTGTGCGTAATATTTGGCACCGTTTGACCTACTTGTTTATGCTCCATCGCGTGTACAATGCAGAGCTTGATTTATTTATTTATTTATTTATTTATTTATTTATTTATTTATTTATTTATTTATTTGTCATTCTACCCCCTGTATTTTCAACATCATCATCATCTTCTTCCTCTTCTTCTTCTTCTTCATCTGTTTACCCTCCAGGGTCGGTTTTTCCCTCGAACTCAGCGAGGGATCCCACCTCTACCGCTTCAAGGGCAGTGTCCTGGAGCTTCAGACTCTGGGTCGGGGATACAACTGGGGAGGATGACCAGTACCTCGCCTAGGTGGCCTCACGTGCTATGCTGAACAGGGGCCTAGTGGGAGGGGGGAATGGGAAGTTTGGAAGGGATAGACAAGGAAGAGGGACGGAGATGTGGGAAACAAAGGAAAAACCACTTCGAGGATGGCTGAGGTGGGAATCGAACCCACCTCTACTCAGTTGACCTCCCGAGGATGAGTGGACCCCGTTGCAGTCCTCGTACCACTTTTCAAATTTCGTGGTAGAGCCGGGAATCGAACCCGGAACTCCGGGGGTGGTAGCTAATCACACTAACCACCACAGGGGCGGACATTTTCCTCTTTATAGATTAAAAGAGACAGCTTAGGTACCTAGGGCCATTTTATTGAGATATTAAAAACCTACTTAGAATTTCCATACACGACAACATCTTCGTGAGTGAAATGTAGACGCTATGAAGTCGTTCCAGTACTCACATATTCACAGCAGCACTTAGAATTCGCGGAACTGTAACCTAGACTCCTGCTCTTCAAGTTCCTTCCTCTGTATGTAACTTATGAACCGCTGAGTTCGTGTCAAGCCGCGTGCATTATGCGAATTAAAATTGTGGTGAGGGTGAAATACGAGGAGATAATCATACGGCAGCGCGTCGGCCTCTCACCGCTGGATGCCGTGGTTCAAATCCCGGTCACTCCATGTGAGATTTGTGCTGGACAAAGCGGAGGCGGGACAGGTTTTTCTCCGGGTACTCCGGTTTCCCTGTCATCTTTCATTCCAGCAACACTTTCCATTATCATTTCATAGCATTTATCAGTCATTAATAAATCACTTTGGGAATGGCGACCCGGTCAAAGACAGGAAAACTGGTTGTAGGTTTTCATTTCAATCATACCTTCATAAAATCAGAGGAGAAAATATAATTGGCTAACCCTTCAAAATACGATAATAATAATAATAATAATAATAATAATAATAATAATAATAATAATAATAATAATCATTTCGTGTGGTTATTATAACAGGTGGGTGCAGGCAGCAGCTGTAAGGCAGTCCTTCATATGAGAGCCGAGAATCGAACCCGAGCCTCCGGGGGTGGTATTTAATCACGCTAACCACTACCCCACAGAAGTGGACTTCACAAATTCTTAAATTATGTAAATCGTGATTCCTTTCCCAAGTCTCTCTAATGCGTATTTTGATAAATATTGGTATATATTTGAAGTTTATCGTACAAAAATATCCAGGTTCTACAACTACCAGTTCGTTAAGCAAGCTTAACTCCCACTGGAGTCGAAAGAGCGAACTGCATGTAACATTAAATATCCGTAGTGGCGGAATCTAGAAACTTTTATCAGAAACAACCGAATTGCTGCGTAAAAGTCGTAACGCCCTTATTCTCATACAATTACTCATTTTTCTCCTTATTGTGTGTCAAGATCAATATCAATTGATGTTTCTCTGCACTCGTTTCTCTTATTACGTAGTCCGAGGAATTATTGACATTTTCTTCCGGTATTTTCCAACATAGACCTCTCGATCTAAAACATTTCATATGCAATCTTCATCGATGTAAATAAAATTGTAATTTTGTCTGCACACTTCAAATATTTGCCTCATAATTCATTTTTATATCGGACTCGGTATTTCATCATCATCATCATCATCTGTTTACCCTCCAGGGTCGGCTTTTCCCTCAGTATCCCACCTCTACCGCCTCAAGGGCAGTGTCCTGGAGCTTCAGACACTTGGTCGGGGATACAACTGGGGAGAATGACCAGTACCTCGCCCAGGCGGCCTCACCTGCTATGCTGAACAGGGGCCTTGTGGAGGGATGGGAAGATTGGAAGGGGTACGCAAGGAAGAGGGAAGGAAGCGTCCGTGGCCTTATGTTAGGTACCATCCCGGCATTCGCCTGGAGGAGAAGTGGGAAACCACGGAAAACCACTTCGAGGATGGATGAGGTAGGAATCGAACCTACCTCTACTCAGTTGACCTCCCGAGGCTGATTGGACCCCGTTCCAGCCCTCATACCACTTTCCAAATTTCGTCGCAGAGCCGGGAATCGAACCCGGGCCTCCGGGGGTGGCAGCTAATCACGCTAACCACTACACCACAGAGGCGGACGGACTCGGTATTTGAAAGTCGAAAATAGGCCCAGTTCATTGTTTGTACCTTAGTCTGGATTTGTATTATTAATATTTGTTTTACGTCACACCGACACAGATAGGTCTTATGGCGACGATGGGATAGGAAAGGCGTAGGAGTTGTAAAGAAGCGCCCGTGGTGTTAATTAAGGTACAGTTCCAGCATTTTGCCTGGTGTGAAAATGGGAAACCACGGAAAACCATCTTCAGCACTGCCGACAGTGAGATTCGAACCCACTATCTCCTGGATGCAAGTTCACAGCAGCGTGCCTCTAACCGCACGGCCAACTCACCCGGTGCAGACAGGTCTAAATCGTCATTGATCTGCATTTAGAGCTATTACCCAAGTGGCAGATTCGCTATCAATTGTTTACTTACATTTTCCTTAAACGCTTTCAAAGAGCTTGGACAATTATTGAATATTACCCAATTACCCTTGATAAATAATTCCTCATTCCTCTGCCTATAAATGAATATTTGCCTAATTTATCCTCTTGAATTCCAAATTTATCTATATTATATTTCCTACCTTTAAAAGCTCCACTGAAACTTATTTGTCAACAACTGTCATTCCATGCCATCTCGCATGACAGCTCGAAACATACCGCTTAACCCTTTTAGACCCTGCCCACACATTTGTGTAGATAAGGAACATATTTCTTTCTGGGTTTATATTTCCTTTCAGACAGTTCAAAGCCGTACCACAGTTATGTTTGTGTACGATGTACTCTCTCTCTCTCTCGATTTGAACTGATTAATGTTCCAACGAAACGAAATGAAATGGCATATGGCTTTTAGTGCCGGGAGTGTGCGAAGACATGTTCGGCTCGTCGGGTGCAGATCTTTTGATTTGACTCCCGTAGGTGACCTGCGCGTCATGATGAGGATGACACATACACCCAGCCCCTGTGCCAGTGAAATCAACCAATGATGATTAAAATTCCTGACCCTGCCGGGAATCGAACCCGGGACCCTTGTGACCAAAAGGCAGCACGCTAACCATTTAGCCATGGAGCCGGACAATATTCCAATAATAACGAGGGAGTTGCAGCATTTTGTTGTGAAATGTTGATGTGTATCTTTCCCTTTCAAGGGATGCAAATTGTTTCAGAAATTTTCATGAAGCAGAGTACGTTTATGCAATTTACGCCATTTAAGTGTTAATATGCTTAAAATAATTTGTGTTTATTTGGGCCTTTTGAAGAATGCAAACTGATTTGTAAATCTTATGGAGTGAAGTTGTGTGTCAAGTAATCCTGGTGTGGGTCCCATAAACGAAATCTATACTCTAACTGCGGTCTTACCACAGACTTATACGCCCTCTTGTTTACATCCTTACTACAACCCCGAAATACCCTCATAACCAAATGAAGAGATCTGTAACCTCTATTTACAAACTCGTTAACGTGATTACCCCCAATGAAGATCTTTCCTAGATACTTAGAGTGATCCCCGTGAGGTACTTTCATCACGTAAACACCGTAATTAAAACTGAAAGTGTGCTTCCTTTCGGTGAAACTTGCAAGCAGACTTTTCAACCCATTTACCATCCTACTGCTGTCCATCCCACAACCCTATTGAGTTCTTCTTGCATTCGCTCACAATCATGTAATTTATTTATTACTCTATACAGAATAACATCATCTGAAAAATGCCTTATCTGTGATTTCAATTCTTTGCTCATATTATTTATACCGGGTGGTTCACCAGCTCCTTGCGATTTAGTTTTATCCATCCCGCCGCTTTTAATTTCTTTCTTTCTGGCTGTAAAAAAGAAACGTTGCGTGAGATACGAAACATCGAGCACCGCGCCTCTCCCAAGTGAGCTATTGCGAGGCTTGTCATGCAGCGCGCATTTTCCAGCCTATACAGTACCTGCTCCAGATCTGTGTATGCACCTCCTGTTGTAAGGTGCGTGTTCTTCATATCTGTGCTCGTTTTACGGGTTCATTTGAGGTACCCATGAACTAGTGGCGCTCACGATTCCTGCCGTCTTCTAGCCTGTAAACGCACATCTCGTTATATTACCCCAGTGTAGGGAGAGGGGCCGATGTATTTCAGAATTGTAGTAAAAGCGGTGGGATGCATAAAACTAAATCCCGGTGAAATACAGGCTGGTCGGAAACAACTTGAACAGGATATATGAGCGTTAGAGGGATTTCAAGCTATATCCTCAGCTTGATCGGTCCAGGAGTTTTTGAGTCTATCCGGAACAAACAAACAAAACAGACACCATCTCATTTTTATTCATAGTATAGATAAAATTACACTGACTTAAATATTGTCGTAAGTTGAGGGATGTGTTTCGTTTCGTCTGTTGTGCCACTCATCTTCGTTAGATGGCAATACTGCAGACATTACAAACACTAATCCGTCAACAGCTAGTGCTGGTATAAAATGGAGGATCATCAAAAATTTGGGAAAATCCTCCGATTTTTAAAAAATATTCCAGAAAATACGAAATTATATGGAAATCTTCCATTTTTTTAAAAATTCCCGTTATAAAATGGAGGATATCCAAACTTTGGGAAAATCCTCCGATTTTAAAAAAATATTCCAGAAAATACGAAATTATATGGAAATCTTCCGTTTTTTTTAAAATTATCACTTTCTAGACACAGGTTGCTTGGCAGAAGTATTGTACGCCGCTGCACATTAATACGATATCATGTGTTTAACTTCCATTGTCCGACTCGTTGGCTGAATGGTCAGTGTACTGGCCTTCGGTTCAGAGGATCCCGGGTTCGGTTCCTAGCCGGGTCGGGGATTTTAACTTTCAATGGTTACTTCCAGTGGCCTGGGTGTTAGTGCTGTCCCCAACATCCCTGCAACTCACACGCCACACATAACACTATCCTCCATTACAAAAACGCGCAGTTACCTACACATGCAGGATGCCGCCCGCCCTCATCGGAGGGTCTGCCTTACAAGGGCTGCACCCGGCTAGAAATAGCCGCACGAAATTTAAACTATTACTTCCATTCAACTCTTATCAGTTTTAAGAGAATTTGAGACGCGATGCTGATGTAACTTACTCAATTTACCAATGTGTTGACAGATGGAGAAAAACTAGACCAAGTAAAGGAACTCATATATCTAAAAAGTCCGATCATATCAGATGGAGAATGTAAGAGAGAAGTAAACGCCCGGATTGCACAGATGAAGGGAGCTTTCTAAAAAAAAAGGAGTGTCTACTAGCATTTAAGACTGTCTTCATGAAGGTACGAAAGGACTTCGTAAAATGTTTTGTGTGTGGTGTTGTAAGTTTGGGGTCAGAAACATGGACCCACTGAAAAGCGGAAATGTTGAAACTCAAGTCATTTGAGATGTGGTGCTGGCATAGACTCCTAAGAATACCTTGGACTGATAGTCACAAACGAACAAATGATACACTCACCTTCGCTGAAACAGGAGAACAAATAGCTTCGTTTGCCACTTGCTTCGTCATTTTGACTGGTGCACAACTCTGTTTGAAGAGAAACTGAAAGGTATAACGAGCAAAGAAAACAGTTTATAGACAGCATTAAAGTCAAGCACACATAGGCCTATTGTCACTTGAAGCTCTTGGCCAAAGAAAGGAAACGCTTGGAGGACATGCATGTTACAGTACCCACCAACCTTGTCATTGAGGGGCAAAAGAAGTTGATGTATTGCATGCCTTAAGAGTGAGTTCTTAAACGTGCCAATGGTACGAGTCTATTGCATAGGCCTATACGTACTCTTAAATGACAGCCGATTGAGCTGGAATGTCAATACATGACCTACCACATAATTTCCGGGGAAATCGAAGAATCAATTCCCGCTAGGATTTCGAACTAGATACGGTCTTTCTATGTCCGACAAAGAACCACATTTGTGAAAGCAAGGATAAAGAGGAAAGGGTGGGGGGACGATGATGTAGACCTTAAGACTTCTTTAAACACGGACTCCGCGAAAAGCGGAAGTATTGAAACTCAAGGCATTTGAGATATGGTGCTGGAGTCAACTCCTAAGAATATCTTAGACTGATAGAATCACAAACAAGAACATTCTCAAGTGAGGAAATGATACACTCACCTTGGCTGTAACCTTAAACAGGAGAAATAGCTTCATCATCATCATCAAACCATCGCTATTTGCTTTACGTCGTAGCTGGTGACGATGGAATAGGAAAGGCCTAGGAATTGGAAGGAAGCGGCCGTGGCCTTAATTAAGGTACAGCCCCGGCATTTGCCTGGTGTGAAAATGGAAAACCACGGAAAACCATCTTCAGGGCTGCCGACAGTGGGGCTCGAACCCACTATCTCCCGATTACTGGATACTGGCCGCACTTAAGCGACTGCAGCTATCGAGCTCGGTAGAAATAGCTTCGTTTGCCATCATAATATGAAAGAGGAAGCTCCTCAGATGAATGGCCGAAAGTTATTCAGTGCTATCACTCAATATGAATTTATGGCAATTAAATTTACTGTAATATAACAAAACTGAGCATACGTATTTCTAAATATCTTCCGAGATAGGCCTGTTTACTAATTCCAAAATATTTCGAGCCCTATCTCCGAAATATTTTAGATCTAGCAACACTGGGATAGATTCTAGTCAACTACCTACTGAGCTTTTCCCTAGCATATTTTGTGTTGACCGAGCAAGTTGGCTGCGCGGTTTGCATGACGTAGCTTTGAGCTTGCATTCGGGAGATGGTCCTTTCAAACCTCATCGTCAGCAGCCATGATGGTGGTTTTCCCTGGTTTTCCATACCAGGCAAATGCGAGGGGCGCTTCCTTCACAATCTTCCTTTCTCGTCCTTACGTCGCTGAAAACCTTCCGTCCTCACATGGCGAAGTCAATAGGGGAAAATATGTTTTGTGTACGGCACGGGTCTGTTAAGTGTAAAATCGAACTTTGACGTGCAATATGGTCATGGATGGAACTAAAATATCTTCACTTCCCGCCCTAAAATAGCGGCGTTGTTGGAACGTTTTAGCCCAGTGTATTGGTCGAGCGCTGTTGTGGCATTGGAAGGGTGGGGTGGGAGCACTGGAGGGGAGACGAGGAACTGCTGTGTGGGTCGCGGATGTGTGCTGGGCAGATGGGTTTAGAAGTTGGCTGCGAGCGGTTGAGTTCCGGTGCTGTTGCCATGGTTGGAATATCGACGAAAATGCCGGTTAGTTCTGAATACCACTGTATTGTAATTATTATCAATATTCTAAACATAGCCTTGAATATCTGACAGTCTACAGTTGAAATATTCTCGCATGAATATGTATTTCGTTTGTGGCGGAACATGCATGGAATGTTGATGTTTACTTTTTATGAAGGATTGTATGCTTCTTTTTTTGTGTCGCGACGAACCAAGCATTGAATTCTATAGACGTGTGACGTGTCTGATGTTTTTGTGTGATAAAGTCTTCTCTTCCCTAGATTTGTTTTTTAACTGTTTGCTTTCTGTATAAGGTTTAAAAAAATATTTTATTCTCCTAAATTCCTTTAAGCACAAGTTCATATAGGAATGATATTCAGACCCCCTTTAGTTTCCATTATACCTGTTCTAAGGATCAGTCCTCCCTTCAGCTATCGATGATCTTGATTTATGAGTACAATTTACCGTTTGCATGTAAAAACTTTGTTTAAATTTGTGTGTATATTACTGACTCCCATGTAACTATTTGGACCACCAGATGAATAGTGCACGTTATATTGGATTTATTTGTATCCTCAAGTCGGGCTGAGTAGCTCAAGAGGAACGAGCGCTGGACTTCTAAGCTCAAGTTCGCTAGTTCGATTCCGGATTTATTCGCTGGTATTTGAAAGTGTTCAAATTCGTCTGTGTTAGGGGCGCGCAGCTGTGAGCTTGCATCCGGGAGATAGTGGGTTCGAACCTCATTGTCGGCAACCCTGAAGATGGTTTTCCGTGGTTTCCCGTTTTCACTAGGCAAATTCTGGGGCTGTACCTTAATTAGGGCGCTTCCTTCCTTCCCACTCCTAGCCCTTTCCTATCCCATCGTCGCCATAAGTCCTATCTGTGTTGGTGCGACGTAAAACAAATTGCCAAAAAAAAAAGAATTTGTCTGTCTCGTGTCGTTAGATTTCTCGGCACGTACTGTAAAAGAACTCTGCGGTACACAATTTCGGTTCATCGGGGTCTCTGAAAACCGTAAAATTAGTTGTGGGGTGTGAAACTATTATTATTATTATTATTATTATTATTATTATTATTATTATTATTATTATTATTATCTTTCTTAAAGAGTAGCCGGGCTGAGATTGCTGAGGCGCTGGTTTTCTGACCCCAACGTAACAGTTTCGATGTGGTTCAGTCCGGTGGTACCGGTATTTGAAGGTGCTCAAAGAAGTCGGCCTCGTGTCGGTAGATTTACTGGTACGTAAAAATAACTTCTGCCGAACACAATTCCGGCACTCGGCGTCTCCGAAAACCGTCACAAAAGTATGCTGGTTTTTGGGACGTAAAACAGTATTATTATTATTATTATTATTATTATTATTATTATTATTATTATTATTATTATTATTAAACAGTAGGCCTATAAGCACCGGACGAGTTGGCCGTGCTGTTAGGAGCGCGCAGCTGTGAGCTTGCATCCGGGAGATAGTGGGTTCGAATCCCACTGTCGGCAGCCCTGAAGATGGTTTTCCGTGGTTTCCCATTTTCACACCAGGCAAATGCTGTGACTGTACCTTAATTAAGGCCACGGCCGCTTCCTTCCCATTCCTAGGCCTTTCTTATCCCATCGTCGTCATAAGACCTATCTGTGTCGGTGCGACGTAAAGCGAAATAGCAAACAGTATAAGCAATTGATTCCACCTTAATGATCATGTTATATATAGTGTTCTCTCTAAAAGTACTGCATCTTTAACTCGTATATTCCTGTAACTTTTATTATCGTTCTAAATGTAGTTTCACACGTTTCTTCTTTTAGTCATAGTTGGGGAATGGCTACATTACTTCCGTGCTTACATCATAATCATTAGTGCCTCTTTGACCATGAACAACGCCACGAGTAAGAAACGATACGCTACGTATTATGCTGGTTCCGAACAAAATTCAGACCTTCATCTTAAATAATTTGAAATTACATTCCTTACATTTTGTAATAGCACTTCGTGGTGCTCTCTGAATTAGTCATCGCCGAAAGAGTTCAGCGCAGTAATTTGTTTACGATTGGAATGCCAACAATGCAAATTTAGTGCAACGGTCTCACAATAACTAGAATTGCCAACATCTTAAGGGACATGATTACAATACGTAGTAGTTCTTGTCCCCCCCCCCCCCCCAAAAAAAGCAAGACAACAAGAAAGAAAAAGACCATGGTTGCCATGTCAGAATTTTCAAAAGCAGTGCATTCTGCCTGAAAACGTCACACTTTTGATCAAAATAGGACATATTGTTTAAGCTAATGTTGAAAATGTATGTGTTGTTTGTTTGTTTTTTGTTTAAGTCGTCAACCCGTAGGCTGGTTGGATCCTCAAAAAGGTCCTTGTCTGTGGAAGAATATTTTGGAGCAAAGATAAAACACGAATCAGTGTTGTGTAATAGATCAATAGACTTAACTTCTATTTTAAAATATTTTTGCTATTAATATTCCTTTCCAAAATTCCAGCACCTTTTTATCAACCTACCACAAGAAAAATAACCGGGCGGTTAGTGTCGCGCTGCTGTGAGCTTGCATTCGGGAGATAGTAGGCTCGAACCCCACTGTCGGCAACCCTAAAGATTGTTTTCCGTGGTTTCCAATTTTCACACACCAGGCAAATGCTGGGGCTGTACCTTAATTAAGGCCATTCTTTGTCGGTGCGACGTAAAGCAACTTGTAAAGAAAGATTACATTGTTCGCGCTTTCATTACGTCCAACTTCAAAACACGGGTACTTTTATCTCAATTTGTCAAAACGAATTACACTTTCGTTTTTGAGTTTGACTAACTTTTGTTTTAGTAATATTCGTATTATCTTATTGTAAGATATCACAAATCTTAAAACTAATAGATAACACAGAACAGTACCGTCTATAGAAATAATACAATAAAGTGCATCTCTATTATAAACATGCGAACGCAAACGGCGGAAATCATTGAGGAACTGATGTAACATTGGAATGTGAATCATGAACCAAGAGGTCGATATGACTTAATTCCCGAACGGGAAACTCCGTCACGTTGCGTACTTGCAAGTTGGGCAACTTCTCGACGATGGACATCATCTTCCGGCCGTTTTTCCCAGTTTCTTAAGATCGGCACTGGGTGGGGATATGCTCCAGTTTTACGGCCGGATGTCCTTCCTGACGCAAACCCTAGGTGGAATAATGTCACCAATGCGTTTTTGTTGTGCTGGTTGATAGTGTGGTTTGATTTGTTGTATGTAATTGAAGACAAATGTATTAGAACTAACACAGATACCCAGTCCAAAAGCCAGAGGATTTAACCATATGCAGTTAAAATCCTCGACCCGTCCGGGAATCGAACTCGGGGCCCTCTGAACCGAAGACCAGTACACTGAAAAATCGTGCAATAAATATGAGTGTTTTATGCTGGACATTTCAATTGCTGCCGGAAACTAAAAATGAAAGCAACGAAAAAAAAATACAGTACCGTGGTTAGTTATCGTTAAAATAACTCCATGGGTATGGGTTAATGCTTTGAAATGATGTGAATATTTGTTGTGAGTTTTCAAAGTTACAGCTTTCGGCTGTGATGTAGAAATGAGCTGGGTTCTGTTATTTGAAGTAATTACCCGGACTCGTCGAGGCGGCGAGAATGAGATAATATGACGTCACAGAAGCGACTCGCCTCGCACGATGTGACATAATAGGATGGTTATTGTAGCGGACATAGACACTGCTGTAACGCAATACTGTCTCCCATTCTGAAGAAAAAAATAAACGGCATTTTTCTCATTAAGTATGCGTAGTCACTATGGATTAGCAAATAATAATAATAATAATAATAATAATAATAATAATAAATTGTAAGTAATTATCGGGTTGAACTGACCGGAGAGTTAGGCTTGGTATTTATTTCTGAGCTCTGATATTTAAACCCTTACACTTTAGAAAATACCCTTCATCTTTTGTCTATAATATTACAGAAAGGACTATGAGAATCTCCTCTCATGTATATTATTATTATTATTATTATTATTATTATTATTATTATTATTATTATTATTATTATTCATCGTTAGGGCCACTAACGACAGCGAGATCTCAACTGTTTGTTTTCTTGCGGGCCCACCAGGTTTTCATCCTTTCGGAGTGTGTTTCATTCCATGCATCAGAATGCACATTCTTCAATCGAGTTGAAACTTCTTCTTGGTGAACCTATCTAAGTTTGTATTTGAGTGGTGCTCGGAGTTGAAAGTCTGTTTTTGAAATTCCATACTTTAAAAGATCCTTATCGATCTCCACCAACCAAGGAGGGATCGTTTTGAGACTTCTGAAGTGAGAGATAACAAGCGTTTACAGAATTCTTTCAGTTGGCAATCTTAAGAAGTGAGCCTAAAAAGTTATCCTTTTTTTCCGGATTACGCTTGATATATATTCAGTGTGGGTGTATACTGTATTTCTAAGTTGCTTCGAAGTCTGTAAACACCATCTTTGAGGTTGGGACCAAGAATTTTTCGGATAATCCTCCTTTCCTTAATTTGCCAGTTTTTCAATCAGGCTGTGTGTTCGAAGTGTTAAACATTATGCTGCATGTAATTGCAATTTCATAATGTCTAACGTTTTCATTTCGAGAGATGGACTTTTTATCATATATGTTTTGAGTGAGTCGGAAGGCAGTTACAGACTTATTATTATTCCCATTTTCTTGGGATCGGCACTTGATGTGGATTTGCTTGTATGATTAGTAATACTAATAATAATACCAACAATGGCTTTACGTCCCACCAACTATTTTCACGGTCTTTAGAGACGCTGAGGTGCCGCAGTTTTTCCCCCTAAGAGTTCAACATGCCAGTAAATCTACTGACACGAGACTGGCGTACTTAAGCACCTTCAAATACCACCACACAGAGCCGGGATTGAACCCGCCAACTTAAGCTCAGAAGGCCAGCGCTCTATTGACTGAGCTACTCAGCCTGGCTTGCCCCAATTTTACCTCCAGATACTCGATCTGACGCTAACCCTATGTAGAGGGATTCACTATAGCTAGTTTCTGTGATCGTTGGTAATGTGGTAGGTTGTGTGGTGTATTGAGACAAACGCCCAGTCCCCGATTCAGAGGATTAATCAGATGCAGCTAAAAGCAGGACCTCGTCGCCATAAGACCTGTCTGTGTCGGGGCGACGCAAAACAACGAGTTAAAAAAAAAAAAGCAGGACCCGACCGGGAATCTAACAAGAGACAATCTGAACCGAAGGCCGTGAGGCTGACCACGGAGTCACACAATAACTAGTAATAATTAAAAAAGACCATTTCCATTCATGCCATGAGGAGTGAACTTCTGCTGTGTGTAACTTTGGCGTTTGGAAAAATACTCTGCCCGGCAACCTTTGTCCACAGGAATTAACCTGGTTCTCATTTCTGTTGTAGGCTGAGTGAACCTTGATGCCTTGTGTTTATCCGTTAATTTAGTTTTTTAATGTTCTACTGCCTGATGGGGAATCGAACTTAAGTCCTTCCGGGTACAATTAGTGCTATTTTACTGGCCTCTGCTAGAAGGCAATGAGGGTAGAAGGTAGTCGGTAAGAAAAACCTTCACGATTGCTAGGTAACATTGTCTGACCATTCACACCCATATCTTACATCACTGCCTTCACGGCTGCTATGGTTACATTTCCGTCGCACATTTTGTTGCGTCACGTTACTCAAATTTTCGTATGATCCCCAGCCATGAGACATTTGTCAAAAGGGTTAGATTAGTGACGCTCGCCAACAGGCAACATACCCGCCGCAATGTTTGAAAGGGGAAGCCATAATGGAAAAACACAGCCCGGAAACAGCTTTCTCACAATAGCAAACAGGCACCTGATCTTGTTCTACAACTCCGGTCTCTTCGTGAAGGACGTCCCACGGTTTCATCCTGATTAATAACTCACTGTACGTAGTTTGTTAATTCTGGTCGATAACCTTCCGGTAACCCGTAGCTGACGATCAGTGATGGTTTCTGCAATTGGGCGTTTTCGCTCAACTCATAGGTGATTGATTGAAGCTCAGATTTGAATACAAACCTATATTTGGAGCCTCCTATTAATGGTTTAGCCTACGTTCACGAGATCATCCAAAAATATACACCAGTTCACTCGCATACGACAATTCCAATAATAATTAAAGCTGATGCTCTGTTGCCAAGAATCATCGTACTAAAACTATAACAAATATCATCTTGCTCTCGAAGTAAACAAAACCGCAACCCTTGCGACTGGCTTTTGTTAGTTTCATTACGAAACACATCACTTCTTTGTGTATTTCTTCTTCGAAAGTCGTCGCGAAATCTTTCAGACTTCTACTGAACTCTCTATAAATTATATGAAAACTCTACATTTTTCTGTTATTTTGTTAAACTCAGAATAACCTACTTCTTATTTGTAAATTATGCTTTCATTATTAACAAGCGACTTTTGCCGCCAATGTTATTTCAGTTGACACCGTTATCTTGGAATCACATGAAGGAAATTATAGTATTTCGCCCGCTGTTCATATTTCTAAAATAACCACGGTGGACATATGGACAATTCGTTGGGGTCGGAAGATTCGGTTATCTCGTTAGGTTTACTGGCACGCGATCTCGTGCGGGACTGAATAGACACCTTGACAGCTCTTGTAGACCGTCGGCAGTTATGTTTCATTGCTGTCATTATTTCGTGATTTTCTATTTTTTTTTTTTTTTTTTTACTATCGATCTCGACAAAACTAGAGCAGTTTTCAGTTGCCCTCGTGGTCGCCAACCTACACTCCTCTTAAGTTAAAATCCCCAGGGGCCTGTTGCAGTCGCCTCTTACGAGAGGCAGGGATACCGTGGGTGTTATTCTACCACCCCCACCACCGTATAATGTAAGGCACAACCCTACATCCGTTCAGAAAAATATAGGTTTACGTAGAATTTTAATCCTTCGTACCTAAGTTGGCAGCAATGATGAGTCTTACATACTGTAGGTCTGCCATATTTGCTTTCTAGGGGCCAGTTTTACACGATGTAACCGCACAGACACACCACGAAGAGGTGTCTAGGATTTCCTTTATTATAATTTCATTTTATTTTACTTAACACGCTAATAGCCGCGGGGGAAATATTTAAAAACTTTCGATGATGGTATCATACGTAGAATAAGATGCGTTTTATAACAACGACACGACACAAATATATAAATGAAAATATTAATTTATAATATTTTGCTATTGGACTTCACTCTCACTCCTTTCTAGAGAAACTTTTAATTTACGAGCATCAACTACCAAGTGATTAACCACAGACTCAATGTGATTATTATTATTTTTATTATTATTTTGTTCTAATAGAGACTCATTATTTGCCCTAACAGTGTTTAAAATGCACAAATAGATACATGAAATAAGTTTAAATACATTTCACTCTCTGGCATTATACTTAACAGTAGTTAAGGTGACTGTGGCCGCGGCGAAGTACACGCAGGCTTTGTAAGACTGTTTTAAACGCTGTCAGTGTGTCGCTGTTAACCAAGTAGGCTCTAAAAACTAAAGACGATATTCTACGTTTAAATTTGCGTTTATTTTTCTTGTATACATACGATTTTTTAAAATCTGGAGTGAAACAAGAAGAGCTCCAGAATTTACCTACAGAGAATCAGGAGCTGGAGTTGTATTTATTTGTCTATTTAGCAGGAACTACAGAATGAAATAAGTAATGGCAATAAATACGTATTACATATAAAGCAAATCAAATACATGGATATTTAAATCGACTCTGTCATAGTCTGGTTGTAACCCATTAAGGGAACAAAAACTTTCAGCATGGAGTGTTCAATTTTTTTCATTTCAATTCTTTGGGCTGCAGCCTGCCAATATGTCTGCTGTCTGTTTCAATCAGAATAACAGTTACGTTCTGTTGATGGTCAAATGTATAAAACTCAAAGAAGCTCTAATGATGAATTTACATACAAACAAGCATACGTACAGTAGTTGAGATAAAATAAGTGGTAAAAACAAAAAACCATTAAAATGTGGCCGCTATGACTGGTTGAGTTCCTGGATTGTTCACTTACCTTTAAATATGATGTATAAATACAGCGTAATGTTGTGCACACACGGTAATAATCCAGAACAACGTATCTTTGGCACTAGAGTTACAGTAAATCCCATTAATTGTAAACAGGTTATTGGAGACTTAGAAATAACGAGAAAACATGCTGTGTCATACTTTTCTTGAAGCCTGGCCAGGCAATGTATATAAAGATGCTGTCTTGGGAGTTGGAGTGAGAGTTGGTTTAGCGAGAGTTGTGAGTGCAAGTCGTGAATCGAGTATGTGAATTCAGGTTGTGATTTAGTTGCGTTGGTAGTTGGTTGATATGCAAGTGTTGCAGTCTTCTTCTTATTCTTCTTCTTCTTCTTCTTCTTCGTGGCAGTGTTTCGTCAAGATGGCAGTTTATTAGTGTGTGTGTGTGTGTGTATATAATTTGTAAATAAAAGCGTGTTCACAATTGACAGCATTTCGCTAGTGGTTTTACGTCGCACCGACACAGGTAGGTCTTATGGCGACGATGGGATAGGAAAGGCCTAGGTGTTGGAAGAAAATGGCCGTGGCCTTAATTAAGGTTCAGCCACGGAAAACCATCTTCAGGGCTGGCGACAGTGGGATTCGAATCCACTATCTCCCGGATGCAAGCTCACAGCCGCGCGCCCCTAACTGCACGGCCAACTCGCCCGGTGACAACATTTCGTGTGTGCGTCTTTGTTGTTACAACAAACTTATCCCAGTTATTTCTGGAGTCACTGGAGCCACCCAGGTTCATTTTGGTTTTGGCCGGATGCCCTTCCAGACGCCACGTTATTTTTGAGATGGAAGTTTTTATCCAGAACCGACCGCGATTCGAACCTCAGACTTTCATGTGGGAAGCCAGCAGCTTAGCCACTGAGCTAATCACGTCCCCACTCGTGAGCAAAATAATCAACAACAAAAACCGTCGAAGAACTGGTAAATCCGCTAATATTTGATAAATCATTTGCAGCCTCTCAACTGGTTTGAGTGTACAGTACCGGTCAGATGTTTAGGACCACATAAAGAAATCACGAAATGTCATCTAGAACCTAAAATTGTGCCACTAGACCTCTGTAATTTTTTTTCTGATATCTCACATCTAATTGGATATATGTCACCTGATTTCATTTAGTCTAAATACTGTAGAAGTTATGAATTTTTAACTCTTGGAAGGTCACAACAAAAAATAAAAAATTTTGGTAATATAATGTACTGAATACGCTAATTGGTTGCAAGTATCACCAACAAGATTTTCCTGTAGACTTAGCAATAGGTGGGGGCCATTTTAGTATAAATCTAAAAAATCCGAAAATATGCGACACCGGTTTTTTTTCGTGTTTTATTTTTTTTAACCAGGGCCAAAATTGTTGATTTTTCTTTGCCTTTTGCATGTATGGCCCAAGGTCTCAGTGTGAGCTATCGGCGTCAAACTTATCTGCCCTGATAGTTTCATTTCCACTCTGTGGATAGCATCCAAGAATACGTTTCTGATGTCGATAGTTCACACTGAGACCTATGACAAGAACAAGGAAAAATTGACTATTTTAGCACTGGTTTGAAGAAAAAAGTAAACCCACAAAAATGAGTGCTGCATTTTTTCGGAATTTTCATATTTATACTAAAATGACCCCTAACTATTGCTAAGTCTCTACAAGAATCTTGGTGGTGATACTTGAAACCAATTAGAGGATATAGTACATAATATTTCCAAAAATGTTGACTTTCTGATGTGACCTTTTAACATTTAAAATTGTATAACTTATACAATACTTGGCGTAAATCGCTGAAATCAGGCGATGTATATCATATTAGATGCAAGAGCTCGGGAAAAAAGATACAGAGGTCTAGTAGCAAAATTGTAGGTTCTAGATGGAACTTCATGATTTTTCAATGTGGTCCTAAACTTTTGACTGGTACTGTACTAGGCTCTGTTTCTGGTAGATAACTTTTGAGCTAGATTGTAGGGCATTCATTTTACCTTGTATGCGCGCTACTTCACGATACATGTGGTCCTAGTGTATTCTATAGCACACTGTTATGTAACGTACAATGTAAATCTCGTGCAGAAGGCCATGAGATAAACTGCCTGTTATATTGGGACATTGGTTACGAAATTTACCGTTTGTGTGCTGTTAAGCTTCAGCCACAGCGCTGATTCTAGTCTAGTTATAGAACTCGATAGGCGTTATACCCCTTCCGTTAATTGTAATGGACTCGTTAACGTATCGAATACGTATTGCTGTACTGAGTATGTCTTTGGGCGTCTGGTGGTCGGGTTACATGTAGAATGTAAGCATTTTCATGCACGCGTGTATGTGTGACAAGAATTGAAACTCTCTCAGCAATCAAAGTTTGGAGTGAAAACGGAACGCTGTTTGGAACTATTCCAAAATGGGGAAGGAACATTTCTGAGAAGTGCTTTGTGATCTGTTGGGTCCTTGTATCGCTACTGGTGTTTGTTAGTGTTTTCTTGCTCTGTAGCTTTCTTTTCTCTGGAATGTGCTCCATTTGACTGATGTTTTCGAAAAGAAGAATTTAAAATGGCATTCCATTTCTTGGTTGCATTATGTAACTCATGTTTGTGTGATATAAAATGTTCATAGTGCTGAACTAAAGTCAGTAAGGTAAGGAATGTGAAGTATGCTGAATTTAATTCAGCACAATAGAACACAATCATTTACAGGGATTGTTTGTCAACATTAGTTTTTCTATTCTCGCAGAAAAACTGCTGTTACGCAGTATGTAGTGCATACCATAACAACTTGAGCCTCCGTGGCTCAGGCGGCAGCGCGTCGGCCTCTCACCGCTGGATACCGTGGTTCAAATCCCGGTCACTCCATGTGAGATTTGTGCTGGACAAAGCGGAGGCGGAACAGGTTTTTCTCTGGGTACTCCGGTTTTCCTTGTCATCTTTCATTCCAGCAACACACTCCATTCTCATTTCATAGCATCTATCACTCATTACTAAATCACTTTGGGAGTGGCGACCCCATCGTACTAATAGCCTATATCTGATTCATTCATTCCATCCCTGACCCGGTCAATGACTGGAAAACAGGTTGTAGGTTTTCATTTTCACCATAACAACTCTTGGTGTGCATGCGAAAATGAAGATGAAGTTTCCAAACTAATGTCAATGTCGTGAAATTTTTGCCAAATATTTATTTCTTAAATATACACTCCCGTTCATAAAAACCAGAACATCTTGAAAGACTGCAGATAGGAAGTTCACCCTCAGGTCTAGAGTCCACATCGATATCTCAGCGCACCACCACCGACTGGTAAAATGTGCCTGCGGCCCTCGTTATCGCTATAAACCGAAGGTAATGGATCAGTGCGTCTTGAGCAGACGTGCAGGATGCCTCGTAGACATATGCGAGAACCGTACCGTCAAATGAGTGAGTTTGAAGGAGAGCGCGTTATTGGCATGAGAGAACGTGATTCATCCATCGGGGAAATTGCTGCTCGTGTGGGACGAAGTGTGTCGGCAGTGCAACGGGTGTGTACAGAATGGTTCACAGAAGGCTGTAGAACACGACGAGATGGGTCTGGTCGCACCACCCAGATCCTCCCTCCCACCCCGAAAAGATTGACACATCATCCGAATGGCATTGCAGGACAAATCTGAGTCCTCCTCGGCTCTGGCGCAACAGTGTAACACATCGTACACTATCAGGAGTGACAGTCCGTCGCCGTTTATTTCGGTCTGGGTTACCGACGCGTCGTCCACTTCTCCACCTACCCTTGACTAATGCACATAAACATGCTAGACTGCAGTGGTGTATGGAACGACATCACTGGGGACAGGAATGGCACCATATAATGTTTTCGGACAAATCCAGGTTCTGCTTTTTTTTTTAATGATGACCGCATTTTGGTTCGTCGCGGATGACCTATGTGAATGACATCCTGCGACTCGTAGCAATACCCTTTCTGCACGTCACCCCAGACGCCATATTTCATCAGGACAATGCGCAACCGCATGTTGCTGCACGAAGACGTGCCTTCTTGTTGTCACAGGATGTCAGAGTGTTGCCCTGGCCCGCCCGATCACCGAACTTGTCGCCAATCGAAAATGTGTGGGGCTTGGTGAAACGACGGGTGCTGCGCTGTGACCCAATGCCAACCACCAAAGATGAACTGTGGAACCAGGAAAATGCAGCATGCATGGCTATACCGGCTATACCCCAGGACGCCATTCGCGCTTTATACGCATCGATGCCATGACGCATGGAACAAGTTATCAGTGCCCATGGAGGACCCAGTGCCTATTAGGCAACAGGACACATGCCGAACGTAGGTGACTGAAATGCTAATCGTTTCTGCAGAACATACTAAAATGAACGTGTCCTGTAAATATGAACATCCTAACTCTAGTCTTTCAAGGTGTCTGGTTTTTTTTTTATGAACATGAGTTATATAAACTATTTACTTGCGTTTGTTAGAATAGGATATACATGTCATTAAATCGTGGTAAGTTGCATAATCGAAAGGTACCAATTGGCTCTACTTCCTGGTGTAAACTAAAGCGCATGATCAGTTTATCACGGTACGTAACAACACGTCTGAATCGTTGCATGATGCCAAAGACTGTAAGACCGGGCGAGTTGGTCGTGCGGTTAGGAGCGCGTGGCTGTGAGCTTGCATTCGGGAGATAGTGGGTTCGAATCCCACTGTCGGTAGCCCTGAAGGTAGTTTTCCATGGTTTCCCATTTTCACACCAGGCAAATGCTGGGGCTGTACCTTAAAGCCACAGCCGCTTCCTTCCCACTCCTAGGCCTTTCCTATCCCATCGTAGCCATAAGACCTATCTGTGTCGGTGCGACGTAAAGCCACTAGCAAAAAAAAAAAAAAAAAAAAAAAAAAGATTGTAAGTAGGGACAGGAAGACATAGGGGATTCACCTAGCATGCAGGATGATATCATTTCCTCTAACTTATCCTCATGAATACAAAAGGGGAATTTGGACTTATTATATTTTATCTGGTCTCATTATTTGCTCAAAAATTTCTTATGTGTTGGAAGTGGATTTTTAAATCCGTCACTACACGATGAGAAAAAGATCTAAACGTTTTTATACGTAGAACATGATAAATGATAAATATGTTAAATAATTTGATGGTAAACGAAACAACCGGGGGCGGGGGGTCTAGCAAAACTGAAGGGGGTTGGGGAAGGGTGTCGAAAACGGGTGGTCCCGGGTAAAACCGGGTAATATGGTAACCTTAAACATGAGGGGAATATGCGACACTTGGTAGGTATCGGTTAAAGACGTGGGGAAGGGTGTGTAGCTTTACTATTTTGAGGCATATTATTTAGTTTACCTCCGAAACGAAAATATATAAGAAAGTACTTAAATTGCCTAAAGATGGATCATCTGATGCCTTACATTCGCATAACATTTTTGGGTTTAGCCTACGTCGCACCGACAGAGATAGGTTTTATGGCGTCGATGGGATAGGAAAGGGCTAGGAGTGCGAAGGGAGCGCCCGTGGCCTTAAGTTAGGTACCATCCCGGCATTTACCTGGGGAAGTGGGAAACCACTGGAAACCACTTCGAGGATGGCTGATATCGGAATCGACAACCCCCCCCCCCCCCGCTCCGTCCTCTTACTTAACCTCCCGACGCCGTTTCAGTCCTCGTACCACTTTTCAAATTTCGCCGCAGAGCTGGGAATCGAACCCAGGCCTCAGGGGGTGACAGCTAACCACACTGACCACAACAGCACAGAGATGGTCATTTAACAAAATTGAAATAGGTTTTTAACGTACCATCCCCTTGAAAAGCTTCTAGCCACAGTTGTTGATTTTTGCTCTATAATCTAAATGAACATTAGAACCAAAAGACTGAGATTAGAATGAGAATACAAGGAAAATAAGTTCCACCTTCACCAAAACTAGCAATTTGGTCAGTTGTAGAGAACTAACGCTTGATATTAACGTGTTTATTTGGAGCAGAGTCCTGGGCACTGATCAAAGCATCTGAGAAGAAGATCGAAGTCTTTGAAATGTGTATTTATCAACTGTGGGTTGACTCTGTGACTTCCTGCCTGTGGCTATTTCTTGATGGATGCAGTACTTTTGTATCTGTCTCTTGACACAGACCAGAGCAAAGTGTAGCTTTCACTGAAGTCTCATTTATGACTGACACTATTGCTACACACACACACACACACACACACACACACACACACACACAATCTTGTTCAACCATGATTGACCACACTCACTAATTGCTGCCTGTTTACAAGTATCTCACAGTAGGACACTGGACACTCTTTACCAGAAGGAGGCTATAATCCTGATTTACAAGTCACCGGGCGAGTTGGCCGTGCGCGTAGAGGCGCGCGGCTGTGAGCTTGCATCCGGGAGATAGTAGGTTCGAATCCCACTATCGGCAGCCCTGAAGATGGTTTTCCGTGGTTTCCCATTTTCACACCAGGCAAATGCTGGGGCTGTACCTTAATTAAGACCACGGCCGCTTCCGTCCAACTCCTAGGCCTTTCCTATCCCATCGTCGCCATAAGACCTATCTGTGTCGGTGCGACGTAAAGCCCCTAGCAAAAAAAAAAAAAAAAAAAATTACAAGTCCTGTCACCCCACACCGTAGGTTCATGCAGACAGCTATGTTTGAATACAGGGCTATTCGCCACACAACACACGGGGGCACTGTTCCTTGGTTTGACTCCAGCGACATTCCAGTAATTCACACAGTAAACGACTAAACACTGGCAGCTACACAGCAATAGTGCTAACCAGCAGAACAATACCCCTCACAACAACGACCCTTAACACTGTTCCAATTACATTCACGATAGCTGCTCCACTCGCTGACTCTACGGCGCTTCTCAGGCCACAGAAGTACACCCACTCAGTACTCCCTCTCATACCCGACGATACCCTGACTCCAGTGGGACAATGACGGCAGCAAACAGTCATCTTCAGCCCAGCTACTCACTGGACACTCCGACGCAAGAACCATCACTCCTCGTTAAGACTGCGATCAAGGATCATTTAAGAGAAATAGATCCGTCACTCCTGTATAATAAAGTTGGCTGAGAAAACAGGTCATGGAAGCTAGAGTGGCCACTTTCTCTCTGCCAACATAAGGAAATAAATCCCACGATAGTACCGCGTAGTAAACACGATGATGATAGTTGTAACTTTGTTCAAATTTTAATTGTGATAGAGATAATGATTGTATTTCAGTAGGAAAGTTGTATCTAAAGCTTCACTCATGTCTTTTACTTGAAAAGTAAATTGCAATTACCGTATTTGTATGTTGGCAATACTGTTATAACGCTAGTTTGTATCGTTGTTTCACTGTTCGCATTTTAATGTAAATTTACATCTATTAACTGATAAATGCAACATTGATTACTGAAAATGTTAATGCAATTCATATAAAACCCTCAAAACGCCCACACTTGCCTAAATCACGATCTAACATAACCTCATTCTTTCGTTCGTTGAACCCTTCCCACGACTTTTATGTATGGGAATGGAAAACACGAGAATGAAAGGATGAAAGTAAAACACAGCATAATGCACACAGTTTATATTTTGAATTTATTTATTCCAAACAGCAGGTAAGAAGCACAATCATACAGACGTTTACTCGCAACAGCTAGGTAGCTCAATGTGAAGTACGTTCATGATCATAATACTATTTCTTCACACTAAGAACGCGCATAATTATAATTTCACACCATACTCTCAAAAAACTGGATCAAAAATCTCGTTCAATGCGAAAGAATCTCAACAAATTTTCGTCTAACAAGCACTACGGTATTACATACCGTACGACCAAGGTCCCTTCGCGCGCAACGATAACGGTGTTGTGTTTTGAATTTGTTGTACCACGCAACTGAATGTGTAATGCCAACCTCTGCCTTCTAAATTAACCCTCGAAAAGAGAATTTTAGTTTTCATTAGTTGGCGGAGATCGATTGGCCCATCTCAGAACTGCTTCGGACGCTCCCTATGAAGTGTCACCCCCCTGACTGCGATGGAGCACGGGCGACACCCAACCCCGCTGTCACCCTCAGCCCAGTCACAGGGTCCAACTCAAGACTCCAACACTGACTGACTGTTCGCGCATTGTCTCCTTTTTCATAGCATGGATGATGTGTGCCGGAATATTCGCGATGTGGCTGGATACGGAACATTCTCGATGCACCTCGTAGAATCTCACGGGAAAACCAGACTAAGGGAACAATGCACGGAATGGCCGGCCACGCCCTCCAGGCCTGTGGGAGCTCCCCGGTCGTGTGATTCACTGGACTCTTCCAGGAAATACGGAAAGGTGCCACCGGAGGGCTGGCACATGACAGTATGCAGGCTACTGAGGTATGAACGGTGCTGACATTCAGAGCACAACTGGTGCACCTGGGGATGTTGTCAGTCCTGTCTGGTTCAGTGGGGAAAGCAGCGGCAAACTAATTCACTCTTCATCTTACCCAATACGCCTTTTCATGGCACATACATTGGTTCTTGTGGTTTCCTTATAGGGCTAACTGCATAACACCGAGCGAGTTGGTCTTGCGGTTAGGAACTTTTGTGGTGCTATTGGAGGAGCCTATGGGCTGATGACTTGGCAGACAGACTATGTGATTAACCCGGGAGTATCGAGTCGAAGAATTCAAGAAGGGGAGCTACTTAATACCATCAAACAAATGGAATTACCGTATAATACTTCGGGCATATTATCAGTAACGTAGGGTATCGAGTACTCCAGCTAGTCATTCAAGGGAAGGTCTTTGTAAGAAAAGGCCGAGGACGCTGATTAGACCCTTGAGAGAATGGTACCAGATGTATTCAGTCAGCAGAACTGTTCTGAAATATCACCAACAAGTCTGAAGTCGCCATGATGTTGACAAACATCCGAAATGCATATGCTGCTAGAAGAGGACGTGGTTGATATTGCAAAACTCTGGATATAGACTACGTGGAAAACTATGAAAGCTGTAACCCCTTCAATCAATCAATCAATCAATCAATCAATCAATCAATCACCACTGATCTTCATTTAGGGCAGTCGTCCAGGTTGCAGTTTCCCCATCTGTTGTTTACCTAGTCTTTTCTTAAATAATTACGATGAATTTAGAAATTTATTGAACATCTCCCATGCTAAATTATTCCATAACTCCTCTTTCATAAACTAATATTTGCCCCAGTTTGTCCTTTTGAATCCGAACTTCATCTTCATATTGTGACCTTTCCTACTTTTAAAAACATTACTGACACCTGTTCGTCTACTAATACCATTCCACGCCACCTCTCCATTGACAGCTCGGAACATACCACTTAGTCGAGCAGCTCGTCTCCTTTCTCCCAAGTTTGGCCAGCCCAAACTTCATAACATTTTCGTAACGCTACTCTTGTCGGAAACGAAACGAAATGAAATGGCGTATGGCTTTTAGTGCCGGGAGTGTCCGAGGACATGTTGACAAACATCCGAAATGCATAAGCTGCTGATTTGACTCCCGTAGGCGACCTGCACGTCGTGATGAGGATGAAGAAGACGGCAGATACACCCAGCCCCCGTGCCAGCGAAATTAACCAATGATGGTTAAAATTCCCGATCCTGCCGGGAATCGAACCCGGGACCCCTGTGACCAAAGGCCAGTACGCTAACCATTTAGCCATGGAGCCGGACTCTTTTGTCGGAAATCGCCCAGAACAAATCTAGCTGCTTTTCTTTGGATTTTTGTCAGTCCTCGAATCAGTAATCTCATACACTGCAACCATACTCTAGTCAGGATCTTACCAGAGACTTATCCCACCTCTGACGTTCCGACTTACAAACAAGGGATACCAGTAGGATTGAGATTTAGGACACACTGTAAATCCATATACAAAAATTCCCCGAACAACTCTGCGAAATAAGAACCCTTCTCTCCGCGAGAATTATTTTGTTGGTCAGTTTACACGCGCTATATGAAGTGAGCTATTGAGGAGAATGCCCACACAGTTTATGACCAACTTCCCGCATGTATGTGTGTCAGAATGAACTTGAAATGGGACGCTCCCCTCCTTATTTTATGAACCTTGCAGCTGCGACAACGCACGTTTTTTCGTCGTGTACAAATTGAACCAATGGAACTCGTTGTTGGTGTAATGGTAACCAGACCCGACATGAAGAGAGAGGAAAAAAAAAACCACCAAACAAGAATCACGCTACCAACTTCTGAATTTCAAACTTCTTAACCAGTAGCTTCCTGAACTAAGTATATAGGGACCATTAGCTTATAAGGTTTGGTATAGCCAGTGAGCAGAGTACAATATGCACCAAAATAAACTGTACTGAATAATGATATTGAACTTCAACGCATTTTGATGTAACGAAACTGGCAGTTCACCAGCCGATGACGGTGGTCGAGTAGTTAGCATGTTAACTTACAGTATTGTATCCAAAGTCTTAGGTTCGATTACAATCGTTGGAATTCTGAAGACGACAAAACCCTTGACGTTATGTCGCCATTTAAGAGATCCGTGGTGAACGCTTATGATATCATCACACACGCACACATATATGCCTGGCAGAATTGAAATCCCTGGAACTGGCCAGAAATCGAGCCCTGGACCTCTAGGTAAGAGTAAAGCACGCATTCTCTACACCACGGTGCTGGCGCATTACGTCGTTAGGTATTCGTTGGGCTGAATTCTCCCATCATCTAATTTGTCTACGTAGTCTCGGCTTCACTGATAGGAACGCTGACTTCACTCGTGACGCGGCCTGTTAGTCGTAACGGAAGATCGAATTTCATACGCAGGCCGCCCAGTTGGAGTCAAATCTGTACACTAAATTTCGACATCTGAGACATTATGAACTGCCAGATTATTATTATTATTATTATTATTATTATTATTATTATTATTATTATTATTGTAAAAACAAGTTCAAATTTTTTGTCTCAACGTTCATACTGTTCACGTGTATCCTCATTTTTTTCTTTCAATACTGAATTCTAGTACGCAAGACAGCATCGTTCATACGCTACCCGATCTCGATTTGATATGAAGATCTACACAGCTTTTGGAACAATCGACGCACAGACAACCTATTGATTAAAATATTTTTCCAAGAATCTCATGATTTGTCCACTGGCTGACCTAGGCCTATATGCTTTCGTTCAGTGGGAGGGTATCAACTGGTAACAACATGTTGACATAAATATGTCTTAGAGCTGGAAGCTTGGGGTCATCCGAAAATCTGTGTTACGAAATGGTGTCATGTAACACAATGTGTGACGTGGTGTTACCTAACAACAGTACCTTGAGAGCTGTACACGCCTTGGATCTGTATATCATGGCCATCCATCAATACTTCACATCACAGCCTATGCGGTTGCTAGGTAACATCGCCTCACGCATGTTACTGAAAGACATATTTATGATCGTTTGATTTTCCAACAGGGGAATTTAATAACAATTGGCTGACACTTCGGGAAATTTATTACGAAATTAGTCAAATGCATGTTTCAATTTTAAAAGTTTTTTCTCCTCTTTCTGGATTTCTTCCCCCCCCCCCCCTCCTCATCACCCCTCATGACGTACAGGTCGCCCATGAACGACAAATAGAAAGACCTTCACCGGGCCAGCCGAACATGTCCCGGAACACTCCTGGCACTGGAAAGGCCACACTATAAATAAATTAAATGTAGTAATGCATTCGGTCGATAATGTGACTTTCTATTGCATTCTCCTAGTGTTCACATCCATGTCACATTAAATATCCATCGCTTCGTCTCTACATCTCGCAAGGATTTTATGTTTTATCCCGCCGCGGTATTGTGCTGTTCTCTTGCAGATTCAGATAATGTAGGTCAAACAGTCGAACGTGATCGACCTATACTATATATCACAGCCTCTTTCCCAGGTGACCGCGAGTTCATTTCAGAAAATAGTTTATGCTTAATTGAATTAATAATAATGTCCGACTCCTTGGCTAAATGGTCAGCGTTGAGGTCTTCGGTTTAGTGTGTCCCAGGTTCGATTCCCGGCCGGGTCGGGGATTTTAATCGCGTTTGATTAATTCTTCTGGGTCGGAGACTGGGTGTTTGTGTTTGTTTCAACACTCTCCTCTTTATATCCACACAACACACCACGCTACCGTCCGACTCGTTGGCTGAACGGTCAGCGTACTGGCCTTCGGTTCAGAGGGTCCCGGGTTCGATTCCCGGCCGGGTCGGGGATTTTAACCTTAATTGGTTAATTCCTACTGCACGGGGGCTGGATGTATGTGTTGTCTTCATCATCATCTCATCCTCATCACGACGCGCAGGTTGCGTACGGGCGTCAAATAGAAAGACCTGCACTTTGGCGAGCCGAACCCGTCCTGGGATATCCCGGCACTGAAAGCCATACGACATTTCATTTTTACCACACTACCAACCATCACAGAAACACATAATACTGATTACATTCCTCCAAATAGGTTGGCGTCAGGAAGGGCAGCCGGCCGTAAAATAGGGCCAAATCTGCATGCGGTATACCGTTTGCACCCGCGACCTCACAGCCCACAGGTGTGGGAAAAGCTATATAATAATAATAATAATAATAATAATAATAATAATAATAATAATAATACGCTGAAGGTCGGTACCATGTCTTACAAATAAGTTTTGGTGTAATATTCCCTCCTTGCCTGCTACTACATAAGTTAAGATTCGTTAAGTATACGTTAGCTGTTACAGGGTTATGGTACAGTGCTGTTGGCGTATTCAAGGAACAGTGAAATGTGTTTCGCGTTAAAGAGAAACAGGAATATAAGGCCTGGCATGTTTTCATCTCGCCAGACTGACTGGAATACATAGAGCCTTTAACGAAGTTGACTCATTTCTTAACCAACAGCAGCTCAAAGGAATTCGGGAAAAACGGAGGCAATCCAGTAAACTCCCAGCCAAGGTTAATAACGTTATGTAAAAAGTTCTGTCATAGGATGCTTCACAACTTGTGATCTTCAGGCCTTCACGTTTCTAATGGATCATGGGGTAAAGTTAATCGAAGAATTTTTATCAGCTTAACCCATTTGATCCTACTGTTCCCAAATAGGAACATGAGTTCCCATTTTTACCGCAAGAGTGACGGCAGTGTTGTCAACATTACGAAAATCTGAGTTCATTTAAGAAATTATAAGAACGATAATGTTATTGGTTTTACGTCCCACTAACTACTTTTACTACGGTTTTCCGAGACGCCGAAGTGCCGGCATTTTGTCCCGGAGTTCTTTTACGTGCCGGTAAATCTACCGACATGGAGCTGACGTATTTGAGCACCTTCAAATACTGAACCAGGATCGAATCTGCCAACTTACGCTCAGAAAGAGAGTGCCTTAACCGTCTAAGCCACTCAGCCCAGCTTTAAAAAAGACTAGGTAAACAATTGAAAGGGAGTCTGCCATCTGGGTACAACACTAAATGCAGAACATTGGTATTTATGTTGACGACGATGATGATGTACATCCCAAATATTTGAAATGATCGACCTGTCAGAAAATGTCTGTTACCACAGTAAAGACTCTCTGGATGACCCGGGTACCTGGATGATATCTGTACAGAGGGAGATGAAGACTCTTGGACTAAAGGAAGAAATGAAATGACACGTATGGCTTTTAGTGCCGGGATATCCCAGGACGGGTTCGGCTCGCCAGGTGCAGGTCTTTCTATTTGACTCCTGTAGGCGACCTGCGCGTCGTGATGAGGATGAAATGATGATGAAGACAGCACATACACCCAGCCCCCGTGCCATTGGAATTAACCAATTGAGGTTAAAATCCCCGACCCGGCCGAGAATCGAACCCAGGACCCTCTGAAGGCCAGTATGCTGACCGTTCAGCCAATGAGTCGGACAAAGGAAGAAATGACAATGAGCAGACATGAATGGCACCTGCAGATTAAAGAAGCTGACCTCGTTTAACCGAGTATAAAGAAGAAAAATTTGCTTGTAAATAGAATGGTTAATTATAGAGGCATCTCTCTTCTGCAAATTGCATACAAGATATTCTCAAAAATATTGCTTTATAGAGTAGAAACATCACTTGACAAGCAACTGGGTGAGTATCAAGCTGGATTTCGAAACGGTAGATCTTGTTCAGAACAAATATTTACTTAAAATCCATAATTCGCCATAGGATATTGAATTCAAAAGACATTGTTGTGACTTTTGTAGATTAAAAAAATAAGGCCTTTGACTCGGCTGATAGAGAAACCATAGATAAAACAATTCGTGAATTTGGAGTGAAAACTAAATTGGCAAACCTAATACGTGAAACCCTTACTGACACAATTTCAAAGGTGAAATTTATGGGTGAGATATCCAAACCTATTAAGATAAATACAGGGGTACGGCAAGGTGACGGTCTGTCACCCCTTCTGTTCAACTGTGTTCTAGAGAAAATTGTAAGAATGTGGAACGTAAGGCTTAAAGAGCATGACATTTTGACGGTAACTTTGGGGGAAAAAAACAAAGGCATTGAGATAAATTGCCTAGCATTTGCAGACGATTTCGCTATATTGTCAGAAAACCTAACAAGTGCAACAACACAAATTAATCTCTTGGAAGAAATAGCCAACAAGATAGGTTTGAGAATCTCCGTAGAAAAATCAAAATGTATTACAAACATCAAGAATGCTCCAAAATTTTTGGCAACAGATATTAGTTCAGTAGAAAGAGTAACGAAATTCAAATACCTGGGAGAAATAATTCAAGGAAATGGTTTAGACAAATCTGCAGTACAAGAAAGGGTATACAAGATGGAAAGAGCATATGGTATCACAAATAATTTTTACAACGAAAAGTGTCTATCTAAAAATCTTAAAATAAGGCACTACACTACAGTGGTGAAACCGGAATGATTATATGCAAGTGAATGCCTGGTACTAAACTATAGATTAGATAAACTTGAGGTACTAGAAAGGAGAATCATGAGAAAAATCTTAGGCCCTGTGAAAACAACAGAATTATGGAAATTAAGATCTAATGATGAAATATACAGGAACATAGAAAAACATAACAGAAACCGTAAGAAAAAGGAGATTGCAATTTTTCGGGCATATTTACAGAATGGATGATTCCACATTAACAAAAAGGATTTTCAAATACCTTTGGGACAAAAAGGCAACAACTAGCTGGATTCAAGAAGTAAAGAAAGACTTAGAAAGAAATAATGTAAGAGAAGAAGAAATTATGGACAGAGAAATATTTAGAAAGAGGGTAGTAAGTATGGAAGGATTCCAAGGAAGATTGAACAAGAAGCCTGGTGCGAAGTGGTCCGAGGACAGAAGGAAACAACATAGTGAAAGTATGAAATAATGTTGGAAGGAGCGGAAGAGAAAACAAAGTATGAAGAATTGAACTGAAATTCGCACGCGGTCCTTAGCAGGCCTCCTCGGAAAGAAGAAGAAATGTTCCAAAGCATACTTTAACATATGATCAGAATCTGAGATGTGTGTAGGCCTACTCCATGTCAGTCCTCAGCCTGAAGGCTGGTTGGATCCTCCAAAATAGCTTCACCATTCGCTGTCATAGAAGAGGCGTACTACGGAAATGAGGAGTACGATAGTTTCCCGTTGCTTTCCTCACTGAGCCAGAACTTATTACGTATCAGTCTGCCAAGCCCACTGAAATGTATGCATAAACCGACCCTATGAGCAACATTTTGACACCATTTATAGCAGGGACTGGCTGCATAAAGAATTGCATTTCTAGCATCGCTCATACCTCAGTCATATTCATATTGTCAAAGCTAAGGATGAGACTGTGACAGATCAAGTAACAAAATTGCTCTAGCCCATACCAAAAGACTGTAAACACTAGATCTCGCCAGCGAAGGCATAGGGGATATATGGGTTAAAAGAAAAGTTTCGATTCGAAAAGGTTTAGTTTGTTTGATCGTTAACTGTCGGTGTAACTGCAGAATGTCTCCGTTTGAACTGCTAGTAGTCTGCATATTGTGATGTCGCTGCTCGTGCTTTCCGTACGCCAGAGCGACATCAGAATCAATTAAGTTGCTGAGTTTACGACGGACCGAGAGATAACCTCGGACGTGGATACTCTATTTTAAGAAGAATAGGTTATAAAGAGAATTTAATGGCTATAGATGGCAGTGATCCTCTTATACCATGGTTATTTTCCGCTAGTCTTCACTTCTGTAAGACTTTGTCATTCATTGCATGTCTCTTCTGGGAAAGTCATGCTGTAATTCCTTAATTAAAATTCATGCTGCAAGTCATTAAAACTAGAAACATCGCTTGCTATGAAGTTCGAATTATTCCTTCACTAAACTGCAAAATATATATGAATACCTCGGTGTAATAACAGCAGATACCGCTTGTGAGATATGTGCGGTGATTTGATTTGATTTATTATTGTAAATCTATTAAAGGTGCGCAGCATACATACATACATACATACATACATACATACATACATGCATCAGCTGTTTTAGAGGAAAGATACGTAAAAATACTACCGCAAATCAGTAGTGTCCTAGATAATAATGAAGTGTTACAATAAAAGTGTTTTTACTTGTGAACTTATGACAGCATCGTAGTTCTATGTGTGATTACTCATACTCTGTTTCATCTATACAAATAAATAACATTGAAGTGTCTGTTTGTAATGTCAAACTAACAGCATTTTACTAAGTTTATATTAAAGTATATACGGTACTTATAACTAAAAACCAATTTTTACGATTTCTGTCTGTCTGTCTGTTCCGGCTAATCTCTGAAACGGTTGGACCAATTTTGATGGGACTTTCACTGGCAGATAGCTGATAGTATAAGGAGTAACGTAGGCTACTTTTAAATTTTCAGAACAATTAAAGGGAGTAACGGGGGGGGGGGGCAAAAATAATAGGCAAAATATATAATTTGTCTTACAGGGACGAGACAAAGCTCATCATTAATAAATTCAGTATTTTCACCCCCAGTTGTCATTTACACTCTTAAGATTCTTGTAAATATAGCATCGTAAACAGAAGGATTCAGTGGCAAAAGTTTCAGTAAGTCATTGTTCTTAGACAGCTTGATACAGTCGCCGCTGGGGGTGTATGTGATCGCTAGTGAAGGACATTAAGGTGCAGCACCTTTCCAGATATATAGTTATTTCTATACAGATAGGTCAATATATATATTTGGGAGATGAAATGAAGCGCAGTTTGTTGCACCTCTTTGTGAGATGATAAATTAAACTAAGTTCAGTTAATCTTTCTTTCTTCTTCTTTCTTACTCTGTTCACCCTTCAGGGTTGGTTTTTCCCACGGACTCAGCGAGGGATCCCACCTCTACAACCTCTAGGGCAGTGTCCTGGAGCGTGAGACTTTGGGTCGGCTGGATACAACTGGGGAGGAGGATCAGTACATCGCCCAGGCGGCCTCGCCTGCTATGCTGAACAGGGATCTTCTGGGGGGATGGGAAGAGTGGACGGGATAGACAAAGAAGAGGGAAGGAAGCGGGCATGGCCTTAAGTTAGATACCATTCCGGCATTTGCCTGGATGAGAAGTGGGAAACAACGGAAAACCACTTCGAGGATGACTGAGGTGGGAATCGAACCCCCCTCTACTCAGTTGACCTCCCGAGGCTGAGTGGACCCCGTTCCAGCCCTCGTACAACTTTTCAAATTTCGTTGGCAGAGCCGGGAATCGAAGTCGGGCCTCTGGGGGTGGCAGCTAATCATACTAACCACTACATCACAGAGGCGGACAATTCCGTCATAAATTTAACGGTTCCATCTATCGAATGTATACTCTCTTCTTGTCCCTCTTGGTGTTTTACCAGTCCAGACAAAACCTTGTAATGATGTAAACATATCTCAGCAGACAGCGCTCCCTGTACTGCGAAGAACTTAAAATTCAGCAATTTCCTCAATTGTGTCAAAAGTTGAAGGGCTAAAGGGCCCGGAAAGGTTTCGAATTGCGAGGTTTTTTTTTGTTTGTTTTTTTTTTTGCTAGTTGTTTTACGTCGCACAGACGCAGATAGGTCTTATGGCGACAATGGGACAGGAAAGCCCTAGGATTGGGAAGGAAGCGGCCGTGGCCTTAATTAAGGTACAGCCCCAGCATTTTCCTGGTGTGAAAATGGGAAACCACGGAAAACCATCTTCAGGGCTGCCGACAGTGGGGTTCGACCCCACTATTTCCCGGATGCGAGCTCACAGCTGCGCGCTCCTAACTGCACGGCCAACTCGCCCGGTAATTGTGAGTCTTGGATAGCTCTATCAAACTAAAACAAATTTCGAAAATGACTTCCGGCCTAAATGCAGTTCCGAGAAAAAGCCTAAAAAAATCGCTTGTTTCTTGTTTTCTTTTGTATTCAAATCCTAGCCAAATTAACGTATTTACATCATTCTTTCTATAATGTGTTTCTTGGTTCAATACCCTCAGTCCTTTTTGGATTTTTTTAAAAATGTGTACACCGAATGTAGTTATAAGGGCTTAAGTGAAACTCTGCATTGACTCACATTAGCGCTCGTAGTGGTAGAAAAAGGCAAACTACTAATCTAATCAACCGGATAACGACCATTAAGGAAGGGATTGTAATTTTTAGGAATAAATAAAGAATATATTCTCGCACTTTATTCTATTTTATTTAGCTAAAATTCGTAGCTCACATTGAGTTGCTTTCCTGAAAAGCTAAAACTGTGGATTTCTTATTTCATCATCATCATCATCTGTTTACCCTCCAGGTTCGGCTTTTTCCCTCGGACTCAGCGAGGGATTCCACCTCTACCGCCTCAAGGGCAGTGTCCCGGAGCTTCAGACTCTTGGTCGGGGATACAACTGGGGAGAATGACCAGTACCTCGCCCAGGCGGCCTCACCTGCTATGCTGAACAGGGGCCTTGTGGAGGGATGGGAAGATTGGAAGGGATAGGCAAGGAAGAGGGAAGGAAACGGCCGTGGCCTTAAGTTAGGTACCATCCCGGCATTCGCCTGGAGGAGAAGTGGGAAACCACGGAAAACCACTTCCAGGATGGCTGAGGTGGGAATCGAACCCACCTCTACTCAGTTGACCTCCCGAGGCTGAGTGGACCCCGTTCCAGCCCTCGTACCACTTTTCAAATTTCGTGGCAGAGCCGGGAATCGAACCCGGACCTCCGGGGGTGGCAGCTAATCACGCTAACCACTACACCACAGAGGCGGACCGGATTTCTTATTTACAATACAAAATCATGCCGAAAGGTAAGAAGGAGAAGTTTTGTTCCATTCAGAATAATTCAAAATGCAGTTCATCGAAACTGATGGAATCATTCTTCGAAGTGCCATATGCGGAGTAAATATTGCAATTGACTTTTAAGAACATTGAAATGTTGTGTGTAATCCCATATGATAAGTTTATTAGCTTTAAGAACCCATCAAATGGGATAAAGAAAGTTCACCTTGATAAAGTAATTTCATCAGCACCTTTTTTGTAGGTATTTTCAGAACCTCGCTTTCCCCCCTTTTCTGACCATACTTTCCACCTTAAAATCCCTTCCCTAGACTGATCACAGAGCTGCTGTGTTGCCGTACAGACTCGACAGGACACAAAGTTCACCCTACTCTTCTTTTAACACTTGCTCGTGTCTACTTACTTATCGCTCCCCTTTATTTTTACAAAATGTTTGTTTTGTTCTTTACTCACTCTTGGGACTTTCGCTTTACCTGTAAGCAGACCCCGATTTACAAATGGGCGGACTGGGCATTTGCCCAGGGCGCCAGTTTTTGAGGGGCGGCGGCTGGCGGATCGAGTAATTGTGGCCTGCGTGAATTACGTCTTAAATTCATTACACTCAAATTAATTTTACATTCCACAAATTATTATAATTACTTTATTAGCCTATATAAAACACTTTGAACTATTCCAACTTAAAAACCGGGCCGATGACCTTCGATGTTAGGCTCCTTTAAACAACAAGCATCATCATCATAACTTTAAAACCTGAATTTAATCTATATATTTAAATTTTATAAAGGAAATGTCTTATTTCTAAAATAATTTACTTACATACAAACCAACGGCTTTTTAAAGAAAAATAAAAACAGCCTGATTCTTATTTGGCTGTTACCTTTATTTGGCTTGATAAGTTTAATTATGAGAATTAACTGTATTTGCATAATGTGCTGTTTTAAAACTCATAATCTTGAAAACTGTAATATTTAATTTGTAAACAATTATTTTTTAGAGGAACAGGAAAACGAGCAGGGGGCGGGGGGCGGCTAAATATTGTTTGCCCAGGGCGCTAACTACTTGAAATCGGGGCCTGCCTGTAAGCAACTTCATTTTGGTCGACATTAAACAGCATTCGCCACTCCGCTCGTTACGAACTGAATGCTCAGATTGGCTGGGATATGCCGTTCTTCCACTGGCATGGAGCGTGGCAAGCGGCTGTGAAAAACAAAACGTTAAAGATTACGACCAAACGGCACATCACACCTTGAAAACAGGTTTCTTATCTTGTTGCTAGATAGCAGCACAGTACATTTCTTGTTAAAAATAAAATTTAAAAAGTGCTAGATGGCAAGTTGGGATTTGCCATTTTTTTCACTGTGGTGCTCAAATGCTAGCTAGTGGTTTCTGCTGAAGAGAATGAACACAGAAGCCGTCACCCTGTAGGTGGCCCACCCGATCCCTTCAAGGTGGAAAATGAAAGCAGCAGCAGGAAAAATAATCGGTCATGGTTCCAAGGTATCTGGACGAAAATGCTGGCAGTCTTTGCGATCTAGTTCTTTCCGCTCAACTCTTTGGGCTCGATTTCTCTTAGATGAGTCTCTGTAGGATCTTCCGCGTGATATGGCAGTTTTGTGTGGCTATTTCTAGCCTGGTGGCAGACCCTCCAACAGGGGTGGGTGGCATCTGCCGTGTATAGGATACTGCGCGTTATTTAGTAGAGGGTAGTGTTGTATGTGGTGTGTGAGTTGCAGGGACGCTGAGCACAGTACTAACACACAGTCTCCAGGAACATGAAATTAATGTTAACATTTCCGAACCGGTAGGGAATCGAACGCAGGGCCCTCTGAATCGAAGAGCCCTGCACTGACCATTCAGCCGAGGAGCCGGACGGATGGCAGTACATTGATTCGTACATTAAATCTTGCATAGCGAATACATATCCGCAAGTTCGTAACAAAACAAGCTTCAAACCACAACTCGTAACTTCACGCTACCGTCTTAACACTATGATAGCACCCTACTACACGAAACTGCCTATTATCCTGCTACCGATGACACCAGCTTCCACGCGGTTCTTACGTTACGTTAATAAAGTCTCAAAAGCATCTGATCAAATAATTTGTTGTGAAAAAAAAAGGAAACCATTCTGGTACGGTACCGGTAGGCTATATAGAAAGTCGAGTAAAATATGGACACTGTATTATTCGTTGTATTCTGGTGAGCTATACGGCATTACAATACGGATGTTCTGAGACTGAAGTGGATAGTACGAAGGGAATCCCCTTTGAAATAATTACGTAGTTTTGTTACATCGGCAGGTTGGAACAGGGTCTTTAGAGATGTGAATTCTGAATAGTTTGTTATTTTTTGGGTGAACTATGGGACATAAAAGTGAAATATAACTCTGAATGGCAAATTCGTAGAACTCAAACTGTTCCATCATATCTAATCTCGCATTCCTAACAGCTTATGGGTTATTATTCCTTACCTTCTGTCAAACAGTCTAACCCGACTTTATATCTCCCCCATTTTTCCCCATGCATTTGATCCCAACACTGCACCAGATTCCCTTTCATGTCCGTTCAGATCCCCACCGCTGAAGGGGATCTACTCTTCGCAGGAAAACAGTGAAAAACTTCGAGCTTGAGCAGTTTCCTATAGCACAAACATGGACAGCGATGGTCATAGGAAGACATAGAGAGTACCAGGTTCTCATTGTCCTAACTGGCTGGGTATTCCTTTTTTCATCCCCAAGGATAGCTGAAGGAGAAAAAGATAGAACTCTGTTACCCGCCATTTGTGGAAATAAATGCCAGCGAAAAACGATCATCTGTCTGCCAGCCTACACCCACTAATTTGCTCACTGTTCAGATCATTTTGTTGGGCAAAGCCACAGAAGAGTGATTTAAATAAACATTGTGCTGTGCTGTATTTGTCCACTTAATGCCGCATTTTTATAACTTCTTGGTTTAATATAATGCCCATCCACAGAATGATTCGGTGTAGTTCTCCATGCCGCCCTATTCTTATCTCCATATGGCTATTGCAAGCTACATCTAATCTAATGTTGTAATATTCATATGTTCATCTCCTCCTCCCATTCTTACACCCTTCAGCTCTCTCTAAACCTAACTGAACAAATCCTGAATGTCCCAAGATCTGCGCAGTCAACCTCGCTTCTTTTGATTTAGTTTCTCCATTCGTTCCCTTCTGACTTACTCGGTTCTGTATCTAGTCATTTATGACCCCATCTACCTGTCTCATCTTCGCAATTCTTCGGAACGACCGTGATTTCAAAAGCTCTATTCTTTTGCTTGTCGCAACATTTATTGTCCACGTCTCGTTTCTACCCAAATGTCGCCTGAAATGTCTTTTTATGACGGTTACCTACTGTAAGTTTGACGTGAGAAAAATCCCTCTCGTTTTTGTTGCCAACCCTGTTGTGCTTGGGTTGGTTTAGATTTTATGTTGGCCGATTGAATCTAGCAATATTCGTGCCAAGTTCTTCTTTCCTCTTTCCTGTCTGATGTCCCTTGATGTACTGTCCTTTCTCCCAAACCTGATATTAGGTGTGCACAGCTTACGGAGTCTTCCTTTTCCAACATTTCATGATTATTTCTGAAGCCAATCCCTTCATTCTCCAGAGTCTTATTTTTTCTGCTGTGATTATTGTTAAGAGCGGCGAATGTTTCCGCTGTTTTGGCCCCTAAAATAATAAGAGAACTGTTCAATAATAACCATTATTTCGCTCGAAGTCTGTTCCTACTCGAGCATTTTGTATGAATACGATTCTTTTTCATGTGCTGAGCTGTGTCAATAAGCAATGGTCTGAAGTAACCTAACCTCAGTCAATGTAACGGAAACATACGCCATCGTCCTGAACAAACAGCGCGCGCCTTGTATAACGCTAGTCCATGAACCGCAGCAAACATCTAGGGGACTGCAGACAAGGTCGAACGGTGGTTTCAGATAAACTGTTCGAAAGCTAACGTGCATTAGAGTATTTTCCAAAGCTTCAAATAAAACTTAGAAAAACCTAGAACTTTAGGATCGAATCTTTAATGATAACTATGAGAAAAGCAACGGGAAACTACCGCACTCATTTCTCTAGTACGCCGCCTAAATGGTTTGCATGTTGGCCTTTGGTTCAGGGGGTTCCGGGTTCGATTCCAGCCCTGGTCGGGTTTAACTTTCATTGGTTAATTCCTCTGGCTGGGAGACTGGGTATTTATGTGGTATCTTCATAGTTAGAATTCTCAGGTAAGGCCCCATTTTCACAGACGCGAAGTCGCCTAAAGGGCGTCTACTCTAAAGACGTGCACTAGGCCTCTACGGAGGCCACACGCCTTTTTATTATCTGTACACAGCAAGACCCAACCAGCACCTCCTAGAGAACAAGGCCTGGCAATACGATTCGTGACGCAACTGGGCCCAGCGCGAGTGGATAGTAGATGAAGCTAATTCCTTACGATGATTGAAAAATACGCTGGTTAACCTACATTCTACAGATATTCTACATTCTACAGATATTCTTTCTCGTAGCGCGCATATCGGAAGCGAAATTAGTAATATACCGTAATAATTAGGAAGAACAATTAAAAATGCAAAAAGAATAGAATTCAGTTTTTTAAGAGTCTTAATACTGAACAACTGTATAATAATATGCCTATATGACACTTTCTTTCTTATATTTAAGTCAAAAATGATCAGTTCCTTTTACAAAACTCGCCATAAATAAGACCTCTCTGTGTCGGTGCGACGCAAAGCCACTAGCAAAAAAAGCTTTTACAAAACTGAACTTGCTGATGAAAGATAAAAGATCAAAAACATGTAAGTACAGCAAAAGCTATTAAATTAAAATAATAACATAAACTACCTTACTTACAGTATATTAGTAGCAGTCCAGGAACATACAAGCTGTAATGCTCAGTGTTGTCGGTCATGAAAACAGGTAAACATTTTTTTTACAATAGAAGCCTAAATTAAGGGGTTGAAGAGCTCACAAAATTTGGCTGTTATGCAAAGAGAATGATTACAGTACATGCCAACAATAGTTGGTCATCAAGTCATCAAAATTATATTCGCATTCCCTAGTGTATATAAATGTACTCGTATGATTTTGGACCCTGATTCAAATAACCAGAACAGGGGAAAATTTTAAATTAAACTGAAAGTAAAACAACTTATTAAAATATATGAACTTAAATTTGAAAAGTAGCATGCCAATTCTAATAACATTTGAACTGACCTTCACACAGACACTTTCTCAAATTGTTTTCAATTTAACCTCACCAGGTTACTTAAAACTGAAATGGACATGAGGTGAACATGATATAAGAAAATATAAAAGGAAATCTCTATGAACATTAATTGTTAAAATCCTAAGAAACCATATTAAGAACTTGCATCCATGCCATTACACGCAGAACACACATTGAACTACTTATTTCATGCTTTATGAACCAGCTGCATTGTATAGATATGGCACACATGATATCAATTAAGTAATTAATCCCCAATTTTTCACAGATGCACGTTACATTCATTACATGCAATAACAAAAGCTGGAAGGGATACTTTCTCCAAGAGGAAATTCATAACAAAAGTGTGAATAGGCTATAATGCTGGAAGAGGAGATTCGTAATTGAATTCACAATTACTCAAACAGGAATGTTTACTAATGAAGGAACTTAGTGATTAACCCTGAATTCAGAGTTTACACATTCCTTTTCAATGGAATTCATAGAGGTTCATCAACTCGGTAATTAATAATAGTAATGTACTAAAAAAAAGAGCCTCAGCTTACCACTGACAAAAAAAAAGGATGGTTCATGATTTTGTAGGATATGTGCCACCAAGGTAATGAACCGTATTTGTTAAATGACAAAATACCTGTTTAACATAAAAGGTGCCCTCTCAAAAGTAACATCACTCCCTGAAAACATGATACCTGGCAATAAATACAATAAAATAAAAGGGCTCTTATGTTATTACTGTGTTCTCTTCTAAAGAAACTACTATGGAAAATACAGCTACTAAATTTGGCAATGTATCAAGAAGTACATACTGTAGATACAGAGACCTTGTTGCCCAAAAAATTAAAGAATAGCTCAAGAAACTTCTAATTATTGTCACATTATCAACATAAAAATAATGACATGTCATCATCTGTTTACCCTCCAGGTTCGGTTTTTCCCTCGGACTTAGCGAGGGATCCTACCTCTACCGCCTCAAGGGCAGTGTCCTGGAGCTTCAGACTCTTGGTCGGGGGATACAACTGGGGAGTAGGACCAGTACCTCGCCCAGGCGGCCTCACCTGCTATGCTGAACAAGGGCCTTGTGGAGGGATGGGAAGATTGGAAGGGATAGGCAAGGAAGAGGGAAGGAAGCGGCCGTGGCCTTAAGTTAGGTACCGTTCCGGCATTCGCCTGGAGGAGAAGTGGGAAACCACGGAAAACCACTTCCAGGATGGCTGAGGTGGGAATCGAACCCACCTCTACTCAGTTGACCTCCCGAGGCTGAGTGGACCCCGTTCCAGCCCTCGTACCACTTTTCAAATTGCGTGGCAGAGCCGGGAATCGAACCCGGGCCTCCGGGGGTGGCAGCTAATCACGCTAACCACTACACCACAGAGGCGGACAACATGACATGTACAAAATGAAAATACAACCCCCTCAGTTTACATACTCTAGTTTTCCACAAGCATACCACAAGTTCAATAATACCATACCCATACCAGGTAGGAGTTTCTGGAACCTACAAACCCACCCCAGCATAAGCAATTCTTGTATTGGATGATAATTGTTGCAAAACAAGTACCGTACCACAATTTTGAGTGATGGAGCACGTGCTGCCACAGGTACTCAAACACTTGTTACCAATTCAAACAAAAATATTTTTTCTTTCTTAATCTGCTTTTCCTCGGACTCAACGAGGGATCCCACCTCTACCGCCTCAAGGTCAGTGTCCTGGAGCTTCAGACTCTGAGTTGGGGGATACAACTGGGGAGGATGACCAGTACCTCGCCCAGGTGGCCTCACCTGTTATGCTGAAAGTCATAATTGAATTCACAATTACTCAAACAGGCCAGAATACGCCCGCGCATCTATGACATCGCAATTGCGGAACTTGCCTGATTAGTAGGGTTTTCGCGTGCAGGGATGGGGTAACTTAATCTACTTTTCCTGTTCCTGTTGTGTGATAATCTTCTCATGGAAATGAAAAGTGAACGTGTGGCAGCTTGGAGAAATGATAACGGGCTGTGTCGAAGTCACCTGATATGACAGTTCCTGGGTTTGAGGGGGGGGGGGGGGGAGATTGGAAGGGATATACAAGGAAGGAGGCGGTCGTGGCCTTAAGTTAGGTACCATCCCGGCATTTGCCTGGAGGAGAAGTGGGAAACCATGGAAAACCACTTCGAGGATGGCTGAGGTGGGAATCGAACCCACCTCTACTCAGTTGATCTCCCGAGGCTGAGTGGATCTCGTTTCAGCCCTCGTACCACTTTTCAAATTTCGTGGCAGAGCCGGGAATCGAACCCGGACCTCCGGGGGCGGCAGCTAATCACACTAACCACTACACCACAGAGGCGGACAACAAAAATATTGCCATTCTTAAATTAACAAAGGCAACCAATCATTGCATTGAGAGATTTAGTAGACAGTATTACTGTTTATCATAAGTAGTAAATAAAAGTACCTTATGAAGTATATGAGATGAAGTTGTAACAATTTTGTGTTGTAATATGTTCTCTAGGAGGTGTTGACCCATCCATCCTCATCGGAGCATATGCCGTACAAGGACTGCACCATGCTAGTAAAATCTGCACAAAAATATTATTGATCATCATTGTTATTATTAGCGCGAGTTTCAGTTTTACTGATCTGCAGTTCTACATTCCAAGGACCGAGTAAGTTGGCCGTGCGGTTAGGGTCACGCAGCTAGGAGCTTGCATTCGGGAGATGGTGGGCTCGAATCCTACCGTCGGTAGCACTGAAGGTGGTTTTCCGTGGTTTCCCATTTTCACACCAGGAAACTGCTGGGGCTGTATCTTAATTAACGCCATGGCGGCTATCTTCCCAATCCTAGCCCTTTCCCATCTTTCCGTCGCGGAAAGTCTTCGATGTGTTAGTGCGACGAACAAGCACTTCCTTGAGTACTGGGCACCGAACATTTTCAATAACTGTTTGTTTGTTTTTTTTTTTTTCGTATCCCGTTTTAGTACAAAATTCATTTTTAATAAAGTCTTCTGCCATTCTTCGACATCCTTTCTAAAACATGTGCATCGAATTTCATCTCATTTTTGGGAAGGTATCTTTTTGAGGGTGTGCATTCTCTCGGCCACTTCATACGAAAGTTAATGAAAGCTGACACTGGGTGGGGGATTCAGTCATTAAAGACGTCTGGTCTGCCCATCCAATCCACTCCAAGTCGCGACGAAGAGCACTCCCTTCAGTACACTAGACCCTTCGTTTCTCAATCTGTAGTTCGCGAAATTTTGCGAATGGTTCGCCAAAACTTTTCTCTAACGGCGGATTTTGAGGTTGTTTTTATGATTTTGTTATCACAAGTTACACCTGGAATACAGAATTGTAACAACTGTGATTCCATGTTGTTTCCAGTTCATTGATGATAATAATAATAATAATAATAATAATAATAATAATAATAATAATAATAATAATAATAATAATAATAATAATGGCATGTGCCTTAAAAAAGCATGGTGTTTCGAGTTTACGCCGTATGGGCGATCTACGCGTTTGTGAGGATGGAGCTCGATCTATAATGAGTTATAAAGCTGAATATGGCACGCACAGCCCTCGAGTCACTGGAATTAACCAGTGAAAATTAAAATCCCGACCCGGCCGGGAATCGAACCCGGGATCTCCTGGACCAAAGGCTAGCACGCTAACCATTTAGCCATGGAGCCGAACAGTTCATTGAAATGAAGCCTGTGTTAAAATATGTAGTCATGGAGTACACTATTTTCCTCAGTCTACTACTGTGCATGCCAAATGAGTGTATTTAACACCTATTTAATGGATGTATATGTTTTAAATATAAAAATAAATGTATAATTATTTCAACTACTGTAGTTTCAATAAGCTTTTTTTTTTTTTTTTTTTTTTTTTTTTTTTTTTTTTTTTGAGAATCCTAAGTTAAGTCTAAAACAGTGTTGCCTTAATTTAAGGTTGTTACATATAATGTATATTAATAAAATGTTCGCTCAATTCAGAACTTCTTGAAAGAGGTTCGCAGTTCGAAAACGATAGTAAACCACCGCACTAGATCACGGCAGTGAGGACGTTCCTTGCTGATCTCGAGACGTTCCGCCCTGACTTCGTTGTGTTTACAGTTGTTTTTCGGCGGCTGAAACTTAAACATTTGCATTGTTATTTTGACCTATTCTAGTATCTTGGAGCCCTTTGGTCCGTATTTCTATTGAAACTAAAGGAATAGGCTTGTTCTATTTTTCTGTTCATTATTGGAGAAACACAAGGAGGTTTTCGGCAACAATGTGGTAGCTGGAAATGTGCTAGTCTAATTAAATTAATGGGTTAGCTACTAGCTTTTCATTTGGACGCTGGAGGTTCGAATCCGGAAATATTTCGGGTTGGATATTTAACCGGTCCGCCTCTGTGGTGTAGTAGTTGGCGTGATTAGCTGCCACACCCGGAGGCTTGGGTTCGATTCCCGTCTCTGGCACGAAATTTGAAATGTGGTACGAAGGCTAGAACGGAGTCCACTCAGTGAGCCTCGGGAGGCCAACTAGGTAGAGGTGGGTTCGATTCCTACCTCAGCCATTCTCGGAAGTGGTTTCCCACTTCTCTAGCCAAATGCCGGGATGGTACGCAACTTAAGGCCACGCCCGCTTCCTTCACTCTTCCTTGTCTATCCCTCCCAATCTTCCCATCCCCCGCAAGGCCCCTGTTCAGCGTAGCAGATGAGGCCGCCTGGGCGAGTTAATGGTCCTCCTTCCCAGTTATATTCCCCGATCCAAAGTCTCACGCTCCAGAATACTGCCCTTGATGCGGTAGAGGATGGCGTTGTAGAATAGTACAAATCTACCTAAAGTACAATACGTGATATAAGAAGAATAAGAAGAATAGTATGACCTCGGCTACAGTGTTGCAGATATTTTTCACACCAGATGGCAGGGGAAAGTATGTTTGAGCGATCTCTGTCAGAGTTTGTGTTTGTGTGTTCGTCTCGGTGCACTTCTCTTCATATAGGTCCTACACACAAGACTAACCAACACAGTAACACATATTTATATTCCTCCACATAGGGTTGGCGTCAGGAAGGGCGATCCGGCCTCGAAACTGGGCCAAATTCATATAGAGTGCCGAGCCCAGTAAATTGAGATTAAGGCCAGGAAGAAGGAAGTTTATTTACACCTGAAAATATGTTTGAATCAATATCAATCTAGAACTGAGCCATTCCTACTTGTTGAAATCTGTTACTCAATGCAGATGACTATTTCAGATCAATTATTTCAAACTGCTGATTTGAGGCAGAAGCTGTTTGCATTTTTCAGAAAAAAAATGTTGTCTCTTGAATTTTATTGGATTCCTTATTCACCTCTTACTTCTTCGGCAAACCCTCTCTTCGAATCAAGGTGAATTTTGGGTTGGAAATCACGATTATAATAATAACTAGACGTTTTAATAACTTAATTGATAAGTATACATTTTAACTTAAATGGATAAGCAACTTATGATAAAAATTAATTTAATGCATACGTACCAGTCCTAGGGGCCCCGCGGGCCGCCAGTTGAATTGACCTGGTAAACTTCTTCAGCGTTGGAAGCTTTCTCTTCGACAAAGAACAACATTATGCCACAAAATACCGAACGATTTCAACCAAGTAAAGTGCCTCAAACTATCACCAAGTATAGTGTATGTTGTACGTTTCTTTTTTCTTTTCTTTTCTTTTTTTTTTTTTTTGCTAGAGGCTTTACGTCGCACCGACACAGTTAGGTCTTATGGCGACGATGGGATAGGAAAGGCTTAGGAGTTGGAAGGAAGCGGCCGTGGCCTTAATTAAGGTACAGCCCCAGCATTTGCCTGGTGTGAAAATGGGAAACCACGGAAAACCTTGGCCTACGTTTCAATTGAACAACCCTTATATTTTGACGCAAAGTGCGTTTTTTACTAAATCGATCATTCGCTGCTTTGCCTATACGGTCTTTTTGTTTTATAATCCACACTCTTAACAGCATTCACAATGAATTTCGTGTCATTTTCAGGGCGTGTTCCGCGAGTGAAAGGGGGGTGTCTATGGGTGGGGAGTGTATGATCTCTCCACTTCATATAGATAGGAAACAAATCCATGCCAGTACAGTGGGGTGGGGGAGGAGGTTCAGTCATTAAAGGAGTTGGTGACCCGTGCTGCCACACCGCTGACATCCACTCCACTCGACGCAACGCTGTGATGGAGTGCGCGGCCTCCCTTCATTATACTGGCGCTCCCCGTGCTCTGTGGATGGCTCTTAGGGCCGACAGAACTGCAAGCCTGTGCAGAATACGTCAAGGATGCTTCGTCAAACATCAACCAGCCGAGTGAGAGGAGAGCGATGCACACGAAATCGATAGCAACCTCCCCTACCATACTTCACTCACTCTCTGCTTCCCTTCCCCCTCTTCGCCATACCGAAACACCCAACAGCAGCAGCATATGAATTGTGTAGTGGTGCTATGAACATGCTTCTATCTCACCTCTTCCCTCCTACAGCTCTAGAAGGTGGGAGCAGAGGAATCTGCAGCGACTCTCTCAATCTCTCCAAAATACAGTGGTCTTTGTCTTGCCAACCTTTGTTTATAGTAGAAATCATGAAAAAATGGGCCCTTAAACGCAGATATGGCAGATATTAGTAAGATCCATCATTGCTGCCAACTTTTCAAATTTACCAAAGCAAGTAATATCTAAGTCAGATCTAAGTGACTAGACGAGTTGGCTGCGCAGTTCGGGGTAGTGATGGGAATATCGAATGTTTTAAACTATCGATAGACTACCGATTGTGAAGCGTGACTATCGAATGAAAAGTTTTCATTCGGTTTTAAATCGGTTGTATAGTAGTAATATACGTTTTGTACTGCGGTAGTACTAGTAACTAGTAAAGTCATTTGCTAGTAGCTACCGAAATATGGATTGTTGTATTATACTACCGATTTTTATATCGTGTTTCTTTTGTTGGTAGTGATATAAGTGGAAATATTGAGACTAGTAACAAACGTTACACAATGTTCGAGTGAAGTGATTGGAAACTGAAAAGCTGTGGTCTATAAAATATGATCAAATGTCCCGATTAAAGTAATTGTGGTCATTATGTTACATTTTAAATAAAATGCATTTTTGTGTCCCTAACCACAAGTGAATAAATATAAGATCTTCTGTTCATAAAATAACAAATGTTACTAATTCCAGACGAAGGTTAGGTTTACACCTTATTGTAATGACACCGCATATTAAAGTAATGTGAATACAGCAAACTAAACTAAATGAAAAAACAACATATTTTCCTAGGACCAAGTGAAAATGAAAAACTTAAACCTGTTCTCCAGTCTTTGACCGGGTCAGGGATGTATTGTAATAATATAGGCTGTTATTACAATGCGGTCGCCACTCCCAAGGTGATTTATTAATGACTGATAAATGCTATGAGATGATATTGGAGAGTGTTGCTGGAATGAACGATGACAGGGACAACCGGAGTACCCGGAGAAAAACCTGTCCCACCTCCGTTTTGTTCAGCACAAATCTCACATGGAGTGACCGGGATTTGAACCACGGTATTCAGCGGTGAGAGGCCGACGCACTGCCGTCTGAGCCACGGGAGACTCTCCTAGGACCAAGTAATAGTGCATATAATAATTTAAAACAATCCCATTCATTTAAAGTTAATGTTCAATCATTAGAGGTTCATGATTAGCATAAGTGCACAGTAATAAAATTGCATTTATCATTATACAACTTTGAGTCAGATGTCTATCCATTTATAATAAATGATTCTGACTTCATTCCATAACGAAAGAGGAGGCCGATTTCAGCGCTAACTAGTGAAAACAATTGGAATTTGCGATCCGAATGAAAAACCGAATGCAAACGGAATCAATCGGTTGTAACGTTAATTCACGACTATCGAACAATTTGGTAGTTTTCATTCGATAGTCCCGTCACTAGTTCGGGGTGTGTAGCTGTTAAGCTTGGATCCAGACGTTGTCTTTTCCTATCCCATCGTCCCGTCTTGGATTGGCCCGACGTTAAATTAATAGTGAAAAGGAAATTGACGGTGGGCTATCATTTCACTATTGTACCGCCTGAGGGTTTCGTTGACTTATTAAATTGTTTCTGCTGTTTCAGCTAACCTCCAACTGAGCACGCGAGCAGTGTTGCCAACTCAGCGGATTTTCCGCCAAATCTGGCGGATTTTAAAATGCAACAGCGGATACGTTTTCCATTTAGCGGACAGTGGATTTTTTGACGGATTTTGGAACTTCTTTTAGCGATTTTCAGCGGTAACAATATCACCTTTCATCACCAGGAGAAAAATAATAATATAGAACTTAGTACGGCATAATAGTCTACTTATTCTTGGTGCATTGAACTTATGCTGCGTACTACCACTCGTTTTCTAGACCAGATCTAGCCCACAACCTCAGTCAGTATTAGTTACTGTACCCTTGATGAGCCGAGTAGTGTCGTGTTTGATAACGTGTTTCTTTTGACATCAGGTTCTATTTGGTACGTTAATACGTGGAAAGAAAAGGTTAAAAAGGAGTCATATATTTCGTAACGAGTGGTTGAATAATTAAACTTTAAAAGACTAGTTGGTTGAGCTTCCCAGTTATCTCAAATACGGACGGTGCGTCCATCGGCAGTGCAATATAAATGCGAAATTGTTTGACATTAATTCTTTCCGCACTTATCAAAAACAATGAAAACAGCAATGAAAGTGAAAATAACTTTCGAAATAGATTTGAAAATCTCCGTATGGTCTTTGCTGCTGTGAACTGGGAGCATATTCTTTGAAAAAGAATAGTACAATGTGGCTTCATATGAAACCACAGGACCTCAACTCAGCACATCTACTTCAGAGCAATAGTGCGCAGAGGAGAATATAATGAACTCCTGTTCTGAACCTGGTGAGTGTTGCCTTAATCTCCTTTATTAAAACAGCTGGAATATACTATTTTGCTTCAGTTCGAAATTTAGCGGAATTTAGCGAATTTTCAACTAAAATTTAGCGGAGAAAAGATTTATGGGTTGGCAACACTGCACGCGAGTCAACACAGCGCCATCTTATAACAGAGTACGCGTGTGACGTCACACATTTAGCACAAATGTTGCCTTACATTGAAGCGATATTTCATGAAAAATACGTTTCAGATTTTCATTTTTTTTAACAGGTAGCCTCCTCTTTTATCTGTAAGTTGAAACATTAAACATAATCGAAAGTTAAATACTCTCTCCGTTATACGCGTCCTACCCAAACACTAAAAGCGTCTTACAATTTTTCTTTCCATGTATTCGTTGTCAAGGAACGTAAGTTTACGTTAATTTTTTTTACAGTGTGCTTTACGTCGCACCGACACAAATAGGTCTTATGGCGACGATGGGAAAGAAGGGTTGGAAAGGAAGCACCCGTGGTCTTAATTAAGACACAGCCCCAGCATTTACCTGGTGTTAAAATGGTAAACCACGGAAAACCATCTTCAGTGTTGCCGACAGTAGGGTTCAAACCACTATCTCCCGAATGCAAGCTCACAGCAGCGCGCCCCTAACCGCACGGCTAATTGCTCGATGTTAAAAAAGTGTTTTTCATTGCAAAGAGCAATGACGGAGAATCACTCTCAGACTAAGACACCAGAGTCCGGCTCCATGGCTAAATGGTTAGCGGTTGGCCTTTGGTCACAGGGTTCCCGGGTTCGATTCCCGGCAGGGTCGGGAATTCTAACCATCATTGGTTAATTTTGCTGGAACGGGACACTCCCGGCACTAAAAGCCGTACGCCATTTAATTTTTACTCCAGATGCATTTCTACACAAACTTTGTTGTTATAAGCCGGTACAATATTCGTTCACGCCACTGTTCTACTTGGTTGGTATTATTCTGACCGTCTTACAGTCCTAAAGGAATGATTTACGTTAATCAGTTACTCTTCGAAATGTACCAGTAGCGACTTAGACGATACTACAATACGAACGTTCAGCTCATTATAAATCATGATAAATGCTGCCAACATGAGTTAAAAGATAACTACAAGATGCTGTATTTTCAAGTAGTCTCTTCATTCTTTGGGTGGCAACTCAAAAATTTACGGAAAAAACTGTACATCATTAGCTTCAGTTGTAAATGGGGAAAAATAGTAAGTTTTTTCTCTCTTTTAGGACCAGAGTTTCAGGACACTGACTATCCCTGTTGGGATTCCGGAGTATTCCCCTTATATAGAAAATAGGTGAAGATACAGTCTCTCTGTGCACATTCGGGTCAGGTGACCGAATTGCATCAGATGGTTCTTTTTCACGTGCGTGTAGAGTTCGTGGTTATGTTTTCTCTTGAACTCTATCATCGACAGTGCCAATGATCGATCAATCAATCAATCACTACTGATCTGCATTTACGGCAGTCGCCCAGGTGGCAGATTCCCTATCTGTTGTTTTCAAAAAAATTGGAAATTTATAGAACATCTCCCTCAGTAGGTTATTCCAATCCCTAACTCTCCTTCCTGTAAACGAATATTTACCCCAATTTGTCCTCTTGAATTCCAACATTATCTTCATATTGTGATCTTTGCTACTTTTAAAGACACCAATCAAACTTGTTCGTCTATTAATGTCGTTCCACGCCATGTCTCCACTGACAGTTCGGAACATACCGCTTAGTCGAGCAGCTCGTCTTCTTTCTCCCAAGTCTTCTCAGTACAAACTTTCCAACATTTTTGTAAGGCTACTCTTTTGTCGGAAATCACCCAGAAAAAAATCGAGCTGCTTTTCTTTGGATTTTTTTCCAGTTCTCGAATCACGTAATGCTGGCGAGGGTCCCATACACTGGAACCATACTCTAGTTGGGGTCTTTCCAGAGACTTATTTGCCCTCTCCTTTACATCCTTAATACAACCACTAAACACCCTCATAACCATGTGCAGAGATCTTTACCCTTTATTTACAAAACAATACTGTTTATGTGATTACCCCAATGAAGATCTGTTCTTATATAATGATCACCATAAGGAACTTTCACCCCATCAACGCAGTAATTAAAACTCAGAGGACTTTTCCTATTTGTGAAACTCACAACCCGTTTATCATCATACCATTGCGTATTGTCCATCTCACAACATTATAGAGGTCATTTTACAGTTGCTCACAATCTTGTAACTTACAGTATTCTTTACTCTATACAGAATAACATCATCCGCAAAAAGCCTTATCTCAGATTCCACTTCTTTACTCATATCTTATATATATATAAAAGTTCCAATAATACTGCCTTGAGGAATTTCCCTCTTAATTATTACAGGGTCAGATAAAGCTTCGCCTACTCTCATTCTCTGAGATCTATTTTCTAGAAATAATGCCACCCATTCAGTCGCTCTTTTGTCTAGTCCCATTGAACTCATTTTTTTTTTTCGAAGACGCTGTGCTGGAAATTTGTGCGACAGGAGTAATATAATGGCACGAAGCTGGTGTATTTGATCACTTACAAATACCATCGGACAGAGCCGATGATGATGATGATTGTTGCAAACTTCAGTTGGTTTTATCAAAGTAACTGCCTATCATATCCGCGAAGAAAAAGCAACAAAAGCAACAACAGAATTGTTGATCTTGATTTATTTAAGAAATCATTATGAAGTTCTCAGTCGTTTTATACCACGCGGTGCGTTTTTGTGTTCGCACTGCAGCACACCGCAGTATACCGCTGAACGGAGTGATCGGACGATAAAAGCGAACTGTGTGGAACGGAACACGAGACGATAATAAACAGAACTTCAACATCCGGCTCGTATCGTCCAAACGTCTGCGGTCCCATATCTCAAGTGGAGTCACTTCTTATGACATAAGCCAGGGGTGACCAGGAAGAAGCAGATCTTAACGACGCGACGTGCATTCCGAGCTTGGCTTGCCGACACCAGAACCCTAGATTCTGAGTAGATTGAATAAATCGTAGTTCTCAGCTGTACTATTAATATTTATTTTACATGTGATATTGTCTTCAGACTGTACTAATAATAATAATAATAATAATAATAATAATAATAATAATAATAATAATAATAATAATGATGATGATGATGATTTTTGCCTCTCAGTAACTATCGTCGTGGTTTCCGAAGACGCTGATGTGCTGGAAATTTGTGCGACAGGAGTTGTTTTACGACAAAAAGCTGGTGTATTTGATCATTTACAAATACTATCGGACAGCGCCGGGATCGAAACCGCCAGATGGACACAGAACGTCAGCACTCGACCATTCAAACAATCAACTTATTTTACGTCCCACTAACTGCATTTTAGTGGTTTTCGGAGACGCCGAGCTACCGGAATTTTGTCCCGCAGGAGCTCTTTTACTTATTATTTTACGTCCCACTAACTGCATTTTAGTGGTTTTCGGAGACGCCGAGCTACCGGAATTTTGTCCCGCAGGAGCTCTTTTACGTGCCGGAATATCTACCGACACCAAGTTGACGTATTTGAGCACCTTCAAATACCACCGGACTGAGCCAGGATCGAACGTGCCAAGTTGAGCTCAAAAGGCCAGCGCTCTACCGCCTGAGCTTCTCAGCCCGGCATTATAATAATAATAATAATAATAATAATAATAATAATAATAATAATAATAATAATAATATAGCTTACAGTTTGCATTCGGGAGACGATGTATTTGAACCCCATTCCGAAGATTGTTCTCCTTGATTTTCTATTTTCATAGCAGACAAAAATCTTGACCACGCCCAGTGTTGCTTAACTTCGGAGATCTTACGGGATCCGGTGTTTCAACACGGCTACGGCTGTTGGCAAGTAGAAAGAAAACCCATTCACACAACATACATACACTGACTCACACAAGTCCGTTATATGTGCCCAGGAAGCCTTGTTAAGGCTTGAGTTATCCCTGACAGTTCTTGTGTACTCTCTTATAAATACTAATCATTGATATTGAAGTCCGACTCGTTGGCTGAACGGTCAGCGTACTGGCCTTCGGTTTAGAGGATCCCGGGTTCGATTCCCGGCCGGGTCGGGGATTTTAACCTTAATTGGTTAATTCCAACGGCACGGGGGCTGGGTGTATGTGTTGTCTTCATCATCATTTTATCCTCATCACGACGCGCAGGTCGCCTACGGAAGTCAAATAGAAAGACCTGCTCCTGGCGAGCCGAACCCGTCCTGGGATATCCCGGCACGAAAAGCCATACGACATTTCATTGATATTGAACATCTTGGAAACAAAGAATTTCGACACAAAAACGTTCAAAAAATAAAGTTTAAAGATATGTAGCATGCATTTTATCAGAAATCCAAATACACAGTGTTTACTGGATCAGAAGTCTGTGGATGAAAGTACAATATTCTTTATTCATACGGAGAGTTGTTCTTATCAGTTGTGATGTTGGCAAATATAATCCCTGTAAGAAACATCTGTAGGCCCAGCTGCAGAACAATCTTTTCGACTGACGTCAGTAATTCCTCTTTCCCCTCCACCCACTACTACTCTCCTTGTGACCTTATTCTGTAGCTCTGAGAACTATAATGAGATGCACGTTAGGACTACATGGATTGTAATAGATATTTTATTCCCCTTAATATCGCTTGACAGCGTCTGGAATTTGGTGTTCGTACGTGCAGAGTGCAGTTCATTCCAGATCTACAGAACCAATCTTGTTTTCCATTCCTTAAGATATGAAAAATAGAGGTGTGACAAGCGCTTACTGCTACAAGAAAGTAACTGTTAAAATTAACAGTTAAAAATAACGTCCAACGTTACTCACCTTTTATTGGTCACAGCCTGGTCACGGCTCGTTACAGCTGTGTTGCGAAGTCCCATTCATCCACACTCGCAAATGCACGCACGCATCACTACACGGTTGAAAGTCTGTGCAGCAAAACACTCATTCCTATTTGCTATAAAGTTAACGGGAGGCAGATAACGGGTGAAATGATAAGACAACATAGCGTCTTTTCTGAAATCTAGAAGAGTGAGTTTGACAATGCCCCGATCAAGGATAGAAAACAAGAAAACATATGTCTGCCAAACCTCGACACAAGCCGGTACAAGAGGATCGATTAAGTAAAATCAAGTAATGTTATGTCACCTATGATATCAATATGGAAGGTTAGCATACTAATTTATTTATGGTACAAGAAAAAATATACGGGTGAAACTTATAATGATATTATAATGTAGGTAGCCCTGCGCGACGTCTGAGTCAGTGATTAACCCTGAACAGTTGAATATGTCATAACAGTTTACGTTTTAGTTACCAGATGACAGCAGCAACTAAAAAGAATACACTATAGTGTATTTGGCTTAAAACAATCTCCTACGAAAGCGCTCTCACTTGGATGACTAGGTCACATTCTGTGTCTGTAAGCTGCTACTAGTAACAGTTCCCACTTCCCAGTTACTGTTTTCAATAGTACGTTACTCTGTTGTCGTTACTTGGTAACCTGTTATCGTTTGTCCTCGTTACATTTGTAACATAACAGTGACAGCATGTCACGGTGACAAAGTAACTGCTACGTTATTTTTCAGCCATCTCTAATGAAGAAGTTACGGGATCTTCGAAGAAACAGTGTCACTGTGATGTCAAATGTATAGTTCACGAGATAAATCCATTTAGGTATTGATCAATATACTTGTTGCCATTTGTTCTTCGTCAACAGCGACGGGGTTACTGGGTGTTTCACTTACAGTGTGCAAAAATTAAACTTAAAATAGGGGATGCTCTACTGAGCATTTTGAGACAGAGAACCTAGATCTGTAAAGCGAGCTAATCTTCGCTCACGCCCTTTAAAGTCGTACAAGCACTCGCAAGGCGACTATCTGTCACCCGCCGTTCTTTGTTCTTTTTTTTAAGGGTTCCTATCTACATTAACCCCTTAAATTATAGTAGGGTAACATCCTCTTCATAATAACACAACATCACACCACAATACCAACCACCACAGAAACATGCAATAGTGAATACATCCTTCTACAGAGAGTTGGCATCAGGGAAGGGCATCCGGCCGTAAAACATGGCCAAGCCGACATGTGTTACACATTTCACACCCGCGACCCTACCAGTGTGGGAAGAAGAAACGGATGAAGAACCACTTCCGTTCCTTTCCGAAACTTAACGTAGATTGTTGATTTTTTAAAAACAGTTCCCTCGGTAGCTTGGGGATCAGTTGCTTCAATTTTTTCCGTCAGTGCTGAATAAACATTCTCTTTTATCTCACGATTGTAGGGTTCATTGATCTTGGATCCGAAGGGTGTCAACGAAATGCAGTACATTCCAGTACAATTTCTTCGACCACAAACTACAAAATCACGGCATAAGTTTCATAATATCACGTTCTAATAATAATAAAAATGAAAATCCACTGTCTGTTTCCAGTCATTCGACCGGGCCAGGAATGGAATGGATAGGATATGTATTGTGACGGCTGCCGAAGCCTGTCGCACCCCTCTGGGGCAATGATGAATGACAGATGAAATGATATTGGAGAGTGTTGCTGGAATGAAAGATGATAGGGAAAACCAGAGTACCCGGAGAAAAACCTGTCCCACCTCCGCTTTGTCCAGTACAAATCTCACATGGAGTGACCGGGATTTGAACCACGGAACTCAGCGGTCAAAGGCCGGCGGGCTGCCGCCTGAGCCACGGAGGCTTCGTTCTAATAATGACACCGGGCGAGTTGGCCGTGCGGTTCGAGTCGCGCAGCTGTGAACTTGCATCCGGGAGATAATGGGTTCTAATCCTACTGTCGGCAGCCCTGAAAATGGTTTACCGTGGTTTCTCATTTTCAGACCAGGCAAATGCTGGGGCTGTACCTTAATTAAGGCGACGGCCGCTTCCTTCCCACTCCTAGGCCTTCCCTATCCCATCGTCGCCATAAGACCTATCTGTGTCAGTGCGACGTAAAGATTAATAATAATAATATTAATAATAATAATCTCTTTATAAGAGATGACTCAAGCTGCGCGTCTGAGGATGGGGTGGTAGTGGTGGTGATTATTGTTTTAAGAGGAAGTGCAACGAGGCAACCATCCTCTATATAACACTAATCAGAGGGAAATAGGGAAGGGATCCGACACTTCGAAAAAATAAGATATCGGTCAAAGAAAGACAAGGGCCACGAAGGGCGTGAAAATGAAAGACTTCCTAGCCCTCGCAAACTTAATAGCGTTAGGGTCGGAAAAGAACAAGAGTTGACCAAGGGAGGTCGGATAGGATAGATGAAAGTGAGGAGCCTAGCACAAGTAAGTGGAGGCAATGCCAGGACTCAGCTGAGGGCCCCATGGTCGCCAACCCACGCTCCAAAGTTCTGAGCCCCTGGGGCTTCTGAGGATGGGGCCCTACCCATCCCCTATTTCCTGTTACATATTTGCACACTTATACTGGAACGTCCTGTATAGCTTATAGGATTATAGCTTTCCAAATGCCCCCCCACCCCCCGTTTTTTTGCTAGTGGCTTTACGTCGCACCGACACAGGTAGGTCTTGTGTATGCATGTATAGTCATCCGGCCGAAAGCTGGTCGGATCCTCAACAGCTCCGCCATCAGCTGTCATAGATGGCCTAGGGATCACTGAAGAGACGTACCAGGGAAATGAGTGAGGTAGTTTCCCGTTGCTTTTCACACCGAGCCCGACGTTGCTATTACATACCAGTCTGCCAAGCCCAGTGAAATGCATGCACCAACCGACCCTATGAGCAACAGTTTCACACCATTCATAGCAGGGACTGGCTGCATAAGGAATGACATTACTAGCATCGCTCATACCTCAGTCACTTTCATGTTGCCAAAGCCAAGTATAAGACAGAGACAGATCAATGAAAGTAACAAAATTGCTCTAGCCTATACCAGAAGACATAGTGCACTGTAAACACTAGGTCCCGCCAGCAAAGGCACATTGGCGACGATATTACCCCTTTAATAGACCTAATAATGTTATTTGCTTTACGTCCCACTAATTTAATAGACCTTGTAGGGGTATTATAAGTAAATCGATTCCGGGGGAAATTAACTCATGTTACACACACGTACTCAGAATGCTAATCAAAACTTGTTGATCTGGCTGCTGGATGTGAGTTTTCGAATTAATAGTATGGTTTCCATCTTTTCTGAAGGGGGCGTATAGGATAGGGTGTTTTATACATCATAGTACAGAAAGAAAGTTAATTAGACGAGGTGCCTCGTGTCTGTAGATTTACTGGCACGTAAAAGAACTCCGGGACAAAATTGCAGCACTTCAAGGAAAAAGTAATATTATTGGTTGTTTTATAGTCAATGGATATAACGGAAACTGTTTTTCACAGCATATGAATGAATGAATGTCCCTTGTAGGACAAAGGCCTCCCGTCGAGAGAAATCTCCTTTACATGGGTGGCTCACTTTTACTTTATTATTGTTAGGCCTATTATTATTTTTGCTAGTTGTTTTACGTCGCGCCGACACAGATAGGCCTTACGGCGACGATGGGACAGGAAAGGGCTAGGAGTGGGAAGGAAGCGGCCGTGGCCTTAATTAAGGTACAGCCCCAGCTTTTGCCTGGTGTGAAAATGGGAAACCACGGAAAACCATTTTCAGGGCTGCCGACAGTGGGGTTCGAACCTACTATCTCCCGAATACTGGATACTGGCCGCACTTAAACGACTGCAGCTATCGAGCTCGGTCTTATTATTATTATTATTATTATTATTATTATTATTATTATTATTATTATTATTTATTGAGGGTGGCTTTAGCTCAGTAGGCGCAGACAGCAGTGGCAGATGACTGTCCGCGCAATGACCCATTTCCTGGTTGAATCAGAATAGCCCTCGCTTGTAATCATGGTGACCCTTACATTGGAGGTCAAGGGTAGTAAACAAGCTCTTACAGTACAGTGACTCTGCTCTGCTGTGCTCTTGAAGTCCATTAACTGCTGTTCTAAAAAGTTACAGTGAAAATATTCTCATACTAGCGGTATCTTTGCGCTACACTACTCGCAAAAAAATGCAACTAGTTTTCAGAAAAAGTTAAATGATTTATACAAATCACCAGTGCAGTGGAGTATATTACGTAATAGTGTTAATTAACAAGTGAACCGGGTGCAGAGTTCTTAAATTAAAAATTCAAAACATATAGAGTTAAATCTGTACAGTACCGGTATACACAATACATTATTTATTTCCATCTAACTTTTGTATCGGTACACGTTTTTGTTTCTAAACACATGCTTTGAATGCATCTCATATCATGCACCTAGGCTATTTTAATTGATCCTGACATTTATTGATGTGGACGGTAACGATCTCCAATTAATCCAGACTAATGATAGGCATTAACTCGCTGGGAGTACAAAGACAGTCTTCCGAAAGCATCAAGGTTGCCGATTACGAGTTATTAGAGTGCTGAAGAAGCCCATTGTGGAAACACACTCTACCGCACTGCTAGTACATCAAAACTGCCAAAGCCCGTTGCTGTTCAGCCTGGTGGTAATTCCTTTGCATTTTTTTTTAAAGATTCATCCTTCGTCTGTTGGCCAAAATGTAGCTGGCTATCATGGACAAGACGTTGCCCTTTGGCACTTCTTCATACTTTTAGAAAGACGTTATGTCCTTTTGCTGCGTATATTCCATCCTTCAGTGTTATTGAGAATTCATCACTTGCTTCGGAAGGCGCGTGTTAGGGAGGTGGGCCACTTGCCGGCCCATCGCATTTGTTCTGTGAATGTTGTTTTACCGAAAACTGCATTTCTAGCAGCCCCCTTCACCTAGTTCAAACTAACGGGCTCACTTCAGAGGAGATGACGTTATTGATCAATTATGTATCCTCACCTGTCTAATATCTTGAAAAAATTCCCGCAAAACTTCGATTTTTACAAATTAATATTGACTTGCCACGTATACAAGAGTTTCTCACTGGGTGAAAAGGAGCGTAAGTTTGCCTACTTATCCTCGTTCGCTTCTGAGCTCCACTTTTGACAATCACCCCCAGCCTCCCCATCCCCGATGATTGTCGGTAATTTTCTGTTTTCCTAGGAATCTTGTACCAAGCTTTGAGTTTCTAGTGTAGATTATTAATTAGCAATTTCAAAATCAGCATTCCACGCTCGTATCACCTGTGAAAGTTCCATATTTTCCAAGCACAGAAAGGTTTCGAGGGAAGGTATGCATGTTTGTAGTTACAATAGGAAATTACTCCGATAAGTGCTGGTCCATGCATAATCTATTTCTGTAATGACTTTCGATACTGTAATCGGTATATTACGCAGTAGCAGTTGGCTTTACAATGACTTATTGTTCATTAACTACGTTTTCTGGAATAATGACTAGTAGAAGTTGATAAAGAAACCTGAGGCTAGAAATCGAACAGGGCTGGACAAGTGACTTACATAAATAGAACCGTTTAGACTGCCCGTGCTTTTAAGAATCAGCAGTTCAGAATTGCTCTTCTGAAAGAGCGCAAAATTATTCTGTGCATCGCAGAATTTGAAGATTTTTTTTCTTCAAGAAATCACTGGGATGGTGGGACGTTAATGGAATACATCTAAATACGCGTCATTATTAGTACCACCACCACCTTCCTTACCGTCGCGCTAAATTGTCGGACAACGCCCTTCAAAACCTAAAGCTAATGTAATGAGATCCACAAACATCGGCCCACATTACAGCAGCCTATTTGATAAGCAGATGCATGGTAAGCTGCATACCAATGCCACTTCCCACATCATAATCCTGGATAAGCGTACCTCAGCAGTGATAACATTTGAATATCCTCCCGGCGTACAAAGTATGCTGAGCTGTAATAAATAGTATACTCAATATGATGCTGACCACCTAGCCACGTGTATTTCGATAAAGGAGTTCACTTATGATGCCTCATGCTTTTGAAGCCATTCCTGAAATGCTTACCACTTAGAAAGAAATCAGACAGGAGTCAGTTCCAGGTTATTTGATAGTTAACTGTCAACAGCCACAAGAGTCAAACTGTCCTGAATAGTCTACATTGCTTACTTTTTTAGGAAAGAACTGTGGATATTACAGTTCCAAGTGCAGTCAATTCGTAATACGGTACCCAAAGAGCACATATGGCATGGCACTACAGCTCGGATATACCGGACGAGTTAGCCGTGCGGTTAGAGGCCCGCGGCTGTGAGCTTGCATCCAGGAGATAGTGGGTTCGAATCCCACTGTCGGCAGCCCTGAAGATGGTTTTCCATGGTTTCCCATTTTCACACCAGGCAAATGCTGGGGCTGTACCTTAAGGTCACGGCCGCTTCCTTCCAACTCCTAGGCCTTTCCTATCCCATCGTCGCCATAAGACCTATCTGTGTCGGTGCGACGTAAAGCCACTAGCTAACAGCTCGGATAGGGCCTTGGCATATCAAGCGACCGCTGCTCACCACGAATACTTGCAAATTGAGTGCAATAAATACTCTTGGTTTTGTAGACAGGGGTCGCCATCTCGCAGCCAGATAGATTGGCATCACGTAGGCTGAGTGGAGTTCGAACCAACCCTCAACTCAAGGTGAAAATCCCTGACCTGGCCGGGAAACGAACCGCGAGCCTCCGGGGAAGAGGCAGGTACGCTACCCCATTTTTTTCGTTTTTCTATCTGGTAGAGTAGGAACGTCGAAATTGACACGCAGATAGCGGCAGTGACTTCAAATCAAAATGCTTTCACAGATAGATGAAACTATAGGGGTAGTTGTGCGTAGGCAAGTCGATAAACATTTGCAATTTTGCTCTAATTGTCTTTAGGTTGGCGCTATAGCGTTGTGTGTTCACCAGCCGCTAGATGGCACCGTTGTCTACGTTTGTGGTAGGTTTCAGCGTTATCAGATCAGTACAGCTTGCGCCACTCTGTTTGCACCAAGGAAAAACACCTCTGCGTGTGTACCACGAGCGGAAATTCATAAAGACTTTCAGTACACTACGGGGACAACAATGTTTTTCCACAGCGAATTGAACAGTTCAAAAGGGGTCGCACGAACGTGAAGGATGAGGAAAGATCCGGGCGTCCATCTGCAGCTGTAACTGATGCCAATATTGAACAAGTGCGTGATATGATCCTGAAAAACAGACGAGTAATTGTTGATGACGTGGCAAACCATATGCAAATTGGCCATGATTCTGCATATGAAATCATGCATAAAAGGCTTAACTTTCACTACGTCAGTTCGAGATGGGTTCCAAAACAAAACGAAGAGCAGAAGCGCAATCGTGTGAGAGAATCTTTCAGCCAACGAAGATGAAACGTTTCTGAAACGGATCATCACTGGAGATGGTACATGGGTTCACCACTTCGAACCATAGAGTAAACGTCAGAACATGGAATGGAAGCATCCGCTGTGACAAAACATTGTACGCGTATTGTGCTGAAAGTCTTCTATGAATTTCCGCTCCTGGTACACCCTCAGACCACAAAAAACGGATTGCTGAACGCTGCTCTTCCTTGGTGCATAGGCCTACAGAGAGTGGCGCGGCCATCTTTACGTCGCGACAGCGCAAACTATACTGATCTGATAACGCTGAAACCTACCACAGACGTAGACAACGGTGCCATCTAGCGACTGGTGAGAACACAACGTCATAAAGTCAACCTAAAGACAATTAGAGCAAAATTGCAGATACTTATTGACTTGCCCTCGTAGTATCGACTGAGTTGGCTATGCGGTTTGTATCACGTAGCTATGACCTTGCATTCGGAAGATAGTGGGTTCGAACCCCACTGTCTGGAGTCCTGGAGATTGTCTTCCGTGGTTTCCCCATTTTCACACCATTCAAAGACTGGCGCCTGTACCGTAAGGCCACGGCCAGCCATCCTCGAAGTGGTTTTCCGTGGTTTCCAACTTCTCCAGGCAAATGCCGGGGTGATACCTAACTTACGGCCACGGCCGCTTCCTTCCCTCTTCCTTGTCTATCCCTTCCAATCTTCCCATCCTCCAACAAGGCCCCTGTTCAGCCTAGCAGTTGAGGCCGTCCGGGTGAGGTACTGGTCCTCCAATCCAGTTGTATCCCCGACCCAAAGTCTCACGCTCCAGAGCACTGTCCTTGAGGCGGTAGAGGTGGGATCCTTCGCAGAGTCCGAGGGAAAACCAACTCCGGAGGGTAAACGGAGAAAGAAAGAAAGAAAGAAAGAACGAACAACTACTACTAATAGGTGGTGGTTACCGGGCGAGTTGGCCGTGCGCGTAGAGGCGCGCGGCTGTGAGCTTGCATCCGGGAGATAGTAGGTTCGAATCCCACTATCGGCAGCCCTGAAAATGGTTTTCCGTGGTTTCCCATTTTCACACCAGGCAAATGCTGGGGCTGTACCTTAATTAAGGCCACGGCCGCTTCCTTCCAACTCCTAGGCCTTTCCTATCCCATCGTCGCCATAAGACCTATCTGTGTCGGTGCGACGTAAAGCCCCTAGCAAAAAAAAAAATAGGTGGTGGTAGTAGTAGCAGTAGTAGTAGCTTTTTGTTACAATATGATTTTCGTCGCACAGTCGCAGATAGCTCTTATGGCGACGGTGGGATAAGAAAGTGCTATCCGTGGGAAGGAAGCACCCGTGGCCTTCAGGTATAGCCTCGCGTTTGCCTGGTTTGGAAATGGGAAACCACGGAAAACCATATTCAGGGCTGCCGATAGTTGGGTTCGAACCCACTATCTCCCGAATGCAAGCTGATGCTACGTGATCCAAACCGCGCATCCACTTGCTCGGTGGTGGTGGTATACCTACATTAGGAAAGATATGGCTCGAACCATATGGCCCTTACTATACACACTGTCATTATATGGAGACTATTTACTGCCCAGGCTAGAGTTTGTGCACGTTAGCTGGTGCAGCCTATGTTTGTCACGGACTAGCCACCTTGATTATCACATAACGACTTGTTGACATTAAGCGATAGCCTGTTACAATAGAAAATAATATTTTAGTTTGTGCTGAGGTGACTGGTACCTCTACAACAGTATGCTTCAAATGGGCTATTGTTCTGTATGTCTCCGTACTTAGAAACTGACATGTTTGTTAGAGACTCTGTATTTGTTACACACAGTGTTGAGATAAGAGAAAAACAAGCTAGCTAATAAAACTAGATACCGTGTAAGCAACTTGTTTTGCACACACCAGTGTTTGTCTTTATGAAAGCCAGTCTAGTAAAGATTGTGTTAAATATGACAATTTTAAAGTTTTTCGCAAGCACTTCTCGAAATTGAGTTCATTTTGCAGTTTGTTTTGTGAATTATTATTACTATTATTATTACTGTATTGTTATTGAACAAGAGGACTCAAGACTGCAGCTCCATACAGGCCCTGCTGTTTCTTATTAAAACCATTTACAGCACTGATTATTGCTTTCGAAAATCCTTTTTAAATAGCGAGAATACATTTGTACTTTTGTCTTTCCAAAGTTTTATTAGGAGGCACTTTTCCTTTTCTAACCGATGTATTAAATGCTCCTCTGCGAACCTAGAGGTACTTACCTATATTTTGCGTTTTTTTTCTTCTCAACTGTGTATGGTGCACCCTAGCCGCAGAAGACGGCGCCTTTCCAGAAGAATGAAGACGAAGGAAGACATGAAGACCGACTTCCTTGGTCACTCACTCAACCTGGGTGTGATGTAGTTTTTATTCACGTCACAACCTCCTTGAGTGAGCGCCCAGGGGGGTCTGCCACTGCAAGCTGCTCACTACGTTGTTTTAGTATTATTATTATTATTATTATTATTATTATTATTATTATTAGTAGTAGTAGTAGTAGTAGTAGTAGTAGTAGTAGTAGTAGTAGTAACTGATCACAGAATTGCCAGATTGAAATACTTCTCCCTCGGCGTAGGGATTTTTAAAGCGAAAGAGATTTATTTTTTTAGCATGATTCAGAAAGAGATTTTTACAGTATTCAGTTTTCTTAATTTTACAAATTTAATTAACTCTTTGAGGTCAATGCTAGCATTATTTTGTTGTCATAAATAGCAAAAATTATCTGGTCGACGTGGAGGAAGAAAAAGAAAGCAAATGACCTATGTAATGTTCAAGCAGCTTTCTTACGAAATAAGTTATTATTATTCTACCGCTTTTCCCACACCCTGGAATAGTCGCTGGTGCGAACTGTTTTGCTCATGTGCATTTTGGTCCTATTTCACGGCTGGATGTCCTTCGTGAGGCCAACTCTGTGGAGGGATGTATTCACTAAAGTGTATTTGTGAGGCAATTGGTAGTTTGTGTTATGTGTATATGAATAGGTGTGCATTGAGACAAACACGAAAAGCACCCACTCCTCGTTACAGAACAAGTAATCAGACGCGGCCAAAATACTTGACCCGCGTGGAAATCGAACCCGGGACTCTCTGAACCTGGCCATTTTACCAAGTAGCAAGATGAAATCTGTTGACAAATAAATAAAAAATTGGGGCGTCAATGGACAGCCAACTAATCTAGCCCTTTTAGCTGCATCCTACTACTATATGTTTTAAAATAAATCTTCTATGAAGTCTAAGTTCGTTTTTTTACAGTAACACAAGTCTCATTTCTAGAAGTTTAAAAGAACAATACATTAAAAAATCGGGGCTGTAATTTTCATTCTTACCTTTATTAGATGAAGATAAAAACTTTATATTTATTTCTTGAAACATTCGCTGCACACGAATGCCATCCACAGCTTCCAGCCCACGATATATGCTCAAAACCTCCCAGGTGACAACTGGGCGGCATTGAGTTGCAGTATTGTAAAGTGTGTGAACGAGATTTTCCTCTAACTCTGTCCAGACCTGCCCTACATTGGGAACAATAAAGTTTTTAACCTTCCATTGACCTTAGTTTTAAGTTCCCGGCCAAGCCAACTTGTTTAGTCGCAGTGCACATGGCCGGCGTCACTTGTGGCCTGTCAGGGGTGCACAAAGCGTGTGTCTCCCCTCTCACTTGTCGTAGTATAACTCCGTGTCGGCAGCCTGCAGTTTTTATATCTGCCTTGGCCAATCGTTGCGTGAGAGCTTCGCGGTAAGTCCTTTTGTCAGCTACAAGTGCGGCTGGGTTCTGTTTCCGTTGGGTAATGTGTTTCCTCACTGTAAGACTTCTCCCATCGCACAGGACCTCCTTTCACGACCGTAAAGAATTGACCAAAATATTGATCTACTTGGAAAGATATACAGTAACTAAATTCTTTGCGAAATGTTCTACTACAGGAATAGTGAATTCTTTAATAATACAATTCCTGCCTTAATAGTGAAGTAATCATGCTTCATGAAATATACATGGAATATTCACAGAACTTCGCCATAATAAGAATGTGCACTGCTCTCAATAAGCTATTCAAAGATCGCGGTATAAATATCGCCATGTCCCTATCTGGCTTCAAAATTTGTCTACTCAATAAATTCAGCAAGTATACATAAACTAGCTGACCACGAAAGGCAATTTTATACAAAGAAAATGGAATTCAAGATGCAATCTCTCTGTGAGTAATCCAAATGAACTTAAACTGTAAACTTTATTACTTTATTTTAATTTATCATGCACCTTAGTTGTCTGTATAATTATATTCATGCCTGCTCATAGAATCTATTACTGATCTGTATTGTATATGTTTTAAATCTATGTTACATTTTTTCATATTTTCTCTCATTTCTATTAATGTAATAAAATAATATACTACGTAATGCCTGTTGCAGTTGGAGTTCAACTCTTACAGGGATATTGAATGAATGAATAAATAAATAAATAAATAAATAAATAAATAAATCGGTGTCAGACTGAACGCTCCGCGTGATGGCCTTCGGATCAGAGGGCCTCGGGTTCTATCTATTCCCCGCCAGACCAAGGATTTTAACAGCGTATAGTTATTCCTCTCGCTCAACAGACTGGATGTTGTGATAGTCTTAATACAAATCTTCATATACATAAAAAAAATCATACTGCCAACCACCACAGAAACACACAGTATAGAATGCATCTCTCCAGATAGGTTTGCCGTCTGGAATGGCATCCGGTCGTAAATCTGGGCTTGATCCACATTAGTGCCAACCCCAGATGGTTGAGAAAAGGCCATACATCGGTAACTGTTGTAATTCTTAACAGCTGCGTAACTTTGGAGTTTAATAGATGGCCTTATAACGTTCAAGGTGACGGGATCCATGCGCTTCATTACATGTAATTGTCATAAACTGCTATCATAATTGAAGGGAACTTCGTCATAAGTAGAGCGTGCTTTAGAATGATAGCTAAGCATTCCCATCCGCTTCCCCCTCCTCACTTGGGCTTCAATCATGGGAAATTTCTTCTCTTATAAGCAGCAGTATGCTGGTATTTTAATCTTTCTCTGAGAGGGTTGTCTCTTAATGTTTCCTCTTGGGAATTGCGGGGAGAAGCGTCCTCTGGTTTCTTGACCTTCAGCCTACAAACCTAGAGTTCCTTCTAAATGGTATTAAGGAAATATAGGATTGGAATTTCGCAACATTAGTGTTGATCCTATCAGTACCAAATTTTCATTTCACATTGAGACATTCACTGGTCCGACTTCTTGGCTGAATGGTCAATTTATGGCCTTCGGTAAAGAGGGTGCCGGGTTAGATTCCCGACCGGACCGGTTTTTTTTTTCATATCTGATTCATTCCTATAGCTGAGGGATTTATTCACATGCAGTGACTACTCCGAACTAATTGGGAAACGGCCAGAAAGAAGACTTTGGCATCCACAGACTTATTATTATTATTATTATTATTATTATTATTATTATTTATAGTTTACGTCGCACCGACACAGAGAGGTCTTCTGGCGTCGGTGGGATAGAAAAGTGATAGGAGTGGGAAGAAAGCGACCTTAGCCTTAAATAAGGTGCAGCCTCAGCAATTTGCCTGGTGTGAAAATGGGAAACCATGGAAAACCATCTTCAGGATTGCCGACAGAGGGGTTCAGACCATCTCCCGAATGCAAGCTGTCAGCCACGCGTTTCGCATACCCTGCTGGGATCGCAGTTGCAAACTGTGTCGCACATGTTTACTTGCCCCTGTTTCACAGCCAGATACCACTCCTGGCGCCAACCCTATGTGGAGAATTGTATTTAATATTGTGCGTTTCTGTGGTGATTGGTAGTGTGGTGTTTTGTGTGTATTGGGACAAACGCAGTGCTCGAGTCAGTGGAATTAATCTGATGTGGCTAAAATTTCTTATCCGGCCGAGAATCGAACCTGGGACACTCTGAACCGACGTTCGCGACGCTCACCAGTCAGTGAAGGAGCCGGACCAAAACATTAGTATATAATCGTACAAAATATTTGTCTTAGTTTTGAGTTGATTTATTTGTGCGTTATTTTTAACATTGAAATAGACACTAATATGGTTCATGGTGTGGGTTACTGTAGTCACGTCCTAGATCGTGAACCATGGGCAACGACTGAGTAGCCTAGTAAGTGGTCCTGAGAGTCGGGATACCAGTTGCTATGGAATGCGAGTGGGCATCTCGGACATATTCTTAGTCGTGGTCCTCCTTGTGCTCAGGCGGCTAGAACTATGCAATTCACCGGTAGTCCATAACACGTTAGAGGAGAGATCCTCACTTGGACTATGTGCAAGTAGGGTAGCATCCTGCTTCATGAATTTACAGAACTCAGAACATTTTAGACTGAACGCTGAAAGGCATAAGTCTATAATGATTATGTATGTACAGTATGTATGTACAGTATGTATGTACAGTATGTATGTACAGTATGTATGTATGTATGTATAGACACTAATGCTACAGTGGAAGAAAAAGAAAAAAACTGCTGGTGATCTCGGATGCCGTTTACACGGTCGAGATAATAGGTTAATTTTGTTGGTTTTAATTCTCTGATATTTTTCTTGTAACGGCTCAGGTCTATGTTACAGCCTTCTGCTGCCATGTTGCGTAACTCCCTTTGGTCCGTCTAGAAACCGACACGCCCCAATCTTTCCAGGCAGCCCTGTCTTTAAAAGTGTGGCGAGACGAGATATTTCGGGAGTGCGACTATTGTACACTGCTGGACAAGAGTTTGACAGACCACAGTACAACACACTTCCTTTCTTCTTAGTTCATTTAATCTGGAGTGTGATATGCTCGCTTCCTGTCCTTCAGTCCACTGAATTGTCCATGGCTTCTTCCAGCATGTTGAGATGATAAAGAAAATAATCTCACGACAGTTTAACTCATTACGAACTATTTTTTTACCTCTTAAAATCACTTTACAGGCCGATATTTTCCAATACGGTTTTTCATCCAGACCCTCTCTCTGGAAGGATGAGTACCGTTGGCCGTGTGTTGAGTGTACACAATAAGCAGTCGTTATATCACTGGAATAGACGCTAGCCTGGCTTTCAATAATAATCATGAAAGTAATAGCCGGGGCTACCTAGCCGAGACGATGAAGATACGATCGGTTCACCCGAAAGGACCGGGGTTCGAATCCCCATCAGAAAGTCCGAAAGTGTAGAAACGAAATTTCCACTTCTAGAGGGAAATATTGACCTGCGGTTCACTCAAAGCGAGTGCCAGGTTAACTCCTGGGCGCAAAGGTGGCCGGGCATTGAGCTGACCTCTCTATTTCACTTGGTACCGAGGCTACTGTTAGTTGAAGCTTGTACGTTCCAGACCTCCTAGGGCATTTTTTTTTTTTTTTACAATTAGCTTTACGTCGCACCGACACAGATAGGTCTTATGGCGACGATGTGATAGGAAAGGGCTAGGAGTGAGAAGGAAGCGGCCGTGGCCTTAATTAGGATACAGTCCCAGCATTTGCCCGGTGTGAAAATGGGAAACCACGAAAAACCATCTTCAGGACTGTCGACAGTGGGGTTCGAACCCACTATATCCCGAATCCTATGGCATTTGTAGCCTGTAAGGAGACCTGTCAGTTGTTCACGTAGTCTCTTCTTAATTAATTTCAAAAGAAGTTGGACATTTAGCGAACATCTCCCTTAGTAAATTATTCCAATCCGTAACTCCTCTTCCTGTAATATTTCCTACTTTTAAAAACCGCTCAACCTTATTAGTCTACTGCCATTCCACCCCATCTCACCAATGATCGCTCGGAATATATTGCTTAGTCGTGCACCTTATCTCCTTACTTCACAGTCTTTCCAGCCCGAAGTTTGCAACATTTTCGGAACACTACTCTTTTGTCGAACATACCCAGAACAAGTTGAGCCGCGTTTCTCTGGAATTTTCCTCGTTTTCGAGTCAAGTAATTGGGGTCTCAGAATGCATCCACGGAATCCCCTGCCTGTCGTAAAAAGCAACCAAAAAGGGGAGGGGGTTTCTCTCATTGTCTTTCAATCTGGGAGCGCGTGTTAATCATAGGGAGCCTTGGTGATCTTGATGTATATAAGTTTGTGAGCATTCTTGATTTCTCTACTTCTGCTTTATGGAACCTAGCGGTATCTATCAGGATCCAGTGAAAGTAGGACGACTTGCAACCATATTCGAACGTGCAACGATGGAATGACATCACTTTTTTTTCTTCATAAATTGACATTATTTAATCTGTACAGGATAGATACCTATTTTGGATATACTTACATTTTGTATAAATTGCCAGTAGGCCCTATGAAAAATTATACGATTATATTTTTGAGTGCAAAATATACGTAAATATCAGTCCAAATTTAAATTTATTTTTAAAGAGGCTTATATGCTGTACTTTCAGGAGGCCAAGTCTGATAAAAGCGGTGAGGTAAGAAAATCAGGTATATATGGGTTAAAGAAACTTTACTCTAATCAGAGGTCTGATTCTTCGAAAAAATGAAGTAATCTGCAAAAAGAAGAAAAGGATTATGAAAGGCGTGAAAATGAGACTGCCTGGGTTCCATTAACTTAAAACCATCGGGGGGTCGGAAGAGAACAAGAATTCACTGACGGACATCATATAAGAAATATAAAATTGAGAGGTCTGGCACAATGGAGAGAAGTTACGAAGACAACAGGTCGATCACTAACATATAGGATGTTATATTGTATAAAATTGTCGTGAAAATACGTGGCCTTCCGACACGATACGTATTCACTTACTCGACAACTTTGGGAATTATTTTAAAAGAAGCATTACACAATTACGATTCCGGAAGTCCTTTTTAAATTGACAACTCTGTTATTCAGCAAGAAAGTTAAAACATTTGAAATGCGAGGAAGAGATCCTCACATGGCAACCAAATGTTTCCTTTAGTATAGGTTAGGGTTGAGTTCAAGTTTATTACAGGATGTGAGAACCTAGCCACATATTATTTTATGGCAGAGCACAACTATTATGTTAAGCGACTGTTGTTGTAAAACTTATTCCTGAACAATATCTGCAAACGTTTTTGTTCCGTAAAATGCACTTTTCTTTAGTTATTGCTGGCTGTTCAATATGACAAACATTCGAGGTTATTAACAAGAATCTTATCACCAGAATGCGCTGCAGCCGAAGACTTACCAGTTCTCCTGATGTTAAATGGAGTAATGTTAAGGTATAAACTAATTTCCAATAATTATTGAATCGCTTAGGTTTTTTCTCGATTTTTTAAACTTGGATTTATTTTATACTTTTTAAAATTTGAGTGTCGGACATGAGCTTCTTCGGCATGTTTTCTTCCTTTTCGTATTTGCCTTCCGGTTGTCTGCTTACTTAACGCGTACTACTGCCGAATTATTATTCTTCTGGAGTAGAAAGGAAAATATCTACATTAAACATTTTTCAGCCTACCAACTACGAAGTGGAGAGGATTTGATAGCTGAGAGTTCTCCCCTCTGTGATGGTCCTCTCTGACCCTGTGAGCGAAGCTCAAGATTGTCTGCATAATGTAACATCTCTCCAGACACACCAAAGATAAGATTGAATGTCTTGGTACCAGCTCCAAGTTCGCGTACAGTCATAACAGCAAATGATGAAACATGTCTTTGTCTAATCTAAATCTTAATTTTAGTAACAGTATTTTCTTCAGCGTAAATATGTTTCTTTAAATCTGTGGAGAATTGATTTTAAACAGAATGGAATCGTTTTTGCATGGGATTATTTTATGAATATCCCAGTCCAATATCTCTTTGTTTTTATGTAGTTTGACATTATTTTAAAAACTATAGTAATGTCTTGTGATGCAGCCCGAAAGGTAGACCCTCGGATGAGGGTGGGCAGCATCTGCCGTGTATAGAAAACTGCGTGTCGGTGTAGTGGAGGATAGTGTTGCCTTGGAGAAATGTTGTCAATGGCACAAACTCCCAGTCCCCGAGCCAAGGGGATGAAACCATTTTGTAAGATTAAAGTCCCTTTTCCTGGCCGAGAATCGAACCCGAGTTCTGAAAGCCAAGACGCTGACCATTTAGCCATTAGCGCTTTTGAACTGAAGGATGTTCTGTTAATTGTTTTACAAAATTCACCATTGTCCGTATTTTTAGTGAACGAATTGGAGTGTTTTTGTTTTCAGCACCGTTTATTTGTATCCCTCGCCTCCTTTCTTTTTACAACATGCTTTACGCCGCACCAACTCATATCTTATGGCGACGATGAGATAGGGAAGGGCTAGGAATGGGAAGGAAGCGACCGTAGCCTTAATTAAGGCACAACCCCAGCATTTGCCTGCTGTGAAAATGGGAAACCACGGACAACCATCTTCAGGGCTGCCGACAGTGGGGTTCGAACCCACTATCTTCCGAATGCAAGCTGACAGTCGTCGCTTCCTAGTCTCGCGAAATGATCTTTGTTCCAAGGTGTGCGTAATGTGTAAAACAAGCCTGAAATGTGTATTCTATTGCTAAGTGTGGACTTTCAGACTTCGGGCATGATCGTTACGGCTTCGAGTCTATATGGTCTGACACCGTGGTTAGCCGGTTCGTGTCCCGTTGGCAGAAAAAACCAATTACTCGGAACGTTGACCGACAGGCTAGGAGAGGTGGAGGTATAACATTTCGAATCTCTAGACTGCATACCAAGAACCTTCATTCAATTCCAGACCTTTCAGCATTGTTCATATGAGGTGAGGGCATATGGCTCTGTTGATAGTGATTCGTCCGTTGGATGGATATTGATAGTTGGTTGTGGAGACGTGAAGCTCCAGATCTCCGAATGTTATTCGACAGGAGTAGGCTATATGGCGACACCAGGTTTCACCCTCTCTCAATCATGTCATCATAATCTCATCTCGCACCGAGATACGCAGGTGTAAAATAGAATTGCCTGTGCTCGGACACTCACTCCCCGCACTAAAGGAAAGAAAGAAAAAACGATTCGCTAAATAAATAGACTTCTAGAAACCTATCGAAACTGGGAAGTATGAAGAGCGTCCAATACAGATGTACGTCGAGGTTAACGGAACATTTTAATAGAAAGGATAAAAAGTTACAAAATAAGTGCAAGTTACAGAACAAAGGCTCGAGTTATGGTCCTCCTCTTTTTTTAAAATCGCAATCTTATGTATAGGCTTACTGAAATGATAATACTATATTACCGAGCCTACAGTCGCATGTGGCTCCAGGAGGAAGATGATTTTTAATCATATCGGTTACGTATCTCCCTTTTTTAATTTTGTGAAACATGACTAGTGGTTGTGGAGAGAACAGGGGAAATGGAATTGGCCTTGTACGCGCATGGGGGCCGCTAGTCTGTTTCCTGCGGGACGCAAACAAGGAAGCCTTTCAAAAACGCCTGTTGGGTGAAAAAAATTACTCACACATAAAGGCCGACGTTGCCAAGTTGCCATGTGAGACATACTCATTCGCAGAGTGTTTCAGTAACATAGTGGTCCTTTGTTTCTTGGTTTATTATTAGATCACCGTTTATGAAAGCTAATTAAGGGTAATTATCACTGGACTTCCTCTTGGATGAAGTGAGCTAACATTTGATTATGCCAGGCTGAAATACAGCGGTCTGCCCTTCCAGAGGCGCACGATCTCTGAAACTTGGGAATTATGAAAGCTCCTCTCTGTCATTTTACTTGTTCGATGCTGAACTCTAGTTCTCTTCGACCCTGTCAATATTAGGTTTCTGATAATGTTTTAATTTCGTGTGGCTATTTCTAGCCGAGTGGGCGGCATCTGCCATGTGTAGATAACTGCGTGTTATTGTGGTGGAGGATAGTGTTATATGTTAGTTGCAGGGATGTTGCGGACAGCACAAACATCCAGCCCCCGAGCCATTGGAATTAACCAATGAAGGTTAAAACCCCGACCTGGCCGGGAATCGAACCCGGGACCCTCTGAACCGATGGCCAGTACGCTGACCATTCAGTTTCTGATGCCTTAGAGGTATTTAATCTTCCTGCTTTTGTTGGTTTATTTTTCCAAGCGATAGATAGATATAACGAGGAATGTTCACTAGCGCTAACACCTTTCCATTATCTTCTTAAAGTTGAGTGTTGTTCTGAAAATACAGAGTTATATAACAAAGTTAGAACATTAGCGTTGTAGATCTTGCGAGTATTGTTTTTGAGATTGCAGATTTTGAAACAAAGTTACATGGAGATCTTCTGGAGTTGCTGTACATATTAGTCTGCGCACTTTCTCCTCGTAAATAATAGCCGCCGTGGTCAAGGGTTCTTTATTCAGTTTCCAGCTTTGTCATGATCCTCACATGGCACCACCTTATGTTATGCAGATACAAGGAAACCGATAAAATTGATGGCGGTGCTGTGATAAGGGATGAGGTATAGGGTACAACCTTACTCTTTCTCCCCCATTAATACTGAAGGTTGTGATTTATAGATATTTTCTAACTGTTGCGTTCGATTCAGTATTGCTAACCATACAGTTTAGGGATCCTACTTGCCGATATGACGTCTTAGAGTTTCTGTTGATCTTGTATGTTGGCGGCAAGCCGGCCAATATTCTGGTGGTGATGTTTTTTTTCGACCAACCGGACTCGAACCGGCTAACCACGGTGTCAGACTTTAACGTCTTAACGATCATGGCCAGCAGGTTTACGGCATATACACATGTAATATATTTGCTTGTGTGTATTATTACAGCGTCGTTTCACTTCAGTTCGATAAGTAATAGCTGAATTATTTACACTAGGCAAACACCGAAGAATACTCTTATAGTAATGCGTATATCAAAATAAAGGCAGAAATATGCGACAGAAAATTGAGTGAGGATGTGTGTGTTTCCTTAATTCCTCATTGAGCTTGAAAACCGACTTAATTATGAATATCTTGATTGATCATTTATTATCATTTACTTGGGTAAGGGAACCTCCATTATTGATACATTGAGGTTAATTTGTTGATTGTTATGTCTCGTGATTTTAATATGTAACTAGTCAAGTTGGCAGCAATGATGAGCCATTAAAAAAATAGGGCAGCGATATTTGTATTTTAGTGTAGGCTCTATACGTGCCGAGTGCTTTAGTTTGCCATTGCTTCCCTCACCGCGCCAGAAAGTGATATTGCAGCACGGCTGACCCTGAGAGTAACTACTTTCACAACACCCAGACGCACTCGTCTTGCTCCGAATTCCAGTACTAAGCCACCTCGTACGTCAGTATTTTCTATAAAACTATGAGACCGAGACTTAAGTGGAAGTTACATACTCCTCCGGCTTGTGCCAAGAGTCAAATGCAAAAATAACGTATCCACCAAGAAGTAACAGCTCCCGGTACCAGCCTCTAGTTCTAGTAATGACCGAATACGCACATCAGTCATTGCTACCAATCCAGGAAGACGAAAAACGTGCTTTGAGTTATAAAAAATCTGCTGCGCAAGTAATCATTCTAACGAACCTACAAAACATATAAACATCAATTACGGTGAAATAAAATATCTTTGGTTGTGGGAATACAATCGAACAGGTTATATACTAGTTAGTGCGGGCGTACATCGCAAATCGCTAAGTAGTCTTCAATGCTGCTGTAGCAACAGTGATAATATATTGGATGCCCTTCATTTATATTATACTAGCAAGATACCCGTGCTTCGCTACGGTATTATACTGAAATGTATAATTGAATGCTTATTGTATTAGATATATAATCCGCCGAAATTCGCGATCTGACTCGTTTTCTGCGAGATTCCACCAAAATTCCCGATCTGACTGGTTTTCTATGATTTTACGGCACGTTTTCTCCCACTTTTAAATCTTCCTTTCCAGCAATCGATTTCGTATTTCCCGGGCTAGGCTCAGGTATTCCTCCCTGTCAGTTGGGTCCGTAAATCTTTGCCGTCTTTTCCTATAATATTTTTAATATGAATAAAATCCTTCAGGAGATCCGGCGTGGTGTCATATTGGGTGCCTTGGCGGCACTGAACCCGCGGCCGGACTGCATTCTTAGTCATTACCCGTCCAGGAGCCGTTTCCAGCGCGGTCCGCACATTTGACGACGGTCCGGAATATTATTATTATTATTATTATTATTATTATTATTATTATTATTACGTGTTGCTGGAATGGCTGATGGCAGGGAAAACCGGAGTATCCGGAGAAAAACCTGTCCTGCCTCCGTTTTGTCCAGCATGAATGCCACATGGAGTGACCGGGATTTGAACCACGGAACCCAGCTGTGAGAGGCCGGCGCGCTGCCGCCTGAGCAACGGAGGATCCTTATAAGTACATTAATAACAGTAAAATCAATTGGTCTCACCTCCTTCTACACCCCACCGAAGTTATGTTTATTTACCGCCAACCCCCACCCCCATAAAAAATTAAAAGAATGCTTGTTTCTTTATGTTTAAGGGAGATTTCAAACACCAATGTTCACGTCTATTACCTTCAGTTTTGAGATATAAGTATCCCCATAAAATTCACTTTTTATCACTTCATTTCACAATAATCCCCCCGCCCCCTTAAGTGAATTTTCCCGCAAATAATACTTGTTTCTTTAATAGTAAAGGATCTTCTAAATACCAGTTATCACGACTAACTTCTTCAGTTTTCGATTTATGTGTCCTCATGAAAGGAATTCAACTCCTTTACACCCCCGCCCTCCAAGATGGTTTCCCCACCAAAACGCGTTCTTCTTTGTTTTTAAAGGAGGTCCAAATAAGAATTTTCACGTCTGTAACAACTTTAGTTTTTATTAGATGTATGTATTCTCATACAATTCAGTCAATTAATTTTTCAATTCTTTCACCCCCCCCCCCCCCCCTTCATTGGATTTTCCGAGAATACGGGTTTCTTTACTTTTAAAGCAGATTGCAAATATCAAATTTCACGTCTGTAACATCTTCATTTTTGAGATATCAGTAGCCTAATTAAAAGATTTCATCACCATTTTCAGTCACTTTTACCACCCCCCTTCCACCCAAGTGGTATTTTCGAAAACTAAAAGTACACGTTTCTTTATGTTTAATAGAGATAAAAAAATACCATTTTTCACTTCTGTAACATGTTAAGTTTTTTAGATATACTGTAAAAATTCTCATTTTAAAATTTCACCCCTTTTAAGTTCCCCTTAAGTGGAGTTTCCAAAACCAAATCACCTATATTTCTTTACATTTACAGGAGATTTACACCCACTCTTTACGTCTGTAACATTTTACGTTTCCAAGATATTCTGTGGATATAGTCTTTCAAAAAATTCACCCCAATTTGTCACTCCTGTTTAACCGCCATTAATTGGCTTTTCCAAAAACTAAAAAATACGTGTTTCTTAATTTTTAAAGGAGATCCCATATGCAAATTATCAGTTCTGTAATATCTTTAGTTTCTGAGATATGTGTATCCTCAATTAAGGCATTCAACCCATTTTTCACCCTTTTACACCCCTCCTATTAGGATTTAGAGGAAACAAAAAAACCGTGTTCCTTTATTTTTAGAGGAGATTCTAACTACCAATTTTTACATCTGTAAATTTTAAAGTTTTAAGATGTAGACACACTCATTTTAAAAAATTCGCCCCCCCCCCCTTTTCACCCCCCAATATTTGGATTTTCCAAAAACGAAAAAATACGTGTTTCTTTACTTTTAAAGTAGATCCAAAATATCAATTTTCAGGTCTGTAATATCTTCAGGTTCTGAAATATAAGTAGCCTTATGAAAGGTATTCAACCTATTATTCACCCTTTTACACCCTTCCTATTGGGATTTTCCGAAAACAAAAGAATACGTGTTTCTTTATTTTTAAATGAGATTCTAAATACCAATTTTTACATCTATAAACTTTAAAAGTTTTGAGCTATAGATACACTCATTTTAAAAAATCACCCCCTTTTCACCCCCCCCCCATTAATTGGATTTTCCACAAAAAGAAAAATACGTGTTTCTTTATTTTTAAAGGAGATCCCAAACACCAATTTTCAGGTCTGTAATATCTTCAGGTTCTGAAATATAAGTAGACTCATGAAATGCATTCGACCCCTTTTTCAACCTTTACCACCCTTCCTATTACAATTTTCCGAAAACAAAATATACGTGTTTCTTTATTTTTAATGGAGATTCTAAATACCATTTTTTACATCTATAACCTTTATAAGTTTTGAGATATAGATACAGTCATTTTAAAATATTACCCCCTTTTCACCCCCCTTAATTGGGTTTTCCAGAAAAACAAAAAATACGTGTTTCTTTATTTTTAAAAGAGATCCCAAACACCAATTTTCAGGTCTATAATATCTTCAGTTTCTGAGATATAAGTAGCCTCATTAAAGGCATTCAACCAATTTTTCACCCCTTTTCACTCCTCCTATTGCGATTTTCCGAAAACAAAGAAATACGTGTTTCTTTATTTTTAATGAAGATTCTAAATACCAATTTTTTACATCTGCAAACTTTAAAAGTTTGGAGATATAGATTCACTCATTTTAAAAATTCACCCCCTTTTCACCCTCCCATTAATTGGATTTTACAAAAGCAAAAAAATACGTGCTTCTTTATTTTTAAAAGAGATCAAAAGTACCAATTTTCAGGTCTGTAATATCTTCAGTTTCTGAGATATAAGTACCGGTATCCTGATTAAAGGCATTCAACCCATTTTCCCCCATTTTCACCCTTTTTCATCCCTCATATTGGGATTTTCTGAAAACAAAAAATACGTGTTTCCTTATTTTTAAAGAAGATTCTAAATACCAATTTTTACATCTGTAAACTTTTAAAGTTTTGAGATATAGATACACTCATTTTAAAATTTCACCCCCATTTTCACCCCCTTACCGAAGGAATATCCAAAAATCCTCTCTTAGCGAGCACCTACATCATAATATGAATATATCCCCAAAATTTCATTTCTTTATGTCCAGTAGTTTTGGCTCGGCGATGATGAATCAGTCAGTCAGTCAGGACAAGCTATTTTATATATATATAGATAGATATACTGCACAGTATTGCAGAAATTAATTAAATTGTTTTAGGCCAAATTAATACATAATTTGACACAAGATTTCAATTAATTTTACCCCACGGGAAGGAAAGTTTCGGTTTCATGCAAGTTCATGCAGCGCATTGCAAATGAAGTTTTAATTTAGATCTAATCTTCGTCAGACGATACTAGGTTTTCAGTTTCTTTCCAAATTCCACATCCGTAGTGTACGGTAGCGCTATTAGGCGCCGTCCTCGGAGGCCCGGGTTTTTTGATTTCCGATACTGCCAGGTGCTGGTGGTCATGATTATTGTTTTAAGAGGAAGTACAACTAGGCAGCCATCCTCTACATAATACAAATCAGAGAAAGGAAATGGAAGGGATCCGACACTTCAAAAAATGAAGGCATCAGCCGAAGAAAGACAAGGACCAAGAAGGGCGTGAAAATGAAATACTCCCTACCCCTTAGAACCTAACATAACGCCGGGTTTGGAAAAGAACAACTGTTGACCAAGATATGTCAGATAGGTTAGATGAAAGGGAGGAGCCTGGCACAAGTAAGTGGAAGCAGTGCCAGGACTCGACTAAGGGCCCCAAGGGTCGCCAACCCACGCCCCTAAGTTGAGAGGCTCTGCGACCCCTTTTAGTCTCCTCTTGCGACAGGCAGGGGATACCGTGGGTGTTATTCTACCCCCCCCCATCCACAGGGGGTACCGGTACTGTAAGGAATGTGGGATTGGCAGAAGGGCTGATATGTGGTTAAAAAGGTACATGCAGCTCACTTCCATTGGGGGCGTACTTGAAGACGGCAACACCACCTCGGGACGAGGACACGTAATTACATTTTGAAAATCATTTACTAATTTTTTTCTGTTTCTATTTCCTTGATTTTCTGTCCTGTTCTCCGCGATATCCTCTGTTTCTCACAAGCAGTAGCGGCGACTGGGAATTACAAGCGGGTGGGGTGGGGGGTGGGGGCAAAAATATACAGACAATAGACATCAAAACTGAACAAAAAAGCTACAAAATGGTAAGTTTTGATGCTCTTTGACCGAATTTTCGACAAATATGTAAAGGTTGACATTTTACTAACTTAAGTGGGCCAATAATACTTTTGAGATTTTGATCAGTAATATACAATAAAACTTTCACCAAAGAAACAATATTACACACGTATTACAATTAAATAGAAGTACGGCGTAATTATAACATTAAAAAAATCATTTAGTATCTGACTACACTCTAAGAAACTAACATACAATATTAAAGAGACTGCCAGACTGACGAATGCACGCGGCAAGCAGGTAAATCATACCCAAGTGTCCACGACCTTGGCAAAAAATATACCCCTGTTACCCTTCCTCATAGCATTTGCGAAGTCTCCACTACTTGCTGTGGCCCTATACAAATCGGTTAGCCGCGACGAATGACATTTTGCGCTTATTTTCGATTATAATTTTATTAATAATTACAAATTTGCACAAATTGTTTTCTTAATTCCTATGATTCCTAGTTTCAGCCGGCTAAAATGGAATAAAATAATGCTTTCTCTACAAAGTGGAGGGGGGGGGGACCGCCCCCCTTTCTCGCCGTTACTGCTCACAAGTGTGGAACACTCTTCCTCTGTATCACTCACTCGCCAAAAATTTACGCAGCTAACTGCGATCAAGCCGGACTGACTGGTCTTCTGAGCTCACGTTGGCGGGTTCGATCCTGGCTCATTTCGGTGGTATTTGAAGATGCTCAAATTACGTCAGCCTCATGTTGGTAGATTTACCAGCACGAAAAATCCTGCGGGACAAAGTTCTGGCACCTTGGCGTCTTCGAAAATCGTGAAAGGAGTTAGTGGAACATAAACATTATTATTATTATTATTATTATTATTATTATTATTATTATTATTATTATTATTGCGATCAAGATTTAAATCGTACTGACCTAACCTAGACGTAATCTCGAGTTCTATCTTGAGAGATTGATGAAGTGGGAGGTGTTACATGAAGAGAGGGAGAGACACATTTTTGATAAGGTTAATTTGAAAGAAATGAGATTTCCTTCTCTTCTGCTTGATTTGATTGACTCTTCGATTACGTAGGTGGTGAATGTGCTGGCTCTCTGCTTGTTTAGAAGCTGTGGAGGAATCTATGATAACAGTTTTATTACTAATTGTTTAGAGATTTATATGCGTAAGGTAAGTGGGTAAGAAATGGTAACAAGCCGCTACGTTTTTCGATTAATTCCACATTCCGCCGCGTCTCCTCCCAGAGATTTACTTTCCACTGGCAGCACTGACAGACACCACTCCCGCACTCGAAGGACGTGGAGCTGCTGACTACGATGTCCCTAGCGGAACGACGCACAGTGTGTCGAATCCCATATCTAGGTGGAAAAAATTCACTGTCGCCAATCAAAGCGCAACCTGGCTCATTCGATAGTAAACAAACCAGATGCTGACCTTCAGTCTTTCTTTTCGCTTTCTGGTACGTAGGATGGAGGGGACAGGTGCTGAAACATCTTCCTTGCAGTTATCAACTCAGTTGATAGGAGGTGTCGGAGAGAACCGAACGTTGTGTTTCTAGTAAGTTCAACGAGGTGTTGTATTCTGTGGTTCATGGAATAGTGAAAAGAGGTATGTGTTCTCATTTTAAGCATAATACAAGCGTTCTGCAGTAAACAAGTTATTTACAGTGCGTTGTAAAAGGAAGCAGTTGTAGAAAATTAGATTGTTTTTACGATTTGCTCGAAAAAAACTTTATGAGTGCCTCATAGTGCCACTTTACTTTAAACGTCATTCGATGGGAAATTTAATGTAGATTCAGGATCTGTAGTGGTTTGGTTGCGCACGAATGTGCATAATGGTTTATTTTCTTATTTTCAGTGACTATGTGGGCGTTACCGCGAGAAGAATATTTCAACGCGTGGCGGTCATGTCGTAAAAAGGGGCATTTAGAAATCATATTTCAATATGTTATGGATAAATTAGAGCCTACAAATCTTACTGACACTCAATTTCTGGAGCTAAGAAACAAAATGAAATTGATATCCCGTAATATCAACAAAAATGGGAGAGTGCAGGAAGAAGAGAACAACGATTCCGAGAAAAATTCGGTGATTAGGGAAATGTGACGGATTTCATCGTGTTTAGTGAACAAGACGACATTGATCCAGCGTATGATCCAAAAACAAGTTGTGTACCTAACAAAGCCGGCCGTCACCCTAAGGAATTTAAGGACTCTTCCATAAAGACGAAGAAGCAAAATGTTTGAGATATTACCGAATCGCATAGTTTGGAGGAAGTCGCGTTTGCTGCTGAAGATTCTTTTCGATCAAGCGGGAAAAGATGAAGGCTTAATAAAAAGATATCGTGTATTACTAGCTGCTCTTTCTTCTGGCTCTGAAATAAATGTGAATAAATTCAAAGAATTTCGTGCGCAAACTGCGGCTTTGTATGTCAAACTATATCCATGGAATTATATGCCCGTAACTGTGCATACCATATTAGTACACATTACTCAAGTAATTAAACATTTTCTTGTGCCAATAGGAACTTTATCTGAAGAAGCTCAGGAAGCTAGAAATAAAGATTGTCGGAGGTTTCGTGAACTTCATACTCAAAAATGTAGCAGCTTAAGATGTTGTTGATTACATCAAATCCCTTAATAAACAAGTACCGAACAATGCCACGTAAAATTCCTGGTAATCTACCTATGGAAGCTATTGAGTTACTTACTGACTCCCAAGATCCTTTCACATCAAATGAAGAAGACCAGTATAGCAACGACTACGATTCTCTGGACTCTACAGACGAATCAGGGGACGATTGAACATTGGACATGTTGTTATTATGAACAGGATGAGATTGATGAGGCAATTACTTGCAAATACTGTAATATGATCCTTTTACGTTTTTTATGAAATGTTTCTGAGTGTAATCTTAACCTTTTTTGTATGGAAGTATAATATATATAATATTGTTTTCGTGTGTAAGGTGTGTTTTACTAAAACTACGTATTTAAAATACGTTTTCAATCTGGAAGAATTTACATACAATGCCTTCGTCTATTCCCTCAAATAAGGTGTAACAAGAATACTGGACTGAAATTCTCATTGTTATTCATATTTTATCCAGTCTTCAATAGTATGTTTACCACTGTTATAAACTATAATATACACATCCAAATCGTGTTTTTACTCCCGTAAATGGACGATTCTTTTGTTGCTTTCGGTCATTTTTTAAATCCCCCCTTGCCCCTCACCCCTATATATTTACCCCCGAACATCGTACACTTTAGACGATGCCAGATATGAATTCAGCGACCTCGAAAACGGTATAGTGCCAACTTTTAATAGGATCCCAGGACTATTAACGACGTTATTAATTTTTTCCACCTAGATCGGGGATTCGGCACACTGTGCGACGTAGGTGAAACAAGAGTAGCAACAGTCTGGATATTCACTCTCAAATACTGATTGGTGACCTTCAGTTTCGAAAGGTAGTTAGTTGTAGGCAAGTTTGCGCGTTATAAATCCATCAAAACATGATAGTCTTCGCGTTGAAAGACTTTCTGTACACGTAGAGCGATAAAAGTGTGGTGTCACTTTTTATTTATAACACCGATGTGAATGACATCTCTTGTTTTTCTGACATTATAGATTAGGTTCATTTAGTACTTTTAAAAGTAGGCCTACAAAGATATTAATTAATGTATGTCAATTTCGTGAAGCGCTACAATATATGCCGGCCCCGCGGTGTGGGGGTAGCGTGCCTGCCTCTTACCCGGAGGCCCCGGGTTCGATTTCCGGCCAGGTCGGGGATTTTTACCTACGTCTCAGGGCTGGTTCGAGGTCCACTCAGCCTACGTGATTACAATTGAGGAGCTATCTGACGGTGAGATGACGGACCCGGTCTAGAAAGCCAAGAATAACTGCCGAGAGGATCCGTCGTGCTGAACACACGCTACCTCGTAATCTGCAGGCCTTCGGGCTGAGCAGCGTTTGTTTGGTAGGCCATACGTTACTTTGTATACTGCAGTTAGATTAGGGTTGAAGTTTGTGTTCAACTTTTCCTCTAAATGTGTACTACTACTACTACTACTACTACTACTACTACTACTAAAAATGAAAACCTACAACCTGTTTTCCAGTCGTTGACCGGGTCAGGGATGTAGTGAATGAAACAATATATAGGCTGTTATTACAATGGGGTCGCCACTCCCAAAGTGATTTATTAATGAGTGATAAATGCTATGAAATGATAATGGAGAGTGTTGCTGGAATGAAAGAAAAACCTGTCCCGCCTCCGCGTTGTCCAGCACAAATCTCACATGGAGTCAGCGGGATTTGAACCACGGTATCCAGCGGTGAGAGGCCGTATGAGCCACGGAGGCTCATACTACTACTACTACTACTACTACTACTACTACCGGTACTACTGTGTTATCACACATGCTAAGTTTTCAAGTTGAACGTTGTAGCTCCATAGGTCATGTTAGGCGGCTTATCAGTTTTTCGTTACTGACAGATGAGATAGGCCTGACCCTCGTTATCGAAAGCACATTCCTGGGTTGATATACTAAATGGCTTATCTATTCATTTGTAGAAGCCAAAGGTGGCCCTTGTTTATGGGTATGGCATTTGACCCCGATTTGAGAACATTTAACCTTCATGAAGTAAAGGAAAACTGCAAGCCTGTCCCATCTCCTTGGCTGAATTAACAGTGTAACGGCCTTTGATTTGTGATCAGGCTGGAGATTTGACCGTATTTGGATAAATCCTGTGTCTCAGGGACGGAGAGTTTGTGTTAGTCTTAAATATAAGTCTGTTCATTACATCGTCCTATGTACAAACTACAGTTCAAACACAGAAATAAATAAGACAATATGAATAAAAATGAGTTTTAATGTTTCAAAATATAAATTCAGGGTGGCTCTATGGTCGAACAAGACAAAAAGACGAAGTAAAGAGAAGAAAATGTACAGAGCAAGTGGCCGCGAGGCTTGGGTCAGGTAGTTATCAGCTTGCATTCGTCTATCGAATGCAAATTTACGACTGCACTGCCCGTATCGTGAATTCGACTTGAGAGAGAGAAGTTGCTTTACGTCGCACCGACACAGATATGTCTTATGGAGACGATGGGGTAAGAAAAGGCTAGGAATGGGAAGGAAGCAGCCGTGGCCTTAATTAAGGGACAGCACCAGCATTTGCCTGGTGTGAAAATGGAAAACCACGAAAAACCATCTTCAGGCCTGCCGACAGAGCGGTTCGAGCCCACTATCTCCCGAATGCTAGCTCACAGCTGAGCGCCCCGAAGTATACCGCCAACTCGCTCTCGCGCGCTTCTCTCTGTCTGTCTGTCTTTCTCTCTCTCTCTCTCTCTCTCTCTCTGTGTGTGTGTGTGTGTGTGTGTGTGTGTGTGTGTGTGTGTGTGTGTGTGTGTGTGTGTGTGTGTGTGTGTGTGTGTGTGTGTTTGTTTCGATCTGCTTGCCATGCTTCATCCTGAATGTGCTCCTGGTGAGCGAAAATCCTCAGCCTGTTTCCAGTCTCACCTGGGTCAGGAATTAAATGAAGCCCCCATTTAGCGGCGAGGATAGGAATTGTGCCGGCTGCCGAAGCCTTTCGCTCTCCTCTGAAACAAAGATTGATGAAATGACAATGTGTCGCTGGAGTGAAAGATGACATTGAAAACCGGAGTACCCGGAGAAAAACCTGTCCCACCTCCGCTTTGTCCAGCCCAAATCACACATGGACTGACCGGGATATGAACTACGGAATCCAGCGGTGAGAGGCCGGTAAACTGCCTCCTAAGCCACGGAGGCTCCTCCTGGTTTGTAACTATGTATAATCGCTCCAAATACCAATGAGTGCATGATATTGTTTAAGTCCCTCGTATGCACACTTTTCTCAAACAATTGTGGATATCCGCTGGATTTATATATCTGCTTGGGACGTGAATTACATTTTTATAATTAAAATTCTGATAAGAATATAAACTAATTTCTAAGTAGTAGTAGTAGTAGTAGTAATCAGTTGATATTTTTATCAGACGGTGTTAAAGGCAAGAAACATACAATGCCATGCGCTTACTACTTCTAGGCGGTAATACACGCAGCCCTGCGAGTCCTTTTTAAATAAACTATCTATACAATTAATAAAGCAGTGTTTATTAAAGTTTATGCTAGAATGTTGTCTATTTGATCACCATTTAGGCCGTTAGCAAAAAGAAAGCTATTCTCTCAGTAGGTCTGACTGTACTGCCGTAACTGAGAATCGTTTGTTGGAATCAAGGCAATCTCGTACACACTGTGATTATTCTTGCGTGGGCGGGGATATCTTCTCATGTTTCTTTTTGAGATATCAGACAGTAGCCTATCCAAACATAGGACAATTCTAATTGCGCAATAAAAGGATACTGATGACAAGAATGAAATGGCGAAACTCTCCGCAGAATTATCTTTGAAAGATTGTTCTATGTTTGCAATGTCCTTATTGCTTGCCGGCCTTTGCACTGCAGAGTGTTAAGAAATTCTTCTTCGAGACTTACGTAAAACTTTCTCCCAACGACCCACTCTAATGGTTCATAAACGCACAAATATTTTAGCAATGTTTAAAAGCTAATATTCCCAGGCCTTCTCAGCTTCGTAAAATAGACGAAAGATATCGTACAAAGGATGGTACAAAGGGGGCAAGAGCGATGGGTTCGGCCCCTTGTTAGTCTGCCTCCGGTTCAAGGATAGCAGAATGGAATAGGTCGTGTATTGCTATCTGCCTGGTATTTGTCACTACCCTATGATAAACATTTTCCGTATTCTAAACTGTAAGAACGGTCTGGCATAAACAGTTCCATCCTCCCTAACAGAGTGGAGCTTTGTTTGTGTTCAACCTTCCTCCAACTCACTTGTTTGTCGAACAGAGTACGGTCTGTTGTAGCTTATCCTGAATGAAACTATCCATAGAATGAATTCTACGAAATTCATATTATATTCTCTCTCTTCCAGATATTTATAATTTCGTTCATTTTACACTGATACTGTAGCCTAGCTGTTGAAGGAACTCTCTTCTGTGAGTAGGAAAAGGTTTCCTGTTCAGATCACCTACAGTGAGTGTGTTATAAGCCTCAATCCGTTCAAGAAAATACATTTCAACTATTTTTAATGCTACTAAAGAAAGTCCCCACTCGTTGAATATCGGGACCATCTCTTTAATCAGATTTCTAACGGAGTGGTAGTGCTCCTGGGTAGCAAACGGTGGATAGCCTTCTATTTTTTGGTGTAGTTTCGTGTTTTCTACCACATGGATATATCAAGCTGCCTAATTTAAACGTAATGTAGATGTATGGTAGGTAATCATTATACCGTACCGTACACAGACACAGAGTGCTCTGGCAACAGTGTCCTTAACTAGATCGTACGTGATCTCAAACTCCCCGTATATGCTTCCTGTTTGCATTGGGAGATAACAACCCACACAGATAGGCTGAGTTAAAAATTTGTAGCCACCATGGTACCACGATTCTAATCCCGAGAGAACGTCGAAATGATGGTATTTTAAACTGTGAGACAGTGTAGCAATTCTAATGATAAAATTACTAATAATCTTATTTGCTTTACGTCCCACTAACTACGTTTACGGTCTTCGGAGACGCCGAGGTGCCGGAATTTAGTCCCGCAGGAGTTCTTTTACGTGCCAGTAAATCTACCGACACGAGGCTGTCGTATTTGAGTACCTTCAAATACCACCGGACTGAGCCAGGATCGAACCTGCCAAGTTGGGGTTAGAAGGCCAGCGCTTTAACCGTCTGAGCCACTCAGCCCGGCTATGATAAAATTTGGAGATGCATAGTTCATCATATAACCAGGACGAATGTAAATTGCTAGTGTGTGATGTCTGACGCTGACTGCCACGTTAACAGGTAGGATATCATAACAGTCAGATCATAGTCTGGTACGGGGAAAGAAAACATAAAAAAAATCAAGATGGACCGCAAAGTGGGTAACAAATACCTCCGAAACTTCCAGAAAATGACTACGGGAGAACAGGACACTCCTGGCCCAGTCTCCTGCATAATGGCGTACTGGAGCACCATCCTTGCTGGCGGGGGCTGAGGTGCGGTAACTCAACCGCCTACCCATCCTGGAGCAGTGTCTCTATATCTGGTCTGTGGCGACAATCACCATGGCTGCCCCTCTCAAGGTAGCGGGAGAGACGTATCTGAGGGTACTTGGGTGGTCCCTTCAAGGTAGCGGGAGAGACGTATCTGAGGGTACTTGGGGGGTCCCAGGGATCCCACCCTGGTATCGGCAGCGGCGGCCGCTCTTGCCGTCAAACTAGAACTTTACATCCCGCGGAAACGAGCTGAACGGCAGCGAGTCAATGCCCGGCGCGTCGAGTTGCGGCCAATATTTGAGCTCACAAACTGCATGGTGGGTAGTGTAGCGAAGGAAACTGTGTACATTGTTTCGTTATCGTAGGGCGTCGTAAGATGAAGAGTGACGTTCATCTATCCCTATACCGGTACCGTAATAAATGGGCAATGAGAGAGCCCTGTCACCAGGAGGTAACGGCATGCCGATATTTTGGGAATCCGATAATCCACGGTTTTAAATCTACGCGTTGATCCAGCCGAGTTGTTGCACACCAAGAACAAGGAGCTTCTTAATGCAACAAGAGCCGAAGCTGTACTGATTTACAACGCGCGGCGCTATGTCATTTTGACATATTCATAGATCGCACGCGCTATCAAGGCCGAATGACGTCACAGAAAAGTGGGAGTGGTCTTAAAATGAAAAATCACGACATAATGAAAGATACATTCTACTAACTACTTTTACGGTTTTCGGAGTTACAGAGGTGCCGGAATAATTTTGTCTCGCAGGAGTTCTTTTACGCGACAGTAAATCTAACGACACGAGCTGACGTATTTGAGCACCACCGGACTGAGCCAGAATCGAATCTGTCAGCTTGGGCTAGCGCCTTAACCATCTGAGCCACTCAGCCTGGCCCTTCCAATTTACTCCTCTCATTAGTGTTAATAGAATGATTGTTGCCTAGTTGTACTTCGACAACACCCTATTGACCATGAAGATAGTGAGGATATATTTCTGAAATGAGAAAAGATATGACCGATCACACGAAAAATGAAAGTAGGGGGAGGGGGGAGACCATAAAACGGGAGGTGTTGAAAACTTAGGCCTCGAATGCCCTGATATCGCCGAGCTGGAAGGAAACAAAACGTTGATGCATAAACTCCAAAGACTTACCTTATCGACAATAACATTAGTCTGCACGACTGAGGAGTGTTCTGTCCATTTCGATGCCACCAAGCTCGATAGCTACAGTCGCCTAAGTGCGGCCAGTATCCAGTGTTCGGGAGATAGTGGGTTCGAACCCCACTGTCGGCAGTCCTGAAGATGATTTTCCGTGGTTTCCCATTTTCACACCGTGCAAATGCCGGTTCTGTACCTTAATTAAGGCCACGACCGCTTCCTTCCCGCTCCTACCCCACCGTCGCCATAAGACCTATCTGTGCGACGTAAAGCAACTTGTAAAATAATAATAATAATAATAATAATAATAATAATTCGCTGCCACTCTACTACTCCGCCTGATGTCATTACTACTATAATTACAGAAAACCAACCTGTTAAGAACAGGTACTAGATTTAGAATAATCATTAATTGCACAATAACTTACATAAATCCCACGAGCCTGTTCTGGAAATTGTTCTTCTTCCTCCTCTTTTTCCCACATGTGGGGTCGCGAGTGCGAACTGTGTCGCACATGTGGATTTGGTCATGTTTTACGGCCGGATGTCATTCCAGACGCCAACCCCATATGGAGGGTTGTAAGTACTATTGCGTGTTTCTGTGGTGGTTGGTAGTGTAGTGTGTTGTCTTATTATGAAGAGGAAAGTGTTGGGACAAACACAAACACCCAGTCCCCGGGCCAGAATAATTAACCAGATGCGATTAAAATCCCCCTACCCGGCCGGGAATCGAAACCGGACCCCTCTGAACCGAAGGCCTCAACGCTGATCATTCAGTCAAACGAGTCGGACACGAGTCTGTTCTGGAAATATTTTGTATCATTTATTTATGTGGAGATGAATTGGGAGAAGATCAGTTTGACTTCAGAAAAGAAGTTTGAACACGTGAAGCGATCCTGACTTTACATCTGATCTTAGAAGATCGAATTAAGTAAGGCAAGCCTATGTACATGGCATTTATAGATCTAGAAGAGGCATTCGATAATGTTGATTGGACAAAGCTATTTGAGATTCTGAAGGCAGTGCTGGATGAAGGTGTTTGGGGGCCCTGGGCTACTTAAAAATGTGGGGCCCCTTCTTCGTAACATCACGTAAGACTAGCATACTGAAGTCGTTATAGAACTACTTGAACTTAAATTAATGAATAGGGAAGTATTGAAATAGACTACAATTTTTCTCTATTTTTCATGTTAATATTTCATAATGCCAAAACATATTTTACATTTGTCTCATCATCACTATCAAATCGACATACAAAACAGAACTTACGTTTTTAGGCACCACTAGGATATTTTCGATCCATTTTGTAACTTGTAACTTAAGAATGGTTCGATAATCAGAGGTGAACTGGAAGTTCTCTTTCTGATGCAATTATAGTATAGCATGCGCATTCCACCGTGCTTCCCCTGTCCCCTCCCGCTCACTTCCTAGACCTCTTCACCCCCCTTCCCCCTCTGCCCGTACTCGCAAGCTGCCAGATTTAAATTTTCGTCAACAATAACCTTTAAAATAATTACAGTGCGTAAGTAGCGAGGATTCGTGTCTCCGGACGGTAATTGATTCTAGCAGTGATGAAATACTAACGCGGACAACTGATAAGAAGGAAGGAAGGAAGGAAGGAAGGAAGGAAGGAAGGAAGGAAGGAAGGAAGGAAGGAAGGAAGGAAGGAAGGAAGAGTGCGTGTTCGATATTTTGCGAGCGTAAATATTCATATACATGCACGGAGGTGGAGCAGCAGGCCTTTTTATACAATTTCAGGTTCGGCCAAGAGTCGGGGCCCCTTGGCACGCGGGGCCCGGGGCTGCAGCCCCTTTAGCCCCCCTCTTAATCCGGCCCTGTCTGAAGGTGATCAGGATTAGATACCGAGAAAGAAAAATTATCTACAATCTGTACAAAAATCAGTCCGCAGTGATAAGATTCGAAGGCTATGAACAAGCAGCAGCAACCCAGAGAGGAGTGAGTCAAGACTGCAGTTTGTTCCCTCTCCTTGTCAGTGTTTACATAGAACAGGCGATAAAGGAAATCAAAGAGAAATTTGGAACAGGAATCACAATCCAAGGAGACGAAATCAAAACTCCGAGATTTGCCGGTGATATTGTTATTCTGAGTCTGTAGAAGATCTGGAGAAATAACTGAATGGTATGGACACAGTCTTGGTGGAGGAGTACAAGATAAAAATAAATAAATAAATAAATAAATAAATAAATAAATAAATAAATAAATAAATAAATAAATAAATAAATAAATAAATAAATAAATAAATCCTAAACAAACGTAATGGCGTGCAGTCGAATGAAGTCTGGTGATGCAGGAAACATTAGATTAGGAAATGAAATGAAATGAAATGAAATGGCGTATGGCTTTTAGTGCTGGGAGTGTCCGAGGACATGTTCGGCTCGCCATGTGCAGGTCTTTTGATTTGACGCCCGTAGGCGACCTGTGCATCGTGATGAAGATGAAATGATGATGAAGACGACACATACACCCAGTCCTTGTGCCAGCGAAATTAACCAATGATGGTTAAAATTCCCGACCCTACCGGGAATCGAACCCGGGATCCCAGCACGCTAACCACTTAGCCATGGAGCCGGACATTAGATTAGGAAATGAAGTCATAAAGGAAGTGGATGAATATTGTTACTTGAATAGTAGAATAACTAATGATGGCAGGAGTAAGGAGGACATCAAATGCAGACTAGCACAAGCAAGAAAGAAGTTTCTTAAGAAAAGAAATTTGCTCACTTTGAACATTGATGTAGGAATTAGAAAGACATGTTTGAAGACTTTTGTTTGGAGCGTGGCATTGTATGGAAGTGAAATAACGATAAATAGCTCAGAAAGGAAAAAAAAAGAGAAACTTTTGAAATGTGGTATTACAGAAGAATGTTGATAGTCAGATGGGTAGATCGAATTTCAAATGAAGAGATACTGAACCAAATTAGTGAGAGGAGAATGATTTGGCCAAGTTTGACAGAAGAAGAAACAGAATGATTGGGAACATCACATCGTAAGACACACCCAGGTCTTGTTCAGTTAGTTATTGAGGGAAGTGTAAGCGGTAAAAAAGGCAGGGGTAGACCAAGGTATGAATATGACAAACAGATTAGAGTAGATGTAGGATGTAGCAGTAACATAAAGATGGAAATATTAGCACAGGATAGGGTGGCATGGAGGGCTGCATCAAACCAGTCTATGGAGTGATGACCCAAACAACAATATGAAGACTTCATAAAGTATCTCACTAACTACCACTTCAAATCGGTATAGTGCTTTTATACTTCAACTTTTTATTGTAATCTTGGTAAATGAATAATTAATAACTAGTGTTTATTCTGTGTCATTATTCTTTTCTTGTCAATGGGAGCACTGTCTTAGTGCCTTCATTAATTATTATTTTGTTGTTTGTTACAGTCTTCGAACAATATATCCTCGGAATCTGGACCCGCGCCTAGTCCGTCAGCAGTTAGGGCGAGCACTAGATGTCTGGGCACAAAATTCAAGATTAACATTTGCCGAAGTAAATGATGACAGAGCAGACATCTTAGTATATTTTGAAAGGTATGTATGCATGTTTGATTGTTATCAAAATGGTTGTGAAGATTATCCTAGTGTTTTTGAAGTATCAGGATTTTATGTTAAATAATTTGTTTAATATTAACCATCTTGCTTCCTCTGAGGCTCACAACTTGGGACACTCTGACAACCACACTGCCCCAGCTTCCACTTCTTTGTGCTAGCCTCCTACCTTTCCTCATTCTTATCTGAGAACTCTGCCACCCCCACCTTCCGCTTCTCTCTGACAAATGGAATTCTCTTCTGATCTTTTCTTTAAATATTACACTTCCCTCATGGTTTCCAACTAGACTAATGTGTGTTATATTTATTTGGTAAAACTTCAGTTAACCATTCAAGAAAGATAGCCTCAGACAACATCACAAGTAATAGCAAAGGATTGCCAATGTCAGGGATTTAAGAGGAAAGAAAAGCATTGGCCTGGATGTGAATTTAAAATTCTACCATTAAAAACCTTTAGGAAGGACTTTTGCAAATGGTTGAAGGTGAATCCATGGTGTTCCATTAATGAGTGCTTAGAAGCCGAGTGGCTTCACCTCAAATAATTGTAATGTACCGGTAATTTATTGAATCTCATTTCAGTGTACTGTATAAGACAGTTTTTCTTCAGTGGGGTAATCACATAAACAGGATTGTAAACACAGGTTACAGATCTCTTGATATTGTTATGAGGCTAGTTAGTGGTTGTAGTAAGGATGTAAAGGAGTGGGTTATAAGTCACTGGTAAGGTCCCAATTAGAATACGGTTCCAGTGTATGGTACATTCACCAGGGCTACTTGATTCGAGAACTGGAAGAGTTCCAAAGAAAAGCGGCACGATGTGTTGTGCGCGATATCTGACAAAAGAGTAGTGTTAGAAATTTTTTTACAAACTTTAAGTTGGGAAGATTTGGGAGTAAGGAGATGAACAGCTCTACTAAGTTGAATGTTCCGAGCTGTCAACGGAGAGATGGCGTGGAAGGACAATTATAGATGAATAAGCTTGAATGGAGTTCTAAAAGTAGGTAAGATCATAATATGAAGATACAGTTGGAATTCAAGAGGACAAATTGGGGCAAATATTTGTTTATAGGGAGAGGAATTAGGGATTGGAATAAATTATCCATGGAGATGTTCAATAAATTTCCAAATTCTTTGAAAGCTTTTAAGAAAAGATTACGTAAACAAATGATAGGGAATCTGTCATGTGGGCTACAGCCCTAAACGTAGATCTTGATTCATTGATTGATTGTTAAACTTATTTCTTGTGTACCTTAGATCTTAATCAATGAGCACTGTCATTTTAGTGTGGTTGTACATCGATGTTATTGTGGAAGAAAGTTATAGCAAGTAACTTCTTAATGCTGAATAAATGACTTGCTGATTTATTCAATTTGTACTCTGTAATAAAATGTTTTTACAGAGCTGGATTTTTATTTTTCAGGGGTTATCATGGAGATGGTTACCCGTTTGACGGACGAGGTCATATCTTGGCACATGCCTTCTTCCCGGGTATTGGCAGAGGTGGAGATGCACATTTTGATGAAGAGGAGAATTGGATTCTGCATGAATTAGGAGATGATACTGAAGGTTGGTCTACCATTGTACTTTGAAAAAGGTTATGTCCTTATTTGACTGAAGAAGATTCATCTTAGAAATGTTGTTGTAATCTTCTACACATGCATGTTTCACCACACTGCATAGATGATTAGCTTGTTATCTCTGGTTAATCTTTACTTTGCTTGATCGTTCTTCTCCTGGAGGGGGAGGTGGGCCTCCTCAATGGTGACGCCATCTCCCAGGCCAGGAGATTTGTATCTGAGAAGGAGACGTGCTGAGAAGGTGAGAGGGTTGATGGCTGTGGTCTGTACTAGAAACTGTCGCGGCATTCGCCTTAGTGCAGCAGAGTGGAAAACCATGGAAAACCATTCTCATGACAGCCGTCGGTGGAACCATCCCCTCTCCCTAATAGAGGTTTAGAGCCACTGTAGAGCCGTGGCTACCCCTCCTCTGTTCAGTGATCGGTCGGAGTGGAGAACTGTAGGAGCAAGGACGAGCCATGGCCAGTTGTGGGCCGAGACCCACTTTGTATCTGCTGACTGTTGCTTGATTTATTGTCTTACACTCCTTATTTGGCTACAGTTTTCCATGGAAGAGTAGGTTAATAGAAATGGAAGCAAAGACTTGGTTATCAGCAATTCCTAGGTATTATTTTCTTAAAACCTTTTTTTACTACAAATTGAATGTTACAAAATATTTGTCTGCTTTTGGCATCCGTGAGATGGGAAAGAAGTAAAATTGGGAAACTGTGAAAACTATCTTCAGGTTTGCGGACCGTTTCAGTCTACCATCTCTTGAATGCAATCTTACAACTACACAACCCATATAATGTAGCCACCTCGCTCAGTAGAAACAACTTTAAATGTGAAGGTAAAGAATAGTAAATAAGGAGCTCTTGCTTTGATTTATTTATATCTGTTAATATTGGTATTTTGAGAGTTTTATTGTGAACAAATGCTGTCTGTGAGAATAAGTTATGATTAGGGATATTTTTGAATGCATTCTTTCAAGGAGCGAGTTGACCACTCTGTTTGGGCTGTAGCTGTTAGCTTACATTCATGAGATGATGGGTTTCATCTCTTGTTTTGGCAGCCCTGAAAATGATTTCTGTGGTTTCCCATTTTTACAACAAGTAAATATTGGAGCTGTACCCTATTTTAGGCTATGGTCATTTCTTTCCCTGCTCTCTATCCCATCATTACCATAAGACCTGCCCAAGTCGGTGTGATGTAAAACCAATAGCAAAGTGAACATATTCTTACAACATTTTTATAAGTTAGATGCTGTTGTAAATTAATCTCACAGAACGTAATTAAAATCGTGTTTGCACAATAGATAAGGATAGATGGTGGATGTTGACAAATGGAAATATAGGAATGTAGCATAATAACCTGGTAGAAGGAAATAACATTAATCAGAGTTATCTATATAAATATAAAAAGGAATGTTTTTTAGTTTATCCTTTATAGACTCAAAACTACTGGACTGATCTTGCTGAAAATGTAACAATTTGTTCTTATAACTCCTGAGAGTATTTAAGAAGTGCCCGGGCAGCGCTGGGTAATATATTTAAGTAACAATATAATTACGGATAAAATAAGTTAATTCATGCAATTTAGATAAAATGGTCTATGTTAAGAAATATAATGCCTTTTCATTTCTTTTAAATAAATGGTTCAAAATCGAACGGTTGAGTTAATAAATGCGGGAAAAGCTACGGGTACGTGCTAGTGTTCACAAAATTTTTCCATAGCAGAATATGGTGCTGGGTTATAGTACCAGTTAACTTGTATTGTAGTTCCCAAATTCTATCAAACGTTTCAACTAAAGGATCTGAATTTGTTTCAGGAACCAGTCTCTTTGCTGTCGCAGCTCATGAGTTTGGCCACTCCCTGGGCTTGTCACACTCCTCTGTGCAAGGTGCGCTGATGTATCCCTGGTACCAGGGTATAAAAGCTAACTTCCAGCTTCCAGATGATGATAGACATGGCATCCAGCAACTTTATGGTATGTCCAATGCACTTTGATCAATATGAATGTGCAAATATAAGATAAAAATGAAAGTACTGTAGCTTCATGGTGATAGTATTGCTGGTAGTTGTGATTAGAGCCCAAATTTGTATGTACAGTGAAATAGTAAATTATGCATTCAGTTTGCTCATAAAATTAATGTAAACAGTAAAACACCATAATATGCAATAACAAACTCACAAAAATCAAATAAACATTTCGTTTTATGGGAAATCTGGCCCTATTTGTGGCTGTTTCAGTATATAATGGTAAATTGCCCCACCTAGTATACATTAGATTTGCTTTGACAGTATAACAGCTCGTGGGAGATTCCCCTGTTTTACTCCCGATCAAAACTGCATATTATTATTATTATTATTATTATTATTATTATTATTATTATTATTATTATTATTATTATTATTATTGAATTATATATAATTCACAAGTATATAATTGGGTTTATGAGCTTCTTCAATACAATGTACAGGCACATGGAAGAAGTACTATTTAGTACATACGCATATATGCTTCATACATATCGGTATGTACTTACATTGTTGGCAAATAAATTTGACAGATATTTATGAGATATTTACTATGCATAAATGGACAAAATTATTAGTGGACGATTTTCATTAGTCCTCTGTATGGGGTGGATGCTTCATGCCAATAAACTTCCTTACTATATGACAAGTGGCCAGGATTGCTGTTTTTTATAGTTCTCTGTAAGTGAGAGGGTGGAGTTTAAGAGCTTCAATGCTCCTTTGTAGTGTCTTTGGTAGAATACCATTACATCCAATCACTACTGGGATGATAATACCATTGTTGAGTTCCCACATGGTTTTTATCTATGTGGCCAGATCTGTGTATTTGGAAATCTTCTCTGTGTGTGTTGATTGGAGGTTGTGAGTATTATGGCATGCTATGTCAATTATGAAGCAGATTTTCTTGTTTTTATCTACAAAAGTTATATCTGGTCTATTGCAGGTAATAGTTTTATCAATGATGATACTTTCATCCCAGTAAAGTTTGTCATTTTCACTTTCCAAGACTGATTGGAGTTTATACTCCAGTATGCTGTGGTACAATGGATTAGATTATTTTGTCGGGCTAATTTCTGGTGAATGATTTTTGCAATTTGGTCATGTTTGTACTTGTAGTCTGCGTTTGCCATTAATCGACAACCTGAGGTTATAATACCAATATAAATAATAATAATACCAATATAAATGGTCCGTTATTGGACATTATAAATTTTCCAGCTAGCTCATTCTTGGTTGCCAGCGTTTCGCCCTCGTGTGCTAGGGTGGGCTCATCAGTTGGTACCTAGCACACCTACCAATACGCTGGCTAGTGCATACCGTGGAGGCCACTGCGTAGGCTAACTGGAGCCACCCTATGGGAATCAACATCTATATAACCTGAGGTTATGTGCTGGATGGTTTCTGGAGATGTATTACACCGTCGGCACAGATCTGAATGGACAGACGGATCATGTAGTATATGCTTTCTGTAGTTCCTTGTGGCAATGACTTGATCTTGTATGGCAAACATGAAGCCCTCTGTTTCTGGGTATATATCCGAGTGTGTCAGCCACTCGTGTGATGCTTGTTTGTCGATATATGGCTGATTTAACTAATTTGGATACCGTCCATGAAGAGGTTTCTTTTTCCACAGAACAATCTTTTCCTCATTTGTGGAGAATGACATTGTAAGTGAAGTCGGGGTGTTCAGATTGAGGGGTGTAAAACCGTTATCTGCTACAACCATTGTACTATGTAGGGCAGAGGTTTCTGATTTATGTTTGAAGTAGCACTTTAGTGATGTAATTTGTTCATTGTGTAATTTCTCAAGGTCTATTAGTCCACGACCACCATCAGAACGAGGCAGAGTGAGTCTTTCTGAGGCTGATTTTGGATGATGCATGTAGTGTTTTGAAGATCCTTCAACTCAGTTGTATTCCACTTTATGACTCCAAATGAGTATGTGAGAACAGGTATACCAAACGTGATGATGGCCTTAACGATGCTTTTTCCCGTGAGTTTAGAAAGCACGATTCGTCTTACTCATTCAATATATGTCGGTCTCAGTGCCTGTTTTGTGTCCTCGTGTTGAATCCTTGCTGATTGGTCATATCCAAGATATCGATATGTTTCATTTGTTGTCAGTGGTGAAATATCTGTTGCTTCAGTGTGGATGCCCTATGCCGAAAAAGAGCCCCTCCTAATTGTTAGAGTAGCACATTTATCGAGTCCAAATTTCATGCAGATGTCTGTGGAGAAATTGTGGGTAATTGAAACAAGGTGTTCAAGTTGTCTTTGTGATGCAGCATACAGTTTCAGATCATCCATATACATTACATGCAAAATTTTGTAGACTGTTCTTTGCTTATTTTTGATAGTGAATCCATAAGTTGTTGAACTCAGTAAGTCTGATAGTGGGTTCAAAGCAAGACAAAACCATAGCGGACTGAGGGAATCCCCTTGGAAAATGCCTCTTTTAATTGGCGAGGTCAGTTATCACACATTCTTCTCCATTGTGGAGGTAATAGTAGTTTTCCAAGTCTGCATGGTAGTTGCTAGGAATGTCACTATTTCAGGATCAACTTTATATACTCTTAAGGACCTCAACAAGCCAGGAATAAGGCACTGAGTCAGATGCCTTTCTGTAATCTATGAAACAATTGTGTGCTTGTTCCATGATTATCATATCAATTATTATTATTATTATTATTATTATTATTATTATTATTATTATTATTATTATTATTATTATTATTATTATTATTATTATTATTGGAAGAGTTTCTTAATTACTGGTAATTAACCCATTGTCAGCCCATGTTACCCTGAGGGCCTGAGTTTGATTCCTGGCCGGGTCAGTGATTTTTATCCGAATCCAAGAGCTGCTTCGAGATCCACTTAGTTTACGTCAAAACAATGGAGGAGCTATCTGAGGGCAAGATAGTGGTTCCAATCTAGAAAGCCACAAATAATGGCAGAGAGGATTAGTCATGCTGACCTTGCATCAGCTCATAAATCTGCAGGCCTTGGGGATGAGCAGCGGTTGCTTGGTAGGCCAAGACCCAACAGGGTTGTTGCGCCATAGGGTTTGGAATTAACCTATAATAAAAAGGGGACAAGTAATTTTTGTATTAAAATTTTTTAAATATTGCATTTCTCTCCAGAAACTGTTGGTGCGTAAGTCCATAGAATTTTTTCATGAGTTTATAAAACATACAAGATACACATAAAAGGGAAGTTAATCATCAACAATATATTCTCAATTATCTGTAACAGTCTGCCAACACTGGAGTAGCTTTTCGATTCCGCGCCTGTAGAAATCTTGTGATTTTGAGTTTAAAAATGTCGACAAGCCTTGCTCGGAGTGCATTTTCATCCAGAAAGGAAGTTCCGTGAAAGTTGTTAGAGAATGGAAAAGGTGAAAATATGAGGGCGCAAGATCAGGTGAAAAGGGTGGGTGTGAAATGACTTCCGAACCAAACTCCTGAATAGTGTTTTTTGTCATGTTAGCGGAGTGCAGGCGAATATTATCATGGAGTAGTGTCATTCAAGCAGTCCTGCTGTTTGCTTTTCTTGGACTGTGTCTGCGAGACTTCTCAGTTGGTGACAATAAATGTCTGCAGTGATGGTTATACCTCAAGGAAGCAATTCGTAGTACAGTACACTTTCTTTGCCTCACCAGATGCATGTCCGCCTCCGCAGCATAATGGTTAGTGCTATTAGCTGCTGTCCTTGGGGCCCAGGTTCGATTCCCGGTACTGCCAGAAATTTAAGAATGGCAGGAGGGTTGGTATGTGGTTGAAATGGTATATGCAGCTCACGTCCATTGGGGGTTTGCCTGAAAATAACTGCACCACCTTGGGATGAGGACAGGAGTTCACTTGACTGACTCCATGGCTAAATGGTTAGCATGCTTGCCTTTGGTCCAGAAGGTCCTATGTTCAATTCCTGGCCGGACCGGAGATTTAAACCTTCTTGGTTGATTCCGATGGCTCGGATCCATCATACGTAGGGCCCTATCCTTGTAAGTGCGCAGGTTGCCTATACGGTGTTACCTTGAAAGAACTGCACCAGACCCCTTCGGATGCCACACATCATTATTATTACCAGATGCATAACATTATGTTTTGTGGATGCGAATTGGCCTTTGTACAGGGAGTTGCTTTTTTGTTTGAGCTCAGCCATTCCTTTATTTTTAACTTAGATTAACGTATTGGACAGGAATGGTCGATGTTGTTCACAAGCCAATCAGTTACGAGCAAGGAAAGGTGCAACTATGGCCATCTGCTGATGTGTTGTGATTTTGGCTTAGGGCATGCGGTACCCATCCATGCAGTTTCTGAACCTTGTCCATTGAATGCAAATGTCCCACTATGGTTGAATGGTCCCAGTTGCCAGTTCTCAGGTACACAGATGTGGATCAGCGTGGATTAAGGTGTTTAAGCGGTCTTCATCAAACCCCGGGGGTCTTCCTGAACATGGAGTGTCACTCATGTCAAAACTACCCTCCTTAAATTGAGAAATACCATTTTCTTACCTTTCTCTCTCTGATGGCATTGTTCCCATACATCGTGCAAATGTTTCTAGCTACCTTCACTCCACTGTTTAACTCTGAGACAAATATGTTAGAAGTATTTCACTTTCTCCACTTGACAATCCATTTTCTAACATCCACAGAAGCACTGTAAAAATTTAGTATGTAACCTGAAGCACAACGCTTGCCTTTCCAAACAAAAGGTACAATTGATAATAAACCCATAGCAACTGGAATACAAATGAGCAAAAGAAAAATGCAAGTGACTTGCGCACCAACCTAATATACGCACTATCAAAATAACAATAAAATTATCAATGAAGGTGTGATTTACAAAGTATATCATTAGCATTACCTTTTAAATATATAAAAGAAGATCATGAATTTGCATACAAATCCAGGGTCTTTGAGGGCAGACGTGGAATTCAATTCGACGAGGCTTACTTTGTGACAGACCTGGCATTCACAGATGACAGTAGCATTATGGCCAATAGCGAGGCGACAGACATTCTTGATAGCACTGCACATGTTGCATGTTGAAATATGGATAAAGTCAAGGTAATGACATCTGATGGACCACAAGCCATTGTGCAACCCACAGGCATTTGGATAGAGCAGTTTGAGCATCTAGGTATCAAGGTTCGCTGATTCAAGAAAAGAACATGGCGCCCTCAGCTGAGATCATTAGTCAGATTGGTCAAGCAGACACAGCATTTGCTTCTCTAAAGGGGAATAGTCTGTAGAAAAGAGCTAACATCTTTACAAAGATCAAGATTCACTTTTCTCGCACCCTGATCTTTCGTATACCACTCTGCTGTTCAGAAACATGACCATATTTAAATCTGATCTGGTCAAACTTGAGGTCTTCTAAATGTGATGTCTGCACCAAATAGTGTGAATCATTGGAAGTAAATGTGAACAGCAACCAACGATTGAAGAGCTGATCTAGACACGATGGCTTCACTGGTTTGGGCATATATGCCAAATGGATGCTACCTAACTATCTTACAAGATCCTATGGAGAGACAGATCCACGCATTGGACAGTTTAGCAAACGGTGCTGAAGAAAATTTGGGCCAGACAAGTTATGGATCATTTGAGGAACTACACACTCAAATTTGACAATGTCAGAATTGTGCCTATGGACTACATGGCATGATAACAGCTTGGTGACCATGGTCAGATATCCATTGGTACCCTCGACAGCGTACAGACTTAGGAGTCAAATCCAGACCAAGCGCCAGCTAGGGATGGAAGGAGAACAACTGTTATAAAGAAGAAACTTCAGCAAAATATTTCCATATTAATGTGCTTTCCCTTTGGTATTTTGATAAAGTTAAATTCACTTTTTACCACAATAAAAACACGAGAAGAAAGAGTGGGAGTATTGTGCAAGGTGAGACCTAACCTAACCAGAGTAAATGACATTACAGAAGCATTCGTAATAAGTAGAGCCTAGATTTCCATGCACTATTGAACCTCAAAACATGCATGCATTCATGCACTATCATATGGCAAAACATGCACAATAAACTGGAAAATATGTACTATCAAAATTAAATTCCCTTTGAAACATTGTACAACAACTTTCTCCAAATTATATTGATTTAAGCTCATCCGTTTATCTGTCAGCACATTCTTAAGCACAGAAAATGATCTTTCTACATTACAAGAAGTGACAGGTGCATAACTAAAGAGATTTGAGAAAAAGTGAGGTCAAATTGTATGTCTTTGCATTTTCATATCAGATGTAAGGAAAACCTTTTCCGCTGGGGCTTTATTAAATAACACGTACACAGAAAGATGTGCAAAACACCAAATAATGAATATGAAAACGTGCACTGGGGCTGATTAAAAAAAAAAAAAAATCAGAGTATTATTGCAGATCACAATCTTTCTAAAACAAATGTTAGTAGAAGCCCTTTTTTTTTTTTTTTTTTTTTTTTTTTTTGAGCAGTGGGTTATTAAACATTATTTTCTGGTTGCACTCTACCAAGTGCGACTGGGAGCAACGACTTTCACTGATTTTAAATAAACTTTGAGAAACTTGAGTGATAAGAGTTGAAACTGGAAGGTGCGAGTTCAACATTCAAAATCAAATCAAATCAAAATCTCTTTACTTGCAAATGAGGTGTCTACCTCGGTGGCAAATGTTACACTAAAATACATTATTGTCAAGAACTTCATTTTAAATTAACAAGAGACGAAAAAATTTTCCTAGAATACAATATTATACAATTTACGCTAATTATTTTTTCTATTAAACACGCACATCATCGTTAATAAATTTATATTGTTTACAAAATTCTACTTACGATATCTCCTGTACTTACAAACATAGTCAACTCATATACAGTATGTGAAATTACTTCTAATAATACTATACAACTGGTATAAGATTAAAAATTAACATTGTATTTATTAACATATTTATATTTTACCCATTTTGGAACCTAAGTAGCATAACGACCTGCTGCATCTTAACCAGAGCCTCTTTTGCCACCACTTTTCAGAGTTCCTGAAGGGCCTTCACAGCTACCGTAGCGGTCCCAGGGCCCTTGAAGTCCCCACTGTACTTCACCCTTACAGGCAGTCCCCTACTTGGGCTGACCAAACTCCATAGACCAGGGGATGGAATGAATTTAATCACACACATTTTTTTTTTTTAAATTACAATATCCTGCACTGGTCGAATGCCCTCTAACATTTCATTTATTTTCTCTGTTGCTGTTTATTCTCTTCTTGAATATCTGTACAGATTTTGGAAAAGGATCAAACACTACCCCTGGTAAACTGTTCCGATCGGCAGCCCTGAAGATGGTTTTCCGTGGTTTCCCATTTTCACACCAGGCAAATGCTGGGGCTGTACCTTAATTAAGGCCACGGCCGCTTCCTTCCAACTCCTAGGCCTTTCCTATCCCATCGTCGCCATAAGACCTATCTGTGTCGGTGCGACGTAAAGCCCCTAGCAAAAAAAAAACTGTTCCACTCCTTCACGCCCTTCCCAATGAGTGAAAATTTACTCCAATCGCTTCTGCTAAAATTCCTTCTAATTTTGTTCTTGTGGTCAGTTCTGCCAATATAATTATTTTCCAACTGAAGCCTCTCACGGATTTCTCTTCATGCTGCTTCTCCTGTATAAGCTCTGTATAATCCTATAAGTCTAGTTTTCTCCCTTCTCTTACTTAGTTTCCCACCCAAGTTCCTTTAACATTTCTGATTAACTACTCTTTCTCCTGAAATCCCCTGTTACAAATCTTGCTGCTTTCCTCTGCACACCATCTAGTTCTTTTATTAGGTATTCTTCACCACCTCTGCGTGCTTTAAGATGTGGATGCCAGTCCAGTTTGGCAGATTTCAATTTTGTCTTCATTAGTAAGGAATTTAATGACATTTTCCATATCCATAACTAAGCTATCTCAAGACAAATATGCACCACGCTCGTCAGTTTAACATGATTATGTTCCTAATCCAAATATAGGCTACCGTATCACACGGCAAATATTCGCTACACTTCACTGTACCGGTACCGTTCAACACGCTATAAATTTCTGAATGGAATGCAAAATACAGGCACAAATAGTCTTACTGTGTTATTCAGCAATCTCGCTGCTGACCAACAAGTAAAACTGAACATTCCTGTAAAGTTCAGGAATTTAAGGCTTTTTTTCCATAATCACGCAACTGTGGCAACGGCTCTTACCTGAGCTGGAAATCACGTTTCTTTCACAAAGGATGACAAATAACATTTTCATTGCTAGGAAAAATGTGATCATGCTAAGCAGTAATAGTGAAAATTCTTGACGTGATAAGTGAGGTATTTTCATATAGATTTAATACAATGGGACTCAGGACTTTGAATTTACGGTCTGCTAAGCGGGAAAATGTGTGAATGAGAAACGCGCTAATGAGGTTTCACTGTATATCTATCATAATTTGTCATTATAATCCAGTTTATTTTGCGAATAAATGTTTTGAGTGAAGTCCTGAGATCTTTATAAATAGTCACTTTGTTACATATGGAAATGTTTATATTTAGGTCATATTGAAAATAAACAAAATTCTGATTCGGTGAACGAAAATTTTCCATTTTGTAAAACTTTACATAAATGTGTGTATATCTTGATTTTTGAAAATATCTTATCCTTTTTTCTTATCAGGTGCCAAGGAAGATAAGCTGTGGGGAATTATACCACAAATACCACAACAAACTCCCCAAGAGCCTCGAACTCCGCCTCCACCTCCACCTACACCGAAGCCAACCAAGCCAACACGGAGACCACCCACTCGTACTCGACGCCCTACTCATCCACCACCAACACACCCACCTCGAAGAGTTCCTACACACAGACCAGAATACCGGCCCCATGAACCTATTGAGAAACCAGACACATGTAATACCAGCTATGATGCCATCTCTGTCATCCGTGGTGAAGTCTTTGTCTTCAAGGGAAAAGTAAGTATACTTCATTATCCATTAACCCTGTCAGTGACACGTAACCAAGTGCATTCACTCTTGTCAGTCTTCGGAACTGGTTAATAGTTGCTTATAAGGTGGTTGTTGTTATTCCTTATGTCATTTTCAATCCCTAGGCGAAAGAATGAAAGCAATCAAACAATGAACACAAACAGTAATTTTAAACAAATTCTCAAAGACATTCCCTTCCTCCTCTGTGAACAAGAGGTTCAGATTTAATTAACATGAATGCTGGACTCCCAAGAGAAAAGCTTTACTCAAGATCCACAAAGCAGACATTGAATTTTTGTGGTAGGGCCTTTTTTAACTATGGTAAGTGTGTTATCAGAAAAAAGAAAACTGTCCTTTATCTGCCTTTAGTGGCAATGAAATCTTTATCATTGATTTTTGTTGTATCACTGATTTCACAGGATAGGTTATATACTCTGATGTCTGGTTAAATTTCAGAAAGGCTATTCCCACGTAAATTTATGAGTATCATCTGTTTAACCGAGAAACAGTTCAATATTGACACGGACAACAATTTACTTGCACTCTTTATTTTTTGTGTACCAATGTTTATCATTCTCAACATAATTCATATTTTTTTTACTTAGTCACCATATGTTTCACAATCACATACAGAGAACCCATATTTGGCGTTTTTACAGGGACCTGATTTTTTAAACCTTAAATGGGGGTTTACCTTAAATCGAGTTTTTAGTAGAATGCACACCTTTTCCAGAAATCTTTGTCTGAATTAATATTACAGTAGGAACCCGCTTTACCGAACTTCGCTTAATCGAAACCTGGCTTAACCGAAATGGTCTGGCAAAATTGTATTTCAATATTTTGTTTTTACCATCTCGTTCTTAGCCATCGATATTAGTAATTCTCTTGCTATATGTGCTGAGAGCTACTAGGCAAACCCTATTTTTATATTATGACTTACGCCAGAATGCACGTGTAGCATTTGAAAAAGAGTTTCTCATCTTCTAGTTCATTCCATGATACATTTCTTTGAACAAGCAGGAATTATTTTGTGCTGTATTATTATTATTATTATTATTATTATTATTATTATTATTATTATTATTATGTGCGTATGGACCCAATGGATCACGCAAAGCTCTAACGATTCTGTTTTCTGAGTTGCCAAACAGCTCTCATCCTTTCTCCGTGGATCCTTTTTCGTTCTTCTGTCCACTTTGCTCCAGTCTTCTTTTTCACTTCGTTCTCTGGTTGCACTTTCCATCCATTAATTTTTTCCTATAAAGGTTTCTATCCGCGGTGTCATTTGGGTTTATCTGGGCTTTTTCCAGATCCTTCTTCACTTCTAGTACCCATGGAATATTTTTTAGATGTTCTATGTAGGTGAGAATCTTGTGTGTCAGTCTACTTGCCGGCAATCTGTGGACGTGCCCATAGAATTTCAGACGTCTTTTACGGATGTCTACTGCAATGTTGGAATGCTCTTCTGTCTCTCTGCGTAACTTCAGTCTATATCCATCTTCTGTTTTTCGGGGGCCGAGAATTTTCCTCAGGATTCTCCTTTCTTCTTTTAAAATAATATTATTATTATTATTATTATTATTATTATTATTATTATTATTATTATTATTATTATTATTATTATTATTATTATTATTCGTCATGAAGATCATGTAGACCGTAGTTAACGTTGCTTTAGTTGCGGGAGTTTCATCTTGTTTACTGCTTGGACTAAACTGCAGCTTGACAGATTTCAAATTTTTATTAAAATACAGTACCACACGCTTTAATTAAAGTACTGTAATAAAATTACTGTGTACAGTATTCAGTTCAGTAGTAACCAAAGAAATTGTTTCATTACTTCAGATTGTTTTGCGCTTTTTTGAACAAAGCGATGAATCTACACCAGCTGATGTAGCCTATTGTTGATTAACGGTGGCGCGCCATAGCAGCACGACAGCGCTGCACCAAGAAAATTCAGAAGAAAATCACTGATTTTATATAATGAGTGACATTAAACATTTTAATGTTAATATACAGTATGCACCTTTGCTTAACAGATTCTATGCGTTTTTTCCGACATTTAATTTCCGAAAATATTTACCATGCGTCATCCAAAGAAACGCGTCAACCGAAGTGGCTCCGCCCCTTTATTTCGGATAAACAGGGTTCTACTGTGTTTACACAATGGCAGCAATAAAACAAGGAGATATCTACCCTCCATACTATTCTGTAGTTACAACTTTGTACTGTTTGTGCTGTTGTGTTGTTACTCTTGTGTTAAACTGACCCTGCTATCTAAACAAGAGACCTGTATTGCACCATAACTAGCTTGGGCTCAGATTGTTCTTAGAAAATAAATACATCTATATATAAAAAATAAGAGTTTTGTCTGTACATTGCTCAGAATTTAAAAAAGATGGTATTTCTGTATCAGTCGTGCCCACAGTAACAAGGAAATGCACTTTTTACTTTTCCGTAATTTCTGTCTGTCTGTCTGTCTGTCTGTCTGTCTGTCTGTCTGTCTGTCTGTCTGTCTGTCTGTATGTATGTATGTATGTATGTATGTATGTATGTATGTATGTATGTATGTATGTATGTACACGCATCACAAGAAAACGGCTGAAGAGAATATAATGAAAATCTGTATACAAATTCAGGTAATAAATCTCTACAATCTAGGCCATAAATAATTTTATTCACGCTGACTGAAATGGTAGTTATGGGGAAGGCCTAAAACTTAATTCTCAAATATTTATGTTATTGGTCAAATCTTAATGAAAATCGGTATACAATGTTGGGAAATAAGTTGCTATAATCTAGCCTATAAATAATTTCACTCACACTGATTGAAATGATAGTTTAGGGGAAGGCCTAAAATTTAATTCTCAGATATTTGTTATTAATGGTCGTATCTTAAAGAAAATCGTTAGGGGAAGTCGAGGAATAAGTCGCTACAATCTAGGAATAATTGTATTCACACTGAGGAAAATTATAGTTTAGGGGAAGGCCTACAATGGAATTCTCAACTACTTATGTTATTAGTGGTCTTATCATAATGAAAATCGGTATGCAAAGTCGGGGAATAAGTTGCTATAATCTAGGTTATAAATTATTTTATTCACGCTGAATGAAATGGTAGTTTAGGGGTAGGCCTAAAATGTATATGGGGTCACGGAGAGTCGAAAGCGACTAAACGACTAACAACAACAACAACAACAACAACAATATCATATATTGTTACCATACCGGCTATGATCAGAGATATTCATGAATTTGGATTTTTGTTACTAAGTTCTTTTCAGCGCCGAGTCACGAGAAAATGGGTAAACAGGATTTAATGAAAATCAGTATGTAAAGTCAGAGAATAAGGAACTACAGTCTACGCTATAAATAATTTTATAAGTCGTCCTAATATCACAGAGTCTAAAGAAGACTAAATGTGAAGAACTACAATGTAGAAAGCTCATACAATTGATCAACAATAACATTACATTGACCATTGTTTGTTGTGATGTGCTTTGTCTTCTGTTGCCACTCATTTCCGATAGATAGGATTACTCCTGCGTACCAAGTTTTTTAAAATTTAATTTGCCTTACATCACACGTACACAGTTAGGTCTTATGGCGACGATGGGATACGAAAGGGATAGGACTGTGAAGGTAGCGGCCTTGGCCTTAATTAACGTACAGCGCCAGCATTTGCCTGGTGTGAAAATGGGAATCCACGGAATAACATCTTCAGGGCTGCCAATAGTTGGGTTCGAATCCACTACTGTATATCCCAGATGCAAGCTCAAAGCTGCACGCCCCTAACAAGATGGCCAACTCGCCCAGTCGAACACATGCAACAGTCTGCCTAAATATTGGCGGGAAGTAGCTGGAGGGTTAGGTAACTTTCTTCTTTGGCATGCCATTCCTCTGTTTCATAAATTTTCCGATACTATTGGTACGTAACACACTGCTTCATCACATCATTCGCGTTATTCAATCCCTGATTGGAATGAGAAGTATGCATATTTAACGGAATAATGGCAGAGAAGTGTTCACGGCTGTCTGTAGCCTGGTCATTCCAGCTCTGGAACTATGGACTGTTAGGTCGGCACTGTAGTACTGTTCGTTAAAAGTGAGAAAATGTGTAGTTTTTCATTTGATCGAGTATTTTATGTGATAACATTGCTTTTAATCGCTACATTCCTACTGACTTTTTTGTAATGACCTATGTTGACTTCAGTTAGGAAAACCACTTTTTTTTTTTGAGTTAAGAAATATAATTAAATAAATAATGCATGCATGCTTGGGTACAGCCTAACAAATCTGTTACTTTGCACTATCATCAGATTAACAGATCTATGCTATTAGCAGAACGCAACTGAATAACTGTTGAAGGCTATGGTTGATGAACCTTACCACGAACACAAGTAAATTTGGTTGCTAGATGATGGATCATTATCTCGTGTATAAATCTTCATTGTACACTGTTATGCCTTTTAGCATTGTCTGCAAGTCTCTGAGAATAAACTAAGTGCTTCCATAATTCTCCATAACTCTCTTTAACAATGTTAATAGGAGACAAAAGCTTGATATAGCATCAAGTAAAAGTATATTCGGGAGGGGTGTAAACAGTCTCCTAAGGATGAGTTGTGTGAAGAGGTTATACAGCCATTTTGACCCACAAAGACTTGGCTATGAATATGGACATTCTCATGGTTTTTGATTCAGACAGTTGTTGTTAGTAGGCTGTGTACTTGATCTTGTTACCTTTTGTTATGTTTGTTATATTTGTTATGTTTTATCATGAAAGTTTACATTTGTTAATTAGTCTGTTGTCAGTGCAAGTGAAATTTGCTCAGTGTAGCTTAGGGTTGCCAGGTTGTACATTTTTCCTGTATTCTTATATATATATATATATATATATATTTATTTTTTTACTGTTAATTTAGCCTTACGTTTTTTATTTCCCTGTACGACACTTTCTTCTTTTTTTTAAATATTTGGCGCTGGCTTATCGTAGAACCCAACACAATACTTCCCCTTAATATGCACATAACAAAAATGCACATTAATTTGATTATATTTGTTATTATTACCGTTCGGATATAGATTTCACGGCAGTCTATGTTTAGGTTGGTACTTCTGAAGATCACTCGATCGCACTATCGATAGTGTTGTCAGTATACTTCATTTCCGATTAACTGTTTTACACACATTCGTAAACTTCATTGCAGTGATAATTTATTGAATCCATACAGTTCCCCTAGTTTTGTTCGAGAATCGTAATGAGTTCACCAGCAAAGAAGAAACGCTACAAGCAACAGCAGTACAGTCAAGTGTACTTGAAGAAATGGGAAAATACTTTCATGTGGGTTAGACCTGGTTCAGGTGATAAACATGCTTTTTGTACATTTCGCATGGTGAACAGTTTGATCTCAAGGAACGTGCCCAGTACAAAGGACATCAGTTAAAGGAGAAAGCAAGTAGTCAAACCATGAAAGTGTCTAAATATTTAGTGAACACTAAGAAATCTGAAGTCAATATTGTCACAGCTTGTGAGTTAGGACTTTTGTATCACACAGTCAAACATAACCTGAGTTATGCAAGTTCGGATTGCAGCAATGAATTGACATCATGTATATTCTCAGATTCAGAAACAGCTGTAAAACTTTCCTGTGGCAAGATGAAGGCAGAAAAGTTAGTGAAAAATGCATTGCACCTAAGTGTCAGCGATTTTGTTAGTATTCTAAAATCTCCTGAAAGTAGTAAGTTTTTCTCAATAGCACCAGATGCTTCCAACAGAGGCAACAAAAAGATGTTCCCATTTTGTATAAGATACTTTGAATCGTTAGTAGGTATACAGAACAAACTGTTGACATTTATTGAACAGTCTGATGAATCTTCAAATGCAGTGGCAAAATTAATCGTTGATAATCTGGAGAGCCATTCACTAAATATTAATAATTTAACAGCATATAGTGCTGACAGTGCAAATGTGAATTTTGGCAGGAAACCATCTGTTTATCAATTGTTGCTTTCCAAGAATCCCAACCTGCAGAAAGCCAGTTGTTCAAATCACATCATTCATAATGCGATGAAGCATGCCAAGAAAGAGCTGGAAATGGATGTAGAGAATCCTGTTTTGAAGATCTATAATCATTTCTCTGTATCAGCTAAAAGGTGTGAGGAATTGAAATCATTTTCTGAATTTATGGCTTTTGAGTGGTCTGAAATATTAAGTCATGTGCCCACAAAATGGCTCTCCTTAACTCCTGCCATTAACAGATTGAGTACTGGCCAGCTATAAAGAACTATTTCAAGATAATTGATGCCTGTCCAAAGCAACTTGCATCAGTATTTCTAGCTGAAGACCCAGAGAAGGAAATAATTCCTGAAATATATTTGCATTTTGTGTCAAATATAGGATGTCAAATGCAATCAGTATCAAAATACCTGGAAAAAAAGGGAGCTAAGTATTATTGAATCTCATAACAGTCTGTACATGATCTATAACAAGATCACACAAAGAAAGAACGATAAATTCTGCGGGAGTGAAACTAAGAAATTAATGAGGTAGATTTCATCAACATCCCTTAAGAGGAATTCATGTGAATTTGATGGTTTCTATGGCACATTGCTGAAATATCTCAAAAACCACTACGACTTCACAGCTAGTAATAAGTATGCAAGGTAGGAACCTCTCTGTTTGAATGGGGAAATACAGTATTGTGACTTTGAACTTGCAGTTGAAATACTCAATCTACAAGATCAAGTTAACCTGGATCAGCTATATGAAGAATTTTGTGAGGTGAAAGATAACTTTTCTGACTGTATTACTAAGGATGGTGATGTTGTGTCGAAGTGGGTGAAATTCTAGTGCCTCAACAAAAAGTGACAAATATCTCTCTGCTCATATGTTTTATACTAAGCATACCAAGTTCAAATGCTTTTGTGGAACAAGTGTTTTCGATGATGAAGAACAAGTGGACCGATGTTAGGAACAGTTGTTCACCAGAACTCATAAAATCATAGCTTCAAATTGTAGTAAATTTTGACATATCCTGCAAAGAGTTTTATAACCTAGTAATGAATGACAGTAGATTCCTAGATAAAGCTAAATCAGTTTCAAAATACGAAAGTGATACGAAGCAGTAAGGTTTAAGACGTAAATGTGAGTGGTTTTTGATCGAAAATGGCATTTAATAAAAATATGAATGCACGAGTCATTAAAAAATATGCCCATGAAAAATCTTCCTTCTTTTTGTGAAGAAAGTGGCAACCCTGCTTTTTGTAGGTAGTGTATTAAAATAAAACTACCAGATGTTTTTCAGTAAGTCATAAAATCTACCTTTTTTTTTTCCTGCCCAAAACCTGAAAATCTTCCTTTTTTTTTTTTTTTTTTTTTTTTTTGCTGGCCAATACCTGGTAACCCTAGTGTAGCTGTATCTTGTGCTTCATGAATGAATGAATGAATAAATGAATGAATGAATGAATAAATAAATAAATAAATAAATAGATAAATAAATAAATAAATAATGCAAATTACCTATGTTAAATGGAATATGAAATTGCATTGCTCTTATGAAATAATTTTTTGGACTTGAAATTTCTTCCATTAAATGCAGGTTTACGCTAGATCAAGCCATCAAGGTCAAGTAAAATCGGGGTTATACTGTGGTTATGTTTTAATGTTTTTAATCAATTGTTTTACTGAAGATGGCCCAAACATATGGCTGAAACATGTATAGATATTAGGTTTTGCATTGAAGAGGAGGATATATATATGGATTCAATAAATCTTATATGATACAGTAGTTAGCTGTCAGTACGGATAATAATGAAGTTTATATCTTGTGATCCGTTCTGTATGAGAGCGACTGCTTCTTGCTGGGTCTAGAGAACAACTGGCATGGCACCAATCTGCGGGTGTATTGATTATCAATCATAGAAATATAGGCAATATAGAGTAGAACTGGGAGATAAAGTTATAAGACTGCAGAAGTCAAGCATGTTTGAGGCTTGAAATGACTGCAGAATTTAATTGAGATTGTGATATTTATTTCATTGTTTATGTTCCAACTTAATAAGTAATATTACTTCATTTCAGTATCAGTGGAGAATTGGGGATGAAGGATTATATGCTGGTTACCCAACTGAAATACGTCGCATGTGGGCAGAACTTCCAGAAAATCTCACTCATATTGATGCAGTGTATGAACGAAATGATAAGAAGATAGTGGTCTTCATAGGTAAGATGAATACTAATTCTTTTTCAAATGATCTGATATAGAGATCAATTCTGAACAGTGCTACTGAAGTCTTAAAGATCTTTATCATTATTTAAGATTTTTTAAAGCAAGAATTAAATTTACTCAGAGAGTGGTTCCTGACCTTGGCCTTATATCCTACCCTTTCTGGCTGACATAAGTCCCCCTGGCTGTCTCATGAGAATTCTGGAAAGTATGTGTCACAGTCAGGTAGTGGGACTTGCCCGCACTGTTATTCAATTAGAGGTTCATCCTGCGTGTTTATGTTGAAGTCTGAATGTCTTAATCTATGTATGATAGGCATCCAAGAATTGCTGATTTTATATCCTTCTTCTAAATTCATATTGTTTGGATGTTTCTTGATTTTGATAGCCTCATGGATTTTCCTTTCCAGATTCCAAGGGATAGCCACTAGGATCTTGGTCTTATCAAATATTATTGTGTGTAGTATGATTGCTGCTTGGGAGACTGATTACCTCGGATCGAGTAGGGATATTTCAGTCTCCTTGACAAAGAGTACTGCAATGTATTCGAAATGTCGGCAAACTGTACAGAAAACAACACGGTTCAACCTGGAAAATGAATTAATTAATTCTACACACCGTGGAAGCTTCACTTCTAAGTTACTCAGATCAACACTTTGGCACTGATGTTTGTTTCCATGGAATTACCAAGCAGAGTGGCAGTGTGTGTTAACTCGCCATGGTTGTGGAACCAAGCTTGGCATTCGGGAGATGAATTGCTTCGAACCGCACCATCAGCCATCCTGAGAATGGTTTTTTGCAGTTTTCCATTTTCACTTCCAGGCAAATGTCAGGACAGTTCCTATTTTTAGCCCATAGCAGTTTCATTCACCAACGTTATTTTCGTCTTCATTAGCTCCTGAACTGAGGTTGGTGACAGGAAAGATATCTGTCCATAAAAACATGCCATATAATTTTGCCTTATCTCCCAACCTCTTCTCAGGAAACTGAACTAGGGGTAGTATAGGCAATATGGAGTAAAACTGGGAGATAAAGATGATATTTTATGGCATCTTCAAATCTGCAGAACACAAGTACCTATTTTCATGCAATTGAAAATTCCAGCAATACATTTAAAAAATAAAAAATAAAAAAATTGAATAAACATCAGTATTTGAAGAAATTTAAGAAGCATGTGAAAACAAATCTTTTTTGGATTATTCCTTCTTGGTCTGTTGCTTTTTGTAGTGGCTGCTGTTGTTGTGTGTGTGGTTTAATGTGATTATGAGCCTTTCTTTATGCTAATCGCAGGAACTAAATTTTTCTGTGCTGGGCTGAGTGGCTCAGGCGATTCCAAGGTTGCAGTTTCAGTATGGGATCAGTGTGGTAGCATTTGCAGGTGCTCAGATATGGCAGCTGTGTGCCAGTAGACATACTGGCATGTAAATTAACTTCTGTAGAACAAAGTTTCTGGCACCTTCCCGTCTTAGTTAACTGTACAAGTACAGCGAATACTGTCCTAAAGGCTGTCTCCCTGTTAGCGACTGGTTTTGCCAAGAACCAGTTTAAAAAACTCAAAGGGATTGTATTTTGAACTTCAATGTAAGGACCATCCGCCATTTTCTGCCCAGTGATTAGGCTTTCTCCCCCCCCCGATCAAGGACCAAATCTACTATATACAGTATTCAGGACCTTGGCTGCCAAGACTATTACAGCCAAACTGGAGGAGGATGATGTAAACGATGGTTGTGTCAGCATAGAACTGCCTATACAGAATACATCATCGCTAGGAAAACTGTTAGCATCGAAAATATACAAAAATTAGTTTCACTGAAAGATTGTGTAGATGGTGAATGTATCAAATTTTTCAATTTGCCTAGAGGGTATCTGTAAAATAAAATTTGTTTTAAAAAGTGTTAAAAATCAGTGATCAATTTATTATTAATCAAAAATGCAGTGATAAGTTAGGACTAGAATTGTAAACATACGATTGTATTAAATGTGAACCAATGTAAGTACATTTTATGTAAATACTAAACTATCTTCAACTTATTCAGTTATTACTGGGGGTCACTGGAGCTACCCAGGCTCATTCTGGTTTTGGTTGCAGTTCTAAGGCCGGATGCCCTTCCTAATGGCTTTTTTTTTTTTCATTTGAAAATTCCAACCCAGGATCGACCAAGATTTGAATCTGTCATCCGGGCAGAAAGCCACTGTGTTAATGACTCCTCACAAATTATATTTAAACACTTTATGCCCTTAAATCATATACATATTAAAATATCGGTATTACTACTTAAAATTACTTTAAAATTCCCACCCCTTTCAAGAGTCCACCTCTCTAATACATGTTTCACTCTAGTTAGCCTGTCTTAAAACTGGTATGGTTATCATCATTACTATATGTATGTTGAGTATTCAGTCCAAAGGCTGGTTTGATCCTCAGTAGCTCCGCCAATATCCATTGCAGACGGCCTAGGTGTCGCTGAAGAGGCATACTAGGGAAACGAATAGCAAGGTAGTTTCCCCTTGCTTTCCTCACCGAGCCAGAAGTTGCTGTTACATATCAGTATGCCAAGCCCATTGAAATGCATGCACCAACCGACCCTGTGAGCAACATTTTCACACCAATCATAACAAGGACTGGCTGAACAAGGAATGGCATTACTAGCATCGCTCATACCTTAGTCACTTTCATATTGTCAAAGCGAAGGATGAGACTAAGACAGGAAAATGCAAGTTAACAAATTTGATCCAGCCCATATCTGAACACATAGCACACTGTAAACCCTAGGTCTCACCAGCAAAGGCATTATCATTACTGGGAATTGAATTCGTTGATGTTTTATTCGTGCCTTATACTGGGTTCTTTTCTCTTCCAGGAAAGCAGTTCTATATGTTTGATGGTTACAGACTGGAGAGGGACTATCCTAAACCGCTGACTTATCTTGGTTTGCCTGAAACACTGGAGAAGATTGACGGTGCTATGGTATGGGGACACAATAAGAAAACTTATTTCTTTAGTGGAACTATGTATTGGAGGTAAGTAGTTTTACAATTTGGCATGTCATTTTCCTATTCAATATAATACACCTTTACTGGCATAATTTATGTTGGCATATAAATCATATATCCTGTTTTAAATCTTAGAATCCTAGTCGTTTCTTCACTTCTCAGGGCCTATTTAAAAAAAAATTACTGGATTTTTATGGATATATGCACATATAGGGAGATCCAATGATCTATCAAGCAATTTGTGGTGTTTTTCCACTGAGCACACATGCATCCAGCTGGTGACTGGGACAAGGTCATGCTAGTTGCTTCCTATTAATGTGGATCTGAATGTGGAGTTGAGTTCAGTTATTATGCATGGTGGTTTTTTTTTCTATATTTAATTGTGACATGAAATATGGCTCTCTACTACACAGCATGTATTTGATTTGTCTTGTTCAAAGACTATTTGCAGAAAGATTCCGGGGTGTAAATATTCAGATCGTACAGCAATCCATAAACTTTATAATAAATTTCATGCGATGGGTATTGTTCAGTCTAAGAAACCTAACGGACAGCTTAGGGTTCCCTCCAAAGAAACATTAGATTAAATCAGTCATTGTTTGGAGAATTCTTCCATAAGGTCACTTAGATATCTTTCAAAACAAACAAGCATTTCTTATGGCTCTGTGCAAAGACCTACTAAATTGTTTAAGTTAAAACCATATAAACTGAAGGTTTCTTTAACTATTTCAAAAGGTTGTATGGTTGTGTCGGTGCCACTGTATGGTACCCACAGATGGCAAAGACACCACTCGGCTCATAGTTTGTTGGATCTTTCTGTACATATACATTCTGAAAGAACAAAAATAAGAATGATTTAGCAGGTAAACAAGTAAGTGTCAGTACTAATATAATATAAATTTCTTAAAAAAAATGTGAAACAAAAGTATTCATCTATAACACATTCCCCCAGATTATCACATTCATCATTGTTTGAAGAAGTAATGGTAATAGTAATAGGAGGAACAATATCAGTAAAACGTAAACACGTCCAGCATGGCCGATTCTAGTATTATACCACGTCTTATTTCCACATAATATGCACTATACTGCTTCAAATTCCTGGGGCAGCATTGGCAGGACAAGAACAAGGAAGTGTATGAGTGTTTCATTGATAACAAAAGGCATTTGTAAAGTACCACGTGGTAGACTGCTGGAAATGTTAAGGAAGACCAGTCTCGAGAGCAGACACCCACATCATTGTAAATCTGTACTGGAACCAGAAAGCCACTGTCCACATGGAATTTTTTTTTTTTGATGTGGCTTTATGTCGCACCGACACAGATAGGTTTTATGGCGATGATGGGATAGGAAAGGCCTAGGAGTTGGAAGGAAGCGGCCGTGGCCTTGATTAAAGTGTGAAAATGGGCTGCCGACAGTGGGATTTGAACCCACAATCTCCTGGATGCAAACTCACAGCCGCACGCTCCTAACCACACGGCCAACTCGCCCGGTAATGGTCTATCTGAAGAAATAGAAATCCAGCAAGGAGTCAGCCAGGATTGTGTCTTATCTCCCTTGCTTTATAACAGCTATTCAAAGGTAATACCGGACAAAGCACTGGAGACAGCTGCAACAGAAGGCATCTGCTTCAATCTTCAGTGGAAGAAGAAGAACCACCCCCTAAACCTGAATTTGGCCACAGACTTAAAAAGCACAAGATTTATCAACCAGCTACACTGACATTCAAAAAATTTCATGCCCGCAAGTTCGACCCAGGCATGAACATTTTTAAGTCCACAGTAAATTTTTTATATAATTCTTTTCAAAATCTACTTGTTCCTTTAGGCAAATTTATTGGGAGAGAAAGATTATATACAAGAATTGACATAATTAACTTTGATGGTAAACTGTATAATTGTGAAAATCTGGGTGTAAATAGTTGTAAGGAAAAATATATCAAAAGTAGTTAGTGGGACGTTAAATACAATAACATTAAACAAATATATTGTAGGAGACTTTGCTATGAAAAGTGGTGTGATCCCAATGATAAATGACTAATTTTTTCTTAATTACATGATTATTTTCAGATATGATTCCGATGTTGGATCAGTAGAGCTGGATTATCCGCGGGACATGTCCATGTGGAAGGGCGTTGGGTACAACATTGATACAGTTTTCCAGTGGAGAGATGGTAAGCGACTTCTGTGTATTCACAATGATCTCTTGTATTAAATCTAAGAGGTGTGCAGTGTAGTGTATATCATAACTAGAAACCCACCTGGGCTTTGCATGGAGCAATTTTGAATTTCCTCCTGATGTCAGTGTGAAAAGTCGATGCAAGACATGTGAGACGGCCATGTAAAGTTATCCTTGAGAAAAACATTCTCCACTTACGTCATCTCCAGCCATGTTAAATGTGTCTTATGCTAGAAGGTGCGTCCACACCAAGATGTTTTCGTTAACTTTGTTAATAAGCACTGTTAACGAACAATGTTTATGAATATTTTTGTATGTTAATAAACATAATAGCGTGTTCTTTAACTTTTTGAGCATGTTGATAAAATTTCTTTTGTGAATGAAACTTTTCATTAACATTTTGTGTTTTCATTAACATTTCAGTGTTCACATGTGCAAGGATGATTTTGGAGCACACAGATTTGTAGCGCGGAATGCGACAATTTCTTCTAAAAATTGACTATCAAATTGCGATAGTTATAATATACAGTACCTTTAATTCTGTATAGCTGGCCCTACGGTGTAGGCGTAGTGTGCCTACCTCTTACCTGGAGGCCTCGGGTTTGATTCCTGGCCAGGTCAGGGATTTTTACCTGGGTCTGAGGGTTGGTTCGAGCTCCACTCATCCTACGTGATTACAACTGAGGAGCCATCTGACGGGGAGATGGTGGCCCCAGTCTAGAAAACCAAGAATAACGGCCGAGAGGATCCATTGTGCTGACCACATGACACCTCGTAATCTGCAGGCCTTCAGGCTGAGCAGCGGTCGCTTGGTAGGCCATGGCCTTTCGGGGCTGTTGCGCCATGGGGTTTGGTTTAATTCTGTATGATATTCTTTCAGCTGTGTTCTAATGCAGTTTCATTTCCAGCTTCGCTCCTCGTTGAATAACCTAACCTCCCATAATCGCTTGTATATCATTCAAATATTATTATCCTAACTAGGTAGGTTAAATGAAGATTTTCTTTTATTTTGTACCTTTACCAATTCCTTGATATTGTTGTATAAAGCTTCAAACACCTCAGACACAATAACTGAAATTGCTTGTTTTGATACTCCTAGACAAATAGGTACAGAATATAAGTCGAATGTCGCCAGTTGATAGGAATCTTTAAATCTATTTTCTTTTAAAAGCCTGTCATTAGTGGAGCCAGTTTTCCAATAATGTGTAGCATTACTTGCAACTTCAGACCCAATTACTGTCGACAAAAATTGAAAGTCTTGTTGGGGCATTCTCAAGAGAATTTTGGACGCTTGCTGCATCATGAATTAAAGGTTCTGACATAAGTGTTGTTTCCAAACTTAATTCTATTCACCTTCCCAGTATTTTTCTTTGCCATACTTTGCATCTGCGCTATTCTCTCATTGTACTCGCTAAAATAATAAAAGCCGCAGCTGTAAGCATTTTCTTTTTCCTGACCCTATCAATTGTAACCTCACAAACAGCTGTTTTGGTGTGGATATAATGTTGAACATGTTGAGAAATGTTTTTGTTAACATTGTTTATTAACTTTGGTGTGGACTAACCATTATCTATAGTCAGTGCTATTTTTCTAGGAGAAAAGGTGCCGGTATAGACGATGTAGGTGCTTTTTTTGCAACTTCCACACTTCTAACATATACTCCGATATACCCTCGGTGGCACCATCCACTCCTTTCTCTCGCATAAGCCATTTTCTGCAAAATGTTTTTCAGTGTTTTTATTTGCTTTTTATTAGCATAATTGTGACTGGTTCTGTTTGAGTAATAATATAATGTGAGCTCCCACTTTCAAAATCAGTTATGTGGTTGCATGGCGGAAGGATGTAAACAATTTTTAAAATTCAATAGTGCCAGGGAATGGTTTCTTCACTACTGTGCCTGCTGAGTGATAAACTTCATTCTCAGCATAAAATTTGGAGAAAATCAGGTTGTTAACTTTCGCAGCTTGTTCATTCATGGCTTTAATATTGAAGTTATTTTCACTTCATGAATGTTCATGAATCTCTAATGAGATTGGTTTCATCTTCATTCATCAGTATGGCCTGGATGTTTATGACTTAAAAATCTTAGAAATATGCTAGCATTTATGATCTAAAACAGTATTAAAATATGACAATAAATATGACTTAAAAATTTGTTGGTGGGAACCTTTTTTGAAATCTTCAAAATCTTGCCACTGTTTAAATTAACATTATATTGAAAATATACTTTTAAAATCTTGTACATTCAGTAATAATAAATAAGTAATAATATTAATGTTTATTATTATACAGTATTTTGAATTGATTTAATTTCTCAATCCAGAGCTCTCGACTCTGCACAGAATGAAATAAATGTCACGTTTTGATGGGCGATCGGAAAGAATTACAATAGCAAACTACATACGTTTTAAAATTTTCGAATAGGAGCGATCTTCTATTATCATGCAACATTGACTTGTAACGGAAAAAAGACCGCTCACATCAATGTTACTGGGGCATATTTGAAATACGTCAGATCATTAGTATTCAATTGAGTCTCACCTTTCTGTCGCTTTCTATGCATCTGCCTCTTTCTACACAGCTTACCCTCGTAATTCAGATGTATAAAAAATGACTGACAACAATTAAGAGATGTGAAAAATCTGTCTTTGAGATGACTGCAAACAGGTATGCAAAAATGGAATAAAAATATAAAAAATGACAAAAACACGAAAATTCACAGGGGAATAGGACCGTAATATGAAAAATTACTGGGAAATGACAGAAATGATATAAAGCCTAAATATGACTTTATATGACCCATGAAAATTGCATAATTTTAGTCACCGTAGATAAAATCATGCTTAAGTTGTATTTTCCACGGAAAGAATATAAAGAAACAATACCGTAAAACGGGGTAACTTCGGCCATTTTCTCGTATATTTTTAAAATTAAAATGTGAAATATTCCCTCTAATTTTCTCAAAAATATAATATAAGTTCTGCCATGTTTGTTCTTCATTTCTAAATATGAACATAATTCTAATTGTTATTCAGTAATGAATTATAATTATCAAAAGAGTGGCGGGAGTTACCCCATGTTTTGGGGTAACTTCAGCCGCCATAAAAATATCTCTGAAAATGAAGTTTTCTTCGATGTAGTGTTACTTCGGCCTCTGTGAATGTTTTTTAAAAACCTGCAAAAAGCCCAGTATCAACAATTACAAACAAATTAAAACGATCTGTGGTGAAACAGAAGTATAGTGATCAAATTCACATTTTTTACAAAGAAGAAACTATTTTATTTAGCCTAAGCATACAAGCATTGTATGATATTACAAATTACATGTTGCATTGTGTAATTATTTGTAATGGTACAAAAGATAATAAATAAAAAGTACGAAAATTATAAAGCTCAATAGTCTGGAGGGAAAAGGAGATCGGAAAAGAAGCAATCTTATAGACTGTTCTCATAATACACTGTCTTCTAAATTAGAAAATATCTGGGCCGCAAATCAAGTTCTTAATTGCGCCTCATCCATGTCAACTGATTTCCGTATATTTATCATTGAAAATAGGAACCGTCTTTCTCCTCCCTGTCGGGAAAAACTTCTCCGTTTATGGTTATTGTGGCTTTATTAATCTCTTCTAAAGCATTCTTGAAGTAAACAGGCTCGTAATTACAAAACTCGCAGCTGAGTAATGTTTTCCTGTACCTTCTTGGCATGGCCGAAGTTACCCCGGAAGTGGACAACTTTCATCACAAAACTATTCCCTGAAGAACCTATTTGAATAAAATGCATCAAATTAGGTTGATGAGTTACCAGACGTACGAACAGTTTGTTTTCTGTTGTTACCAGACAAGACAATAGTCGGGGCTGCAAAAAAAAAAAAAAAAATGGATTGACTCAAAAATGAGCCCGCCAATGTTCTTTGGACTACCGAGTGTTGATAGAGCATTCTATCCTACGTGCATTTCAGTTGTTGCAAGTAGTTTTATCTTTTTCAGTTTAGGATGCAGGAGAAAATAAGTGTCAGTGGCCGAAGTTACCCTGTATGGCCGAAGTTACCCCACTTTACAGTATGACATATCATAAACATCCGGACCCTATTCATCAGTAATTTCCCATTCCAGATCTTGAGGACCCCCTCCCCGTGGCATAACAACCCTCACGGGTCTTGGCCTATCGAGTAACTGCTACTCAGCTCAAATGCCTACAGATTGAGGTTTTAGCCGTGGCCAGTGTGACGATGTTGTCATTCTTGGCTTTCTAGACCGGGGGCGCTATGTTGTCAGATAGCTTCTCAATTGGACCTCGAACCAGCCTTCAGATTCAGTTAAAATTCCCTGTTCTGGCTGGGAATCGAACCCAGAGCCTCTGGTTAAGTGACAGACTCATTGCGCCTAGACCGTAGAGCTGGCCAATCTTAAGTAACATAGGAAAAAAAAAAACAACACTTTGTTATCTTCCAAAGGTAAGAGTACAGTACGTTCATGTCAATTTTGTTACATTGGGCCAAATGTAAGATCTCTTGAGAGATGCATTCACCTAGTCAGTTCTTGTTCCTCTTATTGCAGCTGATAAAATTTGATAAAAATCTCTGGAGAAGAAAACTGTGCAACCACCCATGGGTGTGTTTATATTTCGAACATCATGCTTGGTTCTGTCCTGAGCTTTGAGCAAAGTTTTGTGCTCATTGTAGTCTCATCCCAAACTATTAATGAAGAATCTTGGATGAATTTGGCAGTGTTACTTCATTTAGAAATATGTATGTATGTATGTATGTATGTATGTATGTATGTATGTATGTATGTATGTATGCGTAAAGTAAACTCTTGTCCTCATCCCAAAGTGATGCAGCTCTTTTTAGGCACACCCCCAATGGAGGTTGAGCTACATGTACCAGTCTAACCACATACCAGCCCTCCTGCCTTTATTAAATCTCAGGCATTACTGAAAATCGAACCCGGGCCTCCAAGGACGGCAACCAATAATGCTGACCATTGTGCTACCGGGGTGGATTATAAATAATTATGTATTAATATATTATTGGTTGCCGATTGTAAGTTGCATTGATATGGATTATTTTATATATGTATATCAAAATCAGATTGACTAGGCCCACTTCTGGCATTGATTTTGAATATATAAAAGTAAAGGATGTGTGTGGTTGTTTTTCTATACCAGGAAATGTAACTTCCAGTAATTTTGAAGATTGATGTTCTACATCACTTGTGAATATGGTTCTTTTTCCTTACTCATTTTTGAATTCTTAAAGCTAATGTTCTATTACTGTTTTATCAGTTTCTTTTTCTTTTATAGGAAAAACATACTTCTTCAAAGGCAAAGGTTTCTGGAAGTTCAATGATTTACGCATGCGTGTGGAGAATGACAGACAGATACCTTCAGGACCATTTTGGATGGGATGTCCACCAGAATTAGAAAATCCAAAGACTGAAAGAAATGTGAATACGTCCACACATCGTACATACAAGCCAAGAAGTGAAAAGACAAAAGCAGAATTCCCTGATAAGGCTAGTTGGGATGATCCACAAGTTGCCGAGTCTGGCAGTGTACGGACAAGGCTGAATGTGACGGCAATGCTCCTACTCATTTGTTGGAGGTTTTTTGTGGCATGAAGTTTATGATTTGTTAAAATTCTTGTACAACATTTTTATCTCCTGTTAACTGTAGTTATGTTCAAGTGGTACTATACTATGTATAATACCTGAAAATGGCTGCCCCTTTTTATTTTTATAAACTATGGGATCTTGGGAATATCTGAATAAAATATTCACATGAGGTACTATTGATAAAGGGGCAAACCCATTTGTTAAACTTTGACTTTTAATGCGAGTCTCATATGAAGACTTTGAAAGTCTAATTTCCTAGAAGTAACGAAGACCTGTGGGTATAGTGATGTATTTTGGCAAGTAAGTGGATGAAACCAAATGTTAATATTAATTTTTGTTTATGTGTTTTAGGAAGGGATTGTAAACTTTGTTCCCAATATCTTCTGCTCTACAGAGAAGCAGTCTCATGTGAAAACCATATAGCCAAAAACTCTGAATCTCTTCTTTGTTAAGTTTTCAATATGCCTCTGCTATTAAGTGTATGGAAATTCAGTTATGTATTAAAAGTATTAGGTAACCGGAAGCTGTTGAATATTGAAGTTCTTCATGAAGCCAGTCGGTGAATTCTCATTATTTTGTTTTAGACTTTACAAATTTTTTTAAAATACTGTAATACAGTGCATGTCATCGCATACTCTAAGTGTGTCTTAATTGTCTTTTATAAATATGTTAACAGTGTTCATTCATCTGATGTAATGTGTACATGGCCTTTATACTTCCATGCTTCTGAAACTATACTCAAGTACATATCTGATATCTTTATACAATATAACTGGATTATCTTAACAAAAAGAACTTTGATAACTAACATCACCAATTTTTATATATATCTATAATAAGGACTTTTTTTTTTGTTTTTTTGGATGCTAAAAGTCAATTTCAGTTGTTGGAAAATGCGAGGGAATAATAGACACATAAGAGAAACACCCAACAGACTAAAGATAGCTATCACAATGTGAACCACGCTTGAACGAATACATCAGATCCTTCATTCATACAAAAGGAAAAGCAAAGATGTGCTGAGGTAATATCTATGTTTGTACAAGATATTTTTGAGGATGGTGCTTTAAATTATTTTTTGTAACATTAAAAAGAAATGTGTGATTGATTAAAGGCTTGGTTTCTAAGACTCAACACATGCGAGGCTTGCATTGTGTGTTATCTTCGGAAGGATGTTATGAGGGTTTGTGGTTTCTCATATTGCAAAATCATGTTCCGTCCAATGGATCTCGCTACCTGTGTGCTACTTTTCTAAGAGGACAGGTGAAGAAGAATAAAAAAATTCTCTGGTGCCTTTTTTGATGTGAAAAACATGGATGTCTTCAAGAACAGGAAAAGCGAGGGAGTCCAGAATATTCTTGTAAAATGCTATTTGATCAACAATGAAACTAAATTCAGAAGTTGCTTTAGAGTTTCAAGAGACCTTTTCCGCAGGTATCTGCATTTCTTTAAATAGTATAGAGCAAGGATTCGAGTAATAACATACATAGAAGAAGCATTTCACTGGGTGGATTTGGACTTGTACAATCATTTTCTCATTCTTAAATCGGTAAAACTAATCTTGATGCTCGATGCAGAATAGAAACCACTTGCCGAAGCCTGGCAGAAATCTGGGGGGACAAATTTGTCTGAAGTGATGCAGCGAAATATCTCTGCGAAGCTGTGCATACTGTGAAACTTCAAAATCCACTCTCCTTAGCTGCTGTAGTTTGGATATGTGCAAGGTGGATGCGCAAATTGTGCCTTGCATGCATTGAGTCTTAAAAACCAAGCCGTTAGGAAACAACACAGCTTTGACCCCACATTGCATAAATAGTGATGGTTAATATTAAAACAATTATGTAAATAATATTATAAATATGTCTTTGCATTCAGATCATATTATATATTTATTCTATGAACAGTTTCCCCATAAAGCTAATTCTTCTTGTTCATTTGACTGCCAACCAACAGATACAATATTCTCTGCTATACATATATATCATTCAGGTACTCATGGATGTTTTCAAGGTCAGTGTTTGATGGCAAGGAGTAAGGTCTTCATACAGTCTAAAAGGTCTAAACTGTTGACAAAACAGAGTGATCTTAAGTAAAATATTAAGAGGCAACCTAAATATTGGAATATGATTCCATTATAATAAAGAGATAACTACTTTTCTAATGTGTTCTCAAATGTTGTTCATCACTCCAAACTTGAATTTAAACATTAAATTGTTGCATGATGGCATTCATATAAAATAAATGATCCACAATTTGGGATGCAGTTTGTAATGAAGAGGATTGTATTAGCAAAGAAAAATTCATATGTTGCAAATTTTGTAACTTATGTAAACAGATATTATTAAATTATATTTATTTAATGAAGAACTGAAAACTATGTTCACATAACTTTCTAACCGTACTACTACTACTAGTCCGGCGCCTAGGGGAAAACGCGTCCGCCTGTCACCTGGCAGCCCCGAGTTTGATTCCCGGCCGGGTCAGGGCTTTTTCATTGTAAATGATTAATATCCCTGGCTTGGGGACTGGGTGTTTGTGTCGTCCTTAATGTTCCTTTCCTCGCATTCAACACTCTACACTTCTGCAATTCCAATTACACGCCAGTTCATATCATATAATGCAAGTAGGAGCAAAAGATCTCTATAGGTCGACACCCTGAACAAATAACATTAAAAATTTAAAAATACTACTACTACTACTACTACTACTACTACTACTACTACTACTACTACTACTACTACTACTACTGTTGCTGCTACTACAAACACTCAGTCTGCAAGTCAGAGAAACTATCCATACACACTTAAAATCCCCAGTCCGGTCAGGTATCAGACCTGTGAGCCTCTGAACTGAAGGCCACTACACAGCCCATTCAGCCAAGGAACTGGACACAAAATGGAGTCACTGGGCCATCTCCATGCTCATTTTGATTTTGGTTGGGGCTTTAAAGGCCATAAGCTCTTCCTGATGCCATAAACACTTAGAAAAATGAAGGTATCAGCCAAAGAAAGACAAGGGCCATTGAAGGGCCAAGTAATATGGCTAGACGTAAGTGAGAAGCTTTGCACAAGTAAGTGAAAGCAATGCTCGAGTCAGATTTGGGCCCCGTGGTTGCCAACCCATGTTCCCAAGTCAAGAGCCTCTTGGGGCCGCTTTTATTCGCCTCTTACATAAGGCAGGGGATATTGTGGGTGTCATTCCACCATCCCCACCCACACTAATGTAGAGAAGATAATATTTTTGGGTTTATGCCATGTAAAATAGACAGTTTACAGGGAAACATTACATTTCATAAATACTGTGTACACTTGCTCAGATGTTCTTCACGTGGGTTGTAAACATGCACCGCTCTGTGGTACTGTGTAACCCCTTGTGGCTTTTCCATCAAGTAGCTTCCATTAGCTGATGCTGACTAAAATATTGGACATCTGGTTCCAAGGCCTTAATGCAGGGGGGGGGGGGAGTGGGTAGATGCTGTCTGCCCACTTTTTTCCCAAGTTTTTTTTTCCCCGCAAGGGGTACTCCTTTTCCCTTTGAAAACAGTTTCCTGATTCTACAAGTATTTTACTTAAGCATTTGACATCGTTGCCAGAGATCTGTAACAACTAACTGAGCGATTGAGATAGTGCTAAATATGCCAAATTCACTACTCTTTTGTTCTGATGGCTAGCAATTAGAATGGTTAGAAATTCAACTGTATGTAGTTCTTACAATAGAATTTCCAAACTCCATTAACCTGTAGCTAGTAGGATGTAAAACAAAATAACATTATTATTAGTTCTTACAATACCATTTTCATTTTTCACACTTCTGGGGAAGGGATTGTCGTGGTGGTGATTATAAAATAATGCAAATAAGCAAGATGTCCTTTTTGCTGTGAGGAAGAGAAAAAACACTAGGTTTTCTCTTTGATGATGCAGAAGACGTCAGTTCAGAAACATTTGATAACACGTTGACTGATCTTAGTGATTGTGTTTTTTATAAAAGTGGTTAAAAACCTAGCTGCTCTCACTAATTGAACATGAATTCTCTTCCTTTAAGATTGCTGACAAATAGAAATGTATCATAACATTATGACTTCAGTTAAAGTTACATATCCAAAATGTAAATCCAATGTTGTTGGTTAGAAACATTCATATTCTAAAATCTAAAGAAATCATCACATTTAGTGGTATTTTTTTTCAAATGAAATAGTCATATGTCAATGGGTTAAGAAACAAGACTCAAGGGAGGAGAGTGTCTGATTTCAGGATTGTTCTGGTTACTAACTCTGTCCCAAAATAGAAATTGTGAATTTCTCAAGGAGTGTAATAAGATTAGACTCTTCAGCCATCTGGATTTGGATCTAAAGCTTTCTGGATATCATAAAATAATGTGCAGGTAGTCTTGCAAATGAATATTCAGCTGTATTGTTCTGTGGAGATACTGTATTATGTTAGGATTGCAGTATTCTGAACAGTAGAAGTTAGCTTATGAAATGTACAGTATTTCTTTGTTTTATTGATTCTGTGTATGTAATTTATTTTGAAAGTGTGTAAATTCTATGCAGAATTACAATAAAACTGTTTAACACGTCACTGCCATCTTGGGAAATTGATATTCGTTGATAAATTATATTTATATAAATATACATAGTTATTATTTTAACATATTTAATGTTTGTTTTAATCTGTATCAATGTGGTATAAAATTATCATTCTTTATTTATTCAATCAGTAGGTAATTTGTCAGCAAAATAAAATTGTACTTATTCTCATGAACATTATACTGTGCATACATTTTAAACAGAGAACTCTTATATTGTATATGAAAGTTAAGGTAAAAATAAAGAAAAGGCAGTGTGTTTCTTTTTTGTATTATAAAGCAAATCTCTCCAACTGGCCGATTTCAAGCAGGAGCTAAGCAGAGTAAATTCTGTCATATCAACAAATCGGTTATGAACCAGTACTTAATTATTTCTAAGATAAATCAGAATAATAACTTCCTTCCAGGGAAAATCTACAAAATCTCAGATCTATAAGTAGGCAGAGAGCAAATCACTGGTCGCGTTAGTTGCCAGGAATCATCTGAATGACTTGTAAAACTGTTGAGTTTAGTTTTTTGGAATACAGTCCGTAATTTAATTTCAACTGATCTTAAAAAATTAAACTTTTACAAAGTACAATAAAACACTGTTATGTTTTCCAGGAGTACTTTTTTTCATTTACAATGTACATAATATAAAGTACCTTGTCCCCACATCACTATCCTACTACAGATGGACATATGCTTTTTAAGCTCATTTTTGAGGAATTCACAGGATGTTTCTTTGTTCCTCCCTTCACAAATTGAGGTTGCACAACCATCAGATTTAAGGCTTCCTGTCAGATAAAATAACCCCCACCTAGTGAGTCGTCACTAATAATAATAATAATAATAATAATAATAATAATAATAATAATGTTATTTGCTTTATGTCCTACCTACTAGATTCAGTTTTCAGAGATGCCAAGGTGCCGGAATTTAGTCCCACAGGAGTTTTTTAATGGGTCAGTAAATCTAGACACACGAGGCTGACATTCAAGCACCTTCAAATGTCACCAGACTCAACTGTCTGAGCCACCCGGCCCAGCAAGTCGTCACTAAAAATGAATCTATGGCAGGTTGATCATTATTGCAAACAGTAGTGAAAGCACCTGTATGTTACTCTTAACCTTGATCAATGTTTCAGTTGTTTAGATGAGTAAAGTGTCTGAAGAGACTACGAATGATGACATACTTCGAAGGTCGGCAGTGATAAATGTGGCATTGTGTTTTGTTGAGCAGCAATCATAAACTGATATTTTGCTTCTTAGGAGATGATATGACATTGCTGCTCAAAAACAAGACTCTTATTTTAAAACAAAAGACTCTGGGCAATTTCTTTAAAAATTTAAATTTGTGTTTCTTGATAATGTTAGCCAGTATCCAACACAGGTATACTGTATACTAGGGATGGGAATTTTTGTTGCTTGAGAGTTTCAAGGTCAGCAGCTGAAATCTTGAACATTTTGTAACACTTCTCGAGTCAAAGAGAATAATGCTGTGCTTTCTGCACATGTCAATATTTCTCTTGTGAATAGTAGGACTAGAGTGCAGCGTCGACATCGTGAGTGTATGTGCTGCCTCCACCCTGCCAACAAATGGTGAATAATTTTGACATTTAATTGCTGTGCAAACTGTATTCTAATCTAACCCTGTCTTTAATATAAACTGACAAGACATCCTTTATTATATGAAACAGTTCTGCATTTTGACAAAGCAACGAACTGTCATAGAAACATTTGTCAGGATGCCTAAAAGTTCTCTATTTCTAGATTTAAAAATTAATTCTAGAGTACTAGCAAGGTTCTTTTAGGTACTGTTCCTCCTTGGAGTTGGGGTTAAGTCCAGAACTTTATGGTAAGCAAACAACTGATGACAACAAAGTATTCAATGATATTCAGCATGTGTAAATTTTTCTGTTACATGATGAGGTAGGAAAGTCAAACTCTAAATATGCAAGCATGGAATGTCACAGGGTAGAAATGTTTTCAGTACTTTTTACAGCACAAAGCCAACGGCCGTAGCCGTGTTGAAACACCGGATCCCGTGAGATCTCCGAAGTTAAGCAACATTGGGCGTGGTCAGGAGTTGGATGGGTTGCCACGCGCTGTTGGTGGGGGGTAAGGGAATGGAGAAGCGGAAAGGAACTGGCCACCCTACCGCACGTAAACTCCGGCTCAGGAACGCCTCTGCGGAGGTTCGGACCTGCCTTCGGGCAGAATAACCCTTACCTTACCTTACCTTGCAGCACAAAAACATTGGGTTAGATGTTGAGATCATGTTGTGTTTACCTGGAACAGGTATTTTCCTCAGTGAATAAGTTGTGGGCTGTTGAAAAATGTCCCCTCTGCACAGACACGCTCAGAGCAGTGCTCGTAACCAAAACACATTTTGCGTGTAACTGTGCTGAGGTTTTCGATGCTCAAAGAAAACAAGTGCCTCACTCCTCAGAAAAATGTGTCCATGAAAGGAACTTGTGAATTAGATCAGAAGTGTTCTGTATTTTTCATCCAAAAATTTAGTCTCTTCACTTTCCAGTGAATCAGAATTTAGCCTATCATTAATGGTAACTATCAGAGGTCATTAGGGGTGCCTACGGCCCTCCTCCCCACCTGGGGCATTATGACTAACAGTAATGTTTGTTCATATGCGGTTAGTGCAATATGCATTGATTATGTTGGCAGCCATGTAAAATCATCCTCAATCAGCTCGCTGGGCAGAGAACAGTAATGTGTGGAGAGGTGGTGATTATTGTTTTAAGAGGAAGTGTAACTAGGCAACCATCTTCTATAACTAATCATAGAAAAAATGTTGAAGGGGCCAAGACACTTCCAAAAAATGAAGGTATCGGTCAAAGACAGACTAAGGGCATGAAAATGAAAGACTTGCTAGTCCTCAACACTTAATACCTTCGGGGTCAAAAAATCAAGAGCTGAGCAAGGAAATTGAGGAGCCTGAGAGTCCCTGGAGCCCCTTTTAGTCTCTTGTTATGACAGGTGGATGAGAGCTAAAAGCATTACATTCAATCAATTACGAGCAGCAAGGGACAGATTTTCCGATCTATAAATCAAAGACTCAGATTCAAATAAAAAGGCAAGCTTTTGCCCTCCACCTCATACGTTGACTTGGGTAAATCAGATCTCCCAATTACCTTTCTTCCTCCTTGTTCATACATCTATGCTATTTTGCTTGAACGGAGGACCAAACCACCTCCCGATCATCTGGTGGACTGAGATGTCTCGGATGTGTTATCGCACTTGGTGTATGACGTGGGAGTCTCATTTCCCATTCCTAGTACGTACTCAGTTGTTGAACATTTTCTGTACTCGTAAAACCTTTATTCTTACATTACCGTTGGATTTATTATTATTTTTGTGTAATTAAAGGTTTTTGTAATTCAAGACATCACCAGCCTTGGTTAGCTCGAATGACCAGAGCATGCTTTTGTTTATTTAAAGCTGAATGAAAGTTTGCAGATCTGTATATAATCTCTTGATTTAATTCTCAGTTTCAATTAGCCAGTTGGTGTCTGAAAACTAATAGTACTGAATCAAAATTTAAATACCATGCCACCGAGCTCGATAGCTGCAGTTGCTTAAGTGCGGCCAGTATCCAGTAATCGGGAGATAGTGGGTTCGAGCCCCACTGTCGGCAGCCCTGAAGATGGTTTTCCGTGGTTTCCCATTTTCACACCAGGCAAATGCTGGGGCTGTACCTTAATTAAGGCCACGGCCGCCTCCTTCCAATTCCTAGGCCTTTCCTATCCCATCATCGCCATAAGACATATCTGTGTCGGTGCGAGGCAAAGCAAAAAAAAAATGCCACACTCTTAATTTGTGTAGAGTCCATTCTGCAGTTATGTACTGCTGGCTCGTTAATAATCTCTGCTTTGAAATGTGTTCTCAGTTGTTGACTAGTTGGAGAGTCTTCTTATAGAGCACAATTTTAAGATCAGTTACAGTTTCTAGGAAAAGAATTTCATAGAAAACATTTGTAAATTATGGGTTTCATTTTCTTGCACCATTTCAACCCCTTTTTATTGGTGCAGTTGTAAAAGACTGAATTTATATATAGTTTAATTTATTATCATTTCTGCTTTTATAACTGCTTGAGACATTTAAACTAAATTTGAGGGGTGATATAAAACATACTTCAAAGATATATCTCTATTTTCACTCTCAGCTTACTGTACTTTTACTAGTACAGTATGTGAATTAATTCAATAGGTTACAAAGGTGAATTTACAGTGAATGACACGACCTTTTGTACAAGAATTTCTGGTATAAACTATAACGACATTAAATATTGCATATCAAGTTTCTGGCAAGTTTAAAAAATAACATTTTTGAAAATATATATACATCACACCTTGTGGATAATATTTGAATTTTTTGCATTGGGTAGTTACAGTCACTATCACTGAGAGTTTCTCTATGTTTCAGTCTTAACAGCTAATGCAGATTTGTTTATAAAATGCTTGTAATTGTAATGCACTTTCTGATGATCTGCTTTTAATACAGCTGAAACTAAAGTAATAATTCATGATAATTTTTTAATTTAAATTCAATATATGGTACATATCTAGGTTGTTACTTAGAACAAAAGTACTATATTATTCTTATATTCATGTAGAAAATCAATAGTTTAAAACATACTGTAGGAGAAATATACTTTTGTTTGATAAATTAAGCATTATGGTTAGCAATGTAGTATTCATACGTACTAAGTCAGAAAAAATCTGGAGAGTAAACAAATATAAACTTTTATTTTGGTGGTCCTGGGATCATGCTGTAAGAAATAAAAACTTGAGTGTGTCCATTATAACCAAAATTTAGTATTTAGTCATTGTTCCCACTTAAAACACATGCAGAGAAAATGTATACACACAAATATTAACTTTCAACAGCTAGTGTTGTGATCGATGCTTCAGTGTAGGCAGGGGCAGATTTATGGGGTTGTGTGAATCAAAATCATAGAGGGCATATCACAGTAAAAAGGGAAAGATAAGAAGGGGGGAAATTATGTTGAACATAATATTTTGCAAATTATATGTAGAAAAGTAACCAGGGTGTTCTGTGGTTAAGACATGAAAATTTGGCAATACTGCTTGACCGATGGATAAAATAATTTTATTCACTATAGAGCATTTCAGTTTGTGAGTGGTGGTAGTACTGTAATGTTAGCAACATACCACAATCATCATCTACTATCATCTACTACATTTTTGTGTTTGTTCTCAAAAGGTTGTGGTATTGAACACTGGTTTTTACTATTAATGCTGCAACTATTCCCATGATGGTGGGTTTGTTAGTGAGCAAAATAATATGTTTACTATCTTAGATATAGAGAAATAGTAAAATGGTTTAATTAGAATGAAGTGAATACTATAGTCCATTAAAAAAAAAAAAAAAGCAAATATGTATAGGTGTGCTTTTTGGCAAGGGCCCCCTACACCATAAATCTGCTGCTGAGTGTAGGTATCGCACACATCATTTGAGACTACTTTAAAAAGGAATGCCATGTTATGCAATACTTTGAAGATATTCTAAAATTGTGGAGTTATGATTTCTAAAATGTTTGGTTTTGCACTTAAGTTTATGCTCTGTTTAATAGTTTTGACAGCCTCTGAACATGATGGTCCCTGAATAGTTCTCAGCCTAAATTGAATTAATATTGTCATTCTCATATACAGTACCACAAACTTTCATCATACCATTGTATTTCCAAAACACCAACACGATTAACACTTATTATGAAGTAATATGTTGAATATTACTAGAATTAGAGAGTATATTACACACGGTGCCCATAAAAATGTTGAAAACGAAAATGCAATGATATTTCAATTGGCTGTGTGAGTGGAGAAAAGAATGCAGTAGAATATTTGGTTTGTAATCACTGTGATATTTATTATTTTTTCAATTTATTCTTTGTAAAAAAAGTGCTTTTTTCCATTGACTTAAAATATAAGTATTATCAATCATTATGGTGTGCATATTCATTGATTAAATAAAGATTATCATTTTGTTGATTATACATATATACCATGTTACATAAAAGTAGGATTTCTAGTACTGTGGATTCTCCAGATAAACCTTTTTCCTTTTCCTCTTTGAGATACTAGTACGGTATGCAACAAATTTTAACAAAGAAATATGAATTGTTTGTTCAGATTACTGTTTGTTTTAATTTGTCAACTTGCAGCCAGATAGGTTAAAACTCACTGCCTGTGTAAACATCTTTTAACACAGCTCTTTTATTCTTCTTCAGAGGAGGTGGGGAAATTATGATCATGGTTAGAAAAGTTGTCCTCTCAATAATACAGACTAAAAATCTAACAACTGAGGTTACATCAGTTGGGTACCTATATGAATATTAATTAATTTTATTACAGTAATTCTATTACTGTATGATTTTATAATAACAGACCAATAATGGGGAAGATATGTCGTAATACGAAGATAATCCCCAGTGAAAGTATGGAGGGTGATCATAGATTATTAATTGTGGAATTAAAACAAGTAAAAACCCCTAAAATTGTATTGAAGAAGTAACCAATTGGAGGAGGATAAAAGAATGTAAAAGATTGTACAAAAAGAAAGTTGCCTAAAGTGGAGAAGAAGAGTGGGACAATTTAAGACAGACATCTGTGGAAGCAGCAATTGAGGTATACGGGAAAACAAAAGCAAAGGTTTAAGGGAAAGGGGACACAGTGGTGGAGAGACAAAATAGAAAAAGAAATAAAAGGAAGGAACAAGGTGAAGAAAGAAGTGGATAAGGAAAAGCAAAAAACGTATCAGAGGGATGAGAATAAGATAGAAAGGTTACATGCGGAATACAAAAGATTGAAACTACAAGTAAGGAGGAGTATCAAGGAAGAAAAGGAGAAATGTTGGGGAGAGTTTACCAACAAAATTGAGCAAGATATTCGAGGAAATCAGAAACTATTATACAGAGTAATAAAATCGATAATAAGTGAAGAAAAAAGCAAGGCATAAGAGAGAAGATGGATCGATAGTTACATGACAAAAAGGGTCTTAAGAAGGTGATGGCAAATTTATTTATTTATAGAAGGTTATTTCATTCCTACCCTATTGGTATGGTAGCTACAAAGTAGCTCTTAGGTTGTAGATGATGTGTATGCATATAAGAAAATCGGAATGTATTGGAGCAAGAGTTCAAAATAGAGGCGGTAAACTATCGATAGTGACCACTATCGTCATACGTCGATAGTCAGTTGCCCATTATAGATAGTCAACGATAGTATTTTTTACCCTCATTGGCTTATTTTTCATCCTAACAAAAATTGTACAGATGTTTGCAGTTAAATGGTGAGGAGTTTGTTTCGATTCATAGGTATGCATTTAAGTATCTCTGCGTATCTGTGACTTCTGTGCCAGCCGAAAGACTATTTAGCATTTTGGAAAGTTGGATTTCTCCATTCAACCTAACCTTAGTTCAGTTGATGCCAATACGGGACAAACAATTAGATTTATATGTTGTCAGAGACTGTATGTAGGCCAGAGAAGATAAGGCACATTTTAGGTCAAGACCAGGGGCGAAGCGTCAGGGGAGACAGGGTAGACAGCGTGTACCCTTAACATTTTGTGAACGAAATCTTATCTAGTTAACTTTTTGTAATAAATATTTCCACATTCATGACATTATTGTATTCCCCGCTTTACTTATTTTCGTCAAACTTCGGCAATACTAGGGCTCGCGTCAGTTACACGAAGCACGTAGGCGAAAGTAGACGCTGTCCATTCTGTGTATATTCCCTCTGATTTTCAAAGCTTTCAAAGAGAGCAACACTAACGCTATCTGTAGGAGCTGACAGTGCAACTATGACTTTCCTATAGCGAGATTTTTCCGCCCGGTAGACAGACTTGCCAGTGTCTCTTGTTGCTCTCACTGGCTAGTATTTGGATCTCAGGTATAAATGTGCTCTTATTGGCTACCATCTCGGACATGCTTTTAATGTAATTAATTTGAATTAACTTCATTATAAGACACGTCTCAAACTAAAATAATAATATTCAAATACGAAATATAGCACACTTACACCTAATAAATGAATGACAGCATGAAAAACATTTCAAGTACATTAATTTTCATGCCCACCAATATTAGTCACGATTTTATAACCCCAACAACTATTGGCTTACATTCTTAATAATAAACTCCAGAGTGTACATAAGGAAACAACAAAATTGCTTAACTTGATGCCGTATATTCCGTTAACGTCAGTTTCTAATATAACAATCATGCAATGGGTGCCTTCAAACGAATTAAAACCTATTTAAGGAATTCAATGACCAACCATCGACTGTCTAACTTGGAAACTCTAGAAGGAGCTATTGTGGCATCTTAGCAAGACCCCCGACTTCAAAACCAGAGTAATAGATATATTTGCTGAAATGAAGAACAGACGGATTGAACTCATTTACAAGAATATTGTTTAAAGTGACTTGTACGAAAGCCTATTTATTTCTTATTTCTCTTATTAAATCTACATAGAAATGAAATATATTGCTTTTTTATTCTAAAAGTATGTTGTTATTTGACAACTCCCGCTGCCTATTTAGTCCATATTTAAAATAAAACGAGTGCACGTAGGCTTATAGTTTGTTATAGGATTTGTCTTATTTTCAGTCATTAATTAAATATTAAATATAGATCTGTATGCGTCAAAAACAAAATTCAATTTATAATATGATTAAAATAGTTTAAAGTAAAAAAATCTCTGTCTACCCCCTTACTGAGTTCACGCTTCGCCACTGTCAGAGACTTCATGAAAGCAACTGAAAATTCTCCTGTCGTCTGTTGAGAATGCTGTAAAATATTTTTCCAAAGATATTACAATACCCGAGAAAATGTCGGACGATCGCAAAATGAACACTGCAGCTGAACAAGTATTTCTCGGGCGGTCACGTTATGGGCAAGCGCGTGCAGCCCGAGAATGTCTCGGACGTGCCACAGAAGAGATTTATGAGTGATTACGATTTGAATTTCAGAAATTACATGGCATGAAATAGTTGTGCTTTCTACTGGTTTTTGTGAATTGTGTTCGATAAATGTTCTATTTTCGGACATAATGATATGATTCGGTCCACTTTTTGAAAACTATCGATTACTATCGATAGAGCTCATAATATCGGAAAGTATCGATGGCGATTACTATCGATAGTTTGCCTCCTCTAGTTCAAAATATAGTTTTTCTTCTTCTTGATGCTTATGGGCTCTTCTTTTACCCAGTCACTACACATTTAATATTGAAAAACCATAGCCGACTTGATACGTCGCTCTAGCTAGCTACTTACCAGCCTTGAGAATCGGGTACACGCACTGTAACCTGAGTAGTTACACAGCTCGACACGTGGTGCTGGCGGCCTATCTGTTTGCGGTAGAAATGTACACTGACTGACAGAGCAAATGCAACACCAAGAAGGAGTGGTCAGAACTTTATGCCAATTGCAGGGTAGACTGACGTCACTGAGGTATGCTCATGATGTGAAATGCGCCGCTGTGCTGCGCACGTAGCGAACGATAAATGGGACACGGCGTTGGCGAATGGCCCACTTCGTACCGTGATTTCTCAGCCGACAGTCATTGTAGAACGTGTTGTCGTGTGCCACAGGACACGTGTATAGCTAAGAATGCCAGGCCGCCGTCAACGGAGGCATTTCCAGCAGACAGACGACTTTACGAGGGGTATGGTGATCGGGCTGAGAAGGGCAGGTTGGTCGCTTCGTCAAATCGCAGCCGATACCCATAGGGATGTGTCCACGGTGCAGCGCGTGTGGCGAAGATGGTTGGCGCAGGGACATGTGGCACGTGCGAGGGGTCCAGGCGCAGCCCGAGTGACGTCAGCACGCGAGGATCGGCGCATCCGCCGCCAAGTGGTGGCAGCCCCGCACGCCACGTCAACCGCCATTCTTCAGCATGTGCAAGACACCCTGGCTGTTCCAATATCGACCAGAACAATTTCCCGTCGATTGGTTGAAGGAGGCCTGGACTCCCGGCGTCCGCTCAGAAGACTACCATTGACTCCACAGCATAGACGTGCACGCCTGGCATGGTGCCGGGCTAGAGCGACTTGGATGAGGGAATGGCGGAATGTCGTGTTCTCCGATGAGTCACGCTTCTGTTCTGTCAGTGATAGTCACCGCAGACGAGTGTGGCGTCGGCGTGGAGAAAGGTCAAATCCGGCAGTAACTGTGGAGCGCCCTACCGCTAGACAACGCGGCATCATGGTTTGGGGCGCTATTGCGTATGATTCCACGTCACCTCTAGTGCGTATTCAAGGCACGTTAAATGCCCACCGCTACGTGCAGCATGTGCTGCGGCCGGTGGCACTCCCGTACCTTCAGGGGCTGCCCAATGCTCTGTTTCAGCAGGATAATGCCCGCCCACACACTGCTCGCATCTCCCAACAGGCTCTACGAGGTGTACAGATGCTTCCGTGGCCAGCGTACTCTCCGGATCTCTCACCAATCGAACACGTGTGGGATCTCATTGGACGCCGTTTGCAAACTCTGCCCCAGCCTCGTACGGACGACCAACTGTGGCAAATGGTTGACAGAGAATGGAGAACCATCCCTCAGGACACCATCCGCACTCTTATTGACTCTGTACCTCGACGTGTTTCTGCGTGCATCGCCGCTCGCTGTGGTCCTACATCCTACTGAGTCGATGCCGTGCGCATTGTGTAACCTGCATATCGGTTTGAAATAAACATCAATTATTATTCCATGCCGACTCTGTTTTTTCCCCAACTTTCATCCCTTTCGAACCACTCCTCCTTGGTGTTGCATTTGCTCTGTCAGTCAGTGTATACTTCGTTATTGTACCAGGAAAAGTAGATTTTCAAGAGCATGAGGTCTTTCGAGGGGTGCCTAATCCTTAGGATATGGTACAGAGAGGGAGGATCGCAAGGCGAAATAATAGATATTGTATCTTTCTTTCCTTTATTCGATCTCTGGAAGGTCGCCCTATTATATCGCCGAATCATAGATATTTACTAGAAAATAAATCCCAATTTCAACAACAGAATACCGAAAAATTAAGCTGATCAAATAAAATGCAACTGAATAATGTCCTTTTCAGTCAGTTAAGTCCATCATAACTTTCATGGCATAAATTAATAACAAAGCATGTTGTAAGTAAATAAGAAATCCTGAAGTCTTTTCAATTGGGACTTGCGATGTCAGGTTACGCTTTCTCCATAAATTAAATAAAGTAAATTTGGCAATTCCTTCTTGTAAACACATCAAACTCAAATATGAAACACTTGAAATTAAATCTGATCTTTTAATATAACGTTCTGAGTATTGTGCTATTTTTTGTAGCTTATTGTACACTTTACTTAAATATTGTAAATTAAGAGTTTATGATACACTTTCACTATGAATGAAGCACTCAATTGATATTTTAGAGTTCCAATAAATGAGAATATACGACGAGAGCACACTGTTATTTGAAAATCTGTCTTTACTTTTAAGAGTTGTAAAACGTTTAATTTTCCAAGTAAAATATTAAGTGAGCCTTTAATGTTCTTTGTCCGTAATAACACTGTTTATAAACGTTCTGTTCAAAATTAGAATTAGATTCTTGAATGGAAAAAGCACTGATATCACCTGACATACACCTTCTTGTTGAACTCGAACAGTTGAATACTGTTCTGCAAGCAGCAATCTGGAACTCAGCCATCAGCAAACATCACGATGTTCCATAGTACCACGTTCCTAGAACTGTCCCTCGTAGTACCAAGTCCACGTTGATCTGCATCAAATCTCCGTCGTTTTCCGTCGTCTCGAGTCAGGATTTCTCATGTTAACACGAGAAACTCCAACTGACTAGGTTGGAATGTGCACCATTAGATTTTGCACTGTTAGAACTGATTATCACTGTCTCATAATCACCATTCACTGAATGAGAGATACGTAGGAGCACTGTCTATTATCGTACATCACGATAATGAGAAAATACACTTCCCTGCACAGTTCATCTTGACACTTACTGCACACTGTTCGTATTGAAAAAAAAAAACCTTTCATTCGAAGCACAGTTTATCATGGCTCACTTTCACAGCAAATAAATAACTAAATAAATAAATAAATAAATAAATAAATAAATAAATAAATAAATAAATAAATAAATAAATAAATAAATGGCTTTCTCTCGTAATATCTCGTAATGTTCCTTTTCACTACCACAGTTCTACAAGTATTCATGTATGAGTCCTATACTTCACAATATCACTGAATTACGAAGTTCATTATATAGTCTATCCACACGGGTTGTTTTAAATGGTACAGTCTGTTATGACGATACGCGAACAGTCTTTCGGCACAAATTAAAGTGTTCTAGGCTCTGATAATACTCAAAATAGACAGTGTGTTGCGACCTACATTCACGATATTTGGAGTTGAAACAGCAAGATCATTACAATTTAAAGTAACCGTGCTAACTTCAAGTTTGTTATAGTTATCCACACGAAAATTAAGATATTTGTCAAGTTCAAATATGGTTGAAATATTATAAGTCTTATGACTCCGATGTTGTACACACGTTAATTTCCTAAGTTTGAATGTCTGACGAATTGCAAATCCCACAGTTTATAAGTTACTCACTGATATTCACAGAAAAAAAGTGCCAACTTGCCGTCGAAATTATATGAGTATTCGATGTCCGGCAGTATGAATACTAAGTTCGACTCATCGAGTGCAGCATGACATGCGAGCCAGCTGTGAAAAATGCCAACTGAATTGCTACGCTCTGGTCCGCTGCTTGTATTCCGTACGACCCAAGGTTGCTTGCCACGTCACTGGGGATGTGTGATTCCTTTCTCGCTTGTATCTCTCGAATGCCGTGATGGATTTTATTGAAATTGACATATGTTTACGTTCAGAACATGAGCTACACGATGATGTATATCTCATTTCCGTATATTTATCGGCTAAAAAGTTAGAAATTTTCTTTCCAGTACATTCGAGAGACGGGCGTACAACATGTGGCCGTGACGTCACCCGCAGCTTCATTGCTCGTGACGTGTCCAGCTCGCCACAAGGAGCTTCGTATCGCGCTCGTACAAGATGTCGGGCATACGAACACATATTATTGCCGTCCCTTTTCCATCTATTCGGGCAATTATACAACAATGTACAGGACTGGAACAGTTCCTGGTAGGTACATTATGGAAAAGATATTGACACTGATTGCCGATGTATTTAATTTAGAGTTATGGAGAATGTTACATAGGTTAATACTGTTAAAATAATTAATCCTAAAGGTTACTTTCATTGATATTTGCCAAAATAATGTCGTGAAATGAAGCTGTGGAGAGATGGAGTAGTCCTAGTGACATACTGATATTGACTCTAATTGCCTATTTATCTTAATTTAGGGAATAAAAGAGTATGTTACATTGCCGAATACTGTTAAAATGATTAATCCTAAAGGCTACTTTCATTGATATGTACCAAAATAACGTCGTGAAATGAAACTACAGAGAGATGGAGTAGTACAATGCGAGGAATAACAGTAATCGCTTTAGTTATCATAACATTTAGATACATAGCAGAACTTACCGCATTACTTTTGTCTTCTGATGTTAATCTTGAGATTACGAGTCATTGTTCAATTAGAGTTTTAAAATTATTCAAGTGCTGCTGTCAGGAAAGGGGCTGGACAAAATATAAACAAGTCTTACTTTTTCTATATTCGTTGTATGGATAAAATAAATATTTTGACTCAAACATGTTTAAATTTTAATTTCAAGATATATAGTTTCAGATTACATTTCATTCATAGCTTGCAATAGAATTTTAAATACAGGGGAGTTGGGCGAGTTGGCCGTGCTGTGGGCTTGCACCCGGAAGATAGTGGGTTTGAACCCCACTGTCGGCAGCCCTGAAGATGGTTTTCCGTTGTTTTCCACTTTCACATCAGGCTATACCTTAATTAAGGCCACGGCGGATTCCTTCCGTCTCCTACCCCTTTCCTATCCCACCGTCGCCATAAGACCTATCTGTGTCGGTGTGACGTAAAACAAATAGAAAAAAGAGGAAGAATTTTAAATAAAAATTCAGTGAGAGAAAAGTATTTTGAGTAAATAAATACATTGTAAACTGTTAATTGCTCAGGCAACAACACTTCATTCGTTGGCCCTACCGTCATAACAATAATGGTTCTTAATTGCAGTGTTTAAATGTTAAAGTTCACATCATCTTGGATAAAAATGTGTTGTGTTGCTGTCATATGGCAAATACCACTCCGCCTAAAGGATAATTCAATGAAAGAAAATTTCGGGGGTAAAAAATACCCGATTAGCGTGATGAGCTGCCACCCCTGGAGTCCCGGGTTCGATTCCTGGCCCTGCCACGAAATTTCAAAAGTGGTACGAGGGCTGCAACGGGGTCCACTCAGCCTTGGGAGGTCAACTGAGTAGAGGGAAGGGGGGGGGGATCGATTTCCACCTCATCCATTCTCGAAGTGGTTTTCCATAGTCTTCTACTTTTCCTCCAGGCAAATGCGGGGATGGTACCTAAATTAAGGCCATGGCCGCTTCCTTCTCTCTTCCTTGTCTATCCCTTCCAATCTTCCCATCCCCAAGACAAGGCGCCCCCTGTTCAGCACAGCGGTTGCGGCCGCCTGGGCGAGGTACTGGTCATCCCTCCCAGTTGTGTCCCTGACCCGAAGTCTCACGCTCCAGGACACTACCCTTCACTGAGTCCGAAGGAAAAGCCAACCCTTGAGGTGTAAACAGATTAAGAAAGAAAGAAGATATATACTCGAAATAGAAACGGGAAACTAAGATCAAAGTTTGAGCCAGTCCGTAGTTTTGTCCTGGTCTACATAGAATTCGTGAAATGATAGTGCCCCCTCGGCTCTTTTTTCCTGTTCGAAATACAAAAAGGCACACAGCAATACATATTCGAATATTCAGTCTAGCTTGAGCAACCGAGGAGTGAAGCCGCGTGGTGCAGTGCGTGCCGTGAACCTGGTCGGTATTGAGCAGTACTGGGCCGCGATTGGGAAACGGCAGTTGAAGCAAAGGAAGGAGGCCAAGAATGGGCTGGTGATAAGAAAAGAAGAAGTAAAAATGGGTGAAGCGGTGCTGGACAGTGATAGCTGTGCTGCTGGTTATTGGGGGAGGGGGGAGTGGAATTAAACCCAGGCCCAAATGCCAGCGGAAAATTCAGCATGGATGACTTGGCAGCACTTAAGGTGGTAGTGAGCGAAGTAATACAAGAAAATTATCAATGGGATAAGGTACAACATATGAAGCACATGATGGAAGAGCTGAGAAAAGAGATAGGGAACATGAAGAAATAGTTAAAAACGAAATACTGAGGAATCGAACAGGAGAGTGGGCAACAATGAGAAGGAAATGGAGTTATTAAGAGGGAAAGTGAAACATGTAGAAGAGGAGGTGATGATGATGAAGAGAGAAGCAGAGGGGTACAGGCTGGAGAGAATGAAGAAAGCCATATTTATATATGGTGTGGAAGAAGGTGAGAGGGAAGGCAAGATTGATCTAATCTCCAAGGTGGTAGAGGTCATACGGGATAGGATGAAGATAAACTTCAGTGAAGTGGACATAGACGATGTGGAGAGAGTGGGAAAACTAATGGACGGAGGTCAATTAGGGTAAAAAATTTCTCTACCCTAATGGCAGAAATTGTGATAAGTAACGGTGACAATTTACAGGGCCAGAAAGTAGGGGTGAAAAGAGACATGGGAATAGAAGGAAGTGAAATTATGAAGATTCTGAACGGACACCTGTGGAGAGCGAGACAACAGGGCCTAAAGACCCGAATGAGAGGTCAGAGGCTAGTGGTGACGAATGGAAGATGGGTTAGGGAGTACTCAGTAGCGAAGCTGAAAGAGATGGACGAACGTGTTAGTTCCGAGGAGGGGGAGATGGCAGAGCAATATGGAAGGAAGGAAGGAAGGAAGAATAAACAACGAGGGATGGAGCGGAGGAAGGAGAGGAGATCAACCCAGGTGAGAATGGACAATGCCGTATGGATACAGAAGATCAGAACAGTGAAGGGGTGAGTGAGGGTGAGCAGCAAGAAACGGCGAGAGCAGGGTGCAGTGCTTTAGTGAGCAAGAAAGGACATGATAAGAGTGATCGACATGAAGGTAAAGATGTTATGAGCAGAGGAAGAAGTAGGAGTCTAAAAGACTTGTGGGGTAAAGTATGTATAGGGATGGATGGTACGGAGGGCTTGGAACAGTATAGGTTGGCAAAAAAGGAGGAATGGAGATAGGGGATGAGGGGGCGAGAACTACAAGGAGTAAGGATAGGGTTGGACATTTAGAAGGGAGGGGGGGAATTCATAACTATATTGGAAAATAGGACGTGTGAACATTGAGGGACTAATAAGCAAACTAGGAAATAAGAAGGTTCGGGAAGTAGTAGAAAGTTTCGATTTTGTGGCACTCTTGGAGACGTGCCTGGAAACATGGAAAGAGATTTCATGGTAGAGGTTTGTGATTAAATAAAAATATAGAAAGGAAAGGACTAAGGGACGTGCCACAGGAGGGATGATAGTATTAATTAGGGAAGAAATTAGTGAACTGGTGGAGGATATCGAGACATATATGAAAGAAACCATATGGTTGAGACTTAATATGGGATGGGTAGAGGGAAGGATAAAGAAAATAAATCTAGCGTTCGTATATTGCCATCCTAGTAGTTCAGCATATGCAAATAAGCATCTTTTTGAAGAGCTATTGGTGGATATTAATATGATAAGAGAGAAGTTTGCAGAAGAAGACGATATGTTGTTATTCGGAGATTGGAACGCGAGAATAAGGAAAGAGAGTCCAGTATATAGTAGGGAAGATGGGAGGTGTCTGTTGAAAAGTAGAAGTAATGAGGATAAAATTATAAACAGTTATGGGGAGAAGCTCCTAGAGATGTGCACTGCGGGAAATTTGTATATTATGAATGGATGGAAGGAGGGTGACAGTACGGGGAAATTGACCTATGTTACAGAGAAGGGAGGTAGTATGATAGATATGGTATTAAGCTCGGAAGGAGTGTTGGAGGATATTGTAAGGATGGAACTAGGAGACTGGATTAAATCACACCATTTCCCAGTGTGGGTTATGTTAAAAAGAGGGAAGAGAAGCATATAAGGAAGGAAGTTAAGATGAAGGATGAACTAGGCAGTGGATATAATAAGTACAAATGGTCAGAGAAAGTGGAACGGGACTGGGATAGGGTAGCAAAAGAGGAATTACAATTTCTGAAAAATGGTTGGGAAGGAGCGTTAGAGGAGAATAATATTGATAAAGCCTTGGAATTGCTGCTACATCCAATAAAGATGATAGCACAGAAGGTAGAATGCAGAAGGAGGAAAAAGAACGAGGGTGAAGAATGGTTTAATAGAGAGTGTGAAGGAATGCGAAAGAAGGTGGTGTGTGCGTTAGGAGTGTATAGAAAGAAGGGTAGGAGTGCAGAAAGGGAGGTTTTCTGTAAGTTAAGGAATGAGTCTAAAAATAAAATTTCTGAGGTAAAAAAAGGCGTGGTTAGAGGAACAAACTGAAGCCATAAATAAAGATTCTAGGACTAACAGCATTGAAAAAGTTTGGGAAAGGATTAATAGAATAATTAAGGGTGGAAGGAGTCTAGAGATAACGAACATTGAGGATGTTCTGTGGTTGAGGTACTTTGGTGAATTACTCGGGGGAAAGGGAGAAGAATGGTGGAGAAAGACGGGGGAAGAAGTAATTTGGAGGAATAGAACAGTGACAAATTACGAACTGGACAAGGAAATTACAAGGGAAAAAACCTTGAGAGTGATAAGAAGAATCAGGGGCAGGTCGGCGGGGGGATGTAATGAATCAATAACAAGTTTTTGAAAGAAATTTGCAAAAAATGTGACAATGATAGAGGGCATAGTTAAACTATTCAATAAAATTTTTGATGAGGGGAAGTACCCGAAGGAATGGGAAATAGGAAGTGCATGTCCAATATATAAGGGAAAGAGTAGTAAGAACAGTTTGAACAATTATAGAGGAATATTTCTGTTAGACTCCTTAAATAAAATTTACTCGGGGGTGTTGGTGAACAGGTTAAGTGAATGGGCCGAAAGAAATGAGGTATTGGCTGATTACCAAGGGGGATTTAGAAAAAAGAAACGAACAGTGGGTAATATAATGATAGTGAAGACAGTGTTGTGGAAGTATAGGAGCCTGTCAAGAAGTAAGGTGTATGTGGCAGCAATTGATTTTAAAAAAGCACTTGATAAGGTGAATAGAGGGGCTCTATTGGAGAAATTGGGTAGGTTAGGGGTTTCGGAAAAGATGATAAGGGCAGTGAAGGTAATATATAGGGTGGTCAGGTTCTGTGTAAAATTGGGAGACGATAGATTTAGCAGATCCCTAGAGTCTAAGGTGGGTTTAAAGCAAGGGTGAAAATTATCGCCAATATTGTTAATTTTATTTATTAATAATATCTTGGATGGGCATGGGGCAAGCAACTAGGCCGTGCCGGTAATTAATGGGTTGCAGGTACCGGGATTGAATTTTGCTGATGATGTGATATTGATGACTCTAACTTCAGGTGGGATGCTATGGCTTTAAATGCAGTGTCGGTTTTCGCGAAGAAATGGGCCTTGAGGATTAATGGGAATAAATCTAAAATGCTAGTAGCGCAGGTACACAAAGGAAGAGGAGAGGACGGGAAATGGGTCCTGCAGGGAGAAAGGTTGGAACAAGTAAGTAAGTTGGAATATTTAGGAGTCATTATTAACAGTAAAGGAGCTTGGAACGATCATATTAGTAGGGTGAGAAGCAGAGGGTTGGCCGCCCGAGCCTCAGTCAAAACCTTGCTAGCTAAATATCCGGGTATCAGTTATAAAACCTTGAGGTTAGTTTTATGATCGGCGATTTTCGGTAGGGTATTGTATGGCGCGGATGTATGGGGATTGGAGGAGAAAAGAGTTGAATTAAGACGAATTATTAGTAATTCCAGTAAGATGGTGATGGGGCTCCCGCTGTGCACAGCTAATGCAGGGGCGGAATTAATGGGTGGGGAGGATTTGGAATTTGAGTGTGTGAAAAGAATAGTTAGATATTGGATGAATTTAAAAAGTTAGGAAGGGGGGAGGGTATTACAGGCCGCGTACGAACAACAACGGAAAAGCATGTATAAGGGATGCTGGCTAGATAAAATTAAGGGTTACTTGGAGATGATAGGCTTGGGGTACATGTGGGAAGAGGTGTAGACGAAGACAGAAGATAGAGGGATGAAGGTGCTGTCAAGGAAGATTAAAGATATGTATAGGCAGAAATTATTGCCAGAAAGTAGATTAAGTTAGTGTTTTTAATAAAGTAGAGGGAGTAACGGGTATGAATATTAGATACGTTGATCGTAGGTTAAACAGGGGAGAGTTGGTATGATGGCTGATGGGGATACATAAAAGTAATGGTTGGTTAAAAGGTAGAGATAAATCAGTATGTACACTTTGTGGGGCAGAGAACGATGATTTTCACGTATTAGGTAATTGTGAAGAAACAAGTAAGATTAGAAATAGTTTATTGAGTGCCAAACATCGGAAAATATTAGGCATAGGGGATGAGCGGAGTATTCTAAGGTGGATTATTAAGGAATGGGAAGACGGAGGAGAAGTGAACAGGTATTTATGTGCGGTTAAAAATTCCTCTGTGAGAAAAATGGAAGAAGGAGAGTCATACGGCGACGGTGGTGAATATAGCATGGAGGGAATAAGGGGTATGTGTTTGGAATGGGGATGTGTGTTTATATATGTTTATGGGGGTCTTGTTTAACAGTATTCAGTGGATTGAGTTTGTTTGGTAATTTTAACAGTAAGTGAAGTGCTGGTGATGTGTACACAGTGAAGAAGGTAGTGTTCGAGCCTGGAGGTTAAGTAAGACCAAGTGCTAACAAAGGGCATTCAGTTTGCGAATTGGTTGAGTAAGTAAATGATATGGTATGTTCGAAATGAAGAGGCCGTACCGATTGCGAGATTGCAGGATAGTATGCAATTGTTGTCATTTGGTGCATTTGAATCCAGAGTAAGTGGGTTCAAGGAACAAAGAATGCGAAGTAAGCAACTGTGTAAATAAGGACTTGAGCTGAATCTGTTGTAACGATAAGCCAGCGGATTTTGTAGAACTATCTGTTGTGACGGTCATGTGGTGAATACAAGGTCAGGGTAGGGCTAGATTAGTCTTTTTGTATGTAGATTCTTGTTTATTATTATTATTATTATTATTATTATTATTATTATTATTATTATTATTATTATTATTATTATTAGGATTTTTATTTTTATTAATATTAGTATCATTATTATTATATTATTGCATTGTGAACATGTATTTGGGCTGAACGCCTGTTATGTTCATTAATAAATACTAAATACTAGTATTCGAATATTTCCAAACACAGTTAAAGAAAAGCAAATCACTACATCATTAAAAAACGAATTAGCGCATAAATTAAAATTCTTGTTTAGGACGATGTTACAGCGAAAAATCACTTTTAACCACTCATTACATTTCATGGGCGCCCGAAAGGGGGTGGGGGAGGGGGATTACCTCCCCCCTGGAATTCTATAAAGGTTGATGTTCATTTGACTTACCCTTACAGAGAGCAGCCGTCCTTTGGCTGCAGGTCCTCGAACAGCAGCGGAAGAAGCCGAATGTCGTCCTGTGACTTCGAGTTGCCGAACAGCAGCGGAGGAAGCCGAGATCCAGACAATGATGAAAGAGACAGCGCGCTTAGTTAGAATCGTACGCCTATCAGTTTGTGAACTATGATTAATGATATTCTATTAATCGCATTCACGTTCAGTTAATATAATCGTATTCCAATTGGTCACTGAACAGTGTTATACACATTTATATAAATTATACGAAAACTGTACACACTTTCATGTTCGATACGTCTGACAGTTTAAGAGCTTCAATTAATATTAATTAATCATAGACAGACGTCGTCCTGCGGCTTCAGTCATTCAGCAGCGGAGAAAGCAGAGTTCCAAAGAATAATGGACGAGGAGGCATTTAGAATAAATTCCTGGCCGGGCTGAGTGACTCAGACGGTTGAGGCGCAGGCCTTCTGACTCCCATTTGGCAGGTTCGATCATGGCTCAGTCCGGTGGTATTTGAAGGTGCTCAAATTCGTCAGCCTCGTGTCGGTAGCTTTACTGGCACGTAAAAGAACTCCTGCGGGACTAAATTCCGGCACCTCGGCGTAAAAACCGTAAAAGAGTAGTTAGTGGGACGTAAAGCAAATAACATTATTATTATTATTAGAATAAATTACCACTTTAATATAAATCTTAACATAAACACACAAGCATATAGATAAACATACACATAAAAATTATTAAAACTTAAATAGTGCACGCTTTCACGTCGGATATTCACAATCCACAGAGCAGCTAGCCGCTGGTTCTCTCTCTTGCAGCAAAGACAGGGTGATGACGTGAGTTTCCGCTACATCTGGCTTGACAAGAGGTATGCGATGGGACGTTTTTCTCTTCTTCGTAGAAAATAGCCTTCTCTGTGGAACAATTTTTCTCTTTTGGGTCATGGGCACGGACATGGATACTTGCTCATTTTGATTGCGAACTGCTGCCAAAGTCGCCTTTCAGGATGCGGTGTGTTTCTCAAGAACTTCAAGTTCCTTTGTTGTGGAAATACCCTTAATTCCAACAATTCAGTAGCGATTACGTCCTTTTGTTCTGATAAGGGAACAGAACTCTTACCACTTTCTACCGACTTGGGCTAGTATTTATTCCTTTTCATTCACAGCACAAGCGTCCTCACAGTCTATAATGATTCCATCAACGTCCGCAGGATTTTCTGCACGGTGTTCATTGCCGGTCTGAATTTGGCATACAATATGCATATGCTTACACATATTCCATTTAATGCTGGAATCAATGCATGAACAGGAATATCTGTGTATGCACGCGTTTCCTTCACTGCAGATCAATTTGCATTTACATTGAGCCTCATTATTTTGTACAAAGTACATCTCGGCCACTGTAGAGGAGTACGGTATTTTCCAACCACAGTCTTCTTTAATAATCAGGCCTTTGTCTATTTGTAAGCTTGATTTATGCCTACGACGAATGTCCTTTAATTTTCTTGCAGTGGCGGTTTCTGGTATAGCGCAATGGAGCAATGAACCTCCAGTTTATATCAAATTGTACTCAACTACGTAATTTTCACAACTCCCTTGTCATTCTCGAAGCTCTTGCTAAATCCCTCTATCCGTAATATACTCGTACTGGCTTTCAATTCATGTGAGCTGCGCAAGGTCTGTGGCTGGATACTTGTCTGGAATGAACCCCCTTACAAAGGCGATCTCTCCGTCCGTACAAAGGCGAAGGGAGTAGCGAGGTACGAGGGGACGAAAGCCAGCACTAAGGCAAGACCAGGATATCGCAGAAACGGATCTCTGTTCTTTACGCATGCGCAATAGGCCACTGTCTCAAGACTAGCTAGTCGTGTTGTTGAGGTTGGGGTATGTGCCTGCCATCTGTTGGCCTTACGGGAATTTGACTAGGCAACAGAGAATAGTGCACGTAACTAGCGCTAGTGTTGAAAAGCATCGTTACTACCAAAAGTCACATTAAACTGTCAAATTCCAATTAATAACTTGTCCCAAATATATCATTACTTACTAAACACCTATTAATTTGCCTTCTTTGGAATAATTACCTTTTGGAGAGAAACTTAACTCAAAAATCATTGAGGCAAATAGCGGCAAGGCAATACCAATGAAAACTTAAATATAGTTGTTACTATTCCCATGACATCGGAAGCAGAAAGGTGTTTCTCTACCCTGAAGAGAATAAAGACTTTCTAGTGCAGCACAATGACCGAGGATAGACTTATTGCTCTTGCTATGTTGTCAATTGAAAGGAACTTTGTTCGAGACTCTGCGGACTTCAATGAAGCAGTTATTTCTTATTTTGCGTGTGGTAAAACTCGGCATGTAGGCCTACCGTATTTTCTGCTCCTCTCGTATTTGATCACATTTCTAGAACGTATGTCATCTTAGTTTAGGAGGTTACGGCCCACGACGGAAGAGAAGCTGGCGGAGATGGGGAGAGGAGAGGTTGGGGGGAGGCAATTTTTTCTTCTTTCGAACCCCCAGTGATGAAAGTCACGCGCCGCCACTGTTTTCTTGTCAGTTTCCCTTTTGTAAGCACAATAAGCCTGTCAAACAGCTTGTCAGGGTCAGATAACAAACAAGGAATACTAGTAGGAAAAGTAATTTACATCCGTGTGAGAGTATGGAGAAATTTACGGAGAGGATGTAAATAGATAGGACATTGGAAAAAAACATGAGTAGAGTCACCATCAGAATCACCACACACACAATAAGGCAAAGTAGCGAGCCGAAAACGATATTTATATTGAGGTGTATGAGCATAATTGAACCGGAGGCCTATAATATTACTGATACGTCATCGTGATATGTTCCCTTATAAAACCAAGGTTGTGAGGGGATGAATAGTTGAAGCTGATAATAGTAGTGGCCTTTGGAACGTGCTGATTGCCTCCATTTATCTTTCCAAGCCCGGTAAGCAGTATCCTGTAAACACGGGAAGTAATGAAGGGATTGTATAGCTACTGGGAGGGGAGCGGTGCAAAGTCAACTGGCTTCTTTAGCAGCAGAATCGGCGTGTTCATTATCTGCAATGTGAGAATTCCCTGGGATCCAAACAAGCGTTAAATATACTCCATCACGCTCAAGTTGGAGAAATAAAGATTTAACATGGTATACATACCAATTGAGAGAGGGGGAAAATATGTTAGAGCATGTAAAACACTTGAGCATCAGTACAAATTGTGACTTTGGGAAAGAAATGTTGTTGGGTATAAAGTAAGGCTTGTTGGATAACAAATAATTCGGCAGAGAAAATGGAAAATGTTGCTGGGAATTTGTAAGGGGATGAGAAATGTAAGAAGCAGCACCAACGCCGTGGTAATTTTTAGAACCGTCAGTATAGATATTCACACCACCTACGAAAGTGCTGAGGCGCGGTTTTTCAAAGAGGGACAAGGGAGACTGTCATTAGTCTTGGATACGGAGAATGATATCCTATTAGAATAAATGACGGTAGGCATATAGTGAAAGAGATCAAAAGGGAAATAATACATAGGGAGCGTAGATAGTTCAAGAAGCGAAGGTCGAAATTGATTCAGGGAAATATAAGCTGTGTAAATAGCGGGAAATCGTCCATTACGGCGAGGGCGTGCTTGATAATATTCATTTAAGCTGTCGCTTCGGAAATGAGGGAGAGGAGGAACAAGCAAGGTGTTTTAGCAAGTATATCTGAGCAAGCTTATGCCGTCTAAGTACTAGGGGAAATCCACCTGCCTCTACTAATAATGCATTGGTAGGGGTAGTCCTGAGAGCTCCAATGCAAAGTCGTAAAGCACGAAACTGGATGGTATCAAGTATCGTAAGGGATGTAGGCGAGGCTGTATCTATGATACGAGAACAATAGTCAAAATATGAGCGGATAGTCGCTTTATATAATGAGAGGGCAGTACTGGGATCAGCACCCCATTAGCGCCGTATAACAGTTTGTAAAACTTGTAGGTATCTATTTGCTTTTTGACTTAATGATGGAAGATGCCGTTGCCAATTAAGCTTTTGGTCCAAAATTATCCCAAGGTATTTTTCATGCCTTTGGAAAATAAGAGGGGAGCGATCATATGAGCGCTTGTGTGTAAAGTGCATTGCAGCGCATTTATCAAGAGATAACTGAAGTCCATTATCAAGAAACCACATATATACCTCACTCATGACGTTACTCATAAGTGCACGAGCTTCATAGATACAGGCATGGGAAGTGTATAAAACTTTGTCATCCACATAAATGAGAACACGAACATGCTGCAAAATTAGGTGTTCAAGATCACTAATATATAATGCAAAAAGAAGGCCGCTTAATATATCTCCGTGACGCAAGCCACTACAGGAAGTTCGACTAGTTAAGTGATGGTATGGCGATTCAATTGTTAAAAAGCGAAAGGTACATAAGTTTTGTAAGATAGTTAGGGAGGCGGCAGGTAGCCGTTTCGCAGCGAGTTTAGCCCAAAGAACATGTAATGGGACTGAGTCATAAGCTTTATGTATATAAAAAATGGCAAGGGAACTTTTTTTACAGTGCTGGGCAAGAAGAAGGTCTATGGTCAAAATATTAATAGGGTCATGAGTACTACGGCCATTGAGAAAAGCATATTGATGTTTAGGGAGTAAATTATAGTATTGTATTGTACCAGGAGTGCTGGTTCGAGACAGAGTTCCCGATGAATAAAGTCATACTACGCGCGAAGCAATCACATACGGCCGGCTGCAAGCAAGTCAGCTGCGAGCGACGTGGAACATGTGACGTCACGGTCTGCAGAGCACGGTCAAGGCCAAATTACGTCAGCCGAGAGAACATTTCAAACATTCTATTATTAATAACTTTTGTTACGGGGTTACCCGTGGAGCAGAAAGAGGTGAAAGAAGGTACTGGGGTGAATGGGCCTATCTACAATATCAAAATTAATTTAAAACTTGAACTGAAGGTTATATTTCTTCAAAAAAATAACAACTCAACAAATAACAATATGTCAGGTACAAAGCAATCTTGAAACAAGACTAGGAAAGTCCAAGATTAGTGATTTTTACAGATTCTGGTCTTCAAGCCCTTAGTTTTACAATTTCACAAATGGAAGTGGTATTATTTAGTTAAGGGCAGAAATCCCCTAATTCAAGAGCACTTGCTCCCTAAATTACAACATATATATAGCCTCCCAAAGGCACACTTTACAGTTACAAAACTGTTTCAACACCGTTCGCGTGTGATAGTAAAAGTTCCACTACAAATTAGGACGTGTTAATATATGCGCATTTCAAGTGATTAACTATATAATTATGTGAGCAACATAACTCCATTTAGAACTTGTATATTTCCTCCCAGGAGTACGATTTTACTTTACCAAGTAATTAAAACATAACTCAGTGTTTGAATTCAAAAGTGTGATAGATTTTTTCTGACAGCAAAACATCAAAGTGTACGTCTACTCTACTAAATTATTAAACATAACCCAGTGTTTGAATTCAGAAGGTGATAGAATTTTCTGACAGTAAAAGCTATACGTCTACTTTACCAAGTGACTGACATTTAACCGAGTTAAACATTACCAACGAACTTAATTTTTTTCCCCAAGTTTATAACATTCTCTGTAGGACTTGGTCACTACTTTGTGATTCAATAAACTGGTGCTTTACGTGTAAAAGACACTTCTTGCTTCTTAGGATAGGACTTGTATACGTGAATGCATTGAACTCAGGACAATTCTCGAACAGACTGTGTTTTCATTTGAACGTTATTATTTGAGAACGGGACTAAATTCACAAGATTAAATTCTTTATTTACGATTTGTTACAAGTGATTAATTCAAAATAGAACTGTGTAAACTTGAAAGAAATCACAAGTGAAGTACCTACTTTTATTTTTCTACGTTATTCTTCAGCCGATGTTATTGATGTTTGACGTATTTTTTATTTCTTCCTGAGTGGCTGATACATCACAAGTTCAATTCCATTTTACCTTACGAGTTCAGTTCAATCTCATATTCAAATCGGTCTAGTATTATCCACTGTGTAAACTTCAGTGACATTCTATCTCGATGTTTAAGTGCGATTAGATTCCAGGGACATTCTATCGTTACTTGTGATCTCTTTGAAATTATTACTACTGATAACTTTGCCTGGGCAGAAGTCGAATGCCTAAGCGAGTACATTATGTGCACAAGTGCATTGTCGTGTTCCATTTCTACAAGAGTTCCTAGTTCTTCTAGATCTTCCAGAAATTCGAGATCTTCCAGACCTCCATCGGAAGATGACGCAGATGTGAATGAGTATTGCAAAACCGCAGTGTACCAGTACCAGCCCAATCCAAGGAGGGCACTCACTATAAATTCTGTACTGAGGTGAGGTTGAATGTTTACACTTATTCTGTGAATAAACTCTTCAACAATTTTAAGAAAAGTTCCATTATACCGTACTTATTTCTTGCTAACCCCTCCTCTATTACACTACAGGTAGAGACCGGACACACCCTGTGACAGTCTCATGCATTGCTAACCGACTTAAACAACATTTACTGTTACAGAGAGAGGGAAATACGTATAAAAGGCGCCCAGACGTTCAGGACTCGATCTGAATAAGTATAACAAGTGCACAAGTATAACTTACACCACAGACATGATAGATTTTGAACTGAAGTAAAGAAGTATCAATGAACCATTTCAGATCGCATTAGTTTTACTAAAGTGCAGTGATCAAAATACGAAGGTTATGCCGAAAGTTTTTAGAAGCGCGTAAACCGTAATTCTGAGGACAATGGGATTATTTTCATTTGAAAGAGCGATGTTTTTCGACCTTGGAACATGCGCGCGCAACCCCTCCTAGCGGTAGTTCCTCCACAGCGAGGGAAGAAAGCACAGGCAGTGCTGAGTGATACACGGTGCAAGATGGCTGTCGCGCTGCGATTTTCGAGCAATGGTTTTTTATGATTACAAAAAGAAATTAAGTGCCGAAGAATGCCATTCTTCTTTGCTGCGCGTTTTTGGTGACGCTGCCCCTTCTAGAGCCACAGTTGGAAATTGGGTTTCGCGAGTTTTCAAGGGGTCGGCAGTCAATTGAAGATGAACCTCGTCCCGGTCGCTCAACAACAGCTGTGACTCAAGAAAACATTGATGCTGTGAGTGAAATGATCAAAGCAGATCCACATATTACATTTTGTGACATTGAAGGGACCTTAAATATTGGGTTAAGAGCAGCGCAGACCATCGTTCACGATTATTTAGACCTTACCAAGAGATGTGCCCGTTGGGTGGCACATTCCCAGACAGAAAGACAAAAGGAGGAGAGAATGGAATGGTGTCATTTCATGTTAGAAAAATTCAATGGAGTGCAGTCCGAAGACACCTACAATATTGTCACAGGTGACGAAACGTGGGTCTACCATTATGACCCTGAAACGAAGAGACAGTCTTCTGTGTGGTGCCTTCCAGGGGAGGAACCACCCACAAACGTTCGACGGAAAGAAGATGGTGGCAACATTTTTTACAAAAAATGGGGCATCTCACTTCTGTGACCATGGACACACGCCGTACAGTCAATGCTGAATGGTATGTGAATGACTGTCTTCCCAAATTCGTCGTCACCTGGAGGTCACAGCACCCAAAGTCCAAGAGTGGGCACCTTCTGCTGCATCACGGCAATGCATTTGCATACAGGGCTGCCAGACTTTTTGGAAAGGGAAAAGTGCGAGTGCTAGTTCATCCCCCATTCACCTGAACTGGCCCCAATGTGACTTCTTTCTGTTCCCTAAGACCAAGGAAAAAATACGTGGGCAGCGGTTTTCGTCAGATGAAGAGGCCATTGCAGCGTACGAGACTGCACTAAGTGACATCCCGAAAGAAGTTTGGACTGAAACGTTTTCTAAGTGGTTTCAGAGACTGGAAAAATGTATACGTGCTAATGGAGAGTATTCTGAAAAGTTGTAATTGTTGTTTCGCAAATACATTTTTCCTCATACTCTGCTAAAAACTTTCGGCATAGCCCTCGTAGTAACACTGATCGTTTATCATTTAACGGAAGTAATTCTAAAGTCGACAGTTACAGATATATTTTTGAACTTAGTTGAATTCATTTCAAAGTGATACTTGGTATAATTAAAAAAAACAGTGAACTACAAGTGATACAATTAGACTGTATTGAACCGAGCTCGATAGCTGCAGTCGCTTAAGTGCGGTCAGTATCCAATATTCGGGAGATAGTAGGTTCGAACCTCACTGTTGGCAGCCTTGAAAATGGTTTTCCGTGGTTTCCCATTTTCACACCAGGAAAATGCTGGGGCTGTACCTTAATTAAGGCCACGGCCTCTTCCTTCCCACTCCTAGCCCTTCCCTGTCCCATCGTCGCCATAAGACCTATCTGCGTCTGTGCGACGTAAAACAACTAGCAAAAAAAAGACTGTATTTATATTTGATATCTTATGTTTGCCAGTGCCTAAGTGAAATTTTTACAAACTGTCTACCATTGAACATTAATAGTAGTAGGGCGAAGAGAGTTCAACAACCATAGCGGCAGAACTTATTCTGCTGCGTCAGCACCCGAAGTCATTGACCCCTAGCAGTGTAGCTATCTCGGTTCCAATGCACGGTCATTGACCCCTAGTATAGTAGGCGAGCAATGACGATTTATGGATATTGCGTAAGAGAGTGAGCCTAACCTCACAGTCGCTATCTTGAGGGGTCTAACTATACTTTCCCGAAGCGTAAGTGGGCAAGCCTAACCACATGGAGGGCCTAACCTTAGTGTTACGGCTAGTTGCCCTTCTCGACGTGGAAAGCCGTTATCTTGGAGTGCTTAACCTTACAGGACTTAGTTTTACGGCGAGATGCCCGGCCATGGGCGATTGTACAAGATTTTGGCTATACCTGGGCTCTTGTGGAGAAAGATGACGGCTATGGGCGATTGTGCAAAATGACGGGTATACATAGGCTTGATTATACATGGGCTCTTATCAGAACGCCTAGTGCCATAAGAAATACATTGATTATATTTAAGCTCCTAGCAGTCGAACAAATTATCGGATAAACATACAGCTTGAAATTTTCGTTCGGAAATATACTATTTGAGTCTGTTGGCATGGGTCATAAGCATGAAGCTCACACGGGAAGTGAAATTAAACAGAACGCCTAGTTCTATAAGAAATACATTGCTTACATTTAAGCCGCTAGCAGTCGGAACAAATTATTGCATAAACATGTAACATGAAATGTCGGTTCGGAGACATGTTATTTCAATCTGTTGGCAGAGGTTATAAGCTTGTATCTCATGCAGGAGTGAAATTAAACAGAACGCCTATAGAGAAAGCTAGCCCAGGGGCCACTGCACATGATGGCGGCTATAGATAGGCTCTTATGGCCTTTTGCTTCTCAGACGGGACAGAGCCGCCCTCCTCCTCCTCCTCCTCATCTGTATAGCAAAAGGGTAAAAGGGCATGGGACACAGCTGTCCTCCTCCTCTCCTTATTCGTATAGCAAAAGGGCATGTGACACAGCCGCCCTCCTCCTCATCATCCGTATAGCAAAAGGGCAAAAGGTCTCTTCCTCTTGGCTATAAATAGGCTCTCATAGCCTCCTCGTCCTCCTCCTCCGATAGGACGTCAGAGGGCGAGAGGAAACATATTGACTATTGAACAGAAAAAAATTAAACACAATAGTTACTGTGCTATATGTTTTTATTCGATAAGACAAGTTGAATCCTGTTACAATTAGCACACACTAGAATTGATTGCAGAACAAGAGAAGACATGTTGACTATTTAGTGTTTAGAACAGAAAAAACTTATAACGCAAACACAATAGTTACTGTGCTGTATGTCTCTATTCGACAATTAGCACACACTATAATTGATTGTAGAACAAGATAATGCTGTATGTCTTCATCCAGCAAGAGAAAACATGCTGACTACCCCATATATGCCCAACTTTTTTTTTCGTTTTGAACATCTTCCATCTTCACATAAAATGGTAAAATGGATGCACTGATGTTGTAAAAAATGAAAAATAAATTGTTTCCTATTCCAGTCGTGAGGAAAGTCGTGGGCATGGGAGGGTACATGTAAAGCAAATTACTTTCCCTTTTGACTAGAAGTTTACTACGTTCACACATTCAATTACATCACAAGAAATACAAATACAAAATATAAAACTCGTCAAATAAACAAAGAATAGTGTTCCAAGTTAGAGAGATTGTTAAATTATTTCCATTTGTTACCATTATACACGTAAAAACATAAGAACGTTTGATGGAAATCACTTGCTTTATGTCACTTAACAATGGAACTTCTCAAAGCCACGGGCTTTACGTCGCGCCGACACAGATAGGTCTTATGGCGACGATGGGATAGGAAAGGCCTAGGAGTTGGAAGGAAGCGGCCGTGGCCTTAATTAAGGTACAGCCCCAGCATTTGCCTGGTGTGAAAATGGGAAACCACGGAAAGCCATTTTCAGGGCTGCCGATAGTGGGATTCGAACCTACTATCTCCCGGATGCAAGCTCACAGCCACGCGCCTCTACGCGCACGGCCAACTCGCCCGGTACTTCTCAAAGCAATTAGCATGGCAGCCCACATCACATTTTCTACATTTCTTGGTAGTGTTCTTATGGCATTCTGCGCATCGAATCTGGGTTGGGTTTGATATTATTATATGCCCAACCCCATCCAACCGCACTTCATCTTGCACGCGCCGTTTCACAGATTTCAGAGGTCTACCAATTGCAGGACGATTGGTGTATTTTCCTAGGTAACATTGGACAATATAACGTATGAAGCCCAAAAAATAACAAGTGCCTTTATCCATTCCTGCAGGAGTCATCCTATACAGCTGGTATGCATTATTGATACTGCAGCTCAACGGGAACAGTATAAGCTGCCAGTACCATTTTTTCATCCTTATACCAGGCCGATAAGCTGGCACATTTTGGTCCAGCCGGTCCACTCCTCCCATATATAGATTATACTGAGCAGCAAGCGCTACCTGTTTTACGGATATCCTCTTTCTTTCCTTGGAACTCCAACGACTGCACATGCCCATTGGCGAAACACCTGTTCTGTTGGATGCCAGAGTTACAATATTATTGTCGTTAAACCTTACGAGAGTTATTCCTGAGTTTACATCTGTGACTTGGTCATAAGCACCTCGTGGAAGCTTTTTCATTACAGCAGGGTCCTGGAGAGGGGCATTTTCAATACGATTATTGCGAATCGTGCCAGTGCAGTCATGACCACTTCTTTCTAGTTTAGATAAGAGAGGCAGGGATGTAAAGTAGTTATCAGTAAATATACTATATGCCGAACCTTGAGGCAGTTTATTCACCATGTCTACAACTACTGATCCTCCAACACCAAGGTCAGGGTTTGTGTTACCTGTAGAGGCACCTTGATAAGGCTCAGCTTGAACAAGATACCCTAATCGCGAACACATAGACCACACTTTGAAGCCGAACCTTACCGGTTTATTTTGGATGTGCTGTTTGGTCCCATGTCTTCCAAAGTATGGGACCATGGTTTCATCATTGCTCAAGTACGCGTCTTTAGGAAAGAATTTTAACCATTTTCCATTTACATGATCCCAAAGTGGGCGCACTTTTGCGAATTTATCATTTGGATTTAGAGTGTTAATATCAGAAATGTGTAAGTAGCGAAGTAATTCTTCAAATCTATTCCTTGAAATAGCACCTGCGACCCCGGGATGGTAAGTATCAGCACCTGAATCCCAGTAAAGACGATGCCTAGCAACAGTACAATATCCACTCAAAAGTAATATGGCAATAAGTAACCTGATTTCATTAACGTCAACATCAAAATTATGGTTACCTTTGAACATGGCATATCGTTTTGTCTCATTAACAATGGTGTTTATTATTTGGTCATCCCAAAATAGTTCGAAAAGTTCTACAGGAGATTTGTTTGTGTTTAAAAATTCTGGTCTTGTCCATTCGTGTTCAGGTTTGGAGGGTATATCAACATGTTCCCACTTACGTGTTGGTGGCAATGTTTTCTTCTTTCGGGGAGGTGATAACATGTAGTTATCACTAGAAGTAGCTGAGGATGCAGTCTGTTCATTGTGACTACCTGATGATGCTACTTGGTCAGCACAGCTAGTATCATCCCGTATCTCAGGTACGCCCAATACCATTTCTTCAAATCGATTTTCAGAAATGACAGTAGCCCGCAGCTCTCCCTCAGCCCGAAGTTGGTTCCCAGATAGATGATTGATGTTTCCGTCTTCGTCACCACTTTCCTCATCACTATGAAGATGATTTTCCGGAGGACAAGTGTATATTGTAGCACTTGCAAATTGTTGGTCGTCACTCTCAAGAATCGCCAAGATTTCATCGATGGTCAACCTAAAATATTATAAGAAACACGTGAAAATATTTTAACGATATATCTACAGTAGGTAACAATACTGATATAATGCAGATGATAGTCTATAATCATTTGTTCCGTTATTTTTACAACATTTTTGCTGGATTACTCGATGCATATTGTGTTTTATAATCAGTTACGGCGTAGGATAGGGAATCTGTAACTCGTGTATATCTACATATCATAACACAAATTATTTTAGTCAGTAGAACATATGCTGCCGTAATGATTGTACTATAAAATAAGGTGTACCCGCCCATGCCCATTGCCCCATTTTTGGGGCATTGAAAGAAATGACTGGAAACAGTACTCAAATTACAAATAACCAGCTATATTCTATTACAGCAACATTATGCAAGTTATATACCATAAGGAATCACACAAACATACTAATAATTATCAATAATAATTAAAATACTTACTTGTTCTGAGAGGTCATGTTGCATGTTCACAATGAGCTGTAGTCAACAATGAATAACTGTTATGTTGAAGCAGCTGTGTGTTGGCAGGGACCCAGGTCTTATCCACCAATGCCAACCCTCTTGAAATATAACATCAAACTTACCTCAGGAAGAAATTCCTTGAAATATAAAAATAAAATTCCAGCTGCCCCAAAAATGGGGCGGTGGGCATATATGGGTTAACAAAACAAAAAAAAAAAACTTTTAACGCAAACACAGTGTGCTGCATGTGTCTATTCGTCAAAACAGGTTCACTCCTGTTACAGTTAGCACACACTAGAATTGATGGTAGAACAAGCTAATGTTGTATGTCTTTATCTGACATAACAAAACATGTTGACAAGTAGTGGCGAGAACAGAAAAATAAATTTTTAACGCTACTGTGCTGTAGGTATGTGTCTATTCGACAAGACAAGTTATAATTAGCACACACTAGAATTGACTGTAGAACAGGACGAAACATGTTTTCAATTAATGTTTAGAACAGAAAACTTATAACGCAAAACATTATAAGATTAATCTCTCTGTTGATACAAACGCACTTCTATGCAACTATATATTCTGTCGATATTCGTATTAGTATTTAAAAACATTACAACAGCCTATACTTACCACCTTCTTGTAATCCCGGGAATCGAAAACGTGATTACTTAATTGTGCAACGATAACACTGTAACAATTGACAGAATGGCAACTCCAAGTCAGCGGAACGATAGAGATAGAGGATAGATGTACTCCCTCATAAAACAATAATCTCTACTATTAACTATTAATGTGATTAGCGCGCACAAGCTATATGTACCAGGAATCGAACCCCCAGCTACACAGTAGGACGGTATTGACACTTATAACGAATGTTTAGAACATACAGTGTTAAAAATCAATTTACGAAATACAGAATTAATCGTTACATTTCTTTTTAAACAATAATCACCACTACCACGATTAACATTACACTTTGAACCGACTATCTTACGATCCGGAGGCTAACACATCGCCAACCTTACAGTCTAAAGTTGATTACATCTAAAATACAAATTCTATTATTTGCCTGGTGCGAAAATGAGAAACTACGAAAACGGATCTTCAGAGTGAGGTTCGAACCTGCCCACTGCAAGCTGATAGTTGCATGCAGTAGCATGTGAATAAATGGTAAAACAATAATCACTGCCTACTATAAAACTGCACACGCATACACAAGATGCATCCGGTTTTCGAAGGCGTTAACGTGTAAATTATTAGCACTGCACAGTAAAAATGCACACACTTACCTGAGATTAACAATACTTACATACTGAAAGGGAAAAGAACAGATCTGCATTTAACCAAATACAGTAGAGACAATACACGACACTGAGCGAGATATCGAGGGACAGCTATTGGAGCTCACTCTAGCGGATAGACCTGAACGGTACTGATTCTGTCATAAGAGCACGTGTATTTTTGTGTGAAGTTTTTGGTGTTATTTATGCGTTTTCAGTGAGTTGACATAATTAAATAGTAGCGTGTGTCATTCCTTGATATCTCCTCTCAACATGAGGGGAAAGGTATGTGCTGTGTTTGGCTGCAGTAACTATGAAGTAGAGAAAAATGCGCGCTCGTTCTTCAGGTTCCCTCGTGACAAGAACATGTAAGTAATATTGTGTTTGCATATATATTCTTCCAGTGACAGAGATTTGTATAGTACTTCATAATCTTCTGACGTGCTCGACCCATGTTTTAACGGGCTTAAAATATAATACGCATATTTTATTGTATAGTGCAGCAGTTAACTTTCAATACCGATGTGGTGTTGTAGGTGTGATCTGTGGGTTTTGAAATGTCACAGAAGCGATTTGGATAAAGTGTACAAGAAAGAAGGGACGTTACGCTTGTATAAGAATTATAAGATCTGTTCAGATCATTTCCAGGCCAGCGACTTTAAAAATCCTCGACTATACAGCCAAGGGTATGTTACATTTTTACTCTAATTGTACGTAAATATTCCTCAAAGCATCACTATCGACAACATTTTCAAACTTTTCTTTCTTTTATCCCTCTTCTCAGATTAAAGCCGGGATTTTATAGATTTTCTTTCTGTTAGTAGGCTTCATGTTAAGAGGAAAATTGTCCAGCTATTAAATGTTAATTCATTGCATCATATGTGTAAGGAATGTGCCGATATTTTTAACTGACAAATGTCTTAATGTGATGATACATTGTTTTTAAATGAGGAAGAAAGACAAATCCAACCGTAAGATTTCAGGCAGGTATGCTAAAGCTAAAAAAGTAATGCATAAATGAAAGATCAAGCCATTTCACAGCAGTCCATTTCACACCTTGTTTATATGTCTAATTTCAGTCTTTAAATAATAACCTTTTAAATAATTCTTCATTCATTTATCCAGAATTGCTTTAGCAACTTCGAAGTTAATATCTCAATACCACTTTCTTTCTAGACGTAATTTATTTATCCATTTCCGTATATACATTTCCATTGATATTTGAATTTAGCGCGATTTGTTCAGGTCAAGTCACTAGGAGCGCCACCATCGAATTGTCTCCCATTTTAGCAAGGCGAAATCCGTAAGTGTCGTGTATTGTCTCTACTGTATTTGATTTAACACACAATACATTAAAAGTAAATATTTGCATACAGGGAGCTGGAGGGCCCGCGACCGGAAATAAGTGTTAAAGTACTAATGACACAGCAGTGTGCGTCGACTGCATGTCGTGGCTTACAGAGGAATATTGTACCGAGTTAAGATTACGTGGATTTTAAAATGCCCTCCATCACATGCATATGGTGACAACAGTGAGGTTTAGCCCTGTTAAGATGACAGCAGTGAGGTTAGCGACGTTCTGTTGTTTAAAATTCCACGCCCACATGGTTAAAGATGACAGCTGTAATCTTGACAGGTGTCAAAAAGCACGTGGATTTTAAACTCCGCGTCACTACGTGCATAAGGTGGCAGCAATGAGGTTTAGCGCCGTAAAGATGGCAGCAGTGAAGTTAGCGATGCTCTATTGTCCTTAAAAGTCAGGTGAGGGTCCGTCAAGATGACAGCTGTCAGAAAAGCACGTGGCTTTGTTTACAAACAAGAGCACGTAGTCGTGACGTCTTGGTCACGTGGTATGCTGCGACAGCACCCGAAGTTCAAAATCTACGCTGATGTGGTTAGAACTTGTCGAAAGCACGTGGATTTTAAATTCCGCCCTCTACGTAGTTAAGTTAGTGCACATAAATAGGACATGCTAAGATAGCATTTGCCATCTTAACAACGTAAGCGCACGAAATTTAAAATCTACATGCTTTTTAACAAGTTCTAACGACGTAGGCGTGGATTTTGAACTTCGCATGGGATTATTGGGATTACAGAATTTAATGAAAATCAGTATGTAACGTCGGGGAATAAAGAACTACAGTGTGCGCTATAAATTCGTAAGATGCCCTAATATCACAGAGTCGAAAGAAAACTAAATGTGAAGGCCTGGTGTGAAAATGGGAGACCACGGAAAACCATCTTCAGGGCTGTCGACAATGGGTTTCGAACACACTACCTCCCGGATGCAAGGTCACAGCTGCGCGCCCCTAACCAGACGGCCAACTCGCCCGGTCGTACCGAGTATAACAGCCTGCCTGAATATTGAGGGGAAGTAGCTGGGGAGTTAGATTACTTTCTTCCTTAGCATGCCATTCCTCTGGCACATAAATTATCTGATACTGTTGGTATGTGCTTATTGATTCATCATAGCATTCGAGCTATTCAGTCCCTACTCTGAGGGACTCATTGGAATGAGCAGTGTGTATATTTAACGGAATAATGGCTGAGGAGTGCTCACAGCTGTCTGCGGCCTGGTCATTCCAGCACTGGAACTTTGTACTGTTAGATCATTAAAAGTGAGAAACCATGCAGTTTTTCATTTGAGTGAGTATTTTATATGGGACATTGCTTTTAATCCCTGCATTCCTACTGACGTTTTTGTAATGGCCTAAGTTAACTGCAGTTAGAAAAACCAAAAAGACAGTCTTTCTGAGAATCCCATAGCGAAGCACGGGTACCAGTACATCAGCTAGTCTTGCTATAAAGATTCATTTCACTTCATGCCTGACTGACTCCATAGAGAAACGGGATAAGTGTTGGACATACAATAAACTCTGTACCGATAGTCTCCTTGTTCTTGTCACAACCTCCCTACCGGTACAACACGACCACGAATAGCTCAGATGTCACTGGTCCGTTTACAGGTGGTAGCAGTAACAACACTTCCCCGTACAGTAAATTGCCAGTTGATTGTCCAGTGTGTTGGTAACGAACAAGATTGTCACAGTGGTGGTGATTATTGTTTTGCTTGCTTGTTGTTTAAAGGGGACTAACAAGGAAGGTCATCGGCCGATTATTGTTTTAAGAGGAAGTACAACTGGGCAACCATCCTCTATATAATAATCAGAGAGGAAAAATGGAAGGGATCCGATACTTTGAAAAATGAAGGTATCGGCCAAAGAAAGACAAGGACCACTAAGGGCCTGAAAATGAAAGATTCCCTAGGCCTCAAGTGCTCTAGTACTGTCTGGGTCAGAAAAGTACAAGAGTTGACCGAGGGAGGTCGATAAGATAGATGAAAGTGAGGAGCCTGCCACAAGCAAATGGAAGTAATGCCAGGACTCAGCTGAGGGCCCCGTGGTCATCATCCCTCGTTCCCCAGTCAAGAGTCCCTAATGCCCCTATTAGTTGCCTCTTACGAGAGGCAGGGATTACCATGTCTGTCATTTTACCAGCCCCACCAACAGGGGGAAGATTGTCGCAGTAGCAGTGGACCGGTAGTGAAGAAGCTCCTGGAGCTGATTATCACTGCTACATTCTGAGACTGGTGGTGGTGGTGATTATTGTTTTAAGAGGAAGTACAAACAGGCAACCATCCTCAATTTACACTAATCAGAGAGGAAAAATTGAATGGGTCTGAAATTTCGAAAATCGAAGTTATCGGCCAAGGAAAGACATGGGCCATGAAGGGTGTGAAAATGAAAGACTCCATACGCCTCAGATACCTATTACTGATGGGATTGGAAAAAACAAGAGTTGACCAAGTGTGGTTGGACAGTATAGATGAAAATGAGGAGGCTGGCAAAAGTGGAAGTAATGCCAGGACTCAACTAAGGACCCTGTGGTCGCCAATCTGCGCTCCCCAGTTAAGATCCCATGGAACCCCTTTTGGTCGCCCCTTATGGCAGGCAGGGGATACCGTGGTTGTTATTCTTTTTCCCTCACCCACAGGGGGACACATTCTGAGAATAGGTGACATCTTTAGTCCGCTGTTACCAGCACTAATTACGCGCTGGTCGCATATTGAAATAATGATTTAAGGTTAAAATCTCCAACCCGGCCAGGAACAGAACTTCGGGACCTCTGAACCGCAGGTGAATATGCTTAGCATTCAGCCAAGGAGCCAGACCAGCAACATCAGTGCCACCAGGATATAACACCTGGAATACTTTGTTTACTGTAAAGGCCAATGACTTTCTTGAACTCACTGTTTTGCAATAAATGAGGAGAGGATGCTTCATTTACATGTAATTTGCCTGCTACACAGAATGTTCCTAAAAGTATGGGGAAGTAATTGTAGTACAGTCAGTACACCCCAAAACATTCCCATTAACATACATCCTATGAACATGGTCGCTTGCTTAAGAGTTATGCCTCTTTATATTATCACCTGGAATGGAGGGGGTATTTTGTATTAATTTTTGAACCAGGAATTCTGTTTGAAGGTCTCATATAATGTAATTTATCATTTATAATTACAAATTCGATGACATCTGTTCTTCCTCCATGGCTAGATAACATTCAGATTCCGAACAACATTAAAAAAATACGCTGTTCAGTAGCTGAAAAGCCATTGAATCATGACATATTCTGAGCACTTCTTGTACACAAACATGGCTTCAACTACTCAAAGTGGGTTGTGCCAGGCAGGGCCATTACCAATAATACCAGTATAAATTTGGAATGCCTGGAACTTGTAAATTCTCGACCATAGGATGTCATAGATGTTCATAGATAAGGACATTTTGTGTTATTTTGAGGTGTACTATCCACGCCCCAAATATTATTACAAACATTTGTTGTTTTGTCAGTTCTACCCAAATACAGGAATAAAAACAAGTGTTCTTTGGTATTCAGAATCAAAATACATCTTGCCGAGCGTAGACTTAGATAGAATTTTTCTCTATACATTTCTGGAAGGCTCCATTTTGCAATGCATTTCATAGAATATTAGCTGCAACTAATGAATGAACTGGAAGGATTGTGCTAGCCATTTATCAAGTTAGAGAAGACTGATCTACAGCATCTGCTTAGTCATGTCATGAACTTGTTCTTGATGTAAGCCAACGGAAGGTTCTTACAATTTCCACTTCCAGATCACTCTGAGCACATCAAAATTGTTAGCCAGTTTCCAGCTTCCTCAAAGGAGCTTCCTTATTGTGAAACTTATGCTTCATTGTCACAGTAACTTTGGAAGGACCAGCACATAGAAGATAAATCCTAACAATGTCAGCAGAGGTATTATTTCAAATTAGTGCTGCATGTCAAATGAAATCCAATGTGTGAGTTACATTGTCTCTTACCCTTCCTTCACAACCATATACCAGTTGTACCAAAACTTCAGAAATGGATTCCTCATTAAGAAAGAAAAAGGGTATGGCAAAACGGGTCCGTAAATGCGTGCTATCTGACACTCTAAACACAGTTGACTGAATACGTCTGTAACGCCAGCTAGAACACTCTGTTCACATATCAGATGAAATATGCAAAGAGACCTCCTCCTGAATGCTTGGAGTTGTGAGTGCATACTGTCTGACAGATTGCCACAATACACACTCGGAGAGTTGGTTCATCAGCAGCAGCTGAATACACGATAGACTTTATGTGTCCTCACAGGCAAAGTCCAGAGGGTTTAAATCAAGAGAGCATAGTGGCCAAGCAAAGGTTGGATAACTCTGCAATTATGTATTTCTCGACCCATTGTCATACCCTGTTTTTTGTTTAAACCTCTATATGACAAATCCATTCCTGAAGTTTTGCCATTGAGTTTTGATACACTTTGTATATTATAATACCAGTACTTTCTTTTTGTCCGTTCAGAATGAGGTAAAATGAGAATTATTGAAGTAGTTGAATTACACCCCCTACAGCAGAGAAAAGAACAAAAATGACCCTGTACAAGTCATATTTCATTCCTATCCTTACATATTCTCTGGAAACCTGCACACTAACATCAAAGGATTATAGTAGGATTCAAGCCTGTGAAATGAAATTTCTTAGAACTGCCCTCCAAAAGACCTGACTTGATCATGTGAAAAATGATGAGATCCGATCTAACCTAGGTCTAAATGAATCGATGGAGGAAAGACTTAGGTCATCTAGACTTAAATGGTTTGGGCATGTTAAATGAATGAATAGCACAAGGTTACCATGTGCTTATTTGGAAAAGAGAATAACAGGTAGAAGACCAGCTGGAAGATCAAGAAGAAGATGGATGGACCAACTGAGGGAAGACGTGGAGAGAAGAGGATGGAATTGGGAATCTGTCTTGGACAACGAAATGTTTTTGAATAGGCAACTTTGGAAGACGCTCGTTTTTAAACACCCTACCCGGCTCGCTGGAAGGGCAAACCGATGATGATGATGATGATGATGATGACAGCACAGAAAAATGGAAAATAACGTTTCAATCTTAAGAGGAGCATTAACACAACAAATTACCAAGCGAGTTGGCTGAGCAGTTAGGGTCGTGTAGTGTGAGATTGCATTCTGGGGATGGTGGCTTCGAATCCCACTGTCAGCAACCTGAAGATGTTTATCCATGGTTTCCCATTTTTACACCAGGTAAATGATGGGGTTCTACCTTAATTAAGACCACATTCGCTACCTTCTGAAAACCTTCAATGTGTTGCGACATTAAATGAAAAAAAAAAAAACCACAGAAAAAACCAAAACAAACAAACCACTCACAACAAATTATGACACTTCAGATCACAAGCAAGTTTAGTGTGCCATTTATTTTCTTCTACATGTGGTACAATAGTGACAAATGTGCCAGTGTATCAGCACCAAACTTCCAGAGACACAGTCTGTAGAGTGTTCTAAAAAGAAATTTTAAATAATTTCTGAAAACTCAAGTTTAAATATCATTGGTTGAAGATGATAGTTAAAAAATCCTGTACTGCCATTGGTTGTTTTTTCACTGAACCGTTTGCTTTTGTCACATGAGTGCGCACTCCTTCCCAGGGACGCGGCTTAGCACGGCATCACTTACTCACAGGGTCTGCTGTAGATCGGACATGGATTTGGCATTGCTCTGCCACACTGGAAACCTCCCAGATTTATGGAACAAGTTTCCTCCTTTAATGTAATGATGTAACTTTGGTTTTATTCTTTTAGGTGCAGGATTTTGTTCGTCTTCTCATTAATCTATGAATTTAAACACTTTACTTGGAAATGTGGTAGTTATTTTATGACTCCACAAGTTCCTTCACTTATGTAAGGCAAGCCCATTTTAAACAGTGTTAAACTAATTTCTACCTAGTAAATTTTTTTTTTTTTTTGGTGCTTGACCTCTTGAATGGGATTAGCCCACTGTAACAACAGCAGATAGTTCCTTGGTAGGGATTTCAGGCTTGTGCCTTCAAATTTTCATTCATGATATGCCTTTAGTATCATCATGAATTTATTTCCACACCATGAAATGGTTCTTAACATAATTATTGTGCAGTAACACTTTTAAGTTTTCCATAACCTTGAGATATTTCCTTGTACAACATTTTTAATTTTGTCTTAAATTCCCATTATAATTTGTCATTTGGTTCTTGTTACAATTTTTTATTATTTCTGGTAAAATGTTTGTTCTGCTCATGTTTAAGGAAAGATTAAAGGTTGTATCACCTATTATGTGCAGTTGAGCATAACTTAAAAATAATTTTGATTTCATGTAAATTTTACTGATGTCGTGAAAGTAGCGAGAATGATCGCTGCTTTAAACAGGTGGGAACAATGACAGAAGGGTAGTCGGAATAAGGAGACAAAGGCTAATTTAGGAATTAAATCATTTGATGAAGCTGTATGGATAAACTGGCTTTTGTGGTGGGGTCATGTCAGGCGAATGGTGGAGGATAGGTTACTTAGGAGAATAACAAACTCACTCATGGAAAGTAAGAAAAGTACAGGGAGACCAAGACAACGATGGTTAGACTTGGTTTCTAATGATTTAAAGATATGACATATGGAACTAAACAAGGCTACAGAGCTAGTTAGTTACAAACAGATGATTGTGGAGGTGTTTTAGTAAATACACAGAGGCTTGCAGATGGAATGCTGAACCGCATAACTGTCTTTAATGAAGTGTTATACAGGGTGGTCGGAAACAACATGAACCAAGTATATGAGTGTTAAGAGCGCTGGTCATACTGATAAATAATTTGAAAAAATTACATCGATATTTTGCGCCGTTGTAATTTTATCATCTGCTGAAGTTAGCCAATCAGATCGCTTCGCGGGTGAATTCAAACAGGCTTTACATGGTGGTGTTGCTAAATCTGCAAGTGGCTTGATCAGGCTTGAGAATCATGCCGAGAAATGAGCATCAAACACTAACACACCGTGGGTTAGTTTCAGCCAATGCCACCATAACATGCTTGCTATGGGCCAAGCCTATCAGCAAGGAGGTCCTTGTTCAAGTCCCTCCCCTGGAGAAGTTAATTTTGTCTATTGGTGCTCTCAAGCCAGTCATAAGCCACATGCAGATTTAGCAACACTGCCTCGCAAAGCCCATCTGAAGTTGCCCGTGAAGCGATCTGATTGGCTAACTTCAGCAGCTGATAAAATGACAACGGCGCGATATCGACATATTATTTCAAATTCCGTATCAGAATGACCAACGCTCATATACACGGTTCACGTTGTTTCCAACCACCCTGTATATGTATACTGATGTCAAACCATTGGTAAACTCTTGTAATATAGTGAACTTCTATTCTTTCAAACCTTTATGTTTTTCTAGCAGTTTCCCGCTGGCTCCGCCCACAATGTACAAAGTATGGTGTTGTTCGTTACTATCCTCACGGATGTATTTGCAAAGTTTTGAGTTAATGAAATAAAGTACATGATATGCTGTGGTAATAGAATGTAATATTGTCATCAAAACACTTGAAAATACATCACACAAAGAAATTGAATTAAACGTTCCTTGGAATAACACTACGCGCCGAACCGTTAAAAAGTCCTTCAGAGATCTTTGTCATGGAGACAAATGTACTCATAATTTTCTCAGAATCTACCAGTTTAAGTAGTTATTACCTCCAAAGAAAGCACTCGAACCACTGAGTGTTTTTAGACCAAAACGAACTGCGTACCTCAATTAGAACAAAAGATATGATTGCTTCAATAAGAAAAAATGTTGAAGAAATGAAACGTCAAATTGAATGTGCACTCATAATTTTCCTCAGAATCAACCAATTTGAATAGTTAAGAGCCGAAATGAAAGAGCTTAATCCACTGAGTGTTCTTAGGCCAAAACGAACTCCGTACCTCAATTAGAACAAGATATGATTGCTTCAAAGAGACAAAAAATTGAAAAATCAAATAATTTGAGGAAGGCGGAAGTTAAGAGATTTATAGTACCTGATAACAAATCTGTGCATGAATACCTATTTAGTTAAAAAAGAAAAATGAAGGAAATTGACCAGATAGAGTGGCCAGACTGACTGACTTTAGTTTCCATAAATTTTTCAAATATATAGATTAGAGTGCTGGCATGTGGATAAAATGTCTGCTTTGGAAAACGTGTTCAGATTTATTGCCACTTGATATTTATATAGCTGTAAAATAGTGACATTGCTTGATTAGCAACATGACTTTCCTTTTAAGGCACACAGCTGCAGGTTGAAGAAGTTACTAAAACAATGAGGAACGAAAGAGAAAGAATATGAGGTGTAATACCTTACACTGATCCCATTTCTCTGGTTTTGAAGGCTTTGCTTGCATAGGAAGAATTGCTTCAAGAACGTGTTAGGCAGACTACTGTTATTTATGTCTTGATGTATTTTGCTGTTTACTTTTCCTAAGACATGTATTACCAATTAAAAGTTTAATTGATCACATAAATTCAGGCTACATATGCCTGCTGATGCTATACAAACCATAATAACCAAAATATTCTGGTTCATGGCAGTTAATTACATCGAAATGAAAAATTATGGAATTAAAATCCTTTCAAAACCTACCACATGGTCGCTTTAAATTCTTTCTCTATAAAATGAACATAATGGATTCACCCCTCTGCAGCTGCCCAGAAAAATATCTACAGACGGCTCGACACCTGTTGATTGAATGGACCACGTACTCAAGAGAACGACCAGCTGTGCTACTATCAACACCCCTGCAAAATGATTGTGAAATACCACTGGAACATGGTCGAAGTAACAGAATTCCTCAAGAAAATCTTCCATTCACTTCAATAATATATCTATATGTTGTAATCATAACTATAAATATCCCGTGATATATCTGTAAGTGAAACACAGGTTGTAAATATTGTAGTTAAATAAAAATAATAATAATAAAAACACTACCACATATAGATTTTAACCGCGTGCTCTCACAGAGCTTTGGCTAATTTCGAGGCTGCTCGTGTCTATACCTGGTCCACTTTCCAGCAATAACTGAGCTATATTCTCCTTATTCATCAAACTACACACCTTGCACACCCTCAGTCCTGAAATTGATTCTCTACGCTGGTTCCGCAGAGCAACTGAGTGTTGAAGTAAAAATTATTGCTATGTGTATGAATATAAAGAGCTAATTAAAGGAATAGGCTTTTGATAAACCATTTTACCAAGACCTATAAGCTCACTGGATAAAAAAAAATTAGTCACCCTCGGAGAAATCATTATAAACATAATTTAATATTGTTCAACTCCATCTCTGGACTTGATAACCGCCTGGAATCAGTTAGGAAAGGAGTTCACAAGGTTGTGCACATATGTCACATCCAGGTTAAGCAATTTGCTGAGGATTTGATTGTGCAATTCCACCAAATTGTGGGGATGGCTGATGTCGGCATTTTACCCACTGTTCCAAAATGTCCCACAGATTTTCAATGGGGTTCAAGTCAGGTGATTTTTCAGGCCAATCAAGATGTAATAGAGTGGGGGAGTGTTCATAAAACCCGTCACATACGCGTCCAGCCTGATGAACTTGGCTGTTGTCTTCTTGAAAAATCGGGGTATTAATAGCATACTCATCATGCAGATGTTAACTGAAAGGCAACACGTGATCATCCAGAATGTTTAAATACAGTAAACATTCTGTGTCATGTTAGCGGTCACCTCAATGAGCGGGCCTAATCCACGATGCGAAAAACACCCCTAAAACATCACAGACCCACCTCCGGCTTGAACCTGACCTTGCACTCATTCAGGATGATATGCTTCATTTAGCCTTCAGTGCACTCGATGGCGTGTGTAGTTTGAATTCAGGCAAAAACGTGATTCGCCAGACCACATTACATTCTTCCAGTCAGCTACTGTCCACTTTCGATAACTTCTAGCCCATTGAATACGTGCAGCTTTATGTGCCTGTGTGAGCAATCGCCCCTTGCGAGGTGACTGACTCCAAACATTCATTGCATGAAGTTCCCGTTGCAATGTTCTCTCGCTAATAGGTTGGGATGGACCTTCATTTACTGATTGTAGCAATTTCTACCAGGGTTTGGAAGCGATTTTGATACACAAGCCGTGAAACGCGTCTCCGGCCCCTCTCAGTCAGGATATTTTTCCCACCACAATTCTGATGTCGTGCTTCGTAATCACGTGTACTACACCACAGCTTGTACACACATTGAACAGTCTGCTGCGTAACACCAATAAATCCAGCAACTTCACGCACCGTATGGCTATGGGCGCGGCCAAACACGATTGCCCTTTTTTGCCACTCTGTCAACTGTGGCTTTAATTAAGATACAACCCCACCATTTGCTTGGTGGTGAAAATCGGAAACCACAGAAAATCATATTCAGGGGTGCCGACAGAGAGTTTCGAACCCACTATATCCTGAAGGCAAGCTGACAGCTACAAGACTCAAACTATGCAGGCACTCTCTCGGTCCCGTTCATTTATTAATGTTTACATTTACTATGTCATATGTCGTTTGTACCCATACATTTAGAAATGATCAGTTTTGGGTGCTTTTAGACATTAAGGTATAAAATAAGCATTAAGGTCAAAAATAGGTATTAACCCCCATTTTAGGCACAATAAAATGCATTCAACTGTAGCTCTTATTTCACCCAACTCATGAACATGTTATTTTCCACAGAACTGGAATGCTTTATTCAGAGAAAATAAAAATCAGAGTTCTACTGATAACATACATACCTACTCCAGAGGGCCACTAAATGTACGATTCAACACTTGTACTGAATGACTTTTATTTGAAAAAATTCACTAACAGTTCTCTTTTTTTTTTTTTTTTTTTTCTAGGGGCTTTACGTCGCACCGACACAGATAGGTCTTATGGCGACGATGGGAGAGGAAAGGCCTAGGAGTTGGAAGGAAGCGGCCGTGGCCTTAACTAAGGTACAGCCCCGGCATTTGCCTGGTGTGAAAATGGGAAACCACGGAAAACCATCTTCAGGGCTGCCGATAGTGGGATTCGAACCTACTATCTCCCGGATGCAAGCTCTAACAGTTCTCTGGGAGTTGACCTCAGACCATGACAAGGTTTCAAAATAAAGATACATTATTTATTATATCAAACTTTTAATGACTATACATTGTATCCATTTATACAATTGAGCAGGAAATAAAAACAAGAACAAGAAAATGTCTAACTATAAAAATACAATACAAGACATATATCTCTGCTGTTATAGAAGTATGGTGGATGATTCAATATAGCCTACAGAATATCAAAATGTGAGATTATAGTTCTATATTTGTAAAGAAAGTTAATTAATCTACTTCCCCTCAGTATGGTTTCTTGTACCATTTAAACTTAACTTTGATTTATTCACAGTAAATTGGAAGAGGTGCATGTCCCAAGGAATGCTATCTACACTATGTTTCAGGAGGTATTATTATGGATAATTTTGGGTAGAAAAGGTCACATAAACAGATGTCCAATTTCCAATGTGTGTGTAATCATAGCTTTTTGTATACTATGAAAAGAAACTTACAAAAGTTATTAAGGACATCCAAACAATTTATTGATGCAAAAACCCTAAAAAATGTGCAAAAGTTCAACACAAATGAGTTATTGATGTATTTTGGAAGAGTTCACAGTTAATGTTCAAAAATCGCACCATTGTCTTCGATGCACTTTTTCAACTTTCTTAGCAATAACATATTTGAACATTTATGAATAGTTCACAGTGAACTGATATGAAGGACATAGATCTTTGCATCAGTAAATCCACTGATAAGTCATTTGTGTTGTAAGTTTTTTGCATCAATAAGTTGTTTGGGACTAATTGTTGCACATTATGTAGGTTTCTTCATCAATAAATAGAATAATAAGTTATTTTTATATTTTTTAACAATTTCTGTATGGTTGTTCTTATGCGTACTATACAAACAGCTGTAATTTCACACACACTGCACATTGGACTGTATGTTTATGACTTTTTTTGTATCCAAACGGAGAGCGACAAAGAAATACCAGATATCACAAGGTACGCTCATACATTGCAACTGCTCTATGGAAAGCTCAATGGGATGTGTATGAAGTAGTTCCCTGCGCCAAGGAAGATGGCTGAAATAAGCGTGCAGGTATTGCTGCCATCAGTCATGAGAAGAAATGTCTTCTGTTGGATTTCACAGTAGGCTTTGAGAACAACACACAGCAGCCATCATTGGTGTACAAGGAGAAGAATTCTGGCTATTAAGCCAGAGCTATAATACAATGGACACACATTGGAAGTGAAGGGCCTTCTCTTTGTAGCCAGAGGAATCTCCTTTAAGATCATAGCTCCCACCTCAAGAAACTAGCCTTTGGTAATTTATTGATTTTCTTTTGAAAGAAATCAATATTTGTTTCGTCTTCTGGATCCATGTGGCATATGATCATCTGCAAGTGTGGTTGGGCATCTGTTTGAGAAATACCGTATATACATACATGAAGTAACAGATATTTAAGATTTTAGTGGTGCATTCTGTATGTAGATGGTTCAAAATAAACTATTACATACTTTGTCCAAAATGGTACATGGAATGTTTACAGATGAGAATATTTCCTGGTAAAAAAAACAAGACAGAATATGACTGTTACGGGGCATGAGCATTCAGTATATTTCTTTGATCCAGAAGCATTGCAAATAGCTCGCGAAGTCACTCTGGTATTTGATTCAGGGTATCAAGGACACTTTTGCAAAGTGAACCTTCAAAGAATAATATTTTCTAAGACATGCTGGTATTGAAGAAAGATTTGTTGTAAACATGCTTCTTTCTTATTTTAAAGAGGAAATATGGTTGAATTCCAGGGTTAGTGACGACTTGGATTAGTGGTTCGGTTGCAGAGTTTAACTGCTACAGCAGCCTATTCAAGGTTGGTATGGTAATTATTGCATTAACTGCAAGTGAACCAACTGGTTCATGCAGTGTTGTGCTATTCTTTACTAAATTTATAAACTATACCTTAAATGGGTATGTACAATCGAGAGCATGACAGACAGACTGTATTACTTGTTTACTTGGTATGTGTAGTAGAGCTATTATGCAAACTGACAGCTAGTACAGTTTTGAGAACATGATGACCTTACCTGATCTACTTGTTAGATCCAACTCCTATCCATGGATTCAAAAGTGGCTAAATCTCAGTCTGGAATACAATCATATTTCCACTTTAAAATAACAGATAACCATGTCTACAATAAATCTTCCTTTATACATCCTGTCTTAGAAAATACTATTCTTGAAAGAGTAACATAAAAACTTTCCAGTCTGTCAAAACACACAATAATTTCAATATAAGTTATAGCGCTATAAACATACCTGTACAAAAATACACACTATTATACAAAGAATGACATGTTTCATTCTACAAGAACATTCTCAGATTCTATCAAATCACTTAAAACATGTGTATATATGTACAGTACTGTTTACGTTGTGTAAACTTGTCAATGATAGAGAGTTAGGTAATAATGTGAACAAATAAACACCATGGCACTACAGCCCTTGAAGGGCCTTGGCCTACCAAGTCACCGCTGCTTAGCCCGATGGCCTGCAGATTATGAGGTGTCGTGTGGTCAGCACGACGAATCCTCTCGGCCTCTTGGCTTTCTAGACAGGGGCCGCCATCTCACCGTCAGATAGCTCCTCAATTCTAATCACGTAGGCTGAGTGGACCTCGAACCAGCCCTCAGGTCCAGGTAAAAATCCCTGACCTAGCCGGGAATCGAACCCGGGACCTCCGGGTAAGAGGCAGGCACGCTACTCCTACACCACGGGGCCGGCAATATGAACAAATATTAACAATAAATGATTTACAAGTATTATACACTGCCGATGTTAAGTCCGTTGTCACCAAACAATATGAAATATTATGTCAGTACTTGTAAATCATTATTTTATCGTCAATACTTGTCATATTATCACCTAACTCTCTATCATTGACAAGTTTATGCAACGCACACAATACTGTACATATATTAACATGTTTTAAGTGATTTTGATAGAATCTGAGGATGTTCTTGTAGAATGAAACATGTTATTCTTTGTATAATAGTGTGTATTTTTTACAGGTAGGTATGTTTATAGTGTAATAATTTATACTGAAATTATTGTGTGTTTGACAGACTGCAAAGTTTATGTTACATTTTACCAAGTCAACAGTTGAAAGTATGGCTTCATTCTTAAGAAAATTCCTCAAAGGTTCACTTCACAAAAATAAAGTAGCATTCTTAAAGGGTACAGTAGATTCACTGAGTATTTTTCCTGTACCGATTTTCTGACCATGATAATCCATTTTCCCCATACAACACTTTATAGTTTCACTTGGCTTATACTGTATATCAATACTGTTTCTTATCAAAATATTAATTGTTTGAAACAAATATATTAGATATACATTCTGCACGAATGGCATGGAAGCAAGTCATCAATTTCTGTACCGTATGCAATAATGGCCAAATTAACAGTATACTCTGTTAGTAGTAAATTATTACAGCCATTTCTTTTTCGACCAATCAAGGGATAGTATCCCATGTAATGTTTGGTGAAAATAAAGCATATTGACATCCACCATACTGAAATCACCTAGCCTGTAGAATGAATCTAAAGTAACTCATCTAGAGTTATAAATAAAAAAGTAAGATATCTAAAAAGATGATATAAAAGTTACAACATATAAATCCTTTTTTAAAATTTTGTACATAACATAGAATTTACAGATACATTTTGCAAACAAGCATATAAACAAAATAAATGCTTATATTTAAGCCATTGCAATTGGAAATTTTAAAAATGTATTAAACTATTGATAAAAGCCAGTAATAAAATACTGAATACTTATTTATACAAGCCTGTAACAATTATGTATCAATACTTTTGATTTTTACAGTTCAGTATCAAATATCATAAAATTGGCACTCTTATTCTGTAAGCTAGACAGGATTTTGAAAACATACTGGTTCAACTTTACAATGTTACACATATGAAATGTGCCAAATTGTTAAACATCTGTATGAAATATAGCAGCGTGTCCTGGCTTAAATTAAAATTTTGAATCCAAAGTACGATGACCTAATAATATCTTATAAGAAATGTTTTGTCCTTCAACTTTTTTGAAGAACATAGATAATACTTTACAATGGAGACATTTTGGCCTGTGATAGACACATTATCAAGGCCAAATATCATAGGTCATTCTAAACAAAAAAAATGAGGGGTAGACATTTTGCTGATGAGAAAATGTTTAAAATATATATCCATTTTATTTCATTATGAACTATCATTAGTAATTTCTTACAAGGACCCATCAGCTCTATTTCTTTTTTTATTATAAAATGAACATTTTTTTCCCCAAAAGATTTAATAGAAAGTGAAGACTGTCCTCTGTGAACTGTTTGCATTTGAGGCATATACCATACATAAAGTGCCCTGGTGGATCAGAATGAACTCCTGATGATTATGATGATGATGATAAATAACTGTTTTATGGGGCTTAACATCTAGATGATCACACCTTGATGGCATGATATGAGAGAGTTAATTGAAATTTACTCAATGACTAAGATGAACATGTGCATGGCTTTAAAATAATCTGTGTGTCTGATCAATCTTTTGTGAAACATTGTAAAAAGATTTAAAAACAAGAAACTGAATGTTTTATTTTTGAGATTATTACTATTATAATACCATTATGCTTTCAGAGTTGAGTTTACATTGTTTTAAAATAATTATAAATGAAAATAACTTTTATTGGCTTATTCCAATTATTTCTGTTGCTGCTGGAGTCACCCTGATACATTTTGGGTTTTGAATGGTTCAAGGCCGGATGTCCTTTCTGAGCCAATGTGATTTTTCAGTATTAAAGTCCACCCTAGGCTCCACTGATTTTCAAATCTCAGCCATCTGTATGAAATGCCTGCAATTAAGTACTTTGCTAACCATATAACTTATTTTAGAAAATGGATTTTAGTAAAGATTCTGCTAAAAGTTCAGGTAAAATTCATCAGAGTGAAACCCTTAAAAAATTTGATTACATCTGCTGGATTTGAACTTGTGATCTTGGGATCCAGAGATCGATACACTACCACCGATCCACAGAGACAGGATTAATAAGGCTGCCTGCATGTCAATCTAAAATTTCCATTGCATGATGGCAGAGTAACCGGCATTCAATTGCAAGATCTATTGGAGTATTTTCTACAATTTTGGTAGAAGAAACACCAAATGTGCCATAAGAGATATTTTACAAGGCAACATCATACGGCATGAAGAGTTCAATGGACTTATTTCTAACCTTCAAAAATCAGAATGCCTCTGCCAGTTTGAACTAGTGATCTTGGGATCCAAAGACCAACACACTACCAGAGCTGCACAGAGGGACCTACCCTAGATAGTATGGTAACACTTTGGGGAGATTAAAATAAATGTTCAGCTAATGCCCCTGATCTAAGAAAATATGAACAATGTATCTTCAATTTGTCTGTATTTAATAATGTTGCAAATTGCTTCATTCTTACATTATCAGAAATTTCTGACAAAATTTGATCAATTAAAAGCACAATATTTTTCATACAAGATGTGGACAGGGAAGATAAAATCAACATTTAAAGATATTTTGGCCTTGATAAAACATCCCAAACTCTTGCCACAAAAGACAGTTCAAGCTCTGACTTGAAAATCAAACAATATGTGAACACTGAAACTTGAGTTATTCCTGAATACACAGAGAATTTAGAAATGGATTACCAGATTGATCAAGAAAACATATTTTTTTGAAATTGCTGTACAGTTGTTGGTCTTATTCAAAGTTCTTGTTTCTGGTCAATTATTATGGGCAGTGGAATGGAAAGACAAATTATTTGGTACTTAGATTCTGTTCAGTACATGTGGTGCTGGTTTTATATGGAATTGATAGTAGTTTTGGACGTGGAGTGAAGCAGTGGTTTGCTGACTATGGTAACAAAGCAAAGAACAATCAACATTTCTATTACAAAGGCATGCCTTGGATCACTGAAAACTGCTAAAAGTGGTAAGATACCTTGAATCCACTTATACTCATGTTTTGATATAATCTTGGTGAGAATGAGACATTATCAGTAAATATTATCAGGAGTCAATAAATTTACTATACATGCTTAAGCAATGAATAACACAGGAAATGATACAGAATTAAAAATACAATGCCACCAAATGAAAGGTTGGATGAGAGAATAAGATAATTCAAAAAACATTTTAAGACGAAGAGTGGTGGTGATTAATCTTGCATACCGGTACCAACAATGACAAGTATAACAACATTAAAACAATTTGAGCTGTGATCTACAAGAACTAATCTATAAATCAATGGAAATATGTTTTTAAGGGGCAAAGTAACTTGACTAATACTGTAGCCCTCCTCGACAAACTAAATGTACATAAAAAATGAAATATATATTTAATTAATGAATTTTGAAAATGAAGGGACATATTAGATTTGGCCAACTTCCTTCGATCATATACGTGGATTAATCAGTGACGACCAACCCACCTCTATTTTTTTAATCTCCTTTAGTATTGGTCTACGTACCAAGAAAAAAATTCACTCACAGTTCACTGTTATTGACCACAAGCTGTCTTCAGGCAAAAGATAAGATCGATGGGATGGGATGAAAGACGGTGTAGAAAAGTAAAGGGAAATATTCATGAACAGAAAAAGGCTGAAATGGGCAGTAACGCATCAAAACGGATACAGAAAATTATAGGATAAGCAACAGTCTCATCACTGGATAGTATGACTGAGTGTTTCCAGCAGGCTGAGGTTCAGTCTTAGGTCGGAAAGAACCATCACTTAGAAAGGAAGTGGGTCATTGTAAAATCTGACCACATGAACACACCAGGGCATGTTTCCTTGTATATATGATATGGCATATGGCTTTTAGTGCGGGATTGTCCGAGAACATGTTCGGCTTGCCAGGTGCAGGTCTTTTGATTTGACACCCGTAGGCGACCTGCACGTCGTGATGAGGATGAAATGATAATGAAGACGACACATACACCCAGGCCCCGTACCAGCGAAATTAACCAATGATGGTTAAAATTCCTGACCCTGCCGGGAATCAAACCCGGGACCCCTGTGACCAAAGGCCAGCACGCTAACCATTTAGCCATGGAGCCGGACATGTTTCCTTGTTATGAGATAAGAGAGTGTAGATCTTTCATGACATATCAACAACCTGCGCAGCTTCTATCTGTGAAGGCTGGAGTAAGCTGCATTGCACTGGCACAGCACTGCCTACTCAGCAAGGCTATCACCCGACTGCTACAGTAGTCCACCGGAATGAAAACATTAAGGAATGTGCTATTTTTGTAGTCTTAAAGGATTGAAAATATACTTTTGTTGTTTAAAAGTATATTTTCAATATAAGGAGTCCTTACCTGATGACTCAAAATTAAGCAATCTGCCCATTACCAGACACTGTCAGATTATCCTATTCTTGCAACAGACCTTTCAGATGTTTTAAATGCATTATTTGAAAACAATGGTCATGGATTAAATTGTGAAACAGGCAATGGAAAAATACTGGGACATGGAGCTGAACGTGATGTTTGCACAGGACATAATATGAGGAGCAAATGGAGAGGAATGTCAAGGTCAACTGGACATACTGAGAGAGTATATTGGTGACTATGAAAAGAAAATAAGCATGGAGAAAAGCAAGACAATGGTCCTGACTAGAGGGAAAGAGAAGAGATAGGTACGATAAAAATTGGAGGAGAAAACCTTGAAACTGTGGAAAGTTTCAAGTGCTTGGGAAGAGAAATAATGCAGGACTGGACATTGAGATCAGTAATATAAAAGAGGAATTTCACCAGTGTGTGATGAACTTCATCTGGAAGGCCAAAAGATGATATTGAGGTAGTGGGGAGAGTGAAACCTGGTGTTAGCACATAGCCTACCAAGGAAGTGCCTCAAACTGACATATCCACCAGAGACCTGGACACTGATGAAAAAACAGGACAGTGAAATTCAGGCCAGCGTGATGAAATTTTTAAGAGTACGATAGAAAGGCAAGAAAAGACAGGGTAAGCAATGAGGATGGTAGGAAGGAAATCGGAGTAGAAAACCTTTCAGACAGAATGGAGAGAAATGGTTTGGACATGTATAAAGGATGAAGAGGGAAGGAAACAGAAACGGATGATTGAGGCTAAGACTGAAATAAGGCAATCAAGAGGTAGACCTAGCCAACGGTGGTTGGACTTGATCAGAAACAGCATAATAATAAGGAATCTGGATTGGAACACAGCTGAGGAGCAGCAATGGCGGTTGGACAGAGGAAGCTCGAAAGGTGCCAATAACATCCCAACCTGGCTGGATGATGAGACGACTTGAAAGCAAAGATTAAAATTACCCTGTAATATCATATTATTAACACAAGCTTCAAACTGTAGTTCACTGGACATGAATAACGAGAAAAGGGCTTGTAACTTTGTAACCTTGAAGTAAGCCCCACAAACTTAAATTTCTATTACCTCTATTGGATTTTTAAGACTTGTGCCACAAGAAACACACAGTGGAACACTCATATGATGTCAAAAGTGTGAACAGATCAAAAGAAACATAAATCATAAGTCTAGAATTACTTGTGTTTTCATATTTTCCTCATCCCTCATAAATTATTTTGATCAGTCTGATATCACACATTCACATCATTCGTAACATAATTATAAATGTCTTCTTAGATCAACATACAGTTTAATTGTTTATGATGTGCTTAGTTTTATGAACACAATATTTATCCAGTTATGATATTGTTTAATTAGTGCTTTTAGAGTAAAAATAAGACATCTTACCATTAAACAACACTTCAGATAATATAAAACAAAATACATCAAAACTCGATCGCTCAGTTCATCAGTATAAGCATAAACAGTTAGCTTAATTTTTTGCCAAATGTTGAAAAATGGCCAAGTAATAGTACGGTCAGCACAGATTATTAACACAGACTGGACTGAACAAGATTGTGACTGAAGGTGATACCACGGAATAGCAGACAGAAAGAAGTAACCTTTGGCACACACTGAACATGGAAGTGGTATGTTTTAAAACGAACAGCATGAGATAAATAGGGATAAGGGGAGGTACATCATTTGCTGGCTTAAATGTAGAAAAATACATATTTTTATAGCTCAGCAAATACAACTACTACTTACACAAAATTTTGCATGCCTAAAATAAATTTGTTACCATTCACGAAATAACATCCATATTTTTAAAAGGCCTTGTAATTACTCTGAATTTTAAAAAAATTACCTATTAATATTTTGGAGCTGAGTGGGGTTTGCACTATTCTATAATTCATTGAATATTTAAATGAATCTTTTGGTTAAATTTTCCTCTAAAATTTTCCTTCTTAAAATATATTCTTAATTCTTGCCTTTCACATATATATATATATTTCTTATTCTTGCACTACTAATTATTTTAAAAAAATTATCTCTGTCAAAGAGAAGAGTATAAAGCATGATTTTATGTAGTACAGTCATTAAGTTGGTAGTCTGGCTGGATAGTGCCACTGTGGTGCACTACAGCGAATAGCAACAAAGGATGGTTCCGAGACAATTCTTCTATTGTCCCAGCAAGAGACAGGTGAATGAGAGTATCAGAATGTGAGAATGTTGCAGTTTGAGCAACGAGAAAAATGTCAAAGTTAGAGAAATCCGCTGGCAAAATGTTTCAGATGTTGAAATACAAATCACGCTTATTGTCATGATGGAAAAAAAACTTGAGAAGACATGTTAAGAGGCAGGGTGATGCTTGTACTGCTTTTTGACTTACTGGGAATTGTGCACAAGGAGTTTATTCCATAAGGAGCAACTGTAAACAAGAACAGCCACAACGGGAACCTTGGTTTTTTTCTACACAATTAAATTTGCCATACGCAACCTGAGCTGTGGCATAGGAAGAACTAGTAAGACAATGGCCACTGTTCTCCCAGACCTTCCATACTCACCTGATTTATTCCTGTTTCTCTGGTTGAAAGTAAAGCTATGTGGGTACAGATTTCATTGTGCCAAGGAGATATCACTGCCAAAAGAGCAGCTGCACAGGATCCTTCTGTCAATAACTTGCAGTAGTGTGTCCAACAGACATGCTCAATGGCCTACAGTGACTAGTTTGAGGGGCAATGTGGAGCTATGTAAGTACTAGGTACTGGTTCACATACTTAGTGACTGCAGTAATATAAATAAAATACACTATCATGCAAAATTTCATGCAAATATATTTAACAGTTAAAAAAATATTATGATGAAATCCATGTGCAAATATTGAAAGTTATGAAAAGTGAGCAACACACAAATGGCAGAGTGGGACCTAGCAAATGTCTTTTACAAACATATCTTCTTCTATAAGTGTAAAAAAAAAAAAAAAAAAAAAAAAAAAAAAAAAAAAAAAAAAAAAAAAAAAAAAACCAACCCACATTTGTGAGCCACACGGAAAGCAACGGGAAACTACCTCACTCCTCATTTCCCAAGTACGCCTCTCAGCGATGCCTAGGCCATATATGACACCTGATGGCAGAGCTGTTGAGGATCCAACCAGCCTTAGGGCTGAAAACTAAACACACATTTGAGCCATAAAGGTGTACCTCCCCCTTAAGAGACAGGTATACTAGAGAAATACTAGACACAATAAGGTAGGAAACGTATTTCTGATTGAGTTTGATCTTCTTATGTGGGTAACTGTAACACCCTGCAACATGTAAAAGTACTATTTACCAACAAATGTATTTTATTTCTTTTCTCAGGCTGATTTACAAAACGAAAAACCCAGGAGGCATGACGTTTTATGTGACTTTAAATATCAAGATCATAATATAGGTTAAATACACATAGAATCTGACCCATAGACATGACTTTCCGTTCTGATTAGTTTTCAGGATATAATCTTCATGAAAATCGTGCAACTAAGTCATAGACCTATTCTGTAAAACATCATGGATCAGTAAATACTGTGAATCAATACTTTGTGTACAGTTCTTAGTCATTGCAATTGGAGAAGAAGGTGCTTTTCTGCAGACTACATTAAATATATGTAGAAAATCTTAGGCCACAGTGAGAATAAAAGTAAGAATCACAGAATAAGCTTTTAACATATAATGTACAATTAAAACAGATATCACATCCAGTTTATTACAAAATGTTAATTAAAATCAGCCCAAATATGATGATCATTCAGTTTAATGGATATCACCACCATGGTCTCGAGTTAGCATAGAACAGGCCTTCTCAATATGCAGCCCACAGGCCAAATCCGGCCTGCAGATAGATTTCTGCTGGCTACCATGAATAAGTCAGAAATGAGAGAAGAATGTCTCAATTCAAACAAAAATTTAAAAATTAAATAAATGTTACTATTAGGTTCGTACTTATTTTCAAATTAGCTGCTTTTGGACAGGTAGTTCCTGATATGACAGCAAAGTGCTATGATCTGAAATAACCAATCATGAACAATTACTTGATTCTCATTGTCCTCCTAAGATTGATGGTACTATATATCAGTACTATCTGGTTCATTCTCATATTTTCCCGCTCCTTTAGTTTTGGAATGCGAGTGTCTTTGTTTTGCTCCCTGATGCCGCAAAGAGTGTTATTCTGTTATTTTGCTAGTAGAATAGTGGTGTATAGCATTTGGGACATACAGTAATATAATTTGTATCTCTGATGATGTGTTATTTTTGTTTGTTAAAATATTATTTGAAGTGAGATTCATTTAAATAATTTATTATTTGCCTTACATTATTTCTGCATTTTTTCACTTTTGGCTCACTGAGTACCCTAAATAATTGTAAAATCAGTGTAAAGTAGCTTTAGGAAAATTCAACTGAGAAGGCCTGGCATAAAAGCTTCTAACTGGATGTTTCAGGTTCAACACCTGGCTCTGTCAGGAATATAAAACTGATTTTAAGGACTGGAATAGAGTGCACTCAGATTCAGGGAATATAATTGAGGAAGAAAGTGCTTTAACACTTTCAACACTACCATATTTTAACATGGATCCTGGCTGTGAACTGGGTCTTTTTGCTAATTTTTAACACGTTATTATGGAACAGCGAAACATATTACATGCCTGATTTTTGTACCGTATGAAGGTGTCAACCATCCAAAATGAAGATGTTAATCAACAAGTGAATATCTGAAGTAATTTAACTATACTAGTCTTATGAAAAACATGAAAAAAATAGTACGGAAATTTTTTTTTTACATTGAGGTTATACCAACAAGCTTGCTCAAACAATAAAAAATAATCATTTAATGCGACTACTTAGGCCACAAATAAACACAAATGCAGTGGAATAAAATATTTACCTATTTAGGAATAGTTTGTTTTCGTATGGTAGTCCTGAAAACACAGTCCTACTTTGCACTCCTTGCACTACCATCTACTCTCTTTTCTGACGCGCTTACCACTTTCCTTCTTGCCCCTGTCTGAGCATACCTTGCAATAACGAGTAGCATTCACTTTATTGTTCGTTGGAGGAACCTTTTCTGGAAAATGGCGAGCAAAAGTCCTGTCAACACTGGCGGAGGGAGTAGGTTCCAGCCCTGAGATGTCTCTTCCTCCTTTAGCCGCTAACTGTGAACTGATCACTCTCATGTAATCCACAAGAGATATCTTTGATTTTGATATCTCTTTATATAGAATGAAACCATTCACAACAGACATAAGGAACAAATGGAAGAAGAGACATGTTTAAACAGTAACACAGCTGACAGCGTGACAGATTTGGTGCGCGCAGCACACGGCACACCGAGTGCTTCAGTAGAGGTCACAGCAAGGAGAAAATACCCTGTTTATCGTTTCAGTTCGAAATTCCCGATAACTGCTGCAGTTTAGTGGTCACTAGATGAACTATTACCTCCAACCAAGGGACGGGAACTGTACGTGATACGTGCAGTTGGATATGAACACACGAGAAAATCACGCCCGTATCACATACAGGCGCCGTCCAGAAGCAGGAAAGCAGCACGCCCATATCCCATACGGGCATAGTGTTGAAAGTGTTAAAGACTATTCTTTGTTATTCTTAAAGTATTTATCTGTAGTTTCCTACAGCAACTGAAGTCAAATGCCAAGAAGGTACCATATATACAAGCCATAGCTGCTTTCTAGCCATAGTTTATAACATACACACGAGTTTTTTTAACAGTCTGTTTTATGTCGCACCGACTCAGATAGGTCTTATGGTGATGATGGGATAGGAGAGGCCTAGGAGTGGAAAGGAAGCAGCCTTAATTTATCTGGTGTGAAAATGGGAAACCAAGGAAAACCATTTACAGGGCTGCCGACAGTAGGGTTTGAACCCACTATCTCCCGGATGCAAGCTCACAGCTGCACGCCCCTAATCGCATGGCCAACTTGCTCGGTACACATATGAGTAAAACACCATATCAACATGTTATTTAACAGATTTCAATTGCATGTAAGCATTACGAGGCTGTCAATCATGAAGTACCAAACTCCTTTACATAAAGCAGAACATTATAAGAAAAGGTATTTCTACCCTAGCTCTTTGGAACATGCAATGTGTCATCAAATACCCTTACCATAACGTTTCACTTCACATATGAGGGCAAGGCAAATGAAAACCTTAAAAGTGTAATAAAAATCTGAAATGTTGCACCATGGTTCTGTCTATTAGCAGTACTGTTACAAAGGCTTTACTGAATATTCTATACGTGGTAGCATTATGCACAGAAACAAACACAAATAAAGTTCTGGTGTAACAATGACCCCCCACCCCTTCAGATAAGCACAACAGAACAGCAGCCTGCTATTCAGTTTTTTAGCAGTAAAAGTTTAAAATCTAGAAATGAATTGGCAATTGATGATTCAGTATGGTGATGCATGCTTGTCACGGCAGCAACATGACAATGCTCAGCCCCTTTCTGCTTATGCAACACTTGTGACCCATCCAAGACCTGTATTTGAACATCTTCTGCATCCACCATATTCACCAGACATTGCCCAAGTGATTACCATACATTTGGGCCACTCAAGAAGGCAATGGGAGGAAGTTGTGAAGGATGAAGGCAGTGCATGAGGGGCTGTGCAGACAATTAAATAACTTTTCTTTTTTTTTGATATTTGCTTTATGTCGCACTGACATAGATATGTCTTATGGCGACAATAGGGTAGGGAAGGCCTAGGAATTGGAAGGAAGCGGCCGTGGCCTTAATTAAGGTACAGCCCCGGCATTTGCCTGGTGTGAAAATGGGAAACCACGGAAAACCATCTTCAGGGCTGCCGACAGTGGGGCTCGAACCCACTATCTCCCGATTACTGGATACTGGCTGCACTTAAGCGACTGCAGCTATCGAGCTCGGTAATAACTTTTTTATAGCCATGTATTTTGTAAGCATTACAGGACTTGCAATGAATGTAAAGGAGACTACATAGAAAAATTATTCAGTTATGCATCACTCTAGCCCATTAAAATAACTTGAAAAAAATTAAGGTTTTCATTCGACTTGCCCTCATATATGCAAAAGTACAGATGTTTTCTTTGGAAGCAGAAAATAAATTCTGAATTTCGAGTCCCTCTTGGAGAAATTAGAATACAACGATGACACATTAATAAAGCCAGATATTAAAGTGTAGTCTGAAAGATTTCTGGGAAGGTAAAATTTAAAAAAATTAAAATGTCTTAAATAACACATAACATTCTTCATAAGAGACAGCTGATGTCTGAAGGAAATTTTCGCTGTTCCCCTCCACCGATAGTGATGGTGCTAGTTGTTTTAGGAACCAGAACAATGAGATCATCACAGTAGCGGTTTGCAGTGTTAAGCAGAGTCTATGCAGCAGAGCCCTGACAGACTTGTGATTTTAGTATCTTGATATCTATTTAAAAGGGTTTTCCAGTATTTATTATTAGCATTCTTTTTTCTGTCTTCAAAATACATTGAGAATATTGCATAACTCTTCAGTACTTTGGGCTATAGTCAGTTTTAAGCCCATACAGGCAGACATCCTTCCTCAGTTACCTGGAACTGGAATCTTTCACTTCATAGCCCGCCACCTTGCTTTAGAGACATGGGTAGGCTAGTTCGGCAGCTGACTGGTTTGGCACAATGCCTATGTGTACTCTAGGAACGAAGCACTGTAATGAGCATAAGTATGTATCTACACTGTATTGCTGGAAGCTCACAAAAGGTTTTCTTTAGCTACTACAATTCTTAACAAGAAGCTGCAGTGTTTAAAGAGAGTGAAATTTTATTTACAAAGTACCGCAGGTCTAAGCAGATTGACGACGACAGTCACAGTGCCTACTGAACATTGTCTTCTACAGCGACTGGAGGAATAGTTCTGGTATGATGACGTTACTAGGCGTTATGCAAACAGAAAAGCAGAGATACCAACATTCAAAGGTGGTTGTCAGTAGCACGAATTTACGAACAGGTGTCGAGCGATTCAACGTCTAGGGTAAATGATAATTCGCAATATCAAAAAAGTCAATATGCTTATCTATTACCCCACGTTAAAAACAAAAGAAGTACCCTAAACATACTTTTCTGGTGGTATCTTCACTGTTGCTTCTTCTTCTTCCTCATGGAGGTCCTTTTCAGTAAACTGCTTTTGACAACACGTGTCATAGTAAAAAAACATTTTTGTTCTTTCCAACAGGAGAGCACCAAGAGTCCTCCTGTCTTTGAACTCTTTGGTTTTAGACAAATGTTACCATATCATAAAATCATAAAAATCTGTTCTAGTTGGCATCTCTGGAAAGGGATCTTTGCGTCAATTTACTTTCTAAATAAAGGTAAGCTAAATCGAGTACTGTACTACACCTTTAGGTTAAATCATTCTGTGGTATGTATACTTGCCCGCCCTGTATATTCATTCACAAGCCACCACTTAATAATCAGGATCATTGACTCTCCACTGAAAATGGAATGAACCATGTATACCCTAGAACAATTCATACAAACTGATATCAAAGGACTACTCAGCATTATCTATGACTGATTATCTCCAGTTACAATATGTACATTTTTTCCATTATAACAACATATATTTATAATGTATTGGACGTTTCAGTATCGGAGCTGAAACAACAATTAAGAAGAAAAACATTCCTGATAAGAACGATGATCTCTGGCATGAATTCTTGTCCTCACTAACTTCGCAACTGGGGACAAATTAAAATCTGGTTGAGTACAGAAACAAATTACTTTCCTTTCTCTCCAGCTAATTTGATTCTTTTGATTTCTTAAATAACATTCAAGTATTGAACTCTAGATTCCCTGAAGTGGATGTACACAAAATTGAAATTAGACTGTACTTAGAAAATGGATACGTACAAAGAAATGCCAACGCTGAGAGAGCATATACAACATAAGGGGAAACAGGAGGAAAGTAACAATTTAACAGACAAGACTCCTCCAACAACAGAGAATCAGACCTTTAATTTCTAATCACAAGATGATTCTGCAAGTGTTCTTAATGATCAGCACTGTTACAGAATAACAGTAATTAATATTTTGGGACCTTGATAATTAAGGAACAGTACAATGTTAACAATGCTGTATGTTTTAATGTACTTTCCACTACTAATGGTGATATGTCTTTCACATTTAAGCATTCTTAAATTGTAACCAACACAGATGGGATAAAATTCTGCAACATTGGGTACAGGGCACAAGAGTCAAACCAACTATCCTATGTAGCTGGTTGGCCAGTAAGACATGTTTACTAACAAACTTGAGCAGGAAAAGTGGAAGGACAGAAAGGAGTGGAGGAGGCTTGTTAACCACGCCCGGGCGACTGGAGTGTGACATTGATGACTAACACACTGACTGAGTTGATAAAATCGAAAGGCGATTTGACACTTAACATAAGGAGTATCCTTGTTATTCCATTAGCAACATTTCATATTACTTCATTTCTGATGGCAAGGAAGAATGACTCAATTCTTATCACTTATGGACCTTATGGTTAATGCGGCCGTGGCCTTAAGTTAGGTACCATCCCAGCATTTGCCTGGAGGAGAAGTGGGAAACCACGGAAAACCACTTCGAGGATGGCTGAGGTGGGAATCGAACCCACCTCTACTCAGTTGACCTCCCGAGGCTGAGTGGACCCCGTTCCAGCCCTTGTACCACTTTTCAAATTTCGTGGCAGAGCCGGGAATCGAACCCAGGCCTCCGGGGGTGGCAGCTAATCACACTAACCACTACACCACAGAGGCGGCCCCCTGGTGTCTGTTACTAGACCAAATTTTATAAATAATACTTTTTTCTATAAGTGTAATTCAGTTACATCTGTAGAAAAGGAACACTGCCACATTTTTCCTTTTACTCATTTGAGAATTTAAAATAATATACACATATCTGTAACTTTCATTTCATAGCTAATAATAATATTGTTCACCAACTTAAGAGATGTTTTTGAGATGTGTGTTGGAGAAGAATGCCCTGTAATTATTCAACAGAACATGAACTAATAACTCATTTTTAAACAAAATGAAAATTAATAATAATAATAATAATAATAATAATAATAATAATAATAATAATAATAATAATAATAATAATATTCATTTTCCATCTCCAACAAAAACTGCAGTTCTTTGGACATACTGCATATAGAAGAGATTCAGCCAGATATCTGGCACTCTCATAAGATTAAAAATAGTATTGGTCCTACAATTGATTATACACACAAAGAAAACACCTTTTATTACAGAAAAAACAACCACAATTGTTGTTTACTTTGATAGGGCCTTACCCTAAGTGTTATATTTCATCAGTTTTTCCTGCAATTGTTATGAAATTAAGTTAACAGTATACCGTGCAGCTGAACAGAATTTTTGGACAAAATGATGTTCTACAACTGAAATAAAATTTTATTAGATGAATCCGACCTTTTCAGTACATATATTTCAAACATAGTTACAATATTAAAAATTTCTAGTTAAGACAAAAGAAAACTCCTTGATATAAAATAAAGTGATACAAAGATCTTCAAACAAAGGCACGATAATTCACAGTTATAGGAAAAAAAGTAGGTGGAGTGACTCACATAGGCAAGGATAAAAATATATACAAAATGCGAGATAGAGTACAACTACAGATAAAATAAAGCAACATTACATCATCAGTCGGACAGTAAGAAGAGTCCAATTGAAGCGATGCCGTTGACTGACAAGCGCTCTAGAAGGGCAGGCAGGGTATGGTGCCGCAGCTAGAGGAGGGATATATCCTTGCCTAGGTAAGTTGGTCCCCATTTCTCTCTTTGTTTCTTTAACTGATTAAGAAAGCAAAATAAAAGAGGGATCTTCATCACATTCATATGATCAACTTCAGACTAAACTTTTTTCATGCATTTCTCAATAAAGCAAACTCACTCAGATCCTAAAATTTTCAAAATGGCTGTATCTTCAAAATTTCCAGCACCATCCATAAAACTTATTTCACAGACTTATATAGGCCCATCTATCAAATACAACAAGCTTGGTTGATTACAAAGTTCCAAGTACATAATGAATTAAATTTACTGGATATTCTGAGGCAGTGTTTGATAGGAATTCTGTTGTGGACTGATACTTTGTTCATTACTTTATCAACCTGGGACAGTAATACTCTGCAATGTCTGCATAAATTAAAACTTACACAGGCAAGTACACATTTTATACGAAGAAATTAACATCTACAATCCAATGAATTGGATGCCCTGGGAGAAAGATAAATCTTTCATATGACAATTCTATTTATATGCATACATCAGGTGAAGAAAATGTGGAATATTTTATTCTCAAGAAAGTATCATGCGATGTAAAAGTTGAGCAACTTATGCTATCTCTCATGTCATGTTTTCTAAAATATCAAGTACCAACAGAACCAACAAAAGTGATTTCTTTATGAATAATTAAAACGGTTATCAGTCACAATTTTTATTAAATGATTTACTCCACAACGCGTTTAAGAGAATTTGCTCCATCGTCAGTAGGAGGAATGGTGACATTTGTAGAACAAAACACTTAATAAAAATTGTGACTGGTGACAGTTTTAACTATTCATAAAGAATTAATTCACAGTCACAGACAAGGCCTATGTAAAAACATTGTTACATTTAAGATTACAGTATTTCTTTTTGCTATTTATTTTGTGTCACACCAACACAGACAGGTCTTTATGGTGACGGTGGGATAGGTAAGGGCTAGAATTGGGAAGGAAGCAATTGTGATCTTATGGAAAACTAGAGAAAACCATCTTCAGGGTTGCTGACAGTGGGATTCATACCCACTATCTCCTGAATGCGAGCTGACAGCTAAGTGACTAAAAGCATGTAACCAACTAACTCGCTTGGTACCTACAGTGAACGATCTACTAACAACTTAACTCTTATCAAATTCTCTGCCACATTTTGTCTCTCTCCTCAGCCTCTACATCAGTGAGTGAAGTAACTCTACTTTTTCTTAACTAGCGGTAGTACCCGACGTTGCCCGGACAATTTTTGTAGAATTCCTTATTGAGACCTTGATTGATACTTTATTATCTATTATGTAGTTTTAGATTATTTCATGTGTGTTCAATTTCAAGTTTTGGATTATTTCATTTTTAAGTAAAACTTTGTTCTTGTGGAAGCTCAAATTGACTGGGAAATATTTGATCATTTAAAAAAAAAAAAAAAATGTACTGTATGTATTTATCCATCACGCTATAGATATAGTGTACAAGATTCCAACTGTCATTAAGACTGCCACCAACCAGCCTTGAGACCACCAAAACTGTAGATTCAATACTAATCTCGGTCATTTTAGACTATTTACTTTTCACCCCACCTCAGGCCCCGTCCCAACGGAGCTGAACCTCAGCGACAAATAATTTCTCACCTTCATAGTATTTTTTTTTTCCAGATGGAAAGTCATATGTGTACTAAGTTTGACTGAGAGCTATGTTGTTACATACATACATACATACATACATACATACATACATACATAATCTTGATAATTTTGGGTGTTTTCGTCTCATCAGTCCCCATGCCGATGGGATTGTACTTAGGATGAACAGTGACATTCCAGATGTTCAATCAATCAATCAATACTGATCTGCATTTAGGACAGTCGCCCAGGTGGCAGATTCCCTATCTGTTGCTTTCCTAGCCTTTTCCGAAATGATTTCAAAGAGATTGGAAATTTATTGAACATCTCCCTTGGTAAGTTATTCCAATCCCTAACTCCCCTTCCTATAAATGAATATTTGCCCCAGTTTGTCCTCTTGAATTCCAGCTTTATCTTCATATTGTGATCTTTCCTACTTTTATAAACGCCATTCAAACTTATTCGTCTACTAATGTCATTCCACGCCATCTCTCCGCTGACAGCTCGGAACATACCACTTAGTCGAGCAGCTCTTCTTCTTTCTCTCAATTCTTCCCAACCCAAACAGTGCAACATTTTTGTAACGCTACTCTTTTGTCGGAAATCACTCAGAACAAATCGAGCTGCTTTTCTTTGGATTTTTTCCAGTTCTTGAATCAGGTAATCCTGGTGAGGGTCCCATACACTGGAACCATACTCTAGTTGGGGTCTTACCAGAGACTTATATGCCCTCTCCTTTACATCCTTACTACAACCCTGAAAACTATGTGTTAGAAAATAATGTTGTTTGTTATTATTATTATTATTATTATTATTATTATTATTACATGACATCTGCTTCCAATCCCCACCCCCTAGGAGTACTAGGGATGTCTCACTTCCATAGTAAATGTTTTCTAGATACTAAGTCAAATGTGTGCCAAATTAGGTTGAGAGGTATGCTGAAACCCCCACCCCACACACACATATCCAGTCCTCGCCATTCTGAACGTTATTTCTCTTCTCAACCCCCATGTCTATGGGGACTGAACTTTGACATAAACGGTAAGTGGATTGTCAATATTCATCTCAGAACCCTGTTAACAACGGATTTGACACTAATATAGGCCATTTTAGATTATTTTTACATTTAACTCCTTCCCCTAGAGGTGCTAGGGGTGTCTAACCCCTATAGTATTTGTTTACAGATAGTAAGTCATACGTGAACCAAGTTTGGTTAAGAGGTATAATGGAACATACCCACATGTAACCATAATCTCAGTTTTTTATTACATTAATTTTCACCCCATCTCAATTTCCATTCCTACTGCGGCTGAAGTATGACTTAACCAGCATCCAGAGTGTAACAGTCCAACTTAACCCTCTACTGCATGAATTATTTTTCGTTTTCGTTTGGTGAAGAAAATTTCAAGCTTTAATGTTCAACATACGTTCAGTGTATTAGATGTACCAGCAATTCTTAACTGGGGCTAATAGCTTAACACTCATATGTGATGTGGATTGCCATAGTTGAATATATATACGATTTTTCACGATTTTACGCTAAGCTTTTAACATTCAAAGACCGAACATTACTACCTACTGGCCATGGGTACGTACTGCACTGGGATATGTGTTTAATTGATTGTACAGTTGACGGTGTGCCGTAAAACTACCTCTGTCTACAATATTTATCCATTTATACAGGTGAAAAGTTATTTGTTGCCTAAAGGCAACAGTATGCAGTAGAGGGTTAACGACCTAGAAAACTTCGATTATTTTTATATTTCACCCCTTCCCTGGGGGTGCTCAGTGTCTTTTACCTCCACAGTAATTTTTCTGATGGTAAGTCATGTGTACCAAGTTTAGTTGAGAGCTATTCTGGAACATACACACATACATCTGTAATCTCTATAATTTAGGATATTTTCTCTTTCACCCCTTCTCAAATCCCATGCCGATGGAGAGTGAATGACAACTGGATTGCCAGTATTCATCTCAGCGACCTCAGAAACTATGGATTCCACATTAATATTGGTCGTTTTCTATTATTTTTATATTTTACGCCCTTCCACACTGCCCATGGGCAGGTCTTACCCCACAGTTTGCTTTCTTAAATACTAAGTCATATGTGTAGCATGTTTGGTTGAGAGCTATGCTAAAACATGCACATGTACATCCATAATCTCAGTCATTTTCAACATTCTTTTTCACCCCTTCTAACACCCATCCTGATTGGGAAAGAACTTTGATTTAAATGGCATCTAGAGGGTCACAGTTCATCTCAGCTACCCCCAAAACTACGGACTCGACAATAATATCAGTAATTTTTGGATATTTTTACATTTCACCCTATTCCTCTATTACAGTAATTTTTTCTGGATATTAAGTTATACGTGTATCAAGTTTGGTTGAAAGCTATGCCGGAACATCCCCTATGCCAGACATCATCACGTGGTTGCTCTAGGGAGCTGGTGTTACTTGCTCCGCTCTGGACGGCTGTCTGTCACGTGACAAGAGAGCAGCGGACAGGCCGTAGTGTACTTGCCGCTCGGAAATGTTACCATATAAACAACAACAACAACAATAATAATAATAATAATAATAATAATAATAATAATAATAATAATAATAATTTGTAGCATGGATCATGTGAGACGAACGGGACACATTATACAACAGGACAAGAAAATTATTCATTGACAAAGGAATATACAGCAGTGTGCAATATGTCCTGAATAAATACATTTTCACGATTAACTGAAGCTTTCGGGACACGTACATTTACCCAAATTAAATACAATTTGTGTGATTTGTACACATTCTTTGCACTCTCATTAACGTATACCAAACCAAACCCCATGGCACTACAGCCCTTGAAGGGCCTTGGCTTACCAAGCGACCGCTGCTCAGCCCGAAGGCCTGCAGATTACGAGGTGTCGTGTGGTCAGCATGACGGATCCTCTCGGCCGTTATTCTTGGCTTTCTAGACCGGGGCCGCTATCTCACCGTCAGACAGCTCCTCAATTCTAATTACGTAGGCTGAGTGGACCTCGAACCAGCCCTCAGGTCCAGGTAAAAATCCCTGACCTGGCTGGGAATCGAACCCGGGGCCTCCGGATAAGAGGCAGGCATGCTACCCCTACACCATGGGGCCGGCCTCATTAACGTATGTCAATATTTTTATGGCATTTATGACTATGTCAACAAATTAAACGCAAGAATTGAAACATATCACTGGTGTACTGCTCCTTCACAGGACCTTTGGGTTCATTTAGATAGTATTGTATCAATGTTTGGTACTATCGTTTGCGTACTGGCAAGTCGCAAAGCACATTTCAAGTTTTCATCGGTGAGCCTACTTCTGTGTCTAGATTTACAAATCTTCATTAACGAAAACATCTGTTCACATAAATAAGTTGATCCGAATATACTTAAAGACATGTGCATGAAATTTGTGCAATCTAGGAAATCTCTCCTGTGGAAAACGAACATAAAATTCAGTCAAACTGTTTGTGTTTGCAAACTTATCTTTCATTTGAGTATCGCACTGTAAGTCAATCAGATCTAGCTGCAGTTCTGGTCTAAAAGTTTGCACATCCACTGAATAGGCGTAGCGAACACCTGCAGATTCTTTTCTAATGCCTGAATATCGTGAAAACCTACTCTCAAATTCCTCATATGGTGACATTAAAACCGACTAGGCTTGAACACTGTGTGATGCGAGGAAACGCACTACTGTCACCTCACGACTTCACGCGTATCCTGTTGCAATCTAACCTGTCCAGAAAGATATGCTATACCTTCGAGCCACTGGCCTTCAGTACGTATTATGTCATGCACTTCCCCTACTTGCTCGCTTACCTCGAAAGCGGAGAGCAAACTGGCTCCGAAGGCATTTTGCTCTCGATTGACGATGCCTGCCCTATGCCAATGAGGGCTGAAGTTGGACTTAAATGGCATCTGCAGTGTCATTATTCATATCAATGACCCCAAAAACAATGGATTCTACATTAATATTGGTCATTTTGTATTACTTTTATATTTCAACCCTCTCTACCTCTGCTCCTAGGGGTGCTAAGGGTGTCTTATCCAAACAGTATTTCTTTTTTTGCTAGGGGCTTTACGTCGCACCGACACAGATAGGTTTTATGGCGACGATGGGATAGGAAAGGCCTAGGAGTTGGAAGGAAGCGGCCGTGGCCTTAATTAAGGTACAGCCCCAGCATTTGCCTGGTGTGAAAATGGGAAACCACGGAAAACCATCTTCAGGGCTGCTGATAGTGGGATTTGAACCTACTATCTCCCGGATGCAAGCTCACAGCCGCGTGCCTCTACGCGCACGGCCAACTCGCCCGGTAAACAGTATTTCTTTCAGATAGTAAGTCATATTACGTGTGCCAAGTTTGGTTGACAGCTATGCTGAAATGCGCGCACGCATGCACGCACGTTACAAATCTCATTGTTATGAACTGTATTAAAAATACTATGTATAAGCGAGTACACTTGAGGGTCCACCTGTTCAATACACAAAATAATCTATTGACTATTAACTCATTAACCTTTTATTTGCGGTATATGTTTTGTCCAATATTTGGACATTATCAGCCGCTACATTAATGACTACGATTAAAATTGATATTAAAATAAGGAATATTCCTGATGTTTAAGTTTATGTGAGCTATCTTGTCTAGTATACAATGATTAAAAACATTAGTCAATGAAACCTAAAACTACATCTTCTTGCTTATATCAGTCCTTATTAAAATACACTTTAAAAAAAAAAAAACCACTTGTAACAAAGAATCTTGAGTTGGATCTTGATTTTGAAGAGATTACATATCTTGTAGAACCTTATATATCGCTGGTTGTCAGGTGTAGAATAGGGGACTTTTCAAGCTGTTATTCATAAGGCGATGGACAGCAAGACAGGCAACGGTATTTGAGTCAGTTGAGGGGAGGGAAAAACAAAGTGGAGGGGCGGGGGCCTTAAAACCTATGTGCACAGTATATTGACGGAAAAACATTCATAAGGATATACCGTACGTTTTACGAGATTAGCTTCCTCACACGAACAAAATCTCTAATTTCCTCTCTTTATAATATTAGTATAGATGAATTGAGACTGCCTTACTGGTCAGAACTAGTGTTTACAGTGCACTATGGCTGGAATGGACTAGAACAAATTTATTACTTTCACTGACCAGTCTGATGTAATGTGGCCTAGTGCAGGTTTTTCTATTTGATTCCTGTGGGTGACATGTGTGTCTGAGTATGATGATGATGATAAAGATAAGTAGGGAAAGTGAAACATGGTGTCGGCACATAGCCTGCTCTTGTTGAATAACACCAAGAGGACTGCTCAAGGCTTAACAGCCCCATTCAACAGACCAAACACCATCAACATATGAACACTGCAGAGAGGTTTAGAACTGAACCCAAGCTTTAGAAATTGTATACCACATCAATTAGCTTTACGCCACACCAACGCAGATAGATCCTATGGCGACAATGGGATAGAAAAGGGCTAAGAGTTGGAAGGAAGCAGCCATGGCCTTAATTAAAGTGCAACCCCAGCATTTGCCTGGTGTGAAAATGGGAAACCATGGAAAACTATCTTCAGGGCTGCCGACAGCAGGGTTCGAACCCACTATCGCCTGAATGCGAACTCACAGCTGCGAACCCCTAACCGCACAGCCAACTCGCTTGGTATTAAATTGTATACCACTACATCTCCTACCCTGCTGGCCCAACATTCTGGTGGTGACGTTTTTTTCCACCAACAAGACTTGAACCAGCTAACCACAGTGTCAGACCATAAAGACTTGATGCCTTAATGAAAATGACCACCAGGGCGGGCTTTGATATTATGAAAGTGACCTGAGGTATGAGCATGGCTAGTCCTAGTCCCGATTATGTAATGTAAACTCGGTAAAAGACATATAATAACAACAGGAAACTACCTCACTCCTCATTTCCCTAGTAAGCCTCTTCACAGACCCCTAAGGTCATCTATGACAGCTGACAGCAGAGCTGTTGAGGATCCGACCAGCCTTCAGCCTGAGTACTAAACTTACAGCATGAATGGAGAAATTGTTCATCACATTATGAAGGGCCTGACCTATTAGAACCCATACATTTAAGTGTTACCTCCTTAAAAGTGAGAGAAATGCCTTTTCCATCATTCTTAGCACTCAGGGATCTTGCCACTATATCTATGGCATGACAATGACGGCAGAGGACATGGGGCTTAGCGGGAGGTGACAGTGCTGGTGGAGCAATGACACGTAAAACAATATCAATGGCGAATTTTTGAGGCATGTGATAAGAACACTGGCCAAGCTCCTCTGAAGATGCATGAAGCTGGCTAACAATGGGCAGGTGCCCAAAATGATCTGGAAGTGGAAATTACAAGATCCATTGTAGAGAAAATTCCACTGGCCTATGTAAAGTGACGCTGAAGAGCGGAGTCAGTCTTAATCCAATTGCTTCAGGTTTAATGGTCCTGCGCGCTCACTTAGAAATCAGATTTAAATCGTCCTCGACCCGAGTAAACCACCTGGTCAGAACTACTCTGCACCGCTCTGAAATAAATGCCATAAATGGAACAGCAATGACAATTTTCACACACAGTGTTCAGTGAAGCATTCAAAATAGTTGTACTCAAAAACAATATTAGAACAAAGATTTTGTAAGGTAAATCTCGAAACATTCCAGTATATGTAGAGGCACTTTATACTATTCATTGTCTCTCGAAAAATTGGGGTCTCAATACATTTGTCTTTGCTCCTATATAATTGGATGTGCGGCTATGACCCTGGGACGTCAGAATGCAGAGGGTAAAGTAGGCCTTAATTTTATCCTCATTAGTGTCAAACCACTTTTCACTGTCTTTTTCCATGCGAGTCCTTGTTCCATAGCGTAAATATTTGTTCCCCGCGCAATGTGGAAAATGACGGGTCCATAACCTCCAAGAATAGAGACAACACCAATACGGAATTATCTAAATATTTGTCTCTCAGTTCTCCTGATACCCTTGGAGAGCTTGTAAAGTGATGAACAACTGGTTGGTTATCTCTATTACTAACCCAAACCCCGTCACTGTTTTGGTTTCGCACGCAAGCTTTAGGTAATATTTCACTGTCACCAGTATCAGAGTATCAGATGAGATATCACTTCCACTTCATATCTCTTCTTCAATGTTATCATAACTACAACCACTGTCCTCCAAATCTAGAACACTTTCAATTAACTCAGCAACAGCTTGCTGTCACTTGCTTATACTATGCCCGGTGCCATGGCTAGGAGAATGACTGACACTTGATGAAATGTATGTGCTTCCAGAGGCTACAATTAGGCAATGAATAATGATGGAAGTTCTTAGAAGGAGAGCTGTAAACAAGCCACATTCCTTTTCTACTCATAGATGTTCGCAGAAGGGAAACCCTTGCAGGGGTGATCAAAATATAAGCTAGTACATACGATTCAGTACGGCGTTGAATGTCTCGTCATTGCCATGTTCGCATGAATGTCACGTCAAATGAGTCAAATGGGTTAAGTCAGCTAGGAATGAGACAGTCTTGACTACGTGAAGTGCAAGTTGAGTTGCTGAACTCCTCTACGGACGACATTGCACTGCAGGAGAATATTGGAGAGCAGGAGTTTGACATGCTGGAGGGCTGTCCGGTTTGCAGAGTTAGTGAGAACAAACTCCGGAAGTGGAAAGCTCAAACCCAACCGCGCGTGTAATAACGGTGCATAGTAGTTTTAATAAATTTAGTTGACAGTACTACTCTCTGAGTAGTAATTTTAATTTTTAGGACTCTGATGACTTGCCACAATATCCCTGAAACATTATTTTCCAAATCTGGTAGTCTGAGTTTATGCTGCATGGAGTGAGACCGACTAGTGTAAACTTGAGATTCTGTGAAAACTTTGCTCAGACCCATGGTACTCTCGAGTAGACTATTCTAGAATACTAGTAGTTTACTTCTGAGGTTTCACTGATTTTGAGAAAGCATTCAACCCTGTACCTGCTAGATCAGTACTGGAAGCCCTATAAAAGCAAGAAAATATGTGGAAGTCATTACTTTTCATTGTTAATTATAATCACTGTGTATCTTATTCATAAGTTGGCACTGAAAAATTATTAAAAATTCATTAAAAATATTAAAGTAAATCAACTGAAAATAGTTCCATTCATTTTATCCACAACCACAAACTATTTTTAAAAGTACAGGTATCAGAGTATTCAATATAATAGAGGAAAAAATTGATAAACTTGAAATATCAAAGGTAAAGAATGGTCATTTCAACACAGCTACACATTTAATTCATTTGTGAAATAAATTAAGGAATCTCCTAGCCATATAATACACATTTCAAGTCAATAAAACCAATTAAAATCTACACACCTCAAAATCTCAGAGTATAAATGCATCCATAAAAAATGACTATGATCTGAGTTTTAATGGGAATCGAAGTCTACATCAGCAAAGTGTCATGTTACCTATGAAACATGCCAATAAGTGCAACAAACAGTACTGTGTAGATAATACCGAGTTGAAAATGGTGTCATGCATTTTCCTCATTCGCAACACAGATTCTATTTGGGAACATTATCTATTGTCATTTGAGGAATTATTTCACTTTTAGACACAAAATTTTAATCTGTACCTAACTGGCTGGGGAAGGACATATTACCAGGTTAATATGGAAGTTCCTTCAAAACGTTTGAGCTTGCAAGTTGTAAAAGGACAGAAGAGACAGATGAGTTTAGAATTAGAAAATTGTGCGTATTTGATAGATGAAACCATCCTTCACAGAAATAACTGAAGCTGAAAGAACAAAGTATAGTTTTTCTCAAAAGTGTCAAGAACTTCCCCTTTTATGCTCTACATCAAATAAATTCAAAGGACATTGTATCTAGTATTCAAAATCATGAAAGACAATTACAATATTTAGCAATAAAATATATTATATTAAAATATCTTAGAGTTGAAAGAAACAAACTCTCTGTACATAGGTAAAGGATACACAGTCCACAACAAAATTCTTGGCAACATTCAGACAAATATAATATGCATGTAAATAGAGCTCTACTAAACTGATCTTAATCAATATTCAACTGAAGTACAAGCAGAACGTTGAATAGCAACACTAAGTCAATCGTCAGCAAATCATATTTCAGATGACATTTCATAACCATAAATACATGAGAATTTCATTAAAAAGATGATTTTTAAATACAATGAAATTTGATTTGTAAAATCAATAAAATTAATCTCTGGAGAATACTCCACTGGATAATGTTCCGGATCACTCCGAATAGTTTCGATATCAAATATTGTTTAATAGTTTATATGCGACCTTAATTCTGAAGAAAGATATTCAAAGGTCATCATCACCAATACCTTCAAATGCATCATTTTCAACGAGCGGATGAGGTGATGGCTTTATGGAAGACTTCAGAGTAACACTAGACAACTTCTCGGATAACTTCTTCATAGAAGATGATGTTGATTCAGTCTTGTTTGGAGATCTTACATCACCATTTTGCTATTTAAAGAGAAAAGACTCACAAATAATCTTCAAAATATTACCATTATCACGGATTATAAACCAAGTTATATATATGAAGACAGGGACATGAAAAGGAATAAATAATAGGATAAACACAATGTTGAGCCAGAGCAGGAAAGAGTAACCGAGAGAGACTACCACAAGCATATACTCTACCAAAAACATATCAATTTTTTAATCCACATATCCTAGTTGGTAGATCTGGGACACAACTGTTAGGTCATCCAGTAATGGCAGTATTACACAGTCAAGATCTTGCATCACAGTGGTGTGATCTTATTTGCAGTTTTCAGGAACCATAGAACTTTCAAAATGAAACATAAAGACACCAGCTTTGATACTCCAGAGTTCATATCATTCGTAGTGAGAGATGAATCCATTCATGAATTGATTTTTTACCAAAATGTGTGCATTTCAGGAACTATTCCTATAATTTCTGTATGTCAGAGGTTCTTTTTGAACTTCTGAATCCTGTCATAACTGCCAAATTTTCCCCTGACTTCTAAGAAGATCGGCTGGACAAATTGGAAACTATATAATTCTAATTACACCTAGTTAGTGAAAAACGTTTTCCTTCAGCCAAAAGCATAAAAATGTGAAATAAAGAATTTTTTTTTTTTTTTTTTTTTGCTTTACGTCGCACCGACACAGATATGTCTTATGGCGATGGGATAGGAAAGGCCTAGGAATTGAAAGGAAGTGGCCATGGCCTTAATTAAGGTACAGCCCCGGCATTTGCCTGGTGTGAAAATGGGAAACCACGGAAAACCATCTTCAGGGCTGCCGACAGTGGGGCTCGAACCCACTATCTCCCGATTACTGGATATTGGCCACACTTAAGGGACTGCAGCTATCGAGCTCGGTGAAATAAAGAATGCTTAAGATATCAAATATAGTGGAACTTGAATTTGTCTCAGGTACATACGGCTGTTAGAAGACCCACCTGCATAACAGCTTTTCGCCAGGCGATGTAAACCAATGCTTATTTACTTCGATGACCTACTGAATAGTGGTAGTTTGCCTTGCATTTATGCATATAATGAACAAGTAAGATGTTTTTATTTATCAGTCATACTTGGAAAAATTCTGAAATACTCTAATTAAAAATAGTGTACAAATGTAAAACATAAAATCCACTGTTACTGTCTGTAATTATAAACTATGTGAATACATGGAAATGCATTACACATATTGCTTTGGCAATATAAATTAACTTCTGTTTTTTGAGGTCAAGCATTTCTTGGTCCTTTGTGAACACTGGTAATCAGAGTTGGTTTGTATAATTATATCATCTGATATTACTTTGCTTCTTTGATTGGCACTGACTTCCCTCCTTTTCAAAATCTTTTTTGTTCTTTACAAATTTAATATTCTGAACTTGCTTACCACAGTATCGGCATTTGAAGAGATTCCATCAGTTGAAGCAGACTGGCTAACACTGATAAGTTGACTGCTCCCATCTCGCTTCATGTAGGACCAACTACCTTTACGAGACCGATCACCAGGCTACATAAGAGAATTAAAATCAAGTAAAATTACTACAAAATGGGCAACAAACAAAAAGGACAGTCTGGATATAAACATATATTTTTACATAATGTATGGATTTTCACAAAACTTTTGTAGGAATGTCATCTAAATAAAAGTAGGGATATCACAAACATTTACTTCATATACAATTAACAGTTTTTCCAAAAAAATTGTTTTTGAGAATATTTTTTAAATTTTTAATTCCATTCTTTTCATGAAATTTCATTGAGATGTTAATGAAAATTTGGAATAAGTAGATAATACTTCTTTAAAAAGCATTGTATACTGATTTTCTGTACATAATTGATATAAGGAGATATATCTTACTACCGTTTGTGTAATTTTGTGATAGTACATATATCACACCCTCGCACTATATGTTGAAGTGAGAGATATTGTCAGTATTCAATTTATTATTATATTTATTATTATTATTATCATCAGTATTTTATTTGTATATTTGTCATTTATATTTGTAAGCTGGGAGATCTCCACATATGTTGTATGAGTAATTTGTTTTGTACTGGGAAAACATTGCTATATTGGACTCTGGTAAATTGTATGACTCATGCAGATGTTTGATGAGATGAACTTGATGTACTAGGAAAGTTCGATGACTCATGTGAAACACCCCAGAGAGTTTGTTTATGTCTTGGGACCAAGAAGTAGTTCAGGGCATGGTCTTGACAAGAGGATCACTCATGATTGGCTGGCGAGGATCAATCTCGGCAAATCATGTGAGAGATGAGGTCTTTATACACTTCGACATCACAGCGGAAAGAGGAACCACAACTGACACACTGTACGAGAAGGAAGTAGTGTGGACAGACTGTACGGGAATGAAGTAGTGCTGATACACGGTACTGGAGTGAGACTGCTGCACTATACTGGACTGGACTTAAAACGTTCGTGGAACGTAGTCTTGTTATGTTAGTGGAAAGTGGCTGATCGACAAATTGTGGAGTGCTTACGCATTAGGTACTGTAGCACTCGTGGTGGCCTGGCATTATATGTTGGTGAAAGCTATCTCAGACTCTCCATAATTTATGTTCAGGATCGACAAGCGTGTGTTGCTTAATTGTATATATATGTTTACAACAAGTGTTAAAGTCTGTGAACACAGTATTACGAGGTACAGTATCTGTGTGATGTTATAACTGCTGATTATGAGAATCGACAAGTCGTGTTAATACAGAGACAGTGAAGGGTATTTATCTACATATATGTGCATTGTTCAACGGACTATCTGCAAATGGTGGCTTAGTTCTCGTTTTCGTTTTCCCACTGTTTTCATTGTTATTGTTGTAAATATGGAGTCATCCAGCAATCTTTTGTTGTGTGTTATAAATGTATTTTGGTGTGTTGATGAGGTGCTCATGCACAGATTTTATTGAGAATATAGTTAGATATTTTAGAATCAGTGGAGTTATTGATGAACCTAGGTGCAGTTCCTTACCTATTTAGTCGTTTTCAGAAGGTTAGGTAAGGCCTGTAGCAGATGTACCAGTACGCAGCATTATGTACACACCCTGGGATATAAAGAATTATCATGCTCTATCTAAATTCGAGGGATCCATTCTGGTGAACTCTGGTACCCATACTACGGACATTTCGATTAATTATTTTTATTAATTGAATTTATTTCAAGTATTTTATTTATTTGTTTTTATATTTTTATTCATGACATTTATTGGTAAGTCATCAAATTGTTACAATTGTTACAATTTTTATGTTCTAAAATTTTGTATTTAAAGAACCTTACTACTTGAAAAAAATTCTGCAATCAAAATTTCCATACACAGGTTTCCTAACATAGCTGTGATACATAAAACATACAAATTTTGTTACATTTTGTAGAATATTATGGGAGAAAAATGGAAATATGTCAAATTATAACTGGTGGGAAAATGAAAGGAAAACCCATTTCTGCTGTGTGCAGACAGTCACACAAAGCATTATTGAAGGGACAAATTAATTTAATTCAACGGAACAACTTGGTGACAAGAAAGAAAAACCTCAATCCTTTCAATTTCAGCCATAAAATGTTTTTGGCAAAATGACCAAAATATTGATTTTAACTCCAGACTGCCCTCTTTAAATCTCTGATTGTTCACAGCACATGTTTATGATTAAACTCCAGATCAGGTTTTACACATGATAATCAATTTGTGTCACTGAAGTAGTATGTTACCAACTACTGATTATTCAGAATTAAGTCTGAAACATTCTCATAAAGCTTAAAGTAAACTAAATATACTCTGACTTTCAAATCAGATAAATCATATCTATTCAATTCATCACAACAAACAATTCTCCTATGAATAAGGCAAACAGTATTAACTTCGTTAAACAAATCTTTGTCAACCGAAAACCGGTTTAACCAAAATATATAACTGAACTTTTACATAGAAAATTATAATATGTACTGTGTTTATGAAATACTAGCTATTACCCATGGTTTTGCTTGTGAGGATTTGGTAATTTGATAAAAATTAATTGTTCCTTGGTACTGCACTAAGCCATTATCTGAAAATCCCTAAAGTGTAAAAACTACCGAAAAATTGCATTTCATTTATCCCAGAACCTCTTTGTAAACCACGTTTGTGACATTGCCTTTTGGGGCTAAGATGACCAGGCTACTGGCAGAGCTAAATCTGGAACATGCAACATGGAACTGTACATGTGACAAACAGTCCTCCTTTAAGTCGAAAAAAAGGGGTTTCTTTATTTCTGAAGGAGATTCCAAATACCGATTTTCACGTCTGTAACATCTTAGTTTTTGAGATATAAGTATTCTCATAAAGATAATTCAACTCGTTCTTCACTTAGTTTCAATCTCCAGCTTAAGTTGATTTTCAAAAAAAAAGTGTGTTCATTTATTTTTAAAGAGTTTTCAAGTACCAGTTTTAACGTCTGTAACATTTTCAGTTTCTGAGATATATGTATCCTCATATAAAGAATTCAACTCCTTCCTCACATCTTTTCAAACCCCCTCCTCTCACCCCTTAAGTGGATTTTCTGAAAACAAAAATTTGTATTCTTTTATTTTTTTAAAGAAGATTCCAAATACCAATTTTCATGTTGCCATTGATGCTTTCACGGCCCGTACTTATAGACATGATACTGTATAGGCTTTTGGGCTTATGCCGTGTCAAGGAAATAAGGTGAAATTCTTTACGTTTCACAGAGAGCCGTGCTCTGCGTCATCAGAAGAAAATCTCGACTGTCCACGAGAAGGCTTCTTAAACAATGACTTTTTGAAATTTAGACGTTATTATAGAAGTGTAAATGGTACGTTCATTCGTCACCAGATGGCTCCCTGGACGTGGCACAGCGCTAGTGTTCAAAGCGGAAGCTGACCGAACCATCAGAATCAGTCATGAAACATCTGGTGATGAGGAACGTACGAATTTGAAAACACCGAGACGAAACAACAATAGTGAAGGGACAGGGAAGGGAACTACCTACGTAAATCCTTAATAGCTGGCAACCAGGTATTACTTAATTGGTAGCCAGTGTACTAAATTGTATTAAATTTAAATTGTATCGATTAGGCGGCTCATTTACCAATATATTTGTTCTCCTAGAGCTGGGGTAGCGTGGTGCCAGTATCTCCATAATGGTTGGTTTTAGGGCCTTAAAACATGGTTTTCGGGCCCGTAGAGCTTGCCGAGTTTTGTTCTTTGTGTCAAGGGGCTTTAATTGAGCTTTGTCTCATCCTTATACGACAAATTCGATATTTCGCCTATATTAGCCTAGTATTTGTATCTCTCCTCACATGCCACCCCTCCCCCTCGAATTGTTTTGAAAATAAAATGCAGCCCATGTCCCTCAGGAATAATGAATATTTACATTAGTGAAATAATTTTTAGAATCGGTCCAGTAGTTCCTGAGATTAGCCATTACATACAAACAAACTTTACTTCTTTATATATTAGTATAGACAAAATTTATGTAAGTAGGGTATGTTCATATTATAACTTACTTTTCATTTCAACATTTTATGGACGAAAAATAAGGAGGAAAAAAAATAGCAGTTCTGAAGAAACATAGTAGTTATTACTGGGTACTAAGCAAGTCAGAGGAAAGCAATGTGAGGTCAACACCACCTTCTATTATTAATGCAAGCTGGCTAACCCCACCCCTGGCCTCCCACATGATAGCTGGGTTCTCCCCTGTCAACTTTTTTTTTTTTTTTTTTGGCTAGTGGTTTAATGTCTAACACATCAAAGGTTCTTGGAGATGCGAGGATGGGAAAGGGCTAGGAATAGGAAGGTAGCACCCGTGGCAGGCCCAGCATTTGCCTGATGTGAAAATTGGAAACCATGGAAAACAATTATCAGGGCTGCCACCATATCCAGAATGCAAGTTTGCATCTATGCGACCCTAACTGCTGACCAACTTACTCAGTACCTCTGTCCAGGCTTTGAGACATTAGCCATCCTCAATGAGGCTTGGTCAGTAGTAAAAAATGAAATGGCGTATGGCTTTTAGTGCCAGGAGTGTCCAAGGACATGTTCGGCTTACCAGGTACAGGTCTTTCGATTTGACGACCGTAGGTGACCTGTGCGTCATGATGAGGATGAAATGATGATGAGGACGACACATACACCCAGCCCCCGTGCCAGAGAAATTAACCAATGATGGTTAAAATTCCCGACCCTGCCAGGAATCAAACCCAGGACCCCTGTGACCAAAGGACAGGACGCTAAACACTTAGCCATGGAGCCGGACTTGGTCAATAGTGCTGTACATACACTATGTCTATAAAATGAAAACAGGCTGTAATATAAAATTGAACGAAAACAGGGGCAGTCAGGAGAGTGAAAAATGGAGAAATTCTGTGAATTGTACCAGCAGATTTATACAGTCTTGGACTGGTTTAAAATTAAAGATAAATTAGAAGAGCATTCTTCCAAGATATCGAACACGAAATTTATGAAACCTTCTCAGAATGAATAAAATTAATAAAGCCAAGGTTTTATGGTTCAAACAAAACTTTAAAAAGTATGGGTATACATTTATAATCCATTATAATCCAAAATTGGTTCGTTTTACTGTAATTCTTATGGAAACCAAGTTAGGGAAGATGTTTAAGTTTTTTTTTTTTTTTTTTTCAAGTTGCTTTACGTCGCACCGACACAGTTAGGTCTTATGGCGACGATGGGACAGAAAATGGCTAGAAGTGGGAAGGAAGTGGCCGTGGCCTTATTTAAGGTATAGATAGCCATTTGCCTGGTGTGAAAATGGGAAACCACGGAAAACCATCTTCAGGGCTGCCGACAGTGGGGCTCGAACCAACTATCTTCCGAATACCGGATACTGGCCCGCACTTAAGTGACTGCAGCTATCAAGCTCGTTTTTTATTTATTTACAGGGTTATTCAACTAACTAGCAAACATTCTGATGGGGGTAGATACCTTTTTTAAATAATTTTTAAATTTGCATTTAGAATATAAAACAATGTATTCATACAAATTTCGGCCATTTGCGCACAATAACTTTGGGAAGTAAATATAATATACTATAACAATGGTGTGATGAGAGTAAAATGGTTTTATTAATGATAAGTAATTAAAATTCTTATCTGAATTTATGTTATGTTGTGTTCAAAAGACATCTTTAACTGTAATTAATCAGGAACACAGGTACTGCAGTAGTGACTGTCCAAATAAGTGTGTAAGGTATAACTTCAGTGAACACCATCCACATTTAATACAACAGACCTTTCAAGATCTTGAAGACCAGGCGAGTTGGCTGTGTGGTAAGGAGCGCACAGCTGTAAGCTTGCATCCGGGAGATAGTGGGTTTGAGCCCCAATGTCAGCAACCTCCAAGATGGTTTTCCATGGTTTCCCATTTTCACACCAGGCAAATGCTGGGGTGGCCACTTCCTTCCCATTCCTAGGCCTTTCCTATCCCATCATCACCATAAGACCTATCTGTATCGGTGTGATGTTAAGCCAATTGTAATAATAAATATTTTAAAAAAACCTTGAAGCAGCAATGAAATGTACTTTGAAAATAGTCTTGGTTTCTTGCAGCTAATCCTTGCAAATTGACAGTGGTGTTTAAAACCTGTGGTGAGAGAAGCTGTTGGAAAGCCAATGAATTTAGTTTGAGGATGTTATTTTGCTGCTGTATTGGGCAACTGTTCATAATCAATGTTATGTGAAAGTTCATGTATCATATATTTGTACAAACAGATACAATTACAAACTATCAACTTCATTCCCGTATCGATAATGTAATCCAATCAATAAACGAAAAAAGGTTCCACCTAATCGATACTTTCTCTTTTTTATTTAGCCTTGGGCTATTTATAAAGACATTAATAATCACAGAACATGTTTCGATTGCTTAGCAATCATCATCAGCTGTTTTACATGTAGCTTAGGTAAAAAATAGCATAAAATCTCATAATTTACATTAAAACATTAAAAACAGGTGTTAGTAGAAAGTGTATAGGTGGGAGAGGGAGGGGGGGGGGGGGGGGAAAGGGGAAGAGTGCATTGAGGGCAGTTGTTAGTTGGACATTAAACTTAATATTTAAAACACTTATTGGACTAAAATGTCTTAGGTTCACTACAAGTCCTGAGAGCTTTTCCAATAAAATCACTTGCTGTTAAAAACTTGGAGATTTTTGGTAAAATGCTCCTGTTGAAATGTTTATGAAGTGTTTATGTCTTCTTAAAACGGCTTCTGGTTTTCTTCCCCGTTACTTGTCTCTTATTAGGTGGAAAAGTGTGGTGTTGAATGAAGTCTACTATTTGGTGTTCAAGAACTTGTTAAGTTAGATCGTCTGTATTACGACCTGTAACCGGCAGAAAAAGATTGCGTCAATTAGTTGTGATCGCCTAGAAACGTATTGCCTAGGGAGGCTATTTAGTATTGGAAGGTGTGGAAAAATAAACTTACCCTTGTCCTGTTTGTTTTCTTTACTTCCCGTGCTATGGGTGTGGGTTTGTTTCAGCTGTCTTCGACCTTGTGTTGTAGCGGTGTGCTGTGGTCTGTAAGCTATCTTGGTTCGGAGGGAGGGGGGGCAGCGAGGACGTGACGTCATTTGCTGTTTCGGGCGGGGAGGTGGCTTCTGTCCGTAACGTAGCGGCCTCGTGATTGCTTAGTGCGTTCACTGGGCGTATTTGATTCCTTCCTAGTAACTTTGTGTATCTCAATATGTGTTCGAATAAGGGGTTTCTCTGCTCATTTCTTTTTTTTTTTTTTTTTTTTTTGCCAGTTGCTTTACGGCGCACCGACACAGATAGATCTTATGGCGACGATGGGACAGGGAAGGGCTAGGAGTGGGAAGGAAGCGGCTGTGGCCTTAATTAAGGTACAACCCCAGCATTTGCCTGGTGTGAAAATGGGAAATCACGGAAAACCATCTTCAGTGCTGCCGACAGTGGGGTTCGAACCTACTATCTCCCGAATACTGGATATTGGCCGCACTAAAGCGACTGCAGCTATCGAGCTCGGTCATTTATTTCATTTAAGTTCTTGTCCCTATTAAATGACTTGTCTAGAAATATGTGAATACTTTCTAGACTGTTCATTAGCCTTGCCTGCACTATACTGAACTTGACTTAAAACGTTCGTGGAACGTAGTCTTGTTATGTTTGTGGAAAGTGGCTGATCGACAAATTGTGGAGTACTTACGCATTAGGTATTGTAGCACTTGTGGCGGCCTGGCACGGATAAGCAACAGCGTTTAAGGGACTATATTATTATCCTGACATGACATTAAAACCACATAGGACTGAGCAAGTTAGCTGCATGGTATGTGTGGAGAACGCAAGTTATACCTTCTGAGAGTAATCGATTTCCAGCAGAAGAAAGACAGTGTTTTGTTCTATGTTGTTATGTAGTTTCCTTGCTTGTAGTTTTGAACAGTTTTGAAGATGGTGTTGAATTGTATTAATAAAATTGTGTTAAAGTAAATGATTTGTTATTGTATAGAACATTTGGCGACTGTGACAGGACTACAGACAATTTCAACATCAAGATAAATATGAAGAACGATGACCAAACGACGAGTATTACGCGGCGTGTTTACTCACAAAGTGAATAAGCTTCAAGAACTACTGAATCTTGCCGATTGTGACCACATAGAAATTCGTAACAGGTATGCTTCACTTGTGGAAAAATACGAGAAGTTAAAACATACTGATGATGAAGTCTACAACGAACTGCTGCAAAGAGAAAACTTAGAAGACATCATGCTTGAAAAAGAGATCGACAAGTGCACTGAGTACGAAATGAAATTTTTTAAGGTTAGAGAGAAGGTACAGGCCTTTCAAGTTACAGATCAAGATGTTTCGGAAGTCAATAGTAACTGTTCACGTTCTTCCAAACAGAGATTATTAAGACTACCAAAACTAGAGCTCAAAAGGTTTGATAGGACTGTGAAAGGTTGGATTGGGTTTTGGGCGCAATTTTCTAAAATTCATGAAGATGGCAGCCTTAAAGATGAAGACAAATTTGTATATTTGATTCAGTGTATGCTCAGAAACTGGTAGAAAACTTTCCTCCTTCCAAGGAAAACTATAAAAAGGCTATAGATTTGTTGAAGTCTAGGTATGGGAAGGATGAGTTACTTTTTGAATACTATGTTAGGGAACTTTTATCCTTGGTGTTAAAGAAAGACAGCTTAAGATCCATAGCACAACTGTACGACAGTCTGGAAGGACAGTTGAGAGCGCTTGATTCTTTAGGAGTGACAAAGGAGAAATATGCAGCAATGTTATTTCCCCTTGTGGAGAGTGCCTTACCAGAGGTTATGTTTAAAACCTGGGACAGGTACCATGTATCGAAAGAAATGTCTACCAAGGAACCTGACTGTTGCTTGACAGAACTGTTAGCCTTCTTAAAGACTGAGGTTGAAGGGGATGAACGACTTAAGCTAAGGCAAGGTTCTTTTGAAGCTAATGAGAGGGTAGATCGTGTTAAGCAAGAGGATAAAATCAAGATTAAGAAGAGGGAAGTGCCTTCAGCAGCTGCTTTAGTTTCAGTAGAGGATGTTTCGGTTGGTAAGAGAAACAAGAACAACAGAGAACTAGCATGCATGTTTTGTAGCAGAACCACACATCCTTTTCAAGACTGTGCTGTAGCTATTGATTGTTCTCTAGAGGAACGCCAAGGGATGTTAAAGAAAAAGGGAGCTTGTTTTAGGTGTCTACGACAGGGACATGTCAGTGCTAAGTGTAAGATGTTTGTGAAGTGTCCATTTTGCAGAGGGAAACATTACGCTTTGATGTATATGAAGACAGCCTCAGATGAACCTAAAGATGATTCAGTTTGAAATACACTTAGCATGATAGCAGGTAGTAATGAAGGACAAGTGACCTATCTGCAGACTTTAGTTGCTAAGATAGTTGTTGGTGGATCCACTCAAAGAGTGAGAGTTCTTTGCGACAGTGGATCGCAGAAAAGCTACATTAAGAAGTCTTGTGCTAAGAAATTAGAGTTGAACAGACCGGAAAGGTAACCCTAAGTCAAGAATTATTTGGAGGTAGGAAAACAGCACCTGTTAGCTTCGAGTCCTATCAGATAACCCTGTTGGGTATGAACGAGGAAAGGAGACGTGAGGTTACTGTGTTAGGCTCTGATTGTATTTGTGGTAGTGCTCCCCTAGTTGATGCTGACTTGTTTAATTTACTGAAGGATAAGGGAGTTGAACTTACTGATGTTAGATAGTGTGATGATAACAATGCTAGTGAAATACAGGTATTGTTAGGAGCTGATGTCTGGGCTCAGATAATCATGCCAGACTTTGTGCAAGTATACAAGAATCTGGTGGCTGTGAGAACTTGTTTGCGGTAGACACTTATGGGCCCTTCTGAGACCACCTCACCAACTGCCTCGTCTTACACTCTACTTACATTGACTCAATCAACAAGAGTAGCGGATTTGTGGGAAACTGAAGCTATGGGTATAAAAGATCAAAAAGGAAGAGGGGGAACAAGAGGTCAAGATGTTCTTCGATAAGATTGTGAAGAGAGAAGAAGCATCTGGATGCTACACTGTTAAACTGCCTTGGATTGACAGTTGTGCTTCTCTGGAATCAAATCGTGAAGTTACTGAGAAACGATTGTTGAACACTTCAAGAAAGTTACGAGGAATGCAGAAATTTCAGGATTATGATGAAGTGTTTCAAGAATGGGAAAGTGAGGGGATCATTGAAGGCGTTGCAAATGAGGTTTCGGATGGACCTACGCATTATCTGCCTCACCGAGCTGTGCTGAAAGACAGTGGTACTACAAAGATTAGGCCAGTGTTTGATGCTTCCAACAAGGACAGGAATGGTAATTCTTTAAATAAGTGCCTCGAACCTGGACCAAACCTCATTGACCTTGTTCCATCCGTACTCACCAATTTCCGATCCTACCCTATAGGTCTAATTGCTGATATAGAGAAGGCCTTCCTGCAGATTATAATTGATCCTGAAGATAGAGATATGCTTCGTTTTCTTTGGTGGGATAAGGGAAAGGTCGCCACTTTTAGACATTGTAAGGTGGTTTTTGGGGTCTGTTCCAGTCCTTCTTTATTGGTTTCAGTACTGAACCACCTTCTGGATGTTGCCCCAACTCATTTGAAGGAAGTAGCTAATAAATTGAAACATGCTTTTTATGTGGACAACTGTCTTACGGGAGTTGTTTCAAAAGAAGAGATTGGCCCATTTATTTTAAAGGCACAAGAGTTGATGTCCTCTGCAGGTTTCAATTTGAGGGGATGAGGGGATGAGTGAATTCCTCAGATTGTAATGTTGGCACAACTGAAAATGTCTTAGGACTTCGATGGTATTGTGACGAAGATGAACTTGGATGCAACTTCAGCCCACTACAGGTTTGGTAACCCGAAGGGTGGTACTCTCCAGTGTGCAGAAAATATTTGATCCGGTTGGATTTTCGGCCCCAGTAACCTTTATTCTGAAACTCATTCTACAGAAGACGTGGCAAAAGAAGATAGGATGGGATGAGGTTTTACCAAAAGATATTTGTGAAGAATTCCATCAATGGAACCAGCAGCTACAATACCTACATGACTGCCGGATACCTAGAAGGATTTTCCTGAATGACAACAGCTCATTGCATGTATTTGTTGACGCCAGCAAATGGGCGTTAGGTTGTTGTATATTTCTGAGGACAGAAGATGAAAATGAAATCAAACTGAGCCTTCTGATGGCTAAATCTAGAGTGACACCTCTCAAGGAACTAACACTACCTCGTCTCGAACTGATGGGTGCGCTCCTTGGAGTTAGGATGTCTCGGTTGAGCCTGCGATGCCTACATCGGGATAATATACACGCAGTGTTTTGGTCCGATTCAACAGTAGTCTTATCCTGGATAGAAAACAAAGGACATTGGTCTGTGTTTGTAGAGAATCGGGTAAAGGAGATTCACGAGTACAGTAAGGCTGATTCATGGAGGCACGTTCCGGGCAGTCTCAACCCAGCATACCTGCTGTCTAGAGGATGTTTACCTGCACAGCTTTGGAGATCCTGATGGTGGGAGGGCCCCTCTTGGCTTAAAAGTAAAGAGGAAGAATGGGTCTCTAACTGTCCTGAACCAGTATTGGAAGAAGTCAACACGGAAAGAAGAAAAACAGTTGTAACTGCCAAGATCACTGTTGTGAGAACGATCTTATTGCAACTAAGTTCACGATTCTCTGGATACACTAAAATCGTTACGACTATTGCTTGGATTTTGAGATTCAGACAGTGTAATCATAGGGATCGTGTATCTACAGAAATTTGTAGCAAAGAATTTCTCTGTGCTGAGAAGAAGCTGTTCTTCCTTATCCAGAGTGAAACTCTTTATGAAGAAGAAAGAAAGGCACAATTGAAGAATCTGCAGGTGTTCACAAATAATGAAGGAATTCTTCGCACGATTCAAGAGTTGTTGATTTTGACGACACTCCGGAACTGAAAAGGGGAGTGACTCCAAGACTCACTGTGGTTCCCCAGGTGCAGCATTAATCAATGAAGATGTTACCAGTAGTGTCTCCAGGAGTGAATTCAAGACTCGCTGTGGTAGAGCCGTTCGATCACTCAAGAAACTAGACATATAGTGGCTCACATTTATGAGTGCAGTGCAAGGGTATAATTTTTAGTTGTCGATGTGTTGCAAAACTGCTTTTGCAAGGTGGGAGAATGTGGAGAACGCATGTTATACCTTCTGAGAGTAATCGATTTCCAGCAGAAGAAAGACAGTGTTTTGTTCTATGTTGTTATGTAGTTTCCTTGCTTGTAGTTTTGAACAGTTTTGAAGATGGTATTGAATTGTATTAATAAAATTGTGTTAAAGTAAATGATTTGTTATTGTACAGAACAGTATGGGATGCATAGATGTTAGCTTATATTCAGGAAATGGAGGGTTCAAACCCCACCATCGGCAGTTATGAAGATGGTTTTCTATGGTTTTCTGTGGTCTTCCATTTTCACAACAGGCTGCACCTTAATTAAGACCACAGTCACCTCCTTCCTAATCCTAGCCCCTTCCTATCCCAGTGTCGCCAAAAACCTATCTGAGTTGGTGTGACATTAGGACAAAAAAAAAAAAGTAACAGTGGCGGTGGAAGTAATCATTATTTTAAGACAAAGTGTAACTATGCAACCACCCTCTCTTGACACTAGTCAGAAGGGGAAAAGGAAAAGGTTCAACCCTGCAAAAAATGAACAAAAGAAAGAGGACATCCAAAAAGGGCATGAAAATGAAAGACTTCCCAGGCCTTGCAAACCTAGTACTGTCAGGGTCAGAAAAAAAGCAAGAGTTAACCAAGGGAAGTCAGATAGAAAAGGATACTCAACACATATCAGCTTTTCCTTTATCTGTTACCAACAATGATGTCAAAGATGTTAAATCATACAATTTACCATAGCATATTTATGAACAAACAAGAGTAAAAAGTAGCTGTCAGAAGAAGGTGGAAGGGACTCTGTATAGCAACAACTTGTATTTCATACATAACACCTCTTTTGGTTGCCTGGCTTGCAAATCAATCAAACAGGGCAATCGATGGCTGGGAAATGAAGCACGTTTGAATACTTTTAATTTTCTCGAGAAGTACTAGCCTGATTTTCAAAATAATTACTAATGAATTTATATTGTCCGGAAGTTTAAGGCATACCTGCTTTCTCCTCATTCCTGTTTTCTTGAGCAACAGTTCATCCACCATAGCTTGAAGGCATACAGACATAAGGATAGCTTGTTCACTCACTATAGTAATCCACTGTAACCTGTCTTTAGACATTAGGTATTCGAATGACAGCTCTAGTTGAGGCTGAGCATTAATACTGCTACCATTGCTGCTTTCACCATTCTGAAAGAAAAAAAAGGAAAAAACAAAAACAATTAGGAATTCCAGAATTAATTAACCCTAGAATTAGCAACATTAATTCTTGTGGTGGCAGCCATATTTGGCAACTTTTACTTGTCTAAATAAAATACAAAATATCCACAAGATATGAAAGAAATCTACAAAATTTTATATATCTACGTAAAGCTAATAGACTGGGGATTGTCATGTTGAAACGAAATTCCGTAAATGTTTTGACTAGAAAAATGTATAGTCTGTTCAAAAAGTGTAATTCTTAAATTCAAAATAATAATAAAAATTTCGATCAAATGTACACAAAACTGGAACATGTCACAAACAAACTGAGATATACAGATTGTCAATAATGTACCTGTAATGCACTAGCAAAAGTTTAATCAGTTTGAGAGGTATATTCTTGAAAATATTAGGGAACATGCATTGTCATGCGATCATTTGGAGGTGTGCCCTTAGACCACGTTTTTATGATAGGTTAAATTATGGGAGGTTCGTCAACAATCATCGCTTTCACTTCCCGATATTTGACGCGAAGAAATAGCTGATAAACATTCCAAATCTGACTCTGAATCGGTCGGTTCATTCTCAATAACCTCAAAGTCAGATACGCCACTTTCATCTTCCAACAAATTTCGCATTACTTCATTACTAATTTTCTGCAATGAAGTGAAGATGCCATACTTAGACACACACAGTACTAAAAATTCATATAATAAATCAAATAATATATATACAGAAGTAAATAACTCGCACCGAACGGAAAACTGCAAAGTAAAATGAAATAGAATAGCAAAGCAGAGCCTGTGAAGGTTTGTTACAAACACTACAGAAATGGTACTCAAACAGATTGTCGGTAAACTGCACTCATTTATCTCTGTGCAACAGCATCCAAGGAAGTTTTAAATATGAATGAAACTGAACTCACGGCTGTTGTCGATATCGAGAATGACAAAAAGTAGCCTGTTATGACATCTGTCGAAGAAATGAGGAAATTACGAGAAGAAATACAAACATGTCGAATATTCAACAGTGCCACTACAACAGGGACCAAAGTGTCAAATATTCAACAGTTGCCAGTTCCAGGGTTAATTAAATGCTAATTTATTTTGAGTGGTATACAACAGGGACTAACGTTACTTACAGCATACATGTACATGCCTGATGAAGTTGCACACACACTATACAGCTAAACCAAAGAAGTTGTCCAGAACACCGTAATCCAAGGTACAACAACAAAGTCAGCCATTCATTCAGATTATAATTGTGATAATGCAAGCAACTTCTCTGTTATGGTGGAGAAATAAGTTTGTTCTGTTTCATCAATTAGACTTTTAGAGTATTTCAAATTGGTCACTTCTCTTTTAACAATAGAACTGATATCAAAAGAGAAAGATAAAATGATTAGGCGAACACAGTGTGAAACTTACGTTATGTAATGTAGTGATCCTCCAGCACCTCATTCTAGTGACTTTGAAGCTACCTTCTCTGATGTCACGTCCCTCACCTAATCTCACACGCAAGTTCAATTCTCGGTTGCCAGCACTCACCAACACACGTGAGCCAGGACGAGGATAATCACATATGCAAGGTCGAAATTGCAGGAAGCCATAGTACTTGAGAGTTCGGGCTAATTCCAAATACTGAAACATATCAGGCAGGTAGACAGTATTCATCAATAAGAAGATTATATAACTTTAAGAGGTCTACACATGAAAATTTCTCCAATTCAGTCATAAATTTGTTAACCATTCTTTGATTAACAATTGCAGTGGACACTATAAAATAAATGATAATTGAATGAATATGGTCAGCTCTTATATAGGATGAATTCACAGGGGTATTGAGTTGTCTACACAATTTTGAGTGAGACTGAGGTCATAGCCATAAGACTTCCAGTTTTACATAGAATTTTAACCATATGGGTGTAACTTTTCATTTCAAAGGACCAGAATTCAAACCATGGCCACTTTGGTGAGAAGCCATTCTGACATAATTCAACAATCAAACCACCCTCAAGTAAGTGTAACAGATACCCTCTCCATGACTCAGATGGTTCAATGCAGCCTTTCACAAATACATCCTGGATTCAAATCTAAGGTACTCCATGTGAAATTTATGCTGGACAAGGCAGTGCGAAAGTAGTTTGTCTGGAATTTCCAGTTTCCTCAGACAATTTCATTCAAGGTAGAGATATATCTTAAGTGAATAAAATGAAGCTTGTCTCCATTCTGTCCTTAGTGGAGCAAAAGCCACTTACAATCCACAGAATCCCTGCCCATAAATATGGGTGAAGTCGACACCACTAGCAAAAGCAAATAAATATTTTTTGGCACAGTGGAGCAAATGTAAGAGGCAACCCTGCTTTTAGGGCTGGTATAAATGCACAGCAGCGCCTGATCCAGAGTGGGTTGCTGCCAGTTAGCAGTGGCCTATTACAAACCGATAAAGTACCAGGATAAAATGTAAGAAGATCGACTATGGACTGGATCGGCATGAATGGAAACGATACCAAAGTGTGGAAGGCAACAGCAAATCACCATACTACTATCCCGAGAGAAGAAGAAACTGAAACTGTCTCTGAAATGCCATTATCTTGGATTAGCCGCAAGTCCAGGTGTCTGCAAGGCTGAAACAGACTCTCTGATGTTCAGAGCTACAGAAAAATCAATCCTTTTGAAATGTAGTGCTGGAGAAGAATGTTTTGTAATTCTTGGACTGCTCTCCACACTAACGAATCTATTTTGAAGGAGCTACAAAACAAGATCATGCCCTGTGGGTGGAGGACGCAGACGAAAAATACACCCACGGTAACCCCTGACTGTCATGAGAGGCGACTAAAAGGGGTGACCAAGGGACGATCGAATTAGAACCATGAGACTACTTGTAATTAGTACCATCAAGCGGGGAATACCATTGGTCGCCTTTACTTGCGAGTAATACCACTATGTTAGGTACACAATAGGTTTGTGATTAGTAACAACAGAGTGTGAATCAGGATGGGATTTACAGTACTCATGATTAGTACCACTATATGAGCGACACAGTAGGACAGCACTGCCTATGATTAGTACCCACTATGTGAGGAACACCATAGGTTTGCGTTGCTTGTAAGTGGTGCCACAATGTGAGAAACACCATAGGACTGTGTTACATGCACGTATTACATTACCTGTGAGTAGTACCATAATGTACACGGGTTCCACCATAAGGTATGCAGAACCATGGAATTTCACAAGTCAGGACCGGGTTGCGTATGTCTCTTCTGTGACCAACGATGCGGCATATACCATGCTATCGAATGTGTTCATAGAAAAGGAAGATTGACACAACTGTGTAAATAACTGATCATGTTTTGCAAGCATTGACTGCATATTATCACTATTAGTGATATACATCTAAGTGTATTTAAGTGTATATATCATGACCATTTGGTTGCAATACTATTATTATAATGTGTGGAATACCGTCAATGCCACTTTTGATTAGTACTGCAACATGACAAATACCATGGTTCTACTGTACTAGTGATAATTCCCATTATGAAGGGCCGATGACCTGGACTTTGGACCCCATTAGACAACAAGTATCATTGATTCAGGATTGTGCTTTAGAAGCAGACCCTTGGTCAATAATACTATTGTTTTACGATAGTTTCTGAGAATGCGGGACATTGTGGGTCGGATCCACTGATTATTTTAAATTCATATTCACCCATTCATTCTTCGGCATCACGTTTTGAACTCTGGTCAGTGGATAATTTTGGGCTTTCAAATTGTCATTACATTACGTCTCATTTCGTACCATTAGAGGCCGATACCCTAGATGTTAGGCCCCTTTAAACAACAAGCATCATCATCATCATCATCATCATCATCAAAACAAGATCAGTTTGTCAGCAATATGTAAGCAAACAATTCTACACATTTTTTACCATACTGCAAGACATGGAGAAGGAAGCCTGGAAAGATTCTTCATCACAGGAAATGTCCCTGGAAAGAGACTGTGGACGAGCTCCCGCACTATGGACAAACACCATTAAGTGAGTAACTGGGATATCCTGTTACAAGCAATGCAACTGGTGCAACATCAAGAAGGATGGAGAAGACTGTATTGTAGTCTCCTTGGAGATCACAATCCTCAGAATGAAGGTAAAGATAAGAGAGAACAGGAAATACTGAAAACTGTTGCATGAATAAGACAAAACTTTTAAAATATCCACAAATAATATTTAAAAAAAAAGCTATATCTTGAAAATTACATTCTGTGTGCAAAAATAATCATTTTTCTTAATTTTAAATAATATTCTTAATTTTATCACAATTTCATATGATTGCAAAATATTTATTACTTCTGCCATAATTATACAGAAGAGTCTTTCAGCTTTCTATTGGTGTATAATTAGGCTACATTAGGATTAAGATGTATAGACAGTGCTTTCTGTTATCTAATATACTGGGGAAAAACAAAATAAAAATGCAGCACTTAAAAATAACCTGAAGCAGTTCTATGTTAAATAAATTATTTGAAAATTATAGGATTATAAGCATTTCTTCTTCACTCCGTGAAGTGCTTAATGTACAGAATCTTAGGATCAATCACTATGCACTTAAGTTAGCACAAATACTGTTTAAAAAGGGTTTATAATGGAGAACAACACCAATTATTCTCACCTCTTTCTTGGCTCCCCTGGCTTGGAGAGAAGCTAACTGTTGTTGAGTCTCTCGACTGCTAAGAACCCAGCCTCTCTCCACGTCAGCAACCGTCTGAACATACAACAAATTGAGGGCAACTCGATCCGACATAAGTTCCAAGTCATAACTTGGATCCCAGTAACTGTAAAACAAGAGACAAAATGCTAAAACTTGACATCCATACTATTGCAAATCTATTTATATAAAATTACATTTTTATCTGTACACTTCAAATTTTTGTCAATTACTTTATATTTTATTTCAGATTAGATGTACCAAAGTAGAAAGTGGGGTCAGTTCAATTTTTGTACGTCTGTTTGGATATTTGTCTCATCATCATCATCATCATCATCATCATCATCATCATCATCATTTCCCCTTATCCAGCTCCTGCTGGGTTGGGGTATTTATGGTACTTCTCCATCTTCCTCTTTCGTTCCACCATTCCCCTTCCACGAACTTGTCCCAGTCTAAATTTCGTCTTCTTATGCCGTTCTTCACTGATTCAATCCACCTTCTTTATGTCTTCCTCTTGCTCTCTTGCCCTCATACTTTGCCTCCAGCATCTGTCTTGGAATTCTATTCTTCTCCATCCTCTTTACATGTCCAAACCACCTTAGTTTATTCTTTTTAACTCTCTCATTTAGCTTTCCTATCCCAACTTCCTTCCTAACATCTTCATTTCTCACTCTGTCTTTCCTTGTTCTTTCCTTTCCATGATATGGTACTAGGAAATTTGTCTCATCATCATGGGAAAATAGCTTGACAGAATTTCTTGAAATTCTGTTTTAAATTCAACGTTATCCAGAGAGTACTGGACTTACATGAGAAAAGTTTAAGAAACTACAATTTTCAGTTATTTATGTCTCATACATTTTTACTGCACAGTTTATGACAGATACTGTATATATTAATAAATTCAAATTTTCAGCACTCTTTTGTGATTTTGTGTTGCCAACATAGATATACTGTTCAATTGTCATGGTGGTGGAAGTGATGGTGCTGGTGGTTGTTATTGTTTTATGAGGATATACAACTGTGCAACCATCCTCTATTAATACTAATCTGAGGGAAGAAATCAAAGGGGTCTGACACTTCAAAAAATAAAGACATTGGCCAAAGAAGAAAAGGGCCACGAAGGGTGTCAAAATGAAAGATTCCCTAGACGTCGAACACTCTAATACAGTCGGGGCCAGAAAAGAACAAGAGTTGACCAAGGGAGGTCGAAGAGTATAGATGAAAGTGAGGAGCCTAGCACAAGCAAGTGCAATGTCAGGGCTCAATTAAGGGCCCCGTGGTTGCCAACCCATGCTTCCAAGTTAAGAGCTCCTGAGGCAATTGTCATGGTGACAACATGTGACCCTGATGGTGGTGGTTGTTGTCATCAAGATTACTTTTATAAGGTGAAAAATCATGTGGTCATCAGTCCATATTTATTAGGAAGATAATGAAGATGATCATCAAAATAAAAAGGAAAATGTGCAGCAGAAGAAGAAGAAGTCATGAAAGGAGGTTAAACAAGGGATTCTCTTGACCTTGGATGCTCTTCAGTGAATCCCTTGTGATCAACAGTACAATGATTGTTGTTAGCCAAGGTGTGCTCTGTCTCTCCTCATGGCCACTCATTTCCACAAGATGGCATTACTGTTGCAGTTACATAATAACTAAGCTGTCTATCCTAATATCACCACACCAGAAAAAAAAAAGAAATATGATGGCCTACAATGTCCTAAGCCTCTACAACTTATCAACAAGAAAACTGCACTGACTGTCAGCGGAGATTAAATTCCTAAGAAGTATCGAGGGCAAGACCAGAAAGGATAGAATTAGAAATGAAGAGATGACAGGAATCTTGAAACTTCAAGACAGGATAGAAACAACAAAGCTAAAGTGGTATGGGCATATGATGAGAATGGGAGAAGAGAGCTGTGTCAAAAAAAGCTTTTTCAGAGAAGTTAGCAGGAAAGAGACCACAAGGAAGACCCCAAAAGAGGTGGACAGATTCAGTGTGGGGGTGCATGGAGAAGAGGGGAGGAAAACCAGAAGATGTACTTAAAAAAGGAGAAGAGTGGTGGAGAAACAGGCAGCGGTGGAGGTCCTTGATTCACAACCCGACCCAGGAAGCTGGAAATGAAGATGATGGTACTACCAGACATTACAAAAGTTCCCCCAATTTTTTTGAACTGTGTACAAGATCTATGTTAATGGTGTACTCATCGTCACCCCTTGTCAAGTTCCTGCCAGATTGGGATGTTGATGGCACTTTTCCACTATTGCCTTTCTTTCTACCACTAATCTTCAGTAATTGTATTCCAGTCCAGTCTTATTTTCCTTACAATGTTCTAATACTGTTATACTGTTCTTGACAGAAGTCCATACATCTTGCTCTGGGCCTTCCTCTTGCCCTTTTTCCTTCTATCTTATCCTCCAACACTTGTTTTGGTGTCCTTCCCTCCTGCATCCTCATAACATGTCCAAACAATCTCAATTTATTCTTCTGCATCCTTTCACTCAGTTTTTCTAGCCCTAACTATTTTCTGATCTCAACATTTCTTACCCTGTCTCTCTTTGTGTTCCCTACCATACACCTCAGGAACTTCATCTCACTGGTCTGTACTTTATTCTCATGTCTTGCTGTCAAAGTCCAAGCCTCTGATGCATACATTAATATAGGGTTATAGTACATCTTCTACATTATCTCTTTACATTTCACAGGAACTTCTCTGTTCCACACCAGATTCCTTATATTCTGGTGTAATGTATTTCCCGCTTGCACCCTTCTGCTGATCTTCTTATCCAACATTGCATCTTGCATTATTTGAAGTATTCAACAACCTCAAGATTTTGTTCCCTAATACTAACGATTCCTTCTCTATCTCCTCTTGTCATCACCACTGTTTTGCTCTTCTCCGCCTCTAGTTGGGTTTGCACTTCTGTACTGCTGACTCTCCAGATCACTATGTCATCTGCAAACGACAATATTTTCATATCCCCCCTACTATCTTGGCTTTGTTTCTTTCAGAATATTATCCATAACCATTATAAACATAATGGTGTACTATCACAAGAATTTCATGTCAGCTGCAGTGTGAAGCAAGGTTGCGTTCTTTCTCCATCTGTATTTTCCATATACAGTACTTTGCTGGTGTTATAAATAGATGCTCGATTTTAAGGCAATAACAGGTTAGAATGGAAACTAATTTAGTTATTAGGAAGTTTGTTTATTTATTTATTATGGCTTCTTTCATGTGGCGAATTTAGGGCACACAGCCCTCTCTTACACTTAGCCTCAATACAACAAATAATATTAAGGTTGCCTATTACTAATTATACTACTTATACTATTTTCTAATTAAGCTTAAGTTACACATTCACACAATATGCAGCTTATTAGCTCGTTAATTCAGTCCTATTTTCTCTCTCACACACACACTTGCAATTTACACACTTATCAACTACCCTTACATTTACATTATATAAAACTAACAGAAACAATTTTTAATTTTACAATTACCAATCACACGCACACAATACACACTTCAATCGGTAACTCTCAACAGGAAGTCTCGGCAAGATATTTTAAATTTGAGGAAAGAGTCAATGCCCCTGACACTTACTGGCAGGGAATTCCAAAGCCTGTTACCGTTTACAATAAAAGATTTATTATACACAGAAGAGTGGTGAAGAGGAATAGCTAGAGTGGAGCCCGAGCGATTGTTACGGTTATGGAAGGAAGAGAGGAAGTGAAGTTTAGATGAAATATACTGGGTGGTTACTATGCAGGAGTTTGTGTATTAGGACAAGTATATGATATTCACGTCTCTTATCAGGTTTTAACCAGTTCAGTGCTTGATAGTAAGGAGTAATATGCACATCATACCTTAGGTTAAAAATTAATCTAAGGCAACAATTCATAATACTCTACAGTTTCCTCGTTTGTTCTTTAGTAGCATCTACCAAGATAACATCACAGTAGTCAAGGATAGGAAGAATTAGGGTCTGTATTAATCTTTGCTGCATATTTAGTGGTATAACATCTTTATTTAATTTCAGTGGGTGTAGAGTAGCAAACACTCTCTGACCTACGTTTTTGATATGTTCTGCCCAATTTAGAGTTTCAGTCATAGTCACCCCAAGATTTCGCACTGTTTTAATGTACGGGATTGTGTTATTATTTATTTGTAGAGGAGGAATGATCAAATCGTTGATCTTGTGTAGGAGCTTCTGGGAACCGACAATGATAGCTTGCGATTTTGATGGATTTATGAGAAGTCTGTTTGTGAGAGCATATTCACTGAGTTTTTTCATGTCATCATTTATGCATTTTACTGCGTTTGGTAATTCACTTAAGCTGCAATGGTAATATATTTGGAGATCATCAGCATATAGGTGATAATTACACTTAAGATGAAATGTCATTGATATACAATGTAAAAAGCAACGGTCCTAAAATACTACCTTGTGGTGTGCTAACTTTCCTTATGCGCCATTCTGAATTTCTTTCACGAGTTATCACCTGCTGCCTCCGATTTTTCATATATGACGTAAAAAACTTCAGTACTAAAAGGTCAAACAAGTAAGATTCCATTTTCTTAATTAGTAGCTGTAAGTCTATTGTATCAAATGCACCACTGAAATCCAGTAATGTTAGTACTGTAACTTGTCGATGTTCCATAGCTAGTCTGACGTCTTCTGTCACTTTAAGGAGAGCCGTGGCAGTGCCCGATTGTAATGGGTCAAGGAGAGAATAATTATTTAAATATTTCAATACTTGCTCGTACACCAGTCTTTCCAAATTCTTAGAAAGCGCTGGAAGAATAGAAACTGGTCGATAGTCAGAGGTCAGTTTAGGATCGTTTATCTTGGGCACTGGGATGACATTAGCTTGTTTCCAGAGTGCAGGGAACGTTCCATTTCTAAGACAGTAATTGAATATATGTGTGATAATCGGGAGGATAGCGCCTATTATATTATGTATGAAATGTATAGGGATGTCATCTACTCCTACTGCTTTAGATTTAATACAGTATAGTACTTTTTTAATTTGGTTGCTAGTGACCTCTTGGAATGAAAATTGAGGACGGTTAAGTGGAGGGATGGCTGGTTGATACGTATTTAATTCTGCTTGATTGGTTGGTTTAAACGCGATTCGCTCTTCAGAGAAATATGTAATAAGCTCGTCTAGGAGAACAGTTGGTTCTTGTTGCTGTTGTTGGCCTTTTACAATACCAAAAGACCATAGTTCTTTCCAGGAATTCCTTGCATTCAGTTTACCTGAAAGACAGTTTAAGTGTCATCTACCCTATTCTTCCTTTAAGTAGAATTTTTTTTTTTTCAATCTGCTCTATGTTGCACTGACACAGATAGTGTAAGAGAGGGCCAAGAGCCCTAACTTCGCCACAAATAAAGACATCAATAAATAAATAAATAAATAAATATATCGACGACAGGGTAGGAATGGGCTAGGAGTAGGAAGAATGCGGCTGTGGCCTTAATTAAAGTACAACCCCAGCATTTGCCTGGTGTGAAAATGGAAAACCACGGAAAAACCATCTTCAGGGCTGCCGACAATAGGGTTCGATCGAACTCGCTATCTCCAGAATGAAAGCTCACAGCTGTGTGACCCTAACCGCACAGCCAACTCTCTCGGTTCATTAAATAGTGATAGATAAATTCTAGGGCTCTGATGGGCCATACCTCTAATGTTTATGCAAAACTCACAACATAATCGTCGTGCAGGTTACAATGTACTTGTTACCCACTTGCATTCTAGCCTATTACTGCTTAAAAATTCTGGCTGTAGTTATAAATGACACACTGAAGAATGCTGGCAGTGTCCATCTAAGATATAGACTTGATGGTGCACTCTTCAATGTATAATAGTTTTAGAAGCAGTAGGGAAACACAGTTTGAAACAGTCAGCGCACCGACATTTGCCGATAATATAGCCATTGTTGCAGACACAAGGGAAGACTCCAAGATAGTGTAACTGGGTTTCAGGAATCATGTAACAGGTTTAGTCTCAAAATCAGCGTTACAAAAACTGATGTGATGGCATGCAGGTTTATTCCCAAGGAGCTAGAACCTCTTGAAATCAATATTGGTGGTGTAAAACTGAAGTCCATGGAGACATTCAAGTATCTAGGTTGCGCTGTAATGTCAAAAAATCAGCTTGATTTGGAAATTAATAGCAACATTGGAACAGCAGCAGCAGCAGCCTGGGAACATGATATCCAGTTATATACCAAACTGGCTGTGTATAAGGCAGTTGTTCTCCCAACTCTCAGAAACTTAGTGTCCATATTGATGTCACACCAACAGACTTGGAACAGACTTCTCGGCACCTCTTGCAGTGTCGTGTATGCCCAGATTCATGTACAGGGTTGGAACTGGCACTGGCTGGAAACAATGCCATCAATGTAGCCAAATACTGGTCACAACTTGTGTAAATAATGTAGATATAGTGCAGATATTTTCATGTAATACTTGCTTTCTCTTTTTTTTTAATGTATGTTCTTCCATTTGTTATACTTCATATGCAAATTTTTCAAGTGCTTCATTCATAACTATATACGATTAATTTGTTCATATACATCTTTCCTATTCAATACATATATTCAGTATCTCTTCCTTGTATATATTGGCACCTCTGACGCGAATAAATAAACCAACAGATTAGACCATGTCAAACTAAGATGCCTTCGGTTAATTCTTCACATGAAGTGGATTGATTATATGAGGAATACTGATGTACTGCAGCAGGCAAACTTCACTGGTATACAGGCTATTATTCTCTTAAAGAATCCACTCCACTGTGCAGGATATGTGGTCTGAATGAAAAATTATCATCTGCCAAAGAAGGTCCTCCATGCTGAACTACTAGAAAAATTTATTTAGTATATGGCTTACAGGGTCAGGAGTGTCCAAGGACATGTTCGGCTCGCCTGGTGCAGGTCTTTCTCTTTGACACCCATGGGAGACCTGCATTTTTGGGTGTGAGATGATTATCATAATCAGGTAGGGAGAGGGTGAAACCCAGTGTCAGAACATATCTTACTCCTGTTGAATAACACCAAGAGGTCTGCAGAAGGCTTAAAGTCTCCATATGACAGACGAATCACCATTAACAGTGACATATGCGCTCACTCCATATGAACACTGCAGAGAGGCCTGGAATTGAATCCAAGTTTTTGGCACACAATCTAGTGATTAGAAGTTGTACATCACAATCTCCCCAAACCTACCGGCCAAGATTCTGATGATGAATTTTTTCTTCCACCAATGGGATTTGAACCGACTAACAACAGTATCAGACCATATAGACTTGAAAGTTTAATGATCATGGCCACCAGGTGAGCAGGAAAAGAAAGTTTGGGAGACAAAAGCTCCATTATAAAAAAGTCCTGAAACGGAACACAAGTTACCGAAAGCTGTAGTGTGTCGTGAAATTGAACGCTTAGCAAGCAAGTGCTCTGAGTTGTGATGCAAGGTTGATGTTCAACCTGAGGCCTTTGAAATAAAGAATGGCTACAGAAGTTGCATGAAAAGCGAGATGCTACAGAAACCTGGCTCAGGCAACAGTTTCTCTATGCCTACAATGCAGAGAGCAACCTTCAATGTCTGGTTTGTTGGTGCCTCTTCCAAACAAGGTTGGGTTCATCAGTCATGTCAGAGCACATCAAAGGAACAAAGCAAAGCAAAGCAAAGCAAAGCAAAGCAAAGCAAAGCAAAGCAAAGCAAAGCAAAGCAAAGTCACCTCCGTACAGGCCATGAAGGCCCTTGGAGGAATGGAAGGTAAAGGCTTCCACCATTGTTAACCTCAGCACGTGATGGGGTAGAGTGGTTAGCTCTACGCCCGGCCGCCTTTGCCCCCAGGAATTAACCTGGTACTCATTTTTGGTGTAGGCTGAGTGAACCTCAGGGCCATATGCACCTCTGGAAGTGGAAATCTTGTTTCTTAAATTTTACAACTTCCTGACGGAGATTCGAACCTACGTCCTTCCGGGGAAACTGAGCACGCCTTTACCGCCTCAGCCAGGCAGGCCCTACATCAAAGGAACAGGGATAATAAAACAGAGCAGTAGTAATTGCACTGGATATGGCCAGAATTTGTAATTTAATGTAATTGTGCCAAATCTTTATGAGCCTTTCATACCCGAATCTTTGTGAGTGGACACTCCTACTTGAACATCTTCCAGATATGGTTGGTACACCAAATACAGGAAGATTCTGATACTTTTATCTTCCAGCAGGATGAGGCTCACACAATTTTTATAGTGATATTTGTGCATATCTGAACGTGCAGATCCATCAGTGCTGGATCAGGAGACAGTTGTTTAAAAGCAATGACCACCAAGGTCTCTCAACTTGACGATGTGGGACATCTTTCTGTGTGAAGCTATAAAAGGACTGCATGTACTGCCTTTGCCCCAAGATGGGGAAGAACTCAAGATAAGAAGCAAGAAGTGGCTGCCACAGTTGCAAAGATATGCTGGGAAGAGTGGGAAAAGTTAGATTACCGTGTGGACATTTGCTGAATCACATGTGGTTGCCATGTGGAATCACTATAATTAATGAATTTTAAAAGAGTTACTGCACACTGTATAAATCTAGTACATTACAATGAACAGAAATGTTCTGTCCTCATATGATAAATGAAACTTGAAGAATTGAAATAAAAATACGATAAATGTAATTAAGATTCAGCACAACTTGGGTAAAGAGATATTCTGACTGGATCGGCGCAGTAAACAAACACGCAGGAGCTGCCATTCTGTTTTAATCATGAATGAAACATATGTTCTGAGTGATCAGCTGTTGAGATAGTAAACAAAGAAAGCAGACAAAAAGGCGAAGAGAAGTAGAACAACATTTATTGTCATTGTGTGTTGAAAATAGTTATTTCATCAGTCAACACTAGAATATCCTGAGGATGAGTAACAATATACATTTACTGTACTACTATTAGTTTCTTGCAGATATTGGAATATTTCCTCCCCAATTTAGCAAATTAAATGAAGATATCATTTTATTACCTTTTGATCAGCTAATGTGTATGAATTTCATTGAAAAGTAGATTAATCAATTCATATGAGAGAAGACTAATATATTTCCGATTCACTACTGGTGGTGGTGGTGGGGGTTGTATTTTGCCCAAAGGCAGGTCCGAACCTCCGCGGAGGTGTGCCTGCGCCAGAGTTTACGTACGGTAGGGAGGCCAGTTCCTTTCCCCTCCTCCATTCCCTTACCCCCCACCAACAGCGCGAGGCAACCCATTAAAATCTTGACCACGCCCAATGTTGCTTAACTTCGGAGAACTCACGGGATCCGGTGTTTTAACACAGCTATGGCCGTTGGCTCACTACTGGTATATATGAATAAACATAACCATTTACTTGTTTAGTGGATTACAGGAATGAACTTATAATGAGTTGAGTGCAATGTTGCGGTAGTTTGATGAGATTATAATGCCTTTATGAGGTTAGGATCTTTCAAATGCAACTATTGTGAAGGGATTTGGTGAAACTTCCTTCAGGCTAGCAACCCGTCGGAAGGACATTTGATTGCTTTCAAGTCTTGCAAAAAGTAAAATGCAAGACCGTAACGGGTCACATGGCCCAATACTTGGAAGGAAGATGATGATGATGATGATGATGATATTTGTGTAGGTTATGGTGGTATACGCATAGCACATGAGGAAGGATAAGTTTCTGAAATCATGGTTGGCAGGTGACTGAAGTTATGACACATTTCTTAGAAGGATAGTTGTTAATATCTTCAAATGGGGAAAGAAATCATTTAATGTGACATGAAGGTACTGACTGAATAGGACAGTCTGAATGTATTTTGAAAATATATGGTTGTGAATAAAACTGTCTTCATGATAAATATGAAACAGAACGGTAAGTGTTATGAATGGATTGCTTAGATGTTCATATGGATATTTCTTAGGGAAGAGATATTTAAGTAGTGAATATAATCTTATATAGTCAGGAAGGGTGATCTATAATTTTTTTGAATACGTGTCTTTATTTTAACATTAAATTAAATTGTGAATTAGAAAGAAAGGAACATTTCTAATATAATTCTTATTGGGTAGTGATTTTTCATAATCGATTTGTAGTGGTAGTCAGCAGTGTCGCTAAATTTGGCGGAATTAGAAGACTGTCGGCAGAGAAAAATATCATTTAGCAGACAGCGGATTTTTTGGCGGAATTCTAGATTTATTATAGCGAAATTTAGTGTTTTATCAATTTTAAGTTTAAAAATAATTTGTACTCCAGTCTGTCTCCGAGCTATTCTGTATTTCTTATCAGGAGCTAGTAATCACATGAGGAAAACATGTTATTTGGATTTGATGTTATGAGATCATGGTATCATTTGTAATGAGTGGGGAAAGGGTACTTATCTCTTAGTTGACGAATGACGACAGATAATGAAACTGTGAGAGTGTAGCATTTATATTATTTTATGCTATGATGGAAGACCGTTTAATGAACTGGCCTGTTCTGTGTGTGGCCCTTGAGGTAGGAGATTCACCTAGTTTGCACCCGGCACTAAAACGCCTGCAAGTTTTAGCTCGCCGGCTCGCAGGCAGAGTGATCAGGTGAGTGCAGACATTTACTTTTATTATTATTATTATTAATTTTATTGCTCATTATTTGAGATCGGATTTCTTGGCGGAATTTTAGCTGATTTTAATAGTATTTAGCGGATCTTGAAAATATAAGTTGGCAACACTGGTAGTCAGTCATCTTCTTACAGTGAATTGTTTTGAATGAACCTTGTGATTGATATGTGTTGTGTTTGTTTTGAGATATATTTTAGTCAGGAATAATATATAATAATGTAAAATAATTGGATAAAACGACATGTGATATTACTATTTTTCAAGGGAAGTGATACTGAAGATCAATTATTTCAGATTTTACTTTAGGAGTTGATAATATCTGTGCTAAATAATTTTTTTTTTGTTTATTTTTTGTTGCTATTGGCTTTACATCGCACCGACACAGACATGTCTTATGGCGACGATGGGACAGGGAAGGGCTAGGACTGGAAAGGAAGCCATCGTGGCCTTAATTAAGGTACAGCAACAGCATTTGCCTGGTGTGAAAATGGGAAACCACGGAAAACCATCTTCAGGGCTGTCGACAGTGGGGTTCGAACCCACTATCTCCCGAATACTGGATACTGGTCGCAATTAAGTGACTGCAGCTATCGAGCTCGGTACTAAATAAATTAATACAATTAATTTCAAGTGGTCTTAATTTAATGAAATTTTGCTTACAATGGAGTAACATGGGTCAGAGAAGAATGGAAAAGTAGAAAATATACCAATAAAGGTAAATATATATTGGTACCCTAATTTAACTTAATTGAATTTTCTGGTGGAGGATAAGATAGTATGGGAATTGGATAATATTATTTGGTATTAAGTGAGCCTGTGGTTCAAAATAACTAGTGGGCTGAGACAGGGAAGTGTTCTATCACCAATCCTGTTTATAATAGTAATGGAAGACATCATGAGAACAGCAAAAGCAGCATATGGAGGAAGAGAAATGAACATGATGTTATTTGCAGATGATATTGTGATTTGGGGAGAAGACGACAGGAAGGTTCAAGAACAGTTGAATGTGGTGAATGGGAAGATCGAAGAATGTGGATTGAAAATAAGTGTAGAAAAGAGTAAAACTCTTGTTATGACTAGAGGGGAGAAAGAAGGGAAAGGTCAAATTAGACTTGCAGACAAGCCCCTGGAAGTAGTGGAAACGTTTAAATACCTGGGGAGTGAATTAATGGAGAATGCTCGACTGGATGCTGAGATTAGTAAAAGGATTCAAGCTGGAAGTTGTTTCTATCATAGTGTAAGAAACATGTTATGGGACAAAGATGTGCCAACGGAAGCAAAGGATACTATGCACAAGATGTATTACGTACCCATAACAACTTACGGAGCAGAAACTTGGACAATGACAAAGAAGGATGAGAGTCGAATACAGGCAGCCGAAATGAAGTTCTTGAGGAGTATGATACAGAAGAGTAGAAGAGACAAAATAAGGAATGAGAAAATCCGGGAAGACATTGGAGTGGAAAAAATGAATGATAGAATAGAGAAGAGCCGACTAAGATGGTTGTGGCACATAAAGCGAATGAGCGACGAAAGAATGCCAAAAAAGGTGATAGAAATGCAAATCCAAGGAAGGAGAGGCCGTGGACGACCACGATTGAGATGGAAGGATACTATCCAACGCAGCATTATAGAAAGAAACCTGAACTGGGACACAGTGTTGGAGGAGGAGTGGTGGAAAGACCGAAGAAAGTGGAGAGGAACCATATTTGCCCCTACCCGGCTACAGCTGGATAAAGGGAAATGATGATGATGATGATGATGATGATGATTAATAATATTGTCTTAGGATTTCGCCACAAATGATCTTTGCTCCAATACGGCTGATGATGACCCCTAGATGGGTCGAAACTAGTACCGTATAATTTTGTAATCTTGTGAATATATTGTATTGAAAAGGTGGAAACATTTAAGTTATTATTATTATTACTTGAGTTTAATAAGTTATCGACGTGTTAACGGAACAAAAGGCAGATTAAATAAGTAGGCCCTGGTGTCATTCTCTAATAATGTCAGGCCGAGATACTTCCAAACTTTAACTTCATAATATTCTTGGGAATAGTAACCAAGCAATCTTGATCATTCAGATAGTACTTTCATCATTTATTTCCATAATTTTTATTTTCCAATGAATTATTACTATTAATATATTTTTCCAAATCCAAGATGACCCCCCACTTTTTCCTTCAAAAAAATTGAATCAGGCTTATAAAGTGTTCTGTAAAATCGTATGAATGCCTTTTTTGAACAGTACGCATTTTTAGACTATCTTTGTCTTCATGCCAATGCCGAATATTGGCTTTAGTTACGCCGTTTTTTTTTTTTTTTTTTGGTGCATAATTATACTTTATTTCCACTGGTTTAATAACCATTAACTTAAAATTGATATCATAATATCAAAGAGAAAATTTGTCTGCAATACCTGTTGCACGAGTCTACAATACGACGCTCCATCAAGAAATTATTTCTGCTGTCTATAAAACTGTTACTTTTACTAAGTGTCAGTTACAACGGGTTGCTGCTACACGCAAGTCTCACTTGCCGGGTTCGGCCGACTTCAACAGCTAGTGATGTATAGGCCTAATGACGTGGATGTTGACGGTCAATAAACGAGTTTATTTCGCCGTGGTATAGCCATTTCGCCCTTGCATTTTTCACGCACATATCTCGCAATTTCATCTTCAACTCCTTTAAAGCGTCCTTGTTACGGGCCACTGAATGCATTTTTTGTACAGTATGCATTTTTCAAGCTATCTTTGTCTACACACTAACATCAAATACTGGATTTAGTTAGGCCTATGTCGTATTTTCTTGCGGCTGCACAATTATTCTTCATTTCTGCATGTTTAATAACCATTAACTTAAAATTGGCATCATAATATCGACGAGAACCCGTTGAAAATTTGCCGGCAATACCGGTTCCACATATTTTTACAATACGATGTTCTATCAGGAAAATATTCCTGCTGACTATAAAACTTAATTTTGCTAAGCGTCAGGTACAGCAGATGCATTATAACTCTGCTACTAAGTGGTTGTGGCCTTGCTAAGAATTTGAAGGCTCGCATGTTTTGATGCCATTCTGCTGATTTGAGAAACTTTTGTGGAGGCTAATAGAATGTCATTCTCTCTTCATTATTTCCTGAGATCCAGTGACATTACACAGAGGCACTGTACAACCGGTAGCCGTGGCTAGCGATGTATAATAAAGAGGCGGACGTTAACGGTGACGTGTGCGTGCGGGGGTGAAAAGAAGCAGCGTGGTTACCGTAGCTGCCAGTGGTGCATCTAAAATAAATAATGAATAAACTGAACCTAGCATGTATTAATTTCTCTTTTATTAACATATTTACTTGTCAACTGAACACAATTAGAATATTTTATTGGCTAGGAAAATTTTATTTCTTCAATGATAACATTTGTCCGCCATCCAGCCACGTAACCTTACCCCTGCGATCTTATGCGAATCTACTGGCGAAGCTACCGCGAGCATCGGACCTGTACTTGCATACTGGCATTCAAGTTTATTTTTAGGTCACAACGGTGCAACAAATATAGGTGCAGAGTTAAAACACCAACTCAGAGAAATGTATTAGTAAAAACACTGTTATATATACAGTACAGTTTGTGTAAAATACAAGTTATGGAATTAATTCTGTTTACATGAATTTTGATCAAATTTGGCAAGCATCTACTGTTTAAATGTTCATTTTTTTTTATTTTTTTATTTTTTTGTAAGTACCATACCTCTTCCTGAGAACTACTCGATGCACACCTTGGATGGATTTCTGTGATATGTATGGAGATTCAAAATCTTGCAGTTTCCTCAAAACTAGATCAGGAAAGAAGAAAATTAGTAATTTTTCTGTACAGATACACGTTTGCAAATAATTTTACACCTCAGATATGTTCTTCAGAGTAAAATAAAATAAAATAACATAAAATAAAATAAAATGAAATAAATAAATACATGCATTCATGCAGGTGATGGACACACTAGACAAAATTATATGGGAAAAGAGAAGCAAGTTTATTTACATGCCATTTTTATGGAAAAAAAAAAAAAAAATGTTTCAAAAAATTGCATATACATACTGTAACATTAGATTTCACGACTACAGTATAGAGTATGATACAATGGTGTTATCAACCAGGAAGGTTTTGATATGTTATCAGCTGATTGTCTCTCATATAAATTTTATGAAACAGCACTTAAGATAATGTGTATGCACACTTATAAAAGCTCTCCGCTCTACAGTTTTGTTTTTTGTTCTTGGTGCAACTCATAATTGGTTTATTAAGGGAACTTGGAATGGCACGGATCAACGGCAGTGGTGATAATCCTTCTTCCAAGGCAATCAGTCTGTATGGCACGCTTGGTGCATGCAAGCATAACGTGACTGAGTATGATATTCTGGCAACATATTTAGATATTGTTGACTGCATGGGACTGACAAGGGGCATAGGCTGTGCTTGGATATTGAAAAAATCCCAAAACTCCTCCAAAAGGAAACTGACAGAATTCCATAGTGACGAGAGAAATACTACTGAGGGTAAGTTATTGAAGCATGCTGCAGGAGCAAAACATAATTGTTGACCCATAATGTCACTAACAAGAGTTAGTGTAAAACAGGTGTAAGTGAATCAACTGATAAAAAGCTAAAGAGTTCGAGTGAATCTCATCTAGATAAATCGCCCATGGAACTAGTAGCTGATTGTCTAATTATCAATATAAATGATGCCTCCAAACCCAAGATCTCTCATACAGATGCTAATGAATGAAGTTGCCATATGTACGATATTTACAGTAAATGTTTTATTATTACATCATTGTTCTCCTAGAAAAAAAAAACAAGCATAATGATAATGCTTGATTTAATTGTTTACAGACATCTGTTTTTCTTAGTTTCAAATTTATTTCCAATGCTAGATCTCTCCAGTTGGATTTTTTGTTCTACAATTGGCAGCATTATCTTGGGGATGATGCTAACTTGTTCCTTTTGCTGCACCGCTCCAGCTTTGAGAGCTCTTTAAAACGTGCATGCACAGTACTTTGCCTTTTATGATGATGAGCTATTAAATTGTGTGATTCCGTTACTACCTATCAAGTACATGAAACATGAATAAGCTACATACTTGTGATATCTCCATCTTCTTCTTTCTTTATCAGGAACAAGGAGAAATAATAAACATATTCACTAGGCAAGTTGATCTGTTGGCATACTTTCTGTAAAAAAAGAAAAGAAAAGAAATCATCATGACAGACAAATACTGCATACACTGATACAAATCATATGAGTTTAAAGCAAACTAGGAACCAAAGGGTTACTATAGAAAACAGGTCCTTATGTGAAAAAGAAAAACGTCAGTTCAGACAATATATCATTTATCACAATCTTAATTTGTTTGAAATATTTGATTTCATGATGGGAAACTTTCTCTGGAGGTCAATAATAATAATGTTATTTGCTTTACGTCCCACTAACTACTTTTACGGTCTTCGGAGACGCCGAGGTGCCGGAATTTAGTCCCGCAGGAGTTCTTTTACGTGCCAGTAAATCTACCGACACGAGGCTGTCGTATTTGAGCACCTTCAAATACCACCGGACTGAGCCAGGATCGAACCTGCCAAGTTGGGGTTAGAAGGCCAGCGCCTCAACCGTCTGAGCCACTCAGCCCGGCTCTCTGGAGGTCATGAATTAATTTAAAATACATTCATTTTATGAATTTAATGATGATGATGGTTTTTCTAAGGAGCCTATCATTTTTATGAATATGAAGGTTAAAATGTCTGGATGAATTCCACAAAAATGTACAAGTATTTATATGAGGTGAAGGTATCCACTGCACAGAAGTATACAGAGTTACTCAACAGAATACACATAGCACACCACAGTTTACAATTCTTTCCAGAGATAATCATTAAGCAGGAGAAGAAAAAATATCTGTTGCAATAATCTACTGCATTTGTGACCCTATACAATGGATAGGTTTGTTTTCAGAAATGTTATGTACAATACATCACTGAAAAATATCTTACAACATATGTCTTGTACAAACACAGGCAGGAGTGATGAAGAGGAAGCAGCAACGTCTCTTGACAACTGTGGCATGACTGTTTGTCCAACCCTTGTCCCGTTTCTCTACAGGGTCGGATATGAGGTGAGATGGATCTGTCGTGGCAGGTTTTTTATGACCGGATGTCCTTCCTGACATCAACCTCATCAGAGGAGTCAATGAGATGAAATGAATGACGTGATATATGTTAGTAGGAAGGGAGAAGGTGAAACCTAGTGCTAGCACATAGCCTACTCCTGTCGAATAGTACCAAGGGGTCTGTTCAAGGCTTAATGTCTCCATCCGATGGACTGTTCACAATCAACAGTGTCATTTACCCTCACTCCATACGAGCACTGTGGAGAGGTTTGGAGTTTAATCCAGGCTTTTGACATGCAATCTAGTGATTAGAAATTGTACATCACCACCTCCCCTACCCTACCGAGCAGTAATGCCCATTTAGGATCCCGTGGAGGAAACTCAGGTCAGCTACCTCTCGCCTGATATGCAGCAGTGACACATTTATTTCCCTTAATGCCTGCTGTGTAGACAGATTTCTGAGCTTGGGGTTTCTGTTCGTAACAGTTGCAGCAAAGGAGGACACTGCTCTGTCTAACTGGTTAATTTTGGAGGGAAAGGCTGTTGTCCAAACCGGAGAGCAGTAGCTCAAGAGAAGTTGAATGATCATGAGGAAGAAGTGACGAAGAGCATTGGGATCAAAAATTTCTGTGAAGCGACAGAGAATGCTTCATGATTTCATCACCTTGGCTATGTACAGGGTGGCGCACGAAATGTCATACTCTGCAAATTGTTTATACAAAATGTAATATACAACATATTGAATACATAATGGAGTTACAATATTAACTGACATGTGCATGGTTAGCCCGTGTGCAGGACATATTCAATATGTCCAACGTCTCGGTGTACAACAGCTTTGTGACGAACCTGCACGTTCGTGATCACTCTACAACACAAGTCCTCACTCAACCCTCGGAAGAAAGTCACAATGGCCGCTTGCAATTGCTGTATATTTTCTGGTTTATGGCGGTAGATTGTCTCCTTCAAATATACCCACAGGAAGAAGTCGCAGGATTGAGATCGGGGCTATACGGTGGCCAGATTGAGCCGCTCTGAAAATGCTCAGGATATCGATGAGACATCACACGGGGCCCGAAATGTTCATTCAGGAAGTCCAGAACAACATTTGCTGTGTGCAGACGAGCTCCATCTTGCATGAACAATTGTGCCTCTATTGTTAATCGTGATGCAAAGAGTTATGGAAGGAAACTGTTTGTCAACATGTATAAGTAATGCGCACTATTGACTGTGTCAATGAAAAAGATTGGCCCAATAATTCTATGACTGGAAATTGCAGCCCACACACACACTTTCACACCATGACTTTCAACCTCATGCACAATAGCAGACCGTTCTTTCGCCCAAAACCGGACATTCTGTTTGTTCACTGCACCATTGAGATAGATGTGTGCCTCATCACTGAACCATGTGTTGTGCAATTCAGGATCACCTTCTGCAATAGCCCTCACAGCAAACTGTACTCACCGTTGCTTGTCAAGCGCCGTTAGTTCATGACCTGTTGTCATTTTGTATGGAAACACGTCAAGGTCAGACTGCAGTATTCTCTAAATTGACCGACGAGAGATGCCCAGCTGAACACATGCAGTTCTGGTAGACTTGGAGGGGCTCTGAGCCACAGCCGCTCTCACAGCAGCAATATTCTCCGGTGAGCAGACCGGCTTGAGGTGGGGCCGTTTTCTCTCCAGTATGTTGCCTTCTGTTTCAAATTGCCTGGCCAGTCTGTATACCGTCTGCCGTCAAGGAGCCCACCGAGTACGGAAATTAACATGAAACCTTTCCTGGGTCCAAGCTAAGCTCTTTGTTTCCGCATAAAACAACACTATCTTCACCTTTTGTTCGTGCGTCAATCCCCCTTTGTCCGCCATGCTGTATAACTGGCAGCCGGTATGCATGTGCGACATGTGGTGCTGCCTGTCGGATCACGCATGAAATAAGGTTTCTGTTCTCGAAAGGACATGGTTGTGAGCCCAGGTTTACACATTTCATACAACATTTCCGATGTATGACATTTCATGCGCCACCCTGTATGTTTCTTTGTGGTTCTTGAATTGTAATTTCGTATCGAATATTACACCTAAGTCACGCTGCTGTGCAACTATGGCGATGGGCTTGTCGGCTGGGTAATATGATGTCGATAGAGGCGATTTACATAGTTTCATGGTCATGTGGCTGCATTTTTGTGGATTGGGGAATATCGTTTTTTTTTTTTTTTCAACCTTTGAATTTTTAAAAGTCATTTTATTTTATTTTCATTGCTTGAGAACAAACAATATGCTTTCCCCATTCAGGGACTCCCATAAGACAAAGCCTATAAATAATTTTGTCCAAATAATGATTGTAGCAAATGTAGACAAAATTTTTAGTGTAGTTGAAACACTGTATAATACACTAAAAGACTAAGAATAGAGATCTATTATATTCTTGATCAAGATGAGACAATAGACATTGAAGCTGATTTATTTTTCCTTGAATTCTGCTAACTTGTGCACAGTTTAAGGATATTTCACTATCCGTCAATATGAAGATGACAAAACTCACAAAGATGGAAAGCACAAAAATTCCTAAATGTATTTATAGCAGTAAAGGAGTAGACTAGAGTTCCCTTCCAGCATTAACTTTGTACAAGACTCACCTCAAGAACTTGGTCCGATCTCTCTGTAGTGAGAACTTTCAATGAGATTCTATATCCATTCATAAGAAAAACATCTAATGTCACTTCTTGGCTCTTTTCACAACTCGTTTCTTGCTGTGCTGAGAGGAGGAAGCCATTAAATAGGTCTGTATTCACCAGCTGGGGATCCTGACCAACTGGAAAATGTTATTAATGTTTAACAAAATTAAATATTTCAGAAAAATACAAATAAAATATAAAAACTTGATATCTTCATCCTCTCCCATTACCTCTTTGACAAAGTGTAGGAAAAATACCGTCAAATAATCCATGGTTTAAAAGCAATCTAGAATCAACTGAGCTAAAGTATGGAAATGTTGTTTTGCAATCATAATTTATCAAGTGGGAATCTCCACGGTCATTATGCTTGATCTCGGTTTGATTATTTTCAAACGACAGGGTGAATGAAGGGACTATTGTATCTGTGCAAAATGTCAACTTCTTGTTTTTGACAGATCTTGACGTTTTATGGCCACTAGACTGAAAAAAAGTGGGTTCTGCAACGTAACTGTGGTTAGATGTTGTGGGGGCTTCTCTCAAGCCATTTGAGCTGCAGATCTTGTCTAAAACAACATTACATTACTTGCCTCATTTGAATCTGGAATTGTTTTGATCCCCTTCATCATGGCCTGTTACTGAATTACCAGATGGCATTTTTCATATACCCTGTATAGGTTACAGTCAAACCTGCTCTGCAGATAAACTTGTATTATATGGACAATTGGTAAGTACAACAGAACTTCGTGGTAATGACATCCAAGGGACCTGATAAACTGTGTCATTATAAATGAGCGGCTTGAAACAGAGATTTATGCTATCAGACGAATGAGCAAAATGATACAGAGCACACCTTAATACAGCTTATTTTAGATCATGCGTATTTACCTTCAAGCTTGACATTAAAGTGCATACCTTTGGAATGCACAACATGAAAATACAGTGCAGTATTAATTTTCATAAAAGAGTTTTAGCTCGTACAGTTAAATTTACAACTAGAGCACAATATTTACAGTACTCGCTAAGCTTTTACATTTAGGAAGAATAATGAGTAAATTTTGTCTGCCTTCTGCTTAACTAATATATGCTTTCTAAATCATGTTCTACCGAGCTCGATAGCTGCAGTAGCTAAAGTGCGGCCAGTATCCGGTAATCGGGAGATAGTGGGTTCAAGCCCCACTGTCGGCAGCCCTGAAGATGGTTTTCTGTGGTTTCCCATTTTCACACCAGGCAAATGCCGGGTCTGTATCTTAATTAAGGCCACAGCCACTTCCTTCCAATTCCTAGGCCTTTCCTATCCCATCGTCGCTGTAAGACATATCTGTGTCGGTGCGATGTAAAGCAAATAGAAAAAAAATGATGTTCTATGATCATTATATGTCTCACGATTGCCTCTGTTGTAACAAGGCCATCATCATTTGTTGCATAAGTTTCACAGTCACATTGATTCAGAATATTAGTTTTTTTTTTTTTTTTTTTTTTTTTTTTTTTTACAGCAATTCAAATTACAGAAAATTATAATCATTGTCATAGACATCATCTTCAGTTTCAGCAGCATTTATTTCTTCTGTAGATGACACTCCTGAATAGAGGAATGAAGTTTATTTTATGCAGTAGAGGAAAAAGTGCAGTAGGCCTACATTTCTGGCAGTAACCCATCTCCATGCTTTTTCAATGCACCTGATTGCTTCCATCAGTATCTTTTTTTCTCAATGCATTTTATCATCCTCAATACTATGAACGTAAGATAGTAGCATTAGAGACTTTTGATTATGCATTGATCCATGCACTACAATATCCTTATGGTGTCTGCAGGAAGAAATACAAGCTTAATATATTCTCAAGACCTGTGAGTACAGAGTGTGCTGGACAGTTGCCAACAGGAACCTTGTGTTCTGAATCCCAAGCTCCCGATCCCAACCCGTCATTTCAGCTTCAAACAATTCAGAAGTCATCCAAGATTTTTTAATTAGCATTGCAGCATATTGGCAAATTATTTACATTCCTGAAGCACCTCAGATTCTAGGACTTCCAATCATAATCAGTTCTCTCTTTTCAGTTCCATCTGCATAAGCATAAGCAAGAACTGATTTGATCTTCAGATAACTTGCCACCAACACATTTCTTACCTTTGAATTTTAGTGTTTTCACAGGCATCAATCTAGAGAAAATGCCAGTGTTGTCTGCATTAAAGAAATGACAATTGGCACATCCACTGTGCACATTATACTACATGGTAGCAAGCAATTCTTATGTTGTTTTGTTATTCACAATCTTATTTTCTATACCATTCACTGTTTCCTAAAGTAATGTCATGACGCAGCTTGAATCGGTCAATCTAGCCACTACTTCACATGAAATTTTTTTAAATTTCCTTGCAAATTCTTCTGTTTTCACCATAAGGAGAGGTACACTATTGTTGTTTAAACTACATAGGCAGCATTTCATTCATGTCGCATTGTTCAGGATTTTGTAGCTGTTTAATCTTGATTCATTCAATTCAAATGCACCAATAATTATAGTTCTATTATTCCAAATCATTCAGACTGTAGAATTAATCACACTAAATTGATAACACTTATCAGATTTCTTCTTTTCTTTAACTTTTCCTTACAAAGTTAAAACTTTTATCTTTGTGGACAATCTGAATCTTTAAGTGAGGCATTAATATGTTTAACCCTTTTGCTCCTGGCATCTGTATATATGGACGTTTCTTAAATAATTTTTTGAAAATATAATAAACTCTCAACTATACTGGAAGAAATGTTCTACTCATATCAACCACTTAAACAAACATGAGTATAGTATACAGTGCCGAAAGAAGCGAGCAAAATCTAGAAGGCATTGACCTTGTGCGCCAGCTGACTACGTTGCTGGAGGGAAGTGAACGGTGTTGATGCCAGTAGGTGTGCTGTAGAGAAAGAGTTTTTTTTTGAAAAATTGCCTCTCAAAACGGGAATAAACTGCTGTGTATGTAGTGCAACTATCATTAAATCTGGAGACAAAAAGAAATAAATCTACTTTTATATGCACTAAGTGCAAAAAGGGATTGTACCCTCTGCACAAATGTTAAAAGTTATTGGCACATATATACTATAAATAATCAACTGTAAATAGTAAAGTGTAATTTTTTAAAAGTTAATACAGTATCTTATTTTCATGAACATTGACATTTTTGTGGGTTTTCTTATTATTTATTACTGTTATTTTGAACATGAAATGTATGTGCTGAGAAATACAAATTGCTGGTTTATGTTTAATCTTCAATAACTAGGTATGTTATTTTTTAAAATAAGTTTTGAAATTTAGTGGTTTTGTTCATTTTTAAATGTTCTTTTAAGTGATGTGGATGGTCGTGGGTTTTTTTTTTTTTTTTGAAATTTTGAAATTTTGAAGAAATGAGAAAAAATACACTTTCTGATTTGGTCAGTAGATTTTAGAAAATTAGATATCTTTTTTGCAAGACTATTTACTTTTTGCATTTAGGACCTTTCAGAGTAAGTATTTACAAATAAAACATTAAAAAAATATTCCATTCGGACAATAAATAAGTAAAATATACATATTTTGGTAAAATACAAGGTAAAGCAAGAAAAGGGCCTGGGATTTCTTGCACATACCCTGCCAAAATGTCTGGGAGCAAAAGAGTTAAGTAGAATACACAAATGGAAAATATAAACAGTAGTTCTGCAATCTCATTGCCCCCATTCTACTACTTATGTGGGAAAGGGCAAGTGCCTAACTTTCAAAAGAAGATCCAGTCTGTGCAGGTTGTGTTAGCTATGATGAGGAAAAATCAAAAGGTTTATCATCCTCGAATTTACACGGATGGTGAATGGAAAAATACAAACCAAAAATGTATGTGTGCGCGTGTATCAATAATAAGATGGCAATCTTAGCCAATGATATAATACATATACAGAAATACAGATTTTTTTTCTCAAAGTTGGGACACTGCATGTATAAAGAAGGTAGTAACCTGTCTGAATATATTTCTCCAGCATGGCTCGTCTCTCCTCCAACTGGTTAGATGATAATGGAAGAAGTTTCTTTGGTGGAAAGGGAGGTAAATTATTGGCACCATATTCTTTCTTAAGCTGTTCATGTAAATTATGCAACTGACGATAGCGAACTGTGCAATGGAATACACCATTAACATGAATATTGTAACCCTGAAACAAAAGAAAAAAATTCAGTAATCACAAATATATAAAATAAAAAGATGAGGTTATCATTTATGGTCTAATTAAACTAAATGACTTCCTAATCACCTGTTGTAATGTTTCAATAAAAGGAATTTCACATCATGGCTACAAACCCTATCAATGAGATAATTCTTGTCCTTTAAATTAAATGAAATGGCGTATGGCTTTTAGTGCCGGGAGTGTCCAAGGACATGTTTGGCTTGCCAGGTGCAGGTCTTTCGATTTGACGCTGTAGGCGACCTGCGCATCATGAGGAAGATGAAATGATGATGAAGACGACACATACACCCAGCCCCCGTGCCAGAGAAATTAACCAATGATGGTTAAAATTCCTGACCCTGCTGGGAATCAAACCCGGGACCCCTGTGACCCAAGACCAGCGACGCTAACCATTTAGCCATGGAGCCAGACTGTCCTTTAAAAGAGCAAGGTTACACTTTGCTTTGTGAGCCGAAGATGGTCGGTTCAATCCCGGCTCAGTTTGGTGGTATGTGAAGGTGCTTAAATATGCCAGCCATGTGTTGGTACACCTACCAACATGTAAATGAACACCTGCAAGACAAATGTTTTAGCACCTCAGCAAAAATAGTTAGTGGAATGTAAAACCAAGGACTGATTATCTATTAACAATGGCAATGATTTAGAAATTTAATGAATTCCTCTATTTCTCCACTCTAGCATTGAATGTATGTACGTATTTACCTTCAAGCTTGACATTAAAGTGCAAAACTGAAGTACGTACAACATAAAAATACAGTACAGCTTTAATTTTCGTATGCTAGAGTGGAGAAAAAAATAGTATTTCATTAAGATAAGTTCCAGATTTCAAGTTCCTAAATATTTAAACAGAAGAAAAATCACAATTGTATATACATTTCTAAATATCTGAGTGTGATTTGGTAGAATCTGATCATATTCTTTCAAAAACGAAACACGTGATTTTATTTTAAATAAGTTGTTTCTTTTTTCAAGTATAATAATGTTACTATATGTTTACTTTTGCAAGTAGTTAATAAATTTATTACTCAAAATTAGTTTCAGCAGACTGACGAACCTAACAGTTATAAAATAACTGAGTCAAAACTGAAAAGAGATGGTTTCAGATAATTAAAAAAATAAAAAAGTAAAATACAACACCATATGTTACTAAATCTTAATATAAATTATGCTAGAAAATGTACAGTCTAAATTATAGACTATATAATACCAAATTCTTAGTTAACAAAAAGGAACAAACAAGTGAAAAATAATTTCCATTACTTATACAGAGTGCCCGCTAGTAACCTAACTCTATTTTCCCTGCAATATTCCAGTTTCCCCTGAATTAAATTTAGTGGGACATCGTACATATTATTTCACTACACGGGTGACGGACGTGCGTAAGACCGGCTCCTCAGTTTCAGTGAATTAGAAGGTGCTATTCTAAAGGGAGCTATATAATAAGTGGTACACGAGTGTGTGATACAGTGTTGAATCAAACCAGCGAGTATCAGTCATTGTAACAATCAGTTCACCAATATTAAGTAGCGATTTCTCAGGCAATATGGGCCGCAGCAAGCTCAACACCAGTGACCCGAGCAGTAGTGCCAACCGCAGCAGTGCCAACCCTGTTGAAGAGGCAGTCACCAGGATACTAAACAAAACCATCAGCTCTGGTAAGTTCCTTGAAAAGATAGTAGCCGCCATATCGGAGCGTGTGACAGAACTCGTCATAAAGGAATTAGAAAAATCTCTCCAGTTCAATTCTGAAATTGTGGCAGAATTGAACGCAAAACTCGAGAGCAGGGATAAGGAAATCCGTGAGATGAGGGAAGACTTTGCTGCAAGATGTGACTCACTGGAACAATACAGTAGAAGAGCTAACGTTAGAATTTTTGGGGTACAGGAAAGGGTAAGTGAAAATATGGACGAACTTGCAATAAATGTTTTTAGGGAGATAGGTGTGAATGTGAATTTGCAAGACATCGATAGGAGTCACCGAGTCGGACCTAAATCTCCAGGGAAATCTCGGCCAATCATTGTCAAATTCACATCATATCGAACAAGGCAGGAAGTGTTTCGCAATAAGCGAAAATTGAAAGGTACCCCAGTAACTATTCGCGAGGATCTAACTTCCACCAGGTTGTCAATTCTTAAGGCAGCTATTCTCCGCTTTAATCAGAGCAATTGTTGGACCTCGAGTGGAGACATCATTATTAAGAAACCAGATGGCAGTAAAATTAGAATTAACCGGCTGAGTGACATTCCTACGGACAGTGACAGCAGTTAAATGTAACAATTCACTGAACTGAGTGCACCGAACTGAGTGTTTATATTCCTAGATTAGTCCATATTTATTTCTCTCAAGATCGTTAAATTTTATCGTAGAATAGTTTAGTGAATTATCATTTATTTTCGTTTAGCTTAGTTAAAATTTCTTTTTTGCAACTATTTATCTATATATTTTACTAAATAATTGCATTTACTTTCTTATTTCCTTATGATTAATTTAATAACTTTCAATTTTAAATACTTTTAATTTTTATTTTATTAATTTAGACACAGCACCCTTAATTTAGTCACGCTTTAAAATAATAGGTAATTCCAGACACAGTTGATTATATTCCTGCACCTCACTACTTCAATTAACGTTAAATTCCTCCTAGCTCTTTGTGTTTATCTGTACATTTTGTTAACTTTCATCGTTCCAAGTTGGCAAGAGTTAGAAGTGACAAAACAAATTCCTCTGACGTCACTAGTCGATTTTAACAGCCACCGTATGTCACCTCAGACCAGCTACCGTCTCCCATCCTTCCGCCGTCCCCACTCCCCTCACCCTCTAGCGCAAACCTTGACCAAAGTACCGCTAGTATCCTCAAGAATTTTGTCTCGCAACATCCCAGAGCTCTACACGTCTGTCATATAAACGCGCAAAGTATATTAGCAGCCAACCGAATGGACGAGATTGTAGAAATATTCACTCCACCTGTTTTCCATGTCCTGCTAGTGTCTGAGTCATGGTTAACAGATAATAGCCTCTTCTTTGTGTCATCTTGAAGGCTACTTGCTTCTGAGAAATGACCGCACTCACAAACGGGGTGGAGGGGTATGTGGCTATTTCCTAACTAGCCTCAAACCTAAGCTGGTCGGTCATTCACCAGGCAGGTATGAGAGAAAACCAGAATACATGCTCGTAGAAATAACAATGAACGGGATTAAAGCGCTTGTAGGAGTAGTTTACAAACCTTCGAATACAGGTCACTTAGAGGATTTTGAAGCTGACTTAACTAAATTACTGCAGGACTACCCTCACAGAATAATTATGGGAGATTTCAATACGGACTTAACTGATGCAACTTCTTCCGAATCCACACGACTCAAAACATTGTTTCAAGCCTATAATATGGAAATCTTACCTCTCTCTCCTACTCACCATACATCTCATTCGCACACACTATTAGATCTTATAGTTACCAGCAACTCAGACAGAGTTCTCAATGTTGGTCAAACCTCCGTACCTGGTATATCTGCACATGAAGCAATATACATCTCGGCCACCGAAACCCTCCCAGAAATTTATCACCTATCGACCATTGAAAAATATAAATAAAGATAGACTCTTAGAGGACGCAGGCAAAATACCCTGGCATGACATAACGAACTATAACAATCTAGATGACAAAGTTGACTTCTTTAATAGCAAAGTAACGGAACTATTTGACAAGCATGTCCCAAAGCGGCGAGCAAGAATATCGAAAGGACCCTCCCCGTGGTTAAATGACGAAATTAGACAACTTATGAAACAAAGAGACTGCGCTCACAGACAGTACAAAAATGAGCCTACCGTACAAAACTTTGACGAATATAGGAAGTTACAAAATAAGACAACACAACAAATACGAAATGCTAAACTGCGACACGCTTACAATTTAATTACGCCTGACGGTAGAATAGTGATGACATTTTGGAAATCTATTAATAAGCTTGGACTTACGAAGAACAAGACCAGAGAAGAACTTACAGTACCTCTCGAGACTCTTAACGAGTACTTTACTGCTAACTGCTCCGCAGTACGACATGACGACAAACAGAGACTTACGAATTATTATGGTACACACCCTACTCCTGACAGAGAGAAATTCTATTTCAGTCACGTGACGCCCCTCCAAGTCAGAAAAGCAGTCCTCAGAATAAGCACGAAAGCAAAAGGAATTGATGACAATGGGACTGACATGGTCAAACTAATTCTTGATTGTATATTACCAACCTTAACTCATATACTCAATTTCTCTCTTCTATACTCAACATATCCAACTCTCCGGAAGAAGGCTATTGTGCTACCTCTTCCGAAAAGTCAAACGCCTTCGAACGAGAGAGACTATCGTCCAATCTGTATTTTATCAGCTTTATCAAAAATCTTAGAATATGTAGTCCATACACAAATGTCTGAGTACCTTCGAACGCACAATCTCCTTAATTCTCTCCAGTCCGGTTTCCGACAAGGACATAGTACAACTACAACCTTACTTAAAGTGACTGAGGATGTTAGATAAGCAATAGACAGAGGACGATTCACAGTTCTGGTACTACTAGATTACAGTAAAGCCTTCGACAGCGTAGACATTGACATTTTACTTGTAAAACTGGAGGGCTCTACATTTTTCTCAGAGTACGATTGCTTGGATGCATTCTTATCTTCACGGACGTCAACAATGTGTGAAAGGTAATAATGGAATAGTTTCCTCATGGCGCCACGTGAAGAGAGGAGTCCCTCAAGGCTCTGTACTTGGTCCTCTTGTTTTCGCACTCTTTGTGAATGACATATCATCCAATTTAAGACACTGCAAATACCATATGTACGCTGACGATCTTCAACTCTACACCGACTCTACAGCACGAGACCTCCAGGAAAATATCGACTTACTAAATATTGACTTACAGTCTGTTAGTGATTGATCTGCTGCGCATGGCCTGAAACTGAACCCTACAAAGTCGCAAGTAATCTTTCTTGGCCATCAAAGTCAAATAACAAGTATAACTAAACGTCCGTTGCCAAGAGTAATCCTGCAGGATGTTCCAATTCCTTTTGTATCACAAGTGAAGAATCTCGGTGTTATCATGGACGAACGCATGACTTGGTCTGCACATGTCTTACATATCTGTCAAAAAGTTTACTCAGCTTTACATTTTTTATATAAACATATATTTCCAATAAAGCTTCAAAAGAAATTAATTGAAGCCCTTGTAATGTCACATTTTGACTATTGTGATGTTGTTTTCAACGACGTCAGGCCGCAATTTTCCCTAAGGCTTCAGCGCGCTCAAAATGCATGTGTGAGATATATATGCAATTTAAGAAAATATGACCACGTGTCACCATCTTTCCTAAAATTAGAGTGGTTGTGACTCCATGTTCGTCGTAACCATCATACTTTGTCTCTCCTCCATCGAGTTCTTACTACATTTTCCCCATCCTACCTTTCTTCACATTTCCATTACTTCTCAAATGTTCATGACAGACATACAAGGGCTCAAACATCCAACCTGCTCATCATCCCTCACCATCGAACTGCCGCATATAACAGCTCATTCTCGGTGTCTGCCGCACGAGAATGGAATCGTTTACCGGACGACATCAGAGGAATACCAACTACGGTGTCATTTGAAAGAGCGTTAAGAGGTATAACAGGATGCGAGTGACCTGTGAATTTCTGACCTTTCAGTGATCGTGCTACTACAAAATTATTACTAGCTATTATTATTATTATTATTATTATTATTATTATTATTATTATTATTATTATTATTATCATTATTGCTGTTGTGTGAATGTCCTACTGTGGTGAAATTTTATTTCAGTTGTATTTTGATTGTGTTTTAATTGTGCCTTCTAGTATTAATTACAGTAGTATTACTTATGACTTTAATGTATACTAATTGGTTTAGTGTAAGAGAAGGCCCAATGGCCTTAACTACGCCAATAAAGACATTTATCTATCTATCTATCTATCTACTCAAGAGTGACGCTTGAGTATGTTTATTATACTCTGGAATCATCATCTTGAAACATATTTTGCATGAACACTTACAATGGCATGTATGTATGTATGTATGTATGTATGTATGTATGTATGTATGTATGTATGTTCAAAAGAACTTCAAATAAATGTATCATAAGTCAAACAAGCTACACCTAATCATAAAGTGCCAATCTGTGAAGTGGGTTAGCAGTAATCCCAGAAACACTACAACCAACAAAAATTAACTACATTAATCCCAGCAAGCCATCAGTCAATCACCAGGTAACTAGAATATAAGGTAGGCTACTCCGGTGGTTGAAGCTTCCATTGGCTGGAGCGCTCTGACGTCACGCGGTATGAACGATAGCGAGTAAGGAACACAGTCGCAGTACAGCAAGCCTGTGAATTCTCGTACCTGTGAAACATCTTCTCAATCTTTCATCATATAATAGTCTGGTTTAGTCCGATTCGATAAGTAACGGCACTACCAATAGATTTAAAAACGTGAAAATGCGTTAAATTTCATCACATGCTGAGCAGGTAGAACATCAACTATCAAATACATGACATATAATACGAAAAGAAATAAAATATTGCCATGCAACTCAAAATAATTCATTTATTTCCTGATGAAGTAAATATTTAGATTAAATGGCATAGGAAAATATGCATCATATCGACATCATTATGGAATTATATTATTAAAACGTACGTGTCAGGAGACTTAATTACTTGATGAACCAGCCCAAAGCTTAGCCTTCTTATTGGCATATTTCCTCAGTGCTAGCTCCTTACTCTCTGCATTAAAATGCCATATCCTAATAAATGTCCTGGTCCTTACGTAGAGACAAATTATTTTGTCATGGAATACTGGAAATTTTGACTTAATAATAGAAGTAAGAGTTTTCACTTTTTTGCATCTGGATACAGTCTTACCGTGAAACACACCAAATGAAATTTCGAACTGGGATATATTTTTTAACCACTCATGACTGGGATGTGTGAGGCCCCCAAGATCCAGTAACAGGTCTCTTCTCGCACGACATTTTTGTCTCTTTCTTCGTATTTACTGTATATCGGATCACGGATACTGTATTATTTCACGAGCTTCAAAATATATTCAGAAATATAAGTTATTAGCACATAATAATGTTAATGTTATTGGATTTTACGTCCCACTAACTATGTTTTTGAGCACCTTCACCACCGGACTGAGACAGGATCGAACCTGCCAAGTTGGGCTAAGAAGGCCAGCGATCTACCATTTGAGTTGTTACTCATCCCGGCTATTAGCACATAACAATAATTATAGAAAATATGATTTTCATTCAGTCATTTACATCTGACACCTTTTTACTGTACGAGCTGTAATAATGGAGATATTCAAGAGTTTATTACAAAGTGTTTCAATAACCAAGCATTGCTGACGAGGAAGTATTGTTATGCCATCACAGTAGCAAACTAACTGGCTATGATGGTTGTTGTCGTTATTGTCTTTATAATATGCGAAATAATAATAATGTTATTTGTGTTACGTCTCACTAACATTTATGGTTTTCTGAGACTCGACGTGCCGTAATTTTGTCTCACGGGAGTTCTTTTACGTGCCGCCAATTTATAGCGCCACACACGTTTCCATAATATGTTGACTGCATTTTAATCAGTACAGTGGTTCTACTTCAGATACTGACAACACGAACACTGTTCACGTAGTGAACCACTATAAAACTACTATATATCTGTGATCCGATATACAGTAAATACGTAGAAAGAGATAAAAATGTCGGTCGGTCACTTGCTTTCTTGGCTTACGCTGTGTGAACCATCAACGATAGACCCCAAGTGTAAGCGTACGAAATGTAGAGCATAGAATCCTCTACAAAAAAGTCCGCGATGGCACATACCTATTTCCAACCGGCTGCCCTCTAGAAGCGATTTTAGGCTACAGTCCACGGTAAAACATGTAACTCCTTAAAATTAAATAAATATTTCGATATTATCCTCGAGTTCCTCATCAAAATAAATTGTTTGACCTCCTCCAGTATTTTATAAGGATTACAATAACCTTGTCAGGACATTATTTGCATGAATGGTTCAGAAGTTATGACCATTTTAGACTGTAGTGCTAATACGTGTCAGCAGGACGGGCGACCTCTGTTTCATACCACATCACGTCACGCAGAAGGCGGACAGGGAGAGAAACAAGTGAGCGCGATGCGGGAAGAGACCCCTGTGAGTCAATCACTCTTCAAACTAACGCTTATGTTCATCAGGGACCTTATTATTGAAATTGGTACGAGTAAGCATGCCAGTTTCTAAACAAAAGCATATGGGTTAATCTTCTAAAACTCAGGAATAAGATCCCAAGTCCTGTAGCAAATATGTATGCTGGTCAAGCATCACTGACACATTCCTGACTATGCAGAACTTTTCTGTGATATCATTTTTCCTTAATAGCAAGGCAAAATCCATAATAATTATGGGCAATCCATAATGATTAGCACCTCTATGTTATGTAAATTACATGGGTGATTTTAAAACACTGGGCATTTTAAAAGGAACATTAAGAAGTTAAGAGCATTTTAATGATATAGATTAACTTTCAGTGGTGTATTATTCTACATATCAGTCTCCCTCATCATTCTGTTTGGGTCCAGTCTTAGACAGAAAGCTTAATTTTTATGTGACAAGTGATTTCCCTGTGGTTTCTCTGTATATTTTCTGTATTTTTATTTCCCTGTGCTTTCTCTGGTTTCCCTGTTTTTCCAGAAAATGGATACCCTGTTATATTGGTTCATGGGGTTTCTTCCTTCCCTCCTTTCATGTTTGCTTTGTTCTTAGTCTTTTATTACCTGTATGTATTTGCAATCCTTGACCAGTTTGTCTATGGGGTCTGGTATGACGTGAGATGAATCTTCGTAACAAGATTTTATGACCAGATGCCCTTCCTGATATCGACCTTATCAGAGGAGTTAATGAGACGAAACAAATGATGCGACATATGATAGTAGGAAGGGAGAGGATGAAACCTGGTGTCTATACATAGCCTACTACTTTTGAATAGCACCAAGGAGGGTCTGCTCAAGGCTTAACAAATCACCATCAACAGTGTCATGTGCCCTCATTACACATGAACATTGCACAGAGGTTTGGAATCAAATCCAGGCTTTTGGCATGCAATCTGGTGATCATAAACTGATTAGAAATTATATACCATCACCTCTCCTACCCTGCTGGTTAATATTCTGATGGTGACTTTTTTTTTTATACAGCGGAACTCAAGCTACTAACCATGGTGTCAGACCGTATAGACTCGATGCCTTCATGATCATGGCCACCAAGCTGGCTCTTTCATTACCTACCGAGCAAGTGGCTGTGCAGTTATGGTCGCGCAGCTGTGAGCTTGCCTTCAGGAGATAGTGGTTTCTAATCCCCCTGCCGGCAGCCCTGAAGATGGTTTTCTGTGTTTTCCCAATTTCACAACAGATAAACGTTGCAGCAGTATCTTAAATAAGGCCATGTCTGCTTCGTTTCCACTCCGCCCTTTCCTATCCCCACCGAGCTCTATAGCTGTAGTCGCTTAAGTGTGGCCAGTATCCAGTATTCGGGAGATAGTGGGTTCGAACCCCACTGCTGGCAGCTCTGAAGATGGTTTTCCGTGGTTTCCCATTTTCACACTAGGCAAATGCTGGGGCTGTACCTTAATTAAGGCCACGGATGCCTTCTTCCCATTCCTAGGCACTTCCTATCCCATCGTCGCCATAAGACCTATCTGTGTTGGAACGACGTAAAGCAACTTCTAAAATTAAAAAAAAATTCATATCACATCATCCCTATAAGACCCATCTGTGTCAGTGTGACATAAAGCAGATTGTGATTTAAAAAGTATTTTATTACCTATACACTCATCTTTATCTTTTTGTTTCTTTGCCTTCCCTGAACTTATCCAGCTTTCTTTTCATCGTTCACTTCCTATAAGAAGACTAAAGATCTATGAAGATGAGTGCTGAAGTCTGTTGGGAAGCAGAAATGAGCTTGTTGGAGGCCTGAGAAGAAATGGAATTGATATGGAGAGAGTCTGCTATTTGAAGATGAGAAGACTGTGTTTTCAAGTTTGTCCACATCTCTCTTCAAAGACTGTCCTTTTCCTTTTGTGTTTTTAAGTTTGTCCCCATCTCTCTTCAATTATTCCCTCTTACAATGCTGATCTGTCATGATGTTTATCCTATTATGTGTCACTATTTATGTTCCAATATGTTTTAGAATCCCAAAAGAATCTACCATCTTTATCAGGTTTAGGAGAGACCAGAGAACCAGAATTTTGTTCTAGAAAGGAGTTCTATGACATGCTAGTTAGTCTATTGACCTGGTATTGAAGCACTCTTCAATGTCAAATGACAGTGCATGATTTGATCCTACAATCTTCAGCATAGGAAACAAGCATCTAAACATCCGTACCACTCAGCTGTTTAAGTCTTTAGAGCAATATACCATCAAAACAATAGGGAGAAGAATGTGATTTGTCACATGGCTTTCCTACACTTGAATTAAATATAGACAATTTTCAAGCCACATAGGAATTTTATTTATGATCTGCAACAATCAGTCAAAGGCACAATAGAATTATAGGCCCCTGGAGCCTACCACATTGAATGTAGCTTCAGTATCTGCTATGTAGGCAAAACAAATCACCTGATTCATACTCGACTTAAAAACACATCCATTACACCAGAACTACGAGATGGAAATTTCAGCTGCAAATAAACATTCCTGCAAAATAAACCACAAAATTTCATTTGAAAGAACCAGGATTTTAGCAGTTCTTCCCTACAATCTCAGAAAAAAATCTGAGGCACTATAGAAACATCCAAACAATATGAATTTAGAGAAAGGCTACAAAATCAGCAATTCTTCAATGCCTATTATTCAAAGATTACCAAAATGCAGGCCAGACCATGAAAATACAGGACGAACCCTCAAGTTATGTAACAGTACTGGTAACTCTCAGCCGAATATTATGGGAGAGGGAAGTATCTGCTTTATGTTGCACCGACAAGATACGTCTTATGGTGACGATGGGATAGGAAAGGCCTAGGAATGGGAAGGAAGCGACCGTGACCTTAATTAAGATACAGCCCCAGCATTTGCCTCATGTGAAAATGGGAAACCACGGAAAACCATCTTCAGGGCTGCCGACAGTGGGGTTTGAACCCACTATCTCCCGGATGCAAACTCACAGCTGCATGCTGAGAGGGATGTTTCAAGATGTTTCCAGAAGCCTTATGCCCCCCAGGGGCTTGCGAGAGCAAGGAAGAGAGATTATTTAAGGCGAGGCACAATGACCCCCTTTGTAATTGATGTTAGCTGCCTGAGAAGACTGATTAGCTCAGAGAGAACCAAATAATTGTACATCAGTCGCCTTTATAAAGAATGCTGCAACATATCTGAAACGTTGGCAACCTCTACATAAGGTATATAAAACAACAGCACATTTCAACCTGGAAAAAGAATTAAATAGTAAGTATAGTTCAATAGATCAATACTTGTGAGCAGGAGAAATTACCACAGGAAATAGGAAAAATGTGGCATTGTATCAAGTTCTTAACTTCCATATTTTACATTTGACTTCACATTATCAATTTCTGGTCCCTTCCAACCTTAAAAGTATTGGGTTTGCAGAGGCCTAGAGAGTCTTTCATCTTCCTGTCTTGCATGCCTCCTTCCTTTTCCTTTTGCTGATGTACAGCAGACTCTCTCATATCTGACCCTCTGCCTCAATACTGTTGTAGCACAAATATCCAAGATCTACAGACTATTCAGCAGGACATTCAACCATCTAATGCGGAAGAGTGGCTAGCAGAAGGAGATGCCAGTGAGGTCATCGACAAAGAGCTTAACAATAGTCGAATAATTACTGCTGCTCTCTAGGCTGATGTTAATAGAGACAATTCGGACGAGGAAGATTAAGAAAAAGAAGGAAATGAAAATAGTAGTCATTAAGCAGGAACTAAGCGTTTTTGGTGGTGCTGAAATAGATTGAGCAGGACAGAGCGGCAGTACCTATGGATATATTGCAGGAAAAGATGCATCTACAACATTAAGAATGTTGTCTAATTTGGAACAAAATAGCATTACAGACTATTTAAAACAAATTCATCCATGTAAAATCATTTTTATATAGTACTGTTTTAAGATTAGTTCATCAAACATAATGTAATGACCAGTAGGCATAGAGAAGTGTCTTTTTTTTTCATATACAGTTGTTTTCATTAAACATATGAGAGTATTTTTTAAGTACATAACTTAATTCTACTGTTATTATAGTTGCAGCATTATGTAAAATTTTGTTGTTGGTTAGGCACGTAGCCTACTGTAAAACTATTTTACATTCCTTTCTGTGTTATGAGGTAACCAAGAAGTTTCGTCTGTTTTTCATATTGTGAGGAAGACAAGGTCACAGATGCTGGCAGAAGCGCTCCACATGGAAGGAATGTGGGTGAAGAGGGAGATATGGCTTTGTCCTTGGCCTGGGAATGCGAAGTGTGGAGTTACAGCAGTTATACATGTAGCTCAGCAGCATAGAGAGATCGAGGTGTCAACGCATCTTGTTCAAGGCTGTTTGCTTTATGACTTTAAAGTAGGCCTGCATGTACCAAGCCTTTAGGGAGACTGCTGTACATGAATACATTGCCAGGCGCTGGTTCGTGAATCTCAAGTCGGGCGATTTTGACTTCTCTGATGACCTCCACAGTGGCTAACCCCAGGTGCTGAATGATGATGCCTTGCAGGAGCCCACAGAAGAGGACAGCAGCACCAAACTTTTGGTCAGCTTGCCAAGTGTCTGAAGAAACATTCAGACTTCACCTGCACTGCATAGTAAAGGCGTACCTACAAGTTGAATAAGTGGGTACCACACACTGTCGGATGCCACCAAGGAACAGCAAGTGGCAGCCTGTTTACTGCTGCCTTCAAGACATCGCAACACACCTATACATGATAGGGTGTTCACCGGTAATGAAAAGTGGGTCCTGTATGACACACTCAAACATGCCAGACACTGGTTGTCATCATGGGACTCGAGTACCACACACTGCCCAACCATCTCTGCACCAACTCAAGACCCAGCTCTGTATCTGGTGAACTAGATTCACAATTAAGTATTTATTTTCCACCTAGTCGATACAATGATTGCTTAAGGCAATTTTTAATGGTCAAAAGTGGTACATGTTTCGTATATTATCAACATCTTCAGCCACATAACACTGTTTAGATGAAAAATGTATAAAATTGACAAAGTAATGCTTTAGAGGAAGTGTCCTTAAAATTAACATAAGAAACATGTACCACTTTTGACCATTAAAAATTGCCTTAAGCAATCATTGTATCGACTGGGTGGAAAATAAATACTTAATTGTGAATCTATTGAAGTGCGATACGGACCATGAAGCTGATTTTATGTAATCTGGTGAACTAGTCGCCACGTGGTACACTATGAGATCCTACGACCAGGCTAAACTATCACCACAACTTGTAGCCTACTTGCAGCAGTTGGAACGTGTGCAACAGGTACTGAAGCAGAAGCAGCCAGTATTGATTAACACGTTCCTCGCGGTTCGGGTCACCATGTGTCCCGAAGCATGTTACTCTTATCCATTGGTGCGAATTTCCCAAAACTGCGAAGTAACTACGTCCTAGTTACAAATTTCCAATAACTAATGGCAACATAGTGTTCCTATTGAAGTAAATGATTGAGGTTTACTGCTAGTTTTGATCGGCCCACTTGACCCGAAAGAATTTTTTCGCATTTTCCATTCATATCGCTTAGGGTCACCCTGTGTTCGGACTGTTGTCTAACCTATATTTTTACGCGGGAATCGCTTGCGCGGTTACTGTGAATGAAGCCTATAATGTTACTGCCTTCAGATGCAAGATTGTTGTTTAATACGAGGAGTACCACCCTTCTGACATCTTGTGTAACCTATTCCTTTCTATATTGCTCTCAGGTAAGCGAATATAAGTTTTCAGATTTTTATTTATTGGAGTACTTACTGATATATTTATTATCTTCCATAGATAATATTTACAAGCAAGTTCATGTCCTTTTTTTTTTTGGCATGGAACCTTCACATTCTGACACACCAGTGGCACGGAAAAGAAAGAGGTTTAGGATGGCGCTGGATCCTGAATGAATTGCTCATTATTTGGAACAAAAAGATGACAGTGACCGTGATTTCTCTTCAGTATCTGATGATGACCCTACCTACAGCCTTGTTTCTTTTTTGACATTATTTTATTAACTAACAGAGGCCTATCATATTCCCATAAAAACAGATCAATGAATGAGAAACTAACATTTATTCCGGGGTCATTTCTGGGTCACGCACTTGTTGAATGGGAAAACTGTCACAGAGGTAAATACACTGGAATGTCTCCTCAACAATAATGCACACAACAAGTGCTCTAGCGGTTAGAGGCGCACAGCTGTGAGCTTGCATCCGGGAGATAGTGGGTTCAAACCCCACTGCCGGCAGCCCTGATGAGCGTTTTCCATGGTTTCCCATTTTCACACCAGGCAAATGCTGAGGCCACAGCTGCTTCCTTCCCATTCCTAAAGTGGGTTCAAACCCCACTGCCGGCAGCCCTGATGAGCGTTTTCCATGGTTTCCCATTTTCACACCAGGCAAATGCTGAGGCCACAGCTGCTTCCTTCCCATTCCTAAGCCTTTCCTATCCCATCGTCGCCATAAGATTAATCTGTGTCAGTGTGACCTAAGTCAAATTTGTCAGGTCACTGGTAACCAGAACTGATCATAACTAAAGGCAGCATCGGGTCACCAGTGGGCCGATACAACGTAAAATTAAGTCATCAAAATTTGCTGCCGCAGGGAACGTGTTAAGCACAAGAGTGTACTGCTCTTGTATGACTGGCCACATGTGGCACAGGTTACTAGGGAGACCATGCACCGACTAGGCTGGGAAATCCTGTGCCGTCCACCCTAGTTCCCAGATCTAGCACCAATAGATTGACACCTTTTCCATTCCCTGAACAATCACCTTCGTAGGAACTCATTGCCCAATGAAGTAGGTGTACGGGAGGCAATGGTGGACTTCTTTGCATTCAAGACCGAGAATTTTTGTCGTATGAGCATTGTATAACTGGAGGCACATTGGGAGGTGGTGGTGATTACTGTTTTAAGAGGAAGTAGGCCTACAACTAGGCAACCATCCTCTAAATATCCACCCTTTGAAAATGAAGGTATTGGCTAAAGAAAGACTAGGGCAATGAAGGGCGTGAAAATGAAAAACTCCCTAGGCCCCCATACATAATGCACTGGGAACAGGTGCTGAATGCCAATGATGATTATTTTGAGGACTGAAGATACATAACATTTGCTGTATACCGACTTGCGCCCGACACTTGAAAATGAACACAACGTTTCTGGTTACCTTGTACAATAAAAGGTACATTATTTGTTCCTCAGATGATCTGAATTTTGTGTGTGTGTACCAACCATGTCCCAGTCCCATAAGTGACGGATACGAGAGGGTCCGCTACATGTTAATGTATTACTCGCATAATTTTTAGTGGTAAATGGACACCCCAGTGCCGAATCGGTCAACCTCGGCAATCTTTGACATTCATACTGGCAACCTTTGAAACACAAACTATGAATCGCTTATGCATCGCTGTGCGAAATCTGGCATACACTTTATGTACTAGTACTGTTGTTTACACAGCAAAGCCAGACTATAGAGTTCATTCTAGGAACAAGATTTGCATCGAGAAATGTTATATAATGTGTGTGTGACAGAGTTGTTGGCTTACGATAATAAAGGTTTAGAAAATTCATATCGATCGATCATATTATCGATTCAATTCAGATTTTATTTTCATTACGTTGGCAGTATTGCCGGAACCAGGAGAGCTCCCTCCTTACTCCTCACCCCCGTACACAAATCACTAAAAAGTGTGCGAGTAATACATCGTCTTTACTAACACTTCTTGGGGTTTGACTGATTGTTAAGGTGGTCTCATTATTCTGTTAATTTACCCCTTTAAAGTGGCTTGCTGCGAGCATTTGCTGGGTAGATCCCGCTGACTTGCTGGATAATTGTTGAGTGAATGAAGGAATGAATGAGATGAATGAATGGATTACTGTAGTTACATAATTTAACGCTCAAGCACACGCGCCAGATCTTAGGACGCAGACACACGTGTGGGGGTGCTTTCCACCCCACATATCATTGTACTGTAAAATATGAATTAGGCCTACTGTATTAATTGGAGATTTTAAGATGGATTATGTAAGAATGACTCTTTCTGCAGGGATCCAACCAAAAAGGTACAAGAGCGGGGAGAGCACAGAAAAGTTATTTGTACATTTCACTAGGAAATAAAATGACCTGGGGTGGATTCCACCCCATACGCGTGTGTTTGAAGGTTAAGTGTACGTTATTTTGTGTATTTTAAAATTAAGGATTCTTTCATTATTATTATATTGCTGTTAACATTATTTGTATTTGAAATTATAAGTTATGTAAATGTATACTCATCTAGTGGTTAACCGTAACAGAGGGCCTTGAGCTCTAACTTTGCCACCAATAAAGGCATTATCTATCTATCTATCTATCTATCTATCTTTAAATTACAATTAGCACCACCACCACCACCACCACCACCACCATTTGCTTCATTACCTAATTTATCACTTAATGCTATTACATAGCAGAAAACTCATTAGCCTCTTTCAAATATAAATCATCACCACAAGGACATGCTCCTATACCACATACAAATTGTAGGGAACTGTGTTCGAGTGTGCGCTTAATAAGATGTTCAAACGTATGGATCAACTCTCAGAGAATCAACAGATATTTGGCTGACTAAGTGGTAAATCTATAATAAATAAATATACATAAGTGACTCATTCTGTTAATGTTAGGAATTAATGAGGATAAGGCTAATATTTTAATCAGTTCAATTCAGGGAAATTGAAATGAAACTATCTTAATTTCTAGTACTATTATTTACTGCTAGTTCATATCAAATCTGATCCATCATTTTACAAGAAAGACGATGGCACATTCAATTAAATCACAGTACCGAACTGTAGGAAAATTTCTCTCACTTTAAGTCAATAGAGCTGACAAGGACAAGTGATAAGCAGTGACAGCTTCTCTCCATGTGATTTGTGTAACATGAGACTGAACCTACAGTATGTTCATACATCATATTTACATAATCTTCCCCGAGGTTCTTACTGTTGAAAGATATACCGCGTTAAGGAGTATGTATTGCTACACGTGATTCCACCAGTCAATTTAACGATTTCTTGCAAAAATCAACCTTGTTAACAAGTGTTTGTATACAAAAAACAAAACAAAATGACACTTGTTTTCAGTCCATAGTGACACAAACTTTACCATGTATGTTGAACCATTCCCATCACTAAATTCTTCAGTATCAGGAATAGAAAAATGCATTATTACAACCACGTGTTGTTTTACATCACAGAATTTGTTTACATTTATACAAAATTCAATGCTACAAATCTCAGCGCGACAGATCAAGTTGCACTAGCACAATATTCTCTCATGTCTTTCAGTCAATTCGCCTTCGCTAAGTGAAACAATGAACTAGAATTAAGTGTTACCAAACACTGCAAATGCTTTTCCCTAGATCAACTCTGTCACGTGCTTATTTCCTGCGAAAACAGTCGTTAAGCATGCATTGTCCTAGACAGTGCGAGATATTGAGCATCCCAGTCATATTAAAATATTTTCTGATTGAAGAATAGATATTTTACTAAAATTTTTGTAAAACGCAGTATCTTTCCAATAAATGTAATGGTTTGATATCCACACCGGCCTTTTAGTTGTCAACCTTCTTCGTATTCCTTTTAAAAGCTCAGTAGATTTTTTTCCACCAGGAATATTTGGTTGATTTAGGTATAAGCATTACAATTCTATATGATTGCATTGTATAGATTAAAATTATGTAAGACTTTGTCTGTCCATGTGTTGGAAAGTGGTGGAAATAACTTTGAGAATGTTGGCTACCATGAACGGTGATAATCACTATAGTCCGTTTTGGTTGAAAGCGTCCTGCGCGAGAAATGGTTGCGCATGCAGTGGTGGGAGCTATCGTCCCCCCACTCCTACAGCAGGTCCAGTCGCCAGGCTAGCGTTGAAGTGAAAACGTCTCTCAAGCGGCGCGTGTTGTTACGTGCGGGCTAAGTTGAAATTACTGAAGTGACGAGCATGGCTTCTAGGTCCTCTTCTAAATCTGGGAGACCACTGCGAGGCTAGGCACGTGAAAGTCTTTATACCATGAGTGAACATATGAAACATATCATCCAGATCTCAATCACACTGAGTCGGTTTGGGGAGATATCAAAGGAGAGGTCCGTGATAAGAATATATCTCACCGGGCGAGTTGGTCGTAGAGGCGCGCGGTTGTGAGCTTCCATCCGGGAGATAGTAGGTTCGAATCCCACTATCGGCAGCCCTGAAGATGGTTTTCCGTGGTTTCCCATTTTCACACCAGGCAAATGCTGGGGCTGTACCTTAATTAAGGCCACGGACGCTTCCTTCCAACTCCTAGGCCTTTCCTATCCCATCGTCGCCATAAGACCTATCTGTGTAGGTGCGACGTAAAGCCCCTAGCAAAAAAAAATATATATCTCAATTAATAGTAATACAGCATAATTAGTTTTTTAGCATAAAAATGTGTGCCATACCATCTCTAATGCCTTCACTGTTCATAAATGACGCGCTCCCATTCCCAATATAAATAAAAATGCTTATTCTGTACGAAATATTTCTGTCTTATAGATCACTCGTGACTTGACAGCAGACACACTCGACAAAAAGGAAGCTCTTTGCGGATATTGCTTGCACAGTATTCGCAAGACAAACGGAAAAAAATGTTGCGACCACGTAAAAGACACTGAGCAGGAATACTGGGAGCGTGACAACATGCATAAGGAATTAGAATTAGACCAGTCCGACATCAACCTCGGTGAAACTTCAGATGACACTGATTCAGACGAGAGTGAAGATTATTCTGAATAATTTGTAAATAAGATCCCCGAACTCCGAATATTAAACAAAAGTGATCATAGAACACGTAAGAAATCCGATAATATTTTTGCTCTGATTGTATGAGACAGATTTATATTGTCTATTGTTCCGGAGTATTTTATTGCTGTTTTCGTTGTTTTTGTTGCTGCTGTTGCTGTAGGAGACCTGTTCTCTGTCATAACAATAGCAGGTTATTCAAGAGTATTATATATTATTATATTTCTTCTGATGGACAAGAAAAGTAGACATTGTTAATGTTATTATGAAAGTAGCTGAAGTATTTCTACTAATGCTTCTTCTCTGCATTTTCCCGACAAATTTGCATGAATTAATCTCTTTTATACGTATTTCACCAGAAATCACGTTAAGTAGATTATATCTCCAGGCTGTCAGTGGAAACAACTTCCTCCTATTCATTAGGCGATTGATGAACTGATAGCGCGTACCGATGCGCCTTTCCTTGGTATACAGTACAGTACAGTTTCAAACGAACTTCCTTTATTCGCAGTATTATCAGTTGCAAGTTATTGTCTTATGTTCAATTGATTTTCTACCAAATGGTTCAAACCTTTCAATTTTATATAACTGATTTCATATTCGTAAGAATGTATAATAAGAATGTATAAGAATAAATTAAAGGCTACAGAGTGCCAAAATATTGACCTCCACTTTTACTATACACTGAGATTTATTTCACGTTGTGTCGAAAGCATCATCCGATATGAATTCTTTTAGGCATGACCCTCTGATTTCTTGACGTCACCAACATTTACGACGAAAGTTACGAAGTATTTCCGTACTGGAATAGAACTGAAATTTTAGAATGTTATGCTCAAAGGCCTGTGTAGTTAATTGACAAGGTTTTAAGGCAGACAATCGAAATATAAGACTCGATTTGTACAATGTACGGTACTATTTTATTTTCACTAGTTTATCATATTAAGTAATTCCTACACCTTTGAGTTAGTGTGATGTATGTACACCGATGAGCCATTGCATAATGACCACCCCGACCCGGGAATGTATCGCGCCTAAGCTTTCCACACTATTTCAGTCAGTTCCCAGGGCTACGTCCGCTGCCTGAACTCGACTGTGTCAGCTGGAGGAAAGGTTCAAGTTCTTCCCCCACCACCAGCGCGAACGCTCCCATAGTTCCTCGCACACGAGGCCAGGCCACACCTCCGGTCGTCCAGAAAGACGCTTACTACGAAGATGGACTATAATCACAGCTGATTGAATACTGTGGTGTGCATGGTCTGTGGTTACAGTTTACACTCTTACAGATTTATTTCGACGTGTTATTACCAGTGGAGATTATGATGAATCCTACATGGAATGTATTCCTTCTCATTATTGTATTTATTAATGGAGTGTTTTCTGAAGAAATATTAGGTTGTGGGGGATTTGTGAAGAGCGATATCCCGATTAACATGTCACAAGTACAGGTTAAACTGTAAGTATAACACGACTCAGCAAGTCTGCTAAAGGCAACCTCATTGGATTGGTCACGTTGATATCGTTTCATTATATTCGTAATAAAAGATGATTAATGAGAGTTTGAGATTTTGTACATGATTAATTAGAGTTTGAGATTTTGTACTTTTCATTGATTGATTGATTGTGAGGCTGTCTGTGTCTGTTCCATGGAAATGCAAAAGGGGGCGGGGATATTCATAATATCATTTGTAGGCCTATGCAAATGTTACTTGAGCGTTCTGAGGTCAGTTATCAAGAAGTTGATTTTTTTTACAATTTTGCTTTACCCTACGCACCGACATACATACTGTTAGGTCTTACGGCGACGATGGGATAGGAAAGGGCTAGGAGTGGGAAGGAATTGGCCGTGGCCTTAAGGTACAGCCCTAGCATTTGCCTGGTGTGAAAATGGGAAACTACGGAAAACCATCTTCAGGGCTGCCGACATTGGGGTTCGAACCCACTATCTCCTGGCTGCAAGCTCACAACTGTGCGCCCCTAACCGCACGGCTAACCCGCCCGGTGAGAAGTTGATTTGAATCATTTGTGGCTAGTGACTGTGGCTGCTTTTTGGTAGTGCCTTAGGTTTGGATTAGAAAAACATTTTCAAGAACAAAATGATAGATACTGCAATATTTTTTATTTAGGATGTAGTTTCAAGAAAAGTGACTGGTGCAGAGCATTATTCAAAACTAGAAAATTTGAAATGATTTAGATAAAGATTTCTAAGCAATTTTTTACACTATCACTAACTTATTACAAGTTCAAAATACGATTGCACTTGGCCATGCCGGGAACTACTGCTTGTTTACGTCCAGTGCTCTTAGTTCATTGGTGATAAGGTGGTTCTTTTGCTGTAATGGGTTTTTTTGTTCTTCTTTTCAGCCTTGATCAAAATTTTACTGACCCCTGAACAATCAACACATATTTCATTCTGAATTCACCCGATTGTTTTTGCATTTGAAGCACTCTTAACCTGATGATGATGCGAGTCTTATGTGATGACTATATTTGCCCACTGATGTGCTCGCTGCTCGACCCACTGTTCTCTGTCAACTGCAATAAACAAACACTAGCAGCTCTTCGTCCAAGTGCAATCATATTTTGAATACGAAACATAAACTTTCAGTTCATTCATAAAATCCTGATATCTGTATAGGACTCTCCATGCGTGAATGAACAGCCATTGAAGCATGTACAAACAACATGACTTCTCTTCTCCCTTAGCCCTAAGGGCTCTGAACTTTGCAGCATGGGTTGGCGACCACGGGGGCCTTAGCTTTGTCTTGGCATTGCTTCTACTTACGTGTGCCAGGCTCCTCACTTTCATCTACGCTATCCAACCTCCCTGGGTCAACTCTTGTTCTTTTCTGACCCCGATGCTATTAGGTTTCCGAGAGCTGGGTAGTCTTTCATTTTCACGCCCTTCGTGGCTCTTGTCTTTCTTTGGCCGATACCTTCATTTTTCGAAGTGTTGAATCCTTTCCATTTTTTCTCTCTGACTAGTGGTATATAGAGGATGGTTGCCTAGTTGTAACCAGCACCAGCACCACCACTACCACCACACGTCTCCCTTACCTCTTTCCTTGCTCTAAGGATCACTTATGTTGTAGGCCTATACTAATTTATTTTTAAATGCCAGGTTAAACTTAAGTTTGATATATAGATGGTGCTTTGATGGGTATCTTACTCGAATGTTACTTCTGTTCCACACGTCATCCCCATCTATTTCTCTACCGACCCCTGTGGGGTGCCTACCAGCCTTTCTCTTGGCTGAATATATACTGTTGAATTAAAAAAAAAATTAGTTATTCTTATCTACTGTGTATATTTTTCATATTTTATCTAAGGCACTCTTCACTTTTCTGTTCTCACATTAGATTGTCGCTCCACCGGGCGAGTTGGCTGTGCGGCTAGGGGTGCGCATCCGTGAGATAGTGGGTTCGAACCCCACTGTCGGTGGCCCTGAAAATGGTTTTCCGTGGTTTCCCATTTTCACACCAGGCAAATGCTGGGGCTGTACCTTAATTAAGGCCACAGCTGCTTCCTTCCCATTCCTAGGCCTTTCCTGCCCCATCGTCGTCATAAGACCTATCTGTGTCGGTGCGACGTAAAGCAAAATAGAAAAGAAAAAAAAAAAGATTGTCATTCCACTGCAGTCTTGGATTTTTTATAGCTGGGACCATGTGGTTGTGCTGAGTAATGACATTTGAGCACATCTAGTGTGTCTGAAAGGTGATACTTATCGGGCTAGTTGTGCTGCAGTAGAAGTTCCTGGCCTAGTGAGGAAAGCAATGGCAAAATGCTTCACTCCTCATCCTGCCTGACATGCCTAATTTTGGTTCCGCCATTGGTTGCAGTCATTTCCCTTTAACCACATAACGTATTGTGGTGCTATTTGAGGATTCAAACAACATCTGCTCTGATGATCTAACAGATATTCACAGACAAAATTTTTAAGTAATGATATTTTAATCATCAGTTCATTGATGGGTTTAATTCAGCCCTCAGTGCCAACCTGCAAGCAACTGGTACCTTTTTCTCTACATAACTATGGTTGCCATACAGGGTCTCTCTTATAAACCCAGACCGAACGCATGGTGTTTGTACTCTGCGCTACAGCAGCTGCCTCAGCCCAACTTACGTCACGCGCGGCCTCCCTGCTTGAAGCAAATATACAATCTTATATGAAATCTTACCTTATAAAAGATGCTGTAAGTGTCCATAATGAGGGACTTCATAAATACCATTAGGATTTTTTGCACACCAATAGCAAGAGAAATGACTGTTCACACGATCATTAAGATGAAACGAGGCCTCATTCAAAAAGAACTCAAGCTGTGGATTGAATAAACGGTCATTCAGTGATGCAAGATACCACTCACAATATCTCATTCTTGTGACTAGATCTGCAGGTTTTAAACTGGGCCTGAGTAAACCTGTACAGCTTGAAGTGTAACAGCTTTGTAGCTCTGTGCTCAGAAGAAACCAAAACCTCCTACTTGTTGTGATAATTTTGTGAGTTACTTATTCAGTGACCGTTCAAGATTAGCACCAGTGTCTTCTAGCTTTTCCTCTGTTAAAACTGTTCATGTGGGCGCACATTTTTTATTGACCACTGAGCCATTAGTTTCAAATTTATTTACAGTTCTGTGAATTTGTGCTCATGAATGTGACACTTCACCAGGAAATTGCTGAGCAGATGCATCGCGTCGTCGAATCGACTCATACAGTACTTAAAATAACTTTTACGTACGAAAATATGGTGTTGCAATGATAATTGTCTCACCACATTAACAACTGAGATTCAGAATGGCTATTGATGCTAGGTCAAGCACATGCACGTTCCTTGCAAGTTCAAGAACTATGTGCACCTCTCGTACAACTGCTTAGGTCTCGGAGAGTAGAGATGCTACCGGACACTCTGAGTTTATAATAGAGACCCTGTATGAGCTGTTTTTATTTCCCGCATGGTGTAAGTCTAAACTTGTCAATTTCTAACATCATGAATCAATTCTGTAACAAGTCCTATCCGGTAGATAGTGGGTTTGAATCCCACTGTCGGCAGCCCTGAAGATGGTTTTCCATGGTTTTCCATTTTCACACAAGGCAAATGCTAGGGCTGTACCTTAATTAAGGCCACAGCCGCTTCCTTCCAACTCCTAGGCCTTTCCTATTCCATCGTCGCCATAAGACCTATCTGTGTCGGTGCGACGTAAAGCCACTAGCCAAAATAAAAAGTTAACGAGTCCTTTATATTATATCATTAGCAAACTAGTGTGTTACAATAACAAATTTCATTATATTGGTCCGTATTGATACAAATTAATTCAGAACATTAATTTGGTTTAGTAGTCCATCTAATCAGTACACCTCACTTCGTTCATAAAATCCTGATTTCTGTATAGTACTCTTCGTACGTGAATGAACAACCATTGAAGCACGTGCAAACAACATGACTTCTCTCACCTCAGGTGTCTTGATTGGGTGGACTAGTAAACTAAATTAATGTTCTTAATAATCTACTCAGCATATAGCCATCCCCTTTGTTAAATTATAGAAAATCAAATTGAATTTATTTTTATTGGATTTTCTGTATTAGATGTTTAATAATAATAGTAATAATGATGCCATTGATGCTTTCACGGCCCGTACTTATAGACATGATACTGTATAAGCTTTTGGGCTTATGCCACGTTTCGCAGAGAACTGTGCTCAGCGTCCTCAGAAGAAATCTCGACTGTCCACGAGAAAGGCTTCTTAAACAATGACGTCTTTGAATTTAGACGTTATAATAGAAGTGGAAATGGTACGTTCATTCACCACCAGATGGCTCCCAGGTCGTGGCACAACGCTAGCGCTCGAAGCGGAAGCTGACCGAACCATCAGAACCAGTCTAAGCGGTTCACATAACGTGTACGTAACATATGACATTGACAGGTGTATGACAGACGCAAGCCTGGAGGCGATGAGGAACGTACAAATTTGGAAAACACTGAGACGAAATAACAATAGTGAAGGGGCGGGGAAGGGAACTACTACGTAAATTCTTAATGGCTGGCAACCAGGTATTACTTAATTGATAGCCGCTGTCCCTGTTGAAATTGTTAGGATTTCTACGTATTTCCACAGCTTCCCATATAATCCTGGACCTGTAGTGTCTAGTGTGGGTAAGAGCTTGAGCATCTTGGAACATGACATCATGACCCGACAATAGAGCGTGCTCAGCTATTGCCGATTTGTCTGGTTGGTTGAGACGAATATTACGTTCTTGTTCTTTGATACGGGTACCAATGGACCGGAATATTTGGACGATGTATACCTTACCGCAAGTACAGGGAATTTAGTATACCCCAGGATGTAAAAGTGAGACTGTGTGATTGTTGGCACCACCACTAAAATTGCTCACAGTCTGAGTAAAACCAAGGACAAATTGTCACCACGCCAGAGTGACTTGTCTGTTATCTGGGGCAGTTCCAGTCAGATGTCGCTAATCGTGATCATTAAGCATCTGTGGTCGACCACTGCGCTGTTTACTGTGGGTCTTAATGCCTTCCAAGAGGTATCCCCAATACAAACACCACCATCGATCGAGGAATATTAAATGTCTGCACAACTTTGACAGTGGAATGTTCCATTCGTCTTACCCCCAGTAACATACCCCATTCAAAGGACTTCATGTCACCTTGCCATGACCAGCACATGTGGTGTTTACACTCACTCTCAAGATGTCAGATCACATCTGATACAGGTCTGGGCATGGTGACATCGCTGATTAAATAATGTTATTCTATGACTTTTGGCTCCAGGTTCCCCTGTTGATTACATGCAATGAAACTCCGCAATTGTACATTTCCTACGACATAAGAAGAGTACAATCAACTTGATTTTCCAGCAGAAGAAATGATGATGATGATGATGATTGTTGTACTGGGCAAGTTGGCCGTGCGGTTAGGGTTGCACAGCTGTGAGCTTGCATTCGGAAGATAGTGGGTTTGAACCCCATTATTGGCAACCCTGAAGATGGTTTTCCATGTTTTCCCCATTTTCACACCAGGCAAATGCTGGGATGTACCCTTATTAAGGCCACGGCCGCTTCCTTCCCATTCCTATCCCTTTCCTATCTCATCGTCGCCATAAGACCTATTTGTGTCAGTGTGACTTAAAACAAATCATAAAAAATAAATTAAAAATCCCTTTTGGAGTGTCATTGTTTCATTCCATCGTCCTGACTTTCACCTTTACAACTTCAGAATGCTGCTACTCAGGAATCATTTGTTAACCTGACCTCTCAACAGATATCCATTCCATATGATTGTACCTACTGCAAGACTAATTCCTTCACTGAGATTAATAAGCTTTTCCATCTTGGCAGGGTCTTGCAATTCACTGGGAATAAAAGAAGTATGTAATATGTCGTTATTTTATTAGTAATATCAAGTAGTACTATACATCTGCATCAGATCTATTCAAATTGTGTTACTCTGTGCATCCATCAGGGGATGATGTCGTAGATGATAGGTCCCTTTAAACAACAACAATATATATATATATATTTTACAATTTTGCTTTACGTCGCACCGACACAGATAGGTCTTATGGTGACAATGGGATAGGAAAGGCCTAGAAGTGGGAAGGAAGCGGCCATGGCCTTAATTAAGGTGCAGCCCCAGCATTTGCCTTGTGTGAAAATGGGAAACCGCGGAAGACCATCTTCTGGGCTGCCGACATTGGGGTTCGAACCTACTATCTCAAGGATGCAAGCTCACAGCTGTGCAGCCCTAACCGCACGGCCAACTTGCCCGGTACAACAATAATCATCATCGTCATCATTTCTTCTGCTGGAAAATCAGGTTGATTGTACTCTTCTTATGTAGTAGGAAATGTACAATTGCAGAGTTTCATTGCATCAACAGGAGAACCTGGAGCTGATATATTGAGTGACTTCAGCTATTTTTTTTTTTTTTTTTTTGCTTCTTCTTCCTTGTGTAGATTGAGAAGGCTTTAGCAAATGATCTGATATTTTAATTTTTAATCCTTAGTCCATTCGGCGTTGTCTTGAACACAGTCAAATAAAAATTTAATGATATTATTTATTTACTATGTTTCCTTCTCTGTTCTAGTTATACCAAGCAAGGAAGTTTAAAAGACCACACAGATTGTGCCCCAAACAATGGATATTACTTTTTACCCTTGTATGATAAGGGTGAATATATTTTAAAGGTAAGTGGTCTATTTCAGTGATTCAGTTGTATGTTTGAAATGGTGAATTGGTTTCTCTCCCTCGCTTTTTTTCCCCTACAATTTGCTTTACGTCGCACCGGCACAGATAGGTCTTATGGTGACGATGGGATAGGAAGGGCCTAGAAGCGGGAAGGAAGCGGCCGTGGCCTTAATTGAGGGAGAACCCCAGCATTTGCCTGGTGTGAAAATGGGAAACCATGAAAAACCATTTTCAGGGCTGTCGATGGTGGGATTTGAAACCACTATCTCCCGGATGCAAGCTCATGGCCGCATGCCCCTAACCGCACGGCCAACTCGCCTGGTGGTTTTTCTCTGCTATTAATTTATGAGTAAGTTCATGCTATCAGAATAAGATGGATGAAAATCAGCATGTTTATAGATCATGAAGAGGTTGTCAAAGTCAGATTTTTAATATATGTCAAGAAATTGAGGAATGTTCTGAAAGGTTTAGAGCATTATGCGCATGTTTTGTTGTAAACAGAGTAGTCATGTGTTGGTGGTTTGAGGGGGAGTGAAGGGGATTATTGTATACGGATACTTAAAGGCATTGTTAATCAGCCTGCAGTGAATGAAGCATAATTTATTTATTTTTAACTTAAACTGCAGATACAACCTGCATTTCACCCTTTGGGTACATCTCAGTATGTGTTGTATGTTGGGTATTCAGCCCGAAGGCTGGTTTGATCCTCTGCAGCTTCACCAACAGCTGTCATAAATAGCCTTGGCATCACTGAAGAGGCGTACGAGGAAAATGAGGAGTGAGGTAGTTTCCCATTGCTTTCCTCACCGAGCCAGCTGTTGCTATTACAAATCAGTCTGCCAAACCCACTGAAATGCATGCACCAACCGCTCCTAAGAGCAATATTTTCACACCATTCATAACAGGGACTGGCTGCATAAGCAATGGTATTACTAGCATCACTCATACCTCAGTCACTTTCATATTATCAAAGCCAAGGATGAGACTGAGACAGGTAAATGAAAGTAACAAATTTGATATAGTCCATACCAGAAGACATAGTGCACTGTAAATACTACATCTCGCCATCAAAGGCATCATCCCAGTATATATTTTTATTTTTTTATCTTCACAATTTGCTTTACGTTGCATCAACACAGATATATCTTATGGCAACAATGGTATTTTCTTATTTTTCACTACTTCCTTTACATCTCATTCCAGGTCTCTTTATCTTTCACTCTTTCAGCTATTCTGCCACAAGCACTCCCTGCTTAGCTTACAAATGCCTTCTTGAATATGTCCTATTCTTCTTCCACACTCGCTACCTCACTTCTGGATATGTATTGTTTCTATTCATTTTGGAATTTTTCGTTTACTTCCATATTTTTAAATTTCCATACTTTTATTTTCTTTTGTCTTATTTATATCATTTTCACTATTTTTTGTACTTTCATTTTTGCTACCACTACTCTGTGGTCTCCATCAAAGGCTAAGGGCTAGGAGTGGGAAGGAAGCAACCATGGCCTTAATTAATGTACAGCACCAGCATTTACATGCTGTGAAAATGCAAAACCACAGAAAACCATCTTCAGGGCTGCTGACAGTGGGTACTGTCTCCCAAATGCAATCTGATAGCCACATGATGTGAACCGTTCGGCATTTGCTCGGTATATATTTGGTATTGAGGGTGTGTATGAAAGACATACAGTAGGTAATTACAGTTGTTGAGTTGATCTGGTATATCTCGTTTTCTTAGGTATTAGTATATTTCATTCATAAGCTTAATAGTTCTTTGTTCAGAAATTTACAGATTCTGTCAAGGTATTGAAGAAATTTCCCATGATTTGATAGAAATTGTGTTGGGGTAAATGAGGGGAGTATGTAAGTGTCCTGTTGGCAACGGACCTCTGGGAAATAATAGTATTGTTAATGAGGGTTTTCGAGAGGGTGTGTTCCTGAGGTGTTTGTAGAAGTCTCTTAGTTTCTGCTTATATAGGGATAAAGATAGCTTTACTATTTATGTTATTATCTGCTGCCTTGTAAAATTGAATTTAGCTAGAAAATCAGGTCGATCTTTTCCATAATGTCCGGGGTTTCTTCAGATCCATTGAAGTGTGATTTTGTTGGTAGCAAGTACAGCATGGAGACAATTTCTAATCTTAATGATTGCAGAGTCACTGGATGAGATAGCCTTTAGCACAACTTGTGAATCGACTTTGATCGTTATGTTGTTTGTTTCTGCATTGTGAGTTATCCACATTACAGCCTTTTACCTCTGCTTAAACACTGTACATTGCAGTTTTAATGTAGGCCTAATTGTTTTTGAGTAAGTTTCTGAATTTAAAGATAAAAATTTCATTGTTCCGTGTTGAAAAGTATCACAGTTAAATTGAAATAATAAATATGGTAGTTCAACCTATTCAATACAAGTAAATAAGAGATGTAGAGATTACATTCTTATTTAATTAAAAGTGGATATGGTACCGGTTTCGACCCCAGTCTGGGTCATCATCAGCCGATTATAACTGATATTGTGTGGACTTGACTGTTAACTTCTTTCTTACTTATGTATTGTTTTTCGAGTTATAATCAGCTGATGATGACCCAGACTATGGTTGAAACCGGTACCATTTCCACTTTTATTTAAATAACTAGCTGATGTACCCGTGCTTCGCTACGGGATTCTCAGAAAGACTGACTTGGTGGTTTTCCTAACTGAATTCAACATAGGTCATTACTAAAACGTCCGTAGGAATGTAGCGGTTGAAAGCAATGTTATCATATAAAATACTCGATCAAATGAGAAACCGCACACTTTCTCACTTTCAACGAACAGTACTGCGGTGCCGATCTAAGAGTTAAAAGTTCCAGAGCTGGAATAACCAGGTCGCAGACTGCCGTGAACACTCCTCTGTCATTATTCCGTTAAATATGCACACTACTCATTCCAATCAGTGGCTCAGAGTAGGGATTGTATAGCTCGAATACTATGATGAACCAGTGTGTTACGTACCAGATATATCAGAAAATGTATGAACCAGAGGAATGGCATGCTAAAGAAGAAAGTTATCTTACACCCCCTCAGTTACTTCCCACCAATATACAGGCAGGCTGTTACAGTCGGTACGACCAGGCGTGTTTGCCGTGTGGTTAGGGGCCCGCAGCTGTGAGCTTGCATCTGGGAGATAGTGGATTCGAACCCCACTGCCGGCAAACCTGAAGATGGTATTCGGGAGATAGTGGGTTCGAGCCCCACTGTCGGCAGCCCTGACGATGGTTTTCCGTGGTTTCCCATTTTCACACCAGGCAAATGCCGGGACTGTACCTTAATTAAAGCCACGGCCGCTTCCTTCCACTTCCTAGACCTTTCCTATCCCATCGTCGCCATAAGACATATCTGTGTCGGTGCGAAGTTAAGCAAAACAAAATGGTATTCCGTGGTTTCCCATTTTCACACCAGTCACGCCAGGATGTACCTTAAAGCCAAGGCCGCTTCCTTCACACCACTATTCATTTCCTATCCCATCGTCGCCATAAGACCTACCTGTGTCAGTGCTCAAGCAAATAAAAAAAAAATCGGTACGCTGCAGTAATCCTATCTATCGGGGATGAGAGGAAACAGAAGACAAAAAGCACATCACAACAAACAATGGTCAATGGAATGTTATTGTTGATAAAGTTTATGAGCTTTCTATATTGCAGGCCTTCACATTAGTTTTCTTTCGACTCTGTGATATTAGGGTGTCTTACAAAATTATTTATATCGTAGACTGTAGTTCCTTATTCTCAGACTTTACATACCGATTTTCACTAAATTCTGTTTACCCATTTTCTCGTGACTTGGCGCTGATATGACTTAGTAACAAAAATCCAAATTCATGAATATCTCCGATTATATGCGGTACGGTAACAATGTATAAGACATAAGTGATCGGAAATTTAATAACTTCTTACATAACTACTACTAACTTACGACATAACTAAAGTTATGTTAGTTATGTAGTATTTATCAATACGACCACTAATAACATAAATAACTTATTTGAGAATTACATTTCAGACCTTCCCCTAAACTACAATTTCACTCAGCGTGATTAAAATTATTTATAGCCGAGCTTGTAGTGGTTCATCACCCGACATTACATACCGATTTTAATTAAATTCTCTTCAGCCGTTTTCTATTGATGCGTGTACAATCATACATATATACATACATACATACATACATACATACATACATACATACATACATACATATATACATACATATAGACAGACAGACAGACAGACAGACAGACAGACAGAAATTACGGAAAAGTAAGAAATGCATTTCCTCGTTACTGTGGACATGACAGATACAGAAATACCATTCATTTCAAATTCTGAGCAATGTACAGGCAAAACACTTATTTTATATATAGATTACATTTCAGGCCTTCCCCTAAACTACCATTTCACTCAGTGTGAATAACATTATTGATAGCCTAGATTATAGCGACCTATTCCCCGACTTTGCATACCAATTTTCGTGAAGATACGACCACTAATAAAATAAATATTTGACAATTAAATTTTAGGCCTTCCCCTAAATTACCATTTTTCTCAGCGTGTATAGCGTGTATATTGTAGCGACTTATTTTCCATCTTTGTCTAGCGATTTGCATTAAGACACGACCACTAATAACATAAATATTTGAGAATTAAATTTCAGGCCTTCCCCTAAACTACCATTTCACTCAGCTTGATTAAAATAACTGATAGCCTAGATTGTAGCGGTTCATCATCCGACTTTACATTCCGATTTTCATTAAATTCTCTTCAGCCGTTTTCTCGTGATGCGTGTACATACATACATACAGACAGACAGACAGAAATTACGGAAAAGTAAAAAATGCATTTTCTTCTTACTGTGGACATGACCGATACAGAAATACCATTATTTTCAAATTCTGAGCAATGTACAGACAAAACTCGTATTTTATATATATAGATTACATTTCAGGCCTTCCCCTAAACTACCATTTCACTCAGTGTGAATAACATTATTGATAGCCTAGATTATAGCGACCTATTCCCCGACTTTGCATACCAATTTTCGTGAAGATACGACCACTAATAAAATAAATATTTGACAATTAAATTTTAGGCCTTCCCCTAAACTACCATTTTTCTCAGCGTGTATAGCGTGTATATTGTAGCGACTTATTTTCCATCTTTGTCTAGCGATTTGCATTAAGACACGACCTCTAATAACATAAATATTTGAGAATTAAATTTCAGGCCTTCCCCTAAACTACCATTTCACTCAGCTTGATTAAAATAACTGATAGCCTAGATTGTAGCGGTTCATCACCCGACTTTACATTCCGATTTTCATTAAATTCTCTTCAGCCGTTTTCTCGTGATGCGTGTACATACATACAGACAGACAGACAGGCAGAAATTACGGAAAAGTAAAAAATGCATTTTCTTCTTACTGTGGACATGACCGATACAGAAATACCATTATTTTCAAATTCTGAGCAATGTACAGACAAAACTCTTATTTTATATATATAGATAATGTAATCTCTACATCTCTTATTTACTTGTATTGAATAGGTTGAACTACCATATTTATTATTTCAATTTAACTGTAAGTTTCTGAAGTATTCCTGAGGACAATCACACATGCTCCCACATTTCCTCCTGTCTTGGGTCTGTCAGTGAATACTGATTAAAACGAGGGCTAGACAAAAGAGTGGTTGAATGGGTGGCTAAATTTCTAGAAAATAGAACTCAGAGAATTAGAGTAGGTGAAGTGTTATCTAATCCTGTGATGATTAAGACTAGAGTGTTAATTGGACCTTTATGTTTTCTTATATAATTATATGAATAATATGAGTAAAGGGCTGCAATCACAGATAAGGCTATTTGCAGATGATGATATGCTGAATAGAGTAGTAAATGAATTGCACTATTGTGAGCGAGTGCAGGGGGAATTAAATAATGTTGTGAGATGACAGCAGATAATGGTATAATGGTAAATTAGATGAAAAGTCAAGTTGTATGTTTTACCAAGGAGAAAAGTTATCTCAGTTGTAATTACGGTGTTGATGGGGGTGATAGTGTTTCATGGCAAACACTGCAAGTACCTAGGTGTTAATGTATGGAATGATCTTCATTGGGGTAATCATAATTAATGAGGTTGTAAAGAAAGGTTATAGATCTCTTCACATGGTTATGAGAGTATTTAGGGGTTGTAGTAAGGATATAAAGGAGAGGGAATATAAGTCTCTGCTAAAACCCTGATTAGAGTATGGTTCACAATGTATGGGACCCTCCAGGACTACTTGATATGATCCAGAGGAAAGCAGCATGATTTGTTCTGGGTGATTTCCGACAAAAGGTAGTGTTACAAAAATGTTGCAAACTTTGGGCAGTGACGAGATGCTCAACTACTGTATGTGGTTTGAACAGTTTAAAGATATTAACGTTAAAAGTTCCACCTTTACAATACCGGTACTTACAAAAGTTTCTATTCTTAAAGCAAAGTTATAGGTACATGTTTCGTCCCTCGTGGGGACATCCTCAGCCTAGCGAAGAATGAAAGTTAAATAGTAAAATTATTATAACAGAAAAAGGTATTATATACACGTCTACTGCAAATCAAATGTACTTGGTCTTAATGTGCCATATGACAAAGTGGTGACGTGAAATCTGTTTGAAACACCTCATATTTGTTCAAGTATAAAATAATCTTATGTTAGCTGACACACAGTTTACGAGAGAAAAATCATGACTAATATTTTAATTTTAATCAAGTCATTGAAATTGTGAAATACTTTTGCTGAAGAATAGAATATGTTCTTGAAACATGTACGATTAATTAACATATCTATATTTGCTGGCGAGATGTAGTGTTTACAGTGCACTATGTCTTCTGGTATGGGCTAGAATAAATTTGTTACTTGCATTGATCTGTCTGTCTCATTCTTGGCTTTGACAATATGAAAGTGACCGAGGTATGAGTGATGGTACTAATACCATTCCTTATGCAGCCAGACCATGTTATGAATGATGTGAAAATATCGCTCATATGCATGCATTTCAGTGGGCTTGGCAGACTGATATGTAATAGCAACTGCTGGCACAGTGGGGAAAGCAACGGGAAACTATCTCACTCTTCATTTCCCTACTACGCCTCTTCAGTGACGCCTAGGCTATCATTACAGCTGTTGGCAGAGCTATGAGGATCAAGCTAGCCTTCGGGATGAATACGCAACAACATATATAAATAAAGTTGTCTGTGATTTTGTTTGTTTTTGCCAATTTTTCAGATATTTATCTGTTTTAGGTCAACTGAGGACCGTATCAGTGGTTTTTAGCTTTTGTGTCTGTCTGTCTGTCTGTCTGTCTGTCTGTCTGTCTGTCTGTCTGTCTGTCTGTCTGTCTGTCTGTCTGTCTGTCTGTCTGTCTGTCTGTCTGTCTGTCTGTCTGTCTGATCCACCATCACGGTGAAACAGCTGGATAAATCTCAACCATACTTCATTTTTAGAATATACTCATCCAGAGGAAGGTTTAGATATGCATATGATTTAAAAATCGCTGAATCGACTGGGGTTTATAGGCAAACCAGATCAGTTTTCTTCAATTTTCTCTTATACTATTGATTTTCTGTAAAATCCATGCACAATATGTGAAATGTCCCTTCATTTTAAACAACTTTTGTTATGTTCATAATTTCGCTTACTCTTCAAATGATGGAGAAAAATTACTATTTTCTGGGGCTTTCATGTTCTGCACTGAGTGACCGACAACGAACCTACTGGTTACCATGGCAACGTCTCTGGCTGAATGCCAGCAGAGAAGTAATGTTGTCCCATTTTCGTCATCATTCCTGTAAACTCGTGGTTGTTCCTTGGGTAGAAGGCGAGAGAGACGTTAAGCTGCCATTCTGCGGGATATTTGCGGAATACTGTTGGAGGTTACTATTGTCGTCGAATAGCACTAAGGGGGGCTGTTAATATTTGAACAGTACCGTGGAGTGTAGCCCATTATTTCACACCATGAGGTGTTTTCTGGCATTTGCTATAATTTTTATTGTATTTCACTTCTTCTGTTTTCTGCTTTATTCCATGCCTCTTTAGGCGTAAGTAATAACATTTAAAGTTAAAAACTTCATCATTGATCCGTATTGAACTAATAATTACAATGCTATAAAATACAATATTGTATTGAACATCTTTCTCTTTTTAGCATTGTAATTAAGTAATAACACCCTAAGTCATCTTTTTATCTGTTTACCTAAGAATACCTGCAACTAGATTTCTCCTATGTTATCGCTTTCTTAAATCCACAACTTATATCATCACAATTTAGTGAGCGACATTTCATTTTCCAATACATACACCTGGTATTTACATATTTGTCCTATCTGGCTGTCCTCAGTCATTATCCTATTTTCAATTAATGTTGACTTTTTTTAACTGTATTATTTTCTTCCTTAATTTCTCGGTATGCGAATGTTAATCCCAAAACCTCGACACCCTTTCCTTTGAGGAAAAATTCCAAACTGTTCAAGTGAATAACTTATTGGCTTCGAAAAATATTGAAATATGGAGGCAATTTTAATGACGGTGCATACCTTTGTTTTGAGATAATTTGTGGCTGAACAGTTAGTCAAATAAAAAAACAGATAGCACGATCGGTGTTCGATTTGGAAAGATCTACAACTTTGGTCCTATGACATTTTGTTTTATTTTGGATCCTTATACCTTAAATAGAACGGCATTTCTCGATTTTAAGGTAATTTTGTACTTTTTACATGTTTATGACATCTTTTTGACACACATAGCCCTTTCAGACCGTGTACGCACAATTGTGCGGGTTCGTATTTTAGTTATCCCTGACCGTATTTGATGTTTTTTCGGCGCTAGACCGGACTGCAGTGATTGTGCAGGACACGTGGCGTGTGTTTCAATTGATTTTAGTATGCGCTTGACCGCCAGGGCGAAGGAAGAAGAGTTCAAAAAGCACAGTTGATCGGCGAAATGGCAGGAAGCAGTAGTGCCGAAAGTAAGTATTTATTTATTGCGTTTATATTAATCTAGAAGCTTTACTGAATACCAGAATATATTCAATGAAGTGTATACATTGGTTAGTGAACGTAAATTTTGAAGCTACACCATCGTATGTGATACAACGAGGTTTTGAATTTTGATACGCACAATTGTGTGGGTCCTGTTTTTCGGATGTTAGTTTTTATTTTGTAAAATAAACTATCAATATGTGTATTGAGGAGCATTTTAGTCAGTTTTTGACATACAAGCAAAAATTCACACCTCCAGTAGTCTTTCAGGTCTGAAAGGGTTATAGGAAAGATTGAATCATGAAATTCAGCATGCACATTGACAAGACCAGTGGCCACATTGATTATTTTAACCATGATGGTTCAATCTTGTCCGTTATGACACGTTCAATTTCTGTTGATGTAGATGTTGATTCCCATAGGGAACCTAAAATATTTGTCCTGAATGAGTAAATTTATAATACCAATATAATGGTCCGTTATTGGACATTATAAATTTTCCAGCTAACTCATTCTTGGTTGCCTGCGTTTTGCCCTCGTGTGCTAAGTTAGGCTTGTCAGTTGGGACTTAGCACACCACCCAAGACGCAAGGTTAGTGCATACCGTGGAGGCCATTGCATAGGCTATTTGAAGCCACCAGCAGTGCCAATGCACTATGATAGCTATGTCTCATTTCCAAAAATAGATGCCTGCCTGGCCATCAAATGATGTAGATGTTGATTCCCATAGGGAACCTAAAATATTTGTCCTGAATGAGTAAATTTATAATACCAATATAATGGTCCGTTATTGGACATTATAAATTTTCCAGCTACATCATTTGATGGCCAGGCAGGAATCTATTTTTGGAAATGAAACATAGCTCTCATTGTGCATTGGCACTGCTGGTGGCTTCAAATAGCCTATGCAGTGGCCTCCACGGTATGCACTAGCCTTGCGTCTTGGGTGGTGTGCTAAGTCCCAACTGACGAGCCTAACTTAGCACACGAGGGCGAAACGCAGGCAACCAAGAATGAGTTAGCTGGAAAATTTATAATGTCCAATAATGGACCATTATATTGGTATTATAAATTTACTCATTCAGGACAAATATTTTAGGTTCCCTATGGGAATCAACATCTGCATCATTTGATGGCCAGGCAGGCATCTATTTTTGGAAATGAGACATAGCTCTCATAGCGCATTGGCACTGCTGGTGGCTTCAAATAGCCTATGCAGTGGCCTCCACGGTATGCACTAGCCTTGCGTCTTGGGTGGTGTGCTAAGTCCTAGCTGACGAGCCTAACTTAGCACACGAGGGCGAAACGCAGGCAACCAATAATGAGTTAGCTGGAAAATTTATAATGTCCAATAACGGACCATTATATTGGTATTACGTTCAGTTTCTACAAAACGCTTTTCTACCTTGTCAATACTTTACATTTTATTATAACTATCTACCATACATGTTTCGAGAGCTCAACTGCTCTCTTCCTCAGCGGTGTAAAGTATTGACAAGGCGGGAAAATGTTTCATAGAAATTCAGTGGCCATATGTTAGCCAAATGATTCCAGTAGCCAAACAAGTATCCGAAAAATAAAATAATATGTGAAAACTGTACCCAAATTTCACCCTGTTCCATGTTTCTAACTCAATCTAACCCATAAATATAGGAGATACAAGAAAAGGGCATAGGACCAACCATGTAGAACACTAAAAGAGGCGTCTGATGGCAGAATACGTTAGTCGATATGTCGTACCGTTTAAAACCAGTAAATCTCAAAATGAAGGTCTGCACTTATAAATGTGCCCATGCTTATCTATACAAATAAAGTTGAAGGGGGTCCACTGTCTATAATTTCATTTGTTTTGCCAATTTTTCAGATATTTATTCATTTTAGGTCAACTCAAGACCATATGAGTGGTTTTCAGCTTTCGTGTCTGTCTCTTTGTCCGTTTCACCATCGCAGTTACCATGGCAATGTCTCTGGCATAATGCCATTTTTGTCACCGTTCCTGTAATCTTGTGGTTGATCCTTGAGTCAAAGGCGAGAGAGACGTCAAGCTGCCACTGTGCAGGATTTTTGTGGACTACCAATTGAGGTTATGGTCGTCTTCAGATTACTTTAAAGGGGGCTGTTAATATTTGAACAGTACCCTGGATTATAGCCCATTATTTCACCTTTCACCTTTTGTCGTGTCACAATTCCTTACACGTTAGATAGAACTGCATTGCTCGATTGTATTCAAATCTCTAACTCGACTGTGACTGGCATTAGGAAAGTGGGCCTGTCTTTATAATGAAAACTCCCCATCTCTATTGTGAATGGCAGTTGGCAAGTGAGCCTGCCATTATAGTACAAACTTCTGAACTGGATTGTGAATGGAAGTACGAAATGTGGCCTGCTATTATCATCAAAACTACCCAACACGCACCTTACATCAGAAACAATGTATGGGGTCCTCCCCATTTTGTTTCTCGTATTGCGCTAAGAGACAGGCAGTTTAATATAATCTTATTCACTGCGTGTACAGTAATTTACGTAGAAATCCGTATACAAGGTAGAATACAGTAGCGAAGCATGGGTACATTTGCTAGTATTAAATAGTTTTTTGATTAGTATTGACAAGGTGGATTCTTTATCTCCTGTTTTTTCAGTGCAGTAAATGTATCACTGTAAATAATCAATGTGGGCCAATATAGACAATTAATAATGTCAAGTTTATATTATGTGGTATGTTTTGAGCTGTCAGTGGAGAGATGGTATTGAATGACATTAGTAGACGAACAACCTTGAGCTTATAAAAGTAGGAAAGATCATAATATGAAGATGAAGTTTGAATTCAAGAGGACAGATTGAGGCAAATATTCATTTATAGGATGAGGAGTAAGGGATTGGAATAAATTATCAAAGGAAATGTTCAATAAATTTCCGAGTTCTTTGAAAACGTTTAAGGAAGAGCTAGGTGAACAGTTGGTAGGGAATCTGCCACTGGGTGACAGCTGTAAGTGCAGATCATTGATTGATTAATATTTTTTCCTTTTGATCCTGTTAGCTGAACACCGATTTTCAAGTTTTTTCTTTTGCTAGTGGCTTAACATCGCTGTAACACATCAAATGTTTTCAGCAACAGAAGGGTGGGAAAGGGTTAGGATTGGCAAGGTAGCGGCCTTGGCCTTAAGTAAGGTGCCTGGTGTGAAAATGAGAAACCATGGAAAACCATCTTCAGAGCTGCCGACAATGGGATTCAAATCCACCCTCTCCCGAATGAAAGCTCACAGCTACGTGACTAACCGCACAGCCAAGCCACTTGGCATTTTCAAATCTTCGGAGTTCTGCTGCTTAAACTGGTATTTCTGCTTTCAATACTTCCAGAGGGCTTGAGGCCTCGTTCAAGCATTCAGATGTCATTTTTCAGCCTCAATTCCAACTCATTGGGAAGAATTTTGGCATTTGTTGTTGGTAGAGACAGACCGATAAGACTTCGTCATAAGAATAAAGATTTGTCTTTGCACTTTTATCATGCTTGTACCATATTGACGAGGAATCAGTTATCATAGGAAGGAGGCAATACTTGTAGATGGTGGCCAAGTGGTTAAAAGAAAGTTCACACGATGATTGGAAATTTCGGATAAGGCTGTTGAGTGCATTGTGTGTTTTCCTTTATAGGTGTGTGATGTGCAGGTTTTGTGCGAGCTTACTATCTAGCAAAACACCCTAGCAAGATACTGTAGTTGGTTAACCACTTATATACCTGACTCTCACAAAAGGATGTGAACGACACAGTTGAAACTGTTTGCAGAAAATTGGCATTATGGCTGACATCTGTTTGTCTAGTTCTAATTTGTTGTCTTATAGTTTTGAGATGGCCTGTTCAAGTGTGGAGAGCACTCTTTCATGAGAAGATCCTTTAATTAGTAGCATAACATCGTCTGTGTTTAAAAGGACTTCTGGATTGTTTTCAGGCTCTAATAGTGAGTCAGTGAGGTTGTTGGCTATTAAATTCCACTTTCTGACCAATTTGTTCTTTTTCTGCCTCAGGTGCATGGTCATTTTCTGGAAAGGCAAAGTAAACATTTCTCAACAACTTCCTTTCTCAAAAATGTCATTTCATTTGTATCATCTTTAACACTGTCAATAAAATATCTAACCCACATTTTGTCGAAATTTTATGATGGTGAAATCGTTTAAATTCTGCATGCTCTCTTTCTTCCTCCTTCTTTGCTCCTTTTTCATTTGTCTCAGTCTCCTCTACATCACAGTTACGTCATGTGTAGAGCCTTGCACAGATGCGGATATCTGCCGAAGTTAATGTCCATGCGGATTCAAACTGTATGGCAGTGCAGATAATTTTGCTGATAATTTCTAAATAATGACGTTTGATTTTTTTACTCAGGTATACTCTTGTTTTCTCTTATGGTTAGGCGACCCTTGACATTGGTATGGGAGAACAGTGATATATAAAGAGCCTTGAAACCATAAAGCCATAAATATGATCTAAGCTAACTGCTGCCCGCAATTAATGGAAGGAAGGAACAAAGGCCAATACATCAGTAGTAGAAAATCCCTCATAAACCTGCGACCGTAGGGGTTCTGGTGCCAGGTGTCAGGCCTATTGTATTATGTCAACAGATCTATCGCATTTCAGTAACTTGGGTGTAATATACTGTAGTTAAATATTTAGATTATCTGCGGATAACCATTTTGCGGATGCGGATAACCATTCGTGGATCGGGTGCGGATGAAGGAAGTACGGATGCGGATATTATTTTGTATATCCGCGCAGGGCTCTAGTCATGTGGGGGTAGAAGTTGTGGTGTTTATATACAGTGATGTGAAGAGTACAAGAAGAAAGTAATTGGCCTGAATTATAGTTACCTGCAAAGTATTTTACTCAGTTACAGATTGCTTTTCAACAAGAAATCAGTAAAATTACAATTATAATTACTTTGCAGAATGCTAGTCTTAAGGGAATTACTGATATTTTTTCCGCATTATAAAAAGTTAGCATGGAAAATACATCCTTTATTTTGTGTGTTTTATAGCATAGATACATTAAATGGCTATGAGGAATGTGCAAGTCACGACGTTCAGAGCGCTCTGGTGGACTTTACTGAGATACTGCACAGTCTAGCGCTGCGAGTTGCTATTGCAAATAGTGAGCAAGGAGCGATCCTAGAGGGATATTTTCATTTATGCTGGATTAAATGTCGTGCATTTCATACTCAAAAGTGAATCAAAGAATATCACAAAAGAGTGCTATTTTAAATGAAATTATTTGTGTTAAATAACAAAGTTTTTTCAATTTGTTTTACATCGCACCGACACAGGTAGCTCTTATTGGTGATGATGGGATAGGAAAGGCCTAGAATCAGGAAGGAAACGACCATGGCCTTAGTTAAGATACAGCCCCAGCATTTACCTGTTGTGAAAAAAGATTAGCCAGGCTGAGTGGTTCAGACGGTTGAGGCGCTGACCTTCTGACTCCAACTTGGCAGGTTCGATCCTGGCTCAGTCTGGTGTTATTTGAAGGTGCTCAAATACATCAGCCTCGTGTTGGTAGTTTTACTGGAACGTAAAAGAACTCCCACGGGACTAAGTTCCGGCACCTCAGCATCTCCAAAAACTGTAAAAGTAGTTAATGGGACGTAAAGCCAATAACATTATTATTATTATTATTATTATTATTATTATTATTATTATTATTATTATTATTATTATAAACAATTAATCCCTAAGGATGTTAAATGTGGGTTAAGACCTGAAAACTAAAATATTAATTCCTCTGAAACCGTTTATGTACGAAGACGGAATTCCAAATGATGGTATATATTTCTAAATCCTAAAAGTAAAATAGGAAATATGTTAAGACATTCCACCCCTTTGGCATTAAATGAGGTTAGTTCCGGAAACAAAAATATTCATCCCTCCAAAACCGTTTGATGTACAAAGTTTAATTTTACAAGAAGATCCTATGTCCTAGGTGTCAAATGTGATATACCTCAAAATGTTTTAATTATAATAGTAATAAAAATGGTGATGTTATTAGTTTTACGTCCCGCTAACTACTTTTATGGTTATCAGAAACACTGAGGTGTCAGAATTTTGTCCTCCAGGAGTTGTTTTACATGCTGGTAAATCCATTGACACAGGGCTGACGTATTTGAGCACCTTCAAATACCACCAGACTGAGCAAGGATCAAACCTGCTAAGATGGGTTCAAAAGGCCAGTGCCTCAACTGTCTTAGCCACTTAGCCCAGAAAAAATCACTAACTAGAATCAAAACTGAAGAAGTTTCAAAATGCAGTCATAACTCCTGTTAATATTTTTTCGCACAAAATAATTCGAAATTATTTACAGGAAGAGTGAAATCAGAAATCAGCACCAAATTAATTATTGGATTATATGAATTTAGTGTTGTAATAAACAAGGACAAGGAACTTGAAATGAAAACCTACAACCTGTTTTCCACTCATTGACTGGGTCAGGGATGTAAAGAATGAAGGGCCCATCTTGCAGTGAGAATAGGAATTGTGCCGGCTGCCGAAGCCTGTCACACTCCTCTGGGGCAATGATTAATGACTGACAGATGAAATAAAATGATAGTGGAGAGTGTTGCTGGAATGAAAAATGACAGGGAAAACCGGAGTACTCGGAGAAAAACATGTCCCCGCCTCCGCTTTGTCCAGCACAATTCTCAGATGGAGTGACCAGGATTTGAACCACGGAACCCAGCGATGAGAGGCTGACACGCTGCCGCCTGAGCCACGGAGGCTACAAGGACAAGGAACTTATGAGACATTATTAATATCTGCTTTAATAATGACTTACACCACTGTCATTCTCAAGGTGTCAATTATGTTTGAATTATTCTTCTGGAATTATTTCATTTGGTTCACTGCCAAAATCCATTTTTGTCTTCTTTCTTTTCATATTGAACCTGAAAAGCTTTACACTTGTATCGCTGTAACGTTTTGAATTATAGCAGCTCACGACTTAACATTGTTGTTTAGCATGATGAGGTCATTCCATATTGCCTCTATAAGTAAATTACGAGTTACAGTATACTGTTATACAGCAAATAACAAATCTTTCCATGAATCAACACCACGGTCGACTGTAGTTGTGCGTTAGTTAAATCAGCATGGAGTGCTTCCTACCTTACTGTTTTGCCACCTTTAGCGCTAGTAGTCCCTTGCACGCTCCTCATTATAACAAGGCAAGACTAAACACGATACCTTGGAACTTTTTAAATGGGTAACCTTTTTCCATAATTTTTATTTTAGTTAATGACTTCTAGTGTTTCAAATAATTTGTCATTTGCTTTGCAAATAAGTTAATTGGTTCTTAAGATTGTCATCGCTAAACCTGGACATATTTGGGGGAAAGTACGTCTTTGTATTTATTGAAGGAATGTGAAGGGCATGTGAAGGAATACTTTGTTTAATTTTAAGAACATCATTGCTATAAGAATGTCTTTGGAAGTACTTTAGAGGTAAGAAAGTACCTCATCCAGGATTGATGAAGTTTTCTTCTGTAATAGAACTGAAAAAAATTTGCATCATGATTTATTTATTTTTCTCCGTTTCTGCTTCCGTGTGATTATCAGTTACTAGAATGTAACAATTATAATTTTATTTCAACAAGTAAATTACAATTAAAAAGAAAGTCACCTCCGTAGAGGCCATGTGATGGGGTAGAGTGGTTAGCTCTACATGTGGCCGCCTTTACCCCCAGGAATTAACCTGGTACTCATTTTTGGTGTAGGATGAGTGAACCTCAGGGCCATATGCACCTCCGGAAGTGGAAATCTCGTTTCTTAAATTTTACAACTTCCTGATGGGGATTCGAACCCACGTCCTTCCGGGCGAACCAAGCATGCCTTTACCGCCTCGGCCAGGCAGCCCCTAAATTACAATTATAAATTACATTTTGGATCCCAAGGGGTTTGGAAAATTCCACAACAGATCTTGGGATTGTCCCATTACTTCCAATCCTCAACCCCACCACACAGTTCTTTAATGTTATATAATTGCTGGAAGTAGCTTATTGTTTGCTTGTATATTTTCTTTTTCTCCCAATCAACTCTCCTCGAAGAGTACCATGGAGTCAATTATAACACCCCTTGCCCTTATCCTTGCCAGCACAGTGATGTCTCTTCAGTGAGAGCTACCACTTATAATTATTTTTACACTTCTTAATAATATTCATCAGTTCATAATCAAAATAAGAATAAAAAGTGTGTTTCGATAGAATCTGATGATGTTCTTTCAAGAACGAAACTGTTATTCAGTTTTTAATTAAATTATATCTTTATCAGGCATTTTAAAATTATTTTTAAATTTTATTTATTCTAAATAAATTTTGACAGATTGAAGAACCTCACATTATGGATCACTTCAGCAATGCGTAAGGATGCCAGAAAACAGGGCTTTATGGCAGGAAATAACAGGCACCATTGCAAAGTATTCTATGAGATCTTAGTACTGAAATAGAGTGACAAAATAGAAGGTTATAAACTACTTTTCTAATACTGCCTAAATCACTTTTCAAAATACTATATTTCTTATTGATGAAGTTAATGACATCTTATGAAGCATCTTACTATATTTTTAATCAGCATCTTATTTGAGAACACAGAGGACTTAAAAAAAAAAATACAAGACTGAAATTAATTACTATCAGTTGAGGTTTAGTTTATGTCACACTTATCCTTCTTTCTTCTCTGTTGTTATCCAGAAAGGAACAACAATAAGAAATTTTGATTTACGGTATAATATACTTCACACATGGAATTTAACTCTTCCTTGAAGCCACCCAGTGATATTAACACTCGTGCATTTGTATCAAAAATCATCTGTAGTAGAAAAGAAAAGAGAAAAAGAGACACTACTCAATCACAGTTTTGAAAATTAGCTTTTTTAAGGAGAATTATATGTTAGTCGGTTATGCATAACTGAGGTAGAAATTTTTGGTATTTAAATGTTTCATATCAAACAGTTTTAACTGTATGTAGATCTACTGTCAAGTTTGTTTCTATTTCTTCCTCAAATGTAATTTTTCTTTCAGATAGATCCACCTGAAGGCTGGAGTTTTGAACCAAAGGAAGTTCATCTGAATGTAGATGGTGCAACTGATCAATGCAGCCAAGGAATTGATATAAATTTTTCTTTCAAGGGATTTGCTATTGCAGGAAAGGTAAGAATTTTGTAACATACAGTTTGTTGAATGATCTGTGACTTGTTTTACTCTTGTTGAAAGCAGTCCCTCATTTCGTTCTTTTGCTGACTTGCTAAGCCTAATACTGTCGAGAGTTTTTCTGTCCAGGTGAACTTTGTTAGCCTTTTGGCAGTTTCCCACTTCATCTACAAGGCACCAGATCGAGTACTGTGATGCCTCATCTGCCAACTGGTCCATTCCAAAAGTCTTTTTCTCTGTTGAAGCTGCTGTTAAGGACTTAACTGTAATCCTGGCGAGAGATCCTTACAAGTTACTACCAACTGAGCCAGCTGGACCTAGATGTTTTTTAAGGGTGTGTTACTTCTCTTTCACTTTCTGTCTGTACTGTCTTGTGACAGGCTAGGCCTCGCCTCCCATATACTGAACCCAGAGTGGGAGTCGATACTGGAAGAGCAGTAGCGGCAAGATGTAGGATGTTTATGTAGAAGGCTTGTCCATTCGCACACTCGGCCTGCTGCAGTGGAGAATTGCTGCTGTTGTTGTTGATGATGATGATGATGATGATGATGATGATGATGATGATGATTATGACAGTTACATTCAGAGAGACAAGAAGAGTTCCCCAAAGAAACATGGAAATTAAATTGACTCTGCATTTGTTAAGTTTCTCGTACACAAAATCCCTGCAAGTAAAGCTGCTTGTGATGTGGTGTTAATGGGAGTCAGGGTGGCAAAACTGCAATTTTGGTTCAACCAGTGAGTTGATGCCCTTACATATCCACTGGTTTTCAGTCATATTTACCTCAATTACATCTCTATGGTACATATGGCAGGAAAAGTGCTTAAAGTGGATGTTAGGTACATATATGGCTCTGTTCAGAGTATGTAAGATACCAAGGGGTGTGATAGCTGAGCGACATCTCCATGGGCTTCTCTCCAAGGCAGCTGCTATTCAAATCCCGACCAACGCATGAGGTGTTTTTGAAAGTCACGTCCCTCTAGTTTGGGTTCTTTGTAAAACTTGAGGTCATGGGGGCTGGTGATCTAGTTTTTAGGTCCCCTTTAAACAACAACCAACACCACCGCTGCCACCACCACCACCACCACCACCACCACCACTTGAGGTCGTATGTCTATGATTATGATATCAAGTCATGTTAAACTGCAGGGCTACATGCTTTGTTATGTAAAACATCATTAATAATTGATCAGGTGTTTTGTGTTTTAAGTGAACATAGGAACCTTTCCTCTCTTCATACTCACTCTTACTGCATTGAGGATGTATGTCAGAGTCTCTCTTTCTACAATGTTAATAGCAACACTAATGCATCTGGTGGCCATGCACCTTGTTTGTCTGGTGGCACTCCACTCATTTATATTTATTACTAGTCCAAATAGCATTACATTACGTCACATCTGAATGCTTAACATATTTTGTCTGTCAGTGTAGATTTTTTAAAATAAAGATGTCATGTTTTTATCCTCCCCTTTTAGCTTAATATTTTTTGCACGATGGACTAATGTTATTTTCTGGGAAGAAGTACTTTACAAAGTATTTTTCCTGGTAAATCTAGTTTGGTAGTTTCATTTTTCTGTCTCTGTCCTATCATTGGCTTTGACGATATGAAAGTGACTGAGGTATGAGCGATGCTAGCATTGCCATTCTTTATGAAGCCAGTTCCTGTTATGAATGGTGTGAAGGTGGTGCTCATAGGGTTGGTTAGTGTATGCATTTCAGTGGGCTTGGCAGCGTGATATGCAATAGCACCTTCTGGTTTGGTGAGGAAAGCAACAGGAAACTACTTCACTCCTAATTTCCCTAGTTTGCCTCTTCAGTGACGCCTAGACTACCTATGGCGGCTGATGATGGATCTGTTGAGGATCCAACTGGACTTCGGGCTAAGTACTCAACATCCATACATTTTCATAGGTGTACATTAAAAGTCAGTAGTTAGTAAATTGCTGACAAACACATTTGAATAGGCACTTGTCTCTTATGGTCCAGATTGTAGGATTCAACTCCATTGCTGGCAGTTGGTTAATTTGCTTTTATTTTTTTAAAGAAAAGGTGGATGGGAAGAAGAAGAATCTTTTCACAGTAAATTTCAGAACTGCAGCATCTTTTAAAACTAACAGCGCTGGGCTGAGTGGCTCAGACGGTTGAGGTGCTGGCCATCTGATCCCAACTTGGCAGGTTCGATCCTGGCTCAGCCTGGTGGTATTTGAAGGTGCTCAAATACGTCAGCCTCATGTTAGTAGATTTACTGGCATGTAAAAGAACTCCTGTGGGACTAAATTCCAGCACCTAGGAGTCTCTGAAAACCATAAAATTAGTTAGTGGGACATAAAGCCAGTAACATTATTATAAAAACTAATAGCAATATTTGGGTTATTAAGTATGCAGAGCAATGTTAATATCAGGTACGCAATTCCACGTGAAGAGGGCTAGACAGAAAGGGAGAGTGGCTTCTGACTTGGCCCTCTCAGACACCACATGTGCCTGAATTGTGTATGGGGCTGGCACTCTAAAGTTATTCCCAGAAATTTAAGGACTGAATCTGTGTGTTACATCATCTTGCTATGAGGACACTCCAATATGTATTCTCTCTCTCTCTCTCTCTCTCTCTCTCTCGTGTATACTAACCAAAAAGGTTGAGATCAGTATTTTGCAATCTCTGACTTGATTGAAGGCTAGAAAAATACTGTGGTCAGACATCTTTAAGACAGATCACGAATCCTAACTTCACCACTGCTAAAGACATAAATAAATAAGTAGGTAAATAATATCAGATAGTTCAAAGTCAGCTGAATTCCCATTACAGTTTGTAGTTATATCAGTAGTAAAAGTCAGGGTTTCATTTGAATCCTAAGAGGAAATATTTGAGTATTGGGCGGTACTGGTAATTTGAAGTTTATCCAGTACTTTACCAGTAGTAATAGTCTACTCATTTCAAAGCTACCTGAACGATGCTGAGGCATGGATGATCATTAAGACCTAGTAGTAGTAGTAGTAGTAGTAGTAGTAGTAGTAGTAGTAGTAGTAGTAGTAGTAGTAGTAGTAACCAAAAGTTATTCACTTTCTCCTGTGTCCAGAGCAACACACTCCTCTCTGGTAGCTTGCTCGTGAGCATGTGTTGCAAGATAAAATTAATAGCAATCTTGTAATTTAGACTTTCTCGTTGCCTTAATTGATAAATTGTCTTGCAGGGCTACTGATGTCAGTCGCCATCTACATGCACATGATTTACTTGGAGACGTTTCAACTTACGTTTAATAAAGGATGCAACTTACTTACTTCATTCCTCTTACTATTATGTTTTACTGTGGTTTACATGCCAGTCTAAGTTAATAAATACCATGTAGATACAAAGGTTGTAAATTTACGTTTTTAGTTAATTAAAATGGTATATATTTTAACCTTTCTGACTAAAAATTGCACACCAAATGAAGATCTCATGCTTGATAGTGCCAAACTGCCTACAGTAAAATAAACAAGTTCAAATACCTCAGATCTGTGATCTTGGACTATGGGAAGAGAGAGATTCATGACATTGTACCTTGAACAATCACAGCCCGGAGCAAATGGTGCTCACTGACTGGAGTTTGTATTTAAAATTACTTCCCACTTCAAGATTGAAGATTTGTTAAGATGGCTCCTCCACCAAACCATCATTTTGATATTGACAGTTCTTCAGACTTGATGTGGGAAGTACAGGGTAGGTGAAACCCAGATAAAGAGAGGAAAAGGGAAAAGAGAGAAGAACAAAGTGATCAGATTGAAGACAGCAATGTATGAAGATGTGGAAACTGTCCTAGTCGTTTAACATTTTCATGTTTGTTTCGTCTCCCCTTTCTATTGCTGCCTCTTTCCACTCTTTCTTGTCATTGGTTTACTCTAGTATGTGTTCCTTTTAGTGTCAAGTATGTATGCAGTTTGTATTTTCTGTCTTAAAAGACATGAATTGTGAAATGACTATAACATTCTTTAACTTGGAAGTGATATGTTATCGAAATTTGAGGTATTTATATGCTTTATATATTCTTGTAGGTTTTGAGTGCCGGGAGCCATGTTGGTCCCAAAGGCGTGAAAGTACTTTTGGTGCCGGAGCAGAAAGGTGGACCACAAGTTCGTGAAACATTCACAGAAGAGGGTGGCAGCTTCATTTTCACACCTGTTCCTCCAGGACGATACATTGTGCAAGCTTCTCATCCTACTTGGCAGCTCTCGAAGAGTTCTGTGAAAGTTGAACTGGTTAATGGCAATGCTGATGTGGGAGACCATAGTCTAACAATTGCAGGATATGATGTTTCAGGCTTTGTGACCAGTGATGATGAGCCCATTAAAGGAGTTAGCTTTGTTTTGTTTCCATCAGAAGCAGTAAGTCACACTTCAATTACTTTAGTGCAATAAGATTCAGTTGCATGGAAATTAAGAATGCAGAGAATATATTTAAAGTAGAAATATTTAGTTTTATCTAAAAGTTTTAAATAAAAGTGAATATTTTTACAGCCGGTCATCCAGTTGCTTGGCTGAATGGTCAGCATACTGGCCATCAGATCAGAAGACCCTGGTTTGATTCCTGGCTGGTCTGAGAATTTTAACTGTGTATGGTTAATTGCCCTGGCTCAGAGACGAAGTGTTGTGTTTGTTTCAATTCACTTCTCTTCATCTCTCACCACTCTACCAACCACCTCAGAAACACACAATAGCAAATACTTCCCTCCACATAGGGTTGGCATCAAGAAAGGCATCTGGTTGTAAAACTGGGCCTAATCCACATTAAGTGCCAACCCCAACAAATGGGGAAAATTGAAGATGATTATGATTCTTACAGCCAATCAATACTATTTCAAATTTATTATTTATTTTTAAGTATACATGTTTCCCTTTTTTAAAGGGCTCTTTTAATAAACACCGTAAATAGTTAAATGTTAAAACAACTTATATATTAGCTTTGTTCAGTCATATTTAAAGCATTGTACACAGTCTTCTTCTTTTTCTACCGCTTTTCCCACGCCTGTGGGGTCGCGGGTGCGAACTGAGTCGCACATGTGGATTTGGCGCTGTTTTACTGCCGGATGCCCTCCCTGACACCAACCCGATATGGAGGGATGTAATCACTATTGCGTGTTTCTGTGGTGGTTGGTAGTGTAGTGTGTTGTATAAATATGAAGAGGAAACTGTTGGGACAAACACAAACACCCAGTCGCTGGTCCAGAAGAATTAATCAGCCAATGAGTCGGACAAAAACACTGTACATGATAACTTTCTTAAATCAAATTGAAATTAAATTTACAGTGAGATGCCATTCTAATTTATTAGAAGATATTAAATGTATTACTCGTGTATTAGATCTCCTCACATATTAGAACCCCCCTGGCTTTTCGAGACAAAGAAAATGAAAAAAAATAAATCTTGCATACAAGACACCTCCCCCAATGTAATTCATCAGAGAAGAACAACGATTTTGTTTCGAAGCGGGTACAAGTCTGATGACATCGCTCAAATTTGTGAATAGTTTCGTCCGTACGACCCACGCATTGAAAACAGGTATTACATGTAATAAATATCATTTTTGGTCCGTATTGATATTAGATTAAAATAATAACATTAAGTTATTTATTAGACCACCTAATCAATACAAAATCGTCTTGGATGATTTACATTAGCTAACAAATTTATGTAAATCATCCAAGACGATTGTGTATTGATTAGGTGGTCTAATAAATAACTTAATGTTATTATTTTTGAAAACAGGTGTCGAAGTCATGCAGTACATCTGTGTTTCGTAGTTAAGAAATGTCCGCCTCCATAGCTTAGGCCTACTGGAGCTCTGATGACGTTGAATGTACAAAATGTACTATGTACTCATATTGACTTACGCAACTGAGACTTGGACTTTGACTAGCAGGTAAGAGAGTAGAATTCAAGCCAGTGAGATGAAATTCCTAAGAAGTATGATAGGAAAGACAAGGAAAGACAGAGTGAGAAATGAAGATGATAGGCAGGAAGTTGGGATAGAGGCAGGAAGTTGGGATAGGAAAGCTAAATGAGAGAATTGAAAAGAATAAACTAAGGTGGTTTGGACATGTAAAGAGGATGGAGGAGAATAGAATTCCAAGACAAATGCTGGAGGCAAAGTGCGAGGATAAGAGAGCAAGTGGAAGACTTAGCACAAGGTGGATTGAATCAGTGAAGAACAGCATAAGAAGACAAAATTTAGATTGGGATAAGATCATGGAAGAGGAATGGTAGAAGGAAAGAGGAAGATAAAGAAGTGTCATAAATACCCCGACCAGGCAGGAGCTGGATAAGGGAAAATGATGATGACAATGATGATTATAATGATGAAGATGAATTTCTTGTCCGACCCGCGCATTGCAAGGATGCATCAGTCATGCTATATGCCTGTGTTTTGTAGTTGAGAATGTCCACCAGCGTAATGGTTAGCACAATTAGCTGCCATTCTCGGGAGTCTGAGTTTGATTCCCGGTACTATACTGCCAGAGATTTACGAATGGCAGGAAGGTTGATATGCGGCAAAAATGGTACATGTAACTCCCCTCCACTGGGGGCGTGTCTAGAAAGAGCTGCATCACCTCGGGATGAGGAAACGAATTGACTTTAGTTGAGAAATATTCACGGTTGTTGCTATTAATATAGCAGACAAGATCATTAACAAGTGATTGTTTAATATCTCATAACTCGGGCCAATATAGGTATTTTTTGGAGAGAAGATAGGTTTAAAGGGGTCGGATGTTTAAGACCTAAAAATAGCCCAAATAAGCAAACAAATATGACCTCAAAAGTGATGAAATATGACCTCAAAAGTGATGAAGTATGACCGAAAAGTGGAGAAATATGACGTAAAAGTACAAAATATGACCGGAAAATGTAAATGTGGACATTTTAAAATAAATTATAACTCGAAAGGGCAATTCCTTTGATGCATATTTGTTAACTTAATTCTTTATTCTTACTTTCATATTAGACTAATTTTCTGAATATACATGTTTAGCAGTTGTTCACAGTCTATTGTCCTTGGTTCACTTTTTGAACATTTGTGAATACATAGCTATAAAGTACCGGTACTAAGGTTATCAAATCACACAACATTTTAAAAGTCAAAACATGTTTGCACCCTGTAGTGGTGGTTTGAAATATGAGAAAACAAGAAATCAATCTATTTTTTTAACATTTTGGAATGTTCAAGCCGAGATTTCATTAATATTATTAAATGCGTTAAAGTTTAAATTGAGTACCACGAAACGAATTAAGTAGATGTCTTTCATCACATTATGGTAGGGCAGCAGGGCCTATAGTGAAAACTGACATACCTTTTTCATTCTTCTCTGTGGGTGGAACTGAAGTGTATGACAAGATTCATCTTCAAATCATCAGGTGCGAAAGGACTCCGATTATCACTTAACACATTCTTGTAAGAACAGAAGCTCCTTTCTACGTCACAAGATTATTGGTGCATATTTAAATCATGTAAAAGGTGCAGTGAAGTCTATGGCTTTCATTCTATACAAATGGTATTCCACTTGTATTAACTGCAGATGTGATACCGAGAAGCAGTTTTGTGGACACTAGTTCCCATTCGATAAGTTGAAAATGATTATGCATAGCTGCATGTCGTCAGACCGCCGAAATATGACGTTTCTATGAAAATAGGTCAAAATATGACCTTATGACAAAAAATAGCCAAAATATGCATTTATATGACAAATAAAAATCACTTAATTGTGACGATTTTCACAGTAATCACACCAAAATCCAGTCAGGCAAGGAAATAGAGACAAAAAAATATAATGACTTTTCCTAAACATCCAAGCCCTAATAATAACAATAATGATTTTATGTTCCTGCTTAATTTTAACGATTTTCAGAGACACCAAACAAAACATACTAGGGTATGCGTTAATAAGAAATGGAGATAACAAATGTACAAAATTATACATCATGATGATAAAACACATTACCGCCACACCTGTAGATATCCATAAATGCAGCAAACTTTCCTGTTATTAATATGTATTATTTCCGTTGAGGAACTTTTGGCACTATCTGGGCGATAGCATACCTAAGCTAAACAATGCGGTCTCTCTTATCTCATTTACAGCTGTTTAGGTAAATCCCGATGTGATAAATGTAGAGAACAAGCGTGAAATTTACTTAAAAATAAGGGTCTGGCTTTCAACAGCCACAGTTATCAAAAGAATGCTTCCAGTCTCTATGAATTACATTTCGGAAGTACAACTCGTAACATACGCTAGTTATTAGCTGGTGGTTCAGCACGCTTTCTACATGGCCTTATTCGGAAGGAGTGGCTTCTGCTACACATACACCAACTTGAAATATCAGAGACCATCTCCAGAAACAATTTGGGAATAGATTCACACTGTTTGGATTCTATAGTTGGAAAAAAAACTATTTTTAAAAGGTTCTAAACGACGGGACCTCGAATGCTCTTGATTGCTGTGTATGGCTGACGAAATGGCAGTGAAGATGACGTCACTTCGGAATGACGACCCGCCAGTAGCAGGGAATTTGGAGGCGCAAGAGGATAATTCAAATGAAGGCAGTGATCTGGTTTACTCGGGTTTACTGTGTGGTAGGCCTACTGCTCAACTGACTGAGGCAAATGACTGGCTATTAAGTTATTTTGTATCAATATTGCACAATATGATAATACGATGCTCTTATCCCCTTTCTGTACGGGATCTCGAATGAAACGAGACTATCTTCGTAACAAGTTTTACGACCGTATGCCCTTCGTGACGTCAACCTCATCAGAGGAATTAATGAGATGTAATGAATGACAATATATAGGAGTAGTTAAAACTGACTATATTTCCTTTTATATATAGGCCTAAAAGTAGTGTTCACCTTTTATTGTCTTTTTTACATTTAGAAATACTGCCTTCCATTGAAAATAGCCAGTATTACTCAAATACATTCATACATTTCTTAAGGAATAGTGTAGACTGTTTACGTGTATAATTTATAGTTCTTTATAGCCTAGAAGTCATGTGTTCACTGCACAAAATTTGAGGTTATCACATATTGGACCCCCTCCCCCGTTACTTTTTTTGGCTGGCGTCATCATCGTTGGCAGTTACTCGTTTCACAGTTTACAGATTTCCTGGCTAATAGCTCTTTTCAATTCACAGCAGTTTGTGTTTAAACTTCCGGTGACTATACAGACCAGTTCTTACATAGAACATACATCCACACATCGCGCAGCTGAAGGATGGGGGAGATCTTTGCTGGGTGTCGCTTAATGTCTGCAGCGTTCTTGTTCAAAGTGTTGAACTGAGGCACAGATACTTTGCCGCCAAAGTAAACAGTCCTTGGAAAGTGTTTCTCAGGTTTGGGGGTTTATTTCTGCCAGCTTTAAGGTTTGTTTTGGTTGGTCTTTGAAACGTCTCAGAGGAGCACCCCATGGTCTTGACCCGGAGCCAAGTTCACCATAGAGGATCTGGCGCGGTAGTGTGGTGTCATTCATACGGCGCACATGTCCTGCCCATCTGAGGCGATGGCCAACGACCATTGCTTCTACACATTTAGCACATGCTTTCTCGAGAACTTCAACATTAGAGATGTAGTTGTCCCACTTGATGTTCATGATTGAGCGTAGTTTTTGCTGGTGAAAGCGCTCCAGCTTTTTGATGTCACGGTGGTTTAAGGTCTACATTTCACAGCCATAAAGAAGTGTAGAGATGACTACAGCCTGGCTGTAAAACTGGGGGGAGGAAGTGGTCTGATATGCGAGTAAATATGGTAAATCTGAAAGACGTCATTCCACACGATTGTGACTGTGTTTTTGTGGCGGGCTTGTCACATAGCCAGTTGCCAAGAATTTTAGAGTTCTCCCCAGGTGTTCAGGGCTAAGGGTAGGCATTTCTAATACTTGGGTGGCCGATTGCAGTTATCATTCACCAAGGTTCACTGCTGTTACTGCTCCTGTTCATTGTAGTGATGGCTGTTGTAACAGCAAATCTGCATCGTCCTGTACCGTGGATGCTTTTCTACATTGGCCTCTGAGACCTAGGTTAAACTGCAACGTCAGACCCAATAAAAGGAAGACTGAATATATGGCGTTAGATCCACAAGCATTCGGTATCATTCAGGTAAACAGTGAGGACCTGCCACGAGTGACATAATTAGAGTGTCGGGGCTCCACAATCACCGACAATAGACGTCTTAATTAAAATTGAAATAATTGATAAGGAGATCCCACCTATTCAATAGGTATTATTTCAATTTTAATTGTGATATTCTTCAATACGGAACAATGAAATTTTTAACTTTAGATAGACGTCTTCTCAAAAAGATCAATGCGTGGATAACTGCAGTCTGGATGAACTGAAGAATAATGGTAATACAATCTAAAAGTACAGTTCAGCGTGTCATTGACCTAACTAGAGCGTAAGTTAACCCCTCAAGTGCAAAATGTAAAATTCAGGCTGCACCCACAGCGTGCTTTATTTCTAGACTACTCCCAATGTTGAATGCAGTATCATATGAATTTCACTATAATTTCCAAATGGTGTGGTGAAAAATTGTCAAAAAATGCATAATAATGGTGCACCGTTCCCGCGTCCAGGTTGGGTCACGTAAGATCCAGACTAGCTCGAAGACAAATATCAATTTCCAAAATGCCGACAAAATTCCGGGCTATGGGTTCCGAAACAAGAGGAGACACCGCCATGGTAATCTATCGGATAAACAAAACCTATGCAACGGACGTCTCCTGGTTGCAAATCCGGTTCATATCCAAATATTATAGCATAATTTTTAGTCTATATTCACTTAAAAACTAAATACTTACTCTAGGAAGTTATTGAAAGAATCATTATTTCTTATACATTATTATTTATTAAAATGAAGAAAATCTTGAAAAAATACTTTAAATGCTTTAATATCATTAAAGAAATGAATAATAATGATGTCGCATCTCATCAATTGCTTTCAAAGTATTCAAAAATACTTATTAGAGGCCTCCAACTAATTACCAAGAAGAAACATAATCAAATATTCATAATCATGATTGGGAGTAATTGAAAATGTCTGACACAAACTATTTACATTGCTTTAAATACAGATAAAATTAGAATCACGCTTTTATAACCTTCTCTCATCATCACATAATCTGATCCTACAAACGGGCCGATGACCTTCGATGTTAGGCCCCTTAAAACAACAAGCAAGCGATCCTACAAACTTTCACTTGATTCAATTATTGTACCCTACTCAGTTCGCAGTATGACAAACTCATTTGCCAGTGGCTAACACATTCTGTCATCAAGGATATTATTTGTCAAAGAAAACTTTCTTCTCAAATATCACAAACATTTCATGTTTCTTCAATAACTTTTCCGAGTTCTCAATCTCGTATTTCATTGTCAGTGAAGAAAAGATAACTCTCTAGGTCATTCTTCTATTTAAAATAAAATATCCGAAATATTGTTATTGTTATTAGTTGAATTGCTTATTAAATAAATATTAATTTCAAAGAAATTTACTCTTAAGTGCCAGTTCATTAATTATATATGCCCAAATATTCAGCTATCACTCACATCTAACAAGTATATAATGTAATTCAACTAGATATTAAGTAATCTGGTTTGTAGGAAGACTCTGTCACCAACAACCTTCAATTATGAATGTTACCAGTAATTTCATATAATATAAATGAATAATGTTCTAAGCTTGTTTTATCAGAATGAGAATATCTGTAGTTAGGAAATTGTACAGAAATAGGTTACGTTCATGCTATCATCTATGTATGGAATCATTTTCGATGATCAAATAAGTAGTTGTTAAGTTAGGCATGTTGTATGGATCATACGTGGTACTATATAAAGCTTCCTGAAGAAATAACATACGTTTGAGAACCAATTATAATTATTAATTATCATGAATAGCGTCAATTAACCTAATTTCTTTACTAGAAATTATCTATCTCTTCATCTGCGACGTAATAATAATCATCACCACCATCATTATTCCTCGTATCTTTCTACCATTCTTCATATATAACCCATTTATTTCATATAACACATCTCATGTCTCATCCTAATACTATAACAACATTATAATTCATCTCAACTTGACGCATGTGACTCTCTTATCGTTAATCATCCATCTAAATATTCTATTTTGTTCTCAAATTCTGTTCAAATTCCATAAATTATCTTATTATGTCTTCCTACGACGTTATGATAACCTATATACGATCTCATTTCATCTCAACTTGATAGTACATGCCTTAGTATAAACCTAATGTTAACCACATTATTGTATAATATCACATTTTCATTCACCATTGGCAACATTATGAACGCAAAAATTAATTCATCACTGGTTAACCACTTCCTATATCAATGGACTTGTCTTTCATGTTAGATGATTACCTAATAACCTCTGATACTGTGAATTCAGTTGACTATTCACGTAACATTACTCTTATAGGACACTCAAAATAGCACTTTTATATACATCTTTCAATTACTAGAAGAATGTTTTTAGTCAAGACTTATCTTTTCCTCCTGCTTTGTTGCTGCTGTCACATGTCCAGCTGGTTAGGACATGCAGTGTTCGGGTTCACGGCATCGTATTAGTCTCTCGGGAATATTAGGGATGGTCTTCACTCATCTCTGGTCCTCATGGGCTGGACTTGTCGATCGTGTTACCATCATCTATGTAGCCTCCGCCTCTGCACATCTAGCACATGACGTAGTCGGTTTCTTGCGCAGTGAAAATAGAAAAGCAGATCAACATGGTCATTTTCGTCATCTTCTGGAAACAAAGCCTACTATGATCTCTTTGGTAGTCTGTAATTACTGGTTCTTATTATGATATCTTATGATGTTTTAGAGTCTTTCAATATGTCTAGTAAGGCTTCAATTTAATCATAATACAATCTTTCTATTTCTTGCGCGACTGTTGTTATTATTCCGCGACTTCTTGATATTGAATTCCTTTCGTTGTATCTGTCTTCTTGCCGGTATCTCGTGATGTAGCACTGAGGTACTTTGCCAGTTAGATCGTGCTGATTATATATCTTGAAATGTTGTAAATTCTATATCGCCGGTGACTTGTACTATTTCTGAAGAAGATGTACAATATTATAGGTTAGGATCCACCTTTCAATACTCCGTAATAAGATGGTAAAAAGTAGTTACAACCTGTTTAATGGGACCGGTTTCAACACATTTTAAGTGTCATCATCAGCCAATTTGCGAAGATCTTAAAACAACTAGCACATTGAATACAGGCAAAAAATTAACATTGTATCATAACGTAGCAATTCAGTAAATGTTCAAAACACAATAATCACAGTCAAGAGAGTAAACAGAACATCACTATCTTGCGCCGAAAACAAATATAGCTGAAGTTCATAAGCAGGTCAAATATTCGCTTATGTAAAGTCGTTGCTAGGCAGGTCTTGTAGGCATTTGTTTCTCCGGCCGAAGAGCAAAAGGTGACGTGAATGAAGTCCTAGGAAAACAGTGTAGGATTTAATTTCGTCAATTTTCAAAGTGGATATATAGGTTTTATAAAATAATTTAAAACGTTAAAAAAGAATAAAGCCAAATAAAAAATATATTTAAAAAATAGGAAGAAATAATGAAAGAAATACGAGGTTCAACTCGAAACAACTTGCCGTAGTAATTGATAAAGAAATGATAAATAGAGAAAGGGGACGTAAATTAGAGGGTGGTGATGATGGTGGTGGTGGTGGTAGTGGTTATTGTTATTAGAGGAAATACAATTGGGCAACAATCCTTAATATAATACTAAATCGAAGAAAAAAGAAAAAGAACCGACACTTCGAAAAATGAAGATATCGGTTAAAGGAAGACAAGGGCCACGAAGGGCGTGAAAATGAAAGACTCCCTAGCCCTCGCAAACCTAATAGCATCGGGGTCGGAAAAGAACAAGAATTGACCAAGGGAGGTCGGACAGGATAGATGAAAGTGAGGAGCCTGGCACAAGTAAGTGGAAGCAAGTTGTTTCGAGTTGAACCTCGTATTTCTTTCATTATTTCTTCCTATTTTTTAAATATATTTTTTATTTGGCTTTATTCTTTTTTAACGTTTTAAATTATTTTATAAAACCTATATATCCACTTTGAAAATTGACGAAATTAAATCCTACACTGTTTTCCTAGGACTTCATTCACGTCACCTTTTGCTCTTCGGCCGGAGAAACAAATGCCTACAAGACCTGCCTAGCAACGACTTTACATAAGCGAATATTTGACCTGCTTATGAACTTCAGCTATATTTGTTTTCGGCGCAAGATAGTGATGTTCTGTTTACTCTCTTGACTGTGATTATTGTGTTTTGAACATTTACTGAATTGCTACGTTATGATACAATGTTAATTTTTTGCCTGTATTCAATGTGCTAGTTGTTTTAAGATCTTCGCAAATTGGCTGATGATGACACTTAAAATGTGTTGAAACCGGTCCCATTAAACAGGTTGTAACTACTTTTTACCATCTTATTACGGAGTATTGAAAGGTGGATCCTAACCTATAATATTGTACATCTTATTTCTCTATTCAATACGGAACAATAATGAAGTTTTTAACTTTAAATATTTCTGAAGATGTTTACTACTATTTATCTTCAGCTCTATTTATTTCTCTCTTCTCTGTCAGTCTTCTTCCAAGTGCTTCGTATATTGCTCTGCTGGTATGTCTATAGCGAAATTGTATTTTTATTTTCAGTAATAAATTTTTAACAGTATTCCGATGTCGTCTTCTCTCACCACCTTCTATAATTTCTTCCCTTCTTTTACCTGACGAAAGTATCATTCTCTTAACATTCATGCATATTTTGACGTATTTCTGGCGTTTTTACGGCATAGTCACCATTTTTGCTCCAGATAAACTTCATTGCATACAGTGAAATGGCACAACGGTAATGTATTACATAATATTATAAATATATGCTAACCTGATTATCTCTGGACAGCTGCACATCAATACTATGACTTTGTATAGTAGTCACCTCATGTGTTCGCATTTCTCAGCGTATTATCACTAAATACGCCATCAGAGTTACTGTCTTCACTGGAATTCATAGCAAACTCATCCTGTGTATTGTATTACTCTCACACTCTGAATTACTTTCACTGCCATTATTAATGAATAAATTAGCTAATTCCGGATCACCAACAACTCCGCCAGGACCTGCCATGTTTATAAACAAATTTGAAACGTGTGCAGAGCTTTAAAATAACAAATGACTGTGAAGATTTGCGACATTGCTTGGCAATAACCGATAGCTTGGAGTTTAGCTGAAAATGCCTCTTCCTGCCATCTTACGATGAAGCAAATTACTATTATGAAACCTACTTAACTGGCATTTCAAATGTCACGGTGTACCATTGCGTTGTACATGCTGTGACTGTAGCAGACCAGTGGGCACACCATTGCACCACACACACTATGGGCGCATAGTTGCGGTTAACTGACTAACTAGCCATCTGGACTCACGTCAGTGCATAGAATGCATCTTGCATTCTATGCTAGACTGGGGAGAAGTGAGGACTTCATTAAGATAAGTTCCAAATCTCAAGTATTTAAGGATTTAAACAGAATTTAAACATGTCAGGCTGAGTGGCTCAGACAGTTGAGGCCTTGGCCTGTTGATCCCAACTTGGCAGGTTTGATCCTGGCTCAGTCTGGTGGTATTTGAAGGTGACGTAAAAGAAATCTTGCGGGGCTAAATTCCGGCACCTTGGCATTTCTGAAAACTGTAAAAGTACTTAGTGGGACGTAAAGCCAATAACATTATTGTTAGAATTTACACATTTCGAAATTTATACATTTCTAAATTTTTTTGAGTGTGAATTGATAGAATCTGATGATGTTCTTTCAAGAACAAACCATGCCATTCTTAATTAAGCTGTTTACTTTCTCAGCTAGTTCATAAATTTATTTATTCTTAAATTAGTTTTGACAGACTGAAGAACTTAACAGCTATAAATTACTTCTTATATCAGCAAAACAATCGCCCATATCAAGTTTCATGCGATTCTGACGTCTCCTTCTTGATATGTGATTTAAACAATTTTCTTTAAACCAAGTGTATGATGGCATGGCACTTAGTGAACCATCAAGTGGCAAACAAGTGTACCTTTTATCGGTCGAGCAACAGTGATGCTTAATTCAGTTATTAAAGGTGGTTATGGCTTACTTCTGAGGATGTGTAGCAATACTTTGCGAAACACCGTTTTCCTGGAGTTTTTCTTGTTTCCTAATTGATTCACCTTTTCATACATCTCTAATGATTTTGACCACTTTAACTTTCAAATTTATACTTTACGCTATTCTAAGATTGACATTCAAGATATATCACGCTACGTCATTTACGCTCCTCAACTGTTCCAATAGTGCGCTTTTTAGTATATTTTTCTCCTTACAATTGTTTATTCTATGTCATGTGTTTCAATAACTTCATTAATCTAACTTACGTAACTTTTGGAAGCACAGTGCCGATCTACTCTTCAAGAACTTGCTCCGTAATTCAAGTAGCCTACGTATTTGATCTACGACTTATACATAATTTTTGGATCTATCAACACACATTGCTAATTTCCAAAATTGTACAGTGCCTCATAAACTTCAACTGAACTCTTCAAGAACTTACTCTGTACTTTTAAATACGTATTTGACGTATTTGATCTATGACTTCTTCATTATATTTGGATCTATTGATATGCAGTGCTAATCTCTAAAATTATACAGTGCCTCATAAACTGCAACTGAACTCTTCAAGTACTTACTCTGTACTACATTTAAGTGCGTACTTGATTCTTTTTCACACACAGTGCTCTCTAACATATATGTCTTAATAACATATTTGATCTACGACTTCTTCATAGACACGCATTACTGATACTTAAAATTATACAGTGCCTCATAAACTACTACTAAAAATATGTATTTGACTTTAGACTTCTACATAACTTTGAAATCTCAACGCACAGTGCTCGCTTATGTATTATAGTGCTCCATAAACTGCATCCGACAGCATCATCTAAGCTTTAATTTTACCCGTGCATCTTATTTGTGTTTTTTGGCTATGTTTCAATGCACACTGCTTCTTAAAGACTTTAGTGCTTCACTAGCAGAAACCAAACAGAATTATTCAAACTTCGCAATTTATTTTCTATGCATTGTTTTACACTTATTTGTAATTGGCTGATGATGACCATGAATACTGGTCGAAACCGGTACCAATTTTAATTAAATAGGAATGTAAACTTACATTTCTTATTATACGTAGGTGCTTTGAAAAGTTCTCGGAATGTACAAGAATTAAGTATCTTACCTCAGTGGAACTGCTTTTATTTTTCAACATAGTCTCCCTGTAGACTAATGCATTTGGTCCAGCGATGTTCCAATGCCTTGATCCCATCTCAAAAATGAGATTCCTCCAGGCCTGCAAAATACCTCTCCAATTCGGCTGTCAGTTCTTCCCTTGTAGAAAATCTCCGTCCACCGAGGAAAATTTTCAGCTTGGGGAATAGATGAAAGTCTGATGGTGCCAAATCAGGTGAATAAGGTGGATGTGGCAACAATTCGTACCCCAGTTCATGAAGTTTTGCCATGGCAATAACACTTGTGTGCGGCGGAGCGTTGTCCTGATGAAAGATGACCTTTTTCCTTGCCAATCCAGGCCTTGTTTTGCATATCTTTTCCTGTAGTTGGTCTAGGAGGTTTGCATAGTATTGCCCCGTAATTGTTTGGCCAGTAGGAAGTAAATCTATCAGCAGAATGCCTTTTGTATCCCAGAAAACTGAGGTCATGACCTTTCCGGCCGAACGCACTGCCTTTGCTTTCTTTGGTGGTGGTGAATCAGCATGTTTCCACTGCTTTGACTGCTGTTTTGTCTCTGGGGTATAGTAGTGGACCCAAGTTTCATCTGTAGTCACAAACCGGCACAAAAAATCTTGTTGGTTGCACTGAAAACGGGCCAGACTTTGTTCGGACATTTCCAATCTGGTGCGTTTATTGTCCAATGTCAAGAGCCGCGGCACCCATTTTGCAGATAATTTTTTCATACCCAATTCTTTGGTTAAAATGTAATATACCCATTCAGAAGACATCCCTACAGCTTCAGCGATCTCCCGCACTTTCAGTCGACGATCCTCTATGACCATTTTATGCACTTTTGCGATAAATTCTGGGGTCGTAACACTTTTTGGCCGTCCACTACGCGGATCATCATCCAAGCTCTCCCGACCAAATTTAAACTAGCTGGTCCACTTGGCAACAGTTGAAAATGAAGGAGCAGAGTCCCCCAGTGTGTTCTGAAAGTCGGCATGAATTTCCTTTGCTTTCATACCTTTCTTTACAAAGTATTTAATCACTGCTCGAATCTCAGTTTTTTTTCCATTGTCACAAATCACTACGCGGGAACAACAACAAAGAGTCGTCACTACCACACTCCTGCAGCTAGAGCACTGATTGCAGTCGCTTAAGTGCGGGCAGTATCCAGTAATCGGGAGATCGTGGGTTCGAGCCCCACTGTCGGCAGCCCTGAAGATGGTTTTCCGTGGTTTCCCATTTTCACACCAGGCAAATGCCGGGGCTGTACCTTAATTAAGGCCACGGCCGCCTCCTTCCAATTCCTAAGCCTTTCCTATCCCATCGTCGCCATAAGACATATCTGTGTCGGTGCGACGTAAAGCAAATAGCAAAAAAAAAAAAAAAAAGAGCACTGACGCGCCACATGTTCACTCACAAAGGATGTGTGATTATTGCGCGGGAACCTCGTTGCTCTAGCACTGATATCTAGCGGTGATTCCGAGAACTTTTCAAACTGTCCTCTTTTACCTTCTTTTAACTTAATATCGCATGGTATAAGCACTCAAGATGTCCTAGTTGTCTATTAATACTTTTCGGAAAAGGGGTGGTATTTACTAAACTTTGTGTTTTTTTTTTTGCTCAAGTATTAACATTCTTTCTGTGCATATTTTCATAAAATGTAAACAATTGGTTTTTAGAGGTAGAACTCAGTTTTATTTGTGAAACTGAATTTGTATAAACTTTAATTTTTAAATACATTTCTGACTTATAAAACAGCATGGAGCATAAATTCAGAATATTTTTAATGTAAATTGTCTGCGCTGTGTATACTGAAAGCATATCTTTATCATTTATTGATGTTTCTTCTTTTCCAGGGACCTCCTGTTTCAAATGTTCAGGGTTGTGACACGTCTCCTTTGCCAGGATTTCATGGAGGTAGCAATCCTTTGTGCCATGTTAAGTCAGATGACAGTGGTAGATTTGTATTTCCATGCCTGCCTCCTGGACAGTATCGAGTGATGCCTCATTATGAGGGACCTCAGAGTATCAAGTTTGATGTGCGACCGGTGCAAGTGGCATTTGTGGTTGCACATGACAGTGTCAAGATTAATACAAAATTTCAAGTGAGTACTGTAGATTATTTCAAGTTAATACTAGTCTCATATCATGTACAAAACCTACTATTAGACCTCAAGTCAGAAATGCTTATGGCTTGTTCAACAACGGGAAATACATCTAACTTATTTTGTAGGATGGAGAATGCTCAACAGTGGAAAACCTTGGTGAGAAAATGGGAAAACTCCAATTTACTTGTATAATTGTTTTTCTTAATGCATTAAGTAATTATCTACATTTTTGGCATAAGAAGGGAATAACTCTCATATAATTTATTCTTCTTCTTCTTTCCCCAATTAGCTGGGGTCTGCTTTTCTGGTTGCTCCCCTCCAGTATCTCCTGTCTTGGACATTATTCTTTGGTATTTGTGATCTGTCTAGATCATTCATAACTCAAGCTTTCCATCTCATGTTTGGTTGCCCCAGTGTTGACTGGCCTTTAAAAGTCAGCCGTTCGACTCTCTGTGCATGTGTCCCTCAGGTCTGCTTTCCAGACGTCCATACCACTTTGGACGCTTCTCTTGAAGCCTTTTCTCTACTGAATCACTCTAAAAGACTGATATATAACTCTGTTGTGGATTCTATCCAGGTGGAATACTCCACAAGCCCATCACAGCATTCGTATTTTAGCATCCTTCCTGTTAGCTGCCCAATGTTCAAAGCAAATAATAAGGCTGGACAAATCACCATTTTGTATAATTTTGTATATCTTGCCCTTCAGGTATGAAGACGTCTTCCTGTTGCATAAAACACCTGCTGCTGCCTGCCATTTCCAGCTGCTATTTATTTTATCCTAATGTGTAAATATAGAACAAATTATGTATTTCAGGTTTGTAGGCTGTGGTTGAATTGCATTGGTAGCTCCCAACATTACACCAGAAACTGCACCCAGCATTTTCAAGGAAACCGCTCTTTTCAAAGGTTAGAAGTGGACTGCTATTGATGTGTATTCCCTATATTCTTGACGATGGCGTCTGGACTTCTTGCTATGCCAAGAGAGACTCGGCGCTAGTGGGTTGGCTATGGTGGTCGGTGGCTGCTGATTAGTTGTACATTTCTTTAGTTGTTACCTGCTCCTGCATCCCCTTAACTTCTTTATCTTGGCTGTTTTTTTGTATGGGTATCTAGCATTTTTTTACCCATTTACTTTCTTTCCTTTTTAAATTGTCAGAATGCTTAAAAATTTCTATGGCTTCCTGTTGTAACTGAATGTGGTAGTGTACTTTGATTAGGAGTATGACAGTGATACTGCATATTGTCGTGCTTATGTAGACTTGGCCACTGCTGCATGGGATCCTGTAGGCTCCTCCAGCGACAGTATCACTACCAAGCTCGAAGGAAACACCCTACACAGTTAAATATAACAGAGAGATGTAATCTGTTACTGCACACTCTCTGCTGGACAGCTCCAAAGTACATTACAGGGGCACAGACATGCAACCAGTTAGTAACTGCTAGCCACCATAGCCTACCAACCAGCATTGAGTCGATCTCAGCATAGCAAAAAGTCATTACTGTGAGTGAACAGCACACCATCGCTATATATATTGGGTTGCATACCTGCCAACTTTCCTGATTTAGGCGGGAGACTCCCAATTTTCAACAGTTTTTCCTGCCTCCCGATTATTCTATTATTTCTCCCAATTTTAGCTTATTTTTTGGTGAACTTCAAACATTTGTTTTCAAATCCTGCCATTTTAGCTTTTTTATGCCAGTGGCTGGAGGCCCTTCAGTCATTGGCCATTTTCAAACTAAATATTGACGTTTATTACTGCGAGAAATATGTGTGAATGTGGGATGTTTTTTGAAATCTGTATATCGCGATGCATATATCGATTGTCAGTCTTCTCGCGTGCTATGTTCATGTTCGTTCACAGTTCACATCAGTCTAGTCGATTCTAGAGACTAGATATGGAGTCTTGTTTAGTAATTTCAATGATTACGACTAGTGAATTTTCTAGGGATTTTAGGAGCCATTTGGAGACAATTCTGACTAATTTTAATGACAATCTGTTACATTTATTTGGCTGAAGATGGCCACTAAGTGGCTGAAACTAGTCCCAAGACTTATGTAATATCATTTACTTGATAAATTGTACTGAAAAGGTGGACCCTCTTGTCAATTTCTTCTTATAGTGCTGTACGGTGTTCATTTAGCTTTTTACCCTTACGGAGTACGTGGCATAGGCCTACATATTAATTCGACCCTACTTTCTCTATAAATTAGCAACAATTCAATGCTCTCTTCATACAAATTTATTGTGAGGATTTGAATAAGTGCTGTGATGTGACCTGGTCATTGTGGATTATTAGTTGTGTGTGCTGGACTTGGGAGGTTGTGGATTCGAATCTCATGCTGGCCATCCTGAAAATGGTTTTCCTCGGTTTCCCATTTTCAAGACCAGGAAAATGCCGGGACGGCACCTTATAAAAAGACCAAGGCCGATTTCTTTCCCAATCCTTCCCCCCCCCATCCTTCGGGGAAAGATGCCAAATAAGAGCGCACCCCTTAAAACCAATAGCATGGTTTTCCGTGGTTTCCCATTTTCACACCAGGCAAATGCTGGGGCTGTACCTCAATTAAGGCCACGGCCGCTTCCTTCCCACTCCCAGCCCTTCCCTGTCCCATCGTCGTCATAAGACCTATCTGTGTCGGCACAACGTAAAGCAACTAGCAAAAAAAAACCCAATAGCAGAAAAATATTGATTATTATTGTATCTCCACTAAAATGGAGCACCTCTGTCATTCAAAAAATGTGCCTCATGCCGGACTCGAACCACTACGTTGACTATATTTACACACGTCTTGTACTCCAGGCCTTAACCGCTTCAGCCACAAACTCAACATTGGTGATGCTTGTTAGGGGTTTAGTACTTAAGTGTGGCCGTTCCACTTTGAAAGTTAATATCCGTGTCAAAGTCTTAAATGATGGTTTACAGTGTTTATTTAATTTCTGTACATTACAGAACACTTGGCATAACCTATTAATTAGATTGTATTACGGGTATCTGTGTTATTTCAAAGCGCAATAAATCACACGTTTGCAGAATGGTCCTTAGTATCTGGTACCGAATTGTGCATAGTAGTTGTTCCTTTGCTAGGTCCATGGATCAAATTACAGTGATGACACACAGATAAGGGAGAGCCTTATCGACCATAAGGAGAAACTTCAAATGATTTGGTGTTCACAAAACTAAATTATAAGGATCTTTAGGTTATACGCATTATTTGGGTTGCCTATCTCTGACAAAATGAGGGGCTGGTGAACCACCCGGTATATTGGGGCCGGCCCAGCGGTGTAGGGGTAGTGTGCTTGCCTCTTGCCCAGAGGCCCCAGGTTCGATTCCCGGCCAGGTCAGGAATTTTCACCTGGATCTGAGGGCTGGTTCGAGGTCCACTCAGCCTGCGTGATTAGAATTGAGGAGATATCTGACGGTGAGGTTGTGCCCTGGTCTTGAGATCCAAGAATAACGGCCGAGAGAATTCATCGTGCTGACCACACTAAACTTCGTAATCTGCAGACTTTCGGGCTGAGCAGCAGTCGCTTGGTAGGCCATGGCCCTTCGGGGCTCTTGCGCCATGGGGGAGGGGTATGTATATTGGGAGCACTCAGCTTCAGTCTACTCTTGACTTTCAGAAAGAGCATACCCCTTGACAATGCCACGTGCAGTGTTTAGTGAAACGTTGGGAGCTACTAACCCAATTCGACTCCACTCTATATGCCCAGAATATAATTTCTTCTATGGTATATTCATTAGATGCTGACTGTGTTTCTTTTAATTTTCCTGTCTCCCTTAAGTATGTAATGCAGTGAATATTGTTGCTTACATTCCCTGATAAATATATAATATTTCAAGGAAACTGATTACTATAATTTTACAAATATTGTGGATTTGCTTATTTTAATGTAGGATTATTTCCATGTTTATGTGAAGACTCATTTCTATTCAGGTAAAAGGTTTCAGTGTCAGTGGAAGAGTATTGTCTCGACGTGGTGGTAAGGGCATTGCAGGCGCTGTCATTTTGTTGGATGGCAATATCAATAGCTATACCAAAGAAGATGGTAGTTATCATTTGGAGAATATGCAAGCAGGATCTTACAGTCTTCAAGTGAAAGCTGGTTAGTATTTTAATTGCTAATGAAGTAAACAAGGCTGTAATATTTCACCCTTTTTGTTCATACTTTACATGGATTTTTTACTAAGAGATATTACTTGATCTGTATCTTTATTATTTAAGCCTTTAAACATTGAGTCTGCATGCCACTAAATGAACAAAGTACCTCCACAATCACTATCTGCGTGAGCTCATTTAGTTTCATACTTCTTCACATATTATCATTAAAAATAGAGTCTACCGGGCGAGTTGGCAGTGGGCGTAGAGGCGCGCGGCTGTGAGCTTGCATCCGGGAGATAGTAGGTTCGAATCCCACTATCGGCAGCCCTGAAGATGGTTTTCCGTGGTTTCCCATTTTCACACCAGGCAAATGCTGGGGCTGTACCTTAATTAAGGCCACGGCCGCTTCCTTCCAACTCCTAGGCCTTTCCCATCCCATTGTCGCCATAAGACCTATCTGTGTCGGTGCGACGTAAAGCCCATAGCAAAAAAAAAAATAGAGTCTGACCATCAATGCCACGGTGTCCTCTTGTTTTTTTTTTTTTTACCCTCCATGGTAGAATCCATTATTTTAATTAAACTATTCAGTTCCATTCTCCTTGCATGATCCCATAATCAAACCCGTTTCATAGTCACCATAAGACCTATCTGTGTTGGTGCAACCTTAAGCAAATTGTATTGATTGATTGATCAAAGCCATTTCATATACACAACTTCATTCATTGAGTTCATTTGTATCTTGGACTTAATCTCCTTTCTCCAAGTGATCTTCTGCTATTATCGCCACCTGTTGCATAATGTTTTGTACACAATATAGCGATCCTCCCTGTATATACAGTAGTTTTGCTCGACCAGAACCTTCACTTCATTTGTGGGTGCCGCCACGTATCTGTTGGTTCCAACATTGGACCCCGCGTGCCTGACAATTGCACAATACTGCATGACCACTCAGCCTTACATAGACTCACAATGTAGCTCCCTGTCAAACCCCATTAGAACTGCTGATAATATCTGATGCATCTTCGAGGTATACTGTGTGTTTGATTTTTTTAAGTCTGTGTTGATCGTCTGATGTGTAGGCCTACTCATCCCTGATAACACTATAGCTGTGATCATTGAGATACTACTAATGCGATCAGGTGGTGGTTCTAGATATTACAAATCATTGTAACCCATATAATATGCATATATATCAAGTTCCATCGAAATTGATCCATTCCTTGTGGGTATTTAATTTTTGTCTTGTCAGCTAGAATATTTCTGATATGTTAGTGTATTTGATGGATCAAAATAGCAGAGGTAAGCGATACAAAGATTTCACATCCTATTTATTTTGTGCATATTGCGTTTACTATATCAAATGAGAACAGCCGTCAAAAGCGTGTATAAAGGTTTGGCAATTGCAACCACCAGTAAAGGCTACAGTTAATCCTTCTTTTATTGTTAATAGTTCGAGCCATTGAAGTTTATAATCAAGGTTATATTGAACAAAGTTGATGAGAAGTTACTGTATCCTTGTGTAATAATACCTATTGTTAATTCTGACATTTTTTCTTTGAATATTATAATAGAAATTTGGGCGCAGAATTATGCCAGTAATTCAATTGATTGGGAAATATTTTTCAACATAACTTAATCTCCACACAGCTTGGGTGATGGCATAAAATTAAGTATGGCATTGCATGATGTTTTAAATTTATTGTATAGTATCAATGAGGTACAGATACCTGGACCAAAAAAAAAAAATCATTCAACATGTTATCACATTAGGTACCCAGCACTGGCAAATGAAAATACCTTAATATTAAAGTCTCATGCTTAACTTACCATGTTTATTCATCAGTGCTATCAAAATTGGCAGAACTGCTGTCATCACCCGAATCTACGCCTTTCCATTAAGTAGTCATCTTCACTTCCGTCAAGTGCATTTGAGATTCCTGTTTTCTTGAGACTTTTAGAAACAATACCTGATGAAATCATGTTTCTTGCATGCAAAATCCTATTGCTAGAGACACCTGTTTGTGGAGGAAAGGTTTGCCTAATTTCATCATTTTAAAATAGTTATTTCAGTATATTATTTGCTATTTTTATTTCATTTCGTCAATAACTTTGCTAAATTTTATATCCACTTCTCAGCAGTAAAAAGCTAAACCTAAGGGTAGTTGATAGCATATTTTCAGTGAACATCATATTTTATTTTTGCATATGTACAAGAAACATGACCATTAATGCATCTGCTGAAAACTTACATTATATCACCCATCCTGGGGAAAAACCAGATAAGTCAGTTTTTTAAAAATGTTTTGCAATAACCTACTAAGGTCAATGCTGTCTGTCCTTTGACACTAACAAGATAAGTTATTTCATCAGAATATTGAAGTAATAGCCGAATTTTACTTCCAGATTATTCAAGAATACAAAACAGTCCCCGGTAAGAACCAAATAATAAAAGTGGCTTTAAACAGATAAGTCGGTTTGTCTTATGTGTAATACGTTTTCTGTGGTTCTTGTGGACGTGGATATTATCATCCTGTAAATGAATTATTGACAGTATATTTGCACAGCTGCTTGTGTTAAAGAGAACTATTAAATTCTACTAGCTAACAATGCATAGATGTGATTTACACACGTTGGTTTTTACTGGTCCACATAAGAAAATGATGCCTGGTCACTATAGGAAAACCCGGGAGATAGTGGGTTCGAATCGATGGTTTTTCGTGGTTTCCCATTTTCACACTAGGCAAATGCTAGGGCTGTACCTTAATTAAGGCCACGGCTGCTTCCTTCCAACTCCTAGGCCTTTCCTATCCCATCACCGCCGTAAGACCTATCTTGTTGGTGCGACGTAAAAAAAAAAAAAAAAAAAAAAAAAAAAAAAAAAAAAGGGCAAACATTTCATTATTTAAAAGCTGTTTCATATAATACAGAATGGTTTGACAATATTTGGTGAATCGGCGATTTTGTATTGTTTAAAAACAAAAAAATTGCTTCCCCTGAGAACTTTAATTTTTTGACTTTTCTTGTTATTCCTTGAGATGAGCGATAATGTAGCAAAGTATGGATGTTTGGAAAAAAAAAAACTGTAACCTAAACAGTTACTTCAGCCTACGTGTATATAATTTACACATCAGTTTGAAACAGAGATAGTTCCATATTATTGGGAGTCAGAAAGAACTGTTCTCTTGCCAAACATTATATATTATCAACATTACTGACTGGGATCCTTAAAGCTTTCGCTGAAGCTTCCACAAAATATCCGTATTCTGATTTCTGGGAAAGGTAAATGGCAATCACATCCTGCAGTACAGGAGCTATCAATTACATGGTTCAAATTATTCTGATGTTGAAATTTCTCATAGGATAGAAATTTGTTTATTATAAAAGAGCATAATTTTCTACATCACCTTTCATTAAGCTTCTTGGATTAAGAGTGATTTCACATAATTTCAGATTTATTATGCGATTTTCCTTTAAGGTAAACAGTTTCGCGTTTTGAGCCAAATTTGTAAAATTTTGCAGACATTTTGTGATGTTGCGCTTTGAGAAAAACAGGTGCCTCTACCTATTGTACACAATTTCCATTGATGGCCTGCATTTCTTGCCTCACTGAGTAAGCTCATGCACACCTTCAGCCATCCACTTATGATACACTTTACAAAGACTGTCCTTCAACGGCTTATTTATGGATATATCATAGGCTGCGGTAAGGATGTTGGACCGCCAGAAATGACTACCAGATCAGTCTACTTGTTGATCAGTGGCTGCTTCGTGTTATCTGCTAAGCGTACTTGAAAACTGCCCATTACAAGTGAGCTGGGAGTCAAAATAATGACCAAGATCGATTTAATAAACTGTACAAATACAATCATTTACCAGGGATACGTCCATCCAACCTTTCTCTTGAACATGAACATGTATCCCACCTGGGAGTTTAACCTTCAGCAACCAAGTTGGCTGTGCGGTGTTAGGGGCGCGCAGCTGTAAGCTTACATTCGGGAGGTAGTAGGTTCGAACCCCACCGTTGGCAGCCCTGAAGATGGTTTTCCATGGTTTCCTGTGTTCACACCAGGCAAATACAACTAACTCTGTATCCAGCACTATATAGAGCCTGAACGTATTCCAACAGTTCTTCTGCAACTTTCAGAAATTTTCCACGTTTCGGACCACAGAAAGCTTTTTGTGTTTTTGTTTCTTGAAGTTAATTCTTCTGCTTACATATCGTACATCAAATTCAGACCCTGCAAATTATCGACCTTCTTCCCTGATACTGTGTTCCTCAGCATACCATACTATGGAGAGTTTAAATCCAGCTAAATTGCTTGAATACTTCCCCATTAAGCTCGAAAGAAGAATGCCACCCCAAGAACACATCAATCGTACATCACTTCTTCTTGCTTCTACTCACGCACACGAGCTAGCCAACCTGGGAAACATCACTGCAAGCCAGCATGCCTATGGCAGGCGAGCGAACAGGAAGAAGTGTAGAAGGCACCCTCACACAAAGCATCGCGTCAGTGCTAGTGACATTGAGAGCCAAGAAGGGCTAGAAATAAAGATTTTCAAGCTTTAGAGGAGTAGAGAGATTCATAACTACAACTGATATTTTTGTCAAAAGGGGTTCCTTGAAATTTGCCGTGAATAATTTTTCCCTTATTCCATCTCAAAGAAATTTGGGTGCGTGAAATAGGCAAGGGTGAGAATTATGCCAACAAGTATGGTAGTTGCCTTACCTTACACATCTGTAATAATGCTGTAGATATCCTGACTTTTACCTCCAGTGAATTTTGGCACCATGAATTGTTTGTAGTTATTCCAGATTGCTTTTTGATGGTCGTTAATACTATGTGGCCAGCGGTAGTAATATTACTACCATGCGGTGTGTGCCCGAGTGCCGCTGTTAATAATACTACTACCACGAAATTTGAAATTCAGTCACATGAAAGCTATTAATGTTTTTGATCAATAGTGATTGGTGGTACAACTTTGGGACAAAGGTTCATAGCCATGCGTGCATAGCTAGATCTTGCCTAATTGCTGACATATGTACTCCTCGTACGCTCTGGTTTGATAAGCTCAAGTTTATGTGTGCATGTTCTAATGATCGATTATATGACTTCACAGATTTAGAATGAAAGTGTAGTGAGTCAACAGTCTGCAGTCGTCTCTCAAGTAGTCGGTTTGTGCTGTATTTTGAGATATGGATCCCGGACCCAGTACAAGTAAAGGAACTCCTACGCGTGCATACAGCCCACGGATAAGTGAACAGATTATTACGGAACTTGTAAACGATTCATATTCTGATCTGTATGAAAGCAATTGTGTAGAAGAAAATTAAAATCTGCAAGCCCCTCATCACCAGAAGAACCAGTTGCAATAAGACGAAGGGAGGTGAGAAGCACGGGAACACAATGGAAACAAGATATTGCTCCTGTGAACATGCCTGTTTTTTCTTCCCCTATAGAAATGTTGTGAACGTTTGGCAGATGATTTGGTGAGTAGTGTTGCTGCTGAAATTACTGAAGAATCATGAGCACCATATGCAGGAAGGCTCGTAGGTAGAGATTATTTTTCACACAGAATAACTGCAGTGGGCGTAAAGAAGGAAGGACACTCACAGCTTATGAGCAAGGTTTGCTACAAGAAGTCCAAACACAACACCGGCCGTGCTGTGAAGAAAATGATGACCGTATATAGCCGTAAATATGACGTAGGTCTTTGCATAGGAGAATTTTTCGAGTGTTACCATACCGGAGCTAGGTATTGGGAATAACAATGTGCAATTCTGTTGTTCAGTGACTGAAAACTATCAAACTTTTCTGAGTGAATTAGAAATTCAAGTGCGTGAACAAGGATCCCAAAATATACCAATATTGTTTCCTGATTTTATTTCCAATGCTGAGGGTACGCATTTTTGAATTGATTTCATGTGCAACTTTTACTAGAATATGTATATAAATTTGTTTATTTATACTGCAAAAACTGACAAAACTGTGATTTTTTTTTTCTGAGAGTTTAAATCACGCCGGCACAGGGTAGGGACGCTATCTTGACTCGTCCGGACTCATAGTGTTAAAGAAATATGAAACCCTAATGCAAACATCTCTTAGTAATTTTAACCCTCCTAGTCCCAGAGTCTCTGTGAGTGATTCTCAAAAAATGAACGAAACTTGCCAGTGTCGCTCTGAGAGATGCTTCATTTCTTTATTCTTTACGAGGCTTCTAGACTGAAAAATGGTGCCTAATTTTGGCATGACCATTAAAGAGTTGAAGCAACCCTGTTCGGGCAGTATTCTTTTGTTTTCGGATTGTTGTTAAACTCGAGCAATATGTTTCTTTTCGCTGTACATCATCTAATTGTGTTTACTTGTGTTCTTGCCTTTGTTGGTGTAGTTTGTCAATATGGTAGAATTTAGAATTTTGGATTTTTGACACCCCTGCAGATATTTTTGGAACAAACAAAATGTGATTCTTGGTTCTTGTATTATGTACGTGTACTCTCCAGTGTTCATTTTTACTCCATTTGCAAGCATGTGGTAAGAGGAATAATCAAATTTTCTAATTTTTAGTGTCTTGAATAAATTAATTAATAAAGTGAGGAAACATTACCCAGGAAATCGGAACTGTAAAATGATGATGACGATGATATGATGATGATGAATAACGTGAGGAATAAATTTTTTAATGATCTGAAAATTACCCTAAATTTAGATGCTTATGTTTTGCACTCCCTAATTAAGTTTCACTATCATATCCTTAACATATTGAGTTTGAAGGCTGTACACCGTAAGGGCTGTATCCTTTATTGTGGAGAACGAAGCCCACATGGCGCACGTTCTGTTTTCATCTTTTTTTTTTTTACTACAAAACCAACGTACTATGTGCGTTGATCGGCACTACGGTTTAAGATTTGGTTCATATAGTTCTCAAAAAAAAAAAAAAATATATATATATATATATATATATATATATATATATATATATAGATGGCAGCAAAATACAACTCTATATATCATATTCTTCTTTCAAACCATGTCAGAGTTGTGTTGACTCGTACGTAATGGCGGCCGCACGCCAACATAGACTGAACGATGGTGACTTATTGGAAGTGTTATATGGTGATTCAGGATCAGATATTGATGACAGAGATATTGATTTTATGTACTAATTATTGTTATGTAGATGTATCTCTTATACAAACAACCTGCCAAAAAAAAAAAAAAATCAATATCAGCCATATGTTATTACTATTAGGTATGGGTAATGTTGAACTTCTTTAAGAAATGAAAAACCTACTAATTTCAGTCTACTATTTCCATGATAAATGCAGGCCCTGTGATGTAAGGGGTAGCATGCCTGCCGCTTACCCGGAGGCCCCGGGTTCGATTCCCGACCAGGTCAGGGATTTTTACCTGGATCTGAGAACTGGTTTGAGGTCCACTCAGCGTACGTGATTAGAATTGAGGAGCTAGAGACTATATGCAGGGGTGTCGAAAATCCAAAACTCTAAATTCTAGCATATTGAAAAAATACACCAACAAAGGCAAGAACACAAGTTAACACAATTAGATGATGACAGTGGAAAAAAAAAAAAAAATACATATATATCAGTGAGATAGCGGCCCCGGTTTAGAAAGCCAAGAATAACGGCCGAGAGGACTCGTTGTGCTGACCACATGACACCTCGTAATCTGCAGGCCTTCAGGCTGAGCAGCGCTCGCTTGGTAGGCCAAGGCCTTTCAGGGCTGTAGTGCCATGGGGGCTGGGGGGTATTTCCATGGTGAGGGACCTATCACTTGTATTATACAGTTTTTGCAGATATGAAGTAGAAAATATGAACTCAAATGTAGTGAAACTTAAGTTCAAAATTAGTATTTAATTTAAAAATTCAAAATTAATGAAAAATGGCCAGTGTAGAGGATTAAAATGTATGAAAATGAGCAAGAAATCAATTCGTTAAAAATAGAGGACTTACCTTTTTTTTCCTGGAAGCCTTCATTTTCCATTAAAACAGCCTGGCACTTTAAGGCCTCACCTTTACATTTTCATCTAAAAGGTTTAATTGTTGGGTTCTTCATTCTGCCGAAACTGATTTTTGAATAAACAGATTTATAAACTACCTGGAAAAGAAATTAATTAAACTGTTTGGGCGGACTGGCCCTTAAGATGTGTGTGGAAGGTCATTTCTTTAGCTGCCATTCTCCTCATGGCCTTCATGTTTCCAAAAATAATATGGTTGGCCTGAGCTCCTTGGCCGAATGGTCAGCGTAGTGGCCTTCAGTTCATAGGGCCCTGAGTTTGATTCCTGGCCGGGTCAGGAACTTAAGCCGCGTGTGATTAATTCTTCTAGCTTGGGGGGCTGGGTGTTTGTCTTAATACACATCTTCGTTTATGCTCAACGCTTCACATGTTGAACCACCATGGAAACACACAAGAGTGATGAATACATCCATTCTCATTATAGGGTTTAGTGCCGACTCCAATTAATTGGGGAAAAGTTCCGGAAAGAAAATGCGGTTACCCAGAAAAAGGTTCGTCTTTTAGGGCATCACGTCCCCTCTGATTTCATGATACCAATCCTAATGTTGAGTAGTTAAATGTTTGATTGAGTGATCCAGTCTTGTGGTATTTGATGATACTCTAATATGTTGGTATATAATAGTGCATAAAAGAACTCCTCTGAGAGAGGATTTCACGTCCACTAACTACTTTTATACTTTTCAAATACAACGATGACGTCATACCATCTTTTTCTCGCTGTCTCCTCATTCCACTGTTCTCCGCGCTGTTGGACAATGGCTTCAAATATCTGTCAATGTAATGACTAACCGTGGTGTGGACAAACATTACTGTTAGTCATAATGTTTCCAAGGGGGCTGTAGTCCCCCTTGACCAATAGTGACCATTGATGGATACTATTAATGACAGTTTATTTCTGGTCAAGCAGAAAGCACTGTTACTTACAGGGTTAGGTTAGAGGTTGGTTTGGTTGAACATTGACCTTGATACTTGTTAGGTGCTGTCATGTCATAATTACTGCATAATTACTGATAGGGAGAATTATGTTACTGTTGGTGATAAAATTACTATTATTGTTTGTTAGATTTCTGTTTGTGATAAAATTACTGATAGTGAATGGTTAGGTGGTTTGCTGGAAAGCACTGTTAGCAGCACCGTTAGATTATAGTTCAGTTAGGAACAAACCTATGGCTCACACAAGGAAGATCGCCACTTGTTGGCTGCCCTGGCCGTAGGATGCCTGAATGGCAGAGTGGAGGCAGCGCGTGATATCATTACTGAAGCAATTACTTTATCTCTGCCAAAGCTTCTAACTGTGGTTTGTGTTCAAGCTCCTTTTAAGATCCTAGTATTTGTTTGCTCTATTTCAACAGTGGCCTGATTGACACACAATGGAATACTTTTCTTCCTGAAGGCTGAACAATAATAGATGTGTGTTTTGTTTTGCAAGAGGTCCTAGATAAACAGTGGACTATGAAATATAATCGCAACACATTTCAGAGTGGCTAAAGGCCTTCAGTATGTCCTTGTAATGAATTAACTATGTGATAACTTTGAGCTAATATACTCATAATAGCCTTGTATTAAATACACATATTTTACTTACTAAATTTGATCTGTATAATAATATGATTGTTTTCTATGTTTTTTATAGCTGATATGGAATTTAAAGGTATTCAAGTAAAAATTACACCTAATACACCCCAGTTAGATGATATATATCCATCAACCTTTAAAGTATGTGGAAATGTTGCTCTACCACGACTAATACCCGGACCTCCTGATGAAAGTTCTCGACAAGTTGTCATTATACCTACAGGAGATAACGATATACGCCCAGCACTTGTTGAAACTGAAGAAGGAACAGGAGAATTTTGTCATATGTTGGAAGCTGGCATTTATGAACTAATGGTCAGAGTACCAGAAAGTGAAAAACAGAAAGGTTTGATGTAAGTTATTATAATTATTGATTCTCTTAATGATTAGTTATTTTTTTACTTGGCTTGTAGACTTCTCATTTCGCAGATGTCTTTACAGTCAGTGATGTTTCTGTTCTTTGTAAAATCAAGTTTCATAGTGTGCTCACCATTAAACTTTTCACTGCTGCTCTGTAAAATCAAGTTTCATAGTGTTCTCACCATTAACCTTTTCACTGCTGTCTTCTCAGATGTGGCAGTGCACTCTGTGTTGGAGTTTTTGGCTTACCCTCAACTGTCAGTTCATAAAATCTATTAGTTCGGTTCGCAATATTTGTTAAACTTTTCACGTTCACAAAAAGTTCAAAACACTCTAGTCCTAGGGATTATTCTGGAGTTAAATTAGTATTCAATATACCGTACCTGAGTTCAGTTCCTGGAAGTTGTGTACAATCGGAGCACATACACCGTCACACCATATGAAAGGCAGATCGACTTCATGATCACTTCTCTCCATACCTCTTTCACTTCATCATTCACTATCACTTTTAAAAATTTCCCCAACATCCTCTGTGTCACTTTCACCACCATTGAAATCTACACTCGAATTAATCTCTTCCAAAACTGAAAGAATGTTCTTCGGATGTATACTATAGTGGCATGTGGAAGCTATGATGCACAGCAGAGTATTCACATTACAAGATATATGTATTTATTCCACTGGCATCAGTTCATAAACTAAGTTGTTGAAAATGTAGTCAGATTGCAGCAGCATATAAACCAGTTTCAAGTACATCAGGTTTATTCAAGAACGCAATCAACTTAATTTGATCACAACACTGGTGGACCACTTAGCATGGGTTGAGTAAATTCGATCACTGCAGCAAAACAGTTAATTTTCAGCCATCTTTGTTTGACTCTTCCTGGAGTAGTCTATATCAAGTTCTAGAATATTGGTATTATAAATTTACTCATTCAGGACAAATATTTCAGGTTCCCTATGGGAATCAACATCTATATCATCTGATGGCCAGGCAGGCATCAATTTTTGGTAATGAGAAAAAGTCTCTCATAGTGCATTGGCACTGCCGGTGGCTTCAAGTAGCCTATGCACTGGCCTCCACGGTATGCACTAGCCATGCGTCTTGGTGGGTGTGCTATTTACCAACTGATGAGTCCAACTTAGCACACTGGGGTGAAACGCTGGCAACCAGGAATGAGTTAGCTGGAAAATTTATAATGTCCAATAACGGACCATTTATATTGGTATTGTATTGCTATTATGCAGGAAACACTCGAACGCATATTAGCCGATGACGCGACTGCTGCTGATCTCATCGTCCGCTTTATGTGCGACAGTGGATTAATTAAGGATATGTAAATTGCAAGTGTTCTGTAACTCAGGGAACTCACATTCCCTTTTGATTCGTTAGTGATTTCTTGGCTTAATTCAATAATTGTTTGTTTTATTTTGCACTTCGTTTCCAAGTTCCTTCATTATATAAATAATTTTGTTTTATTTTAAATTTCTTTCCCACTTAATTTGTTCAGAGAGGATAATTACCTAGTTGTACTTCCTCTTAAAATAAAAACCACCACTACCATTATCACCTGCCTTAATTAGGGCTAAGGCCGTTTCCTTCCAACTCGTAGGCCTTTCCTATCGCATCGTCATCTATCTGTAGCAGTCTGGTGTAAAACCAATTGGAAAAAAAAAAAAAAAAAGGGTGTTACCATTTTCAACAACACCAATCTCGAGGTTCTTATGAAAGTTCTTTTAGCAAATTAATATTAGTAAACTTTCTTCTTTTAGCTGACCAGTGTTTTTCTCTTGGGTTTTCTCTTCTTCAAATGAATGCAAACTGCCAAGGCAGCTAAGTTGATGAATTCTTCTTTGTACATACTGTATTTTTAAATGCTTGAATATGGCAAAAGAATTACGTTGCATTAAACCAAGAATAACTGTTCAAATACAGGAAAATTAGGAAACAAAGTGAACTTCACACAGACAGACAAATTCAACTGCCCTGGTGCAGAGTGGTGTTGGAGCATTGTCTATGCCAAGTCTCAGTAGACTGGTGCAAAATGGACTCGAGCCATACAAATTGCTCGTGTGTGGCCAGCTTTAGAACACTGACTACCGAGCTCGATAGCTGCAGTCACTTAAGTGCGGCCAGTATCCAGTATTCAGGAGATAGTAGGTTCGAACCCCACTGTCGGCAGCCCTGAAAATGGTTTTCCGTGGTTTTCCATTTTCACACCAGGCAAATGCTGGGGCTGTACCTTAATTAAGGCCACGGCCGCTTCCTTCCCTGTCCCATTGTCGCCATAAGACCTATCTGTGTCGGTGCAACGTAAAAAAAAAAAAAAAAAAAAGAACGACTAGGCCACCAAGTTTGGAGGGCACTAGTTTCTTCAAGCACAATAGATGAATATATTAATTTAAATCTAGTAATTAGTTCCATTGTTTAAAATAAAACTTTTCTTTTTCAAAATCAAATTTGTATAATATGTGAAAATGTTACATGTTGTCATTGCACCTAGAAAAACAGCTATGTGATAATATTCAAGCTTAGAACTCTGATCAGAATCCTTCTGTCATCTAAGGTTCAGTATTGCATGAACTATATCAACAAATTTCTGTTCTAAGGGATACATGGGTTGCAAATCAGTATTTCTCTGACAACATTGTCACATAGCGCTTTTCGAGGTACAATATGACGTTCAGTTTTTTGGAAAAGTGTGATGTACTTCTGTGAATTGCCTTTGATCAGTTTTATTCTTTTCAGATTTACTCCAACCATTTACACCATCGAAGTGACAGATTCACCACTTAAATTAGGCACTGTATTCCACCAGTTGAAAATTAGAATATCTGGTGATTTAGAGTGTTTAGGTGGCAAAGACAAGTGTGGTGATATTCCAGTTGTACTTAATTTAATACCAAACGATGATCCAGATACTCGTATCCCAACTGCAGTTGTTATGTCTCATGGTATGTTACTAGTTTTATATACTATAATACTTATTTTAGACACTAAGTTGGTTGTTCATCTGAAGCTTTTGGAGCTGATAGTGATTTTTTTTTTGTGGTATTGTATTGGCTCTAAGATGAAGATGATACAAGTAATTATCATCAATGTATTCATCTTTCAAATTTTCATATATAAGTTGTAGAATGTATACTACTATCATCATCATCATCATCATCATCTTCATCATCATCATCATCATCACCATCATCATCTGGAGCAGTTTCCAACCACAGGCTGAGTCTGCTTGGAACATGAGCCTCTCCATCCACCACTTCTCTTCTCTCACTGTCGTCCACTCCTCTTGCCTCGATGCTCTTCTTTACACCTTTCAACCATCTGTCCCTCGGTCTTCCTCTAGGTCTCCTTCCCTTCAATTCCATTTCTAACATCTTTCTTGGTATCCTCTCTTCTCCCATTCTCTTAACATGTTCATACCACTGCAGTCTTGATTTTTCCATCTTTTCCTGTAGGGTACCTCATTTACCATTTCCCGAACTCACTCGTTCCTTACTCTATATACTATATATTATCTTATTGTATAAAAACGGGAGTTGTCATGGCAGGCCTAGCAAGCCAGTGATAGATTGAAATTTGCTTGTAAGAAGGCCAGGGTGATCAACTGTATGAACGAAATGAAAATGAAAACAACATAAAATAGGGCAAAATAAGAAATCGACAGAACAGTACAAGGAAGTTGAAGACCTTCCTTCATATCTCTCCTGACTGGACTTGCGAACCTTGCACATTTCACTTGACCTACTCAGGTTCACTGATCCAGCCTTCATATTATAAGACCTGCCGTGATAGTGTGATATGTGTGAAAGACGATGATTCTGGCGAGATACAGGATTAAGAATTGGTACAATGAATATACTGGAGGAGACAAGCAACACCCATCGGAACCATCAATATACTCAGTTTTACAGGAAAGTGTGAAGAACTGGTGGAACTAGTGGAGAGAAGAAAAATAGCAATGAGCTAAGTGGAAGGGTAAAGGGAAGAAAACATTAAAGAAACAGTATAGCCTACACTGGCATGGTAACAACAAATTGATGAGAAATGGAGTTGGATTCATTGTGTCAAATGAGCTGGTAGGTATCACCATATCACCGGCATCCTATGTGTGAATGAGAGGATTATAATGTCAACGGTGCAGCTAGATAAGAGAAGGCTAACACTAGACTTGATATGGGCTTTTGGGCTTATGGTGCGTCAAGAAAACAGGGTGAAACTCTCTATGTTTATAGTTGCTGTTGTTCTACATTATTGAGGTCTTCCTCGTGAACAGTCAAGATTTTCTGAAACATCCAACCTGCCTCGCTATGGTTGCCCAGTTGTACTTCCTCTTAAAACAATAATAATCACCACCACCACATTCACTTAGTCGGATGATGTGGCGGCCCCTCACAAACTCATCTAATTGGTCAAAGGCTTTTCGAATGTACTGTTGGGGCGTGCTCTATGTTCTTACCTTGACACTGTGTCTCACATTATTACTAAGACCTAATTTGGTGTCATGCCTCTTGGGTATCTAACAACCAATAATAAAACATCAATTTGAATTTTATGCTTCATTTTGCTGTGACTTCTCAAAACACTTAATCTCTTTGAAAATACACCATGATCTTCACTGTGGCCATAGAGCAAAGACAACTACATTAAAAATAAATCATGTAGCCTGTGCATTCTAAGACCTGTGTCATTTAACTCATTATTAATTGTGTTATTTAACGAATGGTCTAGCCAGGGTGAACAAAATAAAACTTCATGTTCATTTCCGTAAAATTTCTTACATTTAAAAATGCCTTCTAGCTGTGACCTAACTGAATTTAAGGCAAGCCTGAGGTGGTGTAAACAAATGATCTGTATATTCTTTATTTTCCTCCAGATCTACAGTAATCATTACCTTATTGATCCGTTCATGGAGGAAAAATAACATGCCTAACCTAGACAAGCTCAAGTTTTCCAAATCCACTTGCTAGACAAAAAATTAAAAAATAGATACAGACAAACAAACAAAATAAGATAATCCGAAGGCCAGGGTGATACGACAACTGTATGAACAAAATGAAAATAAAAACAACATAAAATAGGGCAAAATAAAAAAATCGGCAGAACAATACAAGGAAGTTAAAGACCTTCCTTCATATCTCTCCTGACTGGACTCGTGAACCTTGCACATTTCACTTGACCTACTCAGGTTCGCCGATCCAGCCTTCATATTACAACACCTGCCGTGATAGTGCGATACATTCTCCTCACGTTGCAACTTCCTACATGTACTACTTCCTTATTACCAGTCATAATCAAATTACACTAATCATTTCAAATTTATAATCACTTACAATTCAATATACTTAACCATAATAATCACTCTTAACCTAATGTACACTTAACAAACACAATCACTCATAATCACCACCACTCCTCTTTAATTTTACTTTCAGGCCACCCTCACATTAAATAACTCAAATCCTTCTTGGCATAATCTCACTTTGCTGCTACCACTCCTTTCATCCATCTCATGCCCCCAACACATCATTCAAATATACTTATCTATCCCAATCGAACTCTCATCCTTCAGCAACCTTCACTCAAAATACCCATCAGCTCAGCTTCTTCATTCTTTACATACCACCACATCTGCCTTTTAATCATAATCACTCTTACCTTCACTTATAATTAAAATCTACTCACAATCAAATTCCACACGTAAATGCTGCCATCACGTCTAATCACTCTTAGCGATCTTCACTCAAAAATTACCATCAAACTTTCCAATCTCATATCCATCCAAATCAACTCTTATCCTTGAACTAATCACTCTTCTAAATTACCTTAATTACACTCAATTCACTAATCATTACAATTACAATACACACTACCCTAATTCAAATTTAACCACAATCAAACTCCTATTAAATTCACTAATCATTACAAATTATCAACCCTCTAATGCCACCCACTCATCAATCACATATCCTTACTCTCCAAATCAATTCCATATTACTTTAATTACACTCAAATCACTAAACAATTCAATAAATATAATCACAATCTAACTCCACAATAAATTCACTAGTCATTACAAATTCTCGTCCATCTCCTGCCACCAACTAATCATTCACATATACTTTAAACTCAAATCAATTCCAAATTACCTTCGTTACACTCAGTTCACTAAATATTTCAAAAGCAATCCAGTTTACTTACTACTACTACTTGACCTTTTTTTTTTTTTTTTTTTAACGAGCTCGATAGCTGCAGTCGCTTAATTGCGGCCAGTATCCAGTATTCGGGACATAGTGGGTTCGAACCCCACTGTCGGCAGCCCTGAAGATGGTTTTCCGTGGTTTCCCATTTTCACACCAGGCAAATGCTGGGGCTGTACCTTAATTAAGGCCACGGCCACTTCCTTCCCACTCCTAGCTCGTTCCTGTCCCATCGTCGCCATAAGACCTGCCTATGTCGGTGCGACGTAAAGCAACTTGCAATAAAATAAAATACTACTTGACTTTTTACTTCTCATCACTATGCCTTCGTCACTTTTACCTTTCTTACCCCGTAGTTCCTTTAAGCTCAAGCTTGTCCCTTTAGCCAAGGCATCTTTTACTTCATTTTCTGCTTCCGTGACACCTCCAAAGACCGCTTCTAAGATATCACTTCTGCTCGGTGCTCCTCTCTTGTTAATATGCACATCCTCACCTGCCCTACTGCTTTCTTCTTGCTTCAATCTCTCTTTCAATGCTTTCAGTTTTGTCACTGTCCAATTACAAGTCCAATTCCCATAGCTGAGCACCAGTATCTGACCTCTAATATTTATGCCTTCAACCCTTGCAGTCTTGCTCTCACTAAATGCTTCTTCAAAATTTTGGAATTCTTATACTGCTCTCTTCCCAAATCCCCCTTAATCCCAATTTTCTCACTCTGTAGATTCCCTGCATTCTCTGACACTATATCTGCCATCAGTGAAGATAGCAGTGACACTTTTATGGGTCTGTGTCCTTTCACCTTGCCTACCCTCTCCACATTATCTATATCAGCTTCACTAAAGTTAATTTTCGTTTTGTTTTGAATGACATCTACCACCTTATAAATAATGTCCACTTTAGATTCTGTCTTTTCTTCCTCCACCCCATAAATAAATATGGATTTCTTCTTACAATCCTGACTGCAGGCTGCAATTTCTTTCTTCAAATTTACCACCTCCTCTTCCGTATTTTTTATTTTCCCCCTTAATGACACCATTTCTCTCTCACTGTCTTCCATCTTTGCCTTAGTCTCTTTCGTGTATTCCTAGACCCACTGCCTCGTCTTTTCGTGCTCCTTAACTTGCTCCTGTAGCATCTTTTTTTAACTGATCAAACGGCATAACTCCTCCACTACCTCCTTTACCACCTTCTTTATAACTTCTATGTCTTCCCAGCTCATGTTGCTACTACTCTGTGGGCCTGGATTTACCTCCACTCCTCCAATAACCAGCAGCACAGTGACCACCACTGCCGCTATCAGCATCTCCTCCTCCACTCCCATCTCTCGATAATGACCCTGTATTGCTCTATACCGATCATCTTCCGAGCTTCCTCGTCACACTCCGCTTGACCCGTCTGCTCCCCCACTCCTTCTCCACTCCACTCCACTCCACTCCACTCCACACACCACATGACACATCTGTTCCCTTTGCTTGCTTAAGCTAGACTGCACAAATGATCTGATGATGCCTCATTACTATTGTACAGTGCTTACCAGCAGACTAGGCTTTTAAATTTGATCACCTATCAGTGAGGAAACCCACAATATTTTAAAATTAAAATTAAACTTCTGTTCATGGATTTGCTTTAGGATGTATTTTCAATCATTCATCATTAAACTGTATTTAGGACTGTTGCCCAGGTGGCAAATTTACTGTCTGTTGTTTGCCTAGTCTTTTTTTTAACCCTTTGACCTACCTACCATTCTTTTTGAAAATTTTGTGCCCTTGCATACTATTTATTTTTCCAGTTATTTTATGGAAATGCAGATGAATATATACATGGATGTTACACCCTACATGTATAGTCCTCTCCGTGTAAGGACGTACCCTAAGGGTGCAACCTTACCCTTTCTCCCCTGTAATATTAAGATATTGATTTATGGTTACTTTTCTTGCTGTTGGGTCTTTTTCAGTGTCGGTAACCATACAGTTTAGGGACCCTACTTGCCGATACGACGTCTTACATTTACCGTTAATCTGGCACGTTGGCAACGTTCAATCACTGCTCTAGCGTGAAGTGCATGTTGCCACCGCATCGCCGTTAAAGTCATTAGTGATACATTTGCGAGAATATTTAAAGCATATTTTCTTTTTCTGTGGGATTGTAAATCTATTTGGCTAATACCAGGTAAGTAGGATTGTGGCATTTTCGGATAATGCATTTAATAACATAGTTTGTGTGAAATGATGAAAGTGCTCAAATACGTCAGTCTCATGTCTAGATCTACCGGTACATGAAATAACTCTTGCGGGACGAAATTTTGGCAGTAGAACTTATAACATTATTATTTTCAAATCCGCAGTGAACTTGAAAGCTGACCTAAATTCCGTTCACGGAGCTTGGCAGATTAGTATTCCTATATGTTTCCTGATAAGCTTGAAGATATAACCAGCCTGCAGGCTGAAAATATGCCCAATAATCTCTCTCCTTACTGGTTACCGGTATTGAAGAGAGAAGGAAATATTCGCGCAAAAGAAAGGGAAGTCATTGGATGTCTGGAACTTTCGAAAATCACACTGCAAAGACTTATTAAATAAATTGCATCGTTTAACACGCCCCTCTTTTCAAGAATATGGTTATAGTACGCCTACTGGATATCAAAGCAAAGACAGATAATTTAAGTGAGAAAGTGTGTTTATTTCCTTAATTCCTCATTGAGGAGAAATTCATAATTATCTTGATTTATTTCGTCTTATCTTTTATCATTTACTAGGGTAGGGAAACATTCATTATCGGTGTTTACATTGAGGTTAGTTTGTTATGGTTATGTCTGATGATTTTAATATGTAACCAGGCAGGTTGGCAGCAGTGATCAGCCATTACAAAAAAGAGAAAAGAAGAGCATCGGGCGGCGATATTTACTTTCTGGGGTATTTCCTTACGTGGCAATTACTATATGTATGGAACACTACAAAAGTAGGTGTCCACGTACAAAGCAACCTCTCATTTGAGGTACTATAATGAGGTATTCTTGCAGAGTCCCCTTGTTGCACCACTCTGCATTGCCTGGATGGCTATAATTTTTTCGAATTTTTGATGGGTGGTAGTGAGTATATTGACCCCGAGGTGTCAAGGGTATATTGCCATTGTGAGGGAAATTAGGCAAATATGCAAGATATTTACAGATATAAGCATTGGTTTCTTTTGTTACATGATCCCAGAACTGTGGGGTTAGAAATTCAGTGACCACTTAGAGTTCCTGTTGGCTTATCTCCTAACTTTCTCTTTACCACGGAGTGAATTTCATAAACTGCCTTTCATGTAATGTCAGTAGGTTTATTAGCTTCAAGTTCCCAAATCCACTCTTTACTGATGTTCCTACCTGTTGATGTTGTTGCACCCTGCGTAAATCTTGAATCATCCGTTGGCACTGGCTCTCTGGAAATAGAATCGGATTCAGCTTCACCAAGATCATTTGAAGATGAATTATTTTCACTTCGCACACTTTCATTGTGAATCTCAACAGCAATATTCTCAAGCCAGTCATGAATAACATCATCCGCGCCACTCCACACCACTGCCATATTTGTTTACAAATAACATGCCATGAGGGGCATTTTATTTTTCTTATTCCAGGAGCGAGTTAAATGTTTATGATAGAAATATGAAGTTCAGGTAGTTCCTGACGTCTGCTGGTTACATTTTAAAACTTGTAGAACAAACCTCGCTGGCTCAGTAACCATAAATATGCACCTGTAGGTAGTCCATGCGTGCGGATGGATATGTCCATCTAAGTATGTTTGTTCCTTTCACTCATTGGACATAACATTCCGTCAAAGTATGGCATGAGGTTAATGATTTCAAAGAACTTGGAAATTTCTCCAAAATATTTCATACCGGGTGAGTTGGCCATGCAGTTAGAGGCGCGCTGCTGTGGCCACCCCAGTGTCTGCAGCCCTGAATATGGATTTCCGTGGTTTCCCATTTTCACACCGGGCGAATACTGGCACTGAACCTTAATTAAGGCCACGGCCGCTTCCTTCCAATTCCTAGCCCTTTCCCCTCCCATTGTCGTCATATGACCTATCTGAGTCGGTGCCACATAAAACAAATTGAAAAAAAAAAGTATATATATATTTTATTCCCTAATTCCACTTCCTATAAATGAATATATGCCCCAATTTGTCATCTTGAATTCAAACTTTATCTTCATATAATGCTTCTTATTCTTAGTTATAGGCGACAGATCCATACTCAGGCCAGTTGTCGCTGACCTGTCATGCGCACAACATGGCTGGGAACGCTAATTTTCTGGAAGAACAGGGAAAACACGGGGAATTAAAAATGCAGAAAATATATAGGAAAAACAAAGGGAAATGATTCGTTACATCAAAATTAAGCTTTCGATCTAAGACTGAACCCAAACAGAATGATCGAACGAGACTGATGTGTAGAGATTGTTGAGCTATACGCAGCGAGTAGTACCGTACTTTGAGTTGCACTCTAGTTGACCAGTATACTTGTTAGAACAACACTTCCAATTTGCTACAGGAACTGGATCTTATTCCCGAGTTACTGAACACGAGCCCATATGTTCCTGTTACGAGCTTGTTTAGAAACTGGCATGCTCACTCACGCCAATTTCAAGAATGAGGTCCGTAATAAACACAGGCATTAGTTTGAAGAGTGATTGACTGATGGCTTGCTGTGAGCTGTGTAATTCATTTTGCTTGGTTGTAGTGTTTCTTGCAGTGGCTGTTTACAATGGGTAGAGGCATGATTTTTTCGCATTAACGATAAACGCGACAAAAAATACTTTGGAGCGATTTTGTGATATCTTTACGAATCATATGTTTCTGGTTAAGAAAATATGGATATTATGCTCACGAATTAAAGCAAATTAAAGCGATAAGGCCATTTTAAAGCGAATGTTAATTATATCGCGATAAGCACGATATTACAGCAAAATATGTAGTGAATAACGAACTTGACATTTTATTCCAAGATTATGTATGAAAAGAAAAGGAAGAGCGAACAAAGATTCATCAACAGGAAAGAAATATGTTATCATTAATATTCTGGAAAATCTCTTTAAGACATGGCATCAAAGAAAAGGGGTTGGCTCCAGGCTTCTTGCCAAACGAAATGTTGTTCTTGTGGTGGCTGGTAATCCTACACCAGCCTGTCTCCTCATGGTATTGTGCAATCTTTAAATCCCTAATGACATGTACAAAACAGCACAATTGACTGGTGTATTTCGGCTTCGTGGTCAGGTAAAATTAAGAAAGTGATCACAGACATTAGCGAAGATGGGTCGCTCGACAAGACAGTGTTACGGTGCACAGCAGAACTAAACAGTTTGCGAGTGAAGGTTTATACTTTTCGGAAAGCAATATTTTAATGTGTAAATTTTGTAATATTCGGATCGAGTGGGAGGGAAAAGATACTGTCTCAAAAACATTGTTTTAAAAATAAGGAACATTCAGAACGTAAATATAGCACTTCAACAGTGAAACGGCAGGCAACAATAGAACTCTCATTAGATATGCAAAGAAAGTTAAGAGAGAAAAAGTAGAGTTTATTCACGAAACAACAGCGAAGATACTCAAAGCCAACATCCCGCTGGAGAAGATAGACAACCCTGCAGTCCAGAAATGGCTTCAAAAGTATGTACCAGATTTGTACAGACTATCAATTAAACTTGCACAATCAACGATCAGAGATAGTAATGAAACATTTAATGATTAATTTTAGAATTTCATTAAAGCGATACGGCAATATCTATTTCGTGAAATAATGTGAAAATCAGTATCCTTCTCGCAAAATCGTTCAAAAATTAATGCGAAAAAATCATGCCTCTAACAATGGGAATGCTATTCACAGATTGGCACTTTACGATAAGGTGTAGCTTGTTTGACTTAATGATACATTTATTTATGCCATTGTAAGTGTTTATGCAAAATATGTTTCAAGATGATGATTCCAGTTTATGATAAACATACTCGAACGTCACTCTTATCTACCATGTCCCACTAAATTTAACACAGGGAAAATGGGGAAAATACAGGGAAAACAGATTTAGGTTACTAGCGGGAGCACCCTGGGAGAGCTTGAATATATTGCAATTACTTTCATTATTTAGTTTCTCTCATAACTACAGCCAAAACTGGTTAGGACGTTTTTGTGGGGACCGAAAAATTTAAAAAAAGCCATAAAGAGGGAACGTGCTAAAAAATGAAAAACAATTATGCTGTTAAATTTAAGGTGAGGTTTGAACGTAAAAATAATTATGATGAAAACAAAGAAACAAGTGTTTACAATTATAATTAATGAAATAAATAAACAATAGATTTTAGGAACACCAACATAGTAACACATCAAGGAAAAACGTTCTTAGAAGCATGAACTATACTCGTTGCTTACAATTATGTTTAAAGTATCATAGGAATGTCCAATATCAGGGCGATTTGCACATTTCATGTGTGGATGAGGAACAACTTCTCAATAAACTTCAATTTTTCATCATTTTTAAGCTGTCTAGCTTTCTTCATAACTGAATGTTCTGCAAACCACTAAGTGCAAGTACAGTGGGCCTAATTTATGTACGTTGTTACACTATTCACTTACGAACATAAAATTAAGCACCAGCACGTCAGCTGTAAGTACAGTTGGCCTAATTTACATATGTTGTTAAACAGTTCACTTACGGACATAAAATTAAACACCAAAACGTCAGACGAGCTACTATTGCGCGATCCAACCAACCATATTATACCATGCCAGAGTCCAAGTAGGCATTCGTATAAATTCCCGGTAGCTTCTCAGGGCAAGATATTAACTTCTAAAATATTATAATATCGCAGGTTCCGTTGAAGAGTAAAGGCATATCCACCAAAATATTATTCAACCCCCAAACTCTGCCCGTGGACTTCATCATTTGGCATATATCATCAATAATTCCTGTCACCAAAGGTTATATTACCTTACAGCTACATATTTAAACCTATATTTCAAAATAAAGACTCATTATGAGCATGCTAACTTTGGGTAAAATAAAATAAAATTGAAATAAAACTTTGTAGAGAAAAGAAAATGGATATTTGATAATTAATCATCTTATTTACATTGATTCTGCTGTTACATAGCTGAAATGGGGTCTTCTGTATTCATACATACACTTTTGCCAATAAACGCTTCATTGAATTAATTAAATCCATCATTTGCCTTCCTAACTTGTGATTCAATTGAAGTAACGAAAAGCTAAAGTTTAACCATGTCGATAACATGAATGATAACATTCAATGTTCCAAATCGCTTAATAAAATTTATAATTGGTCATGGGATTGTTTTTTACAAGGTCATTTCCTTTATTTTTATTGGGATATGGAGGATTCTTCATATTTGGGGCTTCGTATGTAACTTACGAGATGCGAGATATTCAACAAGTTTCCTTATTGTGGCTATTAACTGTTACCACACTCTAAAATATCATTATAATTAGAAATATTAACCAGACATTGCCATATCATTTTGTTCACGACAGTGGAAATCATATATATATAGTCAATCAGTGCTTTTCATAAAAATAATCTATCAATATTAACTGAGAAATTGTACCAATCATTTATATATGTCCTACCATTAATGATGAATAATCTCGTTTCACATACCACTGCGCCAATAATTCAATGTAATTTAATTCCTCAATCTACTGTTTACTTGGGAGACATTTACTCTCTGTAGGATGATAATTCTTAATGTCCCTACATCTACTCCAATAAGTATCTGAAACTCAATAACTATACATAATCTGTCACGTCACAAATCGACATTAAATCAGCTGGACTGTTGCTCAATGTGTATCTCAACATGACCTAACCTTATAACCTTCATTTTACTTATCATGCATTACCAATATCTATCATATGAATCCGTAACAACAACTTCCTTCATATAGCCTTACGACGAAACAAACATTACATCTCAATACTCTTATTACCACATATTTCACATCCATCCCTTCTTATTAATCCTTCTGAATATATATAATCTCATTTCGCTTCCTTTAAATATCATCTTTATTACGGTCCAGTACTCCCTCGACAATATATTCTTCATATTAAACACATATTCCCATATTCCCATTTCTTTGTATTAATAATGTAATTACGGCCACGTCTGTTGATCTGTTTCTCTCAAAAACTAGACTATACTCTGCAATTCATGTATTCTTCTCAATGTCTCCCAGTTCTTAGCTAACTAAACTTTCTGTGTAGATTGGTACATTGAAATCGATATATATATATATATATACACGTAACATATGTTGACATAACCCTGTCATTTCATGTTTGAGTATATCTGTTACTTAAATTGGCACTCACTCGCGGTTAAATGCTTAGGACCTACCACTAACATTTATAGGTAATATTCCAGTGATATAAATTAACTTCAACAAATACTACTAATATTTTAATATAGTGTACCGTACCCAAGGGTAAATACCCTTTAGGACGATGCCTCCATTCCTGTATGAACATCCGACTAACTCAGGGTTGGGCAGAGTGTGGGTTGGTTGTCGGTTGGGTCAGGATAAAAAGTCGAAGTTCTACACTAAAATATCAGTCAATGACAGGAAATGGAGGTATAACACGAATGAGAAACGATCATAGGGGGTAAGATGGATTTATTTATAAATATCCCCGATTTGAAATCAAAAATCAAGTTCAACAAAGAACACTTATATACATCAAGACTGAGCTGCTTCTTATTGTCCAATGTTTATATTGTATGGCATCAAGTATACGCAAACACTGACGTGTGGTATTTCCGTATGGAGTTACACACTATCGCATCACAACGATGCGGTTTCCAAAGTTAAGTTAATTCGAGAGTCGCTGAAATGTTACCGTTAAATAAAAGTTACATTACAAAGAAAAGTTACGACGAAAAGGAAAATAATTAAGACGCAATGGACGCTATGTAAGTTATGCAAAATACTAGGGGCATATCCTATACTATATTTACAACAATTCAAATAATCAAAATACACATATATATACATCGGATATCGAGTAAAATCTTAAATGCTACACAGATTCTAATGTGAATCCCGGTTCACTGCAAAAGATCTAGACAGAACTAGATAAACCACAAATACTTCAGCACTCGGGCTGTTCCCTTTTAAAACAACGAGACAAGGTATACAACCACAAATAACAATGTAAAACATCATCCTGTAAGGGAAAAACATATAAATAACCCCCGATATCATGAAGAAAGCAATGGGCAACATTGCCTCCTTCTGCTGCATTTGAGCGCTCAACAGCGCGGTCATCCGTCATGTACTTCCGGGTAGATTACGAGCTGAAAAGAAATGTTGAACTCAACACTGGGCTAAAGTTTGGATTCTGTCTCCCGAGGCTGCCACAAGGAAATATCATCTCATTCACGCCTACAGATAAACACAGGCCAGAAATCAGCTTGCCATGAGATAACGCCTTTCGCCAGCTACACGGAAACTCATGTATATTCATTCCTTCTTAGCATGCTTGTGCCATTTAACAACATCAGACTCAATAGTCTGGAATTAATACTGTCCATTCTGATCACAATATACACTCAGAAGACACTTGGCAGGCACACACATCTGCACAATATTCTTTCTCTTGTCAGGCATACAGTCAGCCTGCACCAATACATTATAATTCAGCATGCAATCTTTATCTCTTATTTCTCATAAATCCCGTTGGCCTTCCACATTATGAGACTCAGTTCATGTCCTTTGCAGACCATCAGGCTAAACAGAATCCAACTTAACTTCAAAGATCTTAGTCTAACAACGACGTTCTGCAGCTCCTTCAGTCAGCTTCTGTAAAATCATGCATCATGCAGAATAACTATACCTGTCTCTCTGAATAACAGAAATAAAATGAAATAATACGTATTGAACGTTGTATAAAGATGAACCTGTCAATCTAGCCCTTCTAGCATATATATAAGGAAAACTCGGAATATCCTACACTAAGTAACCTGCATAAATAAACAACAACTAATCCTATCAATCCCTCATTTTCCCAATCATCTAATCATAAAGCAAAATGAAAATAAAATAAACATGCATTATTCTCGTATCCGAATCTATCATAGTAACAAAATTAACAAAACACATCCCGTCAGGCTTACTTTACATGAAGTTAAAAATTCTATCTACACTGCCCTAGTACCTTAACATAATTTACATATCATGCCATAAATAACACATGCGTCTTAACTGAAATCCATCCGACGACTCTCGAGATACCAGGATAGCAGCTTACATCCCCGCTGATTAAGGGATTTACTCCATGTTAATCATAGCATTAACATGTGGGAATGCACTTCCTTCTTCTGCATGCACAGCCATCATCTTGCTGGAAAATAATTCACTGGAACACAGAAGTCTTTGGTTGACAATATCTTCGCTGCTCAATGCTACGAGCCAAAATACCCTTTCTCTTACAAGATCAGCTAAATACACTGATACATTTATAATACACACTTCACTTAAAGGGTGAGAATACAGTTTGAAAAGCAGCACACGTTTCGCTACGGAAGTTCCTTGCGAAACGCGCCCGTCGCGAAGTAGTGAAACAATAGCACGTTTCCTCTACACTTGCTACACAGCGGTCACTAAGCACCGTCTTTATATATTGAAAGTAAACTCTGCCAAAATATACTCTTCCATTTACTCAAGAACAGTAAAATCTTCCAACTGCACAATTTAAAATATCATTAAGAACCAGTTACTGTTACTGGAATAACACTACGTTAATCACGATCACCAATCAGAGTTTGTGCTTCCGCACTATCCAAGCATTTAACACAGAGTGACGCTCTCCAGAGCTTGGGTTACTGAGGAGGCTTCGGTAACGCCATTTTAATACTGGAGTTCCCGGGTGTCTGAACCAACCACCAATCAGAAAATTCGTCGTATATGATGACACAATATTTATTGTGATATATTTACAAAACACAGCTCAAACACTAGCAAATCGCTTCCACCAATTTTTATATTACATTTCCAAATATATCTGACTTCTGAAACTGTGGAAAACCGATTGCCGACAGAAACTGACTTTAGCAACTGAGCACGTTGGTCATTCTGGAATTAAGATTTGGCGCGGTGTGGCCTCCATGTTTGCCAAATCCTTAAGTTCCCATTGGCTGAAATATCTTGCTTGGTCAGCATCTAATACACGTGTCGATCCTTGCCAACGCTTGGTTACGCCACCCATTCTCACGGTCATACGGAAATATGAAGCAATGTCCAGTGACTTACTGTCTTGCTCAACATCTGGTATCAACTATCTTGGGATACGATACTTTAGCATATTAGGCTGTAACTTTTATGAATAAATTTTACATATTGTGTCAAATAATACTCTAATTATTATTATGGGCCGGCAGGATATGGCTCAATAGGAAGCTTATCTCATATCTTGTCTTGTCTCCGGCAGCTGCTAGCTTCTGCTTGCGTGCTATGCCATCTCTATGTAGCTGGATTCCACCTCCGGACACGTCACGGCTGGTTTCTCGGCATGGCAGTATTGGTCCTCGTTATGGTGGCCTGGGCAATCTCCTTCCCATCTGTTTATGCGGCTCTCATCATATTGCAGGTGTCCGTGAAAGTAGAAAACAATATTACATGGGCAGAATAAATAATAGATTCCTTCATCTTAAGCCTTTTAACAGATATGAATAAATGTTAGTGTTTTCTCTTATATCTCAAAACTGTGCCTTGATATTTATCCAAACGCGGCTTATTCTTATTAAATAAAATTTTTTCTTCAAGATGATTGCAGCTTCTAGTTATTATTTTAAATATTCTTGACTATAATCAGTCACTTATAGCACAGGAATTCGCCCTTTCTCATTTTCCTGCAGCGGCTCGTATGTTCTTCTCTCTGATATTTTTGAATTGTAATATACGCGATTCTCCACGACTTGACTTGGTCTTTAGCTACGAATGTTCAAATCCTTCGTAAATATTTATATTTTTACTTCGCAGTTCTCTTCCTATCTGCTGAATAACAACCTCTTCTTGCTTCCAAGTGGATTATTATTTAAAAGCGATCTTCTTTCTCAAGGTATTAAGAATTTAATTGATTTCAGTTATTTCTCAAAACAATAATTGTTCCATCTTAAAACTCCTTTTCGATGGTCTTTCATGACTCTCCGCCTTCTAACTGAGATTGATTTGCACCTCGGTGATACTTCATATGTGTTTGTGCTGCAGGAAGCTGCCGCGCGCCATTTTGTCCGCTACTATTTTGTGCGTTCGATCACTGCAAATGTAACGTAAGGGTACGTTTATGCTGCAGCCTGGCTGCTGGCACATCGCTAAGCCTCGCTGCTCGATGTTAGGCGATGATGAAACAAACCAATGAATCTCAATCAGTGCATTTACCCTGGAGCCCGGCTCATAGCTGCGCTGCTGGCTGCTATCCTTGCCACATCCATGGTCTCAAACACGTTTGATTTTCGAGCCTGGCCCATCGCTGGCAATCCTGTAACTTGGACTGTGATTGGTTCTTTCAAGGTCACCCGCTCTCCCACTCTTCCTCTCTTCGCACTCTATACACATGTTCAGTGATCACTTGCTCACTTGCTATCTGAACCTGTCTTCGAACGCAATGCGATTTGGAGCCAGCGGCATGCGGATCATCACACAAGTTTCATATGAGATAAAAGGAGTGACGAGATGACGAGCGGCCAGTAGACCTTTTCCTACGTTTTATGAGAGAGAGTGGCTTGTTTTATCGTGTTTAAAAGTAAAGTAACTATTTGTGTTTTAATTGGTTTATTGTTAACTTCTATTTTACCCTACCGGGCGAGTTGGCCATGCGATTAGGGGCGTGCAGCTGTGAGCTTGCATCCTGGAGACAGTGGGTTCGAACCCCACTGTCGGTGGCCCTGAAGATGGTTTTCCGTGGTTTCCCATTTTCACACCAGGAAAATGCTGGGGTTGTACCTTAATTAAGACCACGACTGCTTCCTTCCTATTCAGAGGCCTCTTCTATCCCATCGTCGCCATAAAACCTATCTGTATTGGTGCGACGTAAAGCAAATAGCATTTTCCTAATCCTAGTCAGTGGGTTAATTATAACTTTTAATCCATTTCGTCTCATCTCGTACCATCAGGGGCCGATGACCTACATGTTAGCCCAGTTTAAACAACAAGCATCATCATCATCATCATCATCAAATTATCGAATGACGTGGCAAAAGAATGCAGAACGATTACATCAACTTTGTTCTTTTAATCTTGCCATTTTGGGGACCTCTGTTTTTACAAGCAGGTGATTTATATGAAGTACCTCGTTTTTCATGGAAAGTTCGACAGTTATTTTTTCAAACTGTAAACACATTTTGTTAAGGAGACCTAACTAAAGTCAAAATGACATACTCCATAACCCCCTACTTTACATCATTTAAAAGTACACTATTAAATTACGAAATGAAGCATTTGTAGCTTCATTCTTCAATCAACTCCCGCAGTAGAAATGCACTGCAAAATCCAGGCGAAGCATTTTACACTTTTTATTTCACATTCAGTACACCAAATTATTGTAAGATACACTCGCCAACAGAACTGCGACTCACTCGTTAAAACAATCTCTGAATTTATTCTGCACTTCAGAAGCTTCAGCTGGAGCTGTGTTGTTTCTCCTCGACGGGGTAGCTCTTGGAAGTACGTCTTCGTAGTCTAAGAGGTGGGTTGTTTTTTTTTTTGCTTTACGTCGCGCCGACACAGATATGGCTTACGGCGATGGTGGGATAGGAAAAGCCTAGGAATTGGAAGAAAGCGGCCGTGGCCTTAATTAAGGTACAGCCCCGGCATTTGCCTGGTGTAAAATGGGAAACCACGAAAAACCAGGGCTGCCGACAGTGGGGCTCGAACCCACTATCTCCCGATTACTGGATACTGGCCGCACTTAAGCGACTGCAGCTATCGAGCTTGGTAGTCTAAGTGTTCATGCCCTCTATATCTATAATCAAATTATGCAAAGTAAAAACCGCCTTAACTATCAGTTCCTCTGTTTTGAATTTTCGACTACAGCTGAGAGCTGCCAGCAGCGTGCGCGCGGGGCTGCTGCAGGGTAAAAGCTCCATGGCGAGCAGCCAGGCTATAGCCAGCAGCGAAGTGCTAGGGCGAGCATCCATGAGCCGGCAGCGAAGCTGCAGCATAAACGTACCCTAATGGTACAATCAGGGGCGTATATAAGGGGGGGGGGGTGCAGGGGGCCTGGGCCCCCCCCCCCGAAAAAATGTATAAGCCTTGAAGAACCGGACCAAAATGATGGGAATTTTCGATCGTTGTTGAGATTCAGAGCCAACAGTTAGCAGTTTATGTGCCATACCTGGACGATTTTTGTAACTCACTAAAAGAATGCTTTGAATCTCACAAGGAAATAGTTGCATCCTTACAAAACATCCTTCCACAATTGTGTATCGTAACAGATTTCGGTTCATTGGAGGCTGCTTTTAGTTTCTACGAAGGAAATCTGTCACATAAAGAGATTGTGCAAAGTGAGTTTATGTGGTGGAAAGAAAAGTGGAGTCAGGAAAATCCTTCAAATCTTCCCAAAATGGCTGTAAGTTCTCTAGAAAAATGTGACAAGACTTTCTTCCCCAACATTTATACCCTTCTCAAATTACTCCCCGTTCTTCCTGTTTCTATCGCAACCGTAGAAAGAACTTTCTCTAGCCTAAGCACACTGAAGACTTACTTAAGGAACAGCACATCTGAAAGTAGGCTTAACGGGCTTGCTTTACTCTCTATCCACAGAGACATTATAGTTAGTGATGAAGAAGTTCTTGATAAGTTTGCAAGTGTACCAAGAAACCTGGACTTCGTTCTGTAACCATTAGTGTACTGTATGTATGTATGTATGTATGTGTGTATATGTATGTATGTATGTATGTATGTATGTATGTATGTATGTATGTATGTATGTATGTATGTATCAGCCCAAATCAATGTTTCTGTTTTCCTTTCTAAAGTGTTTGAAATCGTCTGACCTCTTAAAATTACTTAATCTAACCTTACATCAATCTTGGCCCCCCCCAAAAATATATTCTACATTCGCCACTGGGTACAATAGCAAAGACTGACTTGGGACTGACGTTCCCTACAGCTGTAGGCCGACACACAACCGCGCTCTGGGGCTGTGAAATTACCGTAAGTTCTCTATCAAATCCGTACCCTGACCAGTTGTCTCTTACCCATCATGCACGCAATGTGGCTAGGAGCGCTAATTTAAATTTCTTATGGTGGGGTTGTGAACCTACTAGAGTGTGACATAAATGTGCTAACCAGGTTTCTTTAGCATGTATTTAATAGGACATGGTAGGGGTCTTTGGAATAATAGCGTAATAACCAGGAAAATGCAGTAGAGAAGGACGTCTTAACCAGTTTCGACTGTAGCTTCCAAAAATTCAGGGTCGTCTTCTGTGCGAGGCCGTCTCATATTCAAGCCTGTACAGTGGTGCATGCCAAAACAGGATAAACACAATGATAAGTCACTGTGGGAAGAGGAAACAATAAAAAGAGGAGATAAATTGGTGACTGAGAAGAAATGGATGCAGAAGAACTAGGATTGATGAGGAGAACATATCGCTGGGCTGAGTGGCTCAGACAGCTGAGGCGTTGGCCTTCTGACTCCAACTTGGCAGGTTCGATCCTGGCTCAGTCCGGTGGTATTTTAAGGTGTTCAAATATGTCAGCCTCTTGTTGGTAAATTTATTGGCACATAAAAGAACTCCTGCGGGACTAAATTCTGGTACCTTGGCATCTCCGAAAACCATAAAAGTAGTTAGTGGGACATAAAGCAAAATATTATTATTATGAGGAAAGCATATCTAGTTGAAGATAGCAGTGTATGAAGATGTGGAGATTGTCTTTTTCCTTTTGCGTTTTTGTGTGCTTTTGTCTCTTTTTTTTTTTTTACTGTCCCTCTTCCCAACTGACCTGTCATTGTATGCCTTTCATGTTCATATCTTCCTATGTATTATTACTTCATTTGTCTCTTGCTTGTTCCTTGGCACTGTATTCTAATAATTTATGTTTATTGTCTTTGCCTTGCCTGGCCTTGCGTGTTTCATCTACCTTGCAAATCATCTCTATACTGGTAACTTGTTCCAACCAACATAAGCTCCGACCACATTTTTGCCTACCTTGTAGACATGTACTCGGTGTTGATACATTTCATGAGACTCTTTTATTGTACTTTTTCAGGGGGCCAGTATACTTTTGGAGATGTTTTGCCTGGCACTTACCAGGTGTCTGTCGATAAGGACGACTGGTGTTGGGAAAACACGAAGGAAGTAGTCACTAATACATCTCCTAACTGGACAGTCCCCACATTCAAGCAAACAGGCTACTCTGTCACTATCATGTCATCACATGAAACAGAGGTACTTGTTTTGACATAATCTATAGCTAATATTTCAGGTGAAATGATTATTCAGTGCTGACATTTTGGCCTCTCACAGTTGCTGTATATTATTGTGCTTGTATCAGATTAGAACTTAACAATAACAAATCACAAGTTCTTTACCAACCTTCACCTAACTATTAGGAGGCAACTCCTTTCATGACTATCAGTGGCAAGACCCTGCACAATAAAAAAAACCTTTCTGTATCTTGACAGCTACCTGTTGACAAATGTTATTATAGCTGCAGATGCTGCATGTATAGGGATGGAGATATCAATTTCTTGTCTGAAACGTGCCTGCTTAAACTGTGAGACACCTTTTGCAGTAGCTTTGTACCAAAGAACAAGGTTTTGTGCAGTTGTTGCCCAGGTGTTAGCATTTATGTTGGTACTATTCGTAGTCTTCTTAAGCTGGTCTTTATAAGGTTTCAAAGGAGCACCTTGGGGCCTTTTGCCACGATCAATCTCACCATAGAGAAGTTGTTTAGGCAGTCTGCTATCATTCATACGCTGGATGTGACCAACCCATCTAAGCAGGCTTCTAAGCTATTCATATGTGCCTTGACAAGAACTGCCACATTGCTTATGTAGTCATCCCATTTGATGTTAATGATGGATCTAAGTTTCTGCTGATGGAAGTGTTCCAGTTTCTATATGTCACTACGGTAAAGTGCCCAGGTTTCATATCCATATAGTAATGTTGTTATGACCACAGCTCGGTACACCATGAGTTTGGTACATATTTTGAGATCCTTATTAAAGAAATCTTGGTGGGAAAGGCGGCCGTAAGCTGCATGGGCAGAGCGTGTTCTATTTTCCACATCCCTTTCTGAGTTGCAGCATGTGTTTAGAATACTACCAAGGTAGGTGAATTGGTCTACCTGTTCAAGATGAGTTCCTGCTATGGTGACATTTTGTTCAGGGATGGTACCACCTGGTGTCGGCTGTGCAAGTACTTTAGTCTTATGAATATTGACGGTTACACCAAATTGTTCATAAGCTTCCTTAAAACAGTTGATGGATGTTTGAAGCTCCTCAGGTGTATGGCCAGATGTTGCATTGTTATCAGCATGTAGAAGCTCCATTATGCAAGTAGTATGAGCCAATCTCTGAAAACGGAGCCTGGTTTGGTTTAACAGTCCGCCATCATACCGCATCCTCCACCCACCTTTAGATGTGACGTGTGTGGTCGCATGTTTCATGCAAATATTGGCTTGATCATCTCCACAGAGTCAGCAGAGTTTAAGAAGAATTGCAGGAGAAAAACCTATTCTCGGAAATTAGTAGCTGCCGACGATGACGAGAGGATGTGGATATATTCATTTATAGGAAGAGGAATTAGGGAATGGAATAATTTATCAGGGGAAATGTTTGATAAATATCCAAGTTCTTCAAAATCTTTTAAGGAAAACTAGGTAAACAATTGATAGGGAATCACCACCTGGGCGGCAGCTGTAAGTGCAAATCAATTCCTTCTTAAACCAGAAGACTTCACTGTTTAGTACACTGCATTTGGTTGTCTCTTCAAGCGGGCCTTTGAAACTATGTCCTCAGTGTCCAGGAAAACTATACATTTACAATGTAATACCAGCACTTGCTTATGGATGTGAGATTTGAAACTTACAACGTCTGGAAAAATACCAGAATACTTAGGGTAACATGGCCAAACCATCGAAAAAACATATGTCTTAGAAGGGGCCAGTACCACTAACCTTGAGGCTATGATTATCTAACATCAGCTTCGAAGGGCTGGCCGTATCGCCCTCATGCTTAACAAGTCTTTCAAAGCAGGTGATATATTCTCAATTGATGGATGGATGGGTGACACATGAGGAAGGACAGCAGAAACAATACAGACACATTCTAAAGACCAATATGAAGAAGTGGCAAATTGACTTCAGCTTCTGGGAAGTTACAGCAGGCTTTCGTGCCAACATGTTATCCACAGAGGCCTACAACACTTTGACCAACAGTGATGGAGGCACAAATCTGATGAAAGAAATATTAAAAAAGAATGAGAAAATGAGGGGGAAAGCTGATAACCATGTTCTACATTAACAGGAGCTTTGGTAGATTTAATTACGGCAGAGCTTGTGGTTCTACAGTTGGTCTCTCTCTAGCCATCTAAGAATCCATAATCGGCAACATTGCTACACACTGAAGACAGTTATTGTAATACTCACCAGCACAATGATGATGATGATGATGATGATGATGATGATGATGGGCTGAGTGGCTCAGACGGTTCAGGCACTGGCAGGTTTGATCCTGGCTCAGTTCGGTGGTATTTGAAGGTACTGAAATACGTCAGCCTCGCGTCGGTAGATTTACTGGCACGTAAAAGAACTCCCGCAGTACAAAATTCTGGCACCTCAGCATCTCCGAAAACCATGAAAGTAGTTAGAGGGACGTAAAGCAATTATTATTATTATTATTATTATTATTATTATTATTATTATTATTATTATTATTATTATTATTTCTGATGTCTGCTTATCCCTTGTGAAAGAAATCCTTTTCATTCATGTCATCCCAGACTTATACTTGAATTATCCATCTAAATAATATAAAGCCACATGGCTGACTGACTCACCGACATTAATGTTTACCCACTTCCAAATGAGCTCGAAACTTGAAATTTGGTAAACTGACTATGACCTGCAATCCACAGAAAATTTCCAAAAAGTTTAAACGTTCAATTTTTTACTCCCCCCACATCAGAATGGCAGATGCAATCTTCCAGATGAACTAGAAAACTGAAATTTGGTAAGATTTTAGCTTTAGCCTGTAATGGACAGAAAAATTATAAGATGTTTTAATGTTTAACTTTTTACCCACAAAAAAAAAAAAAAAAATTATAATAATGTGGAGGTAATTTTAATGCAATGTTCATTTGGAGGGTTTTGGGGGCTTAAATGGTAAGTCGTATCACAAAACAGATAGCACATTGGGCACCCAGATTGATAGCACATTGGGCACCCAGATTGAAGAAATCTTTGGTCTTATGACTTTTAGTTGTATCTCGATTCCCTATACATTAAATAAGCTGCTTTTTTCGATTTTAGGTAAATTTTATGTAATAAAATTTGTTTGGTACACCTTTGAGACAGTCATCAAATTCGGCAGGCACATTGGTAGGTCTGTTGGCCATATGTGAGCCAAATTTCAGGAACTAGCTTCCACATAAGCATGAGAAAACGAAAGGAATATGTGGAAACTGAACTAAAATTTCAGCCTAATCTTAGTTTCTAACTCAATCCAAGGTGTACTCAATGGAGATACAACAAAACATCATAGAACCAAAACTGTAGATCGTTTCGTCTTCAATGCATCTGCCATATCTCAAGACTGTAGCTGTCTATTAGGTGGGGAAAATAATGTCTCAACTGGTGGAAAAAGTACAAAATTTGCCCAGGATCTGATATCTACCTTTTTTTAAAGGTATAAATAGACGATATACATCAAAATGGCATAGTACCAAGCATGTAGATCACTAGAAATGGCGTCTGATGGAGCAAACTGTTTGTCGATATGGTGTACTGTTTAGCCACAGTAAGCCTCCAAATGAAGGTCTGTACATCCCTTCGTGTATACAATATAAAGCTACTGACAAACTCACTGACTGACATTAAGGTTTACCCACTTCCAAATAATGAGCTCAAAACTTGAAATTTGGCAAACTGATAGCTAGCCTGTAACCCATGGAGAAATTCCAAAATGTTCAAATGTTTAATTTTTTACACCCCCATCCAAATAGAAATGGCTGACACAATCTTCCAGATGAGCTAGAAAATTGAAATTTGGCAAATTTTAGCTTGTATCTGACAGGAAAATTCCATGATGTTCAAATGTTCAACTTTTTTAGCCCCCCAAAAGGAAAATTTCATGATGTTCAAATGTTCAACTTTTTTAGCCTCCAAAAATGTAGAAATGTGGAAGCTGTTTCAGTGTTGATGCAGACCTTTGTTTCAAGATATTTAATGGCTAAACGGTAAGTCGTATCACTAAATGGAGAGTACAATTGCAACCCAGTCTGGAGAGATCTACAACTTTGATTCTATGACTTTTAGTCGTATCACAACCCTTCATACGTTAGATAGAGCTGCATTTTTCGATTGTAGGTAAATTTTGTACATTTCACGTATATTATTTTTTAGCATACTTATATGACACATAGAATCACCAAATTTGGCATGCACATTGTCACTTCCAATGGCTATAAGTGAACCAAATTTTGTGATTGTAGCCACCACATAAGTATAGGAAATCTAAGGGAATGTATGAAAACTGTACTCAAATTTCTGTCTAATCTATGTTTCTAACTCAATCTAAGGTGTACCCAATGGAGACAAGACAAATTGTCAAATAACTGAAATAGTAGATCGTTTAGTCTTCGATAGGCCTGCCAATTTTGAAGACTATCGCTGTACATTAGGTGTGCAAAATAATTTACAGTGATCAGAAAGAGCTACAAAATCAACTTTGAAGTGACATTAGTTTACACTCCCCTTACAAAGAAGAGTGGCAGGGGGTTTGGGGCAGAGCCCCCAATGAGCAAAAGAGTTTCTTTTGTAATGACTAAGGAAGGGGGAGATAGGAACAAGCTTGTATTGTCAACTGAAGGATATTTTACATCATGTAAAGCAGTTTGGATCTCGGCAAGAGGACACAGCAAACAAACACTGATCAACGTACAAAAATCAGTCGCATAATTATTATCTAAATGAATGAATGAATAAGCCTGTAGTGTCCCACGAATGGCAAAGGCATCTCTCGAAAGGGGAAGCTCTGTTCGATTGATCTTGCATGGTGAGCTAGTCACGTGAGATGGTTGTTTGTCATTTTTGGTAGTCTTTTTTCCACTGGTTTACTTTATACCTACTGGTGTGAGATGTTTTGTCTCTATCTGGGTATATATAAAATAAGAGTTTGTTCTGTACATTGCTCAGAATTCAAAGAGAATGGTGTTTCTATATCGGTCGTGCCCACAGTAACAAGGAAATGCACTTTTTAATGATCCGTCATTTCTCTCTGTCTGTCTGTCTGTCTGTCTGTCTGTCTGTCTGTCTGTCTGTCTGTCTGTCTGTCTGTCTGCCTGTATGTTCACACATCACGAGAAAATGGCTGAAGAGAATTTAATGAAAATCGGTATGTAAAGTCGGTGAATGAGCTACTATAATTTAGGCTATAAATCATTTTATTCACTTTGATTGAAATGGTACTTAAGGGGAAGGCCTAAAATTTTAATTCTCACATATTTATGTTATTAGTGGTCCTATTGATAAATACTAAATAACTAAAGTTATATAGAATTAAATTTCCGATCATTTATGTCTTAGATGTTTTTACCGTACCAGCTATGATAACAGAGGTATTAATGAATTTGTATTTTTGTTGCTAAGTCCATATCAGCGCCGAGCCACGAGAAAATGGGTAAACAGAATTTCATGTAAATTGGTATATAGAATCGGGGAATAAGAAACTACAGTCTAGCCTATAAATAATTTTATTCACCATGGATAAAATGGTAGTTTAGAGGAAGGTGCCTAAAATTTAATTTTTAAATACCTATGTCATTGGTCCTATTGAAAAGTACTACATAACAAAAGTTACAAAGAATACAATATCCGATCATTTCTGTTTCATTCAGTCGGAAGAAGATTAAATGTGAAGGCCTACAATATTGAAAACTCATGAAATTGATCAACAATAACATTACATTGACCATTGTTTGTTGTGATGTTCTTTGTCTCTTATGGTGCCACTCATCTCCGATAGACGGGATTACTGCTGCGTACCGAGTATAACAGCCTGCCTAAATATTGGCAGGAAATAGCTGGGGAATTAGACAACTTTCTTCTTCAGCATGCCATTCCTCTGGTTCATACATTTTCTGACACTGCTGGTACGTAACACACTGGTTCATCATAGCATTCCAGCTATTCGATCCCTTAGTAGTAGTAGTAGTAGTAGTAGTAGTAGTAGTAGTAGTAGCAGCAGCAGTAGCAGTAGCAGTCTGCGGCCTGGTCATTCCAGCTCTGGAACTTTAGACTGTTAGATTGGCAGCGTAGTACTGTTCGTTAAAAGTGAGAAAATGTGTGGTTTTTCATTTAATTGAGTATTTAATATAATGGCATTGCTTTTAATCGCGACGTTCCTACTGACATCATTGTAATGACCTATGTTGGTTTCAGTTGGGAAAACCACTGAGACAGTCTTTCTGAGGATGTAAAAAGGCAGGTGGAGAGTGAGTGTCTGGCATTATAATGAAAACTCCCCAACTTGATTGTCACCGATGGTAGGTAAGGGGGCCTACCATTATGATGAAAATTCCCTGACCCAGTCTTCACATGAGAAAAGACGTATTGTGACCTCCCCATCGCGTTTCTTGGGTAACGCTAAGAGCTATGCAATTTAATACAATCTTACTCTCAACGTGTACACTACTTAATCTAGAATTCTTTATGCAATGTAGAGTTCAGTAGCGAAGCATGGGTACATTAGCTAGTTTCTATGTATAATACTTATTTCAACACTATTCAATACACTCATGTAAGTTTTCTGTCTAAAAATAAAACTGCATCCTCACTTTCTGGTCTCTTTTAGTAAAACACAAAACTCTGAATACAGTTCCTCACAAGTTAGGTGAGTTTGTTTTGCAAAGACTTTCCTGTGGCTCCGCTTGCATTCAGGAGATAGTGGATTCAAACCCCACTGTCGGCAGCCTTGAAGATGGTTTTCTATGGTTTCCCATTTTCACACCAGGCAAATGCTGGGGATGTATCTTAATTAAGGCCACGGTTTCTTCCTTCCCAATCCGAGCCCTTTTCTATCCCATCATCACCATAAAAGCTGTCTGTGCCGGTGTGATGTGTAAAGCAAATTGTAAAAGAAGAAAAAATTCTCTGGTTCCTCAGAAGTAAACCTTGACTTTTCTAATATTAGAATTACAACTGACCATGACTGTTTACTTCTGAGGAAGCGAAGTATGATCTTCGAGAAGCAGGAAATTTTCCTGTAGTTTATCTCATTTCACACGACATAAAACTAAAACCTCATAATATTAATGAACAACTTTTTTTATTGTTTACGGGCCAGTAAAATTTGCGCCACATATGCGTGTTACTCAGCATCAAATAAGAGTTGTAGAAAACTATTTCTGGTGAAACTAAAGGACTAGAAACTTACCTGTCATTAACCCTTTGGGCTCCAAGCAATAACACACATCGTTCTACACCAGCTCCAAGTTTATTTTGACAGTAATTAAGAAAATTATAAATTCCTGAATGTGAGGAGTATTTGGCATACAAGTATCTATTTAAATAGCTTCAGGGTGTTATAGTTTTCCAAACAGTCATCTGGATGAAGTCCTGGTTTCCTAGAACAAGTTTTGGTCTCAAACATGATTTCTCCAAGTATTTCATCAGGGAAAAAAAAAAAACAACTGAAAAATTTCAAGATGCTTCTCAAAGTTTTGATCTAATATCACACCACTCCGTGCACTGAAAACGAACCGCAGCAAATAAGCATCGTGAGCTTATACATGTTCCAGTTGGCTAGTTGCTGCCCGGAAACCACATCAGCTCTTCCATTATTATTATCAAATCTACAATCGCCATCGTTGTCATTTTCGCTGCTTGAGTCACTTGAATTAGCAGGTAAACTTCCATTCTCTCTAAAGGCACTAACATGCGACTTCTCACTATCATTCAGTTCGTTCAGTAAAGTGTTAATCTCACCCGTACACATTCGCTTGTTACCTCGGCCCGACGTTTCAACAGATCTCTTGTGACAAAACACCAATAATGAAGCGTAAACTATCGATCTATTGAATGGCTAAAAATAATTGATTTATACTGTGTGTGAATCTAGCTCAACCTTTCCATTCCAAGACTGTAGCATAAGAAATAACCTAAATGATTCATTAAGGCTGTAAAATTCATCTTGGGTAGGTGACACCAGACACAGGAGTGCAACAGAAATATTTATTTGTAAGATCGCTCCCGACACAAGAGCATAAAGGGTTAATGGAGATGCATCTCTTAGTATTCAAACACATTTGGCACCTCCTAAACAGGTATGCAGACACTCGGTGAATCGCATCCTTTGAGATGTTCCATATAACTTCCCTAATGTTCTCTTGTAGTTCTTCACTCAGATGAATCCATGCCTCATCATTGAAAAATAATAATTCTGGGTCAACATACCCATCTTGAACAGAGTATGAAAATCAGTTACAAAACTGATTGCACATGCCAATGGCGGGCTTCCTTGTATTTTGGACAGCTGTGAATTTGTACAGTTTCACTTTTGACATTTTAATTGCTCTTTGGACTGAAGAAAGTGATACACTAGCCTGTTCTGTTAACAAAATTCATCTCCTGCTGATGTGTTTGTTGAGAACAGACCTGATGGTGCAAATGTTTATCACTATATTACATATGCATTCCTATTTGGAAGATGGACGCCAGGAAATGTGCAAATGAATTGAAACTTTCTCTCCTTGATAGATGAATACTCACGTAACACTCCTCAATGAAAACACAAGATTCTAATGTAAACCTAACTTTTTTAAACAGCACTGTACTAAAAAGACATTCATACAGAAACTACTCTGCCAAAATTAACAGTAGAGCATTGGCAACATAACAAAAACTCTTGCTGAAGTCAATAAGATAACTTCAGTTATTAATCTCGCATATTGGCATTTGTCACCCTGCTCAGCTATTGGTCTGAGGCTACAGATAACTCTGCAAACATAGTGAGGTCACCATCTGACTGACGTTGTGCCCACCTTACATAACTTTAAAATAAGGACCCTGTATGTATCAATTTGAAAAGTGTGAAAATACTTTTTTTTTTTTTTTTTTTTTACAAGTTGCTTTACATTGCACTGACACAGATAGGTCTTATGGTGATTATGGGACACAAAAGAGCTAGGAGTGGGAAGGAAGCGGCCGTGACCTTAATTAATATACAACCCCAGCATTTGCCTGGTGAGAAAATGTGAAACCACGGAAAAGCATCTTCAGGGCTGCCGATAGTAGAGTTCGAACCTACTATCTCCCGAACACTGGATGCTGGCCGCATTTAAGCAACTGCGGCTATCGAACTTGGTGAAAACCAATACAATACATTTTCTGTTTATTCTTATGTTCCTCTGCCATACTTATCTAACACCTTCATTGAGAATGCAATAAAACTCTTATGATCAGGAACACCAGGGGCCTAGCCATTGTATTCTCTATATCTCTTGTTATGTAGTACTTTTTGATAGGACCAATAACATAGGAATGTCAAAATTAAATTTTTGGCTCCTTCCCCTAAACTACCATTTCCTTCAGGGTGAATAAAATTGTTTATACCTTGGACTGTAGTTTCTTATTCCCTGACTATATACTGATTTTCATTAAATCCTGTTTACCCATTTTCTTGTGCCTCGGCGTTCATATGGACTTGGCAACAAAAATACAAATTCATATTATCATACCCAGTATCGTAAAAAGGTATGACATAAATGATCGGAAATTTAATTATACATAACTTCAGTTATGTAGTATTTATCGGTAGGACGACTAATATCATAAATATTTGAGGACTAAATTTGAGGCATTCCCCTAAACTACCATTTTGCTCCATGTGAATAAAATTATTTTTAGCCTAGATTGTAGTGGCTCATTCCCCAACTTTATATACCAATTTTTGTTAAATTCTCTTCTGCCGTTTTCTCGTGATGCGCGTACATACACACAGAAAAACAGACAGAAATTACGGGGAAGAAAAGGTACATTTCCTTGTTGCTGTGGATGTGACCGATACAGAAATACCATTCTTTTTAAATTCTAAGCAATGTACAGACAAAACTCTTATTTTATATATATATATATATATTTAAAAGTTTCAAACATATAACACTTGGAGTACCAGTAATGGTCTTGTGGATTTGAGTTCCTAAATGAGACTAGTTGGTCACAGAGTTTGTGTACCTTGATATTTAAAGATAATTCAGTGTAGCTGCATTCAAATCAATACTTAATCAAATGAAAGTGACATAAAATGTCATTGTCTAATAATCCCTCCAGAGAATAATTATAAAAGAATGAATATTAAAAAGACTGTATCATTTTTAAAATGAAATTATCACAGTATTGATACAGGTAAAATCTATTAATTGTTGAAGTACATGTTGAATACTGTATAAATAAAAGGTTCGATCTTCTTTAAGTTATAATTAATGAAGGATATCCTGTTGTTTTGAAAACCAAATCGTATCCGTCCATAAGGGCATTAATTGGGTTTATATAAAAGAAAGAAAATAAATTTCAATGTGAATTGATATAAACATTATGGGAATGCAAGCAGAAAAAAGAAAGAAAAACTTACCCTTCAAGGTTGCTGTGGGAATTAAAATTTGTAAAAAAAAAAAAAAAAAATGTAAGTATTGGAGTTTCTCATACCAATGGTAAATTGATTTCTTGCTTGGTACCTCCTTATTTTATGCAGTCTGGATTGTCCATTGAATGTCTGTAGGATAATTGCTTTTATGAAATTCTAATAATAGGAAACTTTCTTGGCATTTGTTTTCTTTCGAACTAACACCTGCTGGAAACGAGTTACAAACTTGTGTTTTTTGTTGGAACATAAAATTGGAGAGTTTCTTCTCAAAATTATCTGTATCTGTGTAATAGAATTTTCTTTGCTTCCCTTTAGGTTGAATATAGGCAAATTACTCCTGGCTGTAAACCTACTCCGCCTGGGACGCTTCTTGTGAAACAAGGTACCACGACATCGTGTATGTCCTTATCTGGTTTATATGAATTCACACCCAAGGGTTGCCATGGATATGCCCAACCTTTACAGAAGTGCGACTTATCAGCGGTGCCTGTCAGACCTGTCGTATTTGAAGCCATTTCACACACTGTTGGGGGAAGAGTTCTTTCTGAAGAGAAAGTGAATGACATGTTTGTTAGTATAATAGGTCCAGACGACAAACTGAAGACAAGGTAAGAATTTTGGAAGTATTTGTGTCATTAATGGTAAAACTGAATACCAAAATATTACTGTATTTACCACATAAAAATGAATAATTTCCACACCCTAATTTTAGGAAGGAAATTATTATTATTATTATTATTATTATTATTATTATTATTATTATTATTATTATTATTATTATTATTATTCATTTTTGTGCTAATGATGTAGCTTTGTTAAATATTCATATTGAAATCCATAAATAGTACAGTACATTAAACACATCTGTTCTGAATCACCAAATAGCTACAATAAATACAAATTTCTCTGGTGTAAACTGATGGCAAATCTGCAGAAATTCGCATTATTTTCTTCATAATTGATTAGGAAATGTTGTGCAATGCTAGTTTTCGTACGTATTCACATGTCCTGTGTTCACTTTCTGAAAATTTTGCTTTCTGTTCTCAAAATACTCGGCAGTTGCTGTCTGTCCATTTAAGACAAGCTTTTATTTTCCTCCAGTCTGGTATGAAACTCTTGTCCACACTAGAGTGCGATCACCAATTTTTCTCTGTCTCTTCAATAATGTGGAGCTTTTCTTTAACTGTGAATGACCTACAACGATGAACATGGCAAGGACCATGTGATACTACTTAAACCAACGCCACACAAATGATACAGTATCTACATGGCATGCTTCTTGCTTTTGGTGGGAACAGACTTGTTAACAGAATGGACAGAAAAATACCAGATTTCTGTATGTCAAGAGCACTGTAGCGACCTTGATGAAATAATATTCACACCTCAACTTTCTGCTGCCACATTTTCAAAAAAATCTCTCTCTTCTCTCTTATTGTTCCCTCCATACTCAGGCTTATGATCTCCGAGGAGGCTATTGGTCACTTGTCTTCATCCAAACCTCAGCCAAATGTGCTGCACCAAAAATTTTGTTTAGTGCCACACCATTATCGGTTCTTGCCAAGGCATCAAAAACCACACTTTTCTTGGTTGAACTGCTTGAATGCTTGTTAACAGCGTGATGAGGAATATAATATTTGGTTATCTTAAAGTAGAATTTGGTTGAAGTTCGACCATCTGTCCAAGCGCTTCATTTTCTTTCATGAACACAACATAGTCTTGACAAAGGTCACTGTGCACTCTGTTTCCTCGCCAGGAAGTGAAAGCTTTATCTTTTAATTTCTTTTGAATTTCCTGGGCAGCTCTACTACGTATTTTCCACTTTCATCCCATACGGTGGTATCGATGAAATTTTTCTCACATCCCACATGTTCGAGTGAATGAGCTTACTTCCTCTGTGGACCAGAATTGTAGTATTTGATTCTCTAGACTGAGGTCACTGATGAAGAATGGTTGTTTTCTCCTTTTCATTTGCTGTAGATACTCCCTGCTTAGAATCCACTCTAGTTGAGTAGTCTCCTGAAGTGTAGGATATCCTGGACGAGTTTTCCTTTCCTCCTCCATAAGATGCAAGAACTGAGCTCCGATTAGTAAGCAAGTATTCCGAGGAAAATGGAAGTTTGAATCGGCGAAGATGACATCCTTTGGGATAGTCCATTCCTTGAGTTGATACATGATTCAGGGAAATTGCCAGTTATCCATAGGTTCAAATCCAGCCCGGAGGATAATGAAGTAAAATAATGTAAGCTGAACTTTCTAACATCTTGTATTATGATATTGCACTTTTTTTAAAAAAAAAAATACCAACTTACAAAGATTGAGTTTACCATAGCAATCAAGTTTACCTAACAATAAGTATGCGGGAACTATTTGTGTACGTACAGTATTTGGTTATTGAATGTTTAGTTCAGACACACTTCTTGGCCCTTGAACCTCCATGTTTAAAAAAGTCAACATAATTTTGTTTACTTAGTCAGTGTATTTTTATTAAGCATGGTAACTGTAACCTTGGCTCCACATTCCTCAGTCTGAAGATTGGTAGACAGAATTCTTCTTCACCACTTCTAGGTTTTTGCATTCACATAATCGATGATTTTGGTTAATGAACTGCAATTTTGGCCTGCCCCTTCCTCTTTTCACTCCACTTTCTCCTCCAAAACATTAACTATAATGCAATGTGTCTGTACAAGTGTCTATTGAACCGATCTCTTTATTTTAATACCTCCTTCCAAAGACATCTCTTTTCTTCTACTTGGGATAAGCACATCTTCGTTAAGTCATTTTTGCCATCCAGGATAATCCTTCCATTTGTCTCCAAGACCACAGCTCCAGTGCGTCTGTTTTCCCTTTTTAATTTTTGCCATTTTTTCAGGTCTTAAAGAACAACACTTCAAATATAACATTTAATCAGTTTTAATTTTACATTTTTGAATTATTTTTTAGTGGTTAGACTGGTCATGTTCTTGAAGAATGCCATCTTGGTGTGGACATTTCTTTTCTTTATATCAGTTGTGCTTTATCCATCAGCAGTAATTTTTCACCCAAGATAAGTAAAAGTTTTCACTTATTTTTTTAGTGGAATACCCCTAATAGGTTTCATGCTTAAGCTAAATCCTCTATCATTAGTATTTTTGCAGTGTTTAGATTGATTACTCTTTTCACAAATTGCTCTAGCACCAGTGATCCTCAGGAAAAAAAGAAAAGTCAATCGAAATTGAAACTGATGCCCTAAATCTGAAAGCGTAGGTTTCATTCACGTATAGTTGTGGGAATTTTTCAGTAAGTACATCCATGATATTTTCACTGTGTGTAATCCTGAGGTATGGCGTCAAACATCTCACTCATAAAAGTCATCACTGATTCTCCACTTCAGCAGGCCAGGTGGAGGAATGAACAAGCATCTTCCATAATCTTCTGTCCTGCCATTACTTGTCTTCCTGTATCTTCTCCCATTCCAGTTTGTTCCTAGCCATATCCTTTTACACCTACTTAATCTCACTATATCTCCATACACCGAGCAAGTTGGCTATGCAGCTTGGACCATGTGAGCTTGCATTCGGGAGATGGTGGGTGTAAGCCCCCACTATCAACACCTTGGAGTATGATTTTCTGAAACTTGAGCGGTGTATGTACAGAATGAAGCACTTCCAGTTAGTTAAAGAAAAGGCTTGCATCAATGTGTATTAGCTAACTGTGTGTAGTACGGCTGTCGCATAGGATTTTACCTGAGATAGTCTCAATCCTCAAAAGTTTTAGTATTATTATTATTATTATCATCATCCTTGGGTGTTATCATGAAGACCTTAGTACACTTCCTCAGAAGTAGACTTTGACGGTTCCAGGAATGTGAGAAGGTTTAAATTTAAGATTGCCATTGCTCTGTTGATGAAATAGTGTTCTCATTCATCACCAGATGGCTTAATGTGTGTTTACATAGGTCGAGTCATGAGTCATGGCAACTATTTTTTTTCTCATGAACAGGAGACAACAGGGAAAATCTCAGATATGCATTTGGAAATGTATGATATGTACTTCCGAAAGATGCCACTAGATGGTGTATGTAAACAACAGTGTGGGTCTAAACATGCCTCCAAATTCAATGTGTGAGTGAGTGCGCCACAAAGTGGAAGTCAACAAGCAGGAGCAACGATCGTATATTAAAATAGCAGTTTTCCGCGGTAGAAATGCACGCCAGTGCCATGCAGAGCTGTGGGAAGCATTAGGTGTGCATGCCATGCCCTATAGAACAGTGGCGAGATGGGTGGAGACATTCAAACGGGGTAGAGTATAAACTGCAGATTTGCCTCGCCCAGGCCGTCCAGTGTCCATGGACAAAGATGTACGCACAGTGGAAACCTTGGGTGATTATTTTGAAGGTCTGTAACCAGTGGAGACCTGTTCTTTGTATGTAGTCTTGTGTATTTGCTATATATACCATAATAAAACAATGTTTACCAATGGCCTGTGTTCTGTCACTTTCCTACGAGAAACTCCTGAAGTCAGAATTTGCCTTCAGTCACTATGCATGCCCTATATTTCCAAATGCATATCTTAGATTTTCCGTGTTGTCTCCTGTTCGTGAGAAAAAAAATAGTTGCCATGACTTATGACTCGACCCTTGTATGTTCTGAGAAGTAGTCTCCATATTTGCACAGAAGTCTGATGTTTTCTTGACATTGAATTAGGCCATTAGAAAATAACAAGATCACCGGATTGATAAATAGGGAGGGCACGTTTTATTAAAAATAAAACTCATATACAAAGAAAGGCTAATAACAAACCATGAAGATTAAATTGAATTCAGTTGGGGATGAATCGAAAACAGTGTATATAAAGTTAGCCCACCCTTGGCTGTTGTTGTAATAGTTCAAACTGTGTGTGGGAGACTGTCTGCCAGGTGTTGGAATATCTCCGGGGGAATGGCAGACTATTCTTACTGTAGCGCTGTAGCAAGTGTAGTTAGTGGTATGGGTTGTTGGGTTCTGAGATGAAGTCTCACTTCAAGTTCATCCCAGAGGTGTTCGATAGGATTGAGACCATACAGTACCTCTGGTCTGGTCAGTTCATTTCTGGAACTTTGTGGTCACAGACCACTCATGAGTAGACTTTGGTTTATGACAGGGAACATTACCGTGCTGAAACATACTGTGATTATCTGTGAACTAGTCTTCTACAGTAGACAATACACAGCTTTTAAAGATAAAAATTTCATTGTTCCGTATTGAAATTATTGATGTTAAAAATTAAATAACTGGAAAGGATGTTCAACCTATTCAATACTCAAAAGAAAGAAACGTAGCAATCACATTTCTATTTAAATGGGACCGGTTTCGACCTTAGTCTAGGTCATCATCAGCCATAAAAAACATGTAAAATGTTTATGAATGTTGGATGTCAGTTTCACATGTTTTTTATGGCTGATGATGACCTAGACTAAGGTCGAAACCGGTCCCATTTAAATAGAAATGTGATTGCTACGTTTCTTTCTTTTGAGTATTGAATAGGTTGAACCTCCTTTCCAGTTATTTAATTTTTAATACACAGCTTGTCAAAATGTTCTTAATATCCTTCCGTATTTAACATGCTCTAATATTATGAGAGGACCAAGTCCTTTCTTGGCAAACACCCCTACATAGTCACCCCACCTCTGGACACTGTATATACTGGCATGTATCGTTCACTTGGCATTCCCCACACCCAAACCCTCCCACCTGACTGCCACATGGTATGGCATGATTCATCCCGAGCCTTGACCCCCTGTTCTTGTATTTCATAGTCCCAGATATTGGTATCAGATAACATCATGCAAATTTTCCTGTACAACTTTCTTCACTGTGCCACAGTCCCTGTCGATCAGTACATGTGACCTGCCTGGCTGAGGTTTTGTTTACCACCACCACCACCACCACCACCACCACCACCACCACCACCACCACCACCACCACCACCACCACCACCACCACCACCACCACCACCACCACCACCACCACCACCACCACCACCACCACCACCACCACCACCACCACCACCACCACCACCACCACCACCACCACCACCACCACCACCACCACCACCACCACCACCACCACCACCACCACCACCACCACCACCACCACCACCACCACCACCACCACCACCACCACCACCACCACCACCACCACCACCACCACCACCACCACCACCACCACCACCACCACCACCACCACCACCACCACCACCACCACCACCACCACCACCACCACCACCACCACCACCACCACCACCACCACCACCACCACCACCACCACCACCACCACCACCACCACCACCACCACCACCACCACCACCACCACCACCACCACCACCACCACCACCACCACCACCACCACCACCACCACCACCACCACCACCACCACCACCACCACCACCACCACCACCACCACCACCACCACCACCACCACCACCACCACCACCACCACCACCACCACCACCACCACCACCACCACCACCACCACCACCACCACCACCACCACCACCACCACCACCACCACCACCACCACCACCACCACCACCACCACCACCACCACCACCACCACCACCACCACCACCACCACCACCACCACCACCACCACCACCACCACCACCACCACCACCACCACCACCACCACCACCACCACCACCACCACCACCACCACCACCACCACCACCACCACCACCACCACCACCACCACCACCACCACCACCACCACCACCACCACCACCACCACCACCACCACCACCACCACCACCACCACCACCACCACCACCACCACCACCACCACCACCACCACCACCACCACCACCACCACCACCACCACCACCACCACCACCACCACCACCACCACCACCACCACCACCACCACCACCACCACCACCACCACCACCACCACCACCACCGGTATTTGAAGGTGCTCAAATATGTCAGCCTCATGTCGGCAGATTGACTGGCACATAAAAGAACTCCTGTAGGACTAAATTCTGGCACCTAGGCGTCTCTGAAAATTGTAAAAAAAGGACATAAAGCAAATAACATTATTATATTACTACTACTACTTTTTCTTTCCTTCCCTGAAGGGGGAGACGGGCCTCTTAGACAGTAACACCATCTCTCAGGCCGGAAGATTTGTTATGGTGAAGGAAATGCACAGAGAAAGTCAGAGGGTTGGCAGCCATGGCCTATACTGGGACCTGTCCCGGCATTCGCCTTAGTGCAGGAGGATGGAAAACCATTCTCAGCTATGAGGTTCAGCCCTGTCCCATCTCCTGATTGCAGGGGCATAGTGCCATGGCCACCCCTCCTCTGCTTGGTTGGCTGGTCGGAGTACAGAGCTGTTGGACCACGGACCAGCCGTGACCACTTGTGGGCCGAGATCCACTCTGCATCCACTGACCACACACACAACATCAAGCTCTTGGCTGCCTTATGTAACAACACTGGTGGTTGTAGTGACACAGATAGATAGGGGTGTGATCAGATTGTGTATTTTATATTTTGATGCATCTTTGTAAACAACATCAATTTCAGTTGACTGAATACTTTTTGATTGGTGGTTTTCAGGAGCTCTTGCTGTTTTTCTGTTCTGGTGATAATTCTTCTGATTAAATTAATTTTCATTTCATTTTTTCCCCATATTTAGGTTAGGTCCTCTGAAACCAGAAATACTGCCTAATGGGAAGGTGTCCTACAAGTTTAACTTCAAGGCTGCTGAAGGAGAAATATTGAGTTTGGTTCCTTCAGCTGCAGTTTTACTCTTCAGTCCATCAAAGGCATCATTAGTGGGACCCAAAGACTGCATAGACACTGCCGTGGAGTTTACTGCTGAGAAGGGGAGAGTGATTGAAGGACAAGTAGTGCCTGTACTTGCTGGTGTCAAGATTACTGTCTCTCATAAGGACAGCACTGATGTCATCGTCTCTGCTGAAACGTCGGCTACTGGAACGTTCAAGTTTGGCCCTCTGCCAGGAGGCTTTGAATACAGGTAGAATGAATTTTTCTTATTAATTTACTGGATACCACCAAATCCAACCTTAATTTATTTTCACCTAAGGGAGGATGAAATAATTATTTAACTTCCTTTTATCAGAGTTTATCAAATGAGAAAGTGTAATATAGCAGCATTTAACAGGCTAGTGTTGGATACATTTTAACATTAAAAGTAATTTAGACTTCATTGTACTTTCTTAAATAATGATTCATTTAGTGAACCTTTCAAAATGGTAACAACAGTGTCATGTATTAAATTAAGTTTAATCTGAATATTATGAAAAAATCTAGGAAAAAAAAATAGGGATGGTTCCCCTGGTGCCTGTCATTAACTCTTGATATTCCCAACATCCAAATTATAGAATAGGTTTGGCTGGCTACATACTTCTGCTCAAATTCTGGAAAAGTACAGGTGTATTGCTATACATTCCTAAGTTCAAAAAGTTTTACACTAATGCTCTTCTCCTTTAGTTCCATTTTCCAGTTCCCTCCTGGGTCGAGTTATCGATGAATCATTGCCTGTTTCTTCTCCACTCTCCTCTTGCTTCCAGTGTTTCTTCTATCTTTCCTCCTTTCTGCACCATGCTTTCCTCCACTGTATCTATCCACCTCTTTTGAAGCCTTTCTTGTGATCACTTTCCTGTTAGTTCGTCTGTAAATACTCTTTAGAACTCAGTTTTCTTCCTTTCCATCGTATGTCGATACCATTTCATCTTGCTTGTTTCTATCCTGTCCTGTGGTTCTAAAGTTGCACTCTCTTCATTTTTGATTCTATCTTTTCTTGTCTTCTCTATGATACCTCTTTGTCTTGGCCGCCTGTATTCCACTTTCATCTCATTGTTTTTGTCCATATACATGCTGCATACGTATTGATACAAAACAGACGGAATGTCCACTCCATGGCTAACATGGTTAGCATGCTGGCTTTTGGTCCATGGGATCCCGGGTTCAATTCTCGGTCGGGTCGGGGATTTTTTACCTTAATTGGTTAATAGTGATGACTCGGAGGGGGAGTGTGTCACTTTCAGCATATTAGAATTCATCACAGCTAGCACCCCATCCTCACAAACGTGTGGGTCGTCTGTTGGCATCAGTTTGAAAGATGGGCATCAGGGTTCTCTGGAGGCCACATGCCATTAAAGCAGATGGAATCATGGAACCTGTTTTCATTTCCTTCCTTCCTTCCTTCCTTCCTTCCTTCCTCCCTCTTCTGTACACTTTTCTCATTCCAGACTCTTCTGTCACCTGATTGCATACATTGACTTGTTCTTGTACTTCCATTTCATTTTCTTCCATATCACTGTGTAAAAAAATAAAATCCAAGGCAGTGAACTGAAATTTTTAAGAAGTATGACAGGAAAGACAAGAAAGGACAAAGTAAGAAATGAGGGCATCAGGAAGAAAATCAGAGTGGAAAACATTTTACAACAGAATGGAGAGGGATAAACCTAGATGGTTTGGACATGTTAACACATTGCGGACGGGATCAGAGTTTGGCTGGCTGAACGTTGCTGACAGGTCCCGAGTTAACTCGTTTTCATGAGACTGTACATTCGGTGACATCAGGTTGAACTTCTAAAACTAGCTAGCGGTCTTGGTTTATAGAATGTCATTGTTGAAGGTTTTGTTTATTCCATGCTACCTTACTTTTCATTCTTCTCTTTTTATGTTTCAATTTCTTAGTTTTCCGACCTAATGTTTACGTCGTTCAAAGAGACGTGTAGTGGGTAAGATGGCGCTTCCCAGACTGACTACATGTTTAGATCAGGACGAAATATTTAATGAGCTGTATGCGGATAATTATTTGGAATGCCCAAGGAACATTGAAGAATGTGAGTTTGTTACTGGAAGCTCTTCTGATGAAAGTATGAGTAGTGATGGTGAAGATACACACCCTTCAAAACAACATGTACGCACCTTCACCGAGGTCATTGATACACAACTTATCACACAAGGAAACATTATTAGGACTCTTCTAGAAGGTTTTCCTTGTGAATGTTATCACAGTCAGTACAAAGTTAGTGAAGCCAGGCTCATTTGATTTTATGTGTGCGCTTTCGCATTAAGTTGCTCAGGAAATGGTCGGGGACAGGTCATGGTCATTGTGAGGATCATCCCGTTAGCAATGTGGTAAGAGGATATAAGAGAGAAGGATGCCAAAGCGGATGATGGAGAGCAAGAGGAAGACCCAGACTAAGGTGGTTAAAAACAATCAAAAATAGTATAATTAGAAAAACCCTGGATTGGAAAATTAAAGAGGAATGATGTTGGTTGGATAGAGGAAGCTGCCCATAAACATCCCAGTGAGAGCTGGGTGTGGGAAATGGATGATGATGGATGATGATGTTTATGCCATCTGCAAACAGTAGATCCTTTACTGTGTTTCTCTATGGATTTCATCCATGACTATGATGAAGAGTATGGGGGACAGTATGCTTCTGTGCTGAAGTCCTTGCAGGTATCATCATCATCATCATCAGTTTTCCACTCCAGTTGCTCGGGTGTGGTTTATGAGCACTTTCCACTTCTGTCTGTCATTGTACCACTCTTCTCTCAAGACGACATCCCAGCTGACTCCTCTTGTTCCTATGTCCTCTTTCACTTGGTCCAGCCATCTCTTCCTGGGTCTTCCTACCGGTCGTTTTCCGGGCACAACTGTGTGTAGCCATTGTTTTGCTGTCCTCCTATCGTCCATTCGTTTGACATGGCCAAACCATTTCAAACGGGTCCTTGTCACTTTTTCATTCAGGGATGGGTACACACCAGCTTCCTCCCTTATTCTTTCATTCCTTACCCTGTCCCTTTTTGTCTTCTGTACCATAGTTCGTAGGAACTTCATTTCTGCGGCTTGTAGTTTGCTATCCACTTGTTGGGTTGTTGTGCAGGTTTCTAGGCCATATGTTATTATGGGGGTGAAGTATGATTGGAATAGAATCTGCTTTGATCTTAAGGGAACTTGTTCGTTCCAGAGGAGGTTCCAAACTTGATGGTAAAACTGAGCTGATTTTTGAATGCGGTTGTTAATCTCATACTGTATTCTGTTATCACTTGAAATGATGCACCCAAGATATTTATATTGGTCTACTGTTTCCAGCTGTGTACCTTCCAGCATTATTTTTCCTTTCTTCTTCTGCCTGTTGACAGACATAGTAACAGTTTTCGATTTATTTATTATTAATCCATGTGCTTTCAAATGTTCATTCCAGGTGTTCAGCCTCTCTTGGACTTCCTTCTCTGTATTTCCCCAAATTACTACATCATCTGCAAATGCAAATGCATTGATGTCCATATTGTTCTTCTGCTTAATTTCTTTCATCACTTCATCCATGACAGTGATGAAAAGTAAGGGTGAAAGGCTACTGCCTTGTTGCACTCCTTTAGTGGTTTGGAACCAATCAGAATTACCGTTTCCTACCTGTATGCAACTGCAGCAGTCTTTGTAAAGCATTTTAACTTTCTGGATAAGCCCTTTGGGTACATTTTTCTTTCTTAAGCATTCCCATATAGTCTTCCTTGGAACACTATCAGATGCTTTTTCAAGATCCAAAAACACTAGTGTTAAGTCTTTGCCCTTCTCCCTTGCAGGTATCCATCTCTTAATTACTTTACCTTCTGTATAGTGCATCTCAAAGTGAACTCCTGTTATTTTCTGTTATTCCACTAGTAAAGTCTGTTGTGATCTTCTGAGAGTGCTGTTCCTTGGTGTAGGTTTTATGTTCAAAGGCGCTCATCTCTACTCTATAGATGTGATATTACCCTGGAGTTCCTTAGGGCTCAAATGCCCCTGTTAAGGAGCATTGTTCTTGGTATTGGAAGAGTTCTTCCATATGAAGACAGTAGGAGATCATGATATTTGAACATATCCAACTTAAAAAGCGCAAAGGGGTTGTTATTCTGGGCTGAATGGGTCAGGTGGTATGGCAATGGCCTTCTGATCTCAAGCTGATAGGTTTGATCCTGGCTCTGTCCGGTGATATTTGAAGGTGCTCAGTTATGACAGCCACATGTCAGTAAATTTACAACCATGTAAAAGAACTCCTACTGGACAAAATTCTGCTAACTCGGTTGTCTCCAAAAACGTATATAGGTAGTTAGCTGGATGTAAAACCAGTAACATTGTTTTATAATATTTTTTCCTTCAAGTCATCTTATTATTTTGTTCTTTGAAATTTCTTGATTTAAAAAATCTTACTGTCTCTACTTTCTGATGGTGTGGAAATGTGACAGTTCCTCTTTATTATTAGCCTCTGGCATGTGCTGGATAAAATACTGAAAATCTCAAGTCATTCTCCCACTTCTCTTCTGTTTAGAAATTCTGTAATTCTCTTGGGAGGTTGACTTCTGCAGATCACTTGGCAACTTATTCATGATGTATAATTTCTTTGCTTGTAACAAATAATATTCTACTCTCGAAGTTTCAGTCAGTGTAATGGACTTCATATAAAGGAGTAACAGTAATTTATCAGCAAGGTTCTAAGTCCTGTGATCATTATCTGTGGGGCCATCAATTTTGTATGGAATTGGACCACAAAGACATCACTTTCTATTTCAAAAATTCCACTTGCATTTGATCAAGATATGAATTATGAGCAGTATTTAAGATAAGTAAAATATCTGGTATAATTTGATAGAAATTTTGATGAAATCCTTTTCCCATGTATTTTTATTCTTAGTCTGGTATTTCTATTCTGATCTAGGTGCTTTCTACTTTCTGCCATCTTACCATCTATTTTAGAATGTACACAAATGCATTTATTGTAAATGACATGCTAATTTTACATTTTTGCAAATATATAAATTTTTATTTAAACAGTAGACTTCTGTTTCACTTGTCCGACTCATTGGCTGAATGGTCAGCGTTGAGGCTTTCGGTTCAGAGGGTCCCGGGTTCGATTCCCGGCCAGGTCGCGGATTTTAATCACCTCTGATTAATTCTTCTGGCTCAGGGAGTGGGTGTTTGTTTTTGTCCCAACACTTTCCTCTTCATATTCACACACAACACACTACACTACCAGCCACAACAGAAACACGCAATAGTGATTACATCCCTCCATATAGGGTTGGCGTCAGGAAGGGCATCCGGCCATAAAACCGGGCCAAATCCACATGTGTGACACAGTTCGCACTCGTGACCCCACAGGTGTGGGAAAAGCGGTAGGAAAAAAAGTAGATACTTTTTGTTTTACTTGCTTGTAGTCTATCTGAGTATCACCTACAGTAGTTGAAGCAATAAGGGCACGTTTAATTCTTCTGGTATAATGTGGGTTCAGTGCCTTGGTAGGGTTCAGAGATTTAGAAACATAACATAACCTCATGCCACTGAGGTTTATTCAGCCTACAACCTCTCAATACCACTTTGTTAAACACAGTTGAAGCTTATGACCTTCTCTCCTCCATGGGTCTGTGTTAAGACCTTTATGAAGATCGCTTTGAATTTTTGTAACCATTTTTTAATTTCTTTTCAGTTATTTTCAATGTTCTTTTACAAAGTTCCATAGATTTCTCATTCAAATGTATGGAATATTTTTATATTTGTCTTGGTATGTTTTGTCATCGTGAACACCTGATATTGATGCGATGATTTCTATATATATTTTTTAAATCTCAATAATTGTGTTACAGAATAAAAGCAGAGAAGGAGGGCTATGTGTTGACTGGACCAGACAGCAAAGGTAATTTCAATGCTCACAAGCTAGCTGAGGTAATAGTAGAAGTCTTGGATAAAGCTGACAACAAACCTCTACAAGTGAGTAATATGGCACATTAAGATTTGGAAATATGAAAACATTTTGCATTTAGTATTGTCATTTATAACTGTGGACTGTTCTAGGGAGTACTGCTATCGTTGTCTGGAGGTGAGAGTTTTCGACGAAACAGTCAGACTGGAGCAGATGGGAAGAGAACCTTTAGTTCTTTGAGTCCTAGTGAATATTATCTTCGTCCAATGATGAAGGAATATCGCTTTGAGCCAAGTTCAAAGCTGATTACAGTCAAGGAAGGTGCTACAGTCAGTGTTCAGTTGTTGTAAGTATTGTAATTGTAACTGTAGAGGAATATTCGCATTATCTGTTCTCATAGGCAATTACAGGTTTTAAACATCTGTTTTTATGTGTGGTGGTGGCTCAGAAGTTCCCAGTTTTTGTTTATGCACCTCCAAATATAACTTCTCTTTAAATTTTTAACCCCACAATGGCCAGTAATATTTGCCTAATCAGTCATTGCCACTAGCGAGTGAGCATACTGAAGCATTATTAGCGATTATTAGAAGGCTGAGAATGGAGAATACAGATCACATGCTGTAATCCATTAACTCACCATGTTAGTTTCCTCATCAGTTCAGTCACTGCTTTCTAAACCAATATCTACCTCAATCCTTTTGAGTACCTGCTCTAATTACACATTTCGGTGCTGGTAGAACTTTCTTTCTGTACTTCATAATATTCCTAGATAACTAGATGTGCTACACTTTCACCAAAATTGTTGAGTTTTTCTTTCTCCTTTGGACGTGGTTTATGTTTACCTGGGCACCGGGTGAGTTGGCCATGCGGTTGGGGGCGCGTGGCTGTGAGCTTGCATCTTGGAGACAGTGGGTTTGAATCCCACTCTCGGCACCCCTGAAGATGGTTTTCCTTGGTTTCCCATTTTCACACCAGGCAAATGCTGGGGCTGTACCTTAATTAAGGCCACGGCCGCTTCCTTCCCATTCCTAGGCCTTTCCTATCTCATCGTCGCCATAAGACATATTATCTGTGTCGGTGCAATGTAAAGCAAAAAAACAAAAAAGAAAAAAACAATACAAAACTCTTCAAGAACTTGCTCCGTACTGCATTTACGTATTTGATCTACGACTTCATGTTTTTTTGGAACATTCGACATGCGGTGCTGATCCCTAAAATTATACAGTACCTCATGAACTGCAACTGAAAAATACGTATTTGATTCTAGACTTCTTCATAACATTGAAATTTCAACGCATAGTGCTCCCGAAAGTGTTGAACTGCAACTGAAAAATACGTATTTGATTGAAATTTCAACACATAGTGCTCCCTAAAGTGTTATACTGCTTCATAAACAGCATCTGACAGAATTATTTAAACTTCACATTTTGTTTACCTGTACATTGTCTTTTGTACTTATTTGTGATTGGCTGAAATTTCAACACACAGTGCTCCCTAAAGTGTTTTAGTGCTTCACAAACTGCAACTGATGGAATTATTTAAACTTCACATTTTATTTACCTGTGCATTGTGTTTTATACTTATTTGTGATTGGCTGATATGACCAAGAATACTGGTCGATACCAGTACCAATTTTAATTAAGTAGGAATGTAAAACTTACATTTCTTATTTTAATAGTATTGAAAGGTTGAACCATCATATTTATCTTCTTTCAGCTTAATAGTGATCTTACTTCAATACGGAACACTATGAAATTCTTATCTCCCAGTCAGGAAATCAAAAAATTGAAGAAACAAGATTTTCACTTCCGGAGGTGCACATGGCCCTGAGGTTCACTCAGCCTACACCAAAAATGAGTACCAGGTTAATTCCTGGGGGTAAAGGCGGGTGTAGAGCTAACCACTCTACTCCATCAAGTGCCGAGGTTACAGATAGTAGAAGCCTTTACCTACCATCCCTCCAAGGGCCTTCATGGTCTGTATGGAGATGACTTGGCTTTGCTTTGCAGCATTCAGCGTTGAGTCGCTGGCTGTACATTCAGCACCATCCCGTAGGAGGTTGCCCTGGCTAGACTGGATGTGGTGAAACTAAGAGACTAAAACCTTACTGGCATTCAAAGAGATGCTCAAAGCGCCGTCCATTAGTTTTGTATGAATTGTAAAATATTCTGACACACAAATGATCATAAATGTAGTTTCTGTAACTTTTGTTTTGTACAGTCTTTAGATAGAGTTAATATTTTCAGAGATAGTTTTATGTTAGTAAAAAATGTAATAATAAAAACATCTCTTGATATTACACCTCATGTGTTAAAAATTTATGAAGTATCATATTTTACCTTGTTTTCTTGACATGGCCAAAGCTCAAAAGCTTATTACCATGTCATCAGAAATTATATTTAGCACAAATTTTCTCTTTTGGTTCTCTTAGTATTGTTGCATCACTGTATACTATTCCAATATTATATAACCTAGTGCTCTTCCTTGCTATTCATGAACGTAAATATCAAATTCAGAGAAATGTAGTTACGCCGTTCTTCCGTGATGTCACGACAAACAAAGAAACAAACAGAAAACCAAGCGAATTGGGCACATTTATTAGGGTCATGTAGCTGTGAGCTTGCCTTGTGGAGATGGGGGGTTCGAATCCCACTGTCGGCAGCCCTTACGATGGTTTTCCATGCTTTCCCATTTTCACACCAGGAAAATGCTGGAGCTGTACCTTATTTAAGGGTACAGTCACTTCCTTCCTACTCCTAGCCCTTTCCTTTCCTTTCATGGCCATAAAACCTATCTGCTTTGGTGTGACATCAACCAAATTTAAAAACAATGTATGCTGCTAAGACAGCAATTGTGCATCCAGACCTGCATCTGATGATGTTAGAGCAAATGTCGGTCCTTAGTAACACTCATACTCGTAACATTTACGCAGTATTCAGCATTGAGTAGACTTGTTTTAATTGCTAGAGGCAACACAACATGATGTGCATTCTCCTCCAACTTGAAAAACTGTAATTAACAAATAGTAGTAGTATATTAAACCTTACTTCTTGGCTTACTATCCTTGTCATTGCCCCAGTCACCTTCCTACATTTTACAATCCTTTAGTCAGTCTCGCATGTTTTTAGCGGATGTGGAGCAAGAAATTTTAAATTCCTTACTGTAAGAAAATGAGGCCATTATTTTCTTTGTTTTTGAAGTGAGTTTTGTTCTGTGCAGTGGACATCAAGTGGCATTTAGTGCTTATGGGCACGTGACATCCCTGAGTGGTGAGCCCGAAGAGGGAGTGGTGGTAGAAGCTGTGGGACAAGAACAATGCTCGCAGTATCAGGAGGAGACCGCAACAGAAGCAAGTGGCCAATTCCGTCTTCGAGGATTATTACCACAAGTGAGACATCTTTTGTTTATTTAACTTGTTTCTGTATAGAAACACTGTTAGAATTGCCAGAAAATGTCTGCGGGGAAGATACCCTGCTACTTTTTCCACTAAAAGATCATTGAATTTTGACTGACGACTTAACGGTTTTAAAGTATCTTAAAGTAACCGTTACAAGTGTCTGAATCGTGGGTTCAGACCTAGTAGAGGTAGTTGTATTTTTGAAGGGCAGAAAATAGTCCTTTCAAATCTCCATAACATACAGTGTCAGCTTATAAAAGATTCCTGGTAATAAATTCATTGTTTGCTTTCGGTCTTCATCTTTGTTTCCACAAACTATCAAAACAATCTGCATTTAGGGCTGTCGCCCAGGTGGCAGATTCCCTATCAGTTGTTTACCTAGCCTTTTAAAAAGTTTTAAAAAAAATTTAAATAAAGATTATGTTCCTTAACAGATCATAAACAATATCTGCAAACCCAATCTTATTTCTGTAAAATTGGAAAAGAACCAGACTGAGTGGAAACCATTAAATGAAGGTGTAAGACGAGGTTGTGGACTTCCCCTCTACTTTTTATCATTTATATGAATGCAGTAATGGAAACTTGGAGGCAAGGACGTCATGGTTCAATACCAATCAATAGACGCCTCAAACATTTAAATGCCATTCTCTTTGCTGGTGATGTTGCATTGCTGGCTTTGACAGAAGATGACCTACAGAGATCAGTATTTAATCTTAGTAATGTTTCTTCAGAATTTAATATGATTTTCTCAACAGAAAAGACTAAAATAATGGCCTTCAAGAGAAGAGAACCTATCCCTAACGAAATATGTTTAAATAAAACAATATTAGAAAGAGTAAGGCCCGGTTTCATCAACACATTTTAAATATATACTAACAAGTAGTTAGTTAATACGGAGTTAGAAATTTAACATCTTGTTAGGTTTCTTGCGTTTCATCAAACTTTTCGTGTGAAATGTTAACTAATCGACAGTTAAGTCTCCCAATATTGCGAACTGGTGCGAATCAAGGAGGCAGTGGTACGAACATGCTGTTTTACAACGCGCTCCGATTCGCTTTTGTTTGAGCACAGCTGTAAAGTATGGCGCGTAAAGTGAAACGGAATCGTAGTTCTAATTTTTCCTCCTTCGAAAAAGAGTTGTTAATTGAATTAGTTAGTAAATATATATAAGTTATTGAGTGCAAGCGCACAGATGGCTTGACGATAAAAGAAAAGGACGAGGCGCGGGAAAAGTCCGCGAGGGTTTCAATGGGGTAAACAGATACTTTTTTTTTAGCGGGTATCCGCTGTCACCTAACAAAATCACTTCGTCAATTGGCCCACTTCAAACTGTGCTCCGATATGGGAGTTATTAAATATTGTATTGTCGTGTGCAGAACCAGACCACCTAGCAAGTATATCCCTGATTTGAAGGTTAGGCTCGCTAATCACCTGAACATTAACAGAGAAATATCCCTTTTGATTACGATATATTTCGGCCCAATTGCCTCCAGGTGATTGGATTCTTACATGTGTGCAATCTATTGCACGTAGAACTAACACCAGGAAAACGACTTATTTCATAGAAGTCGCGGATAATTTGCTGACGCTCTTCTACTGAAGGGAATGTTATATACCTCCTTCTCATGGATGCTATTGCTGCAGACAGTCGACAAACAACTCTATTAACAGTGGCTTTAGAAATTCCAGCATTGTCTCCGGCCATTATGTGAAAATAACCAGTAACAAAAACTCGTAATATTATCAGTACCTGCAACATTGGAGAAAGAGGTTTCTCTTCGTAGGATATTCTAACCTCACTTGAATTTCGTCAACAACCTTAGCAACGACTGTTTTCGATAACCTGTATCTATGAAGAAATTTCGGATCCGTCAAATTTTCAAAGTCATTACGTCGCTGAACTCTCCTTCGATCAGGATTGTTTTGTAAACGATCTTAATAGAGCAATTCCGCCTCGAAAGCGAGATTCACAGCAGCCATTTTGGAACAGGTTGCTAAATGCTAATGTTAGCCATTTAACATTGGAAATGGCTGAGGTTAACTTTAATACGCAGTTTAACATTTGTTAATGTTAACATTTGTTGATGAAACGCAAATTTTCTTAAATCGTATGTTAAAATGATTTAACACCTTGTTAAGCACTAACATGTGTTGATGAAACCGGGCCTCAATGTGTTAAATTACCTAGAGTAAAACTTATCATACCAAACAGAAATAGATATATCTGCAACAATTGATTAGTTCACAAAAACATCAGGAGTAATCAGTCATACAGTGAAACTTTGATTCTCCGTTTTTTTGAGGGACCTCGGAAAAAAAAGTATGATACGAGAAAACGGAAAATCTGGGAACGAATTAAAACCGTCAACAGTTTGACTGTACTTCACAGTAATGAAATATATATCATTTTATTTGTACAAAAATGCCTGCATTAAATACATTAGTTAAAAAACTTTATATTTTAAATTCAGTTTTACCGAGAAACTTCGTCACTTTCCCGTGAAAACGTCTTTCAGGCCAGTAACTTTCATTAGCCAAGCTCATCGAAAAATATTCTACTAAATAAGTTATCAGAATTATATTGATATCTAAGAAATTTAAAACCACATCTGAGACTCCAGTTTCACTATTGCTGCAAGGAGAGTTTATCGGAGTAATTATGCCGATCGGGAAAACATTATAATCCGGTCACTTAATTGATGACTTAAAAACGTCTACGGTAGCTACCTCTGTTTTTTACCTAGAATAAATCTAACTGGAACAGATACAGTTATTTACAGTAATCGTTATCTGATGACAGTCTCATGTAAATTAGAAGACTTTGTTTTAATAACTTAAAAAAGAACAATATAACTTGTTTATCAGTAAATGTTTGCGTGCTGTGTTACGAACTTACGGCGCGAAATTTAACTTCGAGTTCGCCCATGTTTTAGGCCTCGGTACTTTCCATTAATGATTTTTTTGACCGATAAACAGGCGAGAAATGTGGCTTGCATGATAGGCATAATTACTGGTGCAGTTCACTTGAACCTACCTGTGGTAGTTAAGAAAGATCGCTGAAAACACGTAAATAAGCATAGGTTGTAACAGGTCCAGTCACATAATCAAGTAAGCTAATCACAACGCACAAATACAAAAATGATACCAAAATACATTAAATCCCAGAAGATATCGTAATGAAACAGACTCGCACTCACAAAAATAAAGTGTCACATCGCACACATATAGGTTACATACTGTACACACAACACACACACAAAACACTTAAATTGTTATTTCTTCAGTCACAGAATACAGTAGTCAATTTGTAGTGAAAAAGTCTTTAATCGTCAGGTTTTTTTTTTTTTTGTCTTGCCTTAACATGGTACAGTGCTCCCTCAATATTTAAAACATTCTGTACTTCGCTGCTGTCTGTGTCATACACAGTAATATAGTCGTGAATTTTGTCAAAGGCGGCTAATGCTTCTGCAAACGTTGACAAACATTTCATCTTCGTCTTCGTCTTCCCCTATATATAGACAAGAAATGTGTTTTTCCACCAATCAGTACTTAATTTATTTTAAATAGATTACACTAGTACCGGTTTTGGCCCTTAATGGCCATCATCAGCTAGTACATGATTAGTTTCCAGCCATTAGACAAAATCACAAGTTGTTATTATGTTAGACATCCGGATGTCTAATGGGGGATGGAAATGCAATATACAGTAGCATGAAGTTAAAATATCTGTGGTCATCAAAGGTAAAAAGTTACAATAAGTTAGAACATGAGTGTACAGAACACATTAAAACATATAGGCCACAATATAAAACACTTAAAAAGTTTTAACACATTAAAATTTGGTATGTATAGGTTAGGCAATTATTAAAATTTAAGTTCATGTTGCTTAGATTTAACTGACTGGCAGCCATGAGTTTGATACTACACTGCCAACTCTATGTTGTACCTTATGTTTTTACCTCTGGCAACACGATTACGTGTTTTTTCTAACTCAGCCATGATGAACACTTATATATTTTCACGCTTGTTTTTATGTTTGAACATTCTGATTGACTGACTGGTAACAATGATATCCTAATGATTTTAATTATTTCACTACCAGCTCTGTATTATAGCCTACTTTCTGTTCTTATCCTCTGTCTCAACTCGATTGTGTTTTTTCTCTTAGCCATGTTGTAACATTCCATGTTTTTTCACACTAGTTTTAAGCCTATTTTCATTTTATAAATATAAATGTTGATTCTTAGGGTGCCATATATGTTAAGGACACTAGGTTCAGGGCCCTGACCTAACTTTAGGCTAAGATTTATTTTCGGCTGATGATGCTTACTACTGTTAAGCGAAACTTGTTCCATCTTACAACGCCTGTTGTAATGTTTATTTCCTAAATATAGGAAAGATAAGTATTGGAAAGGTGGTGTTAACTATTATTCTTGTTTTAATGTTCATATCTGATGTCCAATATGGTCTACAATGAGATTTATTACTTGTAATGTTTAGCTATGTCGTGGATTAATTTCAATTCATTATTTTGGTCTTCTGTTGTCATTGGGATGTTAAAAGCTCTATATATCATACTATAATAGGCTGCTCTTTTGTGAGTATTGGGATGAATGGAGTCATTTTTTTATGGTATTTAAGGTGTGTGCGGGTTTCCTGTTGATCTTGTAGGATAAGTGGTTGTCGTGTCTGGTTATTGTCAAGTCCAAGTAATTTAGTGTATGGTTATTTTTGGTTTCTTTAGTGAATTTAATTTGGGGGTCTAAAGTGTTAAGTTTGTCTAGTATAGTTTGTGCGTCAGTGGATCTATTATCTATAATTATGAAGATATCGTCAACAAATCTGCACCAAAAATGTATATTATCTATTTTATTAATTGATGTGTGTTCTAAGTAATCTATATATATTTCTGCTAATATTCCGGAGGCAGGAGACCCCATAGGTAGGCCTCGTTGCTGATATATGGTATCCTGAAATCTGAAATAGTTATTGTTTATGGCGAATTCAAGTAAATTTATGAATTAGTTTATTTCTAAGGTGCTCAAGTTGCTATAGTTTTTTAAATTAGATTCTATTGTTTTGATTGTTTGTTTAACAGGAATGTTAGGGTACATGTTTATGTCAAATGAAGCAAGGGTATGGTGTTGTTCGATCTTTAGTTCTTTGATTCTGTTGCAAAAATCTATTGAGTTTTTGTATTGTTTTGTTTGCTAAAAATGAATAATGCTTTTTTTTAAATGTTTGGATGAATTGCGATAATTTATAGGTTGGACTGGCTCTATAGTTTATAATTTATAAATAATAATTAGTCTTCCCCCTCGCTCGCGATCTCATGCACGGCGCTTGCACTGGCTGTGGCAGTAGCATCATCACACAGCTGTTCTATGCTCTTTACACCAGAAGTGGTGAGCTCACTATCGACTGTAGCGTACGTCTCGAAGTTAACATCTCTCGGCGCGAGCTTCTCCCAGTCCTCACTGATAAGTTGTTCTTCGCTGCCGGTGTTGGTGTCGTTTGTGTCTCTGCTTTCGCCAAAGCCACATTTATGAAAACAATTTTAAATGGTGGAGGGCGAAACGTGGAACCATGCTGACACAACAGAGTGGATTGCCTGTAGAATACTGAACTTCGTCTTCACTTCTTTCCCGGCGTCCAACATACACACAGCCCTTTGCACCAGCTGCTTGCGATAGTACCCTTTAAAACACTTTATCACCCTAGCATCCAGAGGCTGAAGGACACTGGTACAGTTCAAGGGATAGAAAATAACTTTCACATTTCGTAAGAAAGAAAGTTCCTGCGGGTGGGCGGCACAGTTATCTACAAACAAAACTAATTTTCTCGCTTGAGCACCCATAGAAGCATCCAGTCCATGAAGAAAATCCAAAAAAATGTCTGTGGTCACCCAAGATTTACCCATCGCGTAGTATCGCACTGGTAACTTCTTGACATTCTTAAAGCATCTCGGTTTTGCTGCTTTGCCTATAACGATAGAGATACGTTTGTCTGACCCGTCACTGTTACAGCACAACAAAACAGTTATGCAGTTTTTCACATTTTTGCCTCCATGACAAGATTCTCCTTTAAAAGCCAGCGTGCGATCCGGTAAACAGTTGAAAAATAGGCCAGTTTCATCCGTGTTATAGATGTTCTTCAGTTCGTATCCTTCAAGCAGCTCTGGGAGATTTTCCCCAATCTTCCACAGTCAAACCGTCAACTGCAGCACTCTCGCTGGCGAGCTTTTTATACACCAGCCCGTGACGCTCCTTAAACCGGGAAATCCATCCATTCGAAGCGGAAAATTTTTTGACACCCGTTCTTGCAGCGATGCTTCGAGCTTTTACGCGCAAAATGTTACCATCCACAGGAATTCTTGACGCCCGAGCTTGTTGATACCAAGAAAAGAGAACTGCTTCCATTTTGGAATATCTCGATTCTTTCCCCGTTTTTCTATTCTTTGCGAGGATCCACATTTTTTTACTTGTTCACGTATCTCTTGTTTTTTCCCTGTTATTGTATTCACTGTCAAAGAAGGTAAGCCTAAACGTTTCGCGATGTCAACTTTTTTTCCTGTGCCTCTATAATCTGAAGTTTTTCTTGCGGGGTTTTCACATGCTTTACAGGTCGTGCCATTTCAATACTGTACTGTGTAAGCAAACCGAAACTCTACTGAGTAAATTGTTGATTTTCACCAGTTAGTAAGCTAGTAACACAGCCAACTGAACGAAACATTCAACAGAAAGCTCTTAACAAAGCACAAGTTGGTGGAGGCCTTCATTGTTAGCGTGGTACAGAATGTTCCGTAAGTATGATCGCGCAAGATATCCGCCAAAATTACAATACGCTAGACTCGCAAGTTCGATTCCTGTCTGAAAGTCCAGTGATTAATGCCCTGAGAGAAGCGGTGAAAATACGTTTGACGATACAATCGTATAAAATCAGTAATAAACATCTAATGATGGACGTATTGTAGATTTTTCTTACAAGTATGAATTACTGACGAAACTCGTTCCTTCGTCAAGTAGAGCTGTCGGAATGCGCTCTGTCTCCTAACTGTTGCAGCCTTAGGATTTTTTTGGTTTCTCTGAATAATACCAGCTGTATACGATGTGAAGATGGTTCCTTAAGGAACTTCATCACCAATCGCTTTCCCAGTTCTTGCTCTAATAACCACAGCAACGGGACGTTAACGTGAAGATCAATAGTTTCGATGTAGCCATCCATTCTCGAAATCTTGAAAAACGCTTGATCGAGGATTTAGCGTTGATGGGACTGAAATTTCTGGACGGTTGATGCGGGAAATAGTTTCTTCAAGGAACAGATAACGCTGGATTTTTAATACAGGTTTTAAATGGGATGCTCGCGGGACCACATAATTTGCTATGGATATGAGGCATGGACATTAAAAACTTGAGGCAACTCAAGAATTACAAAAGGAATGAAGAGTTGCAAAGTGGTTCGTGTGAAGGCAGCCTTACACTCTTGTTCTGTGGCTTTCAATTCAATTCTTATTTTGTGGCATTTATGTTAAAGCAACAATTATAAACTGTACTCTATTCACAAGTAAGAAAATTTGATACAGTACAGATTACAATTATTTTACTTTACTTTACTTTGCAACCACACAACAGTGGTTGGCTGTGGGCGGCCTCAAGCTCTTATGGAAATGCAGTATTGCTTTCACAGGTACCACACGATGCAGTCAAGTTCAACCACTGTTGCAGTCTGTGGACGATATCGCACACAAAAATGTTGCTGACAGTGGTCGAACGCTGTTCACACGTGCGACACGCCAACCTCATGCCAACAACGCACCAGTAACAGCGCTGTAGCTCGGTGCACATGTGTGATTGTGATTGCGAGATGTTCTTCTGGCGATATACTTTCCCTCATAGTTGTGTTCCTCCGTTGTAATTGTCTTTTAATTGGAATAACAATATCTTTGGACATTCTAAAATAATTTAAAAACTTGTCATCGTACATTCTCAAACAATGATACAGTAAGTGAAACTGACTTTCGCTCCTCTTTTCTATAATAGGATGAATCCAACAAATTCTATTTTGTCTTCGTCAACGTAACAAAAGCCACAGCAATGCTTCCTCTTCGAATTCCATTTCAGTACTGTGTACTTTTTACAGGTGTAAAGTAAGGAAGCAAGGAAGTGCACTGTCGCCATTATTATTTATTATATTGATGGATGAAATCATAAAACTTGTAAAACAGACTATCAGTAGTGATGAAGTGAATGCTTTGGTATTTACAGATGATGTGGTGATTTGGGGGAAAGGGAGAAAAAGAAGTACAAAGGAGACTGGACATTTGGATTGAAAATCTGAAGGAGTTTGGAATTATAATGAGTAAAAAGAAAACTGTATTGTCATGCACTGTGGAAAAGAGAAAAAGAGAAGCCAAGTGAACACAGACTGAGGACGGTTAGAGAATGTAGAACAGTTTACATATCTGGGTAGCATTATTAATGGAAGTAATGAAATCAACCCTGAAATTAATAACAGACTAAGTAAAGGTACAACATTTTATCATCAAGTCAGAGAGCTTTTATGGGATGACAAATACCCAAGAGAACAAAATTAACATTATATAAACAGTATTTCATACCAATTGTAACATACGGACTAGAAATGCTGGTAACTAATAAGAGACAAGATAGTAAGATCCAAGCAGCAGAAATGAAATTTTTAAGAACATCGGTTAAAAAGACAAGAAGGGATAGAATTTAAAATATTAAAATCAGAGAAGAGCTAAATATAGAACCGTTGGTACAGAAGATACAGAAAGCAAGACTGAGATGGTTCGGACATGTAAAAAGAATGGGAAAGGAATGAGTAGCAAGAAAGGAATTAGAAAGAGAAGTTAAGGGAAAGAGACCAGTTGGAGGACAGAGAAGAAGGTGGATGGATCAGATTTGGAAGGACATTAGAGAAGCTGGATTGGATGTGGCGGAAGTAATAGAGCAGGAAAAGTGGAAGGATAGAAAGGAGTGGAGGAGGCTTGTGAACCAAACCCAGGCAGCTGGAGTGGGACATTGATGATGATGATGATGATGATGATGATGATGATGATGATGATGATGATGATGATGATGATGATGAAAGTGGTTGGAAAAATTGTGGCTGATGCGAACTTCAAACAACCACAAAGAACCACTTAATTGTAATTGAGAGTGGACAATTGTAGCCACAGCTGAACCACTCAAGAACCACTATTTTGTGGTTGAGAAGTGGTACTTGTGAAGGCAGCCTAACATTTTTGATACGAATCACAACAGGTAGAGCGACAAGACCAAAGCCAGCAATAAATAAAGTAATGTGCATAAAGTAGAACTTGCTTTCTGCATTTCATAGAAATACAAGAATCCAGCTGCTAGTAAAATAAATTTTAAATGATTTTCTGACAAGAATATGGAACATTAAATGTTAAATTATACAAGTACATGTGAATTATCCTCAATGTGAGTCGAATACAGATAGCCGAAATGAAGTTCTTGAGGAGTATGATACAGAAGAGTAGAAGAGACAAAACAAGGAATGAGAAAATCCAGGAAGAAATTGGAGTGGAAAAAATGAATGATAGAATAGAGAAGAACACATAAAGCAAATGAGTGATGAAAGAATGCCAAAAAAGGTGATGGAAATGCAAATGCAAGGAAGGAAATGCCACAGTCCAACGCAGTATTAGAAAAAGAAACCTGGACTGGCACACAGTGTTGGAGGAGGAGTGGTGGAAAGACCGAAGAAAGTGGAGATACCCGGCTACAGCTGGATAATGGGAAATGATGATGATGATGTGAATTATCCTCAAAGAAATCTTTTAGCCCATGTGTACTGTACTGTATGTACATATTTAGTCATTTTTATTACGTATAAATCCTTGGCCTAGAAATATGGACAAATAAGGGGAAAAAATAAATTTTTAATCTCTCCAAATACCCTAATTCATAACCATGTAACAAAAGTTTAGCTGTAGCTAGTGAAAAAACAAATATGTATTGGTATAGAAATCCCAGCCCTGGTAATGAAATACTTCAATTAGAAAAGCCAAGCGTCCTTAGATCAAATGTATCCAGAGTCTTGAAACAGAAAATATTGGAAAACAAATGATCAGATACCTGCCAGCATTGTACAACAATTGTCACAGCAATGTCCAGACCGCTGTGGATAGGACAGAGTGGTTTCGGAATGTAAATGGTCTAAGCTCAGAAAGCATGCTATTGTCGTGATAGGAGAGGGCAAAATATTGTGAAGTAGACAAAGGAAATACATGGGTATAGGGAACTGAAGATGATGTTTTTTGCAGATGATGGTGCAGGAAGTACAAGGTCAACTGGACTTGTTGAGTGAGTATATTGGTAATGTTAGATAAAAAATGAAATTGGAGAACAGCAAAACAGTGTTGTCGACTAGATGAGAAAGAGAAGGGAAAGGTACAATGAAAATTGGTGGTATCATCATCATCATCATCATCATCATCATCATCATCAATGTCTGGGATCCCTAAGCTCCAGAACCTCTCAGTAGGTACCACAGTAACACTATTTAAGCTTAAAATCACCCCATTTTGCAATGTATGGTATACAGTTGATGTGGCATAGTAGCAAACCTAACAAGAGTGGAAAATATCAAGGCTAAATACCTGAAACAAGTCCTTCAGGTTTCATAATATACAGAAAACCAAATTACACATATAATAGCCAGTGAGTCATTCTTCTTGGAGGACACTAAGTCCACATTTCGAGTCCCTGATACTTCAGCATTGATTGTTGTACTGTCAGGCTGAGTGGCACTGGCCTTCTGACCCCAACTTGGCAGGGTCGATCCTGGCTCAGTCCAGTGGTATTTGAATGTGCTCAGATATGTCAGCCTCGTGTTGGTAGATTTATTGGCATGTAAAAGAATTCCTGTGGGACTAAATTTGGCACCTCATCGTCTCTGAAAGACATAATCAAGTAGCTAGTGGGCCGTAAAGCACATAACATTATTATTAATTGTTATACTGGGAGAACAGCGACAGAAAGCTCAGCAGATTTCAGGAGAGTTCTTCAACATGGAAGTAGTGAAGACCAGTATATGAGAGGACCTAACTACACATTAAACCACATATACACACGCTACAGCATCTACGGGTTCCATGGGAGGATATGTCTAACCAGCGGATTCCACACTCCAGGGAAGGACTGTACTAGCTGACTTTGTGCTATGACCTGTTCTGATATAATCCATTTTGGTTGAAAGTGTCCTGCGCGAAAAATGTTCGCACATGCCATGGTTGAAGCTATTGTTCCCCCACTCCTGCAGCAGGTCCAGTCATCAGGCTAGTGCTGAAGTGAAAACGTGTCTCAAGCAGTGCATGTTGTTACGTGAGGGCTAAGTCAAAATTACTAAAGTGATGAGCATGGTTTCTAGGTCTTCTTCTAAATCTGCGAGACCACGGCGAGGCCAGGCACATGAAATCATTTATAAAGTGAGTGTACATACAAAAGTTATGAAGCGAGAACACGACTTGAAATTGAATGTTGTGCAGGCAGTTTCAGAAGCGACAAGAGTAGGAACAATACTGGTGAAGGAGATAATGGAAAAGGGAGTGTCGAGTGTGGCTAGGGGCGAACTTAAGTTTAGCACTCCAACAGGAAAAGAAGGTGAAAGAAAGAAGAGAGTTCCAGTTGATGATTTCGTAAAAGCAGCTATTGTTCCATAGGAAAGGGTAACAGATTAATTATAGTGCACGGTGGAGGAGAGAAAGGTTTCGTTCCCAATGCCCGTTTAATTTATAAGTCTTGCCTAAAGACTGGCAACTATCGTGGTGATATAAATTATAATAATTTTTCTAAATGGATAAATGAGTGGCTTGCCCCAAATTTAACTCCACGGAATGTAGCAATAATGGACAATGCAGCCTATCATTGTGTTCAGGAAGACAAGAAGCCTAATTCTACCTATCTGAAGAAGGATGTACAGGAATGGCTGTAGAATAAAGGAATTGAGTTTGATCCAGATATGACAAAGGCTGAATTGTTGGGACTGATGAGAAGAGCTAGCGTGGAGAAGATATACAAAATAGATAATCTTTTGAAAAGCTATGGACATGAAGTTCTCAATCTTCCTCCATATCATCCAGATCTCAATCCTATTGAGTTGGTTTGGGGAGACACGTTATAAGAATATATTTCAACTAATAGTAACAATGCATCATTCACTTTTTAGCTCAAAAAAGTATGCCATATCATCTCTAATGCCTTCACAGTTCATAAATGAGCTGCTTCTATTCCCAATATAAATAAAAATGAGTATTCTGTATGAAAAATATTTCTCTGTCTTATAGATTGCTCGTGACTTGACAGCAGACGCGCTTGACAAAAAGGAAGCTCTTTCACAGATATTGTTTGCACAGTATTTGCAAGACAAATGGACAAAATGTTGTGACCATGTAGAAGGCATTGATCAGCAATATTGGGAGCGTGACCACATCATGGATGAGGAATTAGAATTAGACCAGTTTATCATCAACCTCGGTGAAAGTTCAGATGACATTGATTCAGACAAGAGTGAAGATTATTCTGAATAATTTGTCAGTAAGATCCCTGAACTCTGAATATTAAACAAACGTGATCATAAAACACATAAACAGTCAGATAATATTTTTGCTTTGGTTTTATGTGACAGATTTATATGGTCTATTTTTCCAGAGCATTTTGTTGCTGTTGTTGTTGTTGTAGGAAACCTTTCTCTCAATCATAACAATACAGTAGAACCTCGATAATTCGAAATCGGTTAATTCAAAATCTTGCCTAATTGGAAGCAGCTCTCATTCCCGGAAACGGTTTTGCATGTTATTTAAATCGTTTAATTCGAAATACGGATAATTTGTAATTCGAAGAACAATGTCCCGTTACTGAAATTCATACTTTTAATTCGAAACTGCCTTTACATTTTGAAAAAAGTAGTATTTTACAGAGTAATTTAAATTCAAAATTTATCTGCGTCATGAAAGAACGCACGTCTTCCAGAACGTGAAGGGGTAACTTTGCACACTTTAACCTACTTTGGAATGTCTACAGTGTGCTTCATATATGCTATGTTCGAGCGGAATCGTAATTATTTTGTATTCAGCATTTTTAGGAATGCCACAATATCACATAGCAGGCAGTGTGCCGAGAGGTAGAATCCGCGAACACACTGGCGATGCCGACAGTTGGCGAAAAAGCGTTGCATATAGCCTATAATCAATTCGAACGCACCAAACATTATTGTCAATACCAATAAAATGCATTGTTTGTTTGTTTTATTTTTTTAAATGCTGAGGCCAAACGGACTTACGGTTTTAAAGGAGAGAATTGCCAGCCAGCAAATGTACTGTGTTGCTATGCAGTGCACACTGCACACGGAAGCGAGAGACTTCCTTCCCCTTTCATAGGGAAGTTTGAAAAGCCACGATGTTTTAAGGGCGTCGGGCACACTCCATGCCAGTACAAGGCATCGAAAAAAGAAGACAGCACAATAATCCAAAAGATAAAGCATTTGCACAGGAGAGCTAGCATAATTTTTTCCTCGCCTTTGAATCGTGTTTTTCTTCCTTTTGTTGCGTGAGGTTATGTTTGTCATTGTTTTATACAAGAGCATTATTTGAATAATATAAATGCATCTTGTTGGATAAATTTCTGAAATAGTGTTTTCCATGGCATTTGAAAAGTTTAAACTGAGAATAAAGGTGATTGCATGCATTGATGGGTCTTAGAAATGCCATGGCGGGAAATCGTACAAGTATAGTCACTGTACTGTTGTTGTAATGTGGACGGGAGCGAGAGACTTTCTCCCCTCGTCATAGGAAAGTTTAATAAACCGCGATGTTTTAAGGGTATTGGGTACATTCTGTGCAAGCACAAGGCATCTAAAATGCATACAGTACAGTAATCCAATGAATAAAGCACTTGCACAGGGGAACCAGTATAGATTTCTCCTCGTCTTTGAATCATGTTTTCTTTCTTTTGATTTCATTGCGTGAGGTTATGTTTGCCAGTGAGTTATCCAAGTGCATTATTTGAATACTGTAAATGCACCTTGTTGGATACATTTTGGAAATATTTTTTTTCCATGACATTTGAGAGCTTTAAACTATGAATCTAGGTTAATTGCATGCAGTAGCGGGTCTTAGAACATATTGTGACGCCGCAAGGGTTGGCATTTCCGAAGTAAGTGTTGGCGGTTAATTTGAAATCATGTAATTCGAAGTCCGATATTTGCGTCCCAACGACTTCGAATTAACAAGGTTTTACTGTAGGAGGTTATTCAGGAGTATTATGTATTATTATATTTCTTCTGGAGGACAAGAAAGGTAGACATTGTTAATGTTATGAAAGTAGCTGAAGTTTTTCTACTAAGGCTTTTTCTCTGCATTTTCTTGACAAATTCTCATTAATCTCTTTTATATGTATTTCACTGGAAATCAGGTTAAGTAGATCATATCTCTGGGCTGTCAGTAGAAACAACTTCCTCCTGTTCGTTAGGCGATTGATGAGCTGATAGCATGTACCGATAGGCCTTGCCTTGGCATACAGTACAGTTTCAAACCAACTTCCTTTATTTGCAGTATTACCAGTTGCAAGCTACTGTCTTATGTCCAATTGATTTTCTACTACATGGTTCAAACCTTTCATTTTTATATAACAGATGAGATATTTGTAGGTACCTGAAAAAATTGCATTTGCGATAAATGCAAATTTTTAAATCTTGTACTGAATCAAAGCCTACAGTAATTCTAATGTCGAATAAAATCATTTTTATGCATAAATAGGAGTGCGACAAAATGCGAATTGTGACCCAAAATGCAAAATTGGTATGAATATGCGATTTTGGTGTGAATCCTGCGAAAAAAATGGTATTTTACTAGCGAGAACAACATATTTCGGTAAAATCATCAGGAATACTCAAAATATGATGCATAAATCTTTCGACCGTTCCGATCGATGAAGAAAAGTAGCCGATCGATTGCTGCTTGCTGACTTTAATTGATATTTACAATGGAAATAGCAAGGGGAATAAGATCTGTATCGATTATTATCGAAATGTAAATCGAGTGTCACAGAAATAATGAGATAGACGCAGCGTTGTATTCCTGTTGTTCAAAATTGAAACTAGTGAAGAGTAGAAAGTCGAACGATTGTTTAGGTTATGGGGCGCATGACGAAAACTGTGCACGAAAGGGCTCAGCAATATGCAAAGGATGGTTTATATGCCATAGATTTAGTAACAGTATTTTTCAAGTATTGTAATTGCTGAGTTGGGTGGGGAAAAAAGGATAGCATTGTGAAACATGTTAAATATGAAAAACACATAGGTAAGCGACGCGATAACGAAGGTTCAATCCCTGCTACTAATACGTCTCAAAGAAAGCAATCTTCTGTGCTTATACAGTTAGATAGTTGTAAAAGACGAAAAATTTCCAGAGATAACTTCTCGAAACACACAGTTGAAGTACTTGCCAAAGCAAATATACCTCTGGAAAAGCTGGAAAGCAAAGAGCTAAGAGCCTGGATTACTGAGTTTTCAAATGAAGGGCTGCCATGTGTGAGAACTCTACGTGAAGTATATTTATCGGGTAAGTTTCGATTTCATTGATCGGGTACGGTTTAGGTATTACGACATCAAAACCACGCGCAAAATTGAAAGATACCGAATTTGAGTGCGATTTCCATATCGAACTATCTTCCCCGTACCCAACTGATCCAGTAATTTTAAATTATTTTGTTATAATTTGCGGTCTTTCTTCCTTTCTAGAAGTTGCATCTGACCACCAGAAAAGAACAGCAGAGGCTCTAGTGGGAAAGAACATCAACATACTCTGTGATGAAACTACATATAGAATAGGCTGTTGTGTGTTTATCATCCTATTCCAAGTCCCAGCCAGATCGAAAAGAGAACTGCACGTTGTTTCTGTGAACTATCTTGATACAGGAAATGCTACAAACTGCTCTCGTGCTGTTTTAGAAGCTCTGCGCAGTTATAGTGTATCATATGATGCAGTTGAGGTGTTTGTTAGTGACAGTGCCCCGTACATGACCAGGTGTTATGAAACATTAAGTGTGGTCAGAGGGGATCATTTAATACATGTACAGTGCTGGGCACATAAGATCAGCTTGGTTGGCAATAATTGGGTCACAGTGATGACAGATTTAAATCATGTGGTTGCAATGGTAAAGTCTGCAATTTTGAACACAAGAAAGTGAAAATATAATTATTTACAATTCTTAACATCGAAGTAAGGTGCTTCAAAGGAAGCAAAGCTTTTCCCTGCACCTGTCATAACCCGATGGAATATCTGGTTTTAGGCTGTCTTCTATCTGAGTGCTTACTTTACTGATGTTGTTACATTTTTCAAGATGTCTGACATGAAAGACATCAACAACTCTGGTATTAAGTACCTGGCTGATCTGAGTAACCGAGAAGTGAATAGGCTTCACTCCCACATGGTTTTTGTCACAGATCATGCAGCTGGATTGGTTGACCTCCTTACTGAACTTGAAGGGTCTCTGTATCCTACCTCTCATCTACTTTACCCCAAACTGCATAACCGTGACACCAGTTTTACCTCAATTTGTGAGGGGAATTTTTCTGCAGCAACTAATGATGCTTTGATTAAGTTCACTCCTCTACAGCAGGCTGCATGTAGAGACACATTTGTCAAAGCGGCTCATTTTTCACAGTGCAAGCTAGCCACATTGAAACGTAAAGACCCCAACCATAAGCATTTTGTGTCAATTTCTCGAGCTTTGTATCCAAAAAATATAATTTTTGATTAACACTGATAAATTAGATGAGCTTAAGAAATTGTTTCGAGTAACAGATCTCTCACAAAACAATATCTGGTCTGGTTACTGTTCTCTGAAACATGCAATTCAAACCCAAATGAAAGAAAGTGAAAAATGTGATGTCATGCTTGCATTAACTGCAGTTCAGACAGAGTTCAGCATATTTGCTAAATACTGTCTTGAGTTGTTGTGGACCCCAACGAACAATGTAGATAGCGAGCGCGTGTTGTCTCATTACAACACAGTGGTTACAGATAGATGGTGCAATTTGAAAAAAAAAAAAGCAATGCCGAAGTACTGACAATGCTTTCGTTTGAACAATGAATTTGTATTGTGTGTGAACCAAGGACAATAATTGCACTTCATAAACTTGGAATCGTTAAAATTAATAATACCATGCGATTATTTTAACTTTGTAAATAGATGCTAATTTTGGAAAAAAAATAGATGCTAATTTTTTAGGTCCCTACATATTTGTACCAATGTGTAATAATAAATGGCACAATAATAAATTAAAGGCTACAGAGTCCCAAAAGATTGACCTTCTCCTTTGCTATACATTGAGATATATATGATATTGTATCTAAAGAATCATCCGATATTAATTCTTTTAGGTATTACCCTATGATACTACCAACATTTACTACGAAGGATATGAAGTAATTCTGCACTGGAATAAAACAGAAACTTTAGAATGTTAAGCTGAAAGGCCTGTGTAGTTAATTGGCAACGTTTAATGCAGACATTCGAAATGTAAGACTCGATTTGTAAAATGTACAGGCTTACTTTATTTTCACTAGTTTATCATATTAAGTATTTCTTACACATTTGAGTTAGTGTGATGTATGTACACCGATGAGCCATTGCATTATGACCACCCCGACCTGGGAACATTTCGCGCCTGGAGCGAGGAGAGTAACACATGACAAGCTTTCCATGCTATTTCAATCAGCTCCCTGGGCTACGTCCGCTGCCTGAACTCGATTGTGTCAGCTGGAGGAAAGGTTCAAGTTCTTCCCCCACTACCGGCACGAACACTCCCATAGTTCCTCGCACACGAGGCCAGGCCACACCTCCGGTCATCCAGAAAGACGCTTACTATGAAGATTGACTATACTCTCTAATGAACTATGTCAACAGAACGTAACCACTCAGTACATTTGCCAGAGACTGGTGAAATTATTTCTTTTATGTTATGTATTTTATATTCAAGTATGTATGCACATTGTGCTTAATAGTATTTACAAATTATTATTATTTAAATAATGATAAATATTTCTGTGAAGTTTGAACCTGTTCAATCCTTTCTTTCTTTTCAGTGTGAGTACATAGTGCGTGTTAAGCGTGGTGCATCAGTCAACCAGCATCTTGCCAGATCAACTCCTGATGGAATCACAGTAAAGGTAATTAGTGGTTAATTTTCATTATTGAAGAAAAAAGAAAATACTGGTATAGCAAAGAGCTGTAGGTAAAAATCTTTGTGATTTGTGTGATACTCTTACACAAATCCCTTTCAATTTCTTCCTGTATAGATCAGTGGTCAAGCATCAGCTTCTGGCTCCCAAGATCACAGGTTCAAACCTGGCTTTAATGGTCAGATTTTTAAAGGGTAGTGGGACTTTCCACCCAGATGCCCGAAGTTTGAATCCTGGTTCGTCCTGAGTTGGAAGTTTCTCCTGAAAAATCACATGGCATAAGGACGAGCATTCAATCTTAACTGGCCAAAACCCAAAATAAGTGCCAGGGTAGCTCTGACGACCCCAGAAATACCTGGGATAAACTGAAGAAACTTTTCAGGAAATGGTCCATTTAACATTTCATCCCTTTTGAGTTCAGCCTGTGAAATATTTGTAGTGTTTGCCTAACAAAAGTTAATTGGCCATCCAGTAGAGTTTTGGTTTCTCTGCCTTGTGCTAGAGTAGAATGGAATATCAAAACTGACATGCTGAAAGCCTAAATGGCATCAAATTTATATTCCTGCAAGGGCACATAGTTTATTCTCCTCATGCTATTGGTGACAAATGATGAAATATTACAGACATATTGATTTGAGAACCTTAGAACTGGTCAATTCTCAACCCCCAGATACTTAGCAGGAATTGGCCAAACTATGTATTCTACTACAAATTAATATTAATATTTTATATGTTGTAAGTTGAGCATTCGGCCCGAAGGCTGGTTTGATCCTCAACAGCTCTCCGCCTGTCATGGATGGCCTGGGCGTCACTGAAGAGGCATGCTAGGGAAATGAGGAGTGAGGTAGTATCCCATTGCTTTTCCCACCGAACGTGAAGTTGCTGTTACATACCAGTCTACCAAGCCCACTGAAATGCACACACCAATCGACCGTGTAAGCGACATTTTCACAACATTCATAACAGTTCCTGACTGCATAAGGAATGGCATTACTAGCAGCACTCATACCTCAGTCACTTTCATATTAACAAAGCCAGGAATTAGATTGAGACAAGTAACAGATTTGATCTAGCCCATACCAGATGCCATAGTGCACCGTAAACACTAGGTCTCATCAGCAAAGTCAAGTGTATTACTATTTTATCAGAAATTTCTGTATTACTATAATTGAGGTGCTTCTAAGTCTGCATTGATGGAGTACTATCATCATTGTTTCGGTCTGTCACGTGGACGCTGGCCTTCAGTCTTATGATCGTAGGGACTGTTCTGGGTGATACTTTCAAGATGTGTCCAAACGATCATAACCATCCTTCTGACATTTTCGTATGGATGGGGGTGATGCCAAACTTTCACTGAGAGTCTCATTATGTATGTGATCAAAACAGGACATTCCCACTATGCAACGAACCTTTTTCATTTCAATGACGTGAAGGTAACACAATTATGTAGAACTTCCATTTGAGTTGGATAGACATCTTTCTGTCACGCAGTGTTCTTGTGTCATCCATCTGCCGCTTCAAGGTGCATTCACTCTTACTGCACTTTGCCATCAGTACCACCATCATTCGGTAGGAGAACTGGAACAGGTCTGTCTTTGTCATATCCCTCTTGTTGACTTGGATGGTACCAGTGGCTGGGCTTGTCTCTTTTTTGCAATGTTTAAATGGTGTCCAAACTGTGAAAACCCACTTGTCCAGGCCTGCACTTGTCACTCTAGTTCTTCCTTGGCTGTTGCCGTAAACATTACTTTATCAGCAAACAATGTCTTGATACAAATTGCATGTGATGGTATCCATAACAAGAATGAAAATGAGAGGTGACAGTGCAGAACGTGGTGGGTGCCAACTCTCACTGAGAAGTCATACAGATACCTACTGAGCTCCTCATACAGCTGGTGGCATTCTGGTAAAGCATGTGTATCCAATTGATGAGGAGCTCTGGAACTTGGTGGTAGGACATACAGCAATTAGGAGCCGAGGACAGGCAGTGCCCATCTTTCATCTCCAATCTGTTAAAGATTTTAAGTGTGTGGCATAGGAAATGAATGGGGCAGTAATTTGAATATAGTGCTGGGTCACCCGTCTTTAATACGGATACTATATTGTTCATAACCAGTCAGTAGGAACCTGTCCAGTGTCTACACTGGCATGGTTGTGATGGAGAGGGGAAGGACCATCTCTGTGGTGACCTGAACGAATACATATTAGTAAGTGGTTTATTATTATACACCGTGATTTGTTGTAATTGAAAGACCCAGAGTGCCAAAATTAAGGTATGTTGGGTTAAAGTGTTTTAAATTTAACAAGAATGTGTACCTAAAAATGATGTACATTAAGGAAGAAGGAATGCTAGTTCACCAGACTAAATAAGTTTTAAAAATGCATGCTTTATTTCAACTTGGGAAGCAAGAGAAACGCCATCTGATTATCTGATATCAAGTCTGGCTCCATGGCTAAATAGCCCAAAGAACTGAGAATTTTGTAATTGACACAGGAAGAAAGGCATTCATCACTCGAAAAATTGTTCTCAGATTTGAAAACACCAATTTCACTTTTGGGATCAGTCAACAAATCAATGTCAATATCGCCATTGTCCAACAACTATCCATAAATATCATCAGTTCCCATGCGCGACTTGTGGACTCCATGTTGATAAATAAACACAACAGCGATGAACAATCTCCAAAGAATAAGCAACTCATTTAAAACAAAGTAACAGTAGAAAGCTGCACACAAGAGAGAAATATCCAGGCTAAATACTGCTTAAATCTCGGCGCCATTTCCGTCCCAACATACGAAATATATAACCTGAAATTTGTGTCGGACTAGTTCCGACATAGGACCGGAATGTAAAATTAACAATATCAGACTGAGTCTGACATTGGACCCCAAAGGGTTAACATTGTCAAAGGCCTTTTTCTAGTCAAGAAAGCAGATGAAGACAGGTACCCAAAACTCTAGATTTTTCTATTACTTGTCTGATGTTGAAAACTTTTTCTCATGTTTCCTTGCCTGATACTAAACCAGCTTGTTTATTGATACCGTATTTATTCAATTATAAGCCAACACCAATTGCAAGTAAATCTCTGGGAAATCAGCGACAAGAATTTTAAAAAATTGATTTATGAAGCACACAAAGCATACGGAATAAGTTTTCTAACATTTAATTGTTTAGCACATTTGAGATCGAACACCTTTTAAAGGCACAACTGACAACTTTCCTTGTAATGTTTGGAGACAACGCTAGAATTTCAAAAGCTTCAGTTAGTAGAATTTTTAGCAGAGTTCTGCAGCAATAGCATCTATGAGAGGATTACTTTGTATTTCTTTCAGTAGAAGAAAGTTAACAGATTTAATGAAATATGCTGTTTAGCTGGTGTTTTAGGTGCAATATATAGTTCATTCACAAGAATTCAATCATCTGGATGCAATAGAGCTGAAATATGCTGCAATCAGGAGGGATACTATTAATGTTCAAGTGATTAATGATCCTAACCTCCAACTCAGGGAGTAGTTCTGGCCAGCTTCTGTATACTATAGTATAATATTTATTAACTCCCATATCCAAGTGTGGTTTGAATTGGGGACAAGTTACTATGGGATCCTGAACAGTGTGAGAAGGATGGTAGAGGTCTTTACAAGACAGTTCCCCGTTCTTAGCTGGGGATTTTGATTCAGATGTTGAGGCAACCTGTTTATGCTAATTTCACACACCATGTTTCACAGCTGTATTAAAAGAGTCAGACGAAATTGGATCGGATCGTGCTAAAAAACCGCTAGGTTCTGCCACTGCCTTCCAGATTCGCACTGTTCGTAACTCTTGCAAGAGTTTACAACGTGTTAGCTAACATTTCTCTGAAATAGTATAAAGAAACGCAAGAATCTTAAATTTTTAACATGTGTTAACTAACTAGTATATAGTATATTCAACTGCTGTTGATAAACCAGGCCTGGATCAACAACATGAAGGCGAAAACATACTTATGACAGCTTCTAGTGTTATTTTTCAGAGCTTTTTCTGACTGCATCAATGAAGGGTGTCTTTTACTTTATCAGCCTTGTTAACAATACCGATTCTACGCTAAGGGACATTTTGAACCAAAAAAGAAAGTCAGAATAGGTCAGCTTACAATCAGGTAAATACGGTATATGAGATCAGAATAGGTCAGCTTACAATCAGGTAAATACAGTATATGAGATCAGAACAGGTCAGCTTACAATCAGGTAAATACAGTATATGAGATAATTCTTACATTATAACCAGGGCTGGAATTTCTATGTAAATACATATTTGTTTTATCATCAGTTGCAGTGAAACTTTTGTCATATCTTTACTAATTAGAATACAGTATTTGAAGTGATTTAAAGCATATTTTATTTTCCATATTTGTCCATATTTCCATCCTTAGGGCTTTTTTTAATTTATTATTTTTTAAACATATTAGTGGAAAGCTCACATAAGTATATTTACATAATTTAACATTTTATTTTAAATATCTTCCATATTTTATGGTTTCAAATTTATTCTTGCCAGAAAATAATTTTAAGTTCATTTTACTAGTACTGTAATAAATAATTGAGAGCTGGATTCTAGTATTTCAAGGAAATATATAAAGAAAGTTCTGTTCTTTGCACATTTTCTTTCTTTCTTGCTGGTTTTGGCCTCGTCACTCAACTTGCTGTGACCCATATCAGAAAGGTTAAATTCTTGTTTTGACTTGAACTTACATTCATTTTTTTGCTGCCTTTCATGTTTAAGCTATAAATCTTTATCTGTATTATTTGTATAAGTATTATTTCATATGATATACATATTCTTCACATTATTTTTCACCTTTTTAAATTTAAAAAATAGTCCATATTTCACTTCATATTTTGAAGTTTTTTAGTCCATATATATGTACACATTTAGCTATTCGTATTACATATGATTATAACTAATTAAGCACGTATATTTTTTATTATTTACAGGCAGTTGATGGTGACATTTCTGGTTTGAAGCTGATAGTATTCTACCCTCTGACTCAGATGGATTTAACTGCACGCGTGGAAACCACATCTCCAGACCACCTACGTTCTCTACGGGCAAAATTGTGCCGAGAAGATTCACCTGATTCACCTGTCCACATCATCAAACTTGATGGTTATGCTGGAAAACCACCTGCTAGAGGAAGCCGTAATGCCATGGTCCTATTTCCGTCCATTCCTTTGGATGGCCGTTCGTACTTCCTTCAGCTAGAATCATCACTGTCTCGAGCCACTCATTCTTACACCACTCATGCTGTTCATTTTCGGGCTAACAGTTCTTTTAAACACATCAGGCTCTCATTTAAGCCTGAACCCAAAATTATAGAACAAGATCTGGGCCATTCATCATATATGGCACTACCTCTTATTATTTTTGGGCTCATTATGTATTTCAACCAACATAAAGTATTTCCTGTATTGAATCGTATTGCTCAAACACTGAATGGTTCTGTAGTAACTAATGTTAACAACGGTAGATCAAGTCCTTCTGGTTCAGAACATAATGGTTCAGACGCTGTGATGGTTGAACCGGTCTTAAATGTTAGAAGTCGTAAGGTAAAACCTAGGAAAACTTAGATTGGTGGTGTGCGATTGCGAGTTGAAGAAAGTCTGAATTTGTGTGAGAATGATTGAGCCTCTGAGATATTCTAATATGTTCAGGTATTAAAAATATACTTTTTTTTCCTCTCATAAACTGTCATTCATTGTACTGTACCCTTAAAATTCTTGCTCATATTTATCACCTGACAGTGTGATGCAAAACTGAATATCATTTAAAGAATTCTATTTTCTAGTTTGACCTTAGTTACCTGCACTCCTTTCAGTTCAAAACTTGTCTACTTCATTTGTATCCTTATTGGAATGTTCTCATGTGAAAGAAGATTTATGCCACTTACAGTATATAGATACGTAGGTTTACACAGGAAGGAGAATAGAACACTTCTTCTTTTTTCCTGCCGAACGGCAGGGACTGCTGTCTCCATTTCTTCCTGTCATGGACGATGTTGGGGGGAGAGATTTATGCTTTTTAATATCTTTATATAGCGTATCAGCCTATCGTTGCCTTGATCACTGCTTTGATCTGTTTTCCAGCAATGGTGTCTACTCTTGATTGCAGCACAAGCCCAGACCATTGTAATCAGCTCTCTGACATTTTCACCTCGATTAGTGCAACACCAAATTGTTTCCATATTATTTCACTGGAGTGCAGTCCGATTAGGTGATGCCAGCTGTCCATCTTAGCATCCTTGTCTCCAGGAAGCCTACTCGGCATTCTGTTTCTTTAGTTGTCAGCCAACATTCAGTACTGTCGAGTTCAATGGGATGAACGACAGTACGGTAGACCTTCGATTTTAGGTGATCTTTCATCTAACATTAGGATGACTGGTCAGTAAAGATAGAGGAAGCAACAGAAAGGAGAGACAAGGGCAAATGTAAATACCCAGACATTTCATCCACGGATAATTAGTCCACTTTCCATTTTGTCCACCTATCGTGTTCATCAGTTACCTTATTTTTGCCACGCTCATATTTCGTCCTCGTATTTTTTATCAGATTTAAATATTTTTGTCCACTTTTTCATTATATAATCTGCCAACATTATTACTGTGCAATTATTGCATAATATATTTCAGATAACATTGTGAATATTTGAAAGCCTAATTTATTAAAGGGTTGAAAAAGACTAGACTACAATAATTACCGTACACTTATACCTACATACTGTATATAGGATTCAAAAATATTGTAAAATGTTTGGATCCCAGAATTATACTAGGTTTTAAATGGACTAGGCTTCTAATATGCCATTTCCAAGAGATGGTAGAAAATTACTAAGAAAATAAATGTATAGTTTCTACTGTTCATATGTAAGAGTATAACTTTGTTTGTAGCTGAGGGTTCTGAGATACAGATCTACATGTTGTTTTGACAGTATTCTTTGTATCTTGCAACAGTTGCTTTGATTTGCCTTTGGTTTTGTGTGTATCTTTCATTCATTGGATATCTTACATTCCTTCGTAAATGCTTTAAGACAGTCCTGGTGAAAATGTGATCACGTGCTTGGTTGCTGTGTGCTTAGGTTATGCAATGTGCATAGCACCTCTTGAACATGGAGGAGACCCGAGCGGGGAGTGAAGCAGCACGTGAAATACAAATGAAAACGAGTTGGGCTGCCGGCCATAGAGGATCTGGGGGTTGGAAGTGAGAAAAAAAGCACAGCAGTCAGAATGTAATTGGGAGTCACATTTTTGACATGGCTGCCCTAAGAATTTCCATATATTAGCGTGGTGTTTCACAATGGATCTCTGAAACTTTGCAAGTGCCAGTTCGTCACAGTTACTAGTGTGTTGGTCTCTTTAAGTTTTTACGAGCTACTGTCCTGTTCTGGACAAACTTGATAGACAGAATACTATTGTGGACGAATTTGACGTGGACTGAAAATGGTAGATGTAAAATTGGTGGATGTATAATAGTGAATAACATGTTGGTGAATGAGAAAGTAGTGGACCAGACATCCTGGAAGTAAGTGTAAATGCTCAGAGATGGACTCACCCCTCATTGAACCCAGCCACTTTATTCCATTCCTTTTCAGCCCACACAATAAGCTTATTTTGTTCCTAACTTCATCAGAGAGATTGACCACAACATTTGTGGAAATGAACGGAGGGAAACTATTCTGTAGAGAGGTCTTCATATCTAACATTGAGATTATGAAAGACTTAAACATCTAGGAAATAAGAAAACACAATGACTGGTTAGTGTGAGCAGAAGCAGGACTAGGAAGGACAAACATAAATCTTGTAAGATCTTCTCATTGATTACAGTTCTATTAGTTCAGATTGTGAAATTTTTCATGCACTTTCTCAGCTTAAGTCTTATTGGAGTAGTAGAACTCCACCAATAGAAAGTTGATGAGAATGGTAAGAAAGAAATGATTCTCTCCAGATTATGTGCCAAACTTCTTGTGGTAGTTTCAGGAATCTTGGTAAGTTAATAATCATTGTTGTTAAAAATACATAGAAATATTTAGTTGGGAGAAGTAGATTTTACATATTCTAACACTAACTATTGTTTCTCAAATTTTAACATCTTGGAAATGAATAGCCTTTATACAGTATTACAAATTGTCCAACTCATTGACTGCATGGTCAGCGTTGAGGCCTTCAGTTCAGAGGGTCCCGGGTTCGATTCTCGGCCGGGTTGGGGATTTTAATCACGTCTGATTAATTCTTCTGACCCAGGGACTGGGTATTTGTGTTTGTTCCAACACTTTCCTCCTCATGTTCAGACAACATACTACACTACCAATCACCACAGAAACCCGTAATAGTGATTACATCCCTCCATATAGGGTTGGCGTCAGGAAGGGCATCCGGCCGTAAAACAGGGCAACTCCACATGTGTGACACAGTTCGCACCCGCGACCCGACAGGTGTGGGAAAAGCTGTAGGAAAAGAAGAAGATACAGTATTATAAATTATTCTGAACATTGATATTTCATAGCTGATATACAGTACACACTTCAAAAATATTGGTTCTATATATGAAATCCATGTGACAAAAGTTGTAGTAATGTCTTAATCACTAATTGACATCAAGTGACTGCAGCCAGGTTAGATCTGAGGGTGTCACACCGCTGAGGTCTTGGAACAATCCATGGTACTTCTTCATTGGACGTACTTCTTCACATGTTCCACAGTTACAGGCTGGAGAGGTGCAGAGTCTACATTTATGCATCTGACATGGACTGCCCTCATTCAGTTCAGTCTAGTCCACAATATTCCTCTTTGGATTGAACCGCTCTAGTTTCCTGCTAAAATCTGTAACACCTTGGTGGTTAATTGGTTCCAAGCCTGGCGTCATTCTCCTTTCATGTTGAAGTCGCCTCTTACACTTTGCCACACAAAGTTCCTAGACTTCAGCTGGCTTGACCTCCTGGATTGGGAGACCTTAATTTGTTTAGTATGTTTTCCCTCTCCATTTTCACACTCAACTTTTCCACCTTAAATTCTTTCAGTATATCTTCATTTTCATCTTCTATACTTTGCTGCTGATTAATTTTCATCTCTTGTTACTGGCTAGTCTCGGCAGAAAATGTCTTACAAGATATGCAATATGCCTTATAAATTATTTCTTTAGCCTTCAGTGGTATATCTTTGTACGGTAATCTTCTTCTTCCTTCTGTTATCTTGTTGATGCAAGGCCCCCTTTCAGCCATGTTGTCCGGTCATGTGCTTTGTTGGGCTTCAGACCGACAATCTTTTAAGTCCAAGTTTATTTCATCTTGGTAGTAGTGCTTCGGTCATTCTCTCTGACATTGACTTTCAACGTTGAAATTGAGGGTGGTGCTGGCACCTTTACTTCAGTAGATGTTGCGTGATGGACTTGAACATGCCATCAGAGCCACTTCTCTATGTTGGTCACAACTAGTGCAAATGCCCATTTGTGGTCAAATTGTGCTGTTCCTAACATGGTTGATAAAAAGATATCGCTTCCTAATTATGTGATAGAAGGCACTCCCATGTTATATTCTCCTGCTTATTTCCACACCATCTCTTGAATTTTATATTAATTAACTTTCAAAGTAGTTGATTTTTATTTCTCCTTTTCCTTCCTTGATTCTTACCATGTCATCACCATTGTCATGCTCATCTCTGTACTAATTCCTCATTAAAATTAAACTTCTTGCTTAACCAATTCTGATAGAGCCAAGAACAATGTTTTACGATTTCTCCAATTGTCAGACTGTTTAAGAGAATTTCTTTGAAGGTGTATTGTAGGACGCTGGAATACCTTGAACTGGAAGCAAATCTGAATGCTGAATTGATATCATAGTACACTATCGTTGTATTATTCTCTTGCAACTGATGAAATAAATAGATATAGAACAAGAAGCTGATATAAAATCATTGTGATCCTGTTTCTCTGTTCGTTCCTGGGTATGCGTTTTGTAGTTAGTCGACCCTTCACTGAAGCCAAGGGCTCAACCAGATGGCATCCTGAGGTGGTGTTTGTGTGTGAGGTAGAATGATGAGTTTCTTTCCTTTGTGTAAGGCTGACTCATGGGATTATATTTCCTAAATCTTTGCTAAGATCAAGCTGGTTACCTGTAATACTGGATACAAATGACTAACCATTAGCCTATTGTTTTTTAAATATAGTTTTAGATATGCTGAATACACTGGTGCAAGTAGCTAAGGGTCAGTGAATGGATGTTTAGATTTTTAGAGGATTGTTGGTTTGTTTATGTTCCTCCACAAAATAAATATTGTTTACTTATTTTAGAGTGTCTTCCTGAAGAAAAAGTACAAGAAACTGTCTCGTAATTTAAGATATATGTAATTCAAAAGGAACAACATACAGAATGTCCAACTTGTTATAGAACACAGTATTCCCTTGATAATTCCAATACCAGTGAAGATATTGCAGTGAAATTTGAACAGGACTCCCGAATTTCTTCGTTGACAGCCTCCTGGATGGTTATCTAATAAAGTCCTCTTTGTTTCCAATTTCTTTGACAAGCCCCAAGTAATGGACTTTTTCGGTGGATGTCGGCCTACAAACGTTTCCAGAAATTGCTGTCGACATGATAAACTCTGTTGTCCAGTAACTGTGGACAATGAACACTTGCTCCTCCAGCGTATATCGATTCATTTTCCAACTATCCTGTGTGAACACACAAGCACACTGCACTGCACTGCACTGCACTAATACTCGCAATTGTATGGTATTGTGTAAAAACCTCAGCCAAATGAGAGAGAGGTAGGCTGGCAACAATCCAGCTGGCCATGTCACAACAATTGGGTAGAAGAATGTTAATCTAGCCCACTTTGTGGGGTTGTCTTTTCCTTCCATGAAGTATGTGTCCAAGCAATTCTTTATTTGAGCATATGAATTATTTATTTGTTTCCAAATTGTAACACTAAGTCTACCAGCGTTTTTTTAAAATGCAGTCTCCTTGTGGTCACATACAGTACATGTACTGATGTTCTTATGAAAATATATATATATGTTCAAATTAGGCACTATACACATTTCTCACCAAATGTAAATTTTTTGCAAAATCTTCCTTGGGATTGGAATTATTGAGGAATTGCCAAGCTCAGTAGCAAGTCAGGAAACTATATATGAATATACAGAGTGTGGCAAAAATGTCATCCAGTAGTCACTGGCAATGATAAAGGGCATCAGAACAATTAAAATGATGATAGGACCAATCCTCTGACTTGCAGTTTTCCATCCAGAGACAACTGGAGGAAGGTAACTTACAGTAATGTAGTTTTGCGACTATAATTTATGAGGCAGAAGTCTCTGCAGTTGTTCTGCTGGGTCTCAGTTTGGACAGCCAAGTAAGTGAAGGGAGTATTTTATTTGTGCCAAAATTATACATATTGTTCTTGATGGATCTCAGCATTTTGCAACATAACTGTGATTGAAGTCGGCATAGAGGCATTACGGCTGCAGGATTTGTCTAAGATGCCATTACATTGCTTGCCTCGTTTGATCTCCTTTATTATGACCTGTTATTATTGGACAGCATTTTTTATATACGCTGTATCTGAAAGGCAGACTCAGATGTAGGATAGAAACATACGCAAGGGATAAACACGGTTAGGTCAGTGTGGGAAGAAGGAGCAACAGAAAGAGGTGGCAAGGACAAACACAACAAAGTTCTGTATTGACTGCTGTCCCTACATCATCATCCCCACACTCTCAGTCCGTAAATTAATAGAGCTTGATAAACTAGGATTAGTGGGCAATGAGGATAGCAAATGTGTCCTTGTTATTTTGTGTTTTCATATTTCTCTTTCCACACTAATCTGAAATGGTGTATATCCTTTGTGCATGTTCTTGTGCTTTCTTTTCACTTGATGTTTTGGCCCTGACTTCTGGAGTAATCTTTCAGATTTTTATCTGAGCATAAACTTGGTTTGGTGTGAATTTACTTATGTCATTGGATTCCATTTGAAAGATTAGTTCAGTGAAGTATTCAGCTCAGTGTGCAGCTTTAAGCCACTAGGCTTGCTTGGAATTTAGACATTAATATGTTTAAGAAGATTTAATTGGATGATCCTGAACCTCAAAATCCTTAAAACTGGAGAACTTCTGGACTTTATTTTTAATTATTATAATTAATATAAAGTAGGATCCAAAATCCCTGGGATTTGGAAAGTAGTTTCTTGCTATGAATGCTTTAAAACACTGATGATGTACAACTTCAAACAATCTCCCTGATGTAGCTACTGTGAAAACAACCGATATCTCAATGAATAAAGAAGAAATTTCCCGGCCTTGTAGGCTGTGATTTAATTGGGTTTCTAGCTCCCAGCACTTCACTGGAAGCTATGCCTGTTATTTTCTAGGCTCTTCTCTCTCTGAAGCTTAGCAGTGGACTGAAGCTCTGGCTGTGCACTCTTGGTATACAATTGTAATGATCTGATGTTCTCTGCTGAGTTCGAACTTTTGCAGTGCCAAGGAGGTTGGTGCTTGTTGGTGTTCTGTGGTGGTTAGCAGTCACTGGTTGGTTTTATTTTCCCCTAACTATACACCACTCCTGTGTCCACGTGGCTTCTTTACCTTGGAGCTCTTTTGAGTGTGGATATCCAGGCTCTGTTTATACACTGGGTAGCTATCCACCTGGCTTAGCTGTTTTGAGTATAGATTCCGTTTATTCTTTGAGTGACTGTGCATTTTTGCTAGCAACGTTAGAGCTTTTGGAAGCACTGCTGGAAGCCATTGTTTACAGTCTCCCACAATGTTTCTTGCATTGTTGCTTGTACCTCATTTGCTGATGCAAAATGACATCCTTTCAGATAGTTTTTCATCTTGGGAAAGACCTAAAAACCACAGTAGATGAAGTCTGGTGGTTTGATGCGATGTTGAAGCATAAATGTCCCATATTTGGGAACTGTGAGAGGCATACTGTCATGAAGAAGGCACCATTGTCTACTTCACAGCATATCAGGCTGCACATTATCCTTATTAACAAGCAGCACATTGAGCGAACCAGGTCCACATCACCTACCGAGTTCTGAAGAATGCATTGTTGCCATGTTCCCTTACATGTTCATATGGTTGTTAACCAGGAATCAAAATGGTCACAGTGGACTACAAGAAGCAATTGTTGCAGAGCTCACCCAACATGGAGTAGACGTGCAAACATCAGTATGCTGCTGCATTCCTGCTATTGGAGAATGAGACATGAATACAGCTTATTGGTTTGGGGAGAAGAAACAGGTTCTGCTTCTCTGCTGACGTTGTCGCTTGCTGTTACCAAAGATTTGCTGCTCGTTAACGAAAATACTATAATACAATGGATGATGACGCAGATACCTTAAATTATTGAGGTATAGTTCCATTGACCAGGTTTCTACCCTCACTTTAATATGGTGATGTCACACAAATACTTTTGATCTCATTGTAGAGTCACCGTTTGTTGCCATCCTGATTGTGAAACTCTCCAAAGTTGTTTTTCCTGAACACTGGCAAAAGTTAATATTTTTACACTGCTCTTAAATGCTGATGGCCTAGATGCTAGATCCCTTAAAAGAGTAATCATCTTCACAACTGCTCTTGAAAATCCATGTTTCATACTTGACAGTACAAACACAACAATGGAAAAATTTGTCTGTGTAAGCTGTTCACAGGCAAAGCAGGGAAGGGGTTGTAAGATGCATTATGAACACTGCTACTTTAATGACATGCTGATGATTTAGTGGATGCATATACCATAGTCCCTGTTCTTCTGGATTCTACTTTGTGTGTCTTGTGCAATATGGTATATTGTTTGTTTAAGTCCTGAATTGTCATTCGTTACAGTATGGACTCTGATAGAGAGAGAGATTTAGTTTTCCATTTCTCCCATTCTGAAAAGTTTAATATCTAAGTTTCCTCTTTATGGACAATTTTTTTTCCACAGTATTTGCTCCTACTTGCGTGAACAAAACAAATGACTGCTTAGTCATATCTTTTGACTTTCAAAACATGGCTGATTATTTTTTTAGTTTCTGTCTACACAGCTGAAGTATTTGTGGATATGAAATATTTGTGGTTTAATAGTAATTTGTTTGTAGTTTTCTAAAGATTTTGAATATTTTCTGGTTTTCATAGATCTATTCTTGTTGTTAAGCCCAATGTTTATAGTCCTGGCATTACATTGTTTAAAAATCAATATCTTCTTTTGAACCGTTTCCCTTCTTCATATGACATATATGTAATGGAAAAGGGCAATTGTAGTAACTGGGCAAAGAATCATCAAAGATAAGGAGCTGGATAGAATCACACCTGAAGAGTAAAGGGGGTAACATTTGTTTAAATTGGTCATCTGTGCAATTAATTATCTCGTGTTGACCAACTGAAGAACCAAAGATGTTATATTAATTCTAATAAAGTCACAATGAAAATTATTTCATCTGAATAAACCAGAGTGTTGTATTAGTTCTTTGATAATTCAGAAATGTAAATACTTTGTTACAATTAAAACTTTTTAAACAAATTCTGCTTGTTAACTTCTTCAATAAAGTTTTTGTAATGCTGCTGGCATTGAGGGAAGCAAGGGCTTATTGCCACTGTTAGAGTGAGATTTATCCTCTTTTGATTTTCTTGGTTTCTATCCTTATGGGTAGCTTTTAGTGTAAAATTGATACCTGGTGTTCAGAAGCGGCATTGAAAATTGACAAGCAAAGTCGGAGTAGTAGTACTCCGAATTTCGCTTGAAACTTGTATAATGTCAGCACTGCACAAAAAAAAATGAGCGCACTTGGAGAAAAACAAGAGAGAGAGGGAGAGAGAGAGAGAGAGGGAGGGAGGATCTGTATGGAAAGTATTGCATAGTACTGCAACTGGCTTGAAATTCTATGTGGAATTTTGACCTACACATCAATATTGATTGCATTTTTTTGTGGTTAATCACCTAAATGTACAGTAAGTATTCCTCTTTGAAGATAGCTGCCAATAAATGGAACGTGCTATTTACATACTGTTCTGCAGACTTAATTTAATACATGACATTAATCACCAAAGGATACCTTTCTTACCCATTGTTAAACTTTAGAATGCTATTGACAAAACGGTTTAAACTCTTGTGACTAATCTGAATTTTCTCTCAGTGTGTCAGAATGGCTGACAGTTAAGCACATATTTGTTTCAGTATGTCTATAATCTGTCTTATGACTGTTTAACTGAACTGCTCTGTTACTCAGAATCAGAAGATGAACTTCCTAGAGACTTAGGGACATATTGATCCAGGATTCTACATCAAAAATACTTTTACAGTATTGGAAAAAATATAAATGAGTATAAACGTGTGCTAAACTTAATTTCATGTTTGATACAGAGCTACATGATACGGTAGTTAAAGGGTGGATAGGTTCGGTTAACCCAAAGCCATGATGATATGCACTATTGTGAAGAAAATTCAGCATAGAATTTTGTGATCGTCTGGAAATACTTGGCATTCAGAAAGTTAATGGACAACTAGCTGTTCAGAATTCAGGAAGCACTCCCAAGAAGCTGCTAATCTAGACAGTTATCTTGATTGAAACAGGGATAAATTCAACATTAATTTTATGATTTCTGTAATGTAATTGAAATTAAGGAAGTATTGTAGTATTTCAAGTGTGTGTTCAGAGTGTCTGCAAAGCAATTAGAAAATTCTAACCCCAAAAGAAATGGTTTCTTTATTCATCTTTTTTTTATGACTTAGTTGTCTGGTTATTAGTCAGTCTAAATAAACTTTATGGTAAAGATCTGAGAAAAAAATAGTTTTTCTAACTTTTAAATTTACTTTTTGTATGCATATGCATATTTTTTATATTGGATGTTTAAACATTAAAATGAAACTGTCTCTGTATAACTCTGTATAGCAGATGTGCATTTGAAGAAAACTGTCATTACAGTCTGCAAATATTCATGAACGCGTGGATTATTGGTTGATATCTAGAAGTTTTCTGTTTAAGTGAAAGTTGTAATTTTATTCCAGTGTCATTTGGATATTATCAGGATATCTATTTACAGTCTGGAAATATGATTAATTTCAGTGTTAGCAAACATAAATCTAAATTATTGATTTGGTTTATTTAATATTGATGTAAACAGTGGTTCTCCAAACTTTGACTGGCATACCTTCCTTGACAGTTGTTCATATCTTTAGGCTACCTTTTAACATGAAATCACCCTACCTATTTCCACTACATGCATATATATATATTTTTATTACTAACATGTGGCAAAGATTTTGTACCGTATTTAAATCATAAGTTTCAGTTTGAGAAGATAAAAGGACCTAAAAAGAACTTTCATATTCGAGAAATGCAGATTTACATTGAAATGAAGACTGAGAATGTCAATAACCATTTATACCAGATGAAATATTTAGTTTTGTAATTCATTTCAGTCAATCTAGTATAATAGAAATGTAATATATGAGAAAACAGTTTTTAATATAAGTGGGGAAGAGTGATGAAAATTGTACTTCATTTGGACTGTTCTCCCTATTTCTCTACACCCTGGACTTTTGAAGAAAAAGGAGAAAATCCTTTAAATTTTGTCAGGATGGTAGTAAATATTCTAAGTTACCCTGTTTCAAATTTTCTTTACCGATACTTATTTTGCCCTCCCATAGGGTCTTCATCAGTTGTTTCATATCTAGAAAACTAGAATTCAATTTTTAAATGTGTGTTCTCAATCATTCATATACCAGTAATATAAAGCTTCTTGAAGCTAGAAATGATAAATAGATTATTTGTGAAACACCTTATAAAACATTCCACACAATTTTCATCTATAGACTGTTGAAAATTTCAGTTTTTCTTGTATTTATTTATTATTTACTTGTTATCAGTATATTGCATCCATTTTCTCCAGTTTCTCAGTTATTTACTTGTTATCAGTATATTGCATCCATTTTCTCCAGTTTCTCAGTTATTTAGAAAATATAATACAATTTTTGTCATGTTGTGCATTTCTTTTTAATACTGAATATAAAAACATATTACTTACCTACATTATAGACTGTCATACTTCTAAGCATAAAGTCTGCTGCAAGCCTTTGTAACCATACAAAGCTCTTTCAAATACTTCTGTTTATGGTCAGCTTGGTGATTCCATGTAGACATACATCTCTTCCCTTAAAATATAGGTGGTCAAGGAATTTGCAGCCTTATTCATTAAACTGTTTGTTTTATCTATCACTTGCATTGTTGAATCCCAGTTTGTGAACCAAAGGCAAAAGTAGAAAGGATTTTAAAAGTCGAGAAACCAGTTTAATTACAAACTTGATCAGTCAAGATACTCCAGAGAAATTTGCTTCCCAAAAGGTTTAATTTAATTCCTGATGTCCATCCTTTTCCTTGATGTTTATTTGGTAATATTTTTCTATTTAAAGCTATCAAAGTAAAGTTCTTTCTGTTATAGTAAAAATGTCTTATAACTGGAGTATATCTGTAGTTTCCATTGTGTTTGTCTATAATAAACTCTGGTTTTGTTAATGCAGGCTATCAAATTAATGGTTAAATGAGTAATTGAACATGTAAGCTTTCAAAATTGCATTATATACCTATCAGACTTTCAGTTATTAGATTGCATTGAGTACATATAACACCTGCCAGAAAATGTTAAATGCAGAACAGAAATGACGAACCAGATACCGGTGGAAACAAGGATGAAACTACCCAATGAGCTCGATAGCTGCAGTCGCTTAAGTGCGGCCAGTATCCAGTAATCAGGAGATAGTGGGTTCAAATCCCACTGTCGGCAGCCCTGAAGATGGTTTTTCGTGGTTTCCCATTTTCACACCAGGCAAATGCTGGGGCTGTACCTTAATTAAAGCCATGGCCAATTCCTTCCCATTCCTAGGCCTTTTCTATCCCATCGTCGCCATAAGACGTATCTGTGTCGGTGCAACGTAAAGCAAAAAAACCTACCCAATACTGTGTGTTTGCATGTCCCAAAGGCCACCATGGCCCATTTGGTAGAGCATCAGAAGCAAAATATGAAGGTTGAGGTTTTGGCTCCCACCAGAGGCAGATTTATAATATAGGGTGCCCCTTGTCTGAAGGTTCCATTTGCACATTTTCTTCTGAAGCACACAAATCCTAGGGTTTTTGGTCAGCTCACTCATCAGCAGTATGACTGCAGATATTCATTTTTCTCCTTTCACTTCTCATAATTGACTCATAACTTGGCTTCACTGGCTTCATCTTTAATAGGAATACTAAAAACTGTAAACAAAAAGAACAGCAATGGTTCCAATGTCTCTGTATTAATACTACGTAACAGTAAAATGTGATTTTATGTGGGCAGTTAGACGTCAATACTCACAGCATTCTTTTCTTCTTCCTCTACCGTTTTTCCCACACCTGGTGGAATTGTGGGGGTTAATTATATTGCTTATGTGAACTTGGCCCTGTTTTACAGATGGATGTCCTTCTTGTTGCCAACCCTGTGTGGAGGGATGTATTCCCTATTAAATGTTTCTGTGGTGGTTATTAATGTGGTGTGTTGTGTGTATATGAAGAGCACTAACACCCAGTCTCCAGTTCAGAGGAATTAACCGGATGCGATTAAAATCCCTAATCCAACCAGGAATCTAAGGTCTCATCACTAACAGTTTAGCTAAGAATACACGGCGGCAGCAGTTCCTTCTGCACAAAGCGCATAAGGCAGCAAGCTTCTGCCAACGAGTCCTGTTCAATATCCCACCTGATGTTAACTATTCATAGGTCTTCTTTGAAAGTTTGGTGCCATGTTTTGCATGGTCTGTCTGGCTTCTGCCTGTCTCCTGGTGGCTCCCATCGCATAGCGTTCTTTGATTATTGAAGTAAGCGAAGAATATGACCGGCTAGACTCATTCGACATTCCGCCACAATATCTTGCAATTTCCTGCAGGCACTCTGTCGCAAAATTTCCTCATCGGTGACTCTGTCACGCCAAGTCACGCTAAAAACTTTGTGTAGACAACGTTGGTGGAATATGATGAGTTTCCGTGCTCACTGTAATTTTCCATGTTTCACTGGTATAGATCGCTGTTGGCATGACGAGTTTTTTATGAAGTTTGAGTTTTATCTCTTTGTTGACTGCTGAAGCGAACCTGATGGGTTGCAAGTGCTGAAAGACTGTTGAGGCTTTGCCAATTCTGTAGTGGACATCTACATCTACACTGCCATCTTTCGATAAAACGCTACCGAGGTAAGTGAATAGTTTCACTTGTTTACTGGCCTCTGCCCAACGACGATCAGCATGATAGTAGCCAACCAGTCAACATGGTTTTTGTTTTATCAACATTTACTTTTGCAACTTCGATGTCTAAGCTGTTAGTCATATCTTGTAGAGAGGTACTGATTTCCACCAACTATGCAAAGTCATCAGCAAAATCAAGGTCTATGAGCTGCATGTAGTCATTCCACGAAATTCCAGCACTTGTTCCACTAAACAAAATCGATGATGAGTAGAAACAGAAAGGGTGATAAAATTCATCCCTGTCTGACACTTTTATCAACGTTTTTTCTCCCTCTTCACTGTGATTCGGGGCCCATTATGATTGTTAATTGCTTGACCCATAAATCTACCTCTGTTCCACCAGTGTCTGGTTGGCCATTCTTGCTCTTTACTTATCCTCTCTTTGGCATGAAGGCCTACTGTATGTACTCGACATAACCTAATAAGCTGAAAATCTAATTGGTGTTTGTGTTGGTGTGGTTGGTTTGAGTATTAATATAACCTATTTAGTGTTACTCTTCAACCACTCCTATTACAATAGGGAGGCATATCCTACATTGTGGGAAAAATTGACTTCATGTTTGAGTATATATATACACACACACACACATAAGTACTTGTGTCAAGTTTATGTGTCCTGTTGAAGTATTCAACTGTTGTGGTAAAAAGTAAAGTTGCATGGAACATTGATTGTTAATAATTGTATACATATCATTTTTCTGTCTTGTTCTTCCATTTCTTGTCCCTTCACTATCATTCAATTCTTATTTTTAACATAATATTTTAATACCTTTTCTGTTACAAAATACATTCCACCCTTTTTTCTTCAAAGAGTTTTAGAAGTGTTTTAGAAGGATTAAACCTTGAATCTGTGCCATACTGTGCCTTTGCACCTCTTCAAGTATCCCAGCCTGGGCAAATGAGTCCTTGCTTAGTAAGTAAAACAGAAGTTGGCTGCCCTGTTTAAGGATACTCTAATTCAGTACGGAATGAGCAATCCATGAGTAAGTTTGAATAATTCAGACTATTGTCTATTTCTAAAAGCAATTCCTGATCATTCCACCTATCTGCACCAGTCACTGTGTTTCAGTTCTGACACCAAGTGTAGTGATCATTATTGTGGTCTTCCATTTCTCTGTCTAATTTGACACACCTTAATTCATTCAGCCATTTAATATGTCCAAATCATATCCAGCTGCCTTTTTTCTCAAGTTTATTACTCAGTTTTCCCTTTTTACTTATTTTATTTATTTATTTCTCTATTTCTGTGTCTTCATTTTATACTCTTATCTTTCTTTATCTTCTGTAAAATACTTCCTTATAGTATGGCCTAAAATGTATATTATTATTCTGAAGTGTACTAACCAATATCCTCCCTTCCTGTATATCATACATAAAATTTGCTTGCCAAGATTTATAGTTGTTCACTTACTGTACAGCATCTGTCACGAAATCCAAGAGCACTTTAGGAAAGCTCTTTAATAATAATTTTATTGAAGAATTGACATTAGCTTTCATCCTGAAAATCTAAATGCATTTTCCAGCTGCGTCCTTGTTGAGTGAATCACATTCCAAGGATCTCTGAACTCAACTTCAGATATCCATGTGTACAAATTATTAAAGTATACAAAGAGAACTTTTGATGAACAAAGGTAGTCCTAACGACTATGTGTAGCTCTCCTAGGATTTGTTAAATAGTTAAGAAATATATATGTTTAATTATTAATGGTTGTTATGTTGAAAATGAACAATTCCTTAATAATAAAGTACCCATTTGAATGAATTATCTAATATGAAAGTCATGAGCAAAGAAGAATGGAAGTCTTGCATACCAACAATTTGGTTAAGAAAAAACACAATTATTTAGACATTAACTGTGGTACAACATATTTCTGTCAACCATACATGAAGACAAAATCCTCAGAAAAATGGAAAGTGAGAGAATCACTGAAGGGTTCCCATAAGTAAAGGGTTAAAACGCCTACTGTCGAATGAAGATGTCTGCCTTGTACAGTCAGGATGGCACCAGTGATGAGGTGGTTGATTAGGTTAGATGATTGATGAGCTATTTGATCCTTTTGTTAAATAATGTACCACCTGTGATTTTCCTGAACGTTATTAGCCCTCAAAAAGAAAATCTTCATTAGTTCAGTTGTTCGTTATTATTGTATATTAATCAACTATATGGGAAGCTGTGCCTTCTCACTAAGATGGCTTCAGTTTGACTTCCAGTTGATGTACGTGGGATTCGACTTGAAAATTCATGTCCCTATGCTTCAAATTCCATGCAAAAACTACAGGTCTTGTGCCTTTGATTGTGTTATCAGCTGCCATAAGAAATTACAAGCTTGCAGACTTTATCTGACTATTCAAAAATGTCTGCTAGCATGGTACAGAAACAAAGAGAGTATTTACTGCCGCCTGTGAACTTGGTATACTGTTATGCGGGGAGACTACAACCATAACTGCGAACTTGAACTCCTAATAATTAATTTAGTCTGTATAAAATTGGAAGTTATTTGCATTGTGTTCATTATTGTGAAGTACAAATATTTTGGCCTAGCGCAAGTGATATTTAAAGCAGTGAAGTTTTCCATGGGTGGGATAATGTGACAATGTAAGAGTCACTTGGTTGGACAATTCCTAAGGCCAAAACACTTCCCATTTCACATAGACTGTGAATTTTTCTGGGTCACTTCAGTGATAAAAATAACGAAAAACAATTAAAATATATCAACAGGAAGGGATATTTATGATTGAGATCTTTTACATCACTTCAGTTTAAGCTTCTGAGTATTGACCTTTGTTATACTCCCTGTGAGTAAATGTTCCTTGATTCTTTTCCGTTTCCTTCTGTTTGTATTTAAGGAAAAATCTCCAAATGTTGAGTGTTAAGATAACATTAATTCAGCAAGGCATTGGCACAGTAATGACAACAGAGTTCCTGAGTTCAAGCCTCAGTGGGAACTGTTCTTTAAAGCTCTTTGAAGGTTTTTCTGTTAGGAATTGTCATAATTGATTTACAAGTCTCATTGAATATTGTATTTTTGTTGTCATGCATCATGAGCTGAAAAATTGTATATGATTTTTGTTCTAGTCACTATGTTAGACATCAAATGTTTTTCTAGAATTATTTATGAAATTTATTGTTGGAAATATTTTAAGTTGAGGAAAATATTTTTCACTTACACAAATGTACTTGGCAGACCTTGTTATGTCTTGCCCTGTTCACATGTCATTAATCAAAGGTCATTTAAAATTTCCTTTATCCCTTATTTGAGAAACGAGTTGCATTTCATCTGGGTTGTTATTAGAATAACTTAATGTCATTAAGTTATAATGTCATTCTTGTAATGGAGTTTGAATTTGTGAATAAACATTGTATAAATGTTTCTTCGATGCATTTTATTTATCATCACCATCAATATCATCACATTCATGCATAACTTATGGAGTGAGCTTCCACAGACCCTTCTTTACAAATGATAACATTCTACTTGCAAGTATTAGAAGGTGGATCTATAGTATGAAGTCCAGTCATGGAAAGACTATCTTAGCCAGCATTGGGTGATTTGAAAGGTTTTGCACAAACAGGAGTAGCCCACAGAGAAGTTGATATAAAACAATTTTCGAATAGGAACGTATAGTCTTGGGAACAGGGGTTCCCAAAATTTTAGACTGGCGTACCACTAAACCAACATTCATACTTTCACCATACCATCCGTCCGGCTCCATGGCTAAATGGTTAGCATGCTGGCCTTTGGTCACAGGGGTCCCGGGTTCGATTCCCGGCAGGGTCGGGAATTTTAATCATCATTGGTTAATTTCTCTGTCACGGGGGCTGGGTGTATGTGTTGTCTCCATCATCATTTCATCCTCATCACGACGTGCAGGTCGCCTACGGGAGTCAAATCATAAGATCTGCATGTAGCGAGCCAAACCTGTCCTGGGATCTCCCGGCACTAAAAGCCATACGCCATTTTGTTTCATTTACCATACCACCAAGTAATATTAACAGGTTTTCAATGATAAAATTTAATCATTTTATTCCTTATACCATGAACATTATAGCTTCTTAATCGACATTTTGGCAGATTTTGGTTCCATCTGTTGGTTATGCGCAGAAACACAGACATATAGCCAATCTCAAGCTGCCATTCATATTGATTCATATTGGTTGAGCATGATCTTGAAACCTAGTTGCCAACTGTGTTGCGTACATTCACCACGTGGTTAAGCTACCATACTCGGCGTGTATGGTATTTGGTACGGTTTGCGATCTTTTGCATTTTCTGTAGTAATTTTTTTTTTTTCATATTCCTGTATCTAGCCTTTATCTTTAGTAGAGTACAGTATAGCATAGTTTACAGCTTACCACAGAATACATTAATAAAATGGCCTATAATTTTTTATGGGTCTAATAGTTCAATGTTTTCACACCAGGCAAATTTTGGGGTTGTACCTTAATTAAGGCCACGGCGCTTCCTTCCCAGTCCTAGCCCCTCCCTGTCCCATTGTCGCTATAAGACCTATCTGTGTCGGTGCGACGTAAAGCAACTTGCAAAAAAAAAGAAAGAAAAAAAAAGAAAGTTCATTGTAGCTGTAGTTTTATCCACATCCTTGTGTTGGTTAGTGTATAGTTCGTCTGTGTATACCAGAGATGCTCACGCTGGGCGTTTCATCCTGCGGGTGCACAGCAAGCAGTGTGCGTATGCTATTCAGACACAGTGACATTCTGGTTACATTACAGGCCGTGAATTTTGGTCGAAGTTCTCTCAGTCACTCTCAATTACTGTGGTGATATCTTAGTTTGAAATTGGGGCAGAAAATAATGAAAGAAAGAGGGCAGAAATCCACATCATTTTCAATTTACATTGTAAGAAATAAGTTATTTTCTGTTCATTGCAGTTTATGTATTTTGACCAGACACAGGAAAGAGTTAGGCCTTTAGCCTCAACAATTTTTGTACTGTATGCAGTGAATTACAATTCTCACTATTATATTTTAAGAACTTAAGAAACATTTTAAATATAATATGGAGTTAAGGTGGATAAGCTGTGGCTTGTGGTTATTTGGGTTTAAATTATCTGATAAACTCACCAACAATCCAATAACGCTTACTGGGAATAACATCAGTTAGGTTATTTATTTGAAGACATACTGTATATCTATTTGGTAGATGCATTTACACTGTCGTACTTTAATCTTTGATAGTAAATATCTGTGTCCTCATTTGTGATGAAACTCCTCGTCATTATCATTTTGGGAATTTTTAAATACTATTTTCAGAAATTCATTGTACAGGGTAACTCGCATAACACTACAACACTGTGCAAAATCAAGCAATAAACTTGTTGAATTACGAATTACATAAATATATTATGTTTTGCTGAAGGGGTTCACTGATAATTCTAAGAAATCATTGTTACAGTTAGGTTACCTTCAAAATTTCTCAAGTTTCTCTTCTAAAAGTAATTATCAAAGTATACTTTGTTGCAAGGCAGCCTCTGCATGAAAGGAAGTTTTTCATAAAACATAACAGAAATTTTCCTGTTCTTAAATGGAAATCCTGTCATTCCCATCCAAGGCATTGTAAACCATGGCTTGTCGATTTTCTTGCGATTGTAGTATCTTTTATAAGACACCAGTCAACATTTCGTTGAGTAATGGAGGAGAGCTTCGTAGTCACAATCGGACATCACTGCTCCACTTCCTTGGTAAATGTGTTTGCTCTCTCGCTTCACTGTGACGTAAGCTTGCTAGACGGTAGCCGGAAGACTTACTGGCACGTAAAAGAACTCCTGTGGGACTAAATTCCGGCACATCGGCATCTCTGAAGACCTTAAGAAGTGGTTAATGGGACGTAAAGCAAATAACATTATTATTATTAAGCTTGCTAGAAGCTGTTCACACTTACTTAAGGCCAGTCCGGCTGCACTGGGCTAGCCTCGATGCGCGCCCAGCTGAGCATCTATGGTGTATAACATGTCTCAGTATAGTTCGGAAAAGACTAGCAGAAAGAATGTGACTCTGAGATCAGAACAGTGTTCCTTTTGTAGGCCATAACCTCCTTGCTGCGTCAGCCATTAGCCGAGAATAATTTATTTCTTTTATTATTAATAACTAGCATGTACCCGTGGCTTTGCCTGCGATTATTAATTCAACTGTTTTACATAATAAAAATCTATTTTTTTCCTTATAGAGCTTCTGGTTGAACTATATTAGTGTCCTTCCAAATGGAGCTAAGATATATAGTGCATTTGCCTTTCCAACTCTTGAACAAACCACATACAGTTGACAATGGGAGAAGCAGCTTTTTTGAAGATGGAGTCCTACAACTTTAAGAGATTGTTCTTGTGCCTTGTTGATGTTCATAGCAAAACTGAAACAAACGAGGTACTGCAGACATCTAAACTTAAACTGTATATCCGAAGAAATTATTCAAATCCGAGGAATGAATATTACTTTGCTCGCGGCGTGCCCAATCATGAGAATGGCTTCAATAACATTAGTCATCAGTTTCAGAGTCGTGTTCATTGCAGGGGGCAGGATTCTTATTCTTAAGAAGGATAATCGGTGTCACAATCGTCCGCTCTAAGATGTTCAAGGGTACTCCACGAGACTCCAAGTCTTTCAAAAGCTCTGCCATGTAGTCAATAGACTTGTAACTTTGTAGAACATCGGGTAAGTCTTATAAAAGTTGCTTGTTGATGACGTTGACAGCTTCACTTCTTGGGGCAAGAATTGCTCTTTGACATAGCCATGCGTAATTGGTGAAATGCTGTGGCCACGAATGTTAAAAATTTCAGATCGAATCACCATCAACAGCCTCATATGACCTCACACCATATAAGACCAAAACGGCTTCCTACACCACGGACATAAAATGGCTCCTTGAATTGTGTTCTCTACGTGCCTTATGTATGTTGCCTAGTGACAGTGACTCTATGCATATAATCTTGGTGACAGCACAGTGGATTGTCATATCCCAATACATGTTTTCCGATGGTTATTCGTTCATAACTCACCAACGAAAGCAAAAATGAAAATTCCGGCTTCGAGGTGCATTCGGAACCCCTTCCATCTACCCATGTTCAAAATTTCAGATCTCTGCATGCTGTAGATTTTGCTGGGCATTGCGCACAGACAGACAGACAGACAGACAGACAAACACTTCCTTTTATTATTATAGATGTATTCTTGTTTTAGTGTCGGATGTTGTTTGTAAGTGCACATAGCATCTATGAAGTTTTTATGAATCTGTTTTCATTCTTGATTCACTAGCTATTCTTAAGTATGGTATTACATTTTACAAGGGCTGTGTGCCCTGGTCGTATTGCATCAGCTGTTCTCGCTGCAGTACAGCTCTGGCAACAGAGGTAAGGTGATACTCATGTGTTTTGCAAACTGTCATTATTAGTAGCTAATATGGTACTTAGATTATCTTCTTTTGTTGGCATTAAAATAATAAATAAGATTCAAAGGATGTATTAATAATGTGTACACTCGTGCACAGAAATGGTGTCCTGACATAAACAATCAACACTGCCCTAATGCAGTACTGAAAAGGAAGGGAGGGAATGAAGGAGGAGTGTTGAAGGCAACTCCATTACCGAATAGTACACAAGTGAAGAAAACGTACTCTCACACAGATAAGTTGTGCTAAACACAAGCAGAAATTTTACAGCTTTCTCTCAAAACTGTTAAATTCATCCTCTTGAAAATGTTTTCAAGAATTCCATCAGAGATAGGGAGAGAGAACAGGGACCAAGTAATAGTGAACACTTACAAGAGGTTAAAAATTAAATAACTGGAGGTTCAACCTATTCAATAGGTTGAACCTCCAGTTATTTAATTTTTAACATCAATAATTTCAATACGGAACAATAAAATTTTTATCTTTAAACTTACAAGAGGAGCAGAAGTATAGTTGGTCACTGACGACTACGTATCCATGTCACTGCTTCCTCCTTCAACTGACTAACTGACCAACTGTGATCTCACTCTCCATATGACTATCCATTGACCAAGACTCCATCCAACTCACTGTTCACCGTCTGACTCTAACATACAGCAGGTAGTCTGTTGGATGGACAGCCTGGTTATCACTCACACCCAGCTCCCAAGTGTTACAGATTGTATTGAAATAGCCTCAGGCAAATTAGGAACTCCCTAAATTATCTCATACTTCTAAATGCATACAATGACAGAGTGATGACTCAACAGTTACTGTAACAGTAGGAAGAAAAACGGTGATGATCTTCCTCCTCCTAACATAGCTCTTCTGTTCCCAAGACAGCAGGTCACAGGTTCAATCCCAGTAGCATCCACCCCTATGGGTAGGGGGCACAGACAAAGAATACACTCACAGTATCCCCTGACTGTCGTAAGAGGTGACTAAAAGGGGGCGACCAAGGTATGATGATATTAGAACCATGTGATTACTTATGATTAGTACCATTACATGTGGAACACCATGGGTCGGCGTTACTTGCGACTAGTACCACCTTGCGAGGAAAACCATGGGTCTATGTTACGTAGGAGCAGTACCATTATGCGAGAAACACCACGGGTCTGGGTGTTGTTTGTGATAATCGTCATCGTGTGTATTCCACCAGTTGGTTCCACTGTGTTCAGAACGGGTCTGCGTTACCTATGAGTAGATCCCTGTGTGGATATACAAAATAATATCCGCATCCACTCCAAATCTGCACTTCCTTCATCTGCATCTGCGAATGGTTATCCACATCTGCAAAACGGTTATCCGCAGATATTGTGAATATTTAACTACAGTATATTACACCCAAGGTATTGAAATGGGTAGATCTGTTAACATAATACAATAGGCCTGACACCTGGCACCAGAACCCCTACAGTCGCAAGTTTATGAGGGACTCTTGCGACAACTACCGACGTATTGACCGTTGTTCTTTCCTTCCATTAATTGCGGGCAGAAGCCAGTAAGGCTTAGGTCATATTTGTGGCTTTATGGTCTCAACGCTCTTTATATATCAGTATTCTTCCAAACCAATGTCAAGGGTCGCATAACCACTAGCAAAAACAACAGTGTACCTGAGTGAAAATCAATAAACGCCATTATTTAGAAATTACTAGCAAAATTATCTGCACTGCCATACCATTTGTATCTGCCAAGACACTAACTTCGCGGATATCCGCATCCGTGCAGGGCTCTACCTATGAGTAGTACCACTTTATAAGGAACATCATGGGTCTACGTTGCCTATGGTTGGCACCACTTTGTCAGAAAAAGCACCCTCAAGATCTACGAGACTAAAACAGTGGTGATGGTGGTGAATAGAGATGGCCAACCAGCAAGTATCAAACTAAGAGATGACCAATTGGAGAATGTGGACAGTTTCACTACTACTACTAAAATGTTTTCATTCCTTCTCTGAAAGGGGAGGCGGGCCTCTTAGACGGTAATGCCGTCTCTCAGGCCGGGAGATATGTTACGGTGAAGGTGATGCTTGGAGAAGGTGAGGGGTTTGGTGGCCGTGGCCTAAACTAGGAACTGTCCCGGCATTCGCCCTAGTTCATGAGAGTGGAAAACCACAGAAAACCATTCTCAGGACAGCCGACGGTTGGAACCAGCCATGAGGTCCACTCCTGTCCCGTCTCCCGAATGCAGAGGCGTAGAGCCACGGTAGAGCCGTGGCCACCCCTCCTCTGCTTGGTTGGACGGTCGGAGCGCAGAGCTGTTGGACCATGGACCAGCCCCACTTGTGGGTCGAGACTCACTCTGCATCCACTGACCAACAGTTTCACCTACCTTCGCAGTGTAGTGCACCCTTATGACCCATCAGAACTGCAGAAGTTCTTGAGGTCCACTATCTAGAAGACCAGGATGGACAAGTTAAGAAATGAAGTAGTGAGACAGGAGGCTGGGATTAAGATGTTTCTACTAGCACATCTAGATTGCATCAAAGTGATCACGCCATGTTTGAGGAGGTCATTCGGTTTTCGAAAGTGATGACTGCCTTTATCTTTTACATGTAAATCCTGTGTAACACAATTACAAAATTTAGCCAGCCCTTACATGCAGTTGACTCCTTCAGATCTCCCTAGGCGCTCATATCAACATAACTGCTCATTTACAAAAAGAAATGATACAGAAGAAAGAAAAAAGAAAAACAGAATAGGAACTCTTCAAAACCAGAAGAAATTAAATAAAAAGTTAATGATGTTATTCCTTTGAAATACACTTTGTCTAGTTTTTAATAAAAACTTTGTATTTTAACTATAAAAGTAGAACTGCTTATATATATATAAAAGAACTAACATAGTTTAAGTTACAAACCAATGGTGAACACACTGGGCTTCAGTTCAGAGGGCCTTGGATTTGATTCCAAGCCGGATTGGGTAATTTATCTTTGTATAGTTAATTCCTTTGTTTTAGGGACTGAGTATTTGTGTTTATCTCAATACACATTTACACACACAACACATCACACTTAAACACCACAAAAACATGCAATAGTGAATACATCCCTCCACAAGGGTTGGCATCGGGAAAGGCATCTGGCCGTAAAAAATAGGCTTCATCCATACAATCCTATTTACGGCGTTATCAACGATCTGCCGAATGAAATTTCAAACAAATGCAGATTGTTTGTAGATGACTGCATAATATACAGAAAAGTACAGAATGCTAGCGATAATTTATTACAAGCTGATATAAATATACTCCATAATTGGGTACTCGATAACAAAACCAATCCAAACCCCATGGTACTACAGCCCTTGAAGGGCCTTGGCCTACCAAGCGACTGCTACTCAGCCCGAAGGCCTGCAGATTTTGAGGTGTTGTGTGGTCAGCACGATGAATCCTCTCGGCCATTATTCTTGGCTTTCTAGACCGGGGCTGCTATCTCACCATCAGATAGCTCCTCAATTCTAATCACGTAGGCTGAGTGGACCTCGAACCAGCCCTCAGTTCTAGGTAAAAATCCCTGACCTGACTGGGAATCGAACCCGGGGCCTCTGGGTAAGAAGCAGTCACAGGGCCGGCACACTTGATAACAAAATGAAAATAAATTCTTGAAAATGCAGTCTCATAAGAATGGGAAAGAAATATAGGCAAGGGGACTTTCAACATTGTCTTGGATCGGACGCTCATAGAGAGTGACTCCTGCAAGTCCCTAGGAATCCACATAAAGAGAGATCTAAAATGGGACCCCATGTAGGAAGTGTAATACTACTAAAGTGTACAAGTCCTTAAACTTCGTGATGAGGGTGCTAAAGGGCAGCAGTTCCCAGGTGAAGGCACAGGGCCATGTATTGTTCATTAGACCAGTCCTGGAATATGGAGCACCCGTATGGGATCCATACCAAACAGGACTCATTAAGGAACTTGAGATGGTACGCAAAAGGCTGCAAGATTTGTGCATAATGATTTCAGTCCTAGAAGTGGTGTGACAAGTATAATAGAAAAACTTGGGGAGAGAGACACTAGGGACTAGAAGGAAATGAACACAGTTATGTGCTAAATACTTACATGAATAAGCCAGCTTGGAGAGAGTTGAACATTCGACTAGAAAACCCCAGTTACGTAAACAGGACAGATCATCTGCAAAAAGTAAAAGGTAGATCGCAGAAAACTGACTATGGTAAATATCCTTTTGTATATCAGGGAATTGATTGGAATGCGTTACCTGCAGCTTCCTTAGAGCCTTTTCCCTAAAATGTAAGATGCTTTGAGAATAGACTCCAGCATTCTGTAAATTATGTGTAAATTTCTATGTGATGGTATCATATTTTAATGCAATGCTCAACCCATTGTAAAACAAAGTATTAAGGCATCTGAATTATTTAAGGTCTGTGTGAATTTGTATATGCCGGTGTTGTAATGTTAAGCTAGTAGTAAGCTCAACCTATTGTTGGAGCCCTATGCGGATATACAAAATTATATCCGCATCTGCACTTCCTTCATCCGCATCCGCGAATGGTTATCCGCATCCGCAAAATGGTTATCTGCGGATATTGTAAATATTTAACTAGAGTGTATTACACCCAAGGTATTGAATCGGATAAATCTGTTAACATAATACAATAGGTCTGATACCTGGCACCAGAACCCCTACAGTCGTAGGTTTATGAGAGATCAAGGGTCACCTAAGCACAACCAAAAACAAGAGTATAGCTGAGTGAAATTAATAAATGTCATTATTCAGAAATTATCAGCAAAATTATCCGCACTGCAGTACAGTTTGTAAATGCCAAGACACTAACTTCGCGGATATCCACATCCATGCAGGGCTCTACCTATAGTATTGTAAGCTGTAGTGTTAAGCACTGGGGGCTGCCTGGCTGAGGCGGTAAAGGCGTGCTCGGTTTGCCCGGAAGGACGTGGGTTCGAATCCCCGTCAGGAAGTCGTAAAATTTAAGATACAAGATTTCCACTTCCGGAGGTGCATATGGCCCTGAGGTTCACTCAGCCTACACCAAAAATGAGTACCAGGTTAATTCCTGGGGGCAAAGGCGGCCGGGCGTAGAGCTAACCACTCTACCCCATCATGTGCCGAGGTTAACAATGGTGGAAGCCTTTACCTTCCACTCCTCTAAGGGCCTTCATGGCCTGTACGGAGGTGACTTTGCTTTGCTTTGCTTTGCTTTGCTTAGTGTTAAGCACTGGAAATACTTAAGTTTTGTTTGAATTTGCATATGATGATGCTGGATTTAGTACGTTAAACTAGTAGTATTTCTTGTAATATTTTATTTCCATGGAATTGCTTGTTGTACTGCTGTTGTTGTTTTTAACTTTATTTTATTAACACACTACCGTAAGTGATCGCTGCCACTAGGATATTTCCCAATTTATTGTGATGTATTTGTTAAAAAATAATAATAATAAAGTGGCGATCCCAAATAATTGGGAAAAGGCCAGGAAGAAGAAGAAGGTTTTATCTTCTAGCAATTCTGTTAAATACTTTCAGGCTCATGATTTTCCTTAAGTAGCCATCAAGGTGCGCTAAAAAATATATGGCTACATTTAATGAATCCCGGTCTAGAAAGCCAAGAATAACGGCCTAGAGGATTCATCGTGCCGTCCACACGACACCTCGTAATCTGCAGGCCTTCAGGCTGAGCAGTGGTCGCTTGGTAGGCCAAGGCACTTCAAGGTCTGTAGTGCCGTGGGAAAACATTTAATGAATTATGAGCAAAAGTGAGTAGATCTTTCCCGTTCACCATAAATCATAGTCTCAGATTCAAATGAAATGTTTGATTCTACTATCTACCTTGTGAGTTGACACGACTAAGATACATCAGACCTTCTATCACTTTTCTTCTGGCTTGTACAAATTTGTGTGTTATTTGCTGTGAACGGAAGGCCAAACCATACCCTGGCTCATCTAGTTGTCTGCAGCATCACAGTATGTTATTGCCGTCAGTGTACTGTGTGATGTCAGAAGTGTGGTTAATCTTCTTGAGTGTGCATGGCTGTGAGCTTGCATCCGGGAGATAGTGGGTTCGAATCCCACTGTCGGCAGCCCTGAAGATGATTTTCCGTGGTTTCCCACTTTCACACCATGCAAATTCTGGGGCTGTACCTTAATTAAGGCCACGCCTGCTTCCTTCCAACTCCTACGCCTTTCCTATCCCATCATCTCCATAAGACCTATCTGTGTTGGTGCGACGTAAAGCCAGTAGCAAAAAAGATTTCTTCTTGAGTGTCTTGTGACAGCAAAACTGAGAATTTCTTGAGCTTCTCGACACTTGAGCTCTTGTTCCCACTCCCCACTAAGAATCCATAATAGTTAACAGCACTGATGCACTCAGAAGACAATAATTATACTCGCCAGTAAGTGAAACCCGATGATCATCATTATAATCATAATTTAAAGAAATGTTAAACTCTGCATTACACACCTGTAAGAAATAATTGTAGAATTTAAGAACTATTCTTCACAACAATGGTTGAAGAATAGGGATTTGCACAGGTGCACAGTGTAGTGACTTGTCCTCCAGCCTGGGTGCCCTGGATTCTAATCCTAGCGACTATGGGTGGGATTATAAATGTTGATTCCGATAGGGAATCTGAAATATTTGTCCCGAATGAGTAAATTTATAATACCAATATAAATGGTCCGTTATTGGACATTATAAATTTTCCAGCTAACTCATTCCTGGTTGCCAGCGTTTCGCCCTCGTGTGCTAGGTTGGGCTCATCAGTTGGTACCTAGCACACCTACCAAGACGCTGGCTAGTGCATACCGTGGAGGCCACTGCGTAGGCAAACTGTAGCCACTGGCAGTGCCAATGCACTATGAGAGACTTTGTCTCATTACCAAAAATTCAGATTCCCTATCGGAATCAACATTTATATCATCTAATGGCCAAGCAAGCATCAATTTTTGGTAATGAGACAAAGTCTCTCATAGTGCATTGGCACTGCCAGTGGCTACAGTTTGCCTACGCAGTGGCCTCCACGGTATGTACTAGCCAGCGTCTTGGTAGGTGTGCTAGGTACCAACTGATTAGCCCAACCTAGCACACGAGGGCGAAACGCTGGCAACCAGGAATGAGTTAGCTGGAAAATTTATAATGTCCAATAACGGACCATTTATATTGGTATTATAAATTTACTCATTCGGGACAAATATTTCAGATTCCCTATCGGAATCAACATTTATATCATCTGATGGCCAAGCAAGCATCAATTTTTGGTAATGAGACAAAGTCTCTCATAGTGCATTGGCATTGCCAGTGGCTACAGTTTGCCTACGCAGTGGCCTCCACGGTATGCACTAGCCAGCGTCTTGGTAGGTGTGCTAGGTACCAACTGATGAGCCCAACCTAGCACACGAGGGCGAAACGCTGGCAACCAGGAATGAGTTAGCTAGAAAATTTATAATGTCCAATAACGGACCATTTATATTGGTATGGGTGGGATTTTCAATAGGTCGAATATGTTGACTGGAGCCTAAAAAACACCTCTCCAAGTCCTAGACTGAGCCTAGGTGGTCTGCAAATACCACATGAACGTGGGAAGGTTGTGTTACAAAAAAGACTTTTTTTTACAACAATATTAATCACAATCTTTATTTTCTTTCAAATTGGTTGCCTTGTTTTTAAAATGACCAAGGCTTCACAAACAAGTACCATTTTCTTATCTTCCGTGCATTTTTTGAAAGAAGTGAATGAAAACAAGTGTATCATTTTGATTATTTGTTGGAAAATGTATTTTTAAAATTTAAGTAGTTGCTAACGCTGGACTTCTTCTTACAATAGTGTTGTTTATCAAGGATGTTTGATCCACCACATTCGCTTCCGGCATAGAGCATTCTGGGTAGAGGCTTGCACAGTCTGCAGTCTTGTTTAAAACTTGATCCACGTTTCTGTAGTTCGATAAACTGCCACTGTAAGTAAAAATATCATCATTTAGTTTCCTGAAACAGCTCTTCATAAAGTGAACAATAATAGGACCATAACATCATTTTAAGTCATTTTTTAAACTTTCCTGGTGTTTCTAGTCTTTTACCACCTGTGTTCATCTTATGTCTCTGCACTTTTCCTGTATTTATCCAGATTTTTTCCTACCCTACACTTTTCCACAACAGGATCTGTCAAAATCCTGTAATAGGTTCCTTTTCAGGTTCCTATTTCTTTATATAGGGTGGTCCTACCTAAATTATTATTATTATTATTATTATTATTATTATTATTATTATTATTATTATTATTATTATTATTATTCACTGGTGACTTATACGTCCTATCATGAAAATGTAAATCAGAATAGCAAAGATATATAAATTGGCAATTTACATAAAATCTGGGCAAAATATCAACTCACGCAGAAACAAATTTCTAAATACATACCCAACTGCAGGGAACTACTTTATTTCAGTTAGTACTACATTTATTAATAATTATATTCCATATAAATAGAATTTATCATTATTTTGTCCGACTCATTGGCTGAATGGTCAACGTACTGGCCTTCCGTTCAGAGGGTCCTGGGTTCGATTCCCAGCCGGGACGGAGATTTTAACCTTAATTGGTTAATTCCAATGGCTCGGGGGCTGGGTGTGTGTGGTGTATTCAACATTAGAAATCATCCTAGGCATCTTCATCTTCGCAGACACGCAGTTCGCCTAATAGGCCATCTACTAGAAAAAGACCTGCACCATGCCTCTCCGGAGGCCATTCGCCATTATTATATCATTATTTTGTGGCAACCATCTTTGGGTCAGATCTAGTAAATTTCACTGTCACCATCACAAAATGATAGACCATGAATTCAGATCATAAGGAGCTTCTGGGCTTACCAATCTCTTAGTGTAACCATATAAGAAAATTGAAATGTCCAAAATCTCATCCATATTGATGCATACAAAGGTAGTGGTTTTATAAAATAAGAACATTACCTGAATATATTCATAGCATATCCCAATAATGGCTGTTGGAGAGCAGCTTTATCCATTTGGCAGACTGCCTTCCGTCTGCAGGCATCAGTTGTTATATCCATGATATTGAAAGTTAAGTCAACTAAATCAATGCTGTAACAGAATAAGAAGTAAAATTGTGTATGTTGTGTAATGTTGGTCAGTGGCAGCAATTACGGGAGGTGAGGAAGATACCAACCTCCCCCTCCCCAACACATTTTGTGCAGGAAAAGAATCCATTTTAGCTGCCTGAAACTAGGAATTATAAGGAAAAGCAATTTGTACAAATCCTGTTGTCTTTTCAACTAATTCTTTCTGTGGCAGTAAAATTTAAAGAAAATTAGTATAGTAACTGCCAACTATGACTTTTAGTAGGTGTGGAATTTAAAGGGTATCATTTAACAATGTGCCATGAACTGCTAGACAGCAATTGGCTGTAATTTGTTAATTGTGGTACATCTAATATCTTGATTGGATGATGAGAAGTAATTATTATTAACCCCTTAACTGGGTACTAAGTTCTCCACATGCGTAACCTGCCGTGGGTACTTTTTCCCCACTTTGTGATATTTAAATATTTCCTTCACAAATGTGTACACAATTAGTTTAATCTAATACGATAGTAGTTATTATTCTTCAATAATGTGATACTAACATTATGTACATTATTTACATTGTTATAAATCCAAAAGCGCACAAACATGCAAAGAGTTGAGCTTCATTGTTCTTTGCTATATTCCATTAGTGATTTAGTGCGCTTGTGGCACTCGCTGAAGTGGTAGCGCTTACAGGCCTTCCCGCAGAGGCTGCATACTCACTCTGGTAAGGGTTTGTGGAAACTGTTTCTCGTGCATTGCTTGTGGTGGAAACCATGCACCGAGAACCTAGTTATGGCACTTCGTAAGTCCTCGTTTGGTCCCGTCCATTTCCGATCCAGCATCGCATCCGTTGCATAGAATTTCGGGCCAGATGTCCGTTCTCTTGTTTTGTCTGTCCTGAAGTAGGTCTGACTCTTGTTTGCTTGCTGGCAGCTGTTGTCTGAACCTCAAGTCTTCTATGAGGAAGCACGTTTTTGCAAGCTCGTAAGCTAGTCTTGAAGGGGCGTATTTTGATATTCGCAAAGTCCTCTTCAGGTATCTTGCTTTCACACACTCAAGGGTCGAGAGATCTCTAGTTGTCAGGTTGTTCCATATGAGCTCAATGCCATAGGTCAGAACGGGCATTATCTTTGCGTAGAAAAGTGTTATTGCGGTGTCTAGTGCTAGTCTTGCCAGATTCTTAATGTCGTAGATGGCTTGGATGGCAGCAGCTGCCCTCTTCCGTATGTGAATTTTGTAAGATGATCCCGATGGTTGTGGGGTGATGCCCAAGTACCTGAAGGAGTTTACAATATTTAACTCTTCCACTCCATAGTATATTTTGTCTTGTGCAGAGGTTCTTCCTCCCCTCTTGAAAATCTTTTGCACCGTCTTGTTGGCATTCAGCTGGAGTTGGTTCCCACTCCTGGAAATGATCTACAGTGTCCTGCAGGGCCTTCCTGTCATGAGAGCCTAGTACGATGTCATCTGCGTAGAGGTAGATTTTCACTGAATATTTTTGTAGGATGTCTGTGACATCTGACATGATGATGTTGAATAGGGTTGGGCTAATAGGGTCTCCTTGTAAAATGCCGTTGGTCTGTACTATGTTTTCTGAGGTCGTCATTACTACGGCTTTTGTTCCGTGACTACGCTGTGCGATTGTCAACTGTCGATGCACGTTGACTTGTGGACCTGCTCAGTGAATTGGGAGTTAGCAGCTGGTCATCTCCAAGATGGCTGTGTTTCGGGTGATGCTCCGTCTAGCCATTATGGCTAAACAAAATGATGACTTACCACCCTCTGTTGAGGTTCTTTTAACCTTTGGTTTTGCCCAGATTCCATCGCGTCCCTGCCCTGTGTCTTGTGTTTTGATCGAGGCCTACCCTAAGTAGTTGGTGGGATTTTGTGCTGGGATGGCCTCTAGTCTCTCTTGTGGTAGTACTGACAATCGAAACTGAGTGTTTGCGGTGTTGTGCCATTAGTTGTTTTGTTGCCCTTGTATTCAATTGTCGGTACGTTAATTTTTTTAATTATTAAGAAAAATACTTAGCACAAATAGTACAAAATGTTGTTTGTTGCAGCTAACCGATTTGTTAAGTGCAACAGCAAGTAGTGGAGATTTGCGCAGCAGCGTGTAGTACGTGTTGTGAGGAAGGGTAGCAGGGGTATATTTTTGCCAAGGTCATGGACACTGAGGTATGATTCATGTGTTTGTGCCCGCATTCTTCAGTCTGGCAGTCTCTATAGTGTCTGTTAGTTTGTTAGTGTGTATTCAAATGCTAAATGAATTTTAAATTGTATGTTCATGTCATACTTCTGTTTAATTGTAATACATATGTAATTATTATTCCTTTGGTGAAAGTTTGATTGTATGGTATTGAATCAATATGTTATAAAAACTATTATTATCGCACCCAAGTTGGTTGACTGACAACCTTTACATCTGTATCAAAATTCGCTCGCATACAAATTTACCATTTTGTAGATTTTTTTTTCTTTTCAAATTGGACATCTACTCTCCCTCCCTCTGCTATATCTGTCAGACCCAGGTACTTTTTGTTGTCTATAAATCCCACCCTCTTCCGCTTCTAATATTCCCAATCACCGCTACTGACTTGGATGCAGAAGGGCAAGTCTTCTGAATTGATGCCTCCTGGGTGACTTGAGCATGAATTTTAGTTGTTCTATGCTCACTAACAGGTAGCATCAGATCAGAAAACCTGAAACTCCATGTGGATGGTGTACAATGCTGAGAGAATTTAGGCAAATAATCAGAGTTTCTTTTAGTTTGGCACTTCCTTGGCCAAATGGTCAGTGCAGTAGCCGTCCATTCAGAGGGCTCGCGGTTTGAATCCTGGTTGGGTAAGGGATTTGAACTCTTCATCTGGTTAATTCCTGTAGTTCAGGGGCTGGATCTTGTGTTTGTCTTAACCCACTAACTGCTATGATCCCCATTTGGGGATTCTATTGCTGCTACATAACTTTTGAAGCAATCCTTAGGTTTGCAGTGCTAATTTTCTTTCCATTGGTGTCCAAAAGGGGGCAACAAAACATTTCTGGACAGACAGCATCGGAGAGTGCTCATTTGCAACCACCCTATCCGCTATGCTGGAAGGGTTCAGTGACAGCGATGATGATGATGATGATAATGATGTCCAGAACTCTCTCAAGCTTGAACATGAAGTGATTATTGGATCGTTTGTATCATATACTGTACTATGACATGATTCCTTGTTACAAGAAATGAACTTCATAGTTAATCTGTAATATCAACCTTGAACAGATGTTGAGGATATTTTGACGGTAAACTCCACCTTTACAATACTTACATTTTAAAAATTATTTTTAGAATAGCATCAAAGGGACATGTTTCATTTATATGTGGGAGACATCTTCAGTCAAAGAACAAAAATATAGTAAAGATACACATCATGGAATTCCTAATAAAGTGTTATATCTTAAATAACATATCTAAACTTCTTGAGTTATACATTAAGAACTCAGTCAAATGTCACGATTAAAAATATACACTTCAACAGACCTGCCTAACGAAAAAAAGCCTATTTATAAATAAAATGTTAGGTTTTCAGAGAAGATTACAAAATTAAAATGAAAATACCAGGTTAATATGAGTTACATTGTTTTTTGGATCATGATGTTAGTTTTTTAAGACCTTGTTAATACTCAATTAAAAGCACTGATCAATAGTCCAACACTTAGCTGATGAGTTATTGTTTTTGATGTTCTTATATTAAGTTAGAAATAAGCTTAATCAGGTGGAACTTTTCTCAAAATATAAAGGTTGAACTGCTGGGTTGGTCTGAAGGCTCCGTATGTAATGGAGAAGTTATAAAGCAAGAGAAGTTCCTTGGCCTGTCTCTCTCTGGCCCAGCCGACCTGCATGCGGCCTTATGTAGGACTCTTCTTTCTTATGAGTGGCAATGGAAGGGATGGTAAAAGGGAAATGAGGAAGGGGTAGGAGTAGATACCAGCTATTAGACAACATTAGAAAAGGAAAAGGATATGCAAAAGTAAAGAAAAGGACACCAGACAAAGAGATATGGAGGTCACAGCCATGACTGGACCTGCTGAATGGCAGAACAACCTATGATGATGATGATGATGATGATGATGATGATGATGATGATGATGGTGGTGGTGGTGGTGATGACAACGATGACGACGAAGACGATGGTGAATCATCTTAGTTGTGAAGTCTTACTTGAAGAAAGAACATAGGATTTTCAAGGTTTCCTTACCTCTGTGTTAAAAATATCTGTTAAGTCATACTATTATACAAACAAATTAAAGAATATTATTTTGTTTCTTGTAGTTCATCGATTACAATTTTGTTTCCAATATGCTTAACGTCGCACCGACACAGAAACGTCTTATGGCGACGATGGGATAGGAAAGGCCTTGAAGTTGGAAGGAAGCAGCTGTGGCCTTAATTAAGGTGTGAAAATGAGAAACCACAGAAAACCATCTTCAGGGCTGCCGACAGTGGGGTTTGAACCCACTATCTCCTGAATGCAAGCTCATAGCTGTGCGCCCCTAACCACATGGCCACTTGCTCTGTACAGTAATATTATCGAAGGACTGTTAATAATCTCAAAAGCTTGACTATCAACTATAATATCTTACTGTACTTTATACAGGTTAATATTAGTGACATGGATCAAAATACTGTTTACTAACCCTGCCATAACTCTTTCCATGAGGCTAGCTCCATCATTTCGTCCCGACTTGTAAGGTCCATAGCCATGGTCATCGTGAGCTACATGTCCATGGTAGAGAGGTTGTGTGCCTTTGGCTCCATACAGCTTGTAGAACCAGTAGATTCCCAGTACAACCAAACCAACAAGTAATGCAGCTTTGATCTTGAGCGCCACCAAGGTGCTGAGAGAGCTGTAGTCATAGAGCGAGTCTAGACACAGGAATTAAAATACAAGAGTAATATATTGCAAAAAATGTTTGTATTATTCACAAGACTTAAATCAAAGAATAAAAATTGGTAAACAGAATTAATGTGTAGCACTTTTCATATTCAATAAATTTGTTAAATTTGAGATACCTCAGATTTTTTTAACTTGAGCTGTGAAGTGCATATAACTCCTCACTATCAAGAACTTCACTGGCTAAAATCTGATAAAAGATGTTAATATCATTTACTGGTACTTGTATTAATACACTCACTCTGACATAGCAACTCACCTCAGTATATTTCCTCTAAACTTCACTTTCTCTCCATTCATGCTGGCTCTATCCTTGCTATTCCTCTTCACCGTTCTTCTACATACAACAATTCTTTTACTGTGACCAGTGTCAGTGATTGTGTCAGGAACAGAAATTCATTAAATAAATTTTAAAAATCTTGCTGCGATTTCCTGTTGAAAGCTACCAACTGACGTATGCATTGTACAACTAAGTGTGTGAATGCTATTGGCTTTACGTTGCACCGACACAGATAGGTCTTATGGCGATGATGGGACAGGAAAGCCCTAGGAATTGAAAGGAAGTGGCTGTGGCTTTAATTCTTCTTCTACCGGGCGAGTTGGCCGTGCGCTTAGAGGTGCGCGGCTGTGAGCTTGCATCCGGGAGATAGTAGGTTCGAATCCCACTATCGGCAGCCCTGAAAATGGTTTTCCGTGGTTTCCCATTTTCACACCAGGCAAATGCTGGGGCTGTACCTTAATTAAGGCCACGGCTGCTTCCTTCCAACTCCTAGGCCTTTGCTATCCCATCGTCGCCATAAGACCTTTCTGTGTCGGTGCGACGTAAAGCCCATAGCAAAAAAAAAAAAATCTTCTTCTTGCTATGGGCTTTACGTCGCACCGACACAGATAGGTCTTATGGCGACGATGGGATAGGAAAGGCCTAGGAGTTGGAAGGAAGCGGCTGTGGCCTTAATTAAGGTACAGCCCCAGCATTTGCCTGGTGTGAAAATGGGAAACCACGGAAAACCATTTTCAGGGCTGCCGATAGTGGGATTCGAACCTACTATCTCCTGGATGCAAGCTCACAGCCGCGCGCCTCTACGCGCACAGCCAACTCGCCCGGTGTGGCTTTAATTAAGGTACAACCCCAGCATTTGCCTGGTGTGAAAATGGGAAACCATGGAAAACCATCTTCAGGGCTGCCGACAGTGGGATTTGAACACACTATCTCCCAGATGCAAGCTCACAGCTGCGCGCCCCTAATCGCACGGCCAACTCGCCCGGTAGTATGTGAATGATGAAGGATTGTGAGTGTTTACCCTGTATATGTAGAGCTAGTTGACAGTAATGTAATAAAATATGTGTATTTATTTTGTTTGATAAACCGAGCGAGTTGGCTATGCAGTTGGGAGCAAGCAGCTGTGAGCTTGCATTCAGGAGATAGTGGGTTGGAACCCCTCTGTTGACAGCCCTGAAGATGGTTTTCCATGGTTTCCAATTTTCACACCAGGCAAATGCTGAGGTTGTACTTAATTAAGGCCACAGCTGCTTCCTTTCCATGCCTAGCCCTTTCCTATCCCATCATGACCATAAGACCTGTCTGTGTCGATGCAACATAAAGCCAGTTATAAAAAAAGTGTGATAAATTTCATTTTCGGTTCCATATTGATTTAAATATATTTAAACATTCTAATGAGGATTTACATATATATTGTCCACATGTTCAGTATAATAAAATGTTACCACTGCCTAAACATTATATACGTAAATTCTTATTACAATTTTGAAATCAATTTATTTTTTGTATGTGAGTTTGATCAGTTAATGTACATAATACTATTTTCATTTTTAAAAATATATTTGAGAGTGCAATGCTGCAGATAAGTGTTGTAAATGTGGTTAAGTATAAGAGAGGGCCCAGGTGCCCTAACTTCACCACTTGAAAGAAAACAAACAAATAAATAACATACATACATACATACATTATCATTATAGACTGTTATGCCTTTCAGCGTTCAGTCTGCAAGCCTCTGAGAATTTACTAAACGTCACCACAATCCTCGAGTTGTAACTAGTGTTGTGGCCTCATTTAGTTCTATACCTCTTATCTTTAAATCGTTAGAAACCAAGTCTAACCATCGTCGTCTTAGTCTCCCTCTACTTCTCTTACCCTCCATAGCAGAGTCCATTATTCTCCTAGGTAACCTATCCTCCTCCATTCGCCTCACATGACCCCACCACCGAAGCCGGTTTATGTGTACAGCTTCATCCATCGAGTTCATTCCTAAATTAGCCTTTATCTCCTCATTCCGAGTACCCTCCTGCCATTGTTCCCACCTGTTTGTACCAGCAATCATTCTTGCTACTTTCATGTCTGTTACTTCTAACTTATGAATAAGATATCCTGAGTCCACCCAGCTTTCGCTCCCGTAAAGCAAAGTTGGTCTGAAAACAGACCAATGTAAAGATAGTTTCATCTGGGAGCTCACTTCCTTCTTACAGAATACTGCTGATCGCAACTGCGAGCTCACTGCATTAGCTTTACTACACCTTGATTCAATCTCACTTACTATATTACCATCCTGTGAGAACACACAACCTAAATACTTGAGATTATCAACCTGTTCTAGCTTTGTATCACCAATCCGACATTCAATTCTGTTGAATTTCTTACCTACTGACATCAATTTAGTCTTCGAGAGGCTAATTTTCATACTATACTCATTGCATGTATTTTCAAGTTCCAAGATATTAGACTGCAGGCTTTCGGCACAATCTGCTATTAAAACCAAGTCGTCAGCATAGGCCAAACTGCTTACTACATTTCCACCTAACTGAATCCCTCCCTGCCATTTTATACCTTTCAGCAGATGATCCATGTAAACTACGAACATCAAAGGTGAAAGATTACAGCCCTGTCTAACCCCTGTAAGTACCCTGAACCAAGAACTCATTCTACCATCAATTCTCACTGAAGCCCAATTGTCAACATAAATGCCTTTGATTGATTTTAATAATCTACCTTTAATTCCATAGTCCCCCAGTATGGCAAACATCTTTTCCCTCGGTACACTGTCATATGCTTTCTCTAGATCTACGAAACATAAACACATCTGCCTATTCCTCTCGTAGCATTTTTCAATTATCTGGAGCATACTGAAAATCTGATCCTGACAGCCTCTCTGTGGTCTGAAACCGCACTGGTTTTCATCCAACTTCCGCTCAACGACTGATCGCACCCTCCCTTCCAAGATGCCAGTGAATACGTGAATACTTTGCCTGGTATACTAATCAATGAGATACCTCGATAATTGTTGCAATCCTTCCTGTTCCCTTGTTTATAGATAGGTGCAATTACTGCTTTTGTCCAATCTGAAGGTACCTTACCAACACTCCATGCTAATTTTACTACTCTATGAAGCCATTTCATCCCTGCCTTCCCACTATACTTCACCATTTCAGGTCTAATTTCATCTAATCCTGCTGCCTTATGACAATGGAGTTTATTTACCATCCTTTCCACTTCCTCAAGCATAATTTCACCAACATCATTTTCCTCCTCCCCATGAGCTTGGCTGTTTGCAACACCACCAGGATGATTTCCTTTTACATTGAGAAGATGTTCAAAATATTCCCTCCACCTCTCCAGTGATTCCCTGGGATCTATTATGAGTTCACCTGAATTACTCAAAACACTGTTCATTTCCTTTTTCCCTCCCTTCCTAAGATTCTGTATTACTGTCCAGAAAGGTTTCCCTGCTGCTTGACCTAGCCTTTCCAGGTTATTACCAAAATCTTCCCATGACTTCTTTTTGGATTCAACAACCATTTGTTTAGCTCTGTTTCTTTCATCTACGTATAAATCCCTGTCTGCCTCGGCCCTTGTTTGGAGCCATTTCTGATAAGCCTTCTTTTTACGTTTACAGGCTGCTCTCACTTCATCATTCCACCAAGATGTTCGCCTTTTCTCATCTTTACACACAATTGTTCCTAGGCATTCCCTTGCTGTTTCTACTACAGCATCCCTGTATGCCACCCATTCACTTTCTATATCCTGAACCTGCTTACTGTCTACTGTTCGAAACTTCTCACTAATCATATCCATGTACTTCTGTCTAATTTCCTCGTCCTGGAGATTTTCAACCTTTGTTCGTTTGCAGACAGATTTCACTTTCTCTACCCTAGGCCTAGAGATACTTAGTTCACTACAGATCAGATAGTGGTCTGTATCATCGAAAAATCCGCGAAAAACTCGTACATTCCTGACAGATTTCCTGAATTCAAAGTCTGTTAAGATATAGTCTATTATGGATCTGGTACCCCTAGCCTCCCATGTGTAGCGGTGAATAGCCTTATGCTTGAAGAATGTATTCGTGACAGCTAAACCCATACTAGCACAGAAGTCCAGCAAACGCTTCCCATTCCCATTAGCTTCCATATCTTTCCCACATTTACCAATCACCCTTTCGTATCCTTCAGTTCTATTCCCAACTCTCGCATTGAAATCGCCCATTAGCAATATTCTATCCTTGCTGTTGACCCTGACCACGATGTCACTCAATGCTTCATAAAACTTGTCAACTTCATCCTCATTTGGACCCTCACGTGGTGAATACACGGACACAATTCTTGTCCTGATTCCTCCAACTGACAAATCTACCCACATCATTCGTTCATTTACGTGCTTAACAGAAACTATGTTGCGTGCAATGGTATTCCTGATAAAGAGCCCTACACCAGACTCTGCCCTTCCTTCTCTAACACCCGTCAAGTACACTTTATAATCTCCTATCTCTTCCTTGTTATCTTCCCTTACCCGAATATCACTTAGTCCTAGCACATCCAGATGCATCCTCTTTGCTGACTCAGCCAGTTCTACCTTCTTTCTTCCATAAGCCCCATTAATGTTGATAGCTCCCCATCGAATTCCATTTCGTTTGCCAAGTTGTTTCCAAGGAGTCCCTCGCCTGTCAAATGGGAGTGGGACTCCATTTCTCCCATAGGTCAGAGGCTTGCTTAAAATGTTCTGAGCTCGGTAAATTCATGAAGCAGGATGCTACCCTATTTGCAGATAGTCCAAGTGAGAATCTCTCCTCTAATGGGTTATGGACCACCGGTGAATTGTATAGTCCTAGCCGCCTGAGCACAAGGAGGGCCATGACTCAGAATATGTCCGGGATGCCCACTCCCATTCCATAGCAACTGGTATCCCGTCTCTCAGGACCACTTACTAGGCCACTCAGCCGTTGCCCATGGTTCACGAACTAGGACGTGACTACAGTAACCCACAAACATGAACCATAAATAAATAAATAAATAAATAAATAAATAAATAAATAAATAAATAAATAAATAAATAAATAAATAAATAAATAAATAAATAAGTAAACCCCGCTATACCGGTCGCACGCCTGGGGCTTTGTCATGCAAGTGATGAGGAAAGAGCAGGGGGGGAGTAACAACCTCGTTAAAAAACCAAGGTTCGCCTGGCCTGGGTGATAGCACCTTGTAAGGGCTCCTTGCTGGGATTACAGTGAAGACCTCAACGGTAGTGAAGGCAGAGAGAATAGGTCTCGGTACAGCAGAACTAGTGGAAGAGGCAACTCAAAAATTCACTTTGCTTCTGTCTTGGAACAGGCAGCTATGTGGTCAGGGTCTGTTCACCAAAGGTGCGCCTGAAAACCCTTCCTTGGAGCTAACAACCTAGAGCAGAATCTTTAGCAGACTTGTTCCCCTAACCTAACAATCAATCAACAGTGGATATGCACTTTGTAAGAGATTTTACCCCAGGGTGTAATCAGTATCCCATTTCCAAGGAAATGAAAAGTAGGCATTCGGATTCTGGTGGCCTACAACAATATGCGTAGGATGAGTCGGAGCATCCTGAAACCTGCCTTAAGTAAGGAAGATGCAAAATTAAACACTAAGCATAAATTATCTGGCTCCCTTCAAAATAATTCACTTTTGAAAATAGGAAAATTCAAAACTTTCATAAATTTTATAAAGGAACAAAGTATTTTGATAACAGCCCTTCAAGAAACAAGATATACTGACGAACATCACTTTGATTCAGAAGGATTCAGAATATTCAAGGGAAAGCCCAGAAAAAGAGTAATGAAGAATGTACCACAATTTGGAACAGGATTCGTTGTAAACCAAAACATATTAAACTCAATACTAGAATTTAATTCCATTAGCAAAAGACTTTCAACACTAACCTTTAAATCAGTAAACAAAGTTTACACTATTGTAAATACACATGCACCAACAAATGAGAAAAACAGAATGCAGAAAGAACAAACTGAAATTTTTGGCAAGAAGTCTCAAACACTCTGGATAAAATTCCATCCAAAAATACAATAATTCTACTTGGAGATTTTAATGCTCAAATCGGCAAAAAAATCATCATCAATCCATAGTAGGCAAATTCCCTGCACACAGATGAACTAATGCAAATAGAGAAAGACTGATTAGTCTATGCAGAGAACATGACATAGTCCTAAAATCTACATTCTTAAAAAACTTCCCAGGAAACATACTACATGGGCATCTCCAAATCCAATCTGTGGGGAGAAACAACTTGACCATGTTACTATAAGCAGACAGTCTGCACCGGAGATACTTAATGTAAAAGTTGCTAAGAGTGCAGGTTTGGATTCAGACCACTATCTATCTATCATTAAATTCCAAATTAGGTCAGTATATAGAAGAAAGAGTCAATATAAACCCAAAAAATTCGACACTTAGCACACGAGGGCAAAACGCAGGCAACCAAGAATGAGTTAGCTGGAAAATTTATAATGTCCAATAACGGACCATTATATTGGTATTATTACACAAAAATTATGTCAAAAACATATCAGATGTAAGGCTTTTCAGGCGTTTGCTCTATTAACCAGCGTTTCGTCTTAGGTCTGACACAAGACTCATCAGAGTGGGATGTGTCAGACCCTACCCACTGATGCTGGGGTGTATGCAGGTGAATTTATCAGAAGCCCTTATAAGAGGCACAGCCTGATAACTGCATACGGGAGATAAATCTCCACAGTGGAATTATTGCCCGCCTAGCAATTCCGAATGGAAAATTCTAAATTCCCATGGAGGGAATTAGATATTTTTCACCAATAGAGCATGTCAAAAATGTCAAAAACATATCAGATACGCTTTTCAGGCGTTTGCTCTATTAACCAGCGTTTCGTCTTAGGTCTGACACTAGACTCATCAGAGTGGGACGTGTCAGACCCTACCCACTGACACTGGGGTGTATGCAGGTGAAGTTATCAGAAGCCCTTATAAGAGGCACAGTCTGATAACTGCATACGGGAGATAAATCTCCACAATGGAATTATTGCCCGCCTAGCAATTCCGAATGGAAAATTCTAAATTCCCATGGAGGGAATTAGATATTTTTCACCAATAGAGCATGTCAAAAATGTCAAAAACATATCAGACGTAAGGCTTTTCAGACATTTTCTCTATTAACCTTTTACCTTTTATATGCATACATTTTCCTTTCCTCTTCCCCATTTTACCCGCACACAATACCACCCCTGATGCCCTCATAGTTTCTCCTTCCTTTTCAAATATTCTTAAGATCGAACCCTGTTTCATGCTTGGTAGCGATCATGCTCCTGCACTTATTACAATTCCCGGTTTTCTTTCCCATACTCATACCCCCTCCCCGCCCTCCCCCTACTCATCGATATAATCATACCAATTGGACTACATACCGTCAAACTATGACTACTTTACTTCGTGTTTCCCCTTCCCCCACATCTCCCACTACCCTTCTCTCTCTAGTTACCAAAACAGAACATGCTCTAGTAACAGCAGATTCCCTTCATGTTCCCTGCCACTCATATAGCCCACTCAAACCCCCTATTCCACCCAAAGGACTCCAATTACTTCGACTCGCCCATGACTTATATCGTGAATATGTTCGTATTCGTGACCCAGACACTTTACTACAACACAGACATACGCTCCGTCATGCATGCTCTTATATCAAAGCTAATCGTCATAAACAATGGACTATCGTCTGTACTGATCTTTCTGACACTCCTGACCCGCATCAATTCTGGACTACTCTTAACCGCCTTACTCAAACCACCAAACCTCTTTCTACATACCCCATTCACCACCATAATACTGTCCCCACCACTGACAAAGAGAAAGCCGACACCTTTGCCCAATATTTTGCTACTGTTTACTCACCCACTTATTCTCCTAATTTTCATCATCCTGAAGAACCACTCATCAACGAATTTGCCCACCCCAATCGCCCTGAGTTACAACCATCCTTCTCGCACTATGCTGACATTGACTATACTCATCCTCTTAACACTCCCATTACTCCTGCTGATATTCGTTCCTTCCTTCACAATCGTCGTAACACTGCTCCTGGCTCTAATAACATTACGTATCGTCATGTCCATGAATCTCCTCCCCTTCTCTTCGACTTACTCAGTATACTCTATACTACTATGATTTACACCGGTTTCTTTCCTGAACATTGGGGTAAAGCAAATATTCTTCTATATCTTAAACCTGGTAAGCTCCCTTCTGACATCACTTCCTATCGCCCCATCAGTCTGTTAAGCATTCTTTCTAAAATCTTTGAAGAGATACTAGAGCGCAGAATTTCCCATTATCTTACCTCCTTAAACCTTCTCCCATTCTCTCAAGCTGGATTTCGCTCCCATTTCTCTACCCATGATCATCTTTTCCATATTACATCATCTCTTCATACTTTCCTTCGCCCTCGCAAGTCCGCAGTGTTGGTATGCCTGGATGTCAATCGGGCCTTTGACTCTGTTTGGCATCCGGGCCTACTCTTCAAACTTCGCCTACTCCCCCTCCCTACTACGCTCATTCGCTTTATTTATAACTTTCTGCACTCCCGAACTGCTTGCATTCTTATTATTATTTTTACCTTTTATATGGATGCTTATATCTCAAAAACTGAAGATGTTACAGTAATGAAAATCAGTATTTGGAATCTCCTTTAAAAATAAAGAAACACGTCATATTTTTGTTTTTTGTTTTTGGAAAATCTACTTAAAGGGTGGTGAATAGGAGTGACAAAGGGAGTGAATTCTTAAAATGAGTGTATCTAAAAAATGTACCATGTTAAAGACGTGAAAATTGGTATTTGAAATCTCCTGTAAAAGTAAAGTCACATATTATTTTGTTTTTGGAAAGTCGACTTAAGGTGGGGAGGGGGTTGAAAATATGGAAATAAGGAGTTGAATTATGTTTATGAGGTTACTTCTAACTTAAAAACTGAACTGTTACAGATGTGGAAATAGGTATTTGGAATCTCCTTTAAAAATAAAGAAACATGTATTATTTTTTTCGATTTGAGAGAAGACTGTTTCTCACATGTACAGTTTTATGTCGAATGGTCGTCTTCGCCCCAAATGGTAATACCACAAGCGTGGCTTACAAAGAGTTTCTGGGGTAAATGAAACTCAGCATTTCGGCGAATTTTTATACTTTAGGGATTTTCAAATAATGTCTTAGTACAATGCCGAGGAACAATTACTATTATCAAATTATGAAATTCACGTGAGCAAAGCCGTGGGTAACTACTAGTATATCTAATAAACTAAAAACATTAAACACACAATATGAAGCACTGTACTTGTTAAAATGTTTTTCCTTGTAAAACATGGTGAAAATTAAAAATATGAGGTGGTGGTTATTAAAACAGTTCTTGAGTTGGAGCCTTGTTTGTTGTAATATTCTCATTGCCCCCTGATGTAGTTCAGTGATATCTGATATCAACTTCAACACAACCTAAATATGTCAGCCTATGACTGAACACATTACAGTAATTGATTCAACAATGTCCAGATATCATTGAACTGCATCAGGGGAAAATGAGAATATTACAACAAATAAGGCCTCCAGATCAAAAACTGTTTTAACAACCACTACCTCATATTTTTAATTTTCATTATTTTTTTTTTTAAAGGAAAACTTTTAACAAGCACTTCATATTGTGTGTCTAATACTTTTAGTTTATTATATATATATTTTGCTGAGAATGACCCTATGCCAGGTCAAAAGATGTCTATCTAAAATTTCATCTTAATTGGATGTAATATTGAGTATTGACTTGGAGGATAAACACAATTGTGTACAATTTGTGAGAAATTCACAATCAGTGAAATTAAATTATGGTCTTCCTTCTGGGAACTTCACTTTTTCATAAAAGCCAAAGGCAGACATAAATACAAGTGCTCCATCATTGTGTTGCCCTACGGTGAAGGATCATAGTGGTGTCTCAAAGGTGCACTAACCGCCAGCATCTTGGAAAGGTGCGCTAATCCAACTCATGAACCCACTGCCACACTAGGATAAAACACTGGTAATTTCATGATTGCAAAATCCTAAACAGTTTAAATAATCTATAGATGTCTATTATTCATTTATTGATAAAATTTTTATGAGCAAATGAATCAGTTTTAAATCCTCGAGATTTACCAGAGTTTCTGGCCATTTCGGTGAAAAATTACTTCAATGTTCATGAGTATCAGAGCATACCACTACTTTCTAACATGTTTTGAAACTTCCAGTACTTATTTAGTAATCATTTCAAACTACTAGAACTGAATATTGGTGAGTATTGGCCCAACTGAACCCCCGCATCTCTGTCTATCTACATAGATATATATTTCTTCACCTTTGATTTGGCACCATTCCTTCCAGGTTCTACTTTATTTGAGTGATCTTTTTTTTCCTTGGTTAGTCTCTTGCCTTCCAGTTCTTTTCAAACCATACTTATTCTACTCTCTTTTGGTTAATTTTCTCTGTTTCCCAACTGTTTATTTATTTTTAACTCTGACAAAGCCAGCTTTATGATCACTTACACTATCTATCACTTCAGTTTCCCTATAAAGCACATCTGGTTTTATCAGCACTGCATCTAGAATATTTTCCCCTCTAGTTGGTTCCATCTTTTTCTTATTTATTATTCACAATTTTTTTGTCATGCTTTCTGTCATTTGCATTGCCTTCCCAGTTAGCATCTGGCAAAGTACAGATCAAACTCTACAATAAAGTTTCTTTCTGTGTCGTTCCCCACATAGCTGATTGTCTTATGAAATAATTCTACATCAGAGTCAGTGCCAGCCTTGCCAGGTCTGTACGCCCCAAAACATCAAGTTGCCTGTTGTCTTTAGAGATGAGTTTTTTTTTTTTTTTTTTTAAACCTACAACCTGTTTTCCAGTCAGTGACCGGGTCAGGGATGGGATGAATGAAGCCCCTACCTCGCGGCGTGGATAGGAATTGTGCCGGCTGCCGAAGCCTGTAGCACTCCTCTGGGGCAATGATTAATGACTGACAGATGAAATGAAATTATAGTGGAGAGTTTTGCTGGAATGAAAGATGACAGGGAAAACCAGAGTACCTGGACAAAAAACCTGTCCTGCCTCTGCTTTGTCCAGCACAAATCTCACATGGAGTGACCAGGATTTGAACCATGGAACCCAGCAGTAAGAGGCCGACGCGCTGCCGCCTGAGCCACGGAGGTTCTAGAGATGAGTCTTACACCTAGAATTTCATGTTCCTCATCCTTAACTTTTCTGTAGCTTACAAATTCTTCTTTCACCAGTATAAATACTCCTCCTCCGATTGTTTCTAACCTGTCTCTGTGATAAACACTCCAGTTCTGTGAAAAAATTTCCACATCCAAATATCACTTCTCAGCCATGATTCAGTTCCTATTACAATATCTTGTAAATATCTGTCTATCAAATTATTTATTTCTATTTCTTTCTTTGCAATACTTCTACAGCTTAACACTAACAATTTTATGTAATCCTTAGTTGACTTCATGCTTTCTATACTGTCATCACTGCTCCCTGGTCCACCCCGTTTCCCTGAATGTACCTCCCTATAAAAATTCTAAACAAACACCCTAACTTATATGTACCAATGCAGTTCAAGTGAAGGACATCCGAGCGTAGATCCCTATATCCTACCGACCCATTAGGACCTACAAATCTCACTCCCAGTTTCCCACATACTTATTCCATAGTCTCATTTAAATCCCCAATCACTCTCCATCCAGTATCCCACCTAAACAATATCCCACTGACAACAATCTCTACTGCTGGGCGAGTTGGCCGTGCGGTTAGGGGCAAGCAGCAGTGAGCTTGCACCTGGGAGATAGTGCGTTCGAACCCCACTGTTGGTAGCCCTGAAGATGGTTTTCCATGGTTTCCCATTTTCACAACAGGCAAATGCTGGGGCTGTACCTTAATTAAGGCCATGGCTGATACCTTCCCACTCCTAGCCCTTTCTTATTCTATAGTTGCCATAAGACCTATCTGTATTGGAGCGACATAAAACAAATTCTTAAAAAAAAAAGATCTATACTTCCTTACACTTCTTCTTTGCTGCTGTAACAAGATCCCAAACATCACCATGTTATGTTACTGGTACCAATGTGGAAAATTACCCCCTTCTTCTTACCTTTGGATCTCTTAATGGATCTTATTATCTCTTTTTGTTTTCTGAAGCATTGATCTTAGAAACCTTGTTTTTGAAATCTGACATATACAGTTGTCTTCTTTGGATTGTGAAAGGTGCAAAGTGTATGTATCAAAATCAAAAACTCTTAATTTTGTCCTTCAGTACCTACCAAAGAAATTTAATTAATTACACCAAAAACTGGTTAATGGGAACTTACAGAGTCCTCCGTACTTGTCATGGAGAAGGATGTCTGAATAGTGATGGTGTCCGTAGTCATCATATTTGTCAGTACGGTTCTTGTGTGCCAAGGCAACTGACAGAACACTTGATATCAGGATAAGAAGTGATGTTGACATGTTTTACCAGTGTTCAAGGCCTGAAAAATAATAAAATAATCCATTAAAATAGCCTGCTATTAATGTCATTCCAGGATCCGAGGACACACCGGTTCTCCTAGAAATGAAAAAGCAGACATCCTTGCAAATGCAGCCTCCTCATCCATCATAGAAATCACCTACAACAAATCACTCCCAAGCTATGCAAAAGCCCAAATCAAAACACACCTAATAAGCCAGTGGAACAACCTCTGGACCTCAAATACAAAAGGGTCTGTGACAAGAGAATTATTTTTTTCTGACATATATAGCCGGCTCTAGTGCAAAACATTAGTGCCCGAATTCATTCTAACTCAGTTTCTCTCTGGTCATGGAAGTTTAAGTGCCATTTTGAATGGTTCAAAATTAACACTGCAGGCAATTACTTGTGTTTTTGTGGATCTTTATAAACGGTGGACCATTTACTGTTTGACTGTGCCATGTTTGAAAGGACAAGATTCGAATTTGAGTGTCATCTAAACAATTGTAATGTGGAACTTTCAAAGTCATTATACCATGTTACAAACAGTTCCTTAATTTCATTCACCACATCTTCTATAATTTAGCTTCCCAATTTTGTGTCAAGGACCAATAATTGAAAAGAAAACTGATTAGGACTATAACCCTAATATACTCATGTACAATAGGGTTCAAACTGTTAGGATATATAATAAAATAAAATAAAAATAATAATAATTTTATGTAGCCAAATTCATGGTATGGTGATAGTGAGCCTGAATTTTACCTAGAGTTTCTGGGTTTGATTCTTGGCCAAGTCAGGGATCTGATCCCCCTCTAGGGGGGTTTTACCCATGCTGGATTGCCTCAGAGTAGGGCCATTCTAAAAAAGTGTCCCCTGGGTTGCCTGAGAGTTTCTGTTCTCCTTTCTTCATTTCTGTTTCTTCTTTCTCTATCTTAAATTTCATTCCTCTTACTGTCTAGCCAACCTCTCGGCCTCAGGTAGTGTAAGTATGGAGGTTTCATCCTCCCCCCCCCCGACCAGTGGGTTGTGACCACAGGACCCTTAGCTGAGTTCTGGCATTCCTTCCACTTTCTTGTATCAGGCTCCTCACTTTCATCTATCCTATCTGACCACCCTTGGTCAACTTTTGATCTTTTCTGACTCCGATGGTGTTAGAGCTTTCTAGGCATGGAGTCTTTCATTTTTATGCCCTTTATGGCCCTTGTCTTTCTTTGACTGATGCCTTCATTTTTCAAAGTGTCAGATCCTTTCCATTTTTTCTCCTCTGATTAGTGTTAATAGAAGATGGTTGCCCAGTTGTACTTCCTCTTAAAACAATAATCACAACCACCACCGTCAGGGATCTGAGGGATGGTTCCACATCCACTCAGTGTATATGACAGCAATTGAAGAGCTATCTGATGGTGAGATAGCAGCCCTGGACTAAAGAGCCAAGAATAACAGCTGAAAGGATCCATCACAATGACAAAGTGTCACCTTATAATCTGCAGGCCTTTGGACTGAGCAGTAGTTGCATGGTAGGCCAAGGCCCATAGGACTGTAGTGGCATGAGGTTAGTTTTTTCTTTCTTAAAGTGAGATGCAGCCCTTTAATTTTGACCCTCTGATGTGGATGGACATCATCTGCTGCATATGGGAAGCTGCATGATTTTGTGACTGTGAATAGTGGTGAGCAAGTTGCAGGAATGTTGGGGACAACATAAATACCTAGTTCCTGAGCCAGGGGAATGAAACATTTACAATTCTAAATTTCCATGACCCAGCTGGGAATCAAACTCAGGGCATGGAGACTCAAAGACGAAGGCACTATATCTGGACTTATACATCTGATTAAAATTCATCAGTGGTGTAAGTATGGAAAGGATAAGTTTTCTTGTGTCAAGAAATTTTCTATACTATTTCTGCTTGTTAAGCATCTGAAACTAAAGCTGTGTCCTACCTGATGTATCTGGGTATACCTATGTGTGTTTATCTACCCTGTAGTCCTTTTTCCTGATACAGGGTCAGGAATGAGGTGAGAAGATACTTTTATGGCCTGATGACAGCCTCATTTGAGGAGGTATTGAAGAAGAAATAAATGATGGTTAATGAAACTGGATAAAAAGATGGAAGGAATTGGCTGTGGCCTAGGAATAGGGACTGACCTAGCATTGCATGCTGATCCTCAACATCGGAATTCCATTGACTCATAGGAGGAAAGGTGAGGGTGAAAATTCAAGAAATAATGTGGTAGGTACTGTAGCAGCAGAGAGGTCAGGCTGGCACATAAACTAGGTAAACCCTACTTCAGCATGCCTCAAAAGAAAATTGAACAAATCACTGAAGTGTTAAAGCAAGATGTTGACCTTACCTCACTGCCAGTAGCTCACTGTGAAAGGAACAGTACAGAACTGACATGGGCCTTTATTAAGAACAAAATTGCAAAAATAAACTGAACAAATGCTGAAGAAAAGACACAAAAGCATGAATGTGTCAAGAAACCTTACGTTCTGTAATGCTTGAGCTCTGAAAAAAAATAATTATAAAACATGCCATACATTTGAAAAAGAAGATTGGGAAAATGACCACCTTCCTGAAGAGATTCAAGTCCAGCCAGTTGTCAGTCTTGAAAGTTCTAATTCTGAACGCAATTGTTGTGAATTAGAAATTTATGACAATATTTCTAGTGATGAATTGTAAGCTGACTCATACCAATGTATATATTGTGAATAGTTAGATATACACAAATAAAAACTTAAAAAACTAAAACAACAAAAGTATAAAAAGCACAAACTACATAAAAAACAAAAATTAAGCATTTTTAAAATTGTTATTGGAGGGCCGAAAGGAAAAACTGATGGGGAAGCGTTTTTCATGACCCCTTAATCCTATTTCTTTGAATACGAATCACAGGTAACTATTAAGCTTAAATACCGGAGGAACTTTTAAGCAAACAGCAAAGCAAATTTTCTATCTGCAACCTTTAATGAGTACGAGTATTTTCAACTCTGAGTGAGGCGAGGCATGACTTTCCCTGCACTTGCCACCTACTGATCCATGTCATTCTACCCAGTACAAATACAAACTGATATAAAGAAAGTGAATTCATTTACGTATTTCACAGTCATACAGCATAACCAATGGGTATATAAAGATAACAACGCGACCAGGAACGCAATTTTCCAACTACCTCAAGACGAGAAAAAGTTACCTTAAAACACTGACAACTTTTTTCTTGGGAACATACAGTAAAATTCTGAAATTATAAGCAATGTACAAAACATCCCAATGTATATTGTGTTCAAATTTGGATTTGATCAGATGATGGGTTTTTGAGAAACATTTTAAAGTTGAAACTTGTTTAAATACGGGCACATTTTTGCGTTCCACTTTCGATAAAAATATTAAAATATAAATTGATAATTTGAAACCTACATGACCTAAAGTTAAATGAAACGAACAAAATGATGGTGTTATTGGATTTTCTGTATGTCTATTGATTACTTTATAAACAACCTCCATATTCGAGTAGGCTACACGTAATACTTTCGTCGAGAGTACAATAGGGTGGCTAGTGGCGGTTCGCGGTGTAATTTATAGGTGTCTGTAGTTTATTATAATTGCATAAGTTCTGAAAATAAGATAAAGCGAAGTTGTTTTAGAATGAAATCGTGAATAAAGCTACTGTTTAGTGGATCAGTTGTTTTTAACCTACGGTTTTAATTTTGCTCTATACTAATTTTCTGTATTCGCTATCTAACTGTTTAGCAATGCTCAATTTGCCAAACAATAGGGACACTTAAAGTATTTCTAATGTCTGCCTTCAAGGTTTAATGCTTTTCTTTATCCTGTCTGCTTCATGTTTTAAATCTGCCATTCCTTTTTTGGTCCACTTCTTCTCCCCGCCAAACAACAAGCACAGAAAACAATACAATGAGTTGTTCTTTTCACAGCCATGCATGCAATTAAGCTTATCATAAACAGGTGAATTGAATATATGTGTAAACTGTATAGTCTTCTCTATGTTTAGTGCTGGTGTGGGTCATCCTAAATGTTTTAATTCTATTTTCTCTTCTACTAAATGCTAGCCGAATGGTTATATCAGCAAATTCAGCATTACATTTATTTTGAAAATGTACTTCTTGAGTCTCAGTTGAATTAAAACAGCAACAATACTATGCACTCCTGACGGATACTCCTGAGAATTGTAAACCAGTTTCTCTGTACACAGCTTTACGACATCAGCAGTGCAGAAGCTAGCGAGATGTGCGCATGTAAGGAATGAGTGGAAAATGCAATCTGTTGTTTGGTTGCAATACAAATATGTACCTCTCACACTCCACTGGACTGAACAGAAACCACACTCTATGAGTGTTGATGCAGAGAGCTTTAAATGAATGAATCACTGTTCAGAAAGAACTATTGTAATCTCTACTTAATTAAAATAAAAATGATGGTTGTGCAAACCTGCAACCAGGCCAGAAACCGCCAAGAAGGACAACACTGTTGTAGCCTACTACATAGTTTTACTCACTCGGAAATTGCCAACAAGTATGAAGGCTGTTGAATTTAAAGAGCCATTTTCTCGTAAAATAAATTTTCTTTTTTTTTGCTATTGGCTTTACGTCGCACCGACACAGATATGTCTTATGGCTACGATGGGACAGGAAAGAGCTAGGAGTGGGAATGAAGCGGCCGTGGCCTTAATTAAGGTACAGCCCCAGCATTTGCCTGGTGTGAAAATGGGAAACCATGGAAAACCATCTTCAGGGCTGCCGACAGTGGGATTCGAACCTACTATCTCCCGAATACTGGATACTGGCCGCACTTAAGCGACTGCAGCTATCGAGCTCGGTCGTAAAATAAAGACCAATGGCACAAACCTTCTGACACTTTAATTTCGATGTAGATCAGTTGTCCCCATAGCTGTAGCCTCTCCTTGTAAGAGCAGAAGAGACGATATCTCAAGCCTCTCACATGATGCAAAAGCAACGGAAAGAACAACAACATACGGGCATTATTACCCTGTAGACAATTTTCATTTCTTCAAATTTGAATTACAAAGTAGGTTGAGTCGATGAACGAGGGCATAGAGTTGTAACCTTTTATCATGCTAAGTTTATGTTCATTCTGCAGAAGAAAATTAGATAGTAAAGAGAGTTTCCCGCAGGTAAATAAATTTCGTGTGGCTATTTCTAGCCGAGTGCAGCCCTTGTAAGGCAGACCCTCCGATGAGGGTGGGCGGCATCTGCCATGTGTAGGTAACTGCGTGTTATTGTGGTGGAGGATAGTGTTATGTGTGGTGTGTGAGTTGCAGGGATGTTGGGGACAGCACAAACACCCAGCCCACGGGCCATTGGAGTTAACCAATTTAGGTTAAAATCCCCGACCCGGTCGGGAATCGAACCCGGGACCCTCTGGACCGAAGGCCAGTACGCTGACCATTCAGCCAACGAGTCGGACTCCCGCAGGTCAAAAGTTATTTATAAAATAAACTCAATTTTAAGACATAAGAAAATGTGATGCAAGAATGTTAATAAACATAAAATATGTTTCATATAATGAAGCAGACATGTTCATTAAAACACGTCACATTAACGTAAAATTATCCTGGTCATACAAACGATTATCATTTACAGATATGCTTACAATTAGAACCTCATCACAGTGTTCGTGAAGAAAATTGTATTAAATAGTTGTAAGGTGAAAGTTGAATATTGTGTTATGTAATAATAATGTTATCGGCTTTACGTCTCCCTAACTATTTTTATGGTTTTCAGAGATGCCAAGGTGCCGAAATTTAGTCTCACAGGAGTTATTTAACGTGTCAGTAAATCTACTGACACGAGGCTGACGTATTTGAGCACTTTCAAATACCACCGGACTGAGCCAGGATTGAACCTGCCAAGTTGGGGTCAGAGGCCAGCGCCTCAACCGCCTGAGCTAGTCAGCCCGACATTGTGTTATGTACTAGTTTGGAGTGAAATACTCAGATTATTCCTGTTGTGTCGAGCAACTATATATAGGCCTATGTAAATCCTATGTACAAGCTAACTCTGTCAATAAATAAATAAATAAATAAATAAATTAAATAAATAAATAAATAAATAAATAAATAAATAAAAATTAAATAAATAAATAAATAAATAAATAAATAAATAAATGTCTGCCTCTGTGCTGTAGTGGTTAGTGTGAATAGCTGCCTTTCCCCGGAGGCCCGGGTTTGATTCCCGGCTGTGCCACAAAATTTGAAAAGTGGTACGAGGGCTGGAACGTGGTCCACTCAGCCTTGGGAGGTCAAATGAGTAGAGGTGGGTTCGATTCCCACCTCAGCCATCCTGAAAGTGGTTTTCCATGGTTTCCCACTTCTCCTCCAGGCAAATACCAGGATGGTACCTAACTGAAGGCCACGGCCGCTTCCTTCCTTCTTCCATGTCTATCTCTTCCAATCCTCCCATCCCCCCCCCCCCCCCCACAAGGCTCCTGTTCAGCATAGCAGGTGAGGCCGCTTGGGCGAGTTACTGGCCAGTTGTATCCCCCGACCCAATGTATCACACTCCAGGATAATGCCCTTGAGGCGGTAGAGGTGGGATCCCTCACTGAGTCCGAGGGAAAAACCAACCCTGGAGGGTGAACAGATAAAGAAAGAATAAATAAATAAATAAATAAATAAATAAATAAATAAATAAATAAATAAATAAATAAATAAATAAATAAATAAATAAATAAATAAATAAATCCATGAATTAATAATTCGCCACTGATCTGCATTTAGGGCTGTCACCTAGGTGGTAAATTCCCTATGAATTGTTTATCTAGTCTTTTCTTAAATTATTTGAAAGAAGTTGGAAATGTATCGACCATCTACTGTGCCTTGGTAAATTTTTGCAGTATCTAATTTTTCTTCCTATAAATGAATATTTGTCCCAATTTATCTTCTCGAATTCAAACTTTATCTTCATAATATGTTCTATCCTACTTTTAAAAACTTCATTCAAGCTTATTCATATACTGTTATTCTAGGCCATTTCTCCGCAGACAGCTCGGAATATACCGGTACCACTTACATTAGTCGAGCAACTTGAATCCTTACTCCCAAGTCTTCCCACACCAAAGTTTTCAACATTATCGTAACTCTATCTTTTACATGTTATAATTCTCATATTTTGGTCTGTATTGAAATGTACAATGAAGTCAAATAAAATATTAAAGTTTAATTATTCCACCTATTCAATACATAAAAAGAGATTTTAATAAAGAATTAAATCTGTAAATAAAACTATAGGGACATGTTTTGCCCTTTAATTAAGGGCATCTTCAGCCTTAATCTCAATCTGAAAGATAATTAATCAGGTACCTGATTGTAATTAAATTACATATGAATATGAAGATTATGTTGGAAATATGCTTCAAATGGTGAGCGAAAAGGTTGACAATAGTTATGATATTCTTAAAATGAAGCCTTAATAAAGTCTAATATACAAATAATCATAAATCATAAATTTATGAATGTCCCTGTTTAAAAATTGGTAACAAATTGTAGACTGGTAGTTTTATAAGAACATAAATTTTGTAAAGTGGCGTCCTGTGGAGGTTGAGGACGTTAGAGAAAACTTTTGGATCTTAAATAGATCGAATGTCACAATAATAATAAAAATGTAGTTGATAATTCCAAATGGAGTATTAATACATATTAAAGTTAGTAAAGAGATGTTTCCATTGCTCACTTCAAGTGAGGTTTGTAATAAATTGATACGTTGAAACAAGTAAAGCGGGGCTTTTTGATGGTTGAGGGCGTTAGAGAAAATTTATCGGGTGTTAAACAGTTCAAATGTCAGGATAAAAAATTGTTAGACTGTTGAAACTCTTGTGTGAAGAGATGAAACTCGAGTCTTCTAGAAGCACGAGTGAAGAAGAGTGCTTGATGGTAAGTAGCTGTGTTAAATATGAAGTCTGTAACAATAGGAGATTTACGTGTTAAAGAATGAATTTGAATGAAAGGAGAGTTTAAAGAGAAATCGAAGTGTGTAAAATCACTTACCTCTTTATTAATGTTGAAATTGGCTGATGTAAAGAAGTGTTGGAGTGAAAACGTTGTGTGTAATTTCATTTATTTCAATAGTAATAGTGTTAAATAGTTGCTATGGTAGCGTTGAAATGACTCCATAGCTAAATGGTTGGCGTGTTGACCTTTGGTCACAGGGGTCCCGGGTTCGGTTCCCGGCAGGGTCGAGAATTTTAACCATCATTGATTAATTCCAATGGCTCGGAGGCTGGGTGGGTGTTTGTGCTGTGCCCAACATCCCTGCCACTCACACACCACACACCACACATAACACTATCCTACACCACTATAACACGCAGTACCTACACATGGCAGATGCCGCCCACACTCATTGGAGGGTCTGCCTTACCCGGCTAGAAATAGCCACACAAAATAATAATAATAATAATAATAATAATAATAATAATAATAATAATAATAATAATAATTATTATTATTATTATTATTATTATTATTATTATTATTATTATTTCATATGCCGTGTTAATGCTCTAAGGCTATGACGCCAAGCTCTGCATTCGGGAGACGCGTGGGTTCGAAACACACCGTTGGTTATCCTGGGAATGTCTTTCTGCGGTTTCCCATTTTCACTTCCAGGCAAATACCGGGACAGTTCCTATTCATAGGTCACAGCCGATTCCTTCGATCTCCTTACCCAATTTCACTCAACATATTAATTTCATCTTCATTAGTCCCTCAACTGACGTTAGTGACAGGATAGGCATCCGGTCGTAAAACATTCCATATAAATTCATCTCACCCTATCACCGACCCCGTTGTTCGACTTGTTCGCTGAATGGACAGCGTATTGGCCTTCGGTTCAGAGGGTCCCGGGTTCGATTCCCGGCCGGGTCGGGGATTTTAACCTTCATTGGTTAATTCCAATGGCCCGGGGGCTGGGTGTTTGTGCTGTCCCCAACATCCCTGCAACTCACACACCACACATAACACTATCATCCACCACAATAACACGCAGTTACCTACACATGGCAGATACCGTCCACCCTCATCGGAGGGTCTGCCTTACAAGGGCTGCACTCGGCTAGAAATAGCCACACGAAATTAATTTAAAAATCGACCCCGTTGTCCGACTCGTTGGCTGAATGTCAGCGTACTGGCCTTCGGTTCAGAGGGTCCTGGGTTCGATTCCCGGCCGGGTCGGGGATTTTAACCTTAATTGGTTAATTCCAATGGCTCGGGGGCTTGTGTGTGTGGCGTATTCAACATTAGAAATCATCCTAGGTAGGGCTCTCATCTTCACAGACATGCAGGTCGCCTACTAGGCCTCTCCGGAGGCCATACGCTATTATTATTGTTATTATTATTATTATTATTATTATTATTATTATTATTATTATTATTATTATTATTATTATTATTATTATTATTATTATTATTGATTACTATAAAACATTTCGGCAATACTAAACTAATTATACTCCCCCAACACTCCTAATGAGAGATACTAATGGAAAACAGGCACATACTAATCAAGATAATGCGGAAATTTTAGCTAGATACTTTGAGAACTTACTTAACAGTGAGGAACCTTCAGAATATCTGCAATATGACACACATCCAAAATATAGGATACTTTTAGAAAAGGTTACACCGCCAAGTACGAGCAGCAATTGATTCCCTTAAAAATTATAAAGCACCGGGAGAGAACCAAATCGTCGCAGAGGTATGGAAGAATGCTAATGACCAAACCGTTCAGAATCTACATAAACATCTTATAGATATTTGGAATACTGCTACAATGCCTGGAGTGGAATATGGCAATAATTCAACCATTGCATAAAAAGGGCGATAGATCTGATCCAAATAATTATTGGGGAGTATCATTATTGGATATTACATATAAGATTTTATCTAAGATTATCTATAACAGAATACAGGGACATCTTGACTGAACTAGGGGAATATCAAGGTGGATTTCGTCCAGGAAGAAGCTGCCCTGACCAAATCATCAGTTTAAAATGGATTATGAAACATCATAGATCTAGAAACAAAAATTTAGTTATTACGTTTGTTGATTTTCAAAAGGCGTATGATAGTATACATCGTGAATCACTGTTGAATGTCCTTCAGGAATTTGGTCTACATTCCAAACTTATTAGCCTGATTGGTATGACTCTTAAGAATACTCAATCTAAAGTTAGATTCAGAAATGAGTTATCTAAATCATTTGCAATTACAACAGGTCTCCGCCAGGGAGATGGACTTTCGCTATTATTGTTCAATTGTGTATTGGAAAAGGTCATGCGAGAGTGGACTAAGGTATGTCCTCCAAAAGTCAAAATTGGAAAAAATATCAAACTAAATTGCTTGGCATTCGCGGATGATCTTGCGATACTGGCAAATGGTTTCGAAGAGGCTAAAGTTCAATTGGAAGAACTTGAAAATGTAGCGAAAAAAGTTGGATTGCAAATTTCGTATGATAAAACAAAAATAATGCCTACTTTCAGAACTTTAAATTCAGAGCTATTATTAAATGATAATAAACGAATTGAAATTGTAAGTACATTTAAATATCTGGGTGAAAATCTCACTTGGAATTGCAATGAAAAACCATCGATAGAGAGCAGAATATATAAACTGAAGCAGGCACAACGGATAACTTGGCCTACGTACAAAAAGAAATGTCTTTCGATTAATGCTAAATTTAGGCATTATAACTCTGTTATTAAACCAGAAGCAACTTATGCTTGTGAAACATTATTTAAACTCAATACTAGATCAACAACAGAACGCTTACAACGAGTTGATCGAAGGATACTCAGGACGATCATAAACAAGAAACATCAAGTGGATGGACAGTGGAGATTGTTGCCGAATGAGGTTATCTATCGAGAAAGTGAGTCCATCACAGACACGATGAGAAAAAGAAGAATTGCCTTTTTTTTGTCATATATTTCGACTAAGTGATAACAGAGTTTTAAAACAATTATTTAATTACTTTTGGAATAGTAAATCAAAAAACAATTGGTTTAAAGAAGTCCAAAGTGATTTGGAGGAGTTGAATATTACCATGCAAACCATAGAAAACAGAGGCGAGAAAAGTATTTTGAAGAATAAATGCATCAGGCTTCCTCTGACCACTGTACAGAGGAAACAATATGTTATAACGGATGCGGAGAGGACAGCCAGGTCAACCAGACTCAAGACTTTTTGGGAGAAGAAAAGGAAGACAAATTTGTTGTAGTCTGATTTAAGTGCTCCAATGTGGGCGTAAACTCTGTAAATAATAAATAAATAATAATTATTACTATTATTATTATTATTATTATTATTATTATTATTATTATTATTATTATCGACCCCGTATCAAGAAAGGGGACTTACGGCTACACACGCGCGCACACGCACATATTATTATTATTATTATTATTATTATTATTATTATTATTATTATTATTATTATTATTATTATTATTATTATTATTATTATTATTATTATTATTATGTAGCTGTAAACTTGCCTTCGGTAGATGATAGGTTCGATTTCCACAATCGATAACCATGAATATGGTTTTCTGTGGTTTCTCACTTTCACAGCAGACTGTCGTTTTCTTCCCATTCCTATCCCATCGTCGCAAAAACTATACGAGTTGGTGTGACTTTAAACCATTAGCAAATGGAGATTGTGGTAGTTGATTGGTTAATCGCGTTTTTTTATGTCCTATCGTTTAGTTTGTTTTAAAAATTGAGTTCGAACTTTTATATACACAGTTAAGTCAAAAAGCACGGTCTCTAACCAAACAGACAAGACAAAATGATGAATTTTCGGGTACCTACCGTGTGGTAAGGACTTCCTCGCCAGAGAGGAGGCTTGCTGTTTAAGATGCTGGTGATAACTGAGACACTGACACAAGTACAAACACACACACAGTTGTAGGTGGTATTCGGCACAGTAGTACACATATATGCTCGTCCCCTCCAGTTAGCGTACACGGCCCGGTGCTGGACTTGAGTGGGGTCGCTATTGTTTCTGCACTCTATTAGCTCTTCATCACAATACACTTTCTTCAAGCTTATCGTCTTCTAATAGGATCACTTTATTTAGTGATACGCTTTTTGAATGTCATGAATACGATAGTTCTCTGCCTTCTTTATTTGCTTTCTACTTTTCCTCTTAAAAATGTTCTTTCTCTCCGATAACTTGTTAGGATTTCTCACGAAATGGAGCTTTGGTTTTTACTTTTCACGAGACTGGAGAAGTTCTATTGGATTTCAAATGCCCTGTTACAGAAAGTTCCATCAAATCATTCCTTACCGGGTTCGAATCCCACTGTTGGCAGCCCTGAAGATGGTTTTCCGTGGTTTCCCATTTTCACACCAGGCAGATGCTGGGGCTGTACCTTAATTAAGGCCATGGCCGCTTCCTTCCAACTCCTAGTCCTTTCCTATCCCATCGTCGCAATAAGACCTATCTGTACCGGGCGAGTTGGCCGTGCGGTTAGGGCGCGCGGCTGTGAGCTTGCATCCGGGAGATAGTGGGTTCGAATCCCACTGTCGGCAGCCCTGAAGATGGTTTTCCGTGGTTTCCCATTTTCACACCAGGTAAATGCTGGAGCTGTACCTTAATTAAGGCCACGGCCACTTCCTTCCAACTTCTAGACCTTTCCTGTCCCATCGTCGCCATAAGACCCATCTGTGTCAGTGCGACGTAAAGCCACTAGAAAAAAAAAAATCATTCCTTGATGGCAGATCAGTTGCTAGTTGCTTTACGTCGCACCGACACAGATAGGTCTTATGGCGACGATGGGACAAGGAAGAGTTAGGAGTGGGAAGGAAGCGGCCGTGGCCTTAATTAAGGTACAGCCCCAGCATTTTCCTGGTGTGAAAATGGGAAACCACGCAAAACCATTTTCAGGGGTGCCGACAGTGGGGTTCGAACCTACTATCTCCCTAATACTGAATACTGGCCGCACTTAAACGGTTGCAGCTATCGAGCTCGGTGGCAGATCAGTTGAATGTCCATCGACTTTGATTTCTGATTGCGTTGCAAAAAACCTAACCCCCGATCAACTCGCTCCGATTTATCATTTGACGATCTGAAATTGAAATGAATCTGGCAAGAGCACAATTCGTGACCACTGCCATGTAGATTCGTTAATAATGGTGTCGAACAAAGCCAGAATAGCCAGAAAATAGTATTTATTTCAGGATTTGGAGTAATTTTATTGACAGAAATTAACTTGTTCTTTGTTCCAAATTGGTATAAGTTTGAGTGTATATGTGAGACTAATGAGTACGGAAAACAAAATATTACGTCATTTAGATCGCACCTTCTACATGAACTTCAATTTATTATCATTGAAACGTTTAATCAGATGTATTTAATGAAAGAATGACACCCTTGAGTTTAAGGACTGCATGCACTGGTTGGAGAATCAGCATGAACATGCTCTATTGGTGGAAAAACATCTAATTCCCTCCTTGGGAACTTAGAATTTCCATTGATTGCCAATCAAACTCCGGTCAAATTTTGATTGGCTTTTCTATAACCGGGCAGCCTACCCGTCGTTGAGGACATTTCGGTTGTCAGCGGTTTGGTGTGACGTAGGCTATCCCTTCCTGGCCCCCTGTAACCATTCACAATTTCATCTTTTTTGAATAATTGCTACTCTTCGTTTGATTTCTTCATTCTGTTACGAAAACCAAGCATCAAGTTCATATTCAAAAAGTAGCCTGCAGATAGGTGTACAAAGCCTTTAAACGTTGCCAGGATAATTTCCATACGAACTCCCCACAGAGGTTTAGTAGATGCCACGCAAGAGCGGCTACTAAGGGAGTGGAGGTGGTGATTACTGTTTTAAGTAGCTGCTTCTGTGAATCAATGGTAGAGTGTCGGCCTCCGGATCCCAAGAGGTAGTCGGACTTTTGAAGGGCGGAAAAAAGTCCATTCGATACTCCATGTCGTACGATGTCGGCATGTAAAAGTTCTCTGGTGACCCATTTGGTGTTTACCCGATAAAATTAATTAAATCTCAGCCATAGACGCCCCGTGGTGTAGGGGTAGCGTGCCTGCCTCTTACCCGGAGGCCCCGGGTTCGATTCCCGACCAGGTCAGGGATTTTTACCTGGACCTGAGGGCTGGTTCGAGGTCCACTCAGTCTACGTGATTAGAATTGAGGAGCTATCTGACGGTGAGATAGCGGCCCCGGTCCCGAAAGCCGAGAGGATTCGTCGTGCTGACCACACGACACCTCGTAATCTGCAGGCCTTCGGACTGAGCAGTGGTCGCTTGTAGGCCAAGGCCCTTCAAGGGCTGTAGTGCCATGCGGTTGGTTAGTTGGTTATAGACGCCCAAGAGAGTTTCGGTTTACTCTGTTTACCATCTAGTAGGCCAAGAGTAAAATATAACGTCGAAATTGACGAGCAGACAGCCAGATGGCGTCAAACGATCTGAACAAGGTGTGTATGAATGATGAACATTCCAATCTTCCCGGGTCACCAAACTCCACGACTATGTAATAATCTGAAAAAGTAATGAAAGAAGTTTGCTTCGTTGGCTGACGTTGAAAATGGTCGTATTCCAACAGATGAACTGGAAAGATATATGAACCAAAATTGTGCAATGGAAGAATATATAGCATTCTATTGGAGGGCAAATGGACAAAACGATCCAAAAGTTCACCAGATCGCCAAGAAAGTAGGCCTGCTATGTATGCAAGCGTCAATGTTACTCTTCTTTTAATTCACAGAAATTCCACCACCATTAATCAATGACCAATTAACTACGCACATCAACTAATTAAACGCCCTGTTCAGGTTTTTACATGTCGTTTTAGTTACTATTTCAGTTCATCTTGAGTTAAACGCGAGAGAGGCCCCTTGAATATGCACCCCCTGTGAGTGGGGGCGGTAGAATAACACCCACGGTATCCCTTGCCTGTCGTAAAAGGCGACTAAAAGAGGTCCTACTGACTCTTAACTTTAACTTAGGAGTGTGAATTAGCGACCATGGGTCCCTTAGATTGCTTTCACTTACTTGTGCCAGGCTCCTCATTTTCATCTATCCTATCCGATCTCCCTTGGTCAACTCTTGTTCTTTTCCGATCTCGACGGTATTAGGGCATTCGAGACCTAGAGAGTCTTTCATTTTCATGCCCCTTGTGGCCCTTGCCTTCCTTTGGCCGATATCTTCATTTCTCGAAGTGTCGGAACCCTTCCATTTTTCTCTCTGATTAGCGTTAATAGAGGATGGTTGCCCAGCTGTATATCTTCTTAAGACAATAATCACCATCACCTTTAATATGCTTCATATTATTTAGATTCATTTTAACTTGGTGCCAATTCCAGACGAATATTAGAGTTTCTAATGAAGTTCCTGTTTGTGTACTATTATTATTGTTATTATTTCAGTGCAGGAGAGATTTTTATCGTTTTATTTCAAACTGCGATTAGATTACTTTAAAATTTGCAATTCGCGTATGGGAATTCGTATAGAGAGCGATTCGAATAAAAGTCTGAAATGAACATTTCGTTGTACCCGGTGCACGCGTTATTGGGAGGAAGTAATCATGGTAGACTACTCAGCCCGCCCAGTGCGTTGGACTGCGGTGGACTGCGGTGGGTTGAGTGGGACCAGTGCTGTGGGCCAGTAAGCTGTCGCGGGCTGGGCTGCCGGAGTCCGTGGGTTTGCGAGTGCTGCGTGCTGGGCCTCACTGCAGGACTCTGACGAGTTTATTTTATCAAATGTACCCTCGTCTCAGAGCAGATGCAGTGAAATTATTGAACTATTGTAGAATGTCTGTCACATCATTTGATGAACTGTATGTCATTCTGGAAGAAAAGTTTACATGTCAAAACACTGTCATGAGACCAGCTATTCCCCTGGAAGCTTTTCTACTGTATTTCAATAATACATTTTTCCGTGTCAATTTCAGTCCGATCCATGGGTAGGTAGCTACGACTGCTCCCTATGTGTGACAGGACAGTGTGGATATTGCTGACTGGCTGTTGCAGTGCGACATGCCGAGAAGCTCATGAGTCGGGTATGATCTCCGTGTGTATATCGTCATCTTCGACTGTTGAACGAGGGTGCAGCGCAACATGTGTCACCCGTCACAAGTCGCTTCGTATGAAGCTAGCCATAAAGAGAGGCTGTAAACAAAAAAACGACGAACCATTTTAATGGGAAATCATTAATTAATATTCTGAACACTCCGGAAGGAAGAGAACATTATTTATTTATTTCAATTTTTCGGAATTCATTCTCTCTTCTGTGGATGGAGTGAAAGGATGCATTCATTACCTGTACCCCCTGCCAACGAGCTAAAATAACACAGAGAGGTGGAAGCGCTGCCTGGCTGATGCTAATTGGACGAACGGCCGCCATGTTTTCAGTTGTCACCAGTGGTCACATAAGCAAGGAGGCGTGGCTCTCGAATGACGAAAAATGTTGAAAATATGCATTATAGAATCACTGGTGCAAAATTAAATACCGTTAGCCGAAAGCTTAGAGAATTCATCATCATAGAATATGAATAGCGCCACTTCATCCATGTTGAGGCGTGAGGCCAACATCACGATCAGTTGTTTATAAGGTAGTTCGAAAAGGATATAAGGAGAACAAGCCACAAAATCGAAAGAAGAGCGTTACCCTGCTTGGCTGTTGTGGTTAAGCGTAAATTAAAACACAAGAACAAAAAGCAATTGTGGACATAAATTGGTATTTATGACAGAAATCCTTAAAACGAAAGGGGCCTATGATAGGTTACAACCTCATTCTGATCATATTTTTAAACGTTTTTCATCCCCTCGAGTACCGCTATAGTTGTTTAATGTAACTATATATTAAACTCAAGAGACATATAACTTTTTTCCCATTACCGTATCATACCGGGATTACTAGCTGAAAGGTAACCTTGAAAGTTGTCCATTATGAAGTGTAGCCTAATTTTAAATATTCATGCGACTGATATCTACAATAAAAACTTCGTAAATTTCACAAACAGCAGTAAAATTCTGTATTTACCAGGCTTGGCGTACATTTGACTGAAATAGGCCTACATTAAACCAATGCCCTAGCGCACGACACAGATAGTGACACCTAGCCTTCAGGGCTGTTGTGGTGAAAAAAGAATGAACTAGAGTATCAAAATTCAGTGAATCATACACCACCAACAACAGATGGTAAAGAAAAGCACCTCTCAGGGGCAGAAGATAAACAGGTACCAAGAAACCATCACTTATCATAAGTTAGATAAAAGGGAACGTTGTCAATCACCACATATACGTAACAACTTACTCCGATTAGTGCATGTGGAGGTAAGGCGAGCGAAGCAGAGAATGTGGTCTTGAAATCAACAATAAAAAGGCCAACCGTTTTAATAACAAGAGACCTGTTGTTATAACAAGAATTGCGGATTATGAGGTTGTCAGTCGCTTCGAGTATCTAGGATCTATTGTCACAAATACTGGAGGCTGCGAACCTGAGATCCGCAAGCGCATTGCGATAGCGAGAAATTCAACAGCAAAACTTACTCGCATCTGGAAGGACACCTCCATCACTTCTAGGACAAAGCTCACCCTCATTCGAACCCTGATCTTCCCTATCGCGACCTATGCAGCAGAAACTTGGACGATGAAGACGGCGGATCGCCGCAGGATTGATGCTCTAGAAATGTGGTGCTATAGGAGATTATTGCGAATACCATGGACAGCACACCGTACTAATGAATCGATCCTGCAACAGCTCGGCATCAGAACACGACTGTCGACCCTTATCAACCAAAAACAACTCAGATATTTTGGTCATATTGGCGGAAGACAGGAGGAAATGGAAATACTTTTCATAGAGGGAAATGTCGAAGGCCGAAGACCTAGAGGACGTGCACCGTTACAATGGATGGGCCAGATCAAGAACTCGACCAGAATGAGCTTACAGCAAGCAAGTCACCATGCCCAAAGCAGAGACTCCTGGAGGAAGATCACCAAAAGGATTATCGCGTGATACCACTACACACTTACGAAGGGTTGGACTAAAAGAGAGATGCTAAGCATACGGCTGGCATTCTTGAAGGAGAAATTCTAACTTTTCTCTTTTTAGAACCTACGATGTTTAATCATCATGCACAATCTCCCTGTTACCTGATCATATGTTAACGTGCGAACCCGCTTTGTTTTGACGACTCAGAACATGGCTGCTCTTTATGAACTTGCCTCCGCAAGGAGCGCTGATGTCAGGCATAGATCCCCTCTATATTATTCTAGCTCGTGGACCTCCTAAATGTCAGAAGAGACTACTAAGAGGGGAGGAACCAAAGAATCTGTACTCGCTCTCTTATTTTCTAAGCCCCAAAATATATCCAGAGTTCCATGCTTTTCCATGCAGTGGAGAAATTTTTATATATCTTTTCAGTAGCGGCCGGCCCTTAGAAACTCACGGACGGTGTCCTCCCTAGAGAACGAAAAGGTTCTTTTATTTTCTCTCGATATTTGAAATCAAATATTGGACACGAATAATGCTAAAAAAAATACATTTCATCGTAAAGCTGTGAATTCTCATCAGTAAGGAAGAGTGTTCGGCAATAAGTTATCAAACTTAGGTGACTGACTTTCAGCGCTCAGTTCACTGGTAGTTTTCAGGTTGAAGATAAGGCACGGACTCTCGAGTTTCCGTCCGAGGATATAGCGAGGGTGAGGGGGTTGAGATGTAATGGGGGAGCGCGCTGATGGGCGGTTTCGGGGGGAGGAAGGGTGCGGGAAGAGGCTTTCACTTGGACAGAGTGCGTAGTAGTGTAGCAGTAAAGATGTCCTCACAAACCCCTATACGAGCATGCGCCAACCAAATCTCCATGATCGCACGCAATAAAATTAAATAATTTATGACCTTGTTTGCCCTATTATTTATATTTTGAGAAGAAAAATATTACATAATTATATTGATATGTAATATTTGAGACCAGTCATTTTGATTCAAATTGGGCCTCTGGCTTGCATCCCGCGTTTTGTGAGGGTTGGCAGCAGTGAATTAGTTTGTTTTCGCGCGGAAGACCATAACCCCCACCAACCTGAGAGACCACCGACCGCCACTGTATCTTTTATTTTACCGAACTGTAGGGTCGCATTCTGCGTCGCCAACCATACAATGCACGGATCCTGCTTGCGATACGGACATCTCGCAGTTAAATTTCAACTCGCATATTGATATCGTCTGCCGTGAGTTGCGCGATGAAAACCCACTGCTAACTTTTATGTTGTGTAATTCACTATGACCGAGCGAGTCAGCCGTGCGGTTAGGGTCACGCAGCTGTGAGCTTGCATTAGGAAGATAGATACACATAGAGTGCGCATAGTGCCACCTCGTCCATGTTGCAGCGTGAAGCCAACATCACGATTAGTTGACCGGGGGTTAGTTCGAAGTAGGTTCTGAGAGGATACAAGGAGAAATCTCGAGCAGTGACATTCGAAACATGAGAAGTACCCTGCTTGGCTGTTGTGGTTAAGTGTGAATTACAATAAAAACCGCTATCATAAATGGGTATTTATGACGGAAATCCTTAAAACTGAAAGGGACCTGGGATAGATTACAACCTCACTATGATAGTATTTCTGTATTACATCCCCGTGAGTAACACTATAATTGTTTAATATGAATTGTTCTCCTTTGCCTACCGCTTTTCCCACACCTGTGGGGTCGCGGGCGCGAACTACGTCGCACATGTAGATTTGACCCTATTTTACGGCTGGATGCCCTTCCTGACGCCAACCTTATATGGAGGGATGTATTGCGCGTGTGTCTGTGGTGATTGGTAGTGTAGTGTGTTGTGTGAATATGAAGAGGAGAGTGTTGGGACGGGCACACACATCCAGTCCCCAAGCCAGAAGAATTAATCAGAAGCTATTAAAATCCTCGACCCGGCCGGGGATTGAACCGGTGACCCTCTGAACTGATGGCCAGTACGCTGACTATTCAGCCAACGAGTCGGACCATTGTTTTAGTAGTTTAATAAAAACACTGGTCTTGTAAACCAATATTCTCGAGTGATCCAGAATTGACAGAATAACAGTATTAAAATGTAATTAGTTTTGTTTTATGAATGATCATGTTGATCATATTGATTTTATACTTAAATAGTTTATATAGAGCACAACACTGAAGATGTTGGGGAAGTTGATTGACTTTTAAGTATTTATAAATATAATTTTATATTATTCATACAATGAAAATGCATTGTTTTATTTAAACTATATAAATTTTGCATTCTAGATACACTTTCCAGTACATCTACTATGTCGGACAATTGTTTAGTATGAATTATTTATTATAATTTCCAGTTACCGCATCATATTCGGATTAATAGATGAAGGTAACCTTTAATGAACGTTGTCCATAAGAAAGTATAGCATAATTTTAAACATTAATGCGAGTGACATCCATCAGCGCCCATATGCCAGTTTGTAGGGGGGGGGGGGGGGGGGATGGGGGTACGTAGTATTTTTAATATTTTGGAAGATAAATGGCGACTTTTATTCTGTGGTAGAATAACCCACGGTGTTCCCTGCCTGTTGGTGGGGAACAAACAGTACGACTGGTTCTACGTAATACTGACTTTTACATCATTTTCTTGAAAGGTAAACACATGACTAGACTAGATTTTTGCCTTTCCCTGAGAGCTAGGGGGGGGGGGCACCTTGCCCCCGGGTATGGGCGCCCTTGTGACATCTACAATAAACACTTCATCACTTTCATAAACAGCTGTAAATAGAGAGCCGCGAGCCTTAACTTCACCACATACAGAAGCATAAAATATATATATATATATATAAAATAAGAGTTTTGTCTGTACATTGCTCAGAATTTGAAAATAATGGTATTTCTGTATCGGTCATGTCCATAGTAACATGAAAATGCACTTTTTACTTTTCCGTAATTTCTGTCTGTCTGTCTGTCTGTCTGTCTGTCTGTCTGTCTGTCTGTCTGTCTGTCTGTCTGTCTGTCTGTCTGTCTGTCTGTCTGTCTGTCTGTACACGCATCACGAGAAAACGGTTGAAGAGAATTTAATGAAAATCGGTATGTGAAGTCGGGGGATGAGCCGCTACAATCTAGGCTATAAATCATTTTACTCACGCTGAGTGAAATGATAGTTTAGGGGAAGGCCTAAAATTGAATTCTCAACTATTTATATTAGTGGTCGTATTTTAAAAATGGGTATGCAAGGTTGGGGAATAAATTGCTACAATCTAGGCTATCAATAATTGTATTCACGCTGAGAAAAATGGTAGTTTAGGGGAAGGCCTAAAATTTAATTATGAAATATTGTTGTTATTAGTAGTCCTATCTTAATGAAAATCGGTATGCAAAGTCAGGAAATAACTCGCTATAGTCTAGGTTGTAAATTATTTTATTCACGCTGAGTGAAATGGTAGTTTAGGGGAAGGCCTAAAATGTAATTCCCAAATATTTCTTATTAGAAGTGTAATCGACGAATGCTACATACCTAAGGTTATATAGTATTACATTTCCTATTATTCATGTCTTATACCTTGTTACCGTACTGGCTATGATCGCAAAGATATTCATGAATTTGGATTTTTGTTACTAAGTCCATATCAGCGCCGAGTAACGAGAAAATGGGTAAACAGTGTGTAATGAAAATCGGTATGTAAAGTCGGAGAATAAGAAACTGCAGTTTACGGTATAAAATATTTTACCAATCACAGAGTCGAAAGAAAACTAAATGTGTAGGCCTACAATATAGAAAGCTCCTAACATTGATCAACAATAACATTACATTGACCATTGTTTGTCGTGATGTGCTTTGTCTTCTGTTGCCCCTCATCTCCGGTAGATAGGATTACTGCTGCGTACAGAGTATTTTTATTTGATTTCCGTCGCACCGACATAGATAGGGTTTATGGCGACGATGGGATAGGAAAGGGATAGGAGTGCCTTAAGCCTTAATTAAGGTACAGGCCCAGCATTTGACTGGTGTGAAAGTGGGAAACCACAGAATACCGTCTTCAGCGCTGCCGACAATGGGGTTCGAATCCACTATCTCTCGGATGCAAGCTCACAGCTGTGCACCGCTAACCACACGGTCAACTCGCCCAGTCGTACAGAGTGTAACAGCCTGCCTGAATATTGATGGGAAGTAGCTGGGGAGTTAGATAACTTTCTTCTTTAGCATTCCATTCTCCTGGTTTATAAATTTTCTGATACTACTGGTACGTAACACACTGGATCATCATAGCATTCGGGGTATTCAATCCCTACTCTGAGGCACTGATTGGAATGAACAGTGTGCACATTTAGCGGAATAATGACAGATGAGTGTTCATGGCAATCTGCGGCCTGGTCATCCCAGCTATGGAACTTTGGACTATTAGATTGGCACCTCAGTCTAACCGCAGCACTGTTCGTTAAAAGTGATAAAACGTGCGGCTTTCCATTTGATCGAGTATTTTATATGATAGCATTGCTTTTAATCGTTACATTCATACTTACGTTTTTGTAATGACCTATGTTGATTTCAGTTAGGAAAACCACAAAGTCAGTCTTTCTGAGATTCCCGTAGCGAAGCACGGGTACATCGGCTAGTAAATAAATAAATAAATAAATAAATAAATAAATAAATAAATAAATAAAATATTGTATTTACCGTGCTTGATGTACTTTTGACTGAAATAGGCCTACATCAAAGCAATGCCCAAGCACAAGACACAAAGAATGACACATAGTCTACAGCACAATTATGGAAAGAAAAGTATACGAGTACCATACGTCAGTATAGATGGCAACAAAAATGAACTCTCAAGGACAAAAGATAAACAGGTGACAAGAAGTTTTCACTTATGATAAGTCGGAAAAGTTTACAATACTGTGCAGTAGGGTCAACTGCAGATCAATTGGCACTGGTTGTAGTACCTATCTGCATATGAAGCAGGGGGTATTTTATAATATGCTGCTTCAACAACAAAATAATAATAATAATAATAATAATAATAATAATAATAATAATAATAATAATAATAATAATAATAATAAAGGGATGCATAGAAAGCAACACAGGAAAAATTTCATAAATGAATGCACATGCTACATTTGAAGTAGGCCTATAAATAGGAGATACAGTAACATCCGAAGAAAAAAACATCCTGCAGGTAAAAGGTGGGGTGGAACACTAAAAATTGTTGGTTCTGAATTTGGCTTCAGTTTAACTCCCACATCAAATGCTTCATTATCAAAATATTCCAGTGAAAAATCCTTAGAGCATAATCTTGAATGCTTTCCAGGCAAGAAATTCTCCCTTCTTAATGCAACTACCCATTGCTTTTTCCTCGTCTTATCAGCAGGAAAACTGAAATTAATTAAAGTATAATATCCATAATTGCAGTACCCGGGAAAATGTAACCGTAACCAATACAATAAATTACACGTAATTGTACGTATTCTACAGACACCTGACATCGACTTTATAAAACATATAAACCCCTTACATCATCACAGTTTGTGATTGTCTAAGACCCCAGATTAATTTAGGTAAATATTAACTTACCCGTGAAAAGAAATACCAGATCCTTTCTTGAAAGTCTCTTTGCACCATACACAACGCAATAGTGCACCATCGCTTCATTAACAGTAGCTAAAAGTCACTTTTAAATACGCTGATCACTATTCCTGCCTGTAACACAATATTCAAAACTCTCGCGTTACCCCCCCCCCCCCAGTCAGTTGATTGTGGTCTTTGCTTCAAGAATCCAATTGACCTATCTAAGGCATTTGATAGGGTAGATAATGGGAGACTACTGGCAAAAATGAGTGCAATTGGACTTGACATAAGAGTGACTGAATGGGCGGCTATGTTTCTAGAAAATAGAACTCAGAGAATTAGAGCAGGTGAAGCTTTATCTGACCCTGTAATAATTAAGAGGGAATTTCCTCAAGGCAGTATTATTGGACCTTTATGTGTTATTATATATATATATATATATCAATCATATGTGCAAAGAAGTCGAATCAGAGATAAGGCTTTTTGCAGGTGATGTTATTCTGTACAGAGTAATAAATAAGTTACACGATTGTGAACAACTGAAAAAAGACCTCGATAACGTTGTAAGATGGACAGTAGGCAATGGTATGATGATAAACGGCAATAAAAGTCAGGTTGTGAGTTTCACATATAGGAAAAGTCCTCTCTTTAATATTACTGAAAGTGAAAGTTCAGTTTGGGGATCATTGTAAGTACCTAAGTACATAAATATGATTGTAAATAAAGGGTATAGATCTCTGCACGTGGTTATGGGGGTATTTAGGGGTTGTAGTAAGGATGTAAAGCAGAGGGCATATAAGTCTCTGGTAAGACCCCAACTAGAGTATGGTTCCAGTGCATGGGACCCTCACCAGGATTACTTGATTCAAGAACTGGAAAAATTCCAAAGAAAAGCAGCTCGATTTGTTCTAGGTGATTTCCGACAAAAGAGTAGCGTTACAAAAATGTTGCAAAGTTTGTGCTGGGAAGACTTGATAGAAAGGAGACGAGCTGCTCGACTAAGTGGTATGTTCCGAGCTGTCAGTGGAGAGATGGTGTGGAATGACATTAGTAGGCGAATAAGTTTGAGTGGTGTCTTTAAAAGTAGGAAAGCTCACAATATGAAGAAAAGCTGGAATTCAAGAGGACAAATTGGGGAAAATATTCATTTTTAGGAAGGTTAGTTAGGGATTGGAATGACTTACCAAGGGAAATGTTCAATAATTTTCCATTTTCTTTGCAGTCATTTAAGAAAAGGCTAGGAAAACAACAGACAGGGAATCTGCCACCTGGGCGACTGCCCTAAATGCAGATCAGTAGTGATTGATAGACTGATTGATTAATTGATTGATTGATTGATTGATCGACTGATTGATTTAGGCCACGGTCGCTTCCTTCCCACTCCTAGCCCTTTCCTATCCAATTACCGCCATCGGTGCGACGTAAAGCAGAAAATAAAAACAGGCAGACAGACATACAGACAGAAATGCAGTTTCTGGAAAGGTATTTCTGTGTAGGAAAATGGTAGTTTTCATAATGTTCAAAGAAGATACAGATATTTGCAAGATGTAACAGTACATTACTAACCCTATTTGTCTAATGGAAAATATTCAAAAGTCTGGTGTCCTAGTATTGTCAACTTTAGAAAAGAAACCGCTTTTTCTGTTCTGATGTAATAAAGGAAGAAAGTGCATACACATCCACATTTGAAAACTTCTTTACGGAACGTGAGCCCTCTCAACACGGCAGTCTCCAGACAACTGAACTTAGCGCCATGCAGATGCTTGTAAAAAGTAAAGTTATACTCTCTGGAAGAATTCTTTCAAACTTTTCAGTCCTCGTTTTATGAGCAGCCATGAAATATACATTTGTTGTAACTTGACATGTAAGGTGAACACTACGTGGGAATTCTGATCGCATATCTAGGTCAAACGCTCTTCGATGAGATGCTTTAAAGTTTGAGCGCAACTTTTCTGCAGTTCTACGGAACATTTACTGTTTATATTCCCAGACACGTCTGGAGAAGCGGTGACAGACACTTCGCGAGTCCTCCTTTCGAATTCACTCCTGTTCAATTTATTTCTCGACTACCGCTACTTCTGCAGTCAGGACATTGATTATATCTTGGAAGTGTAAGATAGTGCTGAGAGCTGACTCAGCGCGAGACAGAGCCTCCAATTTCTAGTCTCTTTTGGTCAGAATTGATGTATTGATAGTCACTATCGGCTGATTGATCATGTGTATCTCAAGAGAACCTAGACAGGTTTTTATTAGTGTTACCAAATTATATTACCGGAAAAGTTGAAAAGCTGACACAAAAAATGTTGGTATATATGTACTCACGAATTGGCAGTATTTGTATCCTATTAATCTATCCCTACTTCCCTTCCTATAAACGAATATTTGCCCCAATTTGTCCTCTTGAATCCCAACTTTATCCTCATATTGTGATCTTTCCTACTTTTAAAAACATCAGCCAAACTTATTAGTTTACTAATGTTATTCCACGCCGTATCTCCACTGACAGCTCCAAACATACCACATAGTCGAACAGCTCGTCTCCTTTCTCCCAAGTCTTCCCAGCCCAAACCTTGCACCATTTTCGTAACGCTACTCTTTTTTGTCTGAAATCACGAAGAACAAATTGAGCTGATTTTCTTTGAATTTTTTCCACTTTCCGAATCAAGTAATCCTGGTGAGGGTACCATAAACTGGAACCATACTCTAGTTGGGGTCTTACCAGAGACTTATGTACGCTCTCGTTTATATCCTTCCTTCCTTTCGCATGGTGCAAAAGCCCCTAAACGCTATGGTCTACCAAGCGAGCACTGCTCAGCCTGATGGTCTGCAGATTATGAGGTGTCGTTTGGTCAGCACGACGAATCCTCTCGGCCGTTATTCTTGGCTTTCTAGACCGGGGCCGCCGTATCACCATCAGATAGCTCTTCACTGTAATTACGTAAGCTTAGAGGACCTAAAACCAGCCCTCAGATCCAGGTAAAAATCCCTGACCTGACCAGGAACCGAACCCGGGGACTCCAAGTAAGAGGCAGGCACTGTACACCTACACCGCGTGGCCAGCTTATATCCTTACTAGAACTCCTAAATACCTTCATAACCACGTGAAGAGATCTGTAACCTTTATTTACAGTCCCGTTTATGTGATTACCTCCGGTGAAGATCTTTCCTTATATTAACACCTAGGTACTTACAGAGAGATCTGGGTGTTTCAAATTATTCGCAATCACCTTTACAACCCATTTTAAGGACCTGTTCATTATGATTTTCAATACTATTTATATGGCATACTTTGTCATGTGAGGCAATCCATAGATTGGGAAGTAATAAAACAATTGTATGTATGACTAAATGTTGTGAAGCACTAACATTCTCAATGATCTGGCCCAATTCAAATTCCATGCACTAGCTGATCACACCCTACAACAGGGATGCACAAAATGCGACTTGGGAGCAAGAACACATGCTGAAGCTCTTACCTGACGCTCCAAGCTCACGTACGCACTGCCCACTTACAGTACCTTCACTCACACACCCGCCATTCTGCTACTTGGTTGTAGCCGAAACCCTCACACACAAAAATGTGTTCTTCCTAACGAAACTTACTAAGCTTCGACTATGAAAATATATTTATTTCTCATAAAAACTTGAAGGCTTTGGCTCGTGGAACGTGACCAAACTCCCTTACATCAGATACTGAAACATTACCGAAAAGAAGAAAAAAGACGTTAAATGCTATTTTCCCCTGTTATGTTATTAGTATTGAAAATGTGATAATTAGTTCTGCCATGCCTGCCTAGCCCGCCGACTGTGATAAGCAAGAATGGGGGAGCCTATCTGCAGACCACCAGGAGGTTCCCCGGGTTGCGGATATGGGAACATCCGTTAGATATTGCGCGAAGTTGCGAGACAAGTTGCGAAACCAGATGAATAAGCAATCCCTGATAGAGCAGTGGCCAAAGCTAGCTGATTGTGAAAGTGCGCTGGGGTGGGAATCGGCTTATGATAAAATCTCGAAAGGTTTACCACAGTCAAAGTCAGCACAATGACATGGAATAATTCGGAGGTTATTGAGGTAATGAAGGCAAGCAAGATCAATATCCTGTGTGTTCAAGAAACAAACTAGAAGGGAGATAAAAGTAAATAGTTAAACGATGGATATAAACTCAAATATTGTGGTATGACTAGTCGAAGATTTATCCTGAACACTAAGATCAAGAGCGGTTTTAACGTAGGTAGTGCTTACGTGCCACAATTAGGTTGTGATGAGGAAAGAAAGGAGCAGTTCTACAAAAGCCTGAACTCTACGATTACAACAATCATGCGTAATGAAGGGCTGCTACTGTGAGGAGATATGTACAGCAATGTAGGAAGGAGGGGCGATGACTACGACCGCTGCCATGGATAATTTGGCTACGGTGGCTGAAAGAAGTGAATCTGGAGTGAACATGTTAGAGTAGGCCGTAGCTAAGGACTCTTGGATCGCTAACATATGGTTTAAGAAAAGAGAAGCACTCCTGACAACATATAAAATTGGCACGCATAAAGCAAAAATAAATTATGACATGATGAGAAGAAGCGAAAAGCGAATGTGCACAGATTGTAAGGTCATACCAGGAGACTGAGTCTTTGATCAACATCGACTTGTCAGTGATCAGGTGATGGCAGGAAAGTGTCGAAGAGAAAAGTAGGTCCAAACGTGAAATGGTATGATCTACATCACGAGGAAAAGCAGGAGGAGTTCAATAAGGCAGTAGCGAGTTGTATCCAAAAACCGGAACGACGTTAGAGCCAGATTCAGCTAAACGAAGTGTGGGGCACTTTCCAAGGAGAAACACTTTCTGCTGCAGACCGGATCCTCGGATAAACGAAAGGAGGGAAGAGAATAAACAAAGAGACATGGTGGTGGGGCCCAGATGTGCATAGGGTTATAAGACGGAAGAAAGAGAATGAAGTGTGGCAAAAAAACAGAGCACAACGGGCACCTCCAAAACTACCAGATAGCAAAAAAAGCAAAAAAGAAACAAAAGGAGCAAGAGAGGCAAAAGATAGGGCAACAGACCAATGGTACGAATAATTAAATACAAGAGACAGGGAGCGAAATATATTTAAGATAGCTATGAGCCGGGATAACATGGAGCGGTGCGGTAGTCTGCATTACGAATGAAGATGGGAGAGTTCTCAATGTGGACTATGAAATAGCGAACAAGTGGAAAGACTATTTTGAAAACTCATGCACAAAGGAGTCCATTGAGAAAGCGAAAAGTGGAAGACTGCCATGCGAAAGTGGAGGAGTTCCAGGAGGATGAGGCAGAGGAGGAGCTATGGGAAACGGCCAGTGACAAAGCCAGCAGTCCAGACAACATACCAATCCGGACCTTTAAATCACTTGGCTCACATGGCGTGCGGCCGCCATCTTGCACAAGCGCCCTTAAGCAGTCTCATAAGGAGCTGTGTATAGCCACCATCTTGTGCAATTGGCGGCGGGAAGGGCATCCGGTCGTAAAACTGAGGTTAGGCTCCTCCATGCGGTTAGGCGTGCTCTCTTATGCTAATCTCCATTACCCTACTACTCAAAATAACGTCTCTAGAATACCCATTGCTCTACTACTCAAGATAGCGTCGGGAAGGCTATCCGGCCGTAAAACTGAGATTAGGCTCCTCCATGAGGTTAGGCTTGCTCGCTTACGCGTCAAAGGTTAAGCCCATCCATGATAGCGGATGTGAGGTTAAGCTCGCTCTCTAAGGCGTCAGGAAGGGCACCCCGCCGTAAAACTTAGGTTAGGCCCTCCATTAGGCTAGGCGTGCTCTCTTACGCGAAACAAGTTAGGTTAAGCCCCTCCAAGATGGCGGATATGAGGTTATGCTCGCTGTCTTAGCCAGCATAGCAATGAGGTGGGGGCCTCTCCCGAAAGCGTGTGGTGGAGGAGGCAGCCGGAGAGCGTGTGGTGGTGACGGCCGCAGAAAACCCCCACTTATACTACTGAGTTAGAAAACTTTCTTCTTTAGCTTGTCATCCCTGTGATTCATACATTTTCTGATACCGTTCTGCTGGTACGTAACACACTGGTTCATCGTAGTATTCCAGCTATTCGATCCCTACTATGACTCGCTGTTTTGAATGAGCAGTGTGCACACTGAAGGCAAAGGCTCACTTAGTAGCAGCAGTATGACGTGGTCTAGAATTACAATTTGGGCCTATTCCAAATTATGGCACCTCAATTCACTAAATAACTCAAAATTCAACCCTGAAAAGAGCCGTTTCTTAAGAAAAGCTTCTTCCTCTTCACTTTTATTAAGTTCTACATTCATTTTATTCCAAATTAGCAGTGAAGAGGGTGTTTCTCCTGGCTTTGAGGAAAAATTTGCTTCCAAATCAGATAGATTTTTCCGCCGCCAGTGTAGTTTATTGAAATTTTCCGACTCATTGGGTACTCCAAGGAAACAGATTAGTGAAATGGCATAGTTTTTGCACCGCGAATCTCCACTATTCGACCCCCCCTCCACCGCGTGCCGAAAAAAGACGAAGAGTGTTCACGGATCACGGCTGTCTGTATCTTGGTGATTCGAGCTCTGGAACTTTGGACTGTTAGATGTTCGTTAAAAGTGAGAAAATGTGTGGTTTTTCATTTGATCGAGTATTTCATATGAAAGCATTGCTTTTAATCGCACCATTCGTACTGACGTCAGTGTAATGACTAGGGCTAGGACGTTTAGGAAAAGTCATATTTTTTTCTTTGTCTCTATTTGTTACCTGATTGGATTTTGGTGCAAATCCGTGATTATGGTCACAACTAAGTGATCTTTATTTGTCACATAAATGCATATTTTGACCATTGTTTGTCATAAGGTAATATTTTGATCTATTTTCTTAGAAACGTCATATTTCGGCGGTTTGACGACAGCTGTAGCTGTGCAAAATCATCTTCAACTTACCGAATGCGAACAAGCGTTCACAAAACATGAACCTTGTCATACACTTCAATTCCAGGGGAGGAGAAAAATGAAAAACGTATGTGAGTTTGCACTATAGGCCCTGCCGCCCTACCGTAAAATATTGAAAGACATCTACTTAATTCGTTTCGTGGTACTCAATTTGAACTTTAACGCATTCCAATATTATTAATGAAATCTGGGCTTAAATGTTCCAAAATATTTCATAAAATAGATTAATTTCTAGTTTTCTCGTATTTCAAACCATTAATGCAGAGTGCAAACAAGTTCTGACTTTCAAAATGTTGCGTGATCTGATAATCTTAGCGAACTTATTACTTTATAGGTATGTATTCACACATGTTTGATAAGTGATTCAAGGACAATTGACTGTGAATAACTGCTAAACATGTATTTTCAGAAAATCAATATAAAGTAAGAATAAATACAAACGTGTATCAGATGAATTGCCGTTTCGATTTTTTATTTATTTTAAAAGGGCCATATTTAGAGTAATCGTTTTCTGATCATATTTTGTAATTTTTGCGTCATATTTAGTCACCTTTGAAGTCATATTTCGTCACATTTGAGGTCATATTTGCTTGCTTATTTGGCCTATATTTAGGTCTTAAACATTCGAGCCGTAGAAATGACCTATGTTCATTTCACTTGGGAAAACCACTAAGACAGTCTTTCTGAGGATGTAAAAAGGCAGGTGGAGAGTGAGTGTCTACCATTATAATGAAAACTCCCCAACCTGATTTTGACTGATGATAGGCAAGTAGGCCTACTTACAATGAAAATTTCCTAACCCAGTCTACATATGAGAAAAGACGTTTGGCGAATTCCCCGTCGCATTTCTAGGGTAACGTTAAGAACTATGCAATTACAATCTTGCTCAGAACGTGTACACTACGTAATCTAGAATTCTGTGTACAATGTAGAATTCCGTAGCGAAGCACGGGTACATCAGCTAGTTGTGAAATATAATTTAAGCTCATCTCTACCCGGATGACTAAGGTTCGAATCCCGGTCGATCCTGGGTTTTGATTTTTCATGTCAAAAATGAAATGGCCTTGACGTCATGAAGGACATCCGACCTAAACTCGAATTCAACTTGCTTGCTCAAATGTTTTCATTCACCACCCTGAAGGGGTGGGGCCGGCCACCTAGAGAGTTACGCCCTCTCTGTCGCCAAGAGATGCGGGCGGGTCGGGTAGAGGTGATGGAAGAAGAAGGTGGGTAAAGGATATGAAGAAGTAGGAGGTGGGAGAGGAAGTGTGTCTATGCCTAAGTAAGGGACAATTGCTTTATTTATTTCATCGATTAAGTTACAGTCTTGTATAAGAGAGAAGATTTAAACTAGGGTATGATGGGCAATGTGGAGTGTCAGCACGTGAAAGAAAAAGTGGTGGGTTACACGAGGGCGTGAGGGGAAATGTGTGGTGCCAGGAGGTGGAATAAGGAGGAGATATTCACGAGCGATGTGAGAAGGAGACGGAGGAGGTCAAAGTTAGGCGATGGGGATGAAAAGTAACCAGGAGGGGGTGGAGAAAAACGGGTATGTGGGCGAGACGGGGGAGGAGGGGCTGGCCGTGGACGTCGTCGATATGTGGGAGGTCGGTTCGGAGATTGAGGGGGAGAGCGGGAATATTCTACACGATGATGGCGGTCATATAGATGCAGGCCGTGTTCAATGAGGCGCTCGGTGTCGGCGGAGGTCGGAAGATGAAGGCGAACCAAAAAGATAAGGCCACCGGCATTGACGATCCTGGACGCCGTGCGGATCGGCAGTCCTGCCCGGCGAAGTTCGTGGGCGATGCCTTCCGGTGGAATACTCGGGTCCACTCCGCGGGCCACGCAGCTGAAGATGGTGGTGCTGTCGGGCGGCGTTGGGGACGATGGTGGACGTGCTGTATCAACTGGAGCTGTGGCAGTTTCCGCTACAGGAGGTAGAAGGGGTGCGGGTGGGAGCTTGGTTGTTCAGTGATGGAACAGACGGGGAGAGAAGAAATCATATGTGGGGAAGGATGAGACATGGATGTTGTGGTGATGGGAATGGAAGAAGAGATGGGAACAGACGAAGTGAGGGTGGTGTAGGTGGAGGTGGAGGTGGTGGTAGTAGTCACTGGTGCGGAGTAAAAATAGGACGAAGTCTGTTGTGGCGATGTTTCCCGTGGTAGCGTGGCTGCTGAAGGTGGAGCTGGTGTGTTGTCCGGGAGCTGGGTCAGAATATTCGGAGGTGTAGAGTCGGTACGATGGTGATTGCGATGGATAACCACTCCGTTGTCAGTGATGTACCGGAAGTCATCTGCATTAGGAATAAACAACAGTACATACGAGGCAAGTTCAAGGCCAGCGAGAAGTCTTGAAACACTATGGACGCCCAGTAGACGGAGTTCCATTTCGATGTCTACGTATTCGGAGACAGTAAGGAGAATATCACAGGCGATGCAGGTGTACATGATGGGAAGGCCGACCTCCTTCGTGGTGTCAGGCCGATGTGCTTGTTGGCGCTGGCGAGGTGCAAGTTAGAGATGATGCGGCATCCAGGCAGGCAAAAAAATGAAGTGATCCTGTATTGTTCCTCCTCGTAATGGTGATGGGATGTGTGTCGAATTCAAAACGAAATTAAGCATAGAGGACTCCAACAAACTCGTCTAGCGCCTGACAATGTGCAGCCACTCGGAGCAACTCGGCTAAGTTCGATCTGTCGCTTACGAAATACAATATGCGTGGCAGATAAGCAGCTGGCGGTAGTCGGCGAGCTAACTGTTCGACAATCACTCACCAGGTTCACAGTTAAGCTCCCTATTTCGTCAACTTTCAAATGCACACACATCGTAGAAATTAAGTATTTTCACCTTAAATCCTCTCATATCTCACACCGATATTTACAAATCTTAATTTCTACACTACTTTCTCAATTCGAACATGCAACTCCAGTATGCCAAGGTTTTTGAAAATAGGTAAATAAATAGTTGCCACATCAAGTATGCATATGTTCCACAGACAGAAACTGTGCATCTTTCTTGGTTTTGCCGTAAAGAATTTCACTGTTTTAAAACTCTCCTCTTGAGATGTTTCTTATTGGGTTTTATAAATCGTTCGCCCTTCTGTACATGATTTGTGACAATGTTACTTGAAAGTGGCTTTAGAAATATTTCTAAAGAACTGTGGAAGCCCCTCATACAAGTGTCATATTTTATTTCTCTCGTGAATTTGTCTTTCATGAGATTGGAGCAGTTTAGTAATCCATTTCGAGGAAGATAAGGAACAGCTGCAATAAGAAAATCAGAGAAAAATGTCAAAAAAGATACAAAAGATGACTAGGGTCATAACTAAGAAAGAGTGACCTGTCAGTATCAGAAGGATGTATTATTTCAAACGTACCACGTCCTCCACATAATGTTTCAAGCATTGAGATATTAACCTGGTAATCATCGGTTACCATTTGAAGAACTTGCAAACCACCGAGTGAGTTAGGCGTGCGGTTAGGGACGCGCAGCAGTGAGCTTGTTAGATAGAACCCCACTGTCGGTAGCGCTGAAGATGATTTTCCGTTGTTTCCCCATTTTTCACACCAGGCATATGCTGAGGCGGTACCTTAATTAAGGTCGTGGCCGTTTCCTTCCCACTCCTAAGCCTTTCTACGCCATCGTCACAGTACGACCTATCTGTGTCGGTGCGACGTAAAGCAACTTGTAATGCCGGGCTGAGTGGCTCAGACGGTTGAGGCGCTGGCCTTCCGAACCCAACTTTCTGGTTCGATCCTGGCTCAGTCCGGTGGTATTTGAAGGTGCTCAAATACGTCAGCCTCGTGTCGGTAGATTTACTGGCACGTAAAAGAACTCCTGTGGGACTAAATTCCGGCACCCCGGCGTCTCCGAAGACCGTAAAAGTAGTTAGTGGGACGTAAAGCAAATAACATTAACATTAAGCAACTTGTGATACGTATATTGGCCGATACCTTTATTTTTCGAAGTATCGGATCCTTTCCATTTCTCTCCACTGCTTAGTGTTAACAGAGGATGGTTGCCCATTTGTACGTCCTCTTAAAACAATAATCACCACCACCACTGATACACATCATTGTACGAACGTGGTCCAGGGAGAAGTAGAACATCGTGGCTCGGGAACTTGAGCCAGTGGCTTGGGGTGACAAAGCTTACTCTGTTCAGAACAGCTATCAACAAACAGCAGATCATGCTACTGATCGCCAACGTTCTGCGAGGACATGGCACATGACGAAGAAGAAGAAGACCTCTGTAAATCCTCAATGCTGTCATGACATTTGGAAATATTGATTATACTTTGTTTTTCTCCCTGCTGCCATTTCTTGATGGATACAGTACTTTTGTATCCATCTCTTAGCACAGGCCAGAGTAAAGTGCAGCTTCCACCGAAGTCCCAATCTCATCCATGGCTGTGACAATATGGAAGCTGCTGGGGTATGGGTGGTGCTGAGTAATGACATTCAGAGCACGACTAGTGCATCTGAGTGCTATGAAAAGTGTTGCTCATAGGGTCAGTCGTGCTGCAATAGCACTTTCTGACCCAGTGAGGAAAGCAATGGCAAACTACCTCACTCCTCGTCTTGCCTAGTACGCCTCATTTTGGTGCTGCCATTGGTTTTTGCGGTTTCCTTATAACCGCATAACCTTTGGTGGTGCTATCTGAGGATCCAACCAGCCTCTGGGCTGATGACCTAACAGACAGACTTTGTTTTTAAGAAAGAAGCTGTATGCACCGAAGAAAATTTGGACAGTAAAACTGATCTGATGTGTCAACTACAGTTACAGGTGCCGAACTGCATGCTTCTTACCCTTCATATCTACACTACATGAAATCCATAAAAGGCAAGTATTATTTGCACAACAGTCATTGTTCTAATGAAACTCGACTCGCCATAGCAATTCAGAAACTATTCAAAAATTTCTTCGTTAACTTACCCACAGTTCACACAGCCACATAATTTACTATTTGGGGCCTAAATTTGATCTGCTGTTTTGGGGCCCCTAGCAGCCTTTAGACGGCACCCTACTCTGCCTATTGGGTAATCCGGCACTGTTCATCACTGTGATTTACTTTTCAATAACTTCTTCTTGGCCTTTTGAGCGACAGTCTTCAACATATTGAAATTCAGTTGCCAAAGTTCACATTATACGCATACCATTCATTTACAAGTAATGAACAAACAGATAACATTTGACACTCTTCATAATTTTAAAGTATTCCTCCAGCCAACCATTGGTTGTGGTAAACACGGTTGGTAGATTCGTCCAAGATTGAACCTAAGAACATTCTAAACGTAGATTTTTATTGCATTTGTTGATTGTATTTTATCTCAAGTCTTTTTTATGTATCACGGTTTTTGTATGTGTCTTTCATCTTTGTATTATTTTAGCTGATGATGACCTCTAGGCTAGGACTAAACATGTCCTATGTAGCTTTTTAGACAAACCATTTATCAAATGGCAAATCTGTATTGAACAGGTGGACTTTATACAATTCAATTATTTTATAATTTTACCTTAAATACCATTCGTTTATTTAAAATATCATTGTACAACAGTCTGTAATGACACCAAGAACGTTTTGTTCCCTTTCTAATGATCCTCGATCATCGAAATACGACCACTGAATCATAAGTTATACTGAAAAAACATTTTTCAGACGCCACGAATCGATAAGAAACTCTGTTCCGCGCGTGACATCAAATTCTCATTAGTTAAACTAACTTTTCTGATTCTTTAATTATCATGCATAATTTGATATTCTATGTGAATGATAGTTTTTGAACAGCAACGCAAAATTGTATCCCATGATTTCGTTATCATCGTGTTTTCTGTAATACTCAATGATCTTCATTGAGGTAATAGTATTAACGAGGTTGTTAAGAAACTTTACAGATCTCTTCACATGGTTGTGAAAGTATTTAGTGGTAGCAGTAAGGATGTAAATGGGAGGGCGTATAAGGGTCTGGTAAACCGCAGCTAGAGTATGATTCCAGTGTATGGGACCCTCACCAGGACTACTTGATACGAAAGCTGGAAAATATTCCAAGGAAAGTAGCACGATTTGTTCTGAGCGATTTCCGACAAAGTGTTACGAAAATGTTGCAAACGTTGTGCTGGGAAGACTCGGGAGTAAGGAGATGAGATGCTCGACTATGTGGTACATTTCGAGCTGTCAATGGAGAATCGGTGTGGAATGACGTAAGTAGACGAATAAGTTTAAGTGGTGTTTTCCAAAGTAGGAAAGATCGCAATATGAAGATAAAGTTGAAATTCAAGAGGACAAATTGTGGCAAATATTCGCTTATAAGACTAGGAGTAAGGTGGAGGTCGTGGTGGTGATTATTGTTTTAAGAGGAAGTACAACTAGGCAACCATCCTCTATATAACACTAATCAGAGAGAAAAGTGGAAGGGGTCCGACACTTCGAAAAATGAAGGTATCGGCCAAAGAAAGACAAGGGCCACGAAGGGCATGAAAATGAAAGACTCCCTAGGCCTCCATACGTAATAGCGTCGGGGTCTGAAAAGAACAAAAGTTGACCAAGGGAGGTCGGATAGTATAGATGAAAGTGAGGAGCCTGGCACAAGTAAGTGGAAGTAATGTCAGGACTCAGCTAAGGGCACCGTAGTCACCAACCCACGCTCCAAGTTCAGAGCACCTGAGGTCCCTTTTAGTCGCCTCTTACGATAGGCAGGGGATACCGTGGGTGTTATTCTGCCGCCCCCACCCACAGGGGGGCTAGGAGTAAGGGACAGGAATAAATTATCAAGGGAAATGTTCGATAAATTTTCAAGTTCTTTGAAAATGTTTAGGAAAAACCTAGGTAAACAACTGATAGGGAATCTGCCACCTGGGTGACAGCCCTAAATGCAGATCATTGATTGATTGATTGATTGATTGATTGATTGATTGATTCGAAGGAGGAAATTTAAAGACGTATTCGTCAAAAATATGACTCGTTATATTGAAATAACATTTCAAAACACAAAACGGTATTTCTTATAAGCCCGCATATCCTTGCTATCCCTACGAACACTGTTAGGGTGGGAAAATTCAGGACCGAGCTCGATAGCTGCAGTCACTTAAGTGCGGCCAGTAGCTAGTATTCGGGAGATAGTGGGTTCGAACCCCACTGTCGGCAGCCCTGAAGATGGTTTTCCGTGGTTTCCCATTTTCACACCAGGCAAATGCTGGGGCTGTACCTTAATTAAGGCCACGGCCGTTTCCTTCCAACTCCTAGCCCTTTCCTGTCCCATCGTCGCCATAAGACCTATCTGTGTCGATGCGACGTAAAGCCAATAATAGCAAAGAAAAATTCAGGAGTTGGCGGCGGGAGGCCACTTAATAAATTAACACAGCGTTACCTTCTTGAAGGTAAAACAATCGAAGTAATTTTAACAATTTTACCAGGTTACACTTATCTTTATTGCCCTCCCTTCTGTTCGACTCCTTTACCTTGTAGATGAATCTATAGACCCACTTATTACAGTGAAAATAGTTGGGCACCAATAGTATTGAAGTTATGAATATACAGATTTCACTTCCCTTTACGGATGTAAGTGAACAAACTGGTAGTACAAATGAGATTCAGCTATGAGCCTCGGGTTTGCCATGCTTCCAAGTTGACAGCCCCTGGAGGATTAAATAAAATTACATTTTAAGTTAATTTTATCTCATAAAAATGAATATATTTCAAACCCCATCATTAGTTAATGAAGTTTTATGAAACCACTGTAATGTGAAGCTGCTACGTGTTTTTATTTTACCAAAAGAGCCGAAGCTGCGTTGAAGTAACGGAACTTTGTCAACCTTGACCTGCCCCAAGACCACGTTTTTTTCCTTTCTTCTCCTGCTGGTTGGCATAGTTTGGGGGAAGAAGAGGGCGAGGTAACTAACTACCTGACTAAAGTAGAAAAGAGACGTTATCCCGGATGTGTTCTAGAAACCAACCCCACGGAAAGAACGTGAGAGAAATTTTATTACAGAACTTTCTCAATTTAAGAGCAACTCGCACAGTTAATGTTTATAGGCATTACACAAGTGCATGCAGGCACTGAAGCCGAACCCGTAACGGATGCATGATTCATCTGGAAGGATGGAAGTTCATTTCTCTGTCCAAAAGTCAAGAAACGCAACCTTATTTGGGGATATTCCTGGACGAAGCTATAATTCTGTCTACAGGGGAAATAAAGTGTTTTTTTTTGTAGTTGCTTTACGTTACACCGACACAGATATGTCTTATGGCGTCGATGGGACAGTAAGGAGCTAGGGGCGGGAAGGAAGCGGCCTTGGCCTTAATTAGGTACAGCCCCAGCATTTGCCTGGTGTGAAAATGGGAAACCACGGAAAACCATCTTCAGGGCTGCCGACAGTGGGGTTCGAACTCACTATCTCCCGAATACTGGATTCTGACAGCAATTAAGCGACTGCAGCTATCGAGCTCGGTAGGGAAAATAAAGTAGCAGATCACTTACGTGGGGTAGAAAAGACCAGATATAGGACACAATCTCTGCGAGATTATGGACAATGGAAGAAGATTTTACCATCCACTACTCAGTTGGTCCACATGCATTGTGAGGGTATCAATCAATCAATCAATCAATCAATCAATCAATCAATCAATCAATCAATCAATCAATCAATCAATCAATCAATCAATCAATCAATCAATCAATCAATCAATCAATCAATCAATCAATCAATCAATCACCACTGAACTGATTTAGGGCAGTCACCCTAGTCTTTGCTTAAATAATTGCAAAGAATTTGGAAATGTGTTGAATATCTCCCTTGGTAAATTATTCCAATCACTAACTCCCCTTCCTATAAACGAATATTTGCCTCAATTTGTCCTCTTGAATTCCAACTTTATCTTCATACTGTGATCTTTCCTACTTTTAAAAACACCACTCAAACTTATTCGTCTACTGATATCATTCCACGCCATCTCTCCACTTATAGCTCGGAACATACCACATAGTCGAGCAGCTCGTCTCCTTTCTCCCAAGTCTTCCCTGCCCAAACAAAATATTGCCCAAACTCTGCAACATTTTCGTAACGCTACTCTTTTTGCCGGAAATCATTCAGAACAAATCGAGCTGCTTTTATTTCTTTGAATTGTTTCCAGTTCCCGCATTAAGTAATCCTGGCGAGGGCCCCATACGCTGGAACCATACTCTAGATGGGGTCTTACCAGAGACTTATATGTCCTTTCCTTTACATCCTTACTAGAACCCGTAAATACCCTCATAACCTCATATCCATTTGAAGAAATCTCTAACCTTTAGTCCGACTCGTTGGCTGAACGGTCAGCGTACTGGCCTTCGGTTCAGAGGGTCCCGGGTTCGATTCCCGGCTGGGTCGGGGATTTTAATCTTAATTGGTTAATTCCAATGGCACGGGGGCTGGGTGTATGTGTTGTCTTCATCACCATTTCATCCTCATCACGACGCGCAGGTCACCTACGGGTGTCAAATAGAAAGACCTGCATCTGGCGAGCCGAACCCGTCCTGGAATATCCCGGCACTAAAAGCCATACTTCATTTCATTTCTAACCTTTATTTACATTCGTTTATGTTATTACCCCAATGAAGATCATTCCTTATATTAACACCTTGATACTTCAAGTGGTCCCCCTCTGTGGTGTAGTGGTTAGTGTGATTAGCTGCCACCCCTGGAGGCTCGGGTTCGTTTCCCGGCTCTGCCACGAAATTTGAAAAGTGGTACGAGGGCTGGAACGGGGTCCACTCAGCCTCGGGAGGTCAAATGAGTAGAGGTGGGTTCGATTTCCACCTCAGCCATCCTGGAAGTGGTTTTCCGTGGTTTCCCACTTCTCCTCCAGGCAAATGCCGGGATGGTACCTAACTTAAGGCCACGGCCGCTTCCTTCCCTCTTCCTTGTCTATCCCTTCCAATCTTCCCATCCCCCCGCAAGGCCCCTCTTCAGCACAGCAGGTGAGGCCGCCTGGGCAAGGTACTGGTCATCCTCCTCAGTTGTATCCCAGACCCAGAGTCTGAAGCTCCAGGACACTGCCCTTGAGGCGGTATAGGTGGGATCTCTCGCTAAGTCCGAGGGAAGAACCGACCCTGGAGGGTAAACAGATAAAGCAGAAGAAGAATAAGAAGGTACTTAAAGTGATTCCCACAGGGTACTTTCACCCCATCAACACAGTAATTAAAACTGAGAGGACTTCTCTTCTTTGTGAAACTTACAACCAGACTTTTCTCCCCGTTTATCACCATACCATTGCCTGCTGTCCATCTCACGTCTGTGCCGATATCTTTTTGCATTCACGCACCATCCGGTAACTTATTTATTACTCCTTAGGGTAAATATCATCCACAAATAGGCTTGTCTGTGATTCTAGTTTCTTACTCATATCATTTATATATACTGCACCCGCTCACACATAGGAAAGCACAGAGGTCTAATAACACTGCCTGCGGGACCGCTCTTTTCATCATTATAGGGTCAGATAATGCTCAAGTTACTCTACTTGTCTGAGTTCTATTTTCTAGACATTTAACCACCCATTCAATCACTTTTGTTGTCCGTTCCAATAGCCCTCATTTTCGTCAATAATATTCCAATATTCGCAGTGGCGGCTCGTGACAAAATTTTTAGGAGGTTCACAACATTTCTCTTCATGCCTCAAATCAGCAAAAGAGTAACATAGGTACATAAATCATTTCACTAACAGTTCCTTGTACGGTTCCTTCTTCACAAATACTTTGGTAGAACCCCTGTAACCGAGGATAAATTTTATACGAGACTAATGTGTTAGTGTAGAACAAAAGTAAAATTCACAATAACTTTACTACACTGAGATTATTGAAGGATGCGAGCACTATTCTTGGTTTTTAAACAGCACGAATTTCACCTGGGTGTTAGTGTAGAACCAAACCAAACCTCATGGCCTACCAAGCAACTGCTGCTCAGCCCGGTGGTCTGCAGATTACGAGGTGTCGTGTGGTTAGCACGACGAATACTCTCGGCCGTTATTCTTGGCTTTTTTGACCGCCATCTCACCGTCAGATAGCTCCTCAATTGTAATCACGTAGACTGAGTGGACCTCGAACCAGCCCTCAGATCCAGGTTAAAATCCCTGACCTGGCCGGGAATCGAACCCGGGGCCTCCGGGTAAGAGGCAGGCATATTACCCCTACACCGCTTAGTGTAGAACAATAGTAAAATTCATAATAGCTTTAATGCACTGCGAACACTGAAGGATGCGAGCACTATTCCTGGTTTTTAAACAGCACGAAGTTCACCTGGGTATGACGAGAAGCATAGAAGGAATGTGTACCGAATTTACCGGTAATTTTTTAAAAATAATTACTTCCGAATTGACCCCAATAGTCTCCACATTATCTCGGTTAGTTAGGGTTCTACTGTTTCACATGGTAATTATTATCATTTTGCAAATTATAGCCACTACTCTAGCATGCAGTACAACCAAGAATACTAGATCATGCTTATTTAAATGATAGGATTTAGATTAGCAACTCACGTAAATGCTGATTATTTGTACAGGAAAGCAATCCTTCTGTCTTTCAATCGCGCAAATTTCTCAATCACTTTACGATTGAAGTCACTGATGTTGACAAATCTCTTCTCAATAGCAAGCATAGCCAGCGCTGAGAGTCGTTCTCCAGTCATGGTGTTCCTCAGAAACGTTTTAATTCGTATTCAAAGTAGAAAAACACCTCTCAGGCTCCGCTGTCGTAATTGGGGTTGTGACAACAATTCGGAGTAATTCGCATACTTGTGGAAATGTGTCCCTATCTAGTTCATTGTCAAGCAGAAACTGCAACATGGAAATGGCCCCATCATCTTTCTGAAAGCCATTTCTCATATACAATACTTCTAGTTCAGTCTTCAGCTGTATCTTATTTAGGCAGGGATACATATGCGCCATTGTATTCAGTTCTCTTTCTGGAAAAGAGTCTGAACAGACACCAAAATGCCTATTCAGAATTAGGGTACTAGCGAAATCTGCCGGTAATGTAATGCAATAGTAGCTCCTGGGAGGCTGTGGCTGACCATAATAGGGGAGGTGGCGGACCCTTGTGGTCAACTGTAATACTGCCACTGGGTTGAGGGTGGCTCTAGACGACAAGGCACGTACCTTACCGTGCTCCTCGCTAATGGGAATATCAGTGCAGAAAACTAAGGCTCTATAAGATGGGTATGCTTAGCCGCCATTTTGGTTCATACATGCACAATGGGCCATGTGATCAAACTCTAGTTTCTCCTACGAGCGCTCGCTTCGTCATATCGAACGTATTGCTTTAATCACCACGTGAGGGACAGAATAGTGCTATATTTGTGTGGACATTTATTACATAATGGTGGGTTATTCTGCACTTAATTGCAGTAATGTCTCTACTGCGGGATACAGGTAGTCTAGATTCCCTTCTGGTCTGCATTATGCCTCCACTGCCTCTGCTACACCTTCTACTTCAACTGCTAACTTAAACCTGCATCCAGCTCCCACTGACATTACTACACCCGTTAATTCAGTCTCATTGATCATTCAATATTCAGTTTTGCCCCCAAAGTCCGGCAACAGGAGTTCAACATCCAAACACCACAGCTACAATATTTGTCAAAACTAACTTTATATGACAGAAATAATTTGTTTAACGTTAGTGGCATTACAGCAAATGCATTATTGAAAATCAAGATCTGTGGTAAGCCTATATGCAGACAGAACTATGAGCTTTCCGACTCAAGCTCTGAAACGTTCGTATTTTTTTTATTTGGCTGGTCTAAAGAAACCGAATTGTGAAGTTATGAAATTTATTTTCAAATATGAGGTCTTCTATAGGGACTATAAGCATTATATAATGCAAAATGGTGCAAATCTTGTAAAGGAGATAATTTTGAATGATAAATGTACCAGTACATGTTCTCCAACATGCTATAATTTAAAAGAAAAATTGTTAGACATTTCTTCAAAATTCGATCCCATGCTGTTGTGGACTTTAACAAGAATGTACGGAATGGAATATTATTGCTTGTAAATACTGTAATAAAACGTCATTTATTGGAAGGGGAGCCAGGGAATGAAATAACTTACCAAGGGAGATGTTCAATAAATTTCCAATTTCTTTGCAATCATTTGAGAAAAAGTTAGGAAAACAAGAGATAGGGAATCTGCCACCTGGGCGACTGCCCTAAATGCAGATCAATAGTGATTGATTGGTTGATTGATTGATTGATTGATTGATTGATTGATTCCTAGTTACTTGGGTGTGTTCGTCTTCGTACATCACATTTCAGAATATTTTTCTTATTATTTCGGCAACATTGAAAATAGCGCTGAATCAATTTCACGCAAGTATGAAATACCGTCCGAGATCATATGGTATCAAAATCTTATATCACAATTTATATTTCTTCGACACTGACCGATTACCACGTGAGATTCCACGATTTAAGAATGACAGTAGCCTATATCAATACCACGGTGTCCCTCATTTCATTTGACGGTACCGCGGCGCATAGCTTACGAACAACTTATTCTACTTATCAATAATATAATAACAATAAAGACCGGTTTATTAGTAATCTATTTCTTCTAATATTTCTCCAGTGAGAGTTCATACCTAGTTTATTTAAAAGCAAATGAATGTTGAGTAACCGTTTGAGTAATACTGAGAATGAGTATTTTTACAATATGTTAGTTTAGTATTACTTTCTAGAGAGGAGAACAGTAAAAGAGGGATATACAAGGCTGGGGCGGTCAACTGCCTTACCAACGCAGTGCATGAATGAACCATAATGGCGGGCGAGCATACCTAGTCTTTAGAGAGCCCTACAGAAAACCATGACGTCATCTGCTTTGCGCATGCGTATAGTCTTCAGCACAATAGCGCATTATCCAGTGTGCTAGCTGCACTGTCAGTCAAAACGAACAACTGTCGGTGTAACGGAGCTTCGGTATAAGTCGATTGTCGAATGCTTTCGATCGATTGTCGAAATCAGGTCGAAAGAAAAGAATGAATGCGTAAATATGTAATAAAACTGGGTGTTCACGTGCTCCTGTGCTCCTGAGAGCCCACCGCCACTGAATATTCGTCAATAATGTTCCATGAAGAACACACACACAGGTGCCATTTGGTTCGCGTTTAGTGTCTATCGTGCACGGTGTGGGGGAGCATGGTGAATGTGATTGAAAGCAGATTTCAAGTTTCGTCACCGCATAAACCTTCAGAATGGGTTTTTAAAGTGGGGTTGAAGCAGAAAATCGTGTACTAGTATTTGAAATTTAATAAATCACTTCAGTCAGTGGAAATTAAGTTGCAATATAATCATGAAAAGTAAACTGAAACGTGTTTAAATAGACGAAAACTTAGTAACACTCTTAAGAAAGAAAGAAAGATGTGAAACATTAACGTTGTTACAGGCATCGCGTACAAAATGTAAATATTGCAACTTAAACCATCACAGGTTTTTACGGGTCGCTCCTGGACGATTGCGTTAAAACTTCCTCTGCTGCACATGGACGATAGCCTACAATTAGTGCCAAGGCCGAACTGGATTAGAAATTCGATTTGGACAGTACATGAGCATCTCATGTATAGCAATTAAGAGCATACTTGTTGCTTCACGTGGCTGTTAATATCATACCCAATGAACCCCAGTTTCACGTAGAATTCTAACGACAGGGATTTGACTTTCGTTTTCAAATATTTTACATACGTTAGGCGGAAGCCGAATCCCGAGTGCAGTGATGAGAAAACAGTGCTATTGTCACACAATAACAATTGAAAGGGTGTTGAACACACAATCATTATAATTATTATTTACTCAGGTTGATTCTTCCTCGGACTCAGCGAGAGATCCCATCTCTACCGCCTCAGGGGCAGTGTCCTGGAGCGCGAGACTTTTGATCGGGGTATACAACTGGGGAGGAGGACCAGGACCTCTCCCAGGTGGCCTCACGCGCTATGCTGAATAGTGGCCTTGTCGGGGTGGGGGGTGGGGATGGGAAGATTGGGATAGATAGGCAAGGACGAGGGAATGAAACACCCATAGCCTTAAGTTAGGTACCAGCCCGGTATGTGCCTGGAGAAGTGGGAAACCACGGAAAACCACTTCGAGGATGGCTGTGGTGGGAATCGACCCCCTTGCCCCTCTACTCAGTTGACTTCCCTAGGCTGAGTGGACCCCGTTCCAGTCCTCGTATCACTTTTCAAATTTCGTGGCAGAACCTGGAATCGACCTAGGCCCCCAGGTATGCCAACTAATGACAGTAGGCACTACACCACAGAGGAGGACCATTTGGTGCTAACTCGACAAAATTAATTACAACTCAGCCATAGTGGAGATCTGGTTTACTCTTTACTCTGCTATTCTATAACCAATAAATAAATAAATACACTGACTGACAGAGCAAATGCAACACCAAGAAGGAGTGGTCAGAACTTTATGCCAATTGCAGGGTAGACTGACGTCACTGAGGTATGCTCATGATGTGAAATGCGCCGCTGTGCTGCGCACGTAGCGAACGATAAATGGGACACGGCGTTGGCGAATGGCCCACTTCGTACCGTGATTTCTCAGCCGACAGTCATTGTAGAACGTGTTGTCGTGTGCCACAGGACACGTGTATAGCTAAGAATGCCAGGCCGCCGTCAACGGAGGCATTTCCAGCAGACAGACGACTTTACGAGGGGTATGGTGATCGGGCTGAGAAGGGCAGGTTGGTCGCTTCGTCAAATCGCAGCCGATACCCATAGGGATGTGTCCACGGTGCAGCGCCTGTAGTGAAGATGGTTGGCGCAGGGATATGTGGCACGTGCGAGGGGTCCAGGCGCAGCCCGAGTGACGTCAGCACGCGAGGATCGGCGCATCCGCCGCCAAGCGGCATGTCTTCAGCATGTGCAAGACACCCTGGCTGTTCCAATATCGACCAGAACAATTTCCCGTCGATTGGTTGAAGGAGGCCTGCACTCCCGGCGTCCGCTCAGAAGACTACCATTGACTCCACAGCATAGACGTGCACGCCTGGCATGGTGCCGGGCTAGAGCGACTTGGATGAGGGAATGGCGGAACGTCGTGTTCTCCGATGAGTCACGCTTCTGTTCTGTCAGTGATAGTCACCGCAGACGAGTGTGGCGTCGGCGTGGAGAAAGGTCAAATCCGGCAGTAACTGTGGAGCGCCCTACCGCTAGACAACGCGGCATCATGGTTTGGGGCGCTATTGCGTATGATTCCACGTCACCTCTAGTGCGTATTCAAGGCACGTTAAATGCCTACCGCTACGTGCAGCATGTGCTGCGGCCGGTGGCACTCCCGTACCTTCAGGGGCTGCCCAATGCTCTGTTTCAGCAGGATAATGCCCGCCCACACACTGCTCGCATCTCCCAACAGGCTCTACGAGGTGTACAGATGCTTCCGTGGCCAGCGTACTCTCCGGATCTCTCACCAATCGAACACGTGTGGGATCTCATTGGACGCCGTTTGCAAACTCTGCCCCAGCCTCGTACGGACAACCAACTGTGGCAAATGGTTGACAGAGAATGGAGAACCATCCCTCAGGACACCATCCGCACTCTTATTGACTCTGTACCTCGACGTGTTTCTGCGTGCATCGCCGCTCGCGGTGGTCCTACATCCTACTGAGTCGATGCCGTGCGCATTGTGTAACCTGCATATCGGTTTGAAATAAACATCAATTATTCGTCCGTGCCGTCTCTGTTTTTTCCCCAACTTTCATCCCTTTCGAACCACTCCTCCTTGGTGTTGCATTGTCACTGTCAGTCAGTGTAAATAAATAAATAAATAAATAAATAAATAAATAAATAAATAAATAAATAAATAAATAAATAAATAAATCTGATAATGTGAAACGCAACATCGAAATTGAGTCACAGGCAGCCTAATTTCCGTCAGTGTAAATACCTTCACACGGTATATTATTATTATTATTATTATTATTATTAATTAGACATGATGCTGTATAGGCTTTTGGAATTATGCCATGTCAAGAAAATAAGGTGAAATTCTTTACGTTTCGCAGATAACTGCTCTGCGTCATCAGAAGAAAATCTCCACGAGAAAGATTTTCTTCTGACGCTCAGATGCGTGTATCTTGTTCCTGAAAGTGGTTCTCTCGTGGACATCTTGATCCATGATGTTCATTTCATGCTATAGCAGATTCTTGGTGTTAACAAATCATTTGGCATAAGAATTGCCTCTACTATTGGGCTTGTTCAAATGGTTAAGCAAATTTTTAGATAATAATAATAATTTCGTGTGGCTATTTCTAGCCGAGTGCAGCCCTTGTAAGGCAGACCCTCCGATGAGGGTGGGCGGCATCTGCCATTTGTAGGTAACTGCGTGTTATTGTGGTGGAGGATAGTGTTATGTGTGGTGTGTGAGTTGCAGGGATGTTGGGGACAGCACGAACACCCAGCCCCCGGACCATTGGAATTAACCAATTAAGGTTAAAATCCCCGACCCGGCCGGGAATCGAACCCGGGACCCTCTGAACCGAAGGCCAGTACGCTGACGATTCAGCCAACGAGTCGGACAATTTTTAGATGGACATTGTTTATTTAGGCCTATGCATGTTCCAATTATTATTCTTTCTGTCATAAGTATTTTATCTATTTCAGCTGTATTAGTGGTTTTAAAAATGGTTTCCTTAACATAAGTTATTTCAGGCTGTGTGACTGTTTTGTAATGTCTTAATTTTGCTGCTATTGATAAGCTATTTTTGTTGTATAATTCGCATTGCTCAGTTTATTTATTCTATTAAGCGTCCGACTCGTTGGCTGAATGGTTAGCGTGCTGGTCTTCGTTTAAGAGGGCCCCGGGTTCGATTTCCAGCCGGGTCGGGGATTTTATCGTTCATTGGTTAATTCCAATGGCCCGGGGGCTGGGTGTTTGTACTGTACCCAACATACCTGCAACTCACACCCCACACATAACACTATCCTCCACCACAATAACACGCAGTTACCTACACATGGCAGATGCCGCCCACCCTCATCGGAGGGTCTGCCTTACAAGGGCTGCACTCGGCTAGAAATAGCCACATGAAATTAATAATTAATTCTATTAAGCCAAAGTGGTTTCTCCAAATACAGTAGAGATAATACGCGACAGTCTGCGAGATATCGAGGGACAGTGATTAGAGCTCTGTCTAGCGGAGTGACCTGGAGTTACGGATTCTATCATAAGTGCATGTGTATTTGTTTGTGAAGCTTTTGGCTTTATTTATGCGTTTTCAAGTTGAAATAAGTAAATATTAGCGTGTGCCATTCTTTTATTTCTCCTCTCAATATGAGTGGAAAGATACGTGCTGTGTTTGGCTGCAATATCTATGAAGTGCAGAAGGATTCGCGGTCTTTTTCCGTTTCCCTCGTGAAAAGAAAATATAAGTAAATATTGTATTTGTATATATATTCTTCCACTTACAAAGAGATTTTTGTAGTACTTCCTAAACTTCTGACCTGCGCGACCCATATTTTAACTGACTGATTGTATAGTGCAGCAATTAACCTTCAATACCGATGTGTTGTTGGAGTGATCTGTGGATTTTGATTTAATTCAGGAAAATGCCTATGTGTGTGGCTGGTTGTGTTCCAAGTTACCCCATTTGGAATGCCGTAATGCGTTGTCAAGCACTGAAGAAAATATGGGTGACTTAATGTGCATATTTTGTTGAAACAATATGATGATGCAAATTTACTTTACCCGAATGTTACGGCAAGTATTGCTTATAGGGAAATTTTGAATGTTTTTGAGGCTAAAATTATAGATTTTCTTTCTGTTAGTAGGCTTCAAGTTAAGAGGAAAATTGTCTAGCTCTTAAATGTTAATTCGTTGAATCACGTGTTAAGGAATGTGCCGATATTTTTATTGACAAGTGTCTTAATGTGATGATACAATGATTTTTAAATGAGAATAAAATACAAATCTAGCCGTGAAAGTTCAGGCAGGAATGATAAAGCTAAAAAAGTAATGCTTAAATGAAAAATCAAGCCCTTTCACAGCAGTTCATTTCACATCTTGATTATATGTCTAATTTCAGTCTTTAAGTAATAACCTGTTAAATAATTCTTCAGTCATATATCCAGAATTGCTTTAGCAACTTTGAAGTTAATATCTTAGTAACACTTTCTTTCTAGACGTAATTTATTTAGCCATTTCCGTATATGCATTTCCATTGATATTTGAATTTAGCACGAATTTCCAGGTTGCGCCACTAGGAGCGCCACTTGCGAATTGTCTCCCATTTTAACAATTCTAAATCCGGAAGTGTCGCGTATTGTCTCTACTGTATTTGGTTTCTCATAAGAATATGTCTCCTGTTGTATGTTCGGTATTCACCCCGAAGGCTGGTTTGACCCTCTATAGCTCCGCCAACAGCTGTCACAAATAGCATAGGCATCGCTGATGAGACATACTAGGGAAATAAGGAGTGAGGTAGTTTCCCGCTGCTTTTCTCATTGAACCAGAAGTTGGTATTACATATCAGTCTGCCAAGCCCACTGAATTGCATGCACCAACCGACCCTATGAGCGATATTTCCACACCATTCATAACAGGGACTGGCTGCATAAGGTCACTTCCATGTTGTCAAAGCCAAGGATGAGACTGAGACAGGTTAATGAAAGTAACAAATTTATTCTAACCCATACCGCAAGACATAGTGTAAAGTAAACACTAGATCTCGCCAGCAAAGGAATGTAATTTCTCCTAAATACTTACATTTATCAATAAATTTGATTTCTTGTCCATCAATTGTTATTTTACACTGACTGACAGAGCAAATGCAACACCAAGAAGGAGTGGTCAGAACTTTATGCCAATTGCAGGGTAGACTGACGTCACTGAGGTATGCTCATGATGTGAAATGCGCCGCTGTGCTGCGCACGTAGCGAACGATAAATGGGACACGGCGTTGGCGAATGGCCCACTTCGTACCGTGATTTCTCAGCCGACAGTCATTGTAGAACGTGTTGTCGTGTGCCACAGGACACGTGTATAGCTAAGAATGCCAGGCCGCCGTCAACGGAGGCATTTCCAGCAGACAGACGACTTTACGAGGGGTATGGTGATCGGGCTGAGAAGGGCAGGTTGGTCGCTTCGTCAAATCGCAGCCGATACCCATAGGGATGTGTCCACGGTGCAGCGCCTGTGGCGAAGATGGTTGGCGCAGGGATATGTGGCACGTGCGAGGGGTCCAGGCGCAGCCCGAGTGACGTCAGCACGCGAGGATCGGCGCATCCGCCGCCAAGCGGTGGCAGCCCCGCACGCCACGTCAACCGCTATTCTTCAGCATGTGCAAGACACCCTGGCTGTTCCAATATCGACCAGAACAATTTCCCGTCGATTGGTTGAAGGAGGCCTGCACTCCCGGCGTCCGCTCAGAAGACTACCATTGACTCCACAGCATAGACGTGCACGCCTGGCATGGTGCCGGGCTAGAGCGACTTGGATGAGGGAATGGCGGAACGGCGTGTTCTCCGATAAGTCACGCTTCTGTTCTGTCAGTGATAGTCACCGCAGACGAGTGTGGCGTCGGCGTGGAGAAAGGTCAAATCCGGCAGTAACTGTGGAGCGCCCTACCGCTAGACAACGCGGCATCATGGTTTGGGGCGCTATTGCGTATGATTCCACGTCACCTCTAGTGCGTATTCAAGGCACGTTAAATGCCCACCGCTACGTGCAGCATGTGCTGCAGCCGGTGGCACTCCCGTACCTTCAGGGGCTGCCCAATGCTCTGTTTCAGCAGGATAATGCCCGCCCACACACTGCTCGCATCTCCCAACAGGCTCTACGAGGTGTACAGATGCTTCCGTGGCCAGCGTACTCTCCGGATCTCTCACCAATCGAACACGTGTGGGATCTCATTGGACGCCGTTTGCAAACTCTGCCCCAGCCTCGTACGGACAACCAACTGTGGCAAATGGTTGACAGAGAATGGAGAACCATCCCTCAGGACACCATCCGCACTCTTATTGACTCTGTACCTCGACGTGTTTCTGCGTGCATCGCCGCTCGCGGTGGTCCTACATCCTACTGAGTCGATGCCGTGCGCATTGTGTAACCTGCATATCGGTTTGAAATAAACATCAATTATTCGTCCGTGCCGTCTCTGTTTTTTCCCCAACTTTCATCCCTTTCGAACCACTCCTTCTTGGTGTTGCATTTGCTCTGTCAGTCAGTGTATTTACCAGTGGTGCTACAGTAAACATGATCTCAGTTTTTCAAAGTATATTCTAAGACCTATTTTTCGTGCCATTTTTTGTAGAGATTTAATTTGGAGTTCAATTTCCGGAATATTGTTCAACATCATCATCAACAAATCCTAAACAGTTTGAACTCAAATTGTTATGTTTATTATCATTATTGACATGATATGAACTTTCTAACGAAGCTCTCTTCCACTGCGCTGCTCTGTTCCTCCTATTTTATGGATCACTGCTCTGTGGGACTGGTGGTAGGGTTGAGAACGCTATGCGGAAGTGCATACCGCGAGATCTTTTTTTCTTCTCCTCTTTCTCCTTGTGTGCTGCGTGTTATCTTCAGGGTTGATTTGGGGGTTGAAATCCGACCAGGTATAAGGAAGTGACCTAGAAATTCCGAGACCCTCTTAATAGTTTTTTTCACCTGCTACCCCAGGGTCCCGTTATAAACTGCCAGAATACGAACAATAGAACTTGGGTAAATACGTACGCAGTCTAAATAAGTTTCTAAAACATGTACATTGTAATTTCTTTTCTTTGCAGTTTAAGGTTAAATATACGGGAATATTTATAGAACTTAACTTTATAAGGGCTTAATTCTATTCTTTTAATGTTGCAAACATTTCTTACCAGACAAAGTAGGATGGTGGTGGTGGTGATTATTGTTTTAAGAGGAAGTACAACTAGGCAACCATCCTCTATATAACATTAATCAGAGGGGAAAATGGAAGGGATCCGACACTTCGAAAAATGAAGATATCGGTCAAAGAAAGACAAGGGCCACGAAGGGCGTGAAAATGAAAGACTCCCTAGCCCTCGCAAACCTAATAGCGTCGGGGTCGGAAAAGAACAAGTGTTGACCAAGGGAGATCGGATAGGATAGATGAAAGTGAGGAGCCTGGCACAAGTAAGTGGAAGCAATGCCACGACTCAGCTGGGGGCCCCGTGGTCGCCAACCTACGCTCCAAAGTTCAGAGCCCCTGGAGCCCCTTTTAGTCGCCTCTTACGACAGGCAGGGGATACCGTGGGTGTTATTCTACCGCCCCCACCCACAGGTGGAGACAAAGTAGGGGGTTCCCATACTACGAAAAACGTAAAATTAAGCAATTTCCTCAATTGTACCGAAAGTTAAAGGGCTAAAGGGCCCGGAAAGGTTTCCAATTCTGAGTCTTGGATAGATCTATAAAATTATAAAAACAAATTTCGAAAATCACTTCCGGCTTAAATGCAGCTCCACAAAAACTGTCTAAAGTCGCTTGTTTCTTTACTCATTAAAATCCTATCCAAATTAACTGCTTGACATAATTCTTTCTGTAATGTGTTCCTTGGTCCAATACCCTCAGGAGGTTTTTGATTTATTTGAAAAATGTCCACACCGAATGTAGTTATAAGGGCTTAAGTGAAACTCTGCATTGATTCATATTAGCGCTCATAGTGGTGGAAAAAGGTAAACTGCTAATCTAATCGAGCGAGTAACGATGCTTGTAGTTTTTAGGAATAAATAAAGAATATATTCTCATACTTTCTTATATTTTATTTACCTAAAATTCGTAGCTCATATCCCCAGGATGTTTTCAACATTGAGTTGCTTTTCTGAAGGCTAGAACTGTGAATTTTTGTTACACTTCAGAATATACTGTACCCTCTATCTTCATATCACCATACTTTATAAATAGGTGTGGTGATTTTGAGAGCTTTGAAAAAAAAAAAAAAAAAAGCATTTTGATTTCTACAGTTAACATTCTGTAACGTTGAAAAATGAAATGGCGTATAGCTTTTAGTGCCGGGAGATCCCAGGACGGGTTCGGCTCGCCAGGTGCAGGTCTTTTGATTTGACACCCGTAGGCGACCTGCGCGTCGTGGTGGTGGTGGTGGTGGTGGTGATGATGATGATGATGATGATGATGAAGAAGAAGACAACACATACACCCAGCCCCCGTGCCAGGAAAATTAACCAATGATGGTTAAATTTCCCGACCATGCCGGGAATTGAACCCGAGATCCCTGTGACCAAAGGCCGGCACGCTAACCATTTAGTCATGGAGCCGGACTTCTGTAACGTTTATACATTTGTAATTTAGAGTTTTACAGCATTTTGAAGCAAAACATTAATAATTTGAGTTAATTCTTATAAATAATGTTAGGTAATGTATTTTGATAATATTAATAAAACAAACGATGACACAATAGCCCCGAAGGGCCATGGTCTACCAAGCGATCGCTGCTCAGCCTGAAGGTCTGCAGATTACGAGGTGTCGTGTGGTCGGCACGACGAATCCTTTCGGCCGTGAATCTTGGCTTTCTAGACCGGGACCGCTATCTCACCATCTGATAGCTCTCCAATTGTGATCACGTAGGCTGAGTGGACGTCGAATCAGCCCTCAGATCCAGGTGAAACTCCCTGACCTGGGCGGCAATAGAACCCGGACCTCCAGGTAATATTAATGGAAAATGAAAATTCCATTTGCACAGAGATAACTGTAAAATAAAAACTATAAAGTATAATAAAATACAGATGTCAAAAGTAGGTTGAATTTTTGCTGTGTGTATTGTATGTTATTTATTTATTTATTTATTTATTTATTTATTTATTTATTTATTTATTTATTTATTTATTTATTTTGCTAGTGGTTTAATGTCGCATTAACACATCTACGATTTTAGACAAGGCTGCGAAAAGGCTAGTGTTGAAAAGGTAGCGCGGCCGTGTCCGTCATTAAGGGCCCTGTGTTTGCCTGGCGTGAAAATGGGAAATCACGGAAACTATTTCTAGAGCTGCCAATGGTGCGATTCGAACCCATTATCTCCTGAATGCAAACTCATGCCTACGCGAACTTAACCGCGCGGGCAACTGTATATATGTATGTACATTCGAGTATCACGTGAAAACGACAGGGCATAATCTTATGAAAATCGCCATATATTTTGCAATTGGGTTAACTTAGATGCTGGATTAATTAATATTTAAAGGAGGGTGGTGGACTAGAAAATGGGCTTAGGAAAAATTTCTGGCTAATATTTTGAAAACAGCCGGGCGTATGTCTCTTTCCATTGCATAGTATGTCTTTTATAAGAAAGCAGAAAATAGAGACTCTTTTCAAAATAAATAAATAAATAAATAAATAAATAAATAAATAAATAAATTACAAGTGCTGAAAACAAAACTTACTTTAATTTCGTTTCAATGAAGAACAAACTAGTCAAACACTTAGTCCTACAGTACTTAGGATAGTTCGTAAATGTAACTAACTCGTTCTGATACATGTGAATGATGTAAAATGGAACTTTATTGTACCATCATGACCCTTAATTCAGGCGACCCATTAAGAAACAAACAGAAAATCATTTAGAACATTTTTTCATGACAATCTAGAGCCAACCCTTACGATGGTACTCAGCAATTGAATTCTTTATTTCCATGTCGATGAAGGGAAAGCTTTTCTGATGGGGATAATGGTGGTTATATTATTAGAATATTATTATTATTATTATTATTATTATTATTATTATTATTATTATTATTATTATTATTATTAAATACATCGCAAATGAGAAATATCCCGGTGACAATGATCATTTACAGTATTGTGATAATAAAGTTAAAACAATCTTACCCAAATACTACTACTACTACTACTACTACTACTACTACTACTACTACTACTACTACAAGAGTATAACAAGCAGTTCCATGGAAAGACAATATTACAAGAAATACTTCTAGTTTAACATTCTAAATACAGCATCATCATATACAAATTCACACACAACTTAAGTATTTCCAGTGCTTAACACTACGGCTTATGTGACTGTCTTTGTAAGGTGCATAACCGCGTGATTATCTGCCTTTTAAATAAATAAATGGCCCGCCTAGTGGCCTTGGTCGTTAAGGCGTCGAGTATATGTGGTCTGACACCGTTGGTTAGATGGTTCGAGCCCGTTGGTGGAAAACAAAATCCACCATCAAAATGTTTGACGGCAGGGTAGGAGTAGTGGTGGGCACAACTTAAAATCACTAGATTGTGTGCCAAAAGTCTGGATTCAATTCCAAAATTCTCCGCAGTGTTCATAGGGAGTGAGGGCATGGTGATTCGTCCGTCGGATGGAAACGTTAAGCCTTGATCCGGCTCCTTGGTGTTATTCTACAGGAATAGGTTATGTACCGACCGACACCCGGGTTTCACCCTCTCCCTATCTCATTATCATAGTCATAAATAAATAAATAAATAAATAAATAAATAAATAAATAAATAAAATAATTCAACTTAATGTTATTGGCTTTGCATCCACTAACTATATTTACGATTTTCGGAGACGCCGAGGTGCCGGCATTTTGTCCCGCAGGAGTTCTTTAACGTGCCGCTAAATATACCGTAATGAAGTTGATGGGTATTTGAGCACCTTCAAATACCAGCGGACTGAGCCCGGATAGAATCTGCCAACTTGGCATAGAAAGCCTGCGCTCTACCTGCTGAGCTACTCAGTCCGGCGTTTGTTGATGTCAAGAGCTCATGTTGGCGGTTTCGTTGTCCTCCTGTTCCTAAGATCATAACTGAGATGTGAGGATGTTTAAATGCAACTATTCTCTGTCGTTTGGTTCCAGCATATCAAATAACTCCTTACTTACTTACTTACTTAGTCCGTCCTCTTGTTCCCTGCGATGTCGAGGTTTTCCAGAGAATCCGCCAATTGATTTTGTCCCTGGCCAACTCCTGCTCTCTCCTCCATTCTGCTCCTATTGTTTCCACAGCCACCCTCACGCCTTCCTCCCAGGCCCCTCTCGGCCTTACACACGGCCTTACTCTCTGTATTCTGACATTGAAGGCTTACTGTGTTACTCAGGTATGTTCCATTCTTTAGACATGTCCAAACCATTGCTCAATTCTCCCCAGCAAATATGGCACTTCAAGACTGGATCTTCTTATTCTGGCCCAATGACGAAAGAGAAAATAAACCAAACAAAACGCAACACCTCAAGATATTTCAGAAATTCAGATAAATAATACACATTTCAACATTTCTCATGATTTTCTACGAAACGTTTCACTATGTACCGAATCTTAGGGAACGTTTTGAAAGATTGCCAAATGGGCAGCCCCAACAATAGGCAATAATAGCCAACAATAGGATTAGACCGTCCTAAAGGTATAGTGTTATAGAGCTGAAAATTACTGCCTATCACAAAAATGCAAATCTTCGTTTGTAGTGACTAATTGTTACCTCCATGAGTGAGGGAGGGAATTCTCTGTCCTACTCAAGTTCAGCACTTACGGGAATAAAGATGCCGCTGAGCTCATAGGATGCCTCAGTTTGCGTTATGTGGCTTAGTCGTTACACTGTGCTCCATCAACAATTTCACATACCATACAGAGGTATCGGGAACTAAGTTCATACTCTCGCAAGCCAGGATCTGATAGCAGGAGTTCAACTTCTGCAAGGAATGACAAAATTCTGCGTGACCGGCACAGGACTGCGGTTCAAGAGAGAACAGAGCCCGTCTTTGAGTAAGGTGAGTCTCTTACGGCCCATCGCTACATTAAATAAAACCGGGCGAGTTGGCCGTGGGCGTAGAGGCGCGCGGCTGTGAGCTTGCATCCGGGAGATAGTAGGTTCGAATCCCACTATCGGCAGCCCTGAAGATGGTTTTCCGTGGTTTCCCGTTTTCACACCAGGCAAATGCTGGGGCTGTACCTTAATTAAGGCCACGGCCGCTTCCTTCCAACTCCTAGGCCTTTCCTATCCCATCGTCGCCATAAGACCTATCTGTGTCGGTGCGACGTAAAGCCCCCCTAGCAAGAAGAAGAACATTAAATAAATCCTGGAAGTACATGTTATTCCTATTGCACCATTCATTGGTGAAGATTTCCCGCTAATGAAGGGCAATGCACGTCCTCATGTAGCAAAATGTGTTCTTCAGTAGGGACCTAACTGATGCAGTGGCCTGCACGCAGTACGGATCTCAACCCACTTGAGAATCTATAGGATATTGTTTGAAGAAAATATGGTAGTCATTGTCCAGTGACTATGCAGGAGTTGCGGGAACTTCTTGAAGATGAATGGAAACTCATTCCTCAAGACGGCATTGTGACACTCATCAGTAGTATGTCGTAATCCTTGCCAGAGGTGGCAACGCATATTCTGAAAGGGTGTGTGATGGTGCAGAAATGCAGTGCAAATAAGCCTAACATCTGAGTGAAATGAAATTAATAAAGAATTGTCTTTAAACAATGTCAAATTTTGATACAAACAATGGTGAATTTAGCAAGTTTTTATTCCTATGATTAATTTGCTGTGAAATCTCATTTTTCCCAGTGAAAACTGCTCTGGATATCTCATTAGCGGTGAGTTAAATGACAGTCATAACTATAACAACAATACACACAAATTACCGATGATTTTAATAAAGTAAATCACTTTCTTTGCAAAACATGAAGTGTTGCGTTTTCTTTGCTCGCCAATGTAGTTGTGCCTACAAATCGGCGGAGGAATCTCATTTCTGATGCTTTGAGCTTACTTTGGTGTTTGGTGGCCAGTGTTCAAGTTTCACAGCCATGGAGCAAGGTAGGGAAGGAACTGTATAGACTCGGAGCTTAATTGATTAAGATAAAGCTCCTCTTCAATGTGCTGAAAGGCGCTCGTGCCCTAGGATCGAGCCTTGACCTCGCCGTATAACCTGCCTTTTTGCTGAACGTTTGCTCTCAAATATTCAAAATAATTAGTCTTCTCCAGCTGTGTCCCATTGTAATGAGTTGGTGCGATATCATCCTGGTCTTCATCTTCCTCGCACTAATCTTTACGCCGCTATATTCCAGCTCCTCCTTCCAGATCTACATGTTTTTCTAGACGTTTAGTAGCGAGAGCCTAGCCGGATTATAAATATGTGGTCAGTTCACTAATAAGGACATAGGTTCGATTCCTCATCGGAAAGTAGAAAAATTAGAAACGAAATTTCCACTTCTGGAGAGGTACAGTTGCTCAAAAATGAATGAGCGCATGGTTTTATAATAATAATAATGTTATTTGTTTTACGTCCCACTAACTACTCTTTTACGGTTTTCGGAGACGCCGAGGTGCCCGAATTTAGTCCCGCAGGAGTTCTTTTACGTGCCATTAAATCTACCGACACGAGGCTGACGTATTTGAGCACCTTCAAATACCACCGGACTGAGCCAGGATCGAACCTGCCAAGTTGGGGTCAGAAGGCCAGAGCCTTAACTGTCTGAGCCACTCAGCCCGGCGCGCATGGTTTTATATAAGTTCCTGTCTGGTACACTTTTCTCAGAAATAACTGAACCTATAGATCTGTTGTTGTTACCGACAGGGTTTGTATCTACATGCGAGGTGAATTATATTTTGATAATGGGGAATCATTGAGTACTATAAGATATGCAGATGAAACTATGATTCTTGCCTAAGACACTGAGATCTTACAGGTATTTCTTAGCAAACTAAATTGGCGAAGAGATGGGCCTTCATATTCTCCCAGAAAAACCTGCTCTGGATATCTCATTCATCCGCATTGATTCCGCAAAGATGAATTCAATTTAAAACTTAGACAGCAAATGCTGAAATGTTACATTTGTTCCGCATTGATTTGTGGGATTGAATCTTGGAGTCTAAAGCAGACCACGATTCAACGGCTGGAAGTTCTGTAAATATGTCTGCATAGAAGAATGATGAAAATCTCTTGGGTCCAATATGTCATATTAAATATGAATATCAACAAAACAACATTAATGATTTTCAGCAAGGCAAAGAAGGAAACTGATTCTTTAAAGCTCAACAATGAACCAATCCAACAAGTAAGTAAACCCTTACACCTTGGTTGCTGGATTACAGATAATCTTGACCCTAATCTGGAAATTAAGACGCGTATTGAAATAGCCACTTTCAATAAAGTAGAATCACTGTTCCGCAAAGATTCTTTCAGTTTAAAACTTAGAAAGCTAATCATAAAATGTTACATTTTGGTCCGCATTGGTTTGTGGTGATGAATGTTAAAGTCTAATAAATACCACGATTCAACGACTGGAAGCTCTGGAAATGTGGTTAGATACAAGAATGATGAAAATCTCTTGGGTCCAACGTCACCAGCGAAAGAGTGGGGATAAGATCGAACAGTAAAACAGAACTTATACTGAAATACAAAATCCTCGGACAACGGTATAGAGGGAGGAGACGAATGACCTGTATCAAAAACATCAAAGCTTGGGCAGGAAACAAGAACAAATGAACATCTTTACCACCTGGCAGAAAATCGAGAAGCACTTAGAGTAGTGTTGGCCAACGTTTGGGAGACTAGGCAAGCCACATAACTGCAGAAGAAGAAGAGGTTCAATGAGCGTACACCAAAAAATGAACACCAAGTTAATTCCTGGAGACAAAGGCGGGGCATTGAGCTGACCACTCTGTATCCTACTTAGAGGGAAGGGCTTTCAAGGCCTTTATAGAGTCGCTTTTTTTTTTTTTTTTTTGAAGGTTTTCAGCTGAGTTTTCCAGCAGCAGTGGGTAATGTGTTCAGTCCTGAAACATTTGTACACAGTTTTAAACTTCCTGAATTTCTCGTTACGTGAGTGTGTTGAAAATCTCCTGCTGAACACAATCTCGACACTACGTTGTCAGTAAAAAACATCCGCAGTTAAAATGGACATAGCGTCTGACTCACAAGCCGAAGTTTGCTACACAGCAGCATCTCTTAATAGCAATTTAACTTAATTGACTTATGTACGATGTTTCCTTTCCGAGCAAAGGACTGCAATAATCGTTCTCCACTGGCCTCATCTCCTGGCTAGTGTCTGCAGGTCTGCCCAGGATTTGTCAACCTCATTCATCTCTTCCTCAGAAGCATTCCAGCACTCTGCAGACGGTCTCTTCCCACTTCATTCCCCGAGTAAAGAAAAGTAAATCCGTCTGATGTTCGATGCTCACCAACACGTTTTCAACGGACCTTGCTCAGTCCCAAGATCGAGACGGTATTTGATCTTCTATGGACAGACCCTCTTCAATTTTCTTTTTTGCCGCCGGGTTTTTGTGTTCCAGCATCCCATTTTCATAAACATTTACATGCCAAAAATTGTCAGTTCCCATCAGGTCAGTTTAAGTTCGGCAATAATGGTTTCTAGGGAAGCGAGTTATTGGCCCACAGTCCCCATAGCACAGTGGAGGGGCTGCCTCCTCTGGGCATCTGAGCCCGCCTTCTGGTTGCTTCACGGTTTGATGTTTATCGCTACTCCCTGAGACGGATGGTAGTACTTCATTTGAGGTACCATCACGGTGCAACCAGAGTTCCTCCTCCTCTCTAAACCGGGCTTGGGAACGGCAGTTGCGGGGACATTAAATATTATGTTTTAATTCATTGTATGTGAATGATTATATATCCAGCCCATATCCCGTTTCTCTACAGGGTGGGAATGCAGTGAGATAAATCTTCGTAGCGAGTTTTTATGACCGGATGCCCTTCCTGACGTCAACCTCGTCAGAGGAGTTAATGAGATGAAATGAATGGCGTGATATGTGATAGGGAGAGGATGAAACTCGGTGCAGGCACATAGCCTACATCTGTCGAGCAGCACCAAGGGATCTGCTCAAGGCTTAACGACCCCGTCCGACGGACGAATCACGATCAACAGTGTCGTATCCTGTCACTCTTGGGCGAAGTTTGGAATTGAATCCAGGCTTTTGGCACGCAATCTAATGAATATAAGTTGTATACCATAATCCTGATGGTGATTTTTTTTCGATCAACGGGACTCGAACCGGCCAACCACAGTGTCAGACCATATAGACTTGATGCCTTAACGATCATGGCTACGATGCGGGCTAATCGTATGTGAATGATTGACCTTGTTTAATTCAATTCCACCTTATTCTCTACTGGTAAGCACTGGTGGAGTTGAGAAGTGAAAGTTCCTTAACAGGAACTTCAGTTATACTAATTTTAAGGGAAATTTTGTCGGCGTTTAGGATAATTAAGGGGGTCACAGACACAGGAACAGACGGACAGAAGGTGATCTCATATATTTACATTTCGTCTGATGAAAGTAGGCTAAAGAAAGCTGTGGAGTCTTCTGAAGGCTGTTGATAAGAAATGAGACCAAGACTTGCATCTTGTGAACTATGATTTCCGCATACTCACTAGTTGTGAAACCCGGGAATTAAATACATTACGGTTAGTTCAAGATGAACCACATGCATGTCATAAACGAGCATCGCTTAACGTTTGGAGAAAACATTGAAATTTATATTTCAAAATATTTTTTCTTCTTCTCTTTATTGCTGTTACTTCTTCTTCCTCTTCTTGACCTGGACAATTTTAGTCCAGTCTGTCTGTCTTCTCTATCCTCTTATCCCCGTCCTGCTCAAATTGACTCACCCCAACCCCATATAATGAATGTTTTATCAGTCTTTGGCTGTGCATTAATTCGACGTTCCGGTTTACTTTAGCGTGGCAGAGAAATCAAAATTATGTTGGGCGAACTGCGGCTATGTTTTTCTTGAGTTTCTTATTTTCTTAGTATCAACACCAAATGTGTCACCAGAGTTTTACGTTTCGAAATCGTACGGTATGGCGCTAGCTTGCCGAATAGAGTTCTTTCTGCCTTTTAAAAATCTGACTACCTCTGTTTGTTTAAGCTCGCAATCGGAAAACATTTAGGCAGCGCAAATAAGCATTAATATTTTCCTCTCCTTGTTACGGAACCTAATCAGGATTCGTAACAATTCTTATCACCAGGCCCCATCCAGCGGTTAGCACTACTGATGGGAGCAATTATTCCGATTATTACTTATAACTGTATATTAGGTCGATTTGTTCACTACTAACAGCACAGGCTCTAAGTTGAAGGTGAGCTCTGTATAGGTTCTTTGGAAATAAATAATGATAAATTATGAAATAAGCATTAAAAAGGTTGACATAGGCATACAAAACAGGCTCTACCAAAATTCGTACAAACTTGTAAAACCTTGTAAAACAAAGAATGACATGTATCGTTCTTATCCCTTGTTTAATAATGTTTTGTTTATAGTTATGTTACAGTATAATATTTATATTTAACTCGTGTGTTCAACAGACTGAAGGACTTTAAAAAAATATTTCACTGAGTCGATACTGGGAAGTATGGCTTCCTTCTTAACAAAAATTAAGAAAAAAAAAATCGTCCTCTGCTCTCCCCACACCATATTGGGATCACAGGTTCAAATTGGGATGCACTTGAGGACTTGAATCTGTTTTACGGCCGGATACCCTTCCTTTTTTCTTTGCTAGTTGCTTTACGTCGCACCGACACAGATAGGTCTTATGGCGAAGATGGAATAGCAAAGGCCTAGGAATGGGAAGGAAGCGGCCGTGGCCTTAATTAGGGCATAGGAGCCCTGAAGATGGTTTTCCATAGTTTCTCATTTTCACACCAGGCAAATGCTGGGGCTGTACCTTAATTAAAGCCACGGCTGCTTTCTTGCCATTCCTAGGCCTTTTCTATCCCATCGTCGCCATAAGACCTACCTGTGTCTGTGCGACGTAAAGCAGATTGTTAAAATAAATAGTTAAAAAGTGACTTTAGTATCATTGTGTTATACTTGTTACAGACACAAACTCTTAAATTTCTTGTGATGTGTTATAAAAATGGATTTGATTTCACTATCTCGTCTTATTTACGATGTGCATTTAAAAGAATGGTTTATAATCAATTAAAATGCCTTAATATTTAGACAGGTACTCACATTTTTTAAACCTATCGTAGGGGTGCATTGAACTTCTAGCCACGAATGAGGGGTACAGTCTAATAAATTATTTAATTAAATGAATTAAATTATTTAATACAGCTGAAGTACCCGTGCTTCGCTACGGGATTCTCAGAAAGACTGTCTTTGTGGCTTTCCTAACTACAGTTAACTTAGGCCAGTAAAAGAACGTCAGTAGGAATATAGGGATTTAAAGCAATAGGGCCTATTAAATTAATTAAATTTTAGGCCTTTCCCTCAACTACCATTTCTCTCAGCGTGAATAAGATTATTTGTAGCCTAGATTGTAGCGACTTATTCCCTGACACAATATACCGATTTTCATTAAATTCTCTTCAGCCGTTTTCTCATGATGCGTGTACATACATACATACATACAGATAGACAGACAGACATTACAGAAAATTAAGAAGTGCATTTCCTTATTACTATGGACACGACCGATACAGAAATACTATCCTTTTTAAATTCTGAGCAATGTACAGACAAAACTCTTATTTTATATATATAGATACAGTAGGTAAGGGTTATTCTGCCCGAAGGCAGGTCCGAACCTCCGCAGAGGTGTTTCTGAGCCGGATTTTACGTGCGGTAGGGTGGCCAGTTCCTTTCCGCTCCTCCATTCCCTTACCCCCACCAACAGCGCGTAGCAACCCATCCAACTCCTGACCACGCCCAATGTTGCTTAACTTCGGAGATCTCACGGGATCCGGTGTTTCAACACGGCTACGGCCGTTGGCATAGATACAGTATATAGATTTAAATTCTCTCTTCAACAATGTAGTAGAGGCTTTTTACTGTGTCAGGAAGTGCCAGTTGCTTCATTATCTCAGGTACATTAAGACAGAACTGAAACAACTTACTCTCCAGCTCTAACTCCCTGTGGATGGGGCCAAGACATTACATCCATGGTATCTCTTGCCTGTCGTGGCGATTAGACGGGAACTCAGGAGTTTTCTTCTTGGGAGCGTGGTTTGGCGACCACAGGTCTCGTAGCTGAGTCTGGTATTGCTTCCACTTACTTGCGTCAGGCTCCTCACTTTCATCTCTCCTTCCCGACCTCCCTTGATCATTTTTTGTTCTTTTCCGACCCTTATAATATTAGGTTTTCGAGGCCTAGAGAGTCACTTTCACGCCCTTCGTAGCCCTCCCCTTTATTTTGCCGATACATTCATTTTTTGAAGTGTCGAACTCCTTCTATTTTCCTTCTGATTAGTGGTAATGGAGGATGTTTGCCCAGTTGTACTTCCTCTTAAAAGAATAACCACCAACATCTCCAACTAGATTTCGCTTGCCTGCTGTGTGTTTTTCAAGGCGTTTTCTTCGTGTGTGTGTGTGTGTGTCAACGAATGCCTCGTTTGAGTTAGTTCACAATCAAGAGAATGTTCCCTCAACCCCACACAATCAACGAAGCAAAAAACGGAATGAAATAAAGTTTTAAATTATAAACAACGTTTTAGGCGTTTAAATAAACATTTATAGGCAGTGTCTCTTCTGTGGCAGTACGCAACGGTATGCAGTACTCTTACCTTATTCTTGAAAGAAAAAATGAATAGGATATTATTCGCAATATTCTTATCACATTTTCTATGAAGTGTTGGCGTAGTGATTATTTTTTGACAATTTGCGTTACGTCGCACTGACACAGGTAGGTCTTATGGCGACGATGGGATAGGAAAGACCTAGGAACGGGAAGGAAGCGGCCCTGGCCTTAACTAAGGTACAGCCCCAGCATTTCCCTGGTGTGAAAATGGGAAACCACGGAAAACCATCTTCAGGGCTGCCGACAGTGGGGCTATATTTATAGAAAATAGATCTCAGAGAATTAGAGTAGGCGAAGCTTTATCTGACCCTGTGAAAATTAAGAGGGGAATTACTCAAGGCAGTAATATTGGACCATTATGTTTTCTTATATATATAAACTAGCAAGATACCCGTGCTTCGCTACGGTATTATACTGAAATTTATAATTGAATGCTAATTGTTTTAGATATATAATCCGCCGAAATTCGCGATCTGACTCGTTTTCTGCGAGAATCCGCCAAAATTCGCGATCTGACTCGTTTTCTAATAGATTACGGTATGTTTCCTCACATTTTTCAATCTTTCTTTCCAGCAATCGATTTCGTACTTCCCGGGCTAGGTCCAGATATTCCACCCCGTCAGTTGGGTCCCTAAATCTTTGCCATCTTTTCCTATAAGCGTTTTTAATATGGATCAAATCCTTCAGGAGATCCGGCGTGGTGTCGTCTTAGGTGCCTTGGCGGTACTGAACCCGCGGCCGGACTGCATTCTTAGTCATTACCCGTCCAGGACCATTTTCCAGGGGGGTCCGCACATTTGACAACGGTCCAGAACATTATTATTATTATTATTATTATTATTATTATTATTATTATTATTATTATTATTATTATTATTATTATTATTATTATTATTATTATTATTATTATTAAAAGATGTTCTGAACCCCACAGCAAGCTGCAAGATCGCTACTTGGCGGTAAATTACATCTGCTGCCAGTGTCATTGTTACAATGTGACCAGCACCATCGTCGCGCGTAGGCAAGTGTGCGGGATTTCTGGCGATACCAATGACATACTTCCGTGCATTGTTGACCTTATTATAGTGGTGAACAATTTGACGGTCCATCTCATTCCTATCGTTTATTTAAAATGTGTTTAAATTTTTATTTACATGCCAGGAGGATCTACTGTAATCTAAGAACGTTCTCCGAAGGAAAAGATGGCTGTTGAAAACCAGCCCAGGAAAGATTAAAAATGATCGGTTTATGATCAGAATAAGTACATCGAAACTATATAGCCTGTTTCCAGTCATTCGACAGGGTCAGGAATGGAATGAATAAAGCCCCATCTAGCAGCGACAATAGGAATTGTGCCGGCTGCCGAAGCACACCTCTGGGGCAATGATCGTTGAATGACAAATGAAATGGAATATTGGACAGTGTTGCTGGAATGAATGATGAGAGAGAAAATCGAAGTATCCGGAGAAAAACCTGTCCCGCCTCCGTTTTGTCCAGCACGAATGTCACATGGAGTGACCGGGATTTGAACCACGGAACCCAGCTGCGAGAGGCCGGCGCGCTGCCGCCTGAGCAACGGAGGCTCCTTAAGTACATTATGAACAGTAAAATCAATTGATCTCACCTCCTTTTACACCCCACCGCCGTTAAGTTTATTTACAGCCCCCCCCCCCAAAAAAAAATAGAAGACGTGTTTCTTTATGTTTAAAAGATATTCCAAACACCAATGTTCACATCTGTTACATTCAGTTTTGAGATATAAGTATCCCCATAAAAATAATTCACTTTATTTTCACTTCCTTTCACACTCCCCTCCCCCCCCCCCCCCGTAAGTGAATTTTCCGGCAAAATATACTTGTTTCCTTAATAGTAAAGGATCTTCTAAATAGTAATTACCACGACTCTAACTTCTTCAGTTTTTGATTTATGTGTCTTCATGAAAGGAATTCAACTCCTTTTCACTCCCGCCCCCCAAACGCGTTTTTCTTTGTTTAAGGAAATTCAAATACCAATTTTCACGTCCGTAACAACTTTAGTTTCTATTAGATGTATGTATTCTCATACAATTAATTCAATTAATTTTTCAATTATTTCACCCCCCCCCCCCTTCATTGGATTTTCCGAGAATACGTGTTTCTTTACTTTTAAAGCAGATTCCAAAGCAGATTTCACGTCTGTAATATCTTCATTTTTGAGATATCAGTAGCCTAATTAAAAGAATTCAACACCATTTTCAGTCACTTTTACCCCCCCCCCCTTCCACCCAAGTGGTATTTCCGAAAGCTGAAAATACACGTTTCTTTATTTTTAATAGAGATAAAAACACATTTTTCACTTCTGTAACATGTTAAGTTTTTGAGATATACTGTAGAAATTCGCTTTTTAAAATGTCACCCCTTTTTATTTTCCCTTACGTGGAGTTTCCGAAAACAAATCACCTATCTTTCTTTACATTTACAGGAGATTCCAAATACCCACTTTTTACGTCTATAACATTTTACGTTTCTCAGATATTCTGTAGATATAGTCTTTCAAAAAATTCACCCCAGTTTGTCACTCCTGTTTAACCCCCATTAATTGGATTTTCCAAAAACAAAAAAATACGTGTTTCCTTATTTTTAAAGGAGCTCCCATATACAAATTTTCAGTTCCGTAATATTTTCAGTTTCTGAGATATATGTATCCTCATTAAAGGCATTCATCCCATTATTCACCCATTTACACCCCTCCTATTGGGATTTAAAGAAAGCAAAAAATACGTGTTCTTGTATTTTTAAAGACGATTCTAAATACCATTTTTTTACACCTGTAAACTTTTAAAGTTTTAAGATGTAGACACACTCATTTTAAAAATTCACCCCCCTTTTCACCCTCCATTATTTGGATTTTCCAAAATCAAAAAATACCTGTTTCTTTATTTTTAAAGTAAATCCCAAATACCAATTTTCAGGTCTGTAATATCTTCAGGTTCTGAAATATAAGTAGCCTCATTAAAGGCATTCAACCGCTTTTTCACCCTTTTCCACCCTTCCAATTGGGATTTTCCGAATACAAAAATATACGTGTTTCTTTATTTTTAAAGGAGATTCTAAATGCCAATTTTTACATCTTTAAACTTTAAAAGTTTTGAGATATAGATACACTCATTTTAAAAATTCACCCCCTTTTCACACCCCCCATTAATTGGATTTTCCAAAAACAAAAAATATGTATTTCTTTATTTTTAAAGGAGATCCTAAACACCAATTTTCAGGTCTGTAATATCTTCAGTTTCTGAGATATAAGTATCCTCATGAAAGTCATTCAACCACGTTTTCACCCCTTTTCACCCCTCCTATTGGGATTTTCCGAAAACAAAAAAATACGTGTTTCTTTGTTTTTAATGAAGATTCTAAGTATCAATTTTTACATCTGTAAACTTTAAGAGTTTTGAGATATAGATGCACCCATTTTAAAAATTCACCCCCTTTTCACCCTCCCATTAATTGGATTTCCCCCAGACAAAAAAATACGTATTTCTTTATTTTTAAAAGAGATCAAAAGTACCAATTTTCATGTCTGTAATATCTTCAGTTTCTGAGATATAAGTACCGGTATCCCGATTAAAGGCATTCAACCCCTTTTTCACCCTTTTGTGCCCCTCCTATTGGGATTGTCTCAAAACAAAAAAATACGTGTTTCGTTATTTTTAAAGAAGATTCTAAATACCAATTTTCACATCTGTAAACTTTTAAAGTTTTGAGATATAGACACACTCATTTTAAAATTTCACCCCCCTTTTCACCCCCTTAGCGACGGAATATCCAAAAATCCTCTCTTAGCGAGCACCTACATATTAATATGAATATATCTCCAAAATTTCATTTCTTTATGTCCAGTAGTTTTGGCTCGGCGATGATGAATCAGTCAGTCAGTCAGTCAGTCAGTCAGTCAGTCAGTCAGTCAGTCAGTCAGGACAAGCTACTTTATATACACTGACTGACAGAGCAAATGCAACACCAAGAAGGAGTGGTCAGAACTTTATGCCAATTGCAGGGTAGACTGACGTCACTGAGGTATGCTCATGATGTGAAATGCGCCGCTGTGCTGCGCACGTAGCGAACGATAAATGGGACACGGCGTTGGCGAATGGCCCACTTCGTACCGTGATTTCTCAGCCGACAGTCATTGTAGAACGTGTTGTCGTGTGCCACAGGACACGTGTATAGCTAAGAATGTCAGGCCGCCGTCAACGGAGGCATTTCCAGCAGACAGACGACTTTACGAGGGGTATGGTGATCGGGCTGAGAAGGGCAGGTTGGTCGCTTCGTCAAATCGCAGCCGATACCCATAGGGATGTGTCCACGGTGCAGCGCCTGTGGCGAAGATGGTTGGCGCAGGGACATGTGGCACGTGCGAGGGGTTCAGGCGCAGCCCGAGTGACGTCAGCACGCGAGGATCGGCGCATCCGCCGCCAAGCGGTGGCAGCCCCGCACGCCACGTCAACCGCCATTCTTCAGCATGTGCAAGACACCCTGGCTGTTCCAATATCGACCAGAACAATTTCCCGTCGATTGGTTGAAGGAGGCCTGCACTCCCGGCGTCCGCTCAGAAGACTACCATTGACTCCACAGCATAGACGTGCACGCCTGGCATGGTGCCGGGCTAGAGCGACAGAGCAAATGCAACACCAAGAAGGAGTGGTTCGAAAGGGATGAAAGTTGGGGAAAAAACAGAGACGGCACGGACGAATAATTGATGTTTATTTCAAACCGATATGCAGGTTACACAATGCGCACGGCATCGACTCAGTAGGATGTAGGACCACCGCGAGCGGCGATGCACGCAGAAACACGTCGAGGTACAGAGTCAATAAGAGTGCGGATGGTGTCCTGAGGGATGGTTCTCCATTCTCTGTCAACCATTTGCCACAGTTGGTCGTCCGTACGAGGCTGGGGCAGAGTTTGCAAACGGCGTCCAATGAGATCCCACACGTGTTCGATTGGTGAGAGATCCGGAGAGTACGCTGGCCACGGAAGCATCTGTACACCTCGTAGAGCCTGTTGGGAGATGCGAGCAGTGTGTGGGCGGGCATTATCCTGCTGAAACAGAGCATTGGGCAGCCCCTGAAGGTACGGGAGTGCCACCGGCCGCAGCACATGCTGCACGTAGCGGTGGGCATTTAACGTGCCTTGAATACGCACTAGAGGTGACGTGGAATCATACGCAATAGCGCCCCAAACCATGATGCCGCGTTGTCTAGCGGTAGGGCGCTCCACAGTTACTGCCGGATTTGACCTTTCTCCACGCCGACGCCACACTCGTCTGCGGTGACTATCACTGACAGAACAGAAGCGTGACTCATCGGAGAACACGACGTTCCGCCATTCCCTCATCCAAGTCGCTCTAGCCCGGCACCATGCCAGACGTGCACGTCTATGTTGTGGAGTCAATGGTAGTCTTCTGAGCGGACGCCGGGAGTGCAGGCCTCCTTCAACCAATCGACGGGAAATTGTTCTGGTCGGTATTGGAACAACCAGGGTGTCTTGCACATGCTGAAGAATGGCGGTTGACGTGGCGTGCGGGGCTGCCACCGCTTGGCGGCGGATGCGCCGATCCTCGCGTGCTGACGTCACTCGGGCTGCGCCTGGACCCCTCGCACGTGCCACATATCCCTGCGCCAACCATCTTCGCCACAGGCGCTGCACCGTGGACACATACCTATGGGTATCGGCTGCGATTTGACGAAGCGACCAACCTGCCCTTCTCAGCCCGATCACCATACCCCTCGTAAAGTCGTCTGTCTGCTGGAAATGCCTCCGTTGACGGCGGCCTGGCATTCTTAGCTATACACGTGTCCTGTGGCACACGACAACACGTTCTACAATGACTGTCGGCTGAGAAATCACGGTACGAAGTGGGCCATTCGCCAACGCCGTGTCCCATTTATCGTTCGCTACGTGCGCAGCACAGCGGCGCATTTCACATCATGAGCATACCTCAGTGACGTCAGTCTACCCTGCAATTGGCATAAAGTTCTGACCACTCCTTCTTGGTGTTGCATTTGCTCTGTCAGTCAGTGTATAAGGAAAGATCTTCTTTGGGGTAATCAGTTAAACAGTATTGTATTGTAAATAAGGGGTAAAGATCTCCGCACCTGGTTATGAGGGTGTTTAGGGGTTGTAGTAAGGATGTAAAGGAGAGGGCATATAAGTCTCTGGTAAGACCCCAACTAGAGTATGTTTCCAGTGTATGGGACCCTCACCAGGATTACCTGATTCAAGAACTGGAAAAAATCCAAAGAAAAGCAGCTCGATTTGTTCTGGGTGATTTCCGACAAAAGAGTAGCGTTACAAAAATGTTGCAAAGTTTGGGCCGGGAGGACTTGGGAGAAAGTACGAGCTGCTCGTCTAAGTGATATGTTCCGAGCTGTCAGTGGAGAGAACGCGTGGAATGACATCAGTAGACGAATAAGTTTGAGTGGTGTCTTTAAAAGTAGGTAAGATCACAATATGAAGATTAAGTCGGAATCCAAGAGGACAAATTGGGGCAAATATTCGTTTATAGGGAGGGGAGTTAGGGATTGGAATAACTTACCAAGGGAGATGTTCAATAAATTTCCAATTTCTTTGCAGTAATTTAAGAAAAGGCTAGGGAAACAACAGATAGGGAATCTGCCACCTGGGCGACTGCGCTAAATGTAGATCAGTAGTGATTGATTGATGATTGATTGATTGATTGATTGATTGATTGATTGATTGATTGATTGATTGATTGATTGATTGATTGATTGATTGATTGATTGATTGATTGATTGATTGAACCATTTCCTGTCGTCAGTTCGGAGTTAAGGAGAAATAAATATACAGTATGTCTTGCTCCTTTTTTAATCCTTCCACATTTTTGGCTGCTGGGATGGAATAGAAAAGGGGGTTATTTTTTTCACCCTTTAACAAACTGTTCTTGTCAAGGACAATCTAACGGTGCCCGTATTTCACCAAGTGCCGTTAATATCAGCGTAGCAGCAAGTAACTAGTAAATTGCTTAAGTGCGGCCAGTATTCAGTATTCGGGGGATGGTGGGTTCGAACCCCACTGTCGGCAGTCCTGAAGATTATTTTTGGTGGTTTTCCATTTTCACACCAAGAAAATGCTGGGAATGTACATTAATAAAGATCGCGGCCTCTTCCTTTCCACTCCTAACCCTTTTCTATCCCATCGTCGTCATAAGACCTATCTGTGCGAGTTCGACGTAAAGCAAATTTAAAAAAAAAATACTCGGTATACAGCAGTAATCCCATCTATAGGACATGACTGGCAACAGAAGACACAAAGCCACGGCCGACTTGATGCGTCGCTCTAGCTAGCTCCTTACCGGCCTTGATAATCGGGTCCACGCACTGTAATCGGAGTAGTTACACAGCTCGACACGTGGCGCTGGCGGCCGACCTATTTGCGGTAGAAATGCATACTTCTTTATGGAAAATATATTGACTTTGGTTGCCGATTTATCGTAATTTAGAACTATGGAGTATGTTACATGGGTTAATAATGTTAAAATGATTAATCATAAAGGTTACTTTCATTGATATTTCCCAAAATGATGTCGTGAAATGAAACTGCGGGGAGATGACTTAATCCAGCTGACGTTCTGATATTGACTCTGATTGCGGATGTATCTTAATTTAGGGAATAAAATAGTATGTTACCATGACTAATATTGTTAAAATGATTAATCCTAAAGGCTACTTTCATTGATATGTGCCAAAATAACGTCGTGAAATGAAACTGCGGAGGATGGAGTAGTCCAACTGACGTTCCTTAATTGTGAGGAATAATAGTAATCGTTTTTACTATCATGGCATTTAGATACATAGCAGAACTTATCACAATGCTTTTGTCTTCTGATGTTAATATCGAGAATAAGAGTCATTGTTCAATTAGAGTTTTAAAATTTTTCAAGCGCTGCTCTCAGGAAGGGGGCTGGACAAAACATAAGAGTCTTACTTTTTCCATAACATAAATATTTTGACTCAAACATGTTTAAATGTTAATTTCAATACATATAGTTTCAGATTACATTTCATTTATACCTTTTTCTAGAATGTTAAATACCGGGCAAGCTGGCCATGCTAAAGTCAGACAATAAATTTTACTTGAAATGCAGTAGGGTGGAACATGTTGGCCGCGCGGCATACAGCTGTGAGCTGTGAGCTTGCATCCGGGAGATAGTGGGTTCGAACCCCACTGTCGGCAGCTCTGGAGATGGTTTTCCGTGGTTTCCCATTTTCACATCAGGCTGTACCTCAATTAAGGCCACGGCTGATTCCTTCCCACTGCTAGCCCTTTGCTATTCCACCGGCGTCATAAGGCCTATCTGTGTCGGTGCGACGTAAAACAAATAGCGAAAGAAGAAGAAGAATTTTAAATAAAAATTCAGTGAGCGAAAAGTATTTTGAGTAAATAAATTGTAAACTGTTCTCTGCTCAATGATGATGACGCTGGTTGTCTAAAGGGGCCTAATATCTAGGTCATCGGCCCCATTGCTCAGGTAACAACACTTCATACGTTGGCCTTACCGTCATAGCAGTAGTGATTCTTACTTGTCAATGTTTAAATGTTAAAGTTCAGATTATCTTGGATAAAATGTGTTGTGTTGCTGTCATATGGCAAATACGACACATCCTAAAGGATTATTCTACGAAAGAAAATTCATGGGTAAAAATACCTGATTAGCGTGATTAGCGGCCACTCACGGAGGCCCGGGTTTGATTCCTGGCCCTGCCACGAAATTTCAAAAGTGGTACGAAGGCTGGAACGGGTTCCACTCAGCCTTGGGAGGTCAACTGTGTAGAGGGTGGTATCGATTCCCACCTCAGACATCCTCGAAGTGGTTTTCCATAGTTTCCCACTTCTCCTCCAACCAAATGCCGGGATGGTAACTAACTTAAGGCCACGGCTGCTTCCTTCCCTCTTCCTTGGCTATGCCTTCCAATCTTCCCATCCCCAACACAAGGCCCCTGTTCAGCATAGAAGTTGCGGCCGCCTGGGCGAGGTACTGGTCATCCTTCCCAGTTGTATCCCACGACCCGCAGTCTCATGCTCCAGGATACTACTCTTGAGGTGGTAGAGGTGGGATCCCTCACTGAGTCCGAGAGAAAAGCCAACGCTGGCGGGGTAAACAGATTAAGAAAAAAGAAAGGAAGAACGAAGGTAAATACCCGACATAGAAACGGAAAACTAAGACGAGAGTGTTACCTGCTTTTAGCCACTCCGTAGTTTTGTCTTGATCTACAGAGAATTCGTGAAATGATAGTGTCCCTTTGCTTTTTTTTCCTGTTCGGATTACAAAAAAGGCACACAGCAATATATATTCGAATATTTCCTAACACAGTTAAAGAAAAGCAAATCAACATACTATTAAAAAACGAATTAGCACGTAAATTAAAATCCTTGTTCAGGACGCAGTTATGGCGAAAAAATCACTTTGTTCTTGTTTCCATAAAATTTCTGCTCGAAGTACGAAAAGGTGCACAAGAGTGTTTCAAATTCCAAGATTTGTAAACACAATTTAAAAAATATAATCACCACACTACACAATAAAAAATAAACTCACTAGCGCATAACTATCAGATCTCATTATCAAGCCAACAAGCACCTCATTGCGAACACTTTGCCAACATTTACGATAGTAAAACCGAAAAATAAAACTGGAAATGCGGCAATTTGCGGTATACAGCTTCCTGTCAGTGGGTAGTAGGCCAGCGCTCCAGCGGCATTATGGTGAAACTTTCCAATTACAGCTTTATGCTGGGCTTCACAAGCGATTGTCAAGGCCGGTATAAGGAGCGCAGCGAGGTATCCAGTCGGCCGTGCACAAAGCACATCACAACAAACAATGATCAATGTAATGTTATTGTTGTTCAATGTTATGAGCTTTCCGTATTGTAGGCCTTCACATTTAGTTTTCTTCCGACTCTGTGATATTAGGGCGTCTTACGAAATTATTTATAGCGTAGACTGTAGTTCCTTATTCGCCGACTTTACATAACGATTTTTATTACATTTTGTTTACCCATATTCTCGTGACTTGGCGCTGATATGGACTTAGCAAAAAATCCAAATGGATGAATATCTCTGTTATCATAGCCGGTACGGTAAACATGTATAAGACATAATACTCTAGTTATACTTTAGTTATGTAGTATTTGTCGATAGGACCAGTAATAACACAAATATTTGAGAATTCAATTTTAGGCCTTCCCCTAAACTACCATTCCACTCAGCGTGAATAAAAGTATTCATGGCCTAGATTGTAGCGACTTATTTCCCGACTTTGTATACCGATTTTCATTCAGATAGGACTACTAACCTTAAAAAAAATTGAGAATTTACGTTTAGACCTTCCCCTAAACTACCACTTCTTTCAGAGTGAATAAGATTATTTATGGCTTAGATTGTAACGACCGGGCGAGTTGGGCGTGCGCGTAGAGGCGCGCGGCTGTGAGGTTGCATCCGGGAGATAGTAGGTTCGAATCCCACTATCGGCAGCCCTGATGATGGTTTTCCGTGGTTTCCCATTTTCACACCAGGCAAATGCTGGGGCTGTACCTTAATTAAGGCCACGGCCGCTTCCTTCCAACTCCTAGGCCTTTCCCATCCCATCGTCGCCATAAGGCCTATCTGTGTCGGTGCGACGTAAAGTCACTAGCAAAAAAAAAAAAAAGATTGTAACGACTTATTTCCCGACTTTGCATGCCGATTTTCATTAAGATAGAACGACTAATAACATACATATTTGAGAATTAAATTTTAGGCCTTCCCCTAAACTACCATTTCTCTCAGCGTGACTAAGATTATTTATAGCCTAGATTATAGCGACTTATTTCCTGACACTACATATCGATTTTCATTAAATTCTCTTCAGCCGTTTTCTCGTGATGCTTGTACAGACAGACAGACAGACAGACAGACAGACAGACAGACAGACAGACAGACAGACAGACAGACAGACAGACAGACAGACATTACGGAAAATTAAAAAGTGCATTTCCTTGCTACTATGGATACGACCGATACAGAAATACCAATCTTTTTAAAATCTGAGCAATGTACAGACAAAACTCTTATTTTATATATGGGACCTATATAGATGACACTTGTCTGTAACAGAGTTGCACTGCAATTACAACATACATTACAAAATATAGTATTATGATATATAACGCAAAACAGAAAAAGATAACAAAAAATTAACAACGTTTTTTGAAAAATCCGCTTCTGTGGTGTAGTGGTTAGCTGCCACCCCCGGAGGTCCTGGTTCGATTCCCGGTTCTGCCACGAAATTTGAAAAGTGGTACGAGGGCTGGAACGGGGTCACTCAGCCTCGGGAGGTCAACTGAGTAGAGGTGGATTCGATTCCCACCTCAGCCATCCTGGAAATGGTTTTCTGTGGTTTCCCACTTCTCCTCCAGGCAAATGCCAGGATGCTACCTAACTTAAGGCCACCGCCGCTTCCTTCCGTCTTCCTTGTCTATCCCTTCCAATCTTCCCATCCCCCCGCAAGGCCTCTGTTCATCATAGCAGGTGAGGCCGCCTGGGCGAGGTACTGGTCATCCTCCCCAGTTGTATCCCCCGACCCAATGTATCACGCTCCAGGACTGCCCCTGAGGCGGTAGATGTGGTATCTGTCGCTTGGAAAAACCAACTCTGGAGGGTAAGCAGATTAAGAAAGAAAGAATGCGGCGGTGAAGCCTTTTGTCGTTTTACGAGCTTTTCCCATGGATATGTTTTGATCACATTCGTTTAGAAGTTCCGTCTATATGAGAAATCTTCCGTTAGAAGTGGAAGAAGACGGCAGTGAGATCCAGTCTGTGCTAGATACTATAAATAAATAAATAAATAAATAAATAAATAAATAAATAAATAAATAAATAAATAAACACTTCTCACACCTTACACAAGTTGCCATACATCAGTTGACACCAACACATCCACCCCACTTCTTGAGGAGAGCATGCGATTGGTTAACGGGAGACACCCGGGAGTAGACGGAACATCAGATGGTTTAAAAAAGCCTGTCTGGGGGTAGTTCAAGGTAATTCGTTCCCGACCACTGGAGGCTGCTGACTTCCGAGTTTCGACAGGTGAACAAACCATCAACTAAGGTACGTATTGTACAGCATGTGGCTGTGTTTATGAAATGATAAACCGATTTAAGTATCTTACTATAATTAATCAATGGGAAAGTTGATCGTTTGTACTTTACCTTTTAGACAGATGATCTGATTGGTTAAATTATTAGCTTTCTGGTAGGGACGACAAAGGTTCTATCTCACGAAAAGCTTCTACAAGACAAGGCGTTAAGGATAAGATATGATGGTAGCTTGTCAACTGAAAATCTGAAGGCAAAGTTGGTATTATTATTATTATTATTTTTATTATTATTATTACTATTAAAGCCATTTTAAGTTAAATACAACGTGTGTTTTTCGTATACACTTGTACGTAAATATGGTTAAACGAGATTGAATGTATTCGTTTTGCTACGCATAGTTAGTCTATGTCTATGTTCGCCTTTTTTGCTTTGACAATAGATTTATTTGTGCCTTTGAACTTTTACCGAGTTTTATAGGGTGACTACTAATTAAAAATCGACTTATCCTAAATGTAGCCTATTATTATCATCCGTGTTATTGTGGAGACATGAGATAGATTTCGAGATTTCCTTCTGAAGGCGTGGAGTTATGCTTTCTGCGAAACGTAAAGAATTTCACCTTATTTTCTTGACCCGGCAAAAGCCATAAAAGCCTATATCCTGTCTACAATTACGGGCCGTTAAAGGATCAACGGCAACAGTTAAAAATATTGTTTGGTTTTGGTATATAATAGGACGCAATTTTGACTACTTTTGTTCTGTATATTTCATGTTTCTACGTTTGACTCTAACAATGATTTCTCTTTACCATAATCCTCTAGGTATGAATATTTCCTATATTTTTATTTTGTTAGGTGATCACGAAGCAAAAGTCCTTTATTTATTTATTTATTTATTTATTTATTTATTTATTTATTTATTTATTTATTTATTTATTTATTTATTTATTTATTTATTTATTTATTCAAAACTTGGTCTGGTTTGTGTGAAAGCTGTAGGAATTACTGACTTAACAGAGTGGAAGTAGTTCGAGCTGATATTTGAAAATTATTCAGACCCCACCATTGCTTTGCATGGGAATTTATCTGTCGAAAGTTGTGAAATAAACGTTCCTTTTTCTGGAATGTGTATAAATCGATATTCTTTTTTCCACGGGTTCTTAAGGAAGAATGAAAGGGACCGCAGAAGAAAGGATGTTAATAAAGTTTTAGTATAGCCTACATTAAAACATTGGTTACCGGGCGAGTTGACCGTGCAGTTAGGGGCTCACAGATGTAAGCATGCATCCGGGGGACAGTGGGTTCGAACCCCACTGTCGGCAGCCCTGAAGATGGTTTTCCGTGGTTTCCCATTTTCACACCAGGCAAATGCTGGGGCTATACCTTAATTAAGGCCACGGCCGCCTCCTTCCCACCCCTAGGCCTTTCCTATCCCATCGTCGCCATAAGACCTATCTGTATCGGTGCGACGTAAATCCAATTGCAAAAACCTTGGTTAGCATAACGCAATAGAGAAAACACGAGGAAAGGTGATATTGTATATTGTTTATACAGTAAAACCTCATTTATACGAACTCGCCTCGAATAAAATTTTGGTCCCGGCATGGAATGTAGTATCCCTTATGGAAGATATCCTTGGTTAACACGAATTTCGATTACCACGAATCAGTAGTGATTGATTGATTGATTGATTGATTGATTGATTGATTGATTGATTGATTGATTGATTGATTGATTGATTGAACTGTTGTATAGCCCCCTGCGTCAATTAAAACGAACCACCGACGCAATGCGTTGTGGTTTTTAAAGTTGTTTCTCTACTAGGAATGGAAGAAATTCATGTAGTTGATAGTAAACTACTGTCAAACCATAGTATATTTGGATGTTTAGCTACGAGTAATTGGTGTAATTATATCGACAATCGTGAACGTCACCGAATCAATCAATCAATCAGTTTGTATTCTTACCATTCAGCAATTTGCACATTACATATAAGGAAATAACACTATTGAAGATGAACAGTTTTATTGTTTGAGGCGGCGGTAGTGATCAGGAGAACGATGTAATTTTACCTATAGTACGCGAACCTTTTCTTGAGCCCGGAGCTCCATAGTGCTGAATGGGAAGTCCTTATGGAAGATATCCTTGGTTAACACGAATTTCGATTACCACGAATCAGTAGTGATTGATTGATTGATTGATTGATTGATTGATTGATTGATTGATTGATTGATTGATTGATTGATTGATTGATTGAGCCCCGAGCTCCATAGTGCTGAATGGGAACTAGGGCTCAAGAAAAGGTTCGCGTACTGTACACGTCACGAATGTTAACAAACCCGATTATTTTAGAACGTTTTGCTGTAACTTCCGAAGTCACCGCTGAATTTACTAAAGCTACCGCATGAATACAGATGGCCGTGAAGTGACAAGGCACCCTCGTTCTTGTGAGCGACAGCGGATGGTGGTGGTAGTAGTGATTATTGTTTCAAGAAGAGGTACCACTAGGCAACCATCCTCTATATAACACTAATCAGAGAGAAAAATAGTAGGGATACGAAAATTTGAGAAATGAATGTATCGGCCAAAGAAAGACAAGGGCCACGAAGGGTGTGAAAATGAAAGGCTCCCTAGGCCTCAAGTGCTCTAATACCATGGGGGTCGGAAAAGAACAAGAATTGACCAAGGGAGGTTGAATAGGATAGATGAAAGTGAGGAGCCTAGCAGAGGTAAGTGGAAGCAATGCCAGGACTCAGCTGAGAGCACCCTGGTCGCCAACCACACTCCCAAATTGAGGGCCCCTGGGCTCCTTTTAGTCGCCTCTTACGATAGACAGGCGATACCGTGGGTGTTATTCTAGCGTCCCACCCACAGGGGGAAGCGACAGCGGAGCATACTTGAATTTTTCTCCCGAAAATGACTTGAGAACCTTAACAGTAAATAATGTAGTGTCGTATACTGTGCAACGCATCAGTACTCTATAATACTGTACTGTAAATTCTTACATTTGGATATTCGTTTAACACGAACTCTTGATTTTCCGCTCCCTTGGATTTCGTATTAATCCTCAAATGGTGAGGTGGGGTTGTTTACGGCACCAGTTAGACAATACACTTGTGCCAAGGTCTTTGCTTTACTCCCTAATTTGCTTTTCCTTGCACCTTACCCTCAACAAAATGCTAATTCTTGCCTGAAGCAGCTGTTCCCTAGACCTGTTCATATTCGCTCTACCAGTGTTGATATAGTAGTGATGTCGTTATTGACCCTACCTCACCATTTGCCTAAGTATAATGTATTTTACTTTTCTTATATATTTTACGAATTTCGCACCATAAACTTGATCTCTTCGTGCAAATATTGAAGTGCACATGTTTCTATTCAGCTTTAGTAAAGCTACAGCTCCCAAGGGAAGGCTTTTATCACTGATCCCGAATTTCCAGACTTTGTGAGGTTCGACCCTCACTATCGGCAGCCCTGAAGATGGTTTTCCATGGTTTCCCATTTTCACACCAGGCAAATGCTGGGGCTGTACCTTACTTAAGGCCACGGCCGCTTCCTTCCCACTCCTAGCCCTTTCCTTGCTCATTGTCGTCATAAGACCTATCTGTGTCGGTGAGACGTAAAGCAACTTGTAAAAGGAAAATAACAAAAAAGAGGAAGAAGACTTTGTGAACAGTGTACGAAATTTAACTTGCGATGGGAACAATGCAACAGCTGGGTAGATAAAGATCCTGAGTTTCACTCTGAAAGTTCTGAAGCAGAAACAGATTAACCAATACTGTACGTGTCGCTTGCGGCCATCTAGTGTGTCAAAACTGCCGTTCCGTTGTTTGTTGCGAGTGCCCAGAGAACAGATTGTGAAGAACTTTCACCGCTTGCGAAATCAAAGAAAAGTCGAAAAGATGTTTTTTATTTCTGTACTAGCTGATGTCACCCGTGCTTCGCTACGGAATTTTCACAAAGACTGATTTTGTGGTTTTCCCAACTGAAGTCAACATCGGTCATTACAATGACGTCAGTAGGAATGTAGCGATTAAAAGCAATGTTATCATTAGACCTGGGATTTTAGGCTCTAAAAAAATTAGTTTTAGGCGCCTAAAATAGGTTTTTAAAACAAGTAAACAGGCTTTTAAAAGAGAAAATAGGCACTTAAAATATGTTTTTAAAATGCGTGGATAGGCAGGAAATAGATTTTAAAATATTACAATATACACTTAAACTGTAACGTGATACTTTTTTACTTTAACAAACGTGGTATCCCTATTCGCAATAAATCGAAATAACTGCAAAATTAAGACAGAATAAAAAAGACATTTATAAAAAACAATATAAAATGTCATGTGTCAAAAAGAGTTATGGATTATATGATATATATCATTAGCAGTACTGATCTAAAACCTTAATACTAAAATCACTGTACACAATTACAGCACTGTAGGCATCCAATAACGGTGTAAATGCGAATGGAGTATGTGTTTATTATTTGTGAGGAACATTCCTACAGTACTTTAATTCATAGTTTGCTTTACAGTCCATAACAATAATCTTCTCCAAATTTTCCTCAGTCAAGCTGTGTCTTTTATCTGTTAAGATCATTTTGAAAGCAGAAGAAGAGCGCTCCACACTCACAGATGTTAGAGGGGCGTGGGAAAATTTACAGTACCTACATTTTTCAATGCGATTTCACTTGGTACGTCCTTTTCCCTATCCATTACCTGATGTACCCTTTTCAGCACTGAATAACCTGGGTTCTTCGGCAGTACACTAGACCACTTGTCTCTTATTTTATCCCCTACCTTAACCCTAGCACTTTGTCAGTTATTCTCAGCTTCCTCGGTTACAGAAAATACCTGTTTGAGACTGTTTCTTTTTTTCCTCTGTCTATGTAATGGTGACTGGAAGAAATGAAAAAATGCCTGAATGTACGCATGGCTCTCTGAACACTGGAACAATCATTTAACAGATCTTTGACAGACGACACACATGCAGAGTTGTCCGTTAAAGGCAAATTGTCTATCACAGTCATGGTTTCCTCCAACGGGTGATGATTGGCTGTGGTGGAAGGGTATAGAGGGGAGTTTCTCTCGAAAGATGGCTATTATTGATGGAGCCTTACATAACACTTTCTTCATTGTTGAAATGAAAGTATTTACTGCAGGAAACTCGGCCCTAACTGTTTCTGCGAGTCTATGCAAGGCATGCGCCATGCAAGTAACATGAATTAAAGAAGGATAGAAAGTTTTAGGAGAGGTGCAGTGGCAATCATGTAGGAAGCAGCATCGGAGACAAGGAGAAGGACTTTAGAATCATCGACACTCCCAGGATACAACAGTTGCAACTCCTTGTTGATGAAGTATGCAATGCTTTGACTATTGACTTTCTCAAGCTGTTTAGAGCAAAGAAGGTGAGCAGTAGATGCCTGATTGGGTTCCGGTTTTCCTACTATAAGGTTAGCAATGTACCTGCCCACAGAGTCGGTAGATTCGTCCACACACAACCATATGCAAGACTCAACAATATCCTCCTTGATTGACTAAATGACCGCATTGTAACAAATATCTAAGTAGTTTTTCTTTAATGTAGATGCTGATGGGATGTGCTGCTTGGTGTATTTCTGTAAAAAAAAAATCTCTGAAAACCAGATTATGCACAGTATTCCAGGGGATATTTGCTGCAACTAGGGCTCTACACATATCAGCATAGAAACCATTATCGGTTGTAGGAGATATAGTTTGTGTGAGCAGAGTCTGTCTAATGTTACTTTTCATGGCTGCTTTCGCTTTGCGACTGGCAGTATCTGTATGCTGCTGAAGGTGGCATTTTTTCTCATGTGAAATCTAAAACACAATAAAGTGATGTCGATTAGAGACTAAGATGAGGAATAGAAAAGGTGAGGTATTGAATAAAATTCGTAATTTTGAACTATTTAAATTAAGCCATTATTACTCTAAAGTTAATTAAGAACAGGAACACTACAGTCCCCGAAGGGCCTTGGCTTTTAATAACGGTTGCTGCCCAGCTCACGGCCTGCAGATATTGGGTGGCATGTGGTCAGCGCGATACATCCCTCAGCCGTATTGCCTTGCCTCCGTGACCCCTGCCCACTGTAGCTTCTCAATTGTCCTCACGATGCTGGGTCAGCACCGTTCCAGACCTCATAGATTTCTAAATTACAGCCGGTACTGGAAATCGAACCCAGGTCGCCTGGACTAGGTCTCTACAATTAATTAGAGGAGCCAATATCAAAATCTTAGTTTTAGATTAATATGAAATTTCAGATATATGCACATACCTGTTTATTGCAGTACTGGCAGAAAATAATCTTGCCATCAAAAGTCATCCGTGGAAATTGTACAAACCATTGTTGTATAAGCGCACTCTTAGATGATTTCGTGTTAGGCACAATTAACTATATTTACTTAAAAAGATGTTCTTTCACTGGCTACTTGTATGTCCCTTCTTACTACCTGCTCATTGTTCTTCCTAGATAATCCTCCCCCTCACTCCGTCACAAGACACAGTACGTCCTTTAATACCTGCTCGTTGTTCTTCTGAGCTAATCCTCCACCTCCAAACTTCACTCAGTATTCCTTTGGTAACAGTTGTCTGGGAAGAGCACATTTCTGTGAAAAACCCACCCTCTTCTGTTCTGTTTGTTCCAGGAATGTCCATTGTGTGATTGTAAAAATTACAGAAGTTTAATTTTAAATGTAGAAAATAGGCAATTTTAGGCACTAAAATAGTAAAATAGGCTCTAAAGGGCCAAATAGGCATTTTAGGGCACTATAAAACTCTATTAATGTAAGGGATTTGTCATAAAACGTCAACATATTTTTTAAAAATCATGTTATTTCGTAAGGAACGAAATAGGCATTTGCCTTAAAATCCCAGGTCTAGTTATCATATAACATATTCGATCAAATGAAAAGCGCACATTCTCTCACTTTTAACGAACAGTCCATAGTTCCAGTGCTGGAATGACCAGGCCGCAGACAGCCGCGAACACTACTCTGCCATTATTCCGTTAAATATGTACAATGCTCATTCCAATCAGTGCTTAGGAGTAGGGATTGGATAGCTTGAGGATTATTATGAACCGTAGTATCAGAAAATGTATGAACCAAAGGAATGGGATGATAAAGAAGAGAAAGATCTAACTCCCCAGCTACTTGCCTCCAATATTCAGGCAGGCTGTTATATTCGGTACGCAGCAGTAATCCCATCTGTCGAAGATGAATTGCAGCATTAGAGACAAAGAACTTCACAACAAATAATGGTCAATGTAATGTTACTGTTGATCAATTTTATGAGCATTCTATATTGTAGGCCTTCGCATTTAGTTTTCTTCCGACTTTGTGATATTAGGGCATCTTATGAAATTATTTATAGCGTAGACTGTAGTTCCTTATTCCTCGACTTTACATACCGTTTCATTCAATTCTGTTTACCCATTTTCTCGTGTCTCGGTGCTGGTATGGACTTAGCAACAAAAATCCAAATTCATCATTCATGGTGCAGTAAAAATGTATAAGACATAAATGATCGCAAATGTAATACTGTTGTTGTTGTTGTTTGAGTCATCAGCCCATAGACTGGTTTGATGCAGCTCTCCATGCCACCCTATCCTGTGCTAACCTTTTCATTTCTATGTAACTATTGCATCCTACATCTGCTCTAATCTGCTTGTCATATTCATATCTTGGTCTACCCCTACCGTTCTTATATAACTTTATTTATGTAGTGTTTATCGATAGGACCACTAATAACATAAATATTTGAGAATAAAATCTTAGGCCTTCCACTTAACTTCCATTTCACTCACCGTGATTAAAATCATTTATGGCCTAGATTGTAGCGACTTATCCCCCGACTTTACATACCGATTTTCATTAAATTATCTTCAGCCATTTTCTCGTGAAGTGTGTAGAGACAGACAGACAGACAGACAGACAGACAGACAGACAGACAGACAGACAGACAGACAGACAGACAGACAGACAGACAGACAGACAGACAGACAGACAGACAGACAGACAGACAATTTAAAAGTTCATTTCCTTGTTACTGTGGACGTGACCGATACAGAAATGCCATTCTTTTTAAATTCTGAGCAATGTACATACAAAAATCTTATTATATATATATATATTTTAAGACTCTGATGGTGTTTGATATTGATTTCTCAGTATACATTTTGGTATCACCTGTCTCTTTAAAGATTAACATTAGGATCTTGCAATTCCTTCTCGAGTTCGGTGGAATATCATTCTGTCCATTAATCATATCAGATTTGTTAACTCATTCACATGGGCTATGTAATAACTTCTGAGAATGTCCTTGTGAATGTTTCTTTGGTATTTAGACATACATATGTACATTTTTATGTTTGTGCCAGTTTGACCCTACCGCACCATTTACGTGCATAAAGTTTCACCTCGCCAGTTACGGATTAACGAGGTTTTACTGTGTAATAACTAGAACTATCTTCATATTTCATCAGGGAGGAGGACGGAAAAATGACAAAATACCTGACCTCTCAGTTTCTGACTAAAATAATTCCACATATTACAAAGTTACCTGCCGGATTTGGACACATTCGTCCATCAACAGAACTAGGGAGATTCAATGTCAAACCTTTGCAGTGTGTTTCCTCTACTTACACGTTGTTAGTTCTGCTGGAGTCACGCATTGTTATGTCCAATTTTCTAGTTAAATTTCTCCGTAGTTCCACTGATCCATTTAAAAAAATCTAGAAACTTTCATTGGAATTCTATTTAAGGAAAACACAATGTAATAATAATATTTGCTTTCTCATGTTCGTTGCCGTCTTCTATGTACTTGTTCACTTTCAACAGATTTCTGTTCGTAAATGTTGGCCGGCCTGCAACTCAACACCAAACTGGGGCTGTTAACTCCGGTGTGAGAAGCGATGACTACTTAACTGAATCTGGCATTGTATCCACTTGCTTGTAAGAGGTCCCTCACTTCCATCTTTCCTACCTAACCTCCCTTTGTGGCTGAGAGTAAATAAAGCTTTTTATAATTTTGAGAATGCCGTTACTCAGGGGCGATTGTCGGTCAGTCGAAAAATTTAGAAACGTGATTTCCATTTCCAGAGAGGCACCATGGCCCTAAGTTCACTCATCCTGCAACTGAAAGGAGTACCGGCTTAGTTTCAGGGAGCGAAAAGGGCTGGAGGAAGGGCTACCACTCTATATCCCAATTCGTGATGAGGTTATGGATAGCGGAAGGCTTTACTTTAAAGGCCTTAAAGGCAAAGGGCCTTTGTTATGTCTTAATTTCCTTTGCTTTGCTTTTTCCGTTTCTAGGAAACTTGCGTTCCCCTTTGATGTGTTAGTCTCTCCATATCACGGATTCTTAAAATTATTTTTGCAATTTATTTCATTTTCTTTTCAAATTAATTCTTTGAATATATGTGATCTGTATGCAGATGGCTTTACTTTCTTTTGCGTTGCTTTATCCGTTTCTGGGAAATCAGCATTCACTTTACATGCATTAGTCTCGACATATCTCGGAGTCTTAAAATTATTTGTATTCTCTCTTTCTTTCTTTCTTAATCCGTTTACCCTCTAGGGTTGGTTTTTCCCTCGGACTCAGCGAGGGATCCTACCGCTACCGCCTCAAGGGCAGTGTCACGGAGCGTGAGACTGGATCGGTGGATACTACTGGGAAGGACGACCAGTACCTCGCCCAGGCGGCCTCACCTACTATGCTGAACAGGGGCCTTGTGGGGGCATGGGAAGATTGAAGGGGATAGACAAGGAAGAGGGAAGGAATCGGCCATGGCCTTAAATTAAGTACCATCCCGGCATTTGCCCGGAGGAGAAGTGGGAAACCACGGAATACCACTTCGAGGATGGGTGAGGAGGGGATCGAACCACTTTCTACTCAGTTGACCTCCCGAGGCTGAGTGGACCCCGTTCCAGCCCTCGTACCACTTTTTGAATTTCGTGGCAGAGCCGGGAATCGAACCCGGGCTGACGGGGGTGGCAGCTAATCACGTTAACCACTATACCACAGAGGCGGGCTATTTTATTTTTCCAAATTAATTTTTAATATACTGTATATTTGATGTTTATTTTAATTTTTGTTTCCATTTACTTTGTTACGAAGGCAGTGATCATCATGTTATTTTCCCCTTAAAACAACAATTGCCGGGCTGGATGGCTCTGAGTCCAAGCTGACGGGTTCTCGCCGGTGGTATTTGAAGGAGTCCAAATACACCAGCCTCATGTCGGTAGGTTTACTGGCTCGTAAAAATTCTGAGCGGCAAAATTTCGGCATCTCGGCGTCTCAGAAAACCATCAAAGTAGTTCTTGAACAAAGGCCCGTTAGCATTGCCCCAGGTGTAGTGGAGTTTATCCTGCTCGCAATTCCTGTGCTGTTAATTAATATGCCATCCCGGTAATGAGTCTGTATTTAATTCCCTTAGTTCGATGATTGTATCCCAAAATAAGTTGTACCTCTTGCGTCCCCATGTACACATGATGGGTTGCCTTTAATTCTTTCCCGCAAAATATGCATTCTAGATTGTTCTTTAAAATTCCTATTTCCCATTCGATCCTGGCTCATTCTAGCATCAATTCGCAGTGCATCTTGAAGGTGCTGAAATATGGCAGCCACGTGTCGGTAGGTTTAGTGGCACGTAAAATAACTTCTGCGGGACTAAATTCCGGCACCTCGGCGTCTCCAAAAGCCGTAAAAGTAGTTAGTGTGACGTAAAAACTTTCACTCCCGCACAGCAAAGTCGGTCTGAAAACAGACTGATGTAAAGATAGTTTCGTCCGGGAGCTGAATGCCTTTGGTCGTAACTGCCAAGCCAACGCACTTAAGTAGCGTTTAGTTTTTTCATGGTCCCTTAATAAACAGTTTCACATGTTTGATGCCTGTGCTTCTTCACGGGTGCATGTCCTATGAGGAGTAGGTAGGCCTACTACTAAGAATCTGATCTAGATTCTACTGCACTTACCGAGCGAGTTGGCCATGAGGTTGGGGTCGCGCATTTGTGAGCTTGCATTTGGGAGATAGTGGGTTCGAAACCCACTGTCGGCAACCTTGAAGATGGTTTTCCATAATTTCTCATTTTCACGCCAGGAAAATTCCGGGGCTGTACCTTACTTAAGGCCACGGACGCTTCCTTCCCATTCTTAGACCTTTCCTCTCCCATCATCGCCATAAAACCTGTGTTGTGCAGCGTAAAGCCAATTGTAAAAATCTACTGCACTCAAGTTGCGCTTAGTTTTTTCTTCCATGGTCCTTTAATAAATAATTTCCCATGTTTGATGCCTGTTATTTTGTTCCACCTTTTAAGGTCTTCATTCCTGGACCAGTCCCTGATAACTTACCTAATGGAACACGTACATACTCCAAGGGCTTGTTCTGGTCCTATTAAGCATTTTGCTTATCCCTATCTAGCAAGTTCATTAGTCTTATCCTTTCTCTTAATGCCTCTGCGACCTGGTACAACATATTGACATCATTGTGTTATCCACGGTTCGGCATTGTAAAAGGCATTCTTCGTCTAGAAGTCAATTTGGGCTCAATAAAGCTCAGTGTTCTTCCGCTGTCTGAAAATATAAGACTTAGTGAGATGTAAATCAGTTACATTATTATTATAATTTCTTTCTTTATTATGCCAAATTTAAAGAACGCGTTTGAAATTGTTAGCTTGGTCTGACGGCTTCCCTTTCTTCTTCTTCTCCCCAAATCTATTCATGAATTCGCTGTGGTGTTTTTCCGTTCTTCTGTCCACTGTTTTCCAGTGGTATTTCTTTTAGCTTTTGTCCATGAATGTGCGATTTTCAATCAGAATTCCAAAGATTTTACGTTTTTATGGTATCGTCTCTAGCGTTTATTTCTTGTAAATCCTGCTTAATTTCTTTCGTGGGCCTTGTCTTTCTTTGGCCGATACCTTCATTTTCGAAGTGTCGGATCCCTTCCATTCTCTCTCATTAGTGTTAATAGAAGATGGTTACTAGTTGTACTTTCTATTAAAATAATAATCACCCCACCCATCTTTCACTCCCGCACAGCAAAGTCGGTCTGGAAACAGACTGATATAAAGATAGTTTCGTCGGGAGCTGAATTCTTTCGTACTAAATTCCTTTGGTCGCAACTGCGAAGCTTGGTTTAATTCACTTTCACTTACTCTACTAACATAATGGGAGAATACAGATCATAAGAACTTGAAATGAACTACCTGTTTCAGTTTTAAATATCCTTTCAGACATTCAGTCGTCGTACGTTCCTTTCCTTTTAGCCTTGGAAAGACTAATTTTCATATCATACTCATTCCACCTACAGTATTTTCAAGTTTCAAGATATTGCAGGCTTTCAGCTAAGTCTGCCAGTAAGGCCAAGTCATCGGCATAGGCGAAACTGCTTACTACTTTTCTACCTAACCGAATCGCTCCCTGTCATTGATACATTTTAGTAAATGATCTCTATAAACTATGAACAACAAAGGTTAAAGATTACAGCCTAGTCTAACACCTGTAACTACTTTGAACCAAGAACTCATTCTACCATCAAATCGCACTGCATCTTGACTGTCAACATTAAGCCCCTGATTGCCTGTAATAACCCACCCCTAATCCCATAACCCCTCATTACGGTTAACATCTTTTCCCGTCGGTACTTTGTCATATAGCCCTCTCTAGATCTACAAAACATAAGTATTTCTTCTGTGGCCTGAAACCACACTGGTTTTCATCCATCTTACTCTCCGCGATTGAAAACACTCTCCAAAACGCAAGTGATCACCTTGCCTGGTACAGCTACTGATCACTGAAATACCTCGGTAGCTCTAATAATACTTCCTGCTCCCTTGCTCACAGACAGGTGCAATTACTGCTTTCGTCCAATCAGAATGTATCTTACTATCATTCTATACTAATCCTATTACTCTATGAAGTCACTTCAACCTTGTCTCCCCACTATATTTCTCTGATGTTTGATGTCCCATATTACCAATCAAACGGTACCTCAACCACTCGGATTGTTTTCCTTTTTCTTTTTTAGTGATTTAAGGTCGCACCAACACATTGAAGGAGTTCGGTGACGCAAGGATGTGAAAGGGCTTCAGGGTTGCCGACGGTGGTATTCGAATCCGCGACCTCCCGAATGCAAGCTCACAGCTGCGCGATCCTCACCGCGCAGCCAACTCTCTCGGTAATTGTATATTTTGTTTCGGAGTTATAAGCCCTCATGTGAACACACGATTTCGTGGTTCGAATGTATGTGACTTGATTTTATAGAGTACGTTCGACACTCCATGTCGAAGAAGCCTAATTTCTCTTACATCGGATGGAGTAAAGTGGGACGTCGAAATTGACATGCAAGCAGCCTAAATGGCATAAAATTAAAATGTCTGCGCACGCTTTTTATGCCCTTCGTGGCCCTTATCTTCCGTTGGCCGATACCTTCATTTTTCGAAGTGTCGGACTCCTTCCACTTTTTCTCTCTGAGAAGTGTTATATAGAGGACGGTTACCTAGTTGTACTTCCTCTTAAAACAATAATCAATACCACCACCACTACTACTCATCCACTCATATTATTCTTATTCTTCACTGAATCGGTAAAAGGTTTAGAAAAAATAAAAGCATGTAGAACACATTCTAAATCATTTTTGCCATGAACAATTTCCTTGCAAAACCAACCGTAAAAGTGATACATCGAGATTTTATTTTTGATCCCGCCTGTTGAATTTATTTTGAACAACTTATAACCAAGATCCTGTTCGTCTTTATCCTGAATTTAAATACCTTCTTTAAAGAAAATCCTTCCATTTTCCCGTGATGTTGCAACAGGCAAATCGACAGACGAAAATTAAATTGAACCGACTTAGGCCACCGTTTGTCCTCTCTGGTATAAAATCCAAGTATCAGGTTAATGTTCAAATAGTACAGACAGAAAGATGATTTTATGTATACAAAAAAGACATTATTTTTAAATTATTTAAAATTTAGACCTGGAACTCCCCTTTTGCAAAACCACCTTCTTCATTCAAATGTTTTCTAGTGTGGTCTTGAAGACATCTCCGTGCTGGTGGACACATAGACTACCACGCTTTTGACCTGAATGTTACGGGAGTAGGTTATTGGACCACGGAGAGTGTTTGTTAGTGTCAATTATCATACGTCTTACACATGTCTCCTTCAAGGCCAGCCCTTTATAAACAGCGAGTATTTTGCGGCATGAACTCCTCAGCTAGCAGGACACCAATATCCTGTTACTGTACCCTGGGAGAACAGCGAACAAACGCTGTTCGTCTGGTCTCTCTTGAGCATACTTTTCTGTTAGAAATAATCCACAGCCTGTTTTCAGTCATGCAACGGGGTCGGGAATGGAATAAGTGAACGAAGCCCCATCTAGCGGCGAGGATAGGAATTGTGCCGACTGCTGAAGCCTGTCGCAATCCTCTGGGGCAATGATTAATGACTGACAGATGAAATGATATTAAAGAGTGTTGTTGGAATGAAAGATGACAGGGAGAACCGGAGTACCCGGAGAAAACCTGCCCCGCCTCCGCTTTGTCCAGCACAAATCTCACTTGGAGTGACCGGGATTTGAACCACGGACCCAGTAGTAAGAGACCGGCGCGCTGCCGGCTGAGCCACGGAGGGTCTCCAGTTAGAAATACGTTAAAGAAAATTATGGTATGTCCGGATCCTTGGCTGAACTGACAGAGTAGTGACCTTTGGTTCATAGAGTCGCGGGTTCGATTCTCAGCTGGTTCGAGGATTTTAGCCGTGATTGATTGATTGATTCCTCTAGCTCGGGGACGGGGTGTTTGCGATCGTCGTGATACACGTCTCAATTTCCATACAATTTCCTGTAGGTGGGGGTTGTAAAAACCATCCACGGTATCAACTGCCTGCCGTACGAGGTGACTAAAAGGGGGGACGAGGGGTCCGAACTTGGGAGCGAGGATTGGCGTCGACTGTGCGGTCTGAGTCACGCAGCTATCAATTTGCATTCGGGTGATAGTGGGTTGGAAATCCACTGTAGGCAGCTGTGAAGATGATTTTCCATGGTTTCCCATTTCACACCAGGCAAATGCTGCGGCTGTACTATATACTGTATTTCTTTTTAGAATTTGCTTTGCGTTGCACTGACACAGATAGGTCTTGTGGCGACGATGGAATAGGCCGGGCATTTGCCCGGTGTAAAAATAGAAAACCGCGGAAAACCATCTTCAGGGCTGTCGACAGCGAGGTTCAAACTCACTATCTCCCGGATGCAAGCTCACAGCTGCGCGCCCCTAACCGCACGGTCAACTCGCCCGGTGTATACCCTAATTAAAGCCAGGGCCGCTTCCTTCCCTTTCCTCGCTCTTTTCTAGCCCACCATTACCGTTGTCCGGCTCCATGGTTCAATGGTTAGCCTGCTGGCCGTTGGTCACAGGGGTCCTGGGTTCGAATCCCGGCAGGGACTGGAATTTTAACCATAATTGGTTAATCCGGTGACAATGGGGCTGGGTGTAGCCTATGTGTCGTCTTCTTCATCATTTCATCCTGATCACGACGCGCAGGTCGCCTGCAGGAGTCAAATCAAAAGAGTTGCATCTGGCGAGCCGAACTTGTCCTCGGACACTCCCGGCACTAAAAGCCATACGCCATTTCATTTATTTTTTCATTGCCATAAGACATATCTGTGTCGATGCGACGTATAATAAATCCGTAACCACCACCACTACCAACCACCATAGAAACAGTCCCTCCACATTGGGTTGGAGTTGGAAAACACGTCCGACAACAAAACAGGGATTAATCCACATTAGTGCCGAACCTTGACAGTTCGGAAGAAAGGACGGGAGAGAGAGATAGAGAGAGAAAAAGAAAGTTTCACTTATGATCGATGACGCTCAGCACGTCGCTGACTGTTCAGTTATTTCCATTCACATAATGTAACAGGTAAATGATTTCTGTTTGTTTTGAAAGCTTTATACACAGAACGCAGACAGTTACATCTAACATGGCGTCACCAGAGCTCTCAATATTAGTGTCGACAACTAAAGTAGAGGTTTTGACTTAGCAATCTCTATAAAATCAGGCTAAATATATTTGAACGTTTGTGCAACGAAATGAAGTGTTCATATCTGGGTTGTAGCTTCGAAATTCAACATCCGGTCCAATTGGTTGAGGTACCCTTTCATTGTAAATATGACATATGAGAAAGAATAAAACACTCAATGGGCCTCAGTAAAATACGCGGGGGTCTGGGTGGCTTTAAATCACATCCCACCGAGCTCGATAGCTGCAGTCGCTTAAGTGCGGCCAGTATCCAGTATTCGGGAGATAGTAGGTTCGAACCCCACTGTCGGCAGCCCTGAATATGGTTTTCCGTGGTTTCCCATTTTCACACCAGGCAAATGCTGGGGCTGTACCTTAATTAAGGCCACGGCCGCTTCCTTCCCACTCCTAGCCCCTTCCTGTTCCATCGTCGCCATAAGACCTATCTGTGACAGTGCGACGTAAAGCAAGTAGCCAAAAAAAAAAAAAATCACATCCCCGCAAGAATAGTGTAGCAACTCAAAAAATATCATTTTAATGTTGAACACATTTCTTAGCAAAGTAAAGTAAGTGTTCCCATACTACGAAAAACGTAAAATTACGCAATTTCCTCAATTGTGCCGAAATTTTTTTTAAAAAATTTTGCTAGTTGTTTTACGTCGCACCGACACAGATAGGTCTTACGGCGACGATGGGACAGGAAAGGGCTAGGAGTGGGAAGGAAGCGGCCGTGGCCTTAATTAAGGTACAGCCCCAGCATTTGCCTGGTGTGAAAATGGGATACCACGGAAAACCATTTTCAGGGCTGCCGACAGTGGGGTTCGAACCTACTATCTCCCGAATACTGGATACTGGCCGCGCTTAAGCGACTGCAGCTATCGAGCTCGGTGTGCCGAGAATTGAAGAGCTAAAGGGCCCAAACACGTTTCAAATTGTGAGTCATGGATAGCTTTATCAAAGTAAAAAATGAATTTCGAAAATCACTTCCGGCCTGAATGCAGGTCCGGAAAACAGCCTAAAATCTTTACTCGTTTTCCTTTTAATTCAGATCCTAGCCAATTTTTTTTTACATAATTCTTTCTGTAATGTGTTCTTTGGTTCAATACCCTCAGGATTTTTTTAATTTTTGAAAAATATCCACATCGAATCTAGTATAATAATTTCGTGTGCCTATTTCTAGCCAAGTACAGTACTTGTAAAGTAGATCCTGCGATGAGGGTGGCCGGCATCTACCATGTATAGGTAACTGCGTGTTATTGTGGTCGAGGATAGTAGGCCTATTATGTGTGGTGTGTGAGTTACAGGGATGCTGGGGACAGCACAAACCCCAGCCCCCGAGCCATTGGAATTAACCAATGAAGGTTGAAATCCCCGACCCGGTCGGGAATCGAACCCGGGACCCTCTGAACCAAAGGCCAGCATGATGACCATTCAGCCAACGAGTCTGACACCGAATGTAGTTATGAAGGCTTAAGCGAAACTCTGCATTGATTCACAGTAGTGCTCGTAGTGATGCGTAAGTGAAACAATGTATTGACTTACATTAGCGCTCCTTGTGGTTGCTAATCTAATCGAGCGGATAACGATGATTAAGAAAAGGATTGTAAATTTAGGAATAAATAAAGAATATATTCTCATACTTTATTATATTTTATTTACCTAAAATTCGTAGCTCATATCCCTAGGATGTTTTCAACATTGAGTTGCTTAGAACTGTGGATTTTTTAGTTATGACATGCACCATATGCAAAAATAATCTCTATTTCGATCTAGAAAACTTTCATAAGTTTAACTTCTTTCTTGCGAAATATCACAAATGCCGTTATACCACTTCATACTTGAACATCGTTAGTCTGGAGCCGGACTGTAATGTCGTGAAAAGGATTAAGACGTATTTTGAACTTCTTAGTTGTGATTTTTCCGGCTCCTTGGATGAATGGTCAGCGTAGTGCTCTTCGGTTCAGAGGGCCCCGGGTTCGATCCTCGGCCGGCTCGAAGATTTTAACCTAAAATGAGTAATTCCACTGGCCCGGGGAGTGGGTATTTGTACTGTCCCCAACATCCCTGCAACTCATATACCACACACAACACTATCCTCCACTACAGTAATACGCAGTATCCCATAGACGGCAGATGCCGCCCACCCTTTTCGGAGGGTCTTTCTTATAAGGGCTGCACCAGGCTAGAAATAGCCACATGAATTTTCTTTTAAAAGTTGCGATTTATTTCACTAAAGCTCAGTAAAAACGTGGTGTAATATGTGATAAATTTTATAATGTAGAAATAGTCTGACAAAATATTATCCTTGATTTGATACGGTATCTTAAACTTTTAAACTTTGTTTCCTCGGAAACGTGCCTTTTTGAGTTGTGGAGTTCTTGTGGAGATGTGAATAAGTGACAATTTTGTTGTAAATTATGTGATTTGCGATTAATAACTAAGTTGTTTAAATATATATATTTTTACGTCTAGGTTTGTGTAACAAAATGGTTTGAATTCCAAAAGAAAAACACATCAAAGGAGGGGATCGATATTAGAGAGGATTTTTTTAATTTGGCGATTTGGTTACTTAAATATAAAAAAATCAAAGCGAATTTTGGGTACACAGATCGAGACAGGAGCTGTACAAGAGCGTAGAATCAATTTCGAGCGTGATGCGGAATAGAAGGTTGACATTCATGGGACAGCTGATGAGGATGGACGAGAACAGGTTGACCAAGAGGATACGGAACGTGGCGTGCTTAGCGGGAAATAACTGGATGAAGGAACTGAAGGAGGACCGGAAGATAATATTAAACGAAAACAGTCCACAGATGGCAATATAGGATAGAGCTGGCTACAGGAGATTGATGGAAGGTCACAATGGACTGGCACTAGGATGGAAATTCAGTTCACGGAAGAAGAGAGAAACAGGAGGGAGAGAATGAAGGCACGCTGAACAAGTCACTCGAGATCCTAGGGGGTCGTTAGAAATTAAATAAATTTAGAAAGAAAGAAAGAAAGAAAGAAAGAAAGAAAGAAAGAAAGAAAGAAAGAAAGAAAGAAAGAAAGGTCATCAATGGATGCAATATTAAAGAGAGATATGGCGGAGATGGGAATAACAGCAGATGTAATACAGGATAGAACAATTCTTAGGAGACTGACACAAAATTTCAAGGGTTTCTAGGAGAAAGAAATGAAGGAACGGAGTAACATCTGGACAGAAGACAGGAGGAAAAAACACAGTGAAATAATGAAGAACTATTGGAAAGTAAGAAAAAGAAACGAGAAACAAACGGAAATGAATGGAGTGGGTTATTTCAAGTAGTCCTAAGTTGGCCAAGGTCGAAAAATAAATAAAAAATAAAGACATTAGTCCGCCTCTGTGGTGTAGTGGTTAGTGTGATTAGCTGCCACCTCCAGAGGCCCGGGTTCGATTTCCGGCTCTGCCACAAAATTTGAAAAGTTGTACGATGGCTGGAACGGGGTCCACTCAGCCTCAGGAGGTCAACTGAGTAGTGGGGGATCGATTCCCTCCTCAACCATCCTCGAAGTGGTTGTCTGTGGCTTCCCAGTTCCCACTTCTCCTCCAGACAAATGCCGGGATGGTAACTAACTTAAAGCCACGGCCGCTTCCTTCCGTCTTCATTGTCTATCCGTTCCAATCTTCCCAGCTACTCATAAGGCCCCTGTTCAGCATAGCAGGTGAGGTCGCCTGGGCGAGGTACTGGTCCTACTTCCCAGTTATAACACCTGTAGCTAAGGTCCTTTCCAACAGAACACCGATGACGTAGGCCACCATAGCTCAATTGGATAAAGCATCGGACGCGAAATCGGATGATTGTGAGTTCGGATATCCCTGATGTCCTGTTGGACATTTTTGTTCTGAAATCTCTTCGATATGTACCGAACATGACCGCATACATTGGAAGTTTATTTCGAGAATTATATATATTGTAACCTGACAAACCCCGGTCAGATATTATTATTATTATTATTATTATTATTATTATTATTATTATTATTATTATTATTATTATTATTATTATTATTATTATTATTATTATTATTTATTCATGTGTATATTTCATTTATGTGTGTATTTAGCCGTCGCGGCTTAGTAACTCTTTTTGGAACTCTCGTTATTATGGATACTCTCTATATTTTATTTGGGACTAGTGTGTTTCGATCACTCAGTTTATCTCCCGGTTGTGTACGTGACGAGTCTCCGAGCGGGGGTTTACGTGTTGACGGAGCTGAGGTGGAAAATTCCAGGAACTGGGCTATTTTAAGATGCTGTTGTGTTGGCTTGGGCTAGTGTGGTGCAAGCACGCGTCGAGAGTTGGAAGTTGCAGCTTGCAGTGTGCAGAGGTGATACTGGTGGTAATCTGAGAGGTGTTTTGTACGAGTTGTGAGGAAGATGTCCCATGCCATGTTGGGAGTTCGAGATCTGCTGTTGAAGGAACCAGGGAGAAAGATGCTGGAGTGTAACAACATTCTATGGTTATGAATGTTAGCCATATATAATTCTACGGAGAGTCTACGTAAGGTAACGTGTTGGGCCTTTTCAAACTATACCAACGCCATCAGCAAAGTGGAGTCCATTCTTGAAAAATGAGTCATGACTGCGTGTGAATATTTTGCGTTGCGGAATAAACTGAGTACCAGTTATTGAGAGAGAGTTATTTCATAAATTAAGACATTTATTATTTATATCAATATTCTCTTTATTTTGTCATATATGTTCAAGGGTGTATCACGACGAGCTCTGCTCGGATTTCTAGGTAAATACAGGTTTAATTGACTAAGTAAATTGTATGTGATTAATATATATTCTGTTTAATTTCTATGGCTGGGGGAAATTACCAGATGGACTCCTTTTCCAATATTAATTTTTTAGGTATCAAGTGATTCAGATCTCCTTGTCACAAGGCAACGACCCTGAAGATGAGTTTCAACAGCCGGCAAAGTTTAAGAATTATTTATTTGTATATTTATGGCTCCCAAATTCCATTAGTCATTATTATTTATATTTATATTTAATAGAGAGATTTCAATATATATGTTCTTTTCTTTTTTGCTAGTGGCTTTACGTCTCACCGACACAGATAGGTCTTATGGCGACGATGGGGTAGGAAAGGCCTAGGAGTTGGAAGGAATCGGCCGTGGCCTTAATTAAGGTACAGCCCCAGCATTTGCCTGGTGTGAAAATGGGAAACCACGGAAAACCATCTTCAGGGCTGCCGACAGTGGGATTCGAACCCACTATCTCCCGGATGCAAGCTAACAGCCGCGTGCCTTGCTTCAGGCAGTATGCATGTGTAATTTGTAATCTGTAATTTAATCAATTATAGCAAGGAAACCCTTCCATATGTAGGCCTAAGTCTCCGATCTGATTGAGATTTGGTACAACAACTTCACTAGAAATGTTTTATTCAGCCATATCAGAATTAGATGCCCAGTTGTATATTTAGTACCGGTTTTGAGGCGACAAAGTTTGCTCGTTAAGTACCACATAGACAGGAGTTTACTTTAATTTCATGTGGCTATTTCTAGTCGGGTGCAGCCCTTGTAAGGCAGACAATCCGATGAGGGTGGGCGGCATCTGCCATGCGTAGGTAACTGCGTGTTATTGTGGTGGAGGGTAGTGTTATGTGTGGTGTGTGAGTTGCAGGGATGTTGGGGACAGCACAAATACCCAGCAGAACCGGGAATCAAACCCGGGCCTCCAGAGATGGCAGTTAACTACTAAACGTTCTCTGGCTCCATCCAAATTAAAGGGATTACCTTTTATCAAAGTGGATACATTCCGCTACTAGTGTCTCGACTACAGAGTAAATGAAAATGTGCGACCAAGAATCAAAGCGAGCTGGATGTTATTCTGGGATGTCGCAGGTGTACTTTGTGATACGAAAATGCCTACCCACTAGTGTTGGCTACTGAATGCATGATTCGAAGCAGTGTATCGATTCATTCAAGTGTCTGAGTGAATCGATTCACAGGAACGGCGAGCTCACGGCACACGATTCAGCTTACTCCCAGCGGACAGTGCTGAGTGGCGCACTCACTGGACGTTGACGGGGAGCCGAGCTTCCGCTGCATCGAGACATACAGTGAGCCATAGCACACGGAAAGAATCGTGAACGAGCCGGCTCAGTGAGACACAAGATACACACGGCTCCTTATCGCCTCACTGCAGCCAGACATGCAGTGAACCACGCTACACTGAAACAATCGTATGCTATAATGGACTCTCGAGCTCAGCTCATTTAAAAATAATACCCATTTGCATTCACTGTCCTCTTCTTACAGGAAGGTTTAAATAATAGATGGATTTATTTGCAGTGTTAAAAAGGTAGTCACAACATAATTCTGAAGTAGCTAGTAAGTAGGTAGGCTATTAGGTTATACTACTTATAAGTTTAATGAATCTTAGTATTATAACTTAATTGACATTTGACAATTAAACTCGACTCTAGCCTGCCCTATGACTATGAGTCATGCTCATGACCACTCAAAAGTACCTGTTTTATACTGGGAAGAACGGCTCAGTATTTTCTCAGTTCATATGTCACATCGTTGCACAAGACTTCAATCATATGAGGACAGACGCAATAACAGTATGTTGAATCAGAAAACCAGCGGGCTACTGTACATCTCGGGTAGCCTATACAAAATATGACGATTTAAAAAAATCCTCAGCTGATAGAAAAATACATATTTTCAAAAATGACTGAGCGAGTTGTCGTGCGGTTAATATCGCGTGGCTATGCGCTTGCATTCGGGGGATGGTGGGTTCGAATCCTACCGTCGGCAGCCGTTAAGATGGTTTTCCGTAGTTTCCCCATTTTTACACCAGGAAATGCTGGGACTGTACCTTAATTCAGACCATGGCTGCTACCTTCCTAATCCTAACCTTTCCCACCCTGCGTCGCCGGAAACCTTCGATGTATTAAAGTAACTAGCATTTTTTCTGAGAAAGGAGTTCATAGTATGAAGACCAGATGGCAGCTGCGAGCACTGAATGCTGTTGCTGCTGTCTTACCAGCACATACTACACAGATGCAGTAGGAGCGGTGACCAATGAGCCGTGAATCGGGTCACTGTATCGATTCAGTAACGTGAACGGAATCAAATGAATCGATTCAGTAAAATGAATCGAATGTCCCATCACTACTACCCACTTGAAATCAAAGTTATTTCGCACAATGATGAGACCAGTTGTACTGTAACGGTGCTGAGCGTTGGCCTGTTAGAAGCGCCGGGCACTCACTGCATGTTATGGAAATGAGAATGTTGCGAAGAATATGAGATTTCTCAGCACGATTACATGAACAACACAGCTGTCAGCCAAGTACAGTAGCAGGCGTGGTTCCAACCTGTGTGAATGGAGACTGTTGGTACGGAAACGTCTCGTGAGCACCACCTGATTCTGTCAACAGCTCAACCAAGAATTTTACTATCGAATATCACAGACAGCGACGATGACCTGGTTGGACACCATGAACGATGACATAATAATCCGGAATTTTAATACGCACGATACCGGAGTGGATCGATCCAAAAACTGGACCATGTCCCAACGGGACAAGTCCGGCTCCATGGCTAAATGGTTAGCGTGCTGGCCTTTGGTCACAGGGGTCCCGGGTTCGATTCCCGGCAGGCTCGGGAATTTTAACCATCATTGGTTAATTTCGCTGACACGGGGGCTGGGTGTATGTGTTGTCTTCATCACCATTTCATCCTCATCACGACGCACAGGTCGCCTACGGACGTCAAATTAAAAGACCTGCCCCTAGCGAGCCGAACCCGTCCTGGGATCTCCCGGCACTAAAAGCCATACGCCATTTCATTACCACTAACAAGATGACGTTTATTAAAAATGACTAGATTTTGTCTGGAGAATGAAAGATGTGAAATGCAATATAATATCGGCATTTTCCGGGAAAATAATGTATTTCCCTACAAGACACTATTTTTACGAAAATTCACGTTCAGTGTTTGGCTTTTTATAAGAAGTTCCTGTTTAATTAGCATACCGTCGCTTTTATCGCCTACGTAAAGAGCTAAGTTCTCGACACAAATTACTACAGACACCACATTGGTAAAGGGTATCAAACCAAGTACCACGCCAAAAGCAACTGTAGCATCTTGTGTGAGATCTATTCGCAGTTGAACAGAGATGATGAGGAAGATCTATAAATATTTTCTTGAAGATATTTCAGCTGACAGAACAAAATGATTTTACTGACCAAAATATGACAAGATGTATATGTTAACATTATGCTTCTCTAAAGAGGTAGGCAACTATTTTCAAATTGAATTACGCTTTAATGATGTTAATTATCATGCTTCACTGTTTTAATGATCAGTTTAACAAACAGCCTCCCTCACAGTACTTCGTCACCATCATTTTCGGCCTTCTTATTGAACAACGAATATTTTCCAGAAGAAGTCATTTATTTCACTTTTTCGGTAGACGCTCGTACAACTGAATGCAGGCTATATGTTTAAAGTTGTACTACACATAGGCTACACCTTCCAAGTTTCCAGCGTGAACTTGTTTCTATCATTAGTCAATTGTGCTTTGTTCATTTATCAAAGAAGACGCATTAGAATTTACATTGTGGCAAGGATTTGGGTGGTGGTGGTTGTGGGGTTAAAAAAACTATACATGGGGAACTTTCTGTTTTTCCTAATTGTTTTAAGACAGGCCTTATGGCGACGATAGGATTGAACAGGGGTAGGACTAGTATTTTTGCTTGGCGAGAAAATGGGAAACCACGGGAAACCATCTTCAGAGATTCCCAGAATGGAGTTCGTACCCACTATCTCCCGAATGCAAGTTCACAACTACGTGAATCGAACCGTATAGTCATCGCGCTCGGTGTGGGATGCAGCACTAGATGACGTACTAAATATTTATACGACTAGCTGATTCGTCTTGCTTCCTTGAAGAGCTATATATTCGATCAGAAAACTGATCAAAAGGGAGTTCATGATCAATTCTTACACCTGTTTCTACTGAGCGAGTTGGCCATGCGTTTAGGGATGCGCACTGCTATGAGCTTGCATTCGGGAGATAGTGGGTTCGAACCCCACTGTCGGCAGCAGATTGTTTCCCGTGCTTTCCTATTTCTGCACCAGGCAAATGTTGGAGCTGTATCTTAGTTGAGGCCATGGCCGCTTCCTTCCCATTCCTAGCTCTTTCCTATCCCATCCTTACCATAAGACCTATCTGTGTCGGTGCGACGTAAGGCAACTTCCAGAAGAAAAACAAAACACACCTGTTTCACTGTGAAGATACTTGCCCAAGCCATTTTGTGGCTTAACAGAATACTAACACATCCAGATTTACTGTGACGCTGCAATAAGAAATGGCAAGGCCTGGTCTGAAAATGAGAAACAACGAAAAATATTCTTCAGGACTACCAACGATGGGTTTCGAACCCACCCTGTTCCTTTTTCACCATACGACGTAGCTAAGTCGCACAGTCTCCAAGTCAGAACTTGAGTGAGTTTCACCCATTTCAACGGTGAAGAATGGTCAATGGACGGAGGTCAGAGGCGTCAAGATCTATACACAAGGAAACGATGCGAGAGAACTATGAAACTATTAACAATCTTATTTCAAAAGTTTAATTTTTCCTTCCTCTCTAATGAAGAGGGAAACTTCACAGGAGTCCACCCGCACACTTTTTATGATTTTCAAAAGAGGATGTATGGTAACCCTACTAGATGCTATATATTCTGTGTAGAAAAGTAGTTGTAAAGTGTATTGCATATCGGACTTTATCAGGTAGTGTTTATTTCAAGGCCTTTATAATAAGTCTATTTTTATGTTTTGCAGTATGGCTCGATTTGTTGCTTATATTCTTCTGATGTTCCTGGCAACCTGCTACGCAAGTAAAGATGACAATTCACTGGAAGAAGACACCATCATTGACAGAACTACACTATCATCACTGAAACTTCCAAGTGAGTTCACTGAATCTATTTATTACCATAGAAATACTCGGAGTGTATCATATGCAGGGCTAGGATTCTTATGACCATATATGTCTTTATACATAAAAATATGCCATTAACAAAGTATAAGTCAGTCATTAACAACCTTTATTTTCTCACTAATTTCTATAGTTACTGTTGTTTTGACTGTTGGTACCTAGATTCCTTTCACCACACCTACGTCTGGTGGTGGTGGTGGTGATTATTGTTTTAAGAGAACGTACAACTAGGCAACCATCCTCTGTACTTACATCTGGGCTCCTCTATAGTTTTTTATAACATCGGAAGGAGATTCAGGGAAAGAAATGTCTGCACACAACACTTATTAAATAAAAAACAAATGTCTCATTATATTTTTTTCAAAGGAGCGCCACTGAAATATTTTCTGTCTTCAGTCTGATTCGAATCCCGTTGGTGAAAAATATTTTCACCATCAGAATGTTGGCCAGCAGGGTAGAAGAGGTGGTTTTTTTTGTTTTTTTTTTGTTTTTTTTTGCTAGTTGCTTTACGTCGCACCGACACAGGTAGGTCTTATGGCGACGATGGGACAGGAAAGGGCTAGGAGTGGGAAGGAAGCGGCCCTGGCCTTAATTAAGGTACAGCCCCAGCATTTTCCTGGTGTGAAAATGGGAAACCACGGAAAACCACTTTTAGGGCTGCTAACAGTGGGGTTCAAAAGACTGAAATTCGACATATAATCAAGATGTGAAATGGACTGCTGCGAAAGGGCTTGATCTTTCATTTATGCATTACTTTTTGAGCTTAAGTATTCCTATCTGAACTTTCACGGTTCGATTTGTATTTTTTCTCATTTAATAGCATTGTATCATCAGTCATCACATTAAGACACTTGTCAATAAAAATATCGGCACATTCCTTACACACATGATTCAATGAATTTATATTTAAGAGCTGGAAAATTTTCCTTTTAACTTGAAGCCTACCAACAGAAAGAAAATCCATAAATTTACCCTCAAGAACATTCAAAATTTCCCTATAAGCAATACTTGCCATTACATTAGTGTAAAGCAAATTTGCATCGTCATATTGTTTCAACAAAATATGTACATTTCTTAAATCACCCATATTTTCTTCAGTGCTTGACAACGCATTACGGCATTCCAAATGGGGTAACTTGGAACACAACCAGCCACACACATATGCATATGCATTTTCTTGAATGAAATCAAAACCCACAGATCACACTTACAACAACACATCGGTATTGAAGGTTAACTGCTGCACTATACAATAAAATAAGATTATATTTTAAACCAGTTAAAATATGGATCGCGCAGGTCAGAAATGTTGGAAGTACTATACAAATCTCTTTGTAACTGGAAGAATATCTACGCAAAGACAATATTTACTTATATTTTCCTGTCACAAGGGAAACGGAAGAAAGACTGCGAATTCTCCTGCACTTCATAGTCATTGCAGCCAAACACAGCACATATCTTTCCACTCATACTGAGAGGAGATATAAAGGAATGCCACACGCTATTATTTACTTATGTTAACTTAATGCAAACGCATAAATAACGCCAAAAACTTCATAAACAAATACACGTGCTCTTATGAGAGAATCACCAGGTCACTCCGCTAGACAGAGCTCTAATCGCTGTCCCTCGATATCTCGCAAAGTGTCGCGTGTTGTCTCTACTGTATTTGGTCAGGTATAGCAAGCATGAGGCAAATGCATTGAGAGCGTACGCGCGCTTGGTGATTCCAGGGAGTGAAGCTGCCGAGTCGACAGAAACAGAACCAACGCCTTGGCAGACGGTTCCGAACGGTATATGAAGCGGAACAACGAACGATAAAGAAAGAGAAACACACTATAATGTAACATTACGTTTAAACAAATGAAAAAAAAATAATTTATTATTTTCCTTTCGATTTTATTTGGGCGTTGACCCACAACTTATAACACCCTGAGAAAACGCCACTGATGAAGACACGAGTTTTACTTTATTATTATTATTATTATTATTATTATTATTATTATTATTATTATTATTATCATCGGTATATGCTCCTACTAATATGAAACCAGAACCTATGGAGGTGCCGCCACTGATCTGTATAGAGATCAGTGGGTGCCGCACATCTCTACATAATTTTCTTTTCGAAAATTAGCTTAACATTCTTTCCATTTGGTAAGACATATTTCTGTTCTCTTTTCCTTCTTATCTGTATCTTATGCTTAAGAGTTACTTCATTTGTTTGCAGGTGATCTGTCAGTCCCACATAACATCGTGCAGTTCCTCGTATCTGCTGGCGCCGTCGTGCTGGGTATCGTTGGATTGGTAATAATTGCTAACATGGTTCTGCCACTGTTCGGTGTCAAACTGTGCTACTTGCTGGGAACCTGTGATCATTTCGGGACTACTTTCGTACCCAGTCAGCCTCTGCCTGGAGTCGGCCAGGCTTATGATTACAGCGCCACTGGTGCAACTTTCAACAACCCCAACACTGGCTATGCATCTGGCAGCTACCAGAGGAGGTAAGATTTCTGGGATGTCATGTACCACATTCTTCACATGAGTTCTATACAAAAGTAAAGAAACGTCACAACTGCATACTACTCTGTTGTAAGGATGTCATGATTACGGTCACTTAAATAAACTGGTTTAAATCAAACACATATTTTAAAATATTAATTTAAATAAGAAGTATATTGTTTTATTTTATTTTCGAAGATTAGATTAAAATTTCACTACGAAAATTGGCCTCTCGAAGACTAAATTGATGTCAGTAGGTAAGAAATTCAACAGAATTGAATGTCAGATTGGTGATACAAAGCTAGAACAGGTCGATAATTTCAAGTATTTAGGTTGTGTGTTCTCCCAGGATGGTAATATAGTAAGTGAGATTGAATCAAGGTGTAGTAAAGCTAATGGAGTGAGTTCGCAGTTGCGATCAGTAGTATTCTGTAAGAAGGAAGTCAGCTCCCAGACGAAACTATCTTTACATCGGTCTGTTTTCAGATCAACTTTGCTTTACGGGAGCGAAAGCTGGGTGGACTCAGGATATCTTATTCATTAGTTAGAAGTAACAGACATGAAAGTAGCAAGAATGATTGCTGGTACAAACAGATGGAACAATGACAGGAGGGTACTCGGAATGAGGAGATAAAGGCTAATTTAGGAATGAACTCGTTGGATGAAGCTGTACGCATAAACCGGCTTCGGTGGTGGGGTCATGTGAGGCGAATGGAGGAGGATAGGTTATCTAGGAGAATAATGGACTCTGCTATGGAGGGTAAGAGAAGTAGAGGTAGACCAAGACGACGATGGTTAGACTCGGTTTCTAACGATTTAAAGATAAGAGGTATAGAACTAAATGAGGCCACAACACTAGTTGCAAATCGAGGATTGTGGCGACGTTTAGTAAATTCACAGAGGCTTGCAGACTGAACGCTGAAAGGCATAACAGTCTATAATGATAATGTATGTATGTATGTATGTATGTATGTATGTATGTATGTATGTATGTATGTATGTTTGAAAGTAAATAGATGACTTGAAATATAATAATATAATGTGTATGAATACACCGGGTTCATAAATTTCACAAACACAGCAGCTAATACATATTTATTTGTATATTTTAAATTCAAATGAACTTATATTTTATCATTTATATTATCGCGTTAATTATTATACATCAAAGTTATTACATACATATTTGTAATAATTTACAGACTTGGCTTTTTGGTATAATGCACATGTACATGACACAGGTCGTAAAGTATCAAATATACAATATTCTCTCACCGTCTTACATACACATCTGAAAGGAATGGAATTGAACATTTTAGAAACTCATATACATCAACTAATAGATCCTCAATACTCAGTGATAACATTGAAAATGAATATTTAAAAACAATCTCAATGTTTAGCAGTAACTGTGGATATATTTCTGAGACCTATAGTTGACCCAACTTAGATGTAATAAATTCATAATGTACATAACCTCTATTATTAAATGAAATAGTATATTATTCTTTGTAAACAATTGTGTATCAAATAGAGCAACAATAGAATGTCACCATTTCACGACCTGAGGATAGAGTATGAGCTCTGAAACGCGCTGTGGAATACAAATAATAAAATTGTAACTGGTAACAGTTTTAAGTATTTAATTCGTTCGTTCGTTCGTAATCTGTTTACCCTCCAGAGTCGGTTTCTCCCTCGGACTCAGCGAGGGATCCCACCTCTACCGCCAAGGGCAGTGTCCTGGAGCTTCAGACTCTGGGTCTGGGGATACAACAGGGGAGGATGACCAGTACCTCGCCCAGGTGGCCTCACCTGCTATGCTGAACAGGGGCCTTGTGGGGGGATGGGAAGTTTGGAAGGGATAGACAAGGAAGAGGGAAGGAAGCGGCCGTGGCCTTAAGTGAGGTACCAACCCGGCATTTGCCTGGAGGTGAAGTGGGAAACCACGGAAAACCACTTCCAGGATGGCTGAGGAGGGAATCGAACCTCCTCTACTCAGTTGACCTCACGAGCCTGAGTGGACCCCGTTCCAACTCTCGTAGCACTTTCCAAATTCTGTGGCAGAGCCGTGAATCGAACCCGGACCTCTGGGGGTGGCAGCCAATCACACCAACCACTACACCACAGAGGCGGACTTTAAGTATTTAATAACGAATTAATTCACATTAATTCAGTGACAAGGAATACATCACAACATGGTTATGTTTAAAAAACTGTTTGCACATACATAACAAACTCAATTATTTTACTATGTGATCGACTTTGCCAGTTACAACTGTACATTGTTTACCGACAGTAAAGTTATATTATATTCTTTGCTTCCCTCGGCTAGCAGTGTTCTGTCGTAGCATTGTTCAAAGAACTCGTGCATGTCAGTACGTTTAACAGTTTAAATGACTATTATTTTATTATTATTATTATTATTATTATTATTATTATTATTATTATTTTGTGTTTTTATAATTCTGTTTCAGGTCCCTTGATTATGTCGGTCCAATTTTGAAAATGCTGAGTACAGCCTACGACAAATATGCTTCAGCAGCAGTTAAAGGTGGAGGAGTGAAGAACACTCCAGAACCCAGTACCAAGATGCAGTAATTAGCGGAACTCCAGTTTCTGTGTAAATGATGTGGACCTTAGGCAGTAGATTAATAAAAGCTTCAAAATGAAAGATGACACAAGACTATCAATTACATATTTTATAAGATGTACTGTAGCTAATTAATGTGGTAGATACTGTACTTAGCAGAAATGAGGCAGTAATGGTGGAATGTCGAGAAGCTCATTCCAAACCGTTCGTTGACAAAAGCAAGTGATTAAGGAGGCTTGCAATGCTTTAGATACGGAAGTTGAAGACTACGAGGTAGAATCCAAAAATTCAGAGTCTTGGTGTAGAGTGTCTTACCGTGAATATTTTTACTACACCGATACATACTCATATTGGCACTCCTGGGAGATTATTCACTTTCGCTAGTGTTAGTAAAGGTTATGGAAACCCGCCTCTAAGTCTCCTTTTGAAAGCTCCTGTGATGCTGCGCTTACGGAGTTGCAGGGGTTAAGTTATATGAGCAGGTGGGATGTTCAAGCAGAGAAGTTTTCTAACAGCTTAGGCTTTCACGACTGGCGTCTGGATGAATATAGAAGAAATTATTTTCCAGGCCAGTAGGACGTAGTTGGATTGGAATACTCCTGACCTTCCGAACGGCGAGTGGACCGACCTGAAGGCTAACTTCAATTCCAAAAACGAGAGAGTTTTCTAAAGATGGAAATTGTGGACGTAGATAAGGTGGTTATTAAGATTTGAAACACCTATGATCTCTTATATAAGTGTATATTGAAACAGATGATGTACAATTAATATACTGACAAGAATTGAAGTTGGTCACTTCATGTGACTTACTCTAAACACGAGCAGTATTGCTCTAAGAATGGAGATGTATTAAATGCCGAAGACAACCGGTGAACCGAGAATGCTAGTGTCATGGAAATCTCCACAGACTTCCTAAACTTTAAGTTACCCACTACTACAAGACCCAGAAGAACAAGGGCTGAAGTGCAGAGTCGAAACGTGGAATACCGAATGTTGGTAACACCGCCGACTCGAACGACTATGACTTACTCCAACGTTGCGAAGCCTCTTCTGGAGACCAAGAAGGTCTTCCTGTTGACGTGAACTGGAGGCAAAGACTACCAAAACCAAAATATACGGTTCCCTTGTTTATCACTGCATTTAAAGGAACTCGTAGTTGATAAGAGGGTTATTCCTTCTCACAGAGCCAGAGTGTTGCTCACTTGCTACTGGTTTCCGTGTCACTCTTGGTGGTCCCACACCCACAGCATTAGAGGAACCCCCTATCTTCATAATAAATTTAAATTGACTTTGGCCATTATTTCTAATAGCGAAATCTTAATGGTGAACCCTTTAGATTACCCCTATCCATTATCTCAATGGAATCCCGTGAACTCATGATAACTCTGTTTATTCGTCATCTGCGACATGAAACAGCTTGTGTAAATTCCTTCCTCAGCCATAGCTTCGTATTCTAATACAAGCTTAAAGTTTGAACTTTATATTAATGTAATGCTACCTGTAACTTAGGTCTGTGTCCAGCGGCGGCCGGTGGTCTCCCAGGTCGGAGGGGTGGCCGCAGTAGCTTTTCCCCACAACTATTTCTTTGTTACTGACCAGTACCACCGCAATCATTCAACTTTTCCGCGTGAAAACAAACTAATTCACTGCTGCCAACCCTCACAAAACGCGGGATGCTCGCCAGAGGCACAATTTGAATAAAAAATTACTGGTCTCAAATGTTACGTATCAATGTGTTTGGTTGTTTGTCCAACCCAAGGTTCTTAAACACTACCCTTGTCCCGTTTATCTACGGCATCGGGTATGACGTGAGATGAATCTATTGTGGCGGGTTTTTACGACCGGAGGCCGTTCCTAACGTCAACCTCATCAAATGAGTTAATGAGATGAAATGAATGACGTAATATATGATAGTAGGAAGGGAGAGGGTGAAACATGGTCCCTTCACATAGCCTACTCCTGTCGAATAGCACCAAGGGGTCTGCTCAAGGCTTAACGTCTCCATCCATCTAATGATTAGAAATATACCACCACCTCCTCTACCCTGTCATCCAACATTCTGATGGTGAAATTTTTCGACCACAGGGACTCGAACCGCCTAACCACGGTGTCACACCGTTTTAGATTCCAGCGCCTTAACGACCATGGCCACCAGGCGGGCTAAATGTTACGTATCAATATAATTATTTATTATTTTTCTTCTTAAAATACAAATAATAGGGCAAAGAAGGTCATAAATTATTATTTAATTTTATTGCATGCGACCATGGAGATTTGGCCGGCGCATTCTCGTGTAGGGATTTGTGAGGATACCTTTACTGCTACACTAATACGGACTCTGCCCAAGTGAAAGCCTCTTCCCGCACCCTTTCTCCCTCCGAAACCGTCCATCAGCGCGCTCCCCCCTTAAATCTCAACCCCCTCACCCGCACTATATCCTCGGACGGAAGCTCGAGAGTCCGTGCCTTATCTTCAACCTGAAAACATTTACAAGTAAACTGCGCGCTGAAAGTCAGTCACCTAAGTTTTATATTGCCGGGTAGTCTTCCTTACTGATGAGAATTTACAGTTTTAGCACGAATTGCAATTTTCTTAGCATTATTCGAGTCCAGTATTTGACTTCCAATGTCGAGAGAAAAGGAAAGAACCTTTTCGTTATCTAGGGAGGACACCGTCCGCGAGTTCTTAAGGGCCGGCCACTACTGTCCGTGCCTGAGATATGACACAGCATCAGCTGTACATCATGGAGGTACGGATGCTTTGATGAAGTCTGACAATTACACACATGGAGTACGTCTGCAACGACACAATTAGACGACGAAAGGCAGTTACACCATTGCAGGAGAGACCCTCCAGTAGTTTGACAATACCAGACAGACGTGATGTGCATGAAACTGTCGCCGGTACAACATAAGCAAGTATTAGGTGGGATTTAAAATACATCAACTTATACCCAGATGATTAATCAAAATGGTGTTCTGCGAACCGCTAAATTGGCCCTACACTTGCGGGACAATATTAGGAGGAAGAGGAAGAGAAGGAGGAGGAAGATATCGATGTTCAGACACGTTGTCATATAGGAGGTGCAATTAGAAACTCAGTCACATCTTGCGTCGCTTACTACGTCGTTTTTACGTCGTTTAGGGGAGAGCATACTTCGTAGGCGGTCTGTGTTGTGGCGAAGTGGATAATGGTACATTCTTCGTTGCAACGCGAATGCACATCAGTCCCTTTAAAACTCAGGATTTATCGCCAAACCTAGCATAAATTTCGTACTTCAACGTCATATATTTCTACCCGATATAGTCCCCTGCAATTTTTACCTGGAAAAGACATCTGAAGGAGTTTTGTTGTTTGTACTGTACGTTGCTCAGAATTTTAAAAAAGAATGGTATTTCTGTACATTATATCAAGAAATGAGGTAAAAGCTGTGTCGTATAGAGAACAAGCGAGATAGCAAAATAAATAGCGTGGCTTGGAGGTGACGTTGAATAACATTAGTTATGGAAGAATAAGCTTGAATGGAATTTCTGAAAGTGGGAAAACCACTTTTTGCTATTGGTTTTTACCGACGGAAAGATTGAGAAAGGATTAGGATTGGGAAGGTAGCGGCCGTGGCCTTAATAAGGTACATCCTCAGTATTTGTCTGGTGTAAAAATGGAAATCATGGAAAACCATTTTTAGGACTGCCGACGGTGGGATTCGAACCGACCATCTCCCGAACTCAAGCTCACAGCTGCACCACCCTAAGCGCACGGCCAGCTGGCTCGGTAGGAAAGACCATAATCTATATAAATATAAAATAAGAGTTTTGTCTGTACTGTGCGTTGCTCAGAATTTAAAAAAAAAAAAGAATGGTATTTCTGTATCGGTCGTGTTCACAGTAAGAAGGAAATGCAATTTTTAATTTTCCTTCATTACTGTCTGTCTGTCCGTCTGTATGTATGTAGGGTCGCGTAGCTGTGAGCTTGCATCCGGCAGATAGTGGGTTCGAACCTCACTGTCGGCAGCTCTAAAGTTGTTATTCTGTGGTTTCCCGTTTTCACACCAGGCAAATGTTGGGGCTGTACCTTAATTAGGACCACGGTCGCTTCGTTGGCTCAACATAAGAAAAAAAAGTATGTACTGTATATACGCGCATCACGAGAAAGTGGTTGATGAAAATTTAATAAAAATCGGTATGTACAGTAGGGGAATAAAGCATTACGATATAGGCTATAAATAAGTTTATTCACGTTGGGTGAAATGGTACAGTAGTTCAGGAGATGTTCGATAAATTTCTAACTTCATTGAAATCGTTTAAGATAAGACAAAGTAAATAAATGATAGGGAATCTGTCACTTGGGAGATAGCCCTGAATGCAGATCAGTTGTGATTGATTGATTGATTGATTGATTGATTGATTGATTGATTGATTGATTGATTGATTGATTGATTGATTGATTGATTGATTGATTGATTGATTAATTAATTAATTCTTCTAGAGGCTTAACGAACGCTGACAAAAATGTATAGTCACCCAAGGGGTTTCATTATTTTGAAAGTTCTTGCATATCGATATTATTAAGTATCCATGTAACGAAACAGCGGGAAAGTGCTGCAATTTTGGATTCTACTTCGTATATATTGATCATATTTGAACATAAATTCCGAACTTATTATAAACTTAAGGTTGCTCTTCTCATTTTTGAGAAACTAAATGTAAAACAAAGGTTTTTTTCCCCCACAAATTTCAGTGGAATGCTTTGGAGGTCTTTATGATGAAATAAATTACTTTTTAAAAAATGATGCCCGACTCTGAGTTAATTCTTTCAATTCTCTTATATTTAATTTTAAAATTATAAATAGATGAACAAACTGTATTTCGATCATATTTGAACATAAATTCCAAACTTATTATACATTTAAGGTTAGTGTTCTCATTTTATTGAAATAAATGGAAATGAAAGGTTTTCAAAAATTTCAGTAGGATTCCTTTTAAGTCTTTATCATAAATTAAACACCTTGATTTATAAAAAATAGTCAGACTCTGTGCTCATTCTTGTAATTCTCTAATGATGTTTTTTCCTAAATAGGTACACAAACTGTAGCTCCTCAAGGATAAATTACAGTACATAAATAAAACCACTTTGAGTACATTATACAGAGTGTTCCACCAACAAACTTTCGGAGGTTGTTCAAGTATACCTCCGAGTACATTGGTACAGGGGACCCGTGATCTCTGGTGGCTCATTAGATAGTGATATTGTAATTATGACTTATTCGGTTTGTTTCCTCAATCATCCTTTTTTCCCGTAGAAATACCTTAACAACATTGAAAAGGCCTGTAAGCGTACAACACAAAACACATACGAAACACGTACAGTACGTAACAAATACAGAACTCTTCCCTTACAGGTATTGTTCAGTACAAAACAAAGTTAATTGGGGCAATAAACCAAACGAAATGCAATTACTCTGTAATGAGACCACGGGTCCCTTACAGGAATGTGAAAATTGAATACTTTTAATAATCGAATAACCTGCATCCGATTATTTAAATAGTCGAATAAAATAATCGATGAGTTTCAGACAGAATTCAGTTGTAGTGATGGCATAATCGATTACCTTTAATATTCGAATAACCTCCACCCTATTATTTACATAATCGAATAAATAATCAAATGAGTTTCAAATATCATTCAGTTGTATCGCGTAGAATATTCGGATGCGTCATAAATCAAATTTTCGGTTTAAGTGTGTCGGATGGATAATCGATTGAAATAAGCGAATAGATGAATTCTTACGAAAAATAATCACGTGCACTAGCACAAGAAAGCTCATAGAGTACAAAAATACGCCATGACATGCTCGTGAATGTTAGAAATACGCCTTTTTCCAAACGTATCTCCGAATGTTGAAAGTAAATGAGTGAATCAACTGTCTTAAAAATACCACTTTTCACCTGATTATTTCGAAAGCATTCACTATTCAGTTGTTTCATTCATTCGAATGAATAATCGAAAAATGATCGGATGGAAAAAATTCACTATTCGATTGCCTCATTAATTCGAATGGAGTTTCGAATGAATAATCGAAAAACTAATCGGATGGAAAATATTCACTGTTCGATTGCCTCATTCATTCCAATGAATAATCGAAAACTAGTCGAATGGGAAATATAATCGAATAATCGAATATGCGATTATTTTGCGTTCGATTATCCCATCACTACCCCTTATACCAATATACTCAGAAGGTATCCTTGAACAACCTCTGAAAGCTTTTCGGTGAAGTTCGGGTTCACCCTATAGAAACTTCCATTTCTGGGTCTGTATACTTGGGGACAAAACATGACGGCCTCGGTTCCTGGAAACGAGCTGGAAGCCAGCTGACAATCACACCCTGCTGAGTTAAAGAGGTGTAAGTGATCCTTATTTGATGTGGAGAGGTTACTAGATCACTTTCTACCACACTCTCTTCAGGCTTTACCCTTTCTTCGTGTCGAGTGCAGCAGACGATTTGGCAACTCCTGCAACAGCAGACATAGAAAATCTTCTAAGCCGCTAATACACACTGGGCTGCCGCTGGAGAGCAGTGGGGTGAGGCGAGGTCGTCGTGTTTGTTCCCAAGTATACCTTAATTAAGGCCACAGCCGCTTCCTTCCCACTCCTAGTCCTTTTCTATCCCATCGCCGCCATAAGACCTATCTGTGTCGGTCTTGAAAACTACGTAAATATCCAATCAAAACTAGAATAATCGGCAGATTTCAGGCTGAAGTCAGTTAGTTATATTTCAGTCCATGTCATTCCTTAAAGTACACAGCAAGTTAAATTCACGAAGGTTATCTTACGACATGTTTCTTGTGTGCGCTTTGCCTGGCCATTAATTTTTAACCCAGTCTCCTTATTCCCTTTTCCTTTGATGGATCGCAGTTCTTTAGTGCGAGTTCATTATTGAAGTTTCGCACTAGCCTTACCGTCCATGTAACATACTACTAGGTACTTTAGAATACAAAGTGCCTTGTCGAGTGTACTTTCACCTTTCTTGTTTTTCTCAAGCACCCTCAGACAGGACGTGTAGGGAGCTCTTGACCCTTGTTTTGACTTGCTGTACACCTTAACTACAACAGAGCCCGTATCTTGAATATAACAAAGCATCTCAAGTGGACAGTCCGTATTCTTCATGTACGCAGCCGTGTTTTACCTCTGTAAATGGCCAGGAGAACACGAGGCTAAAAAACAAGTTGTTATTATTGCTTCAGGTAAGGGAGTTTGGTCATTGAAGTAACATCAGGCCTGTGTATTAAGTGAGTGTAAAGTGTTTTCACTTCAATAAAAATAGATAAGTTCAAGCTTCCCAATCTTAACTTAAGAGCCCGCTGACAAACGTTGGTTACTTTAAGGCCCTTAACACACGAGCGTTTTTTTGTCGTCGTTATCCACTGCAAAAATACGCGTCTTTTTGGGCGGCTCGACGGTGTCCGGACATTTGCGGTCACGGACAATTGCGGTCATCACAAAATCACGGACATTTGCGGTCACTGAGATAAACTTGTGCCAACTCACAGAAATTCCCCAGTTGTCACAGGACATTTGCGGTCACTGCAGCAGGGGATGGGCCTCATTAGCTTAATCTACGGGTATCCCCGCTAACCTGCCTGAGCTATGTACTGCTCCCTCCTTGCAGATCAACATTATTTTTTCTGTCGCCGGCATTGTTTAGAGAATGATACCTTCAGACACACACACAATTCTATATCGAAACTTCCTGGTGTAAGTATTTACTGCTGTGTGCTGTAAAGGATTTGACATTCACTAATAAGGCAACTGGTTATATGTACAGAAAGTATAGGGAAGGTCAACATGAAATCGTCACCTGGGTGTGTCTGGAGGCGAAGAACAAGTCATGTCATCCTTTTGGTAACATACAATTCTGTATATGATAAATAAATATATTCTATTTCATATCCGGCTTCTCTTGATCAACTCTTGTTCTCTTCCGACCCCCACGGTACGATGTTTGCCAAGCCCAGGGAGTCTTACATTTTCACGTCCTTCGTGGCCTTTCCCTTTCTTTTTCCCTAAAAGGGAGTCGGACCTATTCGAATTTTTCTGTTTATTTTTAAAGGAGGATGGTGGCACCGTTCTAATTTCTCACAAAAACAGTAATCACCACCATCACGAAAACGAAATCATAATTCAATCAATCAATCAATCACTACTGATCTGCATTTAGGGCAGTCGCCCAGGTGGCAGATTCCCTATCTGTTGTTTTCCTATCGCCGGCGGTGTGAACGGTGTTGTACACATGTTGACTTGGCCCTGTTTTTTGCCCGGATACCCGTCCTAATTTCAACCCTGTGTGGAAACCCTTCCTGATTTCAACCCTGTGTGGAGGGATGCATTCACTATGGCGATTTTCTGCGGTATTTGTTAGTGTAGTGCGTTAACCAGATGCAATTAAAATCCCCGATCCGTCCTGGAATCGAACCCAGAACCTCTGATTCGAATACCTTGACGCCAATCATTTAGCTAATATAAAAACGAAATATGAGTCAAAAATTTGAAGTACACACAGAAAATAATAATTTTATTTGTAGGCCTAAAGATTTTGTTCCAAGGCTTTGTAATTTTTAACAAGCTCGTATATTTGATATTTAAACTCTAATACTCCACAAAGTGAATTTTTATATACAAACATCAGAAACTAATTCAAAAAATAGGTTTCCTATTTATTTATCGTGGAATAATTAAAGGTAGGCCAAGGTAAAAAAAACCCACTGTTTTATTCCGCTCCAGTCCTTCATTTTTAGAAAAACAAATTAAAGTTAATTCATCGTTAATTAATTAAATGAATTTATTTATTTATTTATTTATTTATTTATTTATTTATTTATTTATTTATTTACTGGCCTCCGTGGCTAGGTGGCAGCGCACCGGACTCTCACCGCTAGGTTCCGTGGTTCAAATCCTGGTCACTCCATGTGAGATTTGTGCTGGGCGAAGTGGAGGCGCGACAGGTTTTTCTCCGGGCACTCCGGATTTCCCTGTCATGCTTCATTCTAGCAACACTCTCCAATATCATTTCATTTCATCTGTCAGTCATTAATCGTTACCCCAGAGGAGTGCAACAGGCTTCAGCAGCCGGCACAATTCCTGTCCTCGCCGCTAGATGGGAGCTTCATTCATTCCATCCCTGACCCGGTCAAATGCCTGGAATCAGGCTGTGGATTTTCATTTATTTATTTACTGATTTATGTATTTATTTATTTCTAGTAGTCTAACGTCACGCTAACATATTTTTCGGAGAAAATGCGATGGGAAAGAATTAGACTCAGTGACTCACACGGTTGAGGCGCTGGTCTTCTGGCCACAACTGGCAGGTTCGATCCTGCCATCCCACGCTCCCAAGTGTGAGCGCCCTGGGCCCCATTTAGTCGCCTCTTACGATAGGCAGGGTATACCGTGGATGTATTCTTCGTCTGTGTCCCCGACCCACAGGGGGGCACAACCTCCAAATTCGAGTACCGGTACATACAATAATTTGTTCGACAGTAAATTACATGTTTTAAAATGCTGATTCCCATCACACTTTATCCAGGCTTTAGACTGGCATAGTTATTGTACTGAAATAATTTTGGCGTGTTTAAAATCAGCTGAACTAAAGCTTCGTCAATTATTTTTGTCGCTTTTAGGTAAGCGTCGTTATAATTTAGTTCCTTTGTACAAGATAATCATACTTAAGTCGCTTTTCAAGCTTAATGAGAAATTTAGGAAATACACTAACACACTCTCACTCGCACTCAATTAAAAATGTTGATCTGCAAGGAGCGAGCAGCTGTTCAGGCAGGTTAGAGGGGATACCCCGAGATTAAGCTAATGAGAGCCATCCCCTGCTGCAGTGACCGCAAATGTCCTGTGACAACTGGGGAATTTCTGTGAGTGGGCACAAGTTTATCTCAGTGACCGCAAATGTCCGGCGACCGCAAATGTCCGTGACCGCAATTGTCCGGCAACCGGCTCGACCACTTCTGCAGTTCATTATGGCCACATTTTGTGGCCGAGCCAGTGACAAAATTTGGTCCGGTCAGCTTCACCGCTGGGACAGTCGGCAAGTGGAACTTCGGTCATTCTCATTTATAATGATTCTGAAGAGGAGGCTGTACTTCTTTTGCTTATGCGAAGACGCAGGAAAAGAAGGAAAACGCGGACAATGTGGTTACATCCAATAGTAGAAGTCCGACAACAGTTGGGGAAGTTTCATGCTTTACAGTATATCACGAACTCTGCAATTACCCGGATAACTTTTTTCCAGTTCTTCAGAATCTCAAAAACGTCTTTCGATGAACTACTACAGGAAATAGGGCCTATTATTTCACGGACAGATACTGTGATGAGGAAGGCTATATCGTCAGAAGACAGACTCGCAATAATTAAACATTTTGTAAATAAATATATGTAGATCTTACCTATTTCATTTTTCTCCTTCGTGCTAAGTTCTGGAAGTTGCTGTGACAGATTTCACAGATCTTCTCCCATGTTCTGACCTTCTCAACTCGGTTGCTGTATGTATCACTAGCGTAGTTCCATATAGCGGGTTCGGCTTGAATCTCGGCAATGAACGTATCTGTATCAAATGACTCCATCACGAATACTGCCAGCGGGAACTTGTCGCCAGGATGTCGCCCGTGTGTAATGTAAAGCAATGCGCTACAGTCGGCAAGTGGTCGGTGGCCGGGATCGGCTACAGCTGACGACATGTGGTTCGCATGTGGTCGAGAAAACGCTCGTGTGTAAAGGGGAGGTATTCTTCCCATTGCATCGTATGGTAACGGCAAAGCGGCGACAGCCGGCCACACATGAACCACTTTTTGTGGTCGACAACGGCGACACACAAAAAACAAAAAAACGCTCGTGTGTAAGGGCCCTAAGACTGAGAAGCCTGAATACTATCAACTTTCACTAGTTCTAGTTCTTATTTAGCGGCCCATGCCAGGACGCCTGGTAACACTTCTAGTCTCCTGGAAACGTTTCCGCAGGTACCAAATAGTATTCTAGCAACCCCTAGCATTCTGGCAACGTACCACTGTGAGTAGCCTTCTCGAAGCTGTGTAAGAGCACGCTTCCCCCGTTGTCTGCCCTGAGTCCGTGCGATCAGGTGGTGATTGTGGTGATTATTGTTTTAAGAGGAAGTACAACTAGGCAACCATCCTCCCAAACTTATTCAGAGAGAAAAATTGGAAGGGGTCCGACACTTCGAAACATGAAACTATCACTTCGAAACATGAAACTATCGGCCAGAGAAAGACAAGGGCCACGAAGGGCGAAGGGCGAGAAAAGGAAAGACTCTCTTGCCCTCGAATGCTCCAATAGCGTCGGGGTCGGAAAAGGACAAGAGTTGAACGAGGAGGTCGGATACGATAGATAAAAATGTGGAGTCTGACACAAGTAAGTGGTAACAATGCCAGGACTCAGGTAAGGGCCTCGTAGACGCCAACCCACGCTTCCAAGTTAAGAGCCCTTTGGGCCTCTTTTAGTCGCCTGTTGCGACAGGCAGGGTGGGATACCGTGAGTTTTATTCTACCGTTCCCACACATAGGGAGGTCCACACGATCACCATGATTTATCAACACTCCACACAAACCAAACTTCGCACTTCGCACATGATTTGTATTAAGGCACTCGTTCTACCCGTTGCATGAATCGTTGCCGGCGGGATTCAAGTGAACTAACAGTAGTGTGTGGCGCAGTAGATTGAGTCAGGGCGCGCAGTGCAGTCTACACACGTGTATCGTTGTGCCTCTAGCTCTAAGCTCGGTTACATGTTTAATGCAGTGTCGCTATTCCGGTGCAAAAAACTTATAAATATTCAAGGAAATAATCTGACATTTAATTGAATTATATTTAGAATGTAATGTAATGAAATGGCGTATGGCCATTAGTGCCAGAAATGTCCGAGGACAAGTTCGACTCGCCAGATGCAGGTCTTTTATTTGACTCCCGTAGGCGACCTGCGCGTTGATGAGGATGAAATTATGATGAAGACGAAAAATACACCTAGCCCCCGTGCCAGCGAAATTAACCAACTATGGTTGAAATTGCCGACACTACCGGGAATCGAAACCGGGACCTCTGTGACCAAAGGCCAACACACTAACCATTTAGCCATGGAGCCGGACATTAAGAATGAAGAAGCAGCCGAAGAAATCGCACGAAGGGTTCCGATCTCAGAGCAGAAATTAACGTATAAAGTTTTACAGTTTTGAAGAGGAAAAGTGCGCCTCTGTGGTATAGTGGTTTGTGTGATTAACTGCCATCCCCAGAGGCCCGGGTTCGATTTCCGGCTCTGCCACGAATTTTGAAAAGTGGTACAAGGGCTTGAACGGGGTCCACACAGCCTCGGGAGGTCAAATGAGTAGAGGTGGGTTCGATTCTCACCTCAGCCATCCTCGAAATGGTTTTCCGTGGTTTCCTCCTTCCCCTCCAGGTAAATGCCGGGATGGTTCCTAATTTAAGGCCACGGTCACTTCCTTCCTTCTTCCTTGTCTATCCCTTCCAATCTTCCCATCCCTCCACAAGGCCCCTGTTCAGCATAGCAGGTGAGGCCGCCTGGGCGAGGTACTGGTCATTCTCCCCAGTTTCATCCCCCGACCCAATGTCTCACGCTTCAGGACACTGCTCTTGGGGCGGTAGAGGTGGGATCCCTCGCTGAGTCCGAGGGAAAAAACCAACCCTGGAGGGTAAACAGATTAAGAAGTAAAGAGGAAAAGAGGAGAGATCTCGTAATTCCTCTTCAGATATGTGTGGAAGGTCTGCTAAGGCCATAAGTAGACGTGAAAGAAAGGTCTGTACGCAATATTGTTAAGCTGTGTGAAAAAGCCGTAAGGGATGAATTGTGATTCGTACCCCAGGTAAGTGTCGTCCTCATCAGAGGAATACAGACCTTGAGGAATTCGTTAAGTGTGTTGTGCGTCGAATATTTTTGGAATTTTATAAAGTTCGCAAAGCAATCCCCAATTTACGTAAACTTATCAACGCTGTCAAAAGAAAAATACCGTTTATAGGACGGAAACACAAATTCTGGAGACTCATAAAAAGTATGGGTTTTAAATTTCAAAGGTATAAAAATTTGAGACATATAAATATTGATTTGAAAAGCAGTGATAAAGACAGTGACCAGGAGTCATGACATAAGTCATGACCACCATAGCTAGGGAATCGAATGACAGCTTGACCGATACGGCTGATGAAATTACAATTTCATCTTCAGATGCCACTAGGTAATAATTATAAAAATGTATGTACAAGTTGTTTATTTTTATTTACATTAGTTTCATTTAATTTAAAATAAAATGTTACCGGGCGAGTTGGCCGTGCGGTCAGAGGCACGCGGCTGTGAGCTTGAATCCAGTAGATAGTGCGTTCGAATCCCACTGTCGGCAGTCCTGAAGACGGTTTTCCGTGGTTTTCCATTTTCACACCAGGCAAATGCTGGGGCTGTACCTTAATTAAGGCCACGGCCGCTTCCTTCCAACTCCTAGACCTATCCCATCGTCGCCATAAGACCTATCTGCGTCGGTGCGACGTAAAGCAACTAGCAAAAAAAAAAAAAAAAGAAAAAAAAAAAAAAAAAAAAAAAAGTAAAATAAAATGCTTCTCATTTATTATACTGATCTGTGCATTGATGAATGCCTGCCTGATGTCAATAACGGTGCGATACGGACTGTACTTCTCTTCCTGCTAGTGCCCTAGCGTGTTTGTCTTTCTCCGCTAGTTCCCATGGCGTGCCGCTTCATTTCAGTAAACAGACACCAGCGCTCTCGCGCGTAACGGCAAAGACTCATGCAAGGGGCAATTCTTTCCAACGGACATTGACACCTCCCAAACATCCGGATGACAGTTATTGCCATATTAGTTCATCCCACTATTCGTACAATGTAGTTAGGAACATCTAGAGACGTGAATACCGAGCTCGATAGCTGCAGTCGCTTAAGTGCGGCCAGTGTCCAGTATTCGGGAGATAGTAGGTTCGAACCCCACTGTCGGCAGCACTGAAAATGGTTTTCCGTGGTTTCCCATTTTCACACCAGACAAATGCTGGGGCTGTACCTTAATTAAGGCCACGGCCGCTTCCTTCCCACTCCAAGCCCTTCCCTCTCCCATCGTCGCCATAAGACCTATCTGTGTCGGTGCGACGTAAAGCAACTAGCAAAAAAAAAAAAAAAAAAAGACGTGACTAGATTTCGTTTTTGAGTAATGTAGATTAATTTGAGAGATGCCGCATCGTCGGACTTGGTTGGACGTTTCGGCATATTGCTTGCCACTGTAACCTTTCTCACTATACTTGCACGTCGGTGTTGGAGGCAGTGCTGACGTAAGGGCACACACATACGTCAAGAAGGCTAGAGTCTACCTCAGCACCGTTAGCACGGAGAATCGTGTCATCGTGAGACAGGCTATAATCACTCCACAGGCTTCGCTGTACACCGTCCAGAGACATGTCACGGAAGCTAAGGATACGGCTGTGTCAGTCAGTACCATATTCACGTAGCTGGGAAAGCAGGATTACGTCGCGGCGCTTCTTATGACAGGCCATTCCAAATTGGTAACTCCGGGCTAATTGCCCTTGTTCAGCATAGCAGGCGAGGCCGCCTGGGCGAGGTACTGTCCTCCTCCTCAGCTGTATCCCCCGACCCAAAGTCTCGCACTCCAGGACACTGTCCTTGAGGCGGTAGAGGTAGGATCCCTCGCTGAGTACGACGTAAAAACCAACCCTGGAGGGTAAACAGATTAAGAAGAAAAGAAAGATTATTATGAACTGCGTTATGTGATGACCAGATTTGCGATGCACAATATGTGGCAGTTCAAGATTTTACCAATGTAGTGGAGGTGATCATTGTTTTAAGAGGAAGTACAACTAGCCAACCATCCTTTATATAACACTAACCAGAAAGAAACAATGGACGGGATCCGACAATTCGAAAAATGAAGATAGCGGCCAAAAGAAGACAAGGGCCACGAAGGGCGTGAAAATGAAAGACTCCGTAGACCTCGGAGACCTAATAGCGTCGGGGTCCAAAAAAGAACAAGAGTTGACCAAAGAAGGTCTGATAGGATAGATGAAAGTGAGGAGCCTGGCACAAGTAAGTGGAAGCAATGGCAGAATTCAGTTAAGGGCCCCATAGTCGCCAACCCACGCTTCAAAGTTCAGAGTCCTTGGTGCTCCTTTTAGTCGCCTCTTACGACAGGCATGGGATACCGTAGGTGTTATTCTACCGCCCCCACCCACAAGGGGGATCAAGATTTCACCAACCAGGATCAGCCTGTCTTTGCAAACTCTGCGGGACGATTCGTGGGAGATACCACTTAATGTTCTGTAAAGAGAGACACGATTCCCTGACACGGTTCCGCAAAACACAGGGGAGGTAATAAGAATGTTATATGGTCATTGGCTGAATTTATTTCATTCATTATTACTCTTTATTATGGTGGTTAGTAGTGTGACGTGTTGTATGTAGGCGTGGATTGAGATGATCACAAGCACTCAACCCTCGAGCCTGAGGAATTAACTAGACGCAGTTCAAAATTCCTGCCCGGCTGGGAATCGAGCCCAGACCACTCTCAACCGAAGCCCACTACGCTGACCATTCATCCAAGGCACTAGACATTCCATGTCATTCAGTGTCAACATTTAAAGAATTTTCGATGAGTACTTTGGCCATCCCATTCTAAATTCTAAATAAAGACTCGTTCAGCTTATCACACAAGGTAAAATTGAAGGAAGGAGAAGAAGGCGAAGAAGGAGAACATCTTAGCTACGGAATCTACGAGAATAGTATGGGCTCAATACCTCCGCTCTTTTCCGAGTTGGTGGGAACGAGTACCAGATCGCTCTGATGACAGCCGATGTCCAATGAGGATATAGTACAAGAAGAAGAAGAAGAAGAAGGTGAGATATTGAACGTTTTCTCGACAAAATTAATTGAAATTCAGCAACAGATCGCCCGAAAGAAATATCATTTCTCTGCCATCTGGGTGAGTAAAGCGGAACACCGAAATTGATATATGATCCGCCTAAATAACGTGAAATCAAAACGCCTGTGCATGGTTTTTGAAACAATGAGTTATTGTTATTACACTTTCATGTGCATGAGTATTCTCTTGAATACTATGGTCATCTGACGAGAAGTCGCGTAGATGTGGGGTAAGAGGGGCGAGTGGTAAACATGGCTGTCGCGCATGCGCCTATCTCAAGTCTCAAGGTTTGACAATAAACATCGGTTTCGTCCGTGGTGACTTGCGAACTTAGGTGCTGTCGTAAATAATTAAATGTGTTCAACACGGCGTTTGCATAAAATGGGCAAAACACCATGCTTTGTAATCACCATGTACTAGGAAAATTTTCTGTATGTACTGAACAATGAACAGTTTGATAAGGAATATGCATTGATTCAAAGAGTTCGCATTGTCTGTCACCACTGATGTTTGTAGCTAAGAGCGTAGTATCTGTTACTCGTGCCGTACCTATAAACTGCCACCACTTCTCGTCAGACGCAGATAGTAAACCCTGTCCGCAAACAAAAATCCAACTTCCGTTGGTCAACAGTTCTTCTTTCAAAATTCCTAACAGTGTTAAGTTTTGGACGATTTGGGATCGAATTTTCCCGCCTTTCATGACCTAGGACCTGGGGAAGGTTTTTATTCCCCTCCCCGAAGATGCGGCGGGTTTCGGTGGTTTGATGGAGTTGGGAGAGGGGGGGATGGAGGTTTGATTCGGTGAAGGAGGTGGGAGGGGTATCGTCCTCTTGGCTAAGTGCTTTACTAAATGCTTCACATTTGTACATTTGGATTTTTACATAATAGTTCAATTTACATCATTGTTATTTTGTAAGGTTTAAACCTGGGTGCAAGGGAGAAGGTGCAGTGCCATGATGTAATAGAAGAAAGAGATTTTAACAAGGGATGTGAGTGGAAGGCGGAGAAGCTCGAATATATGCGGTGGTGGTAAGAGGTATCCTTTTTGGAGTAGATAGGAACGGATATGTTGAGTAGGTGGTTGGGGAGGAGGGGCAGGCCGGGGACGGCTGAGAGATGTGGTAGGGCGGGTCACATGTTGCGGAGGAAAGCGAGACGGTTCAACTCGGTGATGGCGGCCATAGAGATGTATCCCGTGGCTGATGAGGGCGTTGAACGTCTTCGAGAGTCGCAAGGTGGAGTCTCACTAAGTAGGTAGGTCCATCTTCGTTATGAATCCGGAACACTCTTCTCACGGGTAGTCCTTCCTGGCGGAATTCCTGGGCTATGACTTCAGTTGGTATACTAGGGTTTACGCCGCGCGCGACGCAGCTGTAGATGGTATTGCGGTCGGGCGACGGTGATGACGATGGTGAACGTGTTGTGTCGGCAGGTTCCTTGGCAGGTGGCTGAAGTGATGTGTTCTGTGGACTAGGTTGAGCAGGGTTAAGAGGTAACGTCATAAGAGGGAAAGGATGGGACAAAACTGTAGTGGTTATAGGAACGTTGAGGGAGGTGTCAGCAGAGGTGGTGGTAATGGTGGTAGTCGTGGTGGTAGTGATAGGAGTGGTGTAAGTAGGGGACGAAGGCTGTGGTGGTGGTGTATATGGAGGTGGCATGGTTGCTGCTGGCGGTTCAAAGGCGTCTTCCAAGTGCTGAGGACAAGGTTCCACTGAATGCGGGTAGCCGCGATGTACATACCCTCGTTGAGAGCTTGCTGAACGGCATCTTCTTTGGCGAGTTGAACAAGGACCCGATGGGTTGGGACGAAGTTTTCCTGTATCCGGGATATATTTTCAGCTGGAATGCAGTTTATGCGGAGATGGTGGAGGAAGACTTCGTCAGAATTGGCAAAATCAACGCCCAAACGATGCAGTTAGGCATGATGGGGAAGCTAACTTCTAGTTTGGTGTCAGCCTACCATCCTTAGTGCGGCGGGGTGCGAAAATAGAGTTGTGGCTGTGGCGTCACCCGGCCGATCAAAAAAAGAGGCGTTGCTTAGGAGTATGGAACAGTCCACTTTAGAGATGTCACCTTTCATGACTTCCTTAACCACTACGCCAGGCATGTCAAGGTCACGAGGCTGACTGTCAGCTTTGCGTGCACGAGAAACAGCTGTTACGAACGCTAGTCCAGACGTTATCAGGTAGCGCCAGCCTGGAGGGGTGTACATTACACGTTCATAACTACGGTACTCCCGCAATACATGTACATATATTCTTTCATATAAGGGCAAACATAATTAAATGTGTTCAACACGGTGTTTGCATAATAATAATAATAATAATAATAATAATAATAATAATAATAATAATAATAATAATAATAATAATAATAATAATAATAATAATTACAGAAAAATCTCATTGGTATCTGTTGCCTACAAAATTTTATCTCAGTGCCTTCTCGATAGAGCCCAACAGCAACTAGAACCAAAAATGGAGAATATCAAGCAGGTTTCAGACCAGGCCGTTCATGTCCAGAGCAAATTTTGAACCTAAAGTTAATCCTGAGGCATCAGAGAATTTGTAGCAAAAATGTAGTTTGTACTTTTGTTGATTTCAAAAAGGCCTATGATTCAGTTGATCGTCAATCACTGTTTCAGATATTAAAAGAACAGGGTCTAGACCGGAAAACACTCGCAATTGTAAAAGAGACATTGACAGACACAAAATCTAAGGTTAAATTCATGGGGGAAATTTCAGACCCTTTTCCGATCAAAACAGGAGTAAGACAGGGAGATGGGCTCTCTCCACTACTCTTCAACTGAGTCCTTGAAAAGGTAATACAGGAATGGCGCAAACAGAAGTCTGTCCTCAAGATTGACCAACCAATCACTCTTGGTAGGGGCAAATTAGCAGTAGACTGCCTGGCATTTGCGGACGATCTGGCAATCTTAACTCGTGACGTTTCAACAGCCATAAACCAGATCGAACTCCTGAAAGAAACAGCGGAAAAAGATGGCCTCCAAATATCGTTTGAAAAAACTGAATACATGACCTGCAGCAAAGAAAATATGGCAAAATAAATCGGGTCCAACAATTCAAATATCTCGGTGAAATAATTCAGGAGAATGAAATAGAAACAAAAGCCAACGAAGTTAGATGCCAAAAAATGGAAACTGCATATAGACTCACCCAAAATATCTATAACAAAAAGTGTCTCTCCAAGCATGCAAAACTAAGACACTATAATACAGTAATAAAACCAGAATGCCTCTATGGATCAGAGACACTAATTTTGAACAGGAAAACTGATCTAGAAAATATTCAGAAAAAGGAACGCAAGATCATTAGAAAAATTTTAGGCCCAAAACTCGTAGATGAACAGTACCGCCTTAGAGGGAAACAGGAAATCAAACAATTTTCTAACATTCACAGCGACATCAGAAAACGCAGATTAAGATTCTTTGGACATATAAAAAGTATGAACCCAGATAGACTTAGCAAGCAAATAGTTGAATTTTATGAAAACCGAAGTAAAGCCAAAACGGACACAATAAAATGGATTGGCGAAATTAAAACAGATCTCAAACGGGCAGAAATTACACCTGAAGACATCCAAAGCCGGGTTATCTTCAGAGCCAAAGTTCATAAGTGGCAAGTTGACCAAGAGGAGGAACCAAGGAAGAAGACCGGAACAACATGGTCTCAAGAGAGAAAAGAAGCACACAGCAAACGAATGAAGGAAGTATGGGCACAAAGAAAGGCAAATGCCTGTCTCTAAGTACTTTGCGTAGTCCTAATGGGCTCATTCGCAAATAATAATAATAATAATAATAATAATAATAATAATAATAATAATAATAATAATAATAATAATAATAATAATAATAATAATAATAATAATAATAATAATAATATGGCCTCAGCTAGTGTGTTCAGACATTTTGATTTGACGCCATCTGGCTGTCTGTTCGTCAATTTCGACGTTCCGCTTTATTCTAGGCCCACTATATGGCAGACAGAGTAAACCGGATCTCTCTTGGGCGTCTATGCCTGAGATTTAATGAATTTTGTCGGGTAAAAACCAGATGGTCCGCCTCTGTGGTGAAGTGGTTAGTGTGATTAGCTGCCACCCCCGGAGGCCTGGGTTCGATTCCCGGCTCTGCCACGAAATTTAAAAAAGTGTTACGAGGGCTAGAACGGGGTCCACTCAGCCCCGGGAGGTCAACTGAATAGAGGTGGGTTTGATTCCCACCTCAGCTATCCTGAAAATGGTTTTCCGTGGTTTCCCACTTTTCCTCCAGGCAAATGCCGGGATGGTACCTAACTTAAGGCCGCTTCCTTCCCTCTTCCTTGTCTATCCTTTCCAATCTTTCCATCCCCCACCTAGGCCCCTGTTCAGCATAGCAGGTGAGGCAACCTGGGCGAGGTGCTGGTCATTCTCCCCAGTTGTATCCCCCGATCCAATGTCTCAAGGTCCAGGACACTGCCCTTGAGGCGGTAGAGGTGGGATCCCTCGCTGAGTCCGAGGGAAAAACCAACCCTGGAGGATAAGCAGATTAAGAAAGAAAAGAAAGAAACACCAAATGTGTCACCAGAGATCTTTTACATGCAGACATCGTACGACATGGAGGGTCGAATAAACTTCTTTCCGCCCTCCGAAAATTCGACTAACTCTGCCGGGTTTGAACCCGCTGCCTTGGGATCCAAAGGCCGTCACTCTACCACGGATCCACAGAGGCAGCATAAACTGGGGGAAACATGCTTTGTAATCACCATGTACTAGGAAAATAAATAATTACTTTAAAGGTTGCCATAAAGTATGAAGTGCAAGATAAAAGGCCTTTTTTATTGGTTTAAAGTGCTCAACTCTCCTATTAACATTTATATTATGAAACAGAATAATGCCGAATACTATGCCGCTTTCATATCACCTCTGTGGCAAATCGTCATGTTTGTATAAACTTAACCAAAGGAAAATAGGTTTCGATAAAAGTAGAAGCTTCCCAAGTAACCGTACGGATACAAAAGTACACAATCACACGCTAACAAATAACCGTATTTCTCCGATTCCAAGGCGACGTTTTTTCTCAGAATCTCATGTGAAAAATAAAGGGCCGTCTTGCATTCGCGACCTAACAGTAATGATCACCACTGGCAACTACCACGGCAACTACGCTGCTTCTTTACACCCGCCGCGCGCACACACATAAAACTCGTTGACAATCAACGTTCGCGTCTTTATTATACATCGCTAGCCGCGGCAACCGGTTGTACAGTGCCTCTGTGTAACGTCACTGGATTTCGGGAAATACAGTAGTGAAGAAAGAATGACATTCTGTTAGTTTCTACAAAAACGTTTCTCAAATACGCAGAATGGTATCAAAACTGCGAGCCTTTGAATTCTTAGCAAGACCACGGCTACTCAGTGGTAGAGTTATAATGCGTCTACTGTATCTTTCTTTCTTTCTTAATCTGCTTACACTCCAGGGTTGGTTTCTCCCTCGGACTCAGCGAGGGATCCCACCTCTACCGCTTCAAGGGCAGTGTCCTGAAGCGTGAGACATTGGGTCGGGGATACAACTGGAGAAGATGACCAGTACCTCGCCTGCTATGCTCAACAGGGTCCTTGGTGGGGGATGGGAAGATTGCAAGGGATAGACAAGCGGCCTTAAGTTAGGTACCATCCCGGCATTTGCCTGGAGGAGAAGTGGAAAACCACAAAAAACCACTTTCAGGATGGCTGAGGTGGGAATCGAACCTGGGCCTCCGGGGATGGCAGCTAATCACACGGGGCCGATGACCTCGATGTTAGGCCCCTTTAAACAACAAGCATCATCATCATCATCAGCAGCAGCAGCTAATCACACTAATCACTGCACCACAGATGTGGACGTCTACTGTATCTGACGCTTAATAAAATTCAGTTTTATAGACAACAGGAATATTTTCGTGATGGATCGTCGTACTGTAAATATACGTGGAACAGGCGTTGCCGGTAAATTTTCAACGGGTTCTCGTCGATATTATGATGCCAGTTTTAAGGTAATGGTTATTCAATATGCAGACATGAAGAATAATTGTGGAGCCGCAAGAAAATATGTCACAGGCCTAACTAAAGCCAATATTCGGCGTAAGCGTGAAGACAAAGATACGGTAGCTTAAAAAATGCGTAGTGTACAAAAATGCATTCAGTGGCCCGCAACAAGGACGCTTTAAAGAAGTCGAAGATGGAATTGTGAGGTATGAGCGCGAAAAATGCAAGGGCGGAATGACCATACCACGGCTCAATAAACTCGTTCGTTGACCTTCAACGTCCGCTTCGTTCTTAGGCCTATACATCGCTAGCCGTTGAAGTCGGCCGAACCCGGCAAGTGAGACGTACGTGTAGCGGCAGCCGGTTGTATCTGATACTGAGTAAAAGTAACAGTTTTACGGACAGCAGGAATATTTTCCTGATGGATCGTCGTATTGTATAGACGAGTAGAACAGGTATTGCCAGCAAATGTTCAACGGGATCTCTTTGATGTTATGATGCCAATTTTAAGTTAATGGTGATTAAATCCGCGGAAATAATGAATAATTGTGCAGCCAAAAAAAAAAAAAAAACCGGCATAACTAAAGCCAATATTCGGTGTTAGCGTGAAGACATTGTCTAAAAAGACATACCGTACCCAGTTGTAAGCCTTACAAGAAAGGCATTCATATGACTTTACAAAGCACTTTTTACGCCTGACTTCATTTTTTAAAGGAAAAAGTGGGGGTCGTCCTACGGTCCCCTACTGTGTCAATCCTCATGTTACAGCCTATGCAGCCGTAAGTTTCAACCATTACTTGCCCAGCCCTGAATCAGCAACATGGGAAAGTACAAGCCAACTGGGGGAAAGAGACTTGTGCCCTCATGCACAAGGTTTGTCACCCGTGATTATGTTCACTGCTTTAAGAATATAACATTCTAATTTTCTTCTACTGTTGTCAGAAGAGTTTGATAATGTTGTTTTGAGCGGACGGCTACCTAGTGGTACTTCCCCTTAACACAATATACCCCTGTGGGTGCGGGCTAAGAATAACATCCACGGAATGCCTTCCCTGTCGTAAGAGGCGACTAAAACAGTCCCAAAGGGCTCTCGATTTGGGAGAGCGGGTAGGCGGCCACGGGGTCCTTAGAAGATTCCTTGCATCGCTTCCACTTACTTGTGCCGAATCTCTCGTCTATCCTAGCCGACCTCCCTTGTTCAACTCTTGTTCTTTTCCGACCGCGACGTTATTAGAGCATTCGAAGCCTAGTGAGTCATTTTCACGCCCTTCGAGGCCCTCGTCTTTCTTTGGCCGATACCTTCATTTTTCGTAGTGTCGTACCCTTCCGTTTTTCCCCTCTGATTATTGTTAATTGAGGATGGTTGCCTACTTATACTTCCTAACAACGAACTTTACCGGGCGAGTTGGCCGTGCGGTTAGGGGCCCGTAGCTGTGAGCTTGCATCCGGGAGATAGTGGGATCGAGCCCCACAGTCGGCAGCCCTGAAGATAGTTTTCTGTGGTTTCCCATTTTCACACCAGGCAAATGCTGGGGATGTAACTTAAGACCACAAACGGTTCCTTCCCACTCCTAGGTCTTTCCTATCCCATCGTCGCAAAAAGACCTATCTGTGTCAGTGCGACGTAAAGCAACTTGTAAAAAAAAAAAAAAAAAAAAAATATATAACGTCGATTTCCAACAGAACTTGACATCACCGTACAATGTTATTAAATTACAGTTTATAACATTCATTAGTCTCCCTAAAATTACTACTCTGTTTAACTTATATATGGAGAAACGCGCCCTTTTCCATTGCTGCCTTAACGCCAACTTTACTGGCAACGCTGTGATCATAATATAGACTCATACGCATGCGCGCGCAGTGAAGATCGGAAATTCTGACAGCTGTTTAGCACGAACTTCAACAATACAAAATAAACGCTTCTGAGGTTCACAATAGTGTTGTACGTGCTAACTTCTTTAAATATGGATAAGCTAAGGAGAGTGAGACGTGGCACAAATGCCTTTATCGTACGAATGTTTATAATTTCATACGCAATGAGCCTTGCCTTGGGTGACCCAGTTCCAGGGAATGCAACAGTATTGAAGACTGATGGAATTCAATCCAATAATTCTCGTAAGTTTTTGCTGTTTTCTGGGAATTAGATTGTCTTTATTTTATTATCGATATTGCTTCCGCGCTCGTTCTTGATGTTTGAAGATTCGAAAAGAAACTGACTTATTAAACATAAAGTTAGGTTAGATTTGTGATGATTCATGTCAGGAGCTTTGGATAGGCGTGATAATCAAGTCTATAACAGTAATGAGTGCAGAAATTGTTTGAAAACTTGATGTATGTGACACTGAAAAATCTATGAAATTGGGTGTAGGCTAAGAGTAGCGTAATTAATTTTGGTTTTAGAAGTGTATAAATACATCAGTAGATGGACATGTGGTTGTCGTTTTAGAGGACAAACCAACATTATTATTAGCCACAAACATTGTGAAGTGTGCGAGTGGAAGGAAAACGAATTAGAATAAAGGCTATCGGTGCAAAAAATCTAATTGATGGTATATCATCTTTGATTCATAACTCAGTTCTGTGCTTGCCGGTGATAGGATTTTTTCAGATAACATTCTTAAATATCCATCATTAATTTTATTATTAATATTATTTGCTTTACGTCGCATCGGCACAGATAGATCTCATGGCGACGATGGGATAGGAAGGGCCTAGGAGTTGGAAAGGAGCGGCCGTGGTCTTAATTAAGGCACAGCCCCAGCATTTGCCTGGTGTGAAAATGGGAAACCACGGAAAACCATCTTCAGGGCTGCCGACAGTGCGGTTCGAACCCATCATCTCCCGGATGCAAGCTCACAGCTGCGTGCCCCTAACTGTACGGCTAACTCACCCGGTCCATCATTCATTAGTATCACTTTCACGAAGTCTGGTAGTCGAATGTTATAATAAAAATTAAAGTCATTTCCGCAGAGTCCACGAAGGCCCCTGAAAGAATGGAATGTAAAGACTTATACTGTTCTTAACCTCAGGACTAAGAACGGAACTTCTTGGGTTAGAACAGACAGATATTAATGAAACTGGGATGACTGGTCAAACACATTGCGAATTTAATGCTGATAATCATTTTACCTTTCGTGAAATCAACGGTAATATTATTAGTAACCGAAAAATAGCTATGTGTCTGGGAGCAATTAGCTTTCTTCATTCGTCCTAACCGCTTCTGGTAATTTCATCAGTGCTTATATATTTTTCACGTATTTTTATAATGGTTGATTCTTTTCGATAAAAATTCGTATAATACAATTTGTAGGTAGGCTAAAGATTATGAACATTTTTATCGAACTCATTTTGTTAGTCGAGTCATTGGTTGAAAAGATTTTCTGAATTGTTTTCACGCTGAATAGTACAAATAATAATCATAACCTTTAAGGCTGGTTTACATTGTTTGGTAGAATTGACACTACAGTAAAGTAGTAGCACCATGTCAAGGCGTTAGCATATCGTAAGGAAGTGTTTAAAGACTTTCGCAAATATATTACTGCAAGAGGTTAGTGAAACGTTAAAAGAAGAAGCAAATGACAAAAATGAAATGGGAATGGCGTATGGCTTTTGGTGCCGGGAGTGTCCGAGGGCAAGTTTGGCTCGCCAGATGCAAGTCTTTTGATTTGACTCCCATAGGCGATCTGCGCACCGTGATGAGAATGAAATGATGACGAAGACGGCACATACACCCAGCCCCCGTGTCAGTGAAATTAACCAATAATGGTTAAAATTCCCGACCCTGCCGGGAATCGAACCCAGGACCCCTGTGACCAAAGGCCAGCACGCTAACCATTTAGCCATGGACAAATGAGGAAAGAAGGGAATTGATAAGAGGTTGGCTTAGTAGGAGAGATACACTCGGGGCATCAGAACTAATTCTGAGAGAACTTCCGACAGAGGATAAAGAAGAATACAGAAAGTTTAATGTGTACTCATTGCATCCATCGTCCTAGACGACTTAAGAGAGGGAGTGTAAATGTCTGCTGCACCACCTCCAGACGTTTTGGATTTACGAATTTTTATCAGTTCTTGGTTGTAGATACATAGTAAATTTCTTATTTTCTGTTTCATTTCCATTATACCAAAACCCTCTTTACCCATTTTCCTAACCAAGTCCTCTTCAGTCACCTGCCTCATGTTCTTGTTTCTGTAAGTTATACTGTTTATATTCCATAAACATTCTTTTTCACGGTAAAATTCTACAAATTTGCATGTTTTTCTTCCGTCCATTTCATATTGCTGCCAAACGCACGCACGGATGCTCAATTTACTCTACTCCACGGAAAACCGTCCATACCGTTGCTTACGCTGTTATACAAGGCTGGGAAATGAGCCATGAGAAGTGGGGTCACCGAATTTAGTTTTCAGTTCTCCCGCTAGGATCGCCTTTCTTAGACACAAGTTTTGAATGTCTTCCTGTGTTCAGCCCGGTTCAGCCATCGCCCTCTACTATGACTGTCTGTTAGGTCATCAGCCCAGAGGCTGGTTGGATCCTCAAATAGCACCACCAAAGGTTATGCGGTTATAAGGAAACCGCAAAAACCAACGGCAGCACCAAAATGAAGCGTACTAGGCAAGACGAGGAGTGAGGTAGTTTGCCATTGCTTTCCTCACTGGGTCAGAAAGTGCTATTGCAGCATGACTGACCCTATGAGCAACACCTTTCATAACACTCAGATGCACTAGTCGTGCTCTGAATGTCATTACTCAGCACCACCCATACCCCAGCAGCTTCCATACTGTCACAGCCATGGATGTTGACTGGGACTTTGGTGGAAGCTACACTTTGTTCTGGCCTGTGCCAAGAGATGGATGCAAAAGTACTGTATCCATCAAGAAATGACAGCAGGCAACTACTATGACTACTGTACGCCTTCCCAATACAGCAATATGAGCGATATGGGCCTAGTTCCCATTTTTACCACCGAGCGCTGGTCCGCTGGCATTGAAACACGATTGTTCATTACAGCACATGTTAAGTGTTTTGTATAGTTCTGTTCAAATATATAGCCAATCACTCAATCAACATATTCGAATCACACCTTACACCTTAATAAAGAAATTCAGTGAAGAACGTATCCCTCCACAGCGCAAAAACCGTACAAAATAATAATAACGGTACGTAGTAAATGCTGTAGAAAATAAATAATTTCACACACTTTTCTGTTTAAGTGTTTCGCGTTCTCGCGTTCAAATGTTTCCAAGATCTCTGTTGTGGCTATGTTATTTACACCGCCGTCTCGATCCTCCTATACTGCCTGCTCTATGCGAGCCTTTTTGCGACTACGCTGCGACAAAATTTCTCCGCTAGATGGCAGACATAGACGCACAATGTTCTAAACTTATTCTAATGACGACAGCCTACAAAACACTATGCAGTTTGGTCATATGTTCACTAAAGCTCGTAAATTACATCAGTAATATTAAATATCGGCAATATTACCTGCATGAAGTTGCAGTTGGCCTCTTCATGGACAATTTAAAGATTTTCCTGGACGAAGGTTTGGAGTGGTACCGTACTTTTTGTGTTCTTGTCAATGCAATATCAAATAATAGAGGTCTTACGAACTTGGTTAGGATAATATCACTAACAGTTTGCTGATGTTCTTTGACCTCACACTGTAACAAAACACATTCTGAAAGGTTTTTTTTCTATTTGTTTTACGTCGCACTGACACAGATAGGTCTTATGGAGACTATGGGATAGGAAAGGCCCAGGAATGGGAAGGAAGCGGCCGTGGCCTTAATTAAGGTACAGCCCCAGCATTTGCTCGGTGTGAAAATAGGAAACCACGGAAAACCATCTTCAGGGCTGCCGACAGTTGGGTTCGAACCCACTATCTCCCGGATGCAAGCTCACAGCTGCGCGCTCCTAACCGTACGGCCAACACGCCCGGTATTCTAAAAGGGAAGACGTCGCAAGTCGTCGTATTACGATCGTACGTTTGAAGAACTTCGACAATAGGGCACAGCAGCTTAAACGAACTCCTACAGATGCTTCACCAGAGCGACAAAACAAGGTTTTGAGTATCGAACTCCTCCTCTGTCCTAATGCATAATTAGTTCTATTTAGCTGTGTCGAAGCCCTAGGCAGTGAGATGTTGCTGACACAAATGTCACACTCCATCCTCTCTTCTTCAACACGAACCGAGCACCCGCAAATTAGGATCTGATTTCCTGTTTCTAGTTTGATTAGAATATTATCGTCTGGATATCTGAGGTTGTCCAAAATGTCTAAACATGAAGACGTTTGTTGTGTGATTGCCCGTCACAATTCTTATCACAAGGAATCCACCATCCTCCACGGCTTTAATCACCTTCTGAAAAAAAAAAAAAGCAGCCTGTTTCCAGTCATTCGACCGGGTCAGGAATGGAGTGAATGAAGCCCCCATCTAGCAGCGAGGATATGAATCGTGCCGGCTGCCGAAGCCTGTCGCACTCCTCCCGGGCAATGATTAATGAATAACACATGAAATTAAATGAAATGAAATTATATTCGAGAGTGTTGCTGGAATGAAATATGACAGGGAAAACGGAAGTATCCGGAAAAAACCTGTCCCACCTCCGCTTTGTCCAGCACAAATCTCACATGGAGTGACCGGGATTTGAACCACAGAACCCAGTGGTGAGAGGCCGGCGCGCTGCTGCCTGAGCCGCGGAGGGTCCATCACATTCTGAAACAAGGTGTAAAGGCACAGGTGCGAGAGTAATCTGAGAATATCCAATTGCTTTCTTTATTAGGTCCCAGCCTAGATAAAGCCGACAGCCGCTTTTCTCTTAATTCCCGTCTAGACGGTATTTCATGGAGTGGTATCTTCTTTGGCTGTGAACGACCTTGCCGAGACTGGCAAAATTGTACACAACAGTTGAATATTTCGGGGAAAGAATCTGAAGTTTCAGTTCTGCGAAAAATATTCCTTGCACAAACGGAAAGAAACAAGTACCAACACCTTAAAATCACTTTTGAAATATCTATAAGCATAACATGATTAATTCATTTCACTGTTATATACAAAATATCGCTTGTACGTTTACCCGTTGTACGAAATAACTCAGGTTTTCCACACATTCATGCACCAACAACACGGTGCAATCCCACCACATTGACAGCGAAGATTGTGCGTCTACTGCTGCACTCTTACGGAGACTTGGAGAAATATTGGTAGTCGCGCCTTCCTGTGTTAAAATAGTGCCATAGAGCAGGCAGTATAAGAGGATCGAGACGGCGGTGGTTATTTAACAATACAGGAATAGCACACTCGCAAATAACTTCGCTCAATAACTATGAATGTCCGATTTCAGGACAACTGATATGAGGAAAATCACGCAACACAGGCACTAAATACCACTCATAGGCGCAACAGGATTTTTATGAACAAATAGTTGTGGTTTCGATACAAAATCATTAATAACTTTCAAAATCCACAGTGGCAAATCAGATGGGTATTGCAGCCTGCTGTTTTAATCTCTTTTATAAATCAAGTCCATTAGCACTGTTGAACACCTCGGTCTTGTCTAAATAATCAAGCTCTTGTCCGGCTGCAATGTTGTTACATTTGTGCTACTGACACGTATGTCGAATCAACTTTTTATCAATAACATGCATTTGACAGTTGTACCTGCATTAAAAAATCGTGGATATCTGTATACGGTCCGCCTCTGTGGTGTAGTGGTTAGTGTGATTAGCTGCCACCCCCGGAGGCCCGGGTTCGATTCCCGGCTCTGCCACGAAATTTGAAAAGTGGTACGAGGGCTGGAACGGGGTTCACTCAGCCTCGGGAGGTCAACTGAGTAGAGGTGGGTTCGATTCCCACCTCAGCCATCCTGGAAGTGGTTTTCCGTGGTTTCCCACTTCTCCTCCAGGCGAATGCCGGGATGGTACCTAACTTAAGGCCACGGCCGCTTCCTTCCCTCTTCCTTGCCTATCCCTTCCCATCTTCCCATCCCTCCACAAGGCCCCTGTTCAGCATAGCAGGTGAGGCCGCCTGGGCGAGGTACTGGTCATACTCCCCAGTTGTATCCCCCGACCAAGAGTCTGAAGCTCCAGGACACTGCCCTTGAGGCGGTAGAGGTGGGATCCCTCGCTAAGTCCGAGGGAAAAACCGAACCTGGAGGGTAAACAGATGATGATGATGATGATGGATATCTGTATACGAATGGTGTTTTAAATATTCTAGGGCTGTTATTACTTCAGTCGCGAAATTATCTCTCGCGCGCCGCACATTCATTTTCTTAAACTTAGACGGCTCGATGTTTTTACATGTAGGAAAAATGAACCGGTTTACAGTTTCATTTGATTGCATCCGATACAGTTTCCTGATAAAATCACCCTTTATATCCTGGGAAACATCAAACATAGATTTTTTGAGTAAAGAATTTATTACTTTTCAGAATGTGCCATTTGTCGAAAGCAAGAAGAGGCATTTCACTATCAACAGGACGACAGATATACGGTTTAATGTGTTTTGAAGAAGACATTCTTCATATCCTGCTAACATTAGTCTTATGATTGTCACTCACAATGCGCAACACGAAAAACTGCAAGCTTCGACTTCCTTTATTGTTTTGAGTGTTGAAGTATGCAGCTCTGTACCTAAAAGCCCCTTAAAGAAGAAAAATGCTGCTGTAACCTTTATTTTGTGATCACAGCAGACATTATACAACAGAAAATGTTATTGACTAGGGTCATTCGATTTCTACTTTCGCTTGCATGACAGTCATCTTGAGTAGTTTTTATTCGCTCATCATGAAATGAAGCGTCTTTCTGTTGAAAGGTGTCGAGTTTCTTGTCATATAACATCTGCTGTTCGATGGACTACCAACAATCACAATCTCTCTGCTTCATTTAGGCAGTGACTTTCTGCTAAGAGGCGCTCCTCTGCTAAGAGTGTTATTCCAGTCTCGCAGTTTATATCTCCTACGTAGCGTGAAAGTATGGATTTATTCGGTGTGGCAAGCATATCGTTTCGATGATCTTGAATTGAAATTCGGCGAGAAATCCTTTCTTGAAATAATATTTAGCCATTTATGACGTTGCTCGTTGAGAGGAAATTCATGAAACGAAATCGCACTTCCCGATCTGCTTTTTATCTTACATCAAGGCACACAGCAGTAAACAATATTATATACATAAACAATGAAACGGTTCACGGTCAAAGAAACAAGCCAAATAAGGCAAACACAGGCTCAAATTACACCAGCACTCTTAGCAATGATCACTGAGGTGTCTCATCAAGCAGACTAATGCCAGCTTCTCAGCGCTCCAAGCGCCTGAACTGGTAACTACGCCCTGTTCGCTCGGTTATGTGTAGTGCTGGGGACGGAGCGGAGCGGAGCAGTTGTTGTGACGTCATCACCCGGTAGTACCGAGTGAACTACCGAGTGAATGTCCTGACGCGGGACGTTTAAACACGTTATAGCTATGGCACTGCGAAGGTATTGCATCCCCCTATTAATACCCTTCTCTCACAACGTAACAACTGTAAATAACTGCATATATATTCACTATAATTGTTATATACGTAACTGCTAGGGAGTAGGAGGTAGTATATGGAATAAATGTTAGTAACTCGTATAGTTAACTCATTCGAAACAAAGTATGGCGCATACTTACCGAAAGGGTTTGTATACAAGGGGATTGGAAGTTAACAGAAAAGTAATGTATTCACAATTATTTCGTAAGTTCATGTGATACGGTACACTGTTAATGAGAAGAATAACCTGAATATAAAGAATCTTATCAGAATATAATGAAAAACACTGACATAATTTCATCTACAGGATAACAAAAGTAATTACGTAAATGAACGTTGACTGAAATGTCCTTCTTTGCAAATGTGATTACAAAACATATCTGACAACATACTACTACACGTTCCAATGCCATACAGCTATCAGTAGAATGCTTCTATAAATACAGTTATTATATTATATTATATTATATTATATTATATTATATTATATTATATTATATTATATTATATTATATTATATTATATTATATTATATTATATTATATTATATTATATTATATTTGATGTGCCACCACCCGTCGCGTATGTGCGGCCACAAAATTTGCATTTTGCGTGTTTCCTATTATCAGTGATGTCAAAAAACTGCCAGGCATCCGACGGTTTTCGTGGCATTTGTGGAACAACGTTCTGTAAAAATTTCTTTAAATTCCTTTAAATGTTCTAAAAATATAACTACTATCTACGAATATGTTTAAATATCACACTAACACCACAAATATAATCTAACAGACTTTACATTATCTACAAAACATAACAAGCGTAGGAAATATATACGTACATTCGAAACACACAGATTGAATACAGGTACTTTCGTACGTGTGTTGTGCGCTTCACCAAAGAGAATAAGTAGCGCTACACTGTGCTCAGGTCCTCCGCGAGTACTCGCAGTTGTAAGCGGAGGGGATCGGTGGTGCGCTCTACCGCTACAACCGGATTACTCATCGGTATTACTCGCTCCGTCCCCACCTCTAGTTATGTGTGTTACCGGGCGAATGAGAAATGGTTCAGCATGGATTTTGTGACAAGTGCTTGTGGAAATTCGGTAGTATATAGCCAATTATGATACTTACGGAGAAACCACACGTTTTTAATGTTGCTCGTGATCCATTTTTGCTGTAGTGCGAATAATCCATCAGTATGATATTAACATGTCCTGTTGGAAACTTATTTACATCAGTATCTTGAGGTTATGAGTCGTCGTAGTATCGACCCAGTCAACACAAATTTATACATATTTACAAAGGTGTTTTAAAGTGTTTGGGAAATATATAGTTAGTTTATACTCACGTAAAAGCTATTACTTAAAATGTAGTATTTGTAATGGGTCTCCACTTCACAGTCACCGTTTGAACCTTACATCATTGTCTAGCCTAACTTAACTTTAACACTTTTCTGTTCAAAAGTTTTAGGTCCAGATTCGAAATATTTTGGCACTTTGATGAAATATTCCTTGCCTTATTGTCCAAGAAAGGCTTGAGTAATTTCTGCAGCAGCAATAGTGGCAATGTTTCGTTATTGCAGGTCCTGCACATGAGTTCCCTTAAAAACCTGTCTTTCAGGTAGTGGGTACAGATCGGTAGATAGTGTTTTCTTGGGGGATAGTGTATTGCTTCAATAACAAAATCGTTACACATTGTATCAAAGCCCTGAAGAAAGCGTTAGGGTACCTTAACCCTCTCCTGTCTTGAAAACGGATTAAGCATACTGTAGGACTATCAGTTGTAGGTAAGGATGTTATCTGTGGACAACTGTCACAGCTGGTTTCTTCTTCTGCTACATGTATCAAATATACAGCTATCATTGCCAGCAGTGGCGGTTTCTGGTATAGCGCAATGGAGCAATGAACCTCCAGTGTATATCAAATTTTATTCAACTACTTAATATTCATGACTCCCTTGTCAATCTCGAAGCTCTTGCTTAGCCCATCTATCCGTAATATACTCGTACTGGCTTTCAATTCATGTGAACTGCGCACGTTCCGTGGCTGGATACTTGTCTGAAATGAACCCCCATGGAAGGCGACCTCTCCGTCCGTACCTGGGCGAAGGGAGTGGCACTGCCTTCGTGATGTCCAGGCCGTACTGCAACGAGCGCGGGGGGGAAGTTTAGCATATGAGTTAGTAGAGTTAAACATAGATTTTCGCAGTGTTATTGAAATTTTTAACGATGGCCGCATGTTCACTCAGATATATGTGAGAATGAGCCGTCATCGACTGCATTATTAAGTGTAAAGTCGTTAATTAGTGAAGAAAACTTAGTGTGAGCGTGTATTTATGTGAAGATATAGGTTAAGAAGATCGTTCTTCAGTGTTTTAATTTTGTAGTTTATTTGTGTAAAGTTATATTTATAGTGTAAAATTAATTGAGTTAGTGCATTCTGTGTTTTATTATTAACAGCGAGTTGTATATACTTGAATTAAGATCATCAGTGAGGGAAATCACCGTGCCTAAGAGTTGCTGTGTGCCTGGCTGCAAAGCCAATTATAAACAAGGAGAGTACACTCCGGTATTTGTGTTTCCTTCTGATGAAGAACGAGTTAAGTTATGGAAGAAGGCTATTCCCAAGGAGAATTTAATAGTTAATCACAACAGAGTTGTATCAAGCACTTTCCTGAAAATCACATCCTGAGAGAAATATGAGCGTCTCGTCCAGATTGTGAGTTAAATTGTTTTATTATGTCATAAACATGGGTAACATTAGGTAGGCTCTATATTTTTATGTAATCAGACCTACGGCGTATCTGAATTCGGTGTATTTGAAAATGCAAGTCTTATTTATGAGTATCACCGAGCTCGTTAGCTGCAGTCGCTTAAGTGCGGCCAGTATCCAGTATTCGGGAGACAGTGGGTTCGAACCCACTGTCGGCAGCCCTGAATATGGTTTTCCGCGGCTTCCTTCCCATTCCTAGGCCTTGCCTGTCTCATTTTCACACCAGGCAAATGCTGGGGATGTAACTTAAGACCACAAACGGTTCCTTCCCACTCCTAGGCCTTTCCTATCCCATCGTCGCCAAAAGACCTATATGTGTCGGTGCGACGTAAAGCAACTAGAAAAAAAACCAAATCACATTGTTCAGCTAGTCTTGTAATTTTATTTAGTTGACTGTCAAGTCCATGTTTATTTTTTTCATTTTTGAGTTGATGCACCCTTTCTTTTAAAGTTGTAGTAATATGTTTTTGCTTTGCTATAAGTGCTCTTTGTTGCCTACATTTCCTGGCTATTCTTTTCAGTTTCAAACCTAATTTAGTGCAGTATAGTTTATGTTTAATAGAACACTGTGTGGCTGTGGTTTCATATAATGGTTCACTGATAAGTACAGGTGGAGGGTCATTCTCTTCACTGGCTGTAGATGTGCTTGGTTCCACATGAAGTTCAATTTTCTAGTAGGGTTTAGCTTCATTTTCCACTTCTAAAGCCTTCCTCTTAAGTGGTCTTCCTGTATGTGGTTGTGTTTGTTTGTGTCCGGTAAAGTCTTGAAATACGGATAGAATGACGTAGGATTTTTAATGCTGTGCTTACACTATAGGCTATACTTCGTGTAGATTGGTCCCAGGGTATTCAACACTCTCCTAGACAATGCATGGGCACATGTCATAATTGCCAGCAGTGGCTTAAGGCATGACACTAATCAATCGTATACTTAACTAGTGTTATTGTCAAGCCACCTGAGTTGATCTTGGACGGAAAAATTCACACCGTCCCTAGAATGCCAGACTACCGTGAGCGACGAAAACGTAATTCTACAGAAGACAAGAAAATTTATTGAGAAAAAGAGACAAATTATATTCGGAACAAACATGAATTCACATACTGTATGCTACCTTCAGTGGTGTGTTGTAATCGGTAAAAGTGAGGAATTTGCTAATTACTTGGATTTTTTCTAAAAACTGTCATTCATCCTATAACTTTGTTTCCATCGCTCTTGAAATGTCTATTTGAAAACACTCACTGTCAATTTGAGACTCCGTGGCTCAGACGGCAGCGCGCCAGCCTCTCACCGCTGGGTTCCATGGTTCAAATTCCGGTCACTCCATGTGAGATTTGTGCTGAACAAATCGGAGGCGGGACAGTATATTGTGTTTGATAGAGTGACTGCGAAAACGTAAATATTCTCGAAGCGTATGCAGTTTAAAGAGGTAATGAGTGTGACTAAAAGATTTGTCTTCCCGCATCCCGATGGGCCAGTTATAATACCTCGAATAGTAAAAGGAAACAACGTTCCACGACGTCCTTTTGTAGTTGTATCAGAACGAGGTAAGAGATGCGGCACTATGTCACTAACATGTACTTGCTGCTTTATAATCTTCGTGGTAACAGAATAATAAAGTAGCCCATCACGAAACAAGTAACTGTCAGTTCATAAATCGCTCTTGACGAGTAAAAGTCGTGTACAGAATGGTGAAACAACGATATCCAAACGTTATGAAGAAGAAAACTAAAACTGTTGGATAGAAAGAAGCTGTAAGGCTGCACAAAAAGCTACTCGAATGGAATACAATCCGCGAGTGGCCATTACTAAGGCACTATCCGCAGCAAGAGCGATATTTCTCCAAACTGCAGAGTAATGCTTTGTAAACGTGCACGAATTATTCCTGTACCAAAACGAGGAGGATTTCTTCCTGCGCAGTTTGCTAGACTAGCAGCCTTATGGTCTTTGCTGGGTAATGCTAGTGCTGTAGCAGAAACTGTTAAGGCTGTAGAATAAGCGAAGCAACAGTTGAAAGAGAGTGAACGTCATAACAGGACAATGGAGTCAATTGCATTACGAGGCAAAGGCGTACACATGAAGCTAGCCCCATACAGAAAAGGGCTTGGCATCTACATATCACAAAAAAAAAGTCTACCGAATGTACTGCCACATCAAGCTCTAACCCACGAAATATTTTACGATGGTAAACAACTACGAATTCATTATTTTCGCGGTGTGTATATGCGCAATCAATTACCAGCATGCCCAAGTGAACGTGAGAGTGCTATAATTAACTTTGATAACAGTCGCGGACCTAGAACTCATTACGTTACGTACGTAAAACGTAAATCTAAAGTATGGTGTTTCGAGAGTTATGGAGACTTACATCCTCCATTTGAGCTCATACATTATTTCGGAAGCAGTGCAGACATTGTTTACAATTAAAACCGTGTGCAAAAATTCAATACACGCATGTGCGGCGATTATGTCTTATGTTCTTATATCAAACCCAGACAGTAGACAAGGAGCATCAGTGTGCACCTGATGACCAATGGTGTAAGAACGTTCGCTGTACGCGGAAGAGGACCTGAAACAACAGTCTTCCTTAATCCACCGATCTGACTCGGTCATCAGCCACATACTCTTGGACTTGTGTCGTTTGAAAGCTACAATAAAATCTGTAATCTGCGTGCTGGAGTAAACAAGTTCTGTTACGATGAGTATGTGCTAACGCTACCGTCAGAAGTTATTCAATAAACGATATTCATGACTACATTGAAAGTACATTAATTGAACAATTTAGTGATGAGAGTTTTATTAATAAGAATTACAAGTTCTCAATCACTGTGAGCAACATCACACATAAATGTCTTATTGAGATTCATTCAAGGTTGACTTCAAATTACAACCTGATTCAATTGGACCATTGCTTGGATTTTCACTAAGAGAGTTCATAGGGAACGTGCGTTATGAGTCTGATCAACATATAACACTGTTCGAGGAACATCATGTAAACATCAGTTGTAATATTCTTACAGACTTGTATAGTAATCAACAACCTTCACACGTCCTGCACAACTGTATTATTACAGAGGAAGGTAGTTATACTATTCGTGAGAAACCGTCAATAGTTGTTTACCATTCTGTATATGTGAAACAAATTAGTAACATCACTCTTAGGCTTGTGAATAAACATAATCAGCTCATTAATTTAGATCGGCACTCGTATGTAGCTTACAAACTTCATCTTAAACCAGTATAAAAAGATCTATAAAACACGGTGTACATTCAGGAGACATACTGCATGTTTGCGAAGACTCAACGGGTTAACGGGTGACCATAAGCAGATTCTCCTAGATTTAGGTTATACGCTCCTACAACAAAATGGAAGAAATGCTAGACGTTATGAACACAGTAGAAACTGGTGGAGGTGTAGTACGAAGAGAGTTTCATTCTTATCAACCCTTTATGTTTGACTTAATAACAATGATGAAATTCGATCTATCATTAATCAGCAAGATGTATGCACCCTACCACTCGAAAGCTACCTCTATATTGAAGGACGCCTAGATAAGGCAGATGGAAGTGGACCCAGCTCATCTCAACTTAACAACCATGGTCTAGCTTTTCTCTTTTCTGAAGCGCGTTATGAGTAAATAATGTGGAAATAGATAGATCGAAGAATGTTGATATTACAAGTGCAATGAATCTCTCCTCTTCTTATAGTGATGAAGAAATTAATTTTTCACGGATGGTAGGATGGTGTCCCAAATCTAATAACAACTGGATGATTAATCGGGACAGTACTCTTTCTGGTATGTTACCATTAAAAGATATTCTTGACTTTGCAGATGGTTATAGACATCAACGAAAAGCAAGAGCTAATTCCGATCCGTGATCGAAGTGATTACGATTCTCTTAAAGCAGCAGAAACACCAGTAGACTCGAAAATTACGCGTCATCGTATATTGTGGAGGATTCCACATGTAACATTATCTGATCGAGAAAAACTTCGATTACTCAAGATTGTAGAAAATGACACACGATAACCTATACGTTTTCGAAGTTGGGAGCTGCATGAATATCCTGTGTTGCCACCCACAAACAAGCATAACTGGGCTGTTAAAACGTCGCGTTTTACCGAAAAGCCTTTGTATATTATTTGTGGATTTCAAACCCATGCGACGTAAAAAACAAATAGCAATAGCAAACCCATCGTAAATTCAACCATGAAAAAGCTCACGGTTTGATCACTGTAAATTTATTAATATTAGACTAGATCTCAACGTAATTTCGTATCCATACGAAAACATAGACATTGATTTTGAAAAAAAATAAATTTGGGTTGCTCTAAGACATGTTTCGTAAATTCCAATCATCGTATTGTCAGAAAGATCGTCCGCTATTTTCGTCTGAAGAATTAAAAATAAAGCACCGATTGTAGTTATAGACTGCTTTTATCATGAAGAATCTATAAAATAATATCCTATCGATATGCATTTAGAATTTGAAACATCTGAAAATATTCCTTCTAACACAACATCCTATTGTTTTATTATTCATATGAGTGATGTCACTTACCATCCACTAACGAATATTGTTACAAGACTATTAATAAGTATATCCCTTTATCATGAACGTTAGTGTGTGCTTCTACACCGTTTACTCTGGAACAGAAAGAAGAAAAAGACTACACGGTTACACACAATCGTCTTGATAACAAACAAAACTGCGAATGTGCATGCTGTATGCCTACCAGCGAAACTAATACGCTGAATCTTATTTACCTCACTCAAGTGAGGCTATTAAGATGTCATATATACATGGAACCTTATTTCAGGTGGCAAAACATCGGATTCAGTGTTTACCACCAGGATTTTTATCTAAGTACGCTGCTTCTTTCGTAGATGCTCTTTGGGACATCCTACCTCTCCAGAGTAAGATGTCAATCGATGTAGCTTCATGCAGACGCTGTCGACGACATTACAAGCATCGAAGTGAAAACCGCATTGAATGCGATTGCGATGGACCCAATCCGAAGACTGTAAGCTGTACACAGTGTATGGATGAACTTTTTCCCTTCTTTTCAGTACCTGATAATGATTCAGGAAGGAAAGAAACACATGGATGACATTAAGGTAAGAACAGCATCATCTTTGCGATGCATAACACGCATTGTGTAATATATTTTGAAAAACTTAAATGTCATAAACAATAAATGTTTTGTTTAATTTGAATGTTGCAGGGGCATTACAATTTTGGAAGCATGCTACCTCTTCACAGTAAGATGTTAAGGAGTATAACCGGCAGTAGTTTGTTTAATTTTGTAAATAATTGCACAATAAATATTTAATTAAATTCAAAATGTTCTTATTGCATTCCCTTTGCCTCCTTACACCTATCGAAAATGTTCACACTTGTAGCATCTATAAATACTTCAGTTTACTTGAGAGTGACCTTGATAACGAACAAGTCTAAACATGCCTAACCATGTCGACATAATCGCTGCATGTTATAACAGAATGACCTTAGTATGGCACGTGCTCAGTCCCCGTCGAAAACAGCTCTGGCACAGGTTTATCAGTTTCATCTCACCACAATCCCCTGACGTCATGAAGGGCATTTAACTGTAAAACTGGACCAGATGAAGAGGAGGGAAGGGCATCTCACCTAAAAACTAGGCCAGATCAGGAGGTGTGTACACTACTAGGAGGCGGAGGAGGGAAGGGAATCTGACCGTAAAACTAGGCCAGATCAGAAGGAAGACACTACTAGGATGATGAAGAGGAGGACGGACGGGCATTTGACCGCAAAATTGGGCCAAATCAGGAGTACAGTAGTAGGGTGATGATGAGGAAAAAAGGGCACATAGCCGTAAAACAAGGCCAAATGAAGAGGGATGGGCATTTGTCCGTAAGACTGGGACAGATCAGAAGGAGTACACTACTAGGTTGATGGGGAGGAGGGAAGGACATCTAACCGTACAACTGGGCCAGATCAGGAGGAGTAGTGAGGTTAGGCCCCGCCAAAAGGGCGTATGTGGGGGAAGGGCATCTAGCCGTAAAACTAGGCCATATGAGGAAGAGAGAAGTACATCTGACCGTACAATTGGGTCCTGTGAGCAAAATGGCGTCTGTGAGAAGGGAGGGTATCTGGCCGTAGAACTACTGTCGGATTTTTTATTATGGACACTCGAGTTTAGGCTTTAATTACAAATGAACCAATAGGCCTATTGCAATGCGAGTTATACCAATATTTTCCTAGTTTAATTCTACATTAGCGTATATAAGACACATTGTTTTCGAATTTCATTAAATATTTTTTATTTGTGGTTGTAATAAATATTGCACGGTTTTTTGGCTTCTTCTCTAGGAAGCGCTCACTTACGAATATATACAAGGAAAACTACTTGTCTGATGGTAATGAAATTTTTAATATGTTATAACCACATGTATTTGTAGTGCAGTACTCAAGTTACAATTTTTTCAACCACCCAAAAAGAAGTTCTTATCATTTTTCTAAAGCAACTCTTTCTCAGCCCAGGATAAACGTACAGCAGCAAACATGGGCTTGTTTTGAAGCACTCAGTCATGGTTATCAGAAACTACAACAACTGTAACCGTAGAGTGTAGTACCGAATTTATGAAGAGTAATATTGAAGGGAGGTTTTGTGTACGCCAGACCGTGCGATTAACAGCAGACCGGGTGGTGAAATCGGGCGAAGTGTTGCCGCGTTCAGTAGTAATCACGCGCGCAGCGAACCCAGCTCTTCGTTTACTTTCAACCTTTAATTTTATTTCCTCTTATAAATTCCACTTCCCATCACCTTTTCTCTTAAGGGCCTTGGACCTTCAATGGCAGGTTTAAAAATGGTTGACTTCCTAATTTAGAAATATCATACTGTACAATTTTTACAAGAGTTATTTGCATTATTATTTACATATGTTTACAATATTTAATTCTATCCATTTTCTTCGCCTGAAAAATCACTGTGTTCCAATGAATCGGTGCTGCTGCCATTCGTGTCGATTATGACTGGTTCGAAATAAGGGACATTTTCAGACAGTCCATCTTTTTCCCAGTAGTGGTCTTCAATTTTATAGCGTGTTTAATGCATTGTTTCCAGAGTTCAGGGGTCACGGTACGTAAGGCTTCTTGGCACAACGCGCTAATTTGCATACCTGCCAACCCTTCCGATTTACCCGGACTTTCCGATTTTTAACTCGTCTTCCGGTTTTCCGATTTATTTTTATTTCTTCCTTTTTTGACCAATATAACCTCCAGTACGGTCAGTACTCTTCCCCTAGGACGAATTCTTATGTGCTTGTGTAATTTACGCAGCCTCATTTTTAAGCATATTTACCGGTATTGTGCCCTTTTTAAGGCAACAACTGCGGTGATCTCTTCTTCCTTCTGTGCGCCGGCTGCTCCTGTAATAAATGACATGTAAATAATACTCACCGCTGCATGTAGACTCTTGTTCCTCAGTCGTGCCCGTCCGTTATCCCCGGAGAGGCCACCCGCTGATCAAGGAGTGAGGAAATGAAAAGAGGGGGGTAAACTAACTAAAAATGACGGTACCCAAGACTGAATTAAAATTAAAATAAAGACTAATTTATTCAATAAAAATGCAAAGTGCTAAAAAAATGAACGTAAACTGAACTAGTGAAAAATCTAAACAAAATGAAATAAATAACTGAGACTAATAAAATTAAGATTGAGGATCTGCCTTACAAAACAATCATAATCTGCCTAAATAAACTGACTGAAGGTCAAACACCTTAATTTAAATATTCCAGACTCTCTTGACATTGTCTTCAAGTTAAATAAAATGACTCAGTTTAGAACTCTGGTCAGAAAAACCACCTTCTTGAAATACAAAATTACATTACGGAGAAAAATATCTCTCAAAATAAACTTAAAATAGTTGACTCACAATAAAGTAAAATAAATTTGTTATGTCATCAAACCACTGACTCGTAGGAGTTATCAAATGTTTATTACATGTAGGTCATTTGGTAAAAGTACCCAAATTTAAATAATCATGAACTGCACGAAGCAAGTGTATCACTTAAGGAATAATTCGAAGAAAACAGAACAGCCATGAACCTCACACTTCATTTCCGACATAACCATTGTCTTATTCAAACACCTCATGGTTAAACAAAATTAATTATCGAAACATCACTCTGAGTGTATCCAACCACTCATCTAAATTTTAAACTTCATTTGCATGTCTGTGATAGACTGGACTTCTTAAGCTAAACCAAAAATTAGGCCAAGTGCCCGATGTTAACATTATCGAATGATAGCGATCCTTGTACATTAAAATTTCTATTGACTTTGCCGCTAACTGCATTTCATTATCAATTCATAGATTTTGTGGTACCACCACTAGATGGAGGCAGATGCCATCTTATTTACCATTCATTGCGGCAGTTTTATACAATTGGTTTATTTAAAGATCGCTTCATTTCTAAATAAAAATGTAGTGGATTTTTAAGAAAGGAAAGTTTGGTAATTACTTAAATGCCTGGTATGAGCATACCACTACTATTGTTTCGACTGTGACATAATCGATGATTCATAAACCTAACATCTGAAATCTTATTTACAACATTACATTAATTAACGGAGAAACACCGCTCCGATAAAGAAAACACAGAAATCAAAACTAGCCTATCTACACCTATCTATTTACATCACAACAAATATAAATAATTCACATACGCTTACGTCCTACAAATACACGGTAAAAGGTACAAACAGAAAGAGAGACAAATAAGCACAACTAGATCCCACCATCGCGGCCTACTGGAAATTAATAAGGATAGAAATGCGCAAAACAAACTCGGAGTCTCCTGAAAAATATACCCCGCTGCGAGTAGCAAAAATAAATATTGTGAATTTGACGGCAATCTCTAACCTCAGACGATAAATGTCTGGACATGATTCTATTTAACCTTGATGGACAAATTACTGATATTTCACGTCATCCGTGACTCTACATAATTATTCAAAACACATTGACTCGTCGCTCTGTTCACATTGTACACTGGCTAGCATTATTTGCCGAGCATCTACTTTCCCTGGAATTATTTTAACCAAATACAGGCCCCTGCCTGTAGTACCATAACCCATGTCGTAACACATTTAACACTCGTGGTTAAATTCTTCATTCCACAACTCTATTTACTCATTAATTCTCGACGTCATTATTATTCATTATTCTCATAATACAGCCTCGCTCGTATCCGGCGGGCAAAAATATCTGTCGTGCACATTACGACTTCTTACGACAGTATCATGACATGGTCCAAATCATATTTCCATTATCAACGTAGATCATCAGGGATATTAATCATCTAGCTCGATCTCTCGATCATTCACTGCTTAACATATCACAAAAATCTCAGAGCTGACTCATCAATGGTACTCACTGTTTCTAATAAAAAAAAATAAATGACGAGATTGCCTCTCAAAACACAGATGTTGAAACATGCGTAACCGCAACTACACAGAAATAAATGCTCGCGTCTACCCAAAATCGTCGCAAAGATACGCGGGATCAGTACAATCAAAACCGGTCATCTGAAGGATGATTCCCCAACATAAACAAACTGAAATGCGCAAAATAGCAAAATAAACATAGAAAAACATCGCGGCGGCGTCTACAACATCAAAATTCCAACAAAAGTGACTCAAAGAAAAAAAACTACGATCTAAAAACATGCTGAAAAATAATAATACAACGGCATTACACTCAAAGATCGAATATCACAGCTGCCTAACTGTCAAAGTGACATATTACAGAAAATAAACCGTAAAAACACGCAAACAAACATCTACATAAACAAAGTGCACAAATAAACCTAGCTGAAAGTGCAACATAAACATTATTATCATTATTATTATTATTATTATTATTATTATTATTATTATTATTATTATTATCAGTATTATAAAACTGTGAATTATTTACAACCCTACCTAGTACTCTAAACTACATTGATCATCGATTTGCCACGGTCCTACATGTTTATTTACATTATTTAATGATGCTCATACCTGTGATGGTGGAGGCAGGCTGGCTCGCCCTCCGGCCCCGGTCATGGTGGAAATTAGAATTCCATCTTCAAGCTGATGTGGTATTCCAGATTTTTACACACGCAAATTTGACACATTTTTGCCATGCCGTGACACACGTTTATATTAGCACAAAACACTCGCATTTCTCTCACTCCAGTGAAAGTTAGAAGATGCCCCTGCAGACTCCTGTTGTGAAGCTGGACGGTCGCCTCGCTATCTACCTGGAAATCACCTGTTGGTCTGCTCGCCTCTCTCAGCTTTGTTTACCTTGCCTGCTTACAGAACATTAACCCCACGGGACATAACTGTTTCCTCAAGGTTTGCTACTGCGGCCTTCATTGAAGAAAAGCCACTCCTCCCTATCTGTCTTTACTAGTTTCTGCCCGTAAATCTCTCGCTTGCCAAAACAGTTTATAGAATGGTAGAAGCAAGCTAAAATACAGTTTACGTTGTAGAGGAAACTTTATGCTGATAACACATGTGAAACTACCCGCTGGTTAGAAATGTTTTTATGTAAATATACTGAAAACATGGACTTGTTCCTCTCGACTCGTAATGTGCGTTCATTTAAGTTGAAAATGTAGCTCTTGCCTACTCTCCCTGCATTTACAGTAAAAGTCTGTTAAAGTGTTCATTTTCTGAAATGCTATTCTCCCAAGTAAATAATACAAGGCTTACTAAAATGCCTACAAGTGTCTAATCGCTTTCTTACCAGCCAAAAGCAAATCTGACTAATAAAATTAGCTGACACACTCTGTCACTCTGTCAAACGAAGATTCACTGAGATTATTACAGAATTACTGCGAATTAGTTGAAACACACTGTCAATACTCAAGCCAACAACTGAGAATTCAGAAACACTGAGACTTACAGAATCACTGCCAAGACTCAACAAAACAACTGAGAACTCTGAAGACACTGAGAACGACTGAGAACTTGGAATGACTGAGAATTCGACCCTCTGGTCGCTGGTTTTTGTAAAGATTTCTCCCACCACCTGGAAAATAGTTCCGTGGAAGGGATGTGGCGTAATGATCTAGTCCTCGGGAGCGCTTTCTCGTACCTCCGTAGGTTATGGTTATCAAAATTATATGCAGAACTTCCTAAATTTTGTCTGACTCACATGTGACATTGCACCGCGGGAAATGATCACATGATAATCCGCACGACGGCGCGCGTCACTGGTGTTATTTTCTTCCGGTGGATGGCTTCATCCTGCCATGACAGCTCCTCCTTCCGGGTCCTATTACTCCTCCGTGTGAAGTTGAATTTTATTAATTAGGCACTAATTTACCACAGATTCGCACTGATAATTCACCAAATATTATAAAGAAGTCAGGACACTGTTTTTCACTACCACAACGGGCTTCAGATCGCAAAATACTGACTGTAGATTTCCCGGTATGACAGCTCATTCAAATTTAGAATTTTCTGATTGGCTGAGACTTTCGCGCTCTTCCAAACGTGGCTGCTTCCATTTCCTCCCAAGATTTGGCGGTTATTGTCGTTGTCCCCTATTGTCCTAGCCAAGTAGGTCAGGCTTCAACGCGTGCTTTTCTCGTGAGAACGAACAGCAAGTCGCCCCTCCTAGGCGGTGTCATAAAATTTATTGGAAGGAACCCTAAGGATGGTTTACAAGTTGGTCGTGCTTAGAGAAGAGTTTCATGGATTCTCCTCGCCGTCAGGCTGGCGCCAGAAAGTTCCTTTGTGACTGCTAGTTTCACAGCCTCACTGTGGTATCTCATATGCGAAATATTCAATTTAATTGTGAATTCAATTAGGCAAATTCGCTTATGGGTGCAATGCCCCCTTACGCCGTTAGAAATCTTACGCGATAGTGGAAGATTTCTCAATTCAACCAATGATATTCTAGACATACTTGCAGCCATAAGCGAATGTATACTCCTGACTATGAAGTATACCTCTGCTTATGTCTGAATTTTTCTCTGATTTCTCTCTCTAAAAGTTTGTTCTCTTTCTCGAGGTCATCTGCAATCTGTTTCATGACTGCTAGTATCTCGGCTGAGTTCTGTTCGCATTCCGGACAATTCTCTTCTGTCTGTTGACCTGTCTCAATCTCGAAATGACTGTCGTCTCCTGGGTTCGTTGATAGGGTTTCCTGGTCATCTTCTTCTTCTGCTTCGGTACACGGGTCATCATCATCATCTTCTTCTTCCGTGCCGGAACTTGCGTCTTCTCCTGCGTTTGAGCTCCTTGGTTTTTCCACGAGATTCACTTGAGCTGCGCCTGGTGCTATTCTGTATGTTTTAAGATTGGCTGCGTTCATACTCATTTCATTTTCTCCATCTAAACTTCTAATTTTATATGCATTGTTTTGCATATCTTGGACAATGCTGTAAGGACCGATGTACAATGGTGCGAATTTTGCGTAATACTTTCTTTCAGGATCGGAGATGGCTGGTCTACGGATCAATACCATTTCACCTACTCTTATTGGCCTGTGATACCTTCTTCCGCGAACCCTTCTCAGCCTGCGGTCAGCTTGCTCTCTTAAGCGCTCTTGTACCTGTTGTATACATAGTTCCGGAGATAATAGGGGTTCAGGCGGACAATTAACGACTGGACTCCACGGCCTGGCCGGTTGTAAGCCATTATGCACTGTGGCCGGGATTTTCGCTGTTGCTTCATGGACAGTATTATTTATGCAGTCAGTGATCAATGGGAGAATATCGACCCATCGCCAATGCTGTTCTGGGATATAAATTCTGCTAAATTTCGCGATGACTTTCATTACTCTTTCTGCCGGGTTCGACTCTGGGTGACGTGTTGAACTCAGAACATGCTGTATTCCTAGTTGCCGTAAACCTGTTTTGAACTCTGCGGAGGTGAACTGTGTTCCGTGATCTGTTAATAATTTCTCCGGTTTTCCCATGGCCGGAATTATTTCCCTATTAATGCATCTTAAAACTGACCTAGTATTGGCCTTTTGCATTGGAGAAAGGTTTGTAAATTTGGAAAATACATCCATGGTGACTAATATGAACTGATTGCCTCTCCGTGATTTCGGGATTTTTCCATAAATATCCATCGCGAATAATTCACGGGGCTTTGACGGTAGAATGGGAATTGGCTTCTGTTTTACAAGGTAGGAGTTCGCCTTGACACGCTGGCAAGTGTCGCATGTAACTATTGCATCCCTGACAGTTTTCCTTAGGTCTTTCCAGGTGAAAGTTTCCTGAATTGTGGCGACAGTCTTATCAATACCTCCGTGCCCAATAACACGGTGTACATGCCATATTAGCTCTTCCTGTAATTCTTTAGGGACGACAATCTTTAATTTAGTATGATCCTTATCTGCATTTTTTAACAACTGATTATTTAAGAACCTGTATTCTTGTGCGGCCTTGTGAATTTCGTCATAACGAGGGTCCCCTTGTTGAATTGCTCCCTGGAAATACTGGATAATCGGCTGTAGGATTGGGTCAGCCTGTTGAAAGGTTGGTAACTGGCTCAGTCGGAGCAGTACATTTCGGTCTTCCTGTGTTAAGTCCACATAATTTACCTGCTCTTCACGTTTATTTGGGTTCCTGCTTAAGGCGTCTGCTAGAATGTTTGCCTTGCCGGTGCAATGTTCAATGGTAAAATTAAATTGCTGCACGAACAGTGACCATCTAGTAATTCTGTCAGATGAAACAGCTGATTTTAACATGAACGTTAAAGCTTTGTGGTCGGTTCTTATGACGATTGGAAATCCATAAATAACTTTCCGCCAGTGCTGTAGGGCTTGGACTATAGCTAGCATTTCCAGCTCTGTAGTTGTGTAGTTCCGTTCGTGCGACCTCAGTTTTCTACTATAAAAGCCTAAACAGTCCTTGGTTTTACATTCATCGTCCTGCTCCTGGAATAAGACTGCACCTACGCCCACTTTAGATGCGTCTGTCTGAAGGATAAATGGTCTGTTAAAATCAGGATACGCTAATTGTATACTCCTGGCTAACAATTCTTTAGTACTTGTGAACGCTGTCTCTGCTTCCTGTGTCCATTTCCATCTGTTATTCTTACACAGCAGGTCTTGTAGTGGTGCTACGACTTCGGTGAAATTTTTACAGTGTTCTCGAAAGAATTGACACATACCAAGGAATTGTCGGACATGTTTCACCTTGGTAGGCCTAGGGAAGTTACTTATCGCTTCTAACTTTACCGGGTTTGGTCGGATTCCCTTGCCGTCTATTACGTGTCCTAGGAATAGGATTTCCGACTGACAGAAATGTGATTTCTTAATATTCACCTTGAATCCAGTTTCTATAAGGTTTTTGAACAGTTTACCTAAATTTTGGAGGTTTTCTTCAAAGGTTTTAGTTGCGATTATCATGTCATCGATGTACAAAGTAGTGACTGCTTTGACTTCGTCTGTTAGGTTCCTGTCAAGTGCCCGTATGAGAGCGCTAGAAGAATTGCGGGTTCCGAACGGGAGTCTTTCAAAGACATAGGTCTGTTGATCAAACATAAACCCTGTTAGTAACTTCGACTTATCATGCAGAAGGATATGGTGAAAGGAACTGGTCAGGTCTACACCTGTAAAAACTTCCATGTCTCTAAATTGACGAATTGCGTCCTTAATAGGCATGGCTTGACCATTCTCCGGGATTAATTTGGAGTTTAATTGACGAGCGTCTAGGCACAGCCTCAGGGAATTGTCGGCTTTCTTTACTATGACAAGGCTGTTCACGTACGGAGTGGGTCGCTTCGAGATAATCCCGTTCTCTTCCATTTGTTTGATTATTTGCTTGACCTCCTCGTGGTATTTCTCCGGCACTGGATATGGCTTACGTTTGTATGGTTCCCAGTCCAAAACATTGAAAACGTATGTAAAATTAGGGATGAGGCCTACTTTGGAATCGAATACGGCCTGATGTTCAATTAAGAAGGCTCTTAATTGATCTTTCTGTTCTTTCGTTCCTTTAAACTCTGCAACCTTGTCATTGATTAATTTTTCGATATCTTCTGCAGTATCAACCATAAAAATGTCTGTAAAAATCCCCTCGTGGTCCAACATATTTAACTGTTCATCCGCATGCTCGGCTCCTAAGATATCGTGGAAGTCTCCGTCAGTACTGTTATCTGCTTCGTCCTCATCAGTTTCCGGATTTATTGCAACCTGGTCGTGACCTCCATTCCTTCGGAATCTCACAACGCCCCCTGCAAGGTCAATGACGGCATGTGTTTCCCTTAGAAAATCAGCTCCAAGAATTACGTTGTAGTTAACTCTGGCCATTATGATAAATGTATGACTGTAGGTTGAGCTCCCTATTGTCATCTCCAGGTATGTCTGGGACTTGCAGGTAGTCACCTTGTCTGGCACGATCCCTTTTATTTTTACTGTCGAGACCGGGATCTCAGGTAGGCTCATTCTCTCTTTCAAATCATTAAACAGAGTCCTCGAAATAATGCTGATACTCGCACCAGTATCTAAAAGTCCTAAAATACTTGTTCCATAAATTTTGACTTTAATCACAGGTAGAGGTAAAATTTGTGGGCTCTCCTGCTTGAATTCATCATTTAATAAGTCCTCAGGCTGCGCTATCCATGAATCTACCTTAGCTACTTCCCACTCTTCATTCTCAATGGTTAAATGTGTGGCTGAGTCAGTGTCTAATGGAGCTATTAATTCGAAATTGAAGTTTTTTTTTCTAGCACCGGTCCCCTCGTACGTTGGTGCATTAGGATTGAGCGGCCTGCGGTCCTCGCTTCCTCTCCTTCTTGTCTGCTGGAACTCCAGGCTTTCGGCTCCCGTGATATCCGGGTTCATGTCTTGGGATTCGATTACCTGTTTCCACGGATCGCGCTGCTGTTTGTTATTCAGGTCATTGATGTATCGGCGCCCCTCTTGGTACCTTGGGTCCGAGTTCCTATCTCGCTGGTAATTCCTTCTCTCGTTCCATCTTCTTTCAGGATCGCGATAATAAGGCCTATCTCTTCCTCTATCTCCCCATCGCCTTCTATCTCGTGAGAGGTACCTCCTTTGGTATGGCTGCCTGTCTTGGTATCGCGGTCGCCTGTCTGTATAGTTAGGTTTTCTAAACCACGGACGTTGGGTTTCTTCCTCCTGGCGTCTCGTGTTCGTCTCTCGCCGCGGTACAGCACCTGAATTCGGGCCGTTTACCTGCGCATTGCCTCGTGCATTTTCACTGGTGGCATTAGCTAGGTAAGCCCTATGTTCCTGCATCTGCCTGGTCACTCTCTGCGGTACATTATTAGTGGATGTAGCGTCTAGCTCCCTTAAAATAGCCTCAACTTGAGATGGATCATCTACCCTCGCCGTAATGAGCATTCTCTGCACGTCCGACGGAAATTGCTTGATTATCGTCTGAACGATTTCTGCGTCAGACACCGGGGAGTCTAGTTGTCTAAGTTTCACGAGCTGTGTTAAGAAGAAGTCTAGGTATCGTGTGGGCTGTGTCGACATGTACTTGCGAGTGTACAAGTCCATTCTGAGTGCTTGTTGTGTTGACAAGGACCAGTACCTTTCGAGGAAAGCCTTCTCGAAATCTTCGAACGTTTTAAAAGTATCTACGAAACCATAGTACCAGGTCTTTGCCTGTCCTTCGAGATATTTTTCTACAATGCGTAGTTTCTTGTCTTCTGGGGCTTTAATATCTTGGAAATATTGTTTCAATTCCCTAAGATATACTTTTGGGGTTATTTGTGACGTTCCACTAAATTTCTTCGGTTGATCGTCACTCGTACGCACAATGTTTATGATCTGCGTGGAAGCTTCAGCTCTTTGTGTATTTTCCGGCATTGTCCTTTCCACGTTAAATATTTGTGTTATCGGCTCGCTCTGTGTCTGCTCATGCTGCGGCTGTATCCTAATTTCTCTGGCTACCTGGGACTCGGCTTGCTTGTCTACTAGCATCTTGACTAAGGTCGACAGGTTTTCGCCCTGGGTCTTAATTGCCTGGATTTTTCCCTCTATGACCTCGTTAACTTCCTGTCTTACTGACTGCTCACTGAGTGTAATCGCACCCTCAGTCTCCGCTATCTTTTCTGACAGTTCGGTTAACCTCTTTGTAATATCCTGGGTTTCCGACTTTAAGGTCATGATTTCGTGGCTCGTTTCCTCCTGAGTCTCTCCAATCTGTACGCATACTTTATTCATTTCTTTCCTAGTCTCATCCTCAATTTTATCTATTCGCTCTTCCAAGAGTATGATACCTCGAGCTAGATCCTTGCCTTGATCTTGCACCATCGCCCTGGTTTCCCTCATACTTTCCTCAACAGTCGCGCTGTGGCTGTCTAACTGTTCTTGTATTTGTGCTTGTGCATCGGCTAACTTCTTTATTTCTTCCATAGTCTACTGCCTGTTTGCATTACACGCCTGCATGAGTTTATCCTGGTTTTCCCGTAACTCTTTCTTCAGTTCAACCTGGCTCTTTATAAATTTCTCCTCGAGCTTTATCTCGCACTGCTTGAATTCTTCTAAAACCTGTCCTCGTACTGCCTCTACTTTATTTGCAAGTTCGGCTTGGCTACTTTCAATCTTATTTGCAAGTTCAGCTTGACTAGATTTCAATTCACTTTGTGTGGCTTTTAACTCGTTGGCTAACTCTACCTGGCTGGATTTTAGTTCACCTTGTGTGGTTTTTAACTCGTTAGCTAACTCTACCTGGCTGGATTTTAATTCGCCTTGTGTGGTTTTAAATTCGTTAGCTAATTCGGCTTGGCTACTTTCTACTTTGTTTACAAGTTCAGCCTGACTGGATTTTAACTCATCTTGATTTACTTTAAGTTCAATAGCTAATTCTGCCTGGCTATTTTCTATTTTATTCGATAGTTCGGCCTGACTAGATTTTAGTTCATTAGCTAGTTCTGCCTGACTGGATTTCAGTTCATTTTGACTTGTTTTAAGTTCATTAGTCGCTACGCTTAAATCACTAATGGTTTTAATCAACATGTCCCACTTCTCCTGACTAATCGACATTTTATATGCTGAGAGAAAACGACTGAGACCTTCAGGCTCCCCAACAATACTTCCAACACATGCAAGACACAGTAATCACCAATACAAAACAATTTTATCCTAAATTTGGATAAAATTACACAAAACATGTCATTTATAATTGATACCACTACTTGTCAAACAGTACTATCACAGCATTCATATTTATCAACACTCAGTAAATCTATGTTCATGGCTGTTAGTCTGGGTACAAAATAAATAAAATGTAAAGTGCAAAGTCCCGGGGATAAGCAAATCTGGCCCCAAAGGTGGGCGCCACGCTTTTCACTCCTCACTCCGGCCCCTGTGCCCTTTTTAAGGCAACAACTGCGGTGATCTCTTCTTCCTTCTGTGCGCCGGCTGCTCCTGTAATAAATGACATGTAAATAATACTCACCGCTGCATGTAGACTCTTGTTCCTCAGTCGTGCCCGTCCGTTATCCCCGGAGAGGCCACCCGCTGATCAAGGAGTGAGGAAATGAAAAGAGGGGGGTAAACTAACTAAAAATGACGGTACCCAAGACTGAATTAAAATTAAAATAAAGACTAATTTATTCAATAAAAATGCAAAGTGCTAAAAAAATGAACGTAAACTGAACTAGTGAAAAATCTAAACAAAATGAAATAAATAACTGAGACTAATAAAATTAAGATTGAGGATCTGCCTTACAAAACAATCACAATCTGCCTAAATAAACTGACTGAAGGTCAAACACCTTAATTTAAATATTCCAGACTCTCTTGACATTGTCTTCAAGTTAAATAAAATGACTCAGTTTAGAACTCTGGTCAGAAAAACCACCTTCTTGAAATAACAAAATTACATTACGGAGAAAAATATCTCTCAAAATAAACTTAAAATAGTTGACTCACAATAAAGTAAAATAAATTTGTTATGCCATCAAACCACTGACTCGTAGGAGTTATCAAATGTTTATTACATGTAGGTCATTTGGTAAAAGTACCCAAATTTAAATAATCATGAACTGCACGAAGCAAGTGTATCACTTAAGGAATAATTCGAAGAAAACAGAACAGCCATGAACCTCACACTTCATTTCCGACATAACCATTGTCTTATTCAAACACCTCATGGTTAAACAAAATTAATTATCGAAACATCACTCTGAGTGTATCCAACCACTCATCTAAATTTTAAACTTCATTTGCATGTCTGTGATAGACTGGACTTCTTAAGCATAAACCAAAAATTAGGCCAAGTGCCCGATGTTAACATTATCGAATGATAGCGATCCTTGTACATTAAAATTTCTATTGACTTTGCCGCTAACTGCATTTCATTATCAATTCATAGATTTTGTGGTACCACCACTAGATGGAGGCAGATGCCATCTTATTTACCATTCATTGCGGCAGTTTTATACAATTGGTTTATTTAAAGATCGCTTCATTTCTAAATAAAAATGTAGTGGATTTTTAAGAAAGGAAAGTTTGGTAATTACTTAAATGCCTGGTATGAGCATACCACTACTATTGTTTCGACTGTGACATAATCGATGATTCATAAACCTAACATCTGAAATCTTATTTACAACATTACATTAATTAACGGAGAAACACCGCTCCGATAAAGAAAACACAGAAATCAAAACTAGCCTATCTACACCTATCTATTTACATCACAACAAATATAAATAATTCACATACGCTTACGTCCTACAAATACACGGTAAAAGGTACAAACAGAAAGAGAGACAAATAAGCACAACTAGATCCCACCATCGCGGCCTACTGGAAATTAATAAGGATAGAAATGCGCAAAACAAACTCGGAGTCTCCTGAAAAATATACCCCGCTGCGAGTAGCAAAAATAAATATTGTGAATTTGACGGCAATCTCTAACCTCAGACGATAAATGTCTGGACATGATTCTATTTAACCTTGATGGACAAATTACTGATATTTCACGTCATCCGTGACTCTACATAATTATTCAAAACACATTGACTCGTCGCTCTGTTCACATTGTACACTGGCTAGCATTATTTGCCGAGCATCTACTTTCCCTGGAATTATTTTAACCAAATACAGGCCCCTCCTGTAGTACCATAACCCATGTCGTAACACATTTAACACTCGTGGTTAAATTCTTCATTCCACAACTCTATTTACTCATTAATTCTCGACGTCATTATTATTCATTATTCTCATAATACAGCCTCGCTCGTATCCGGCGGGCAAAAATATCTGTCGTGCACATTACGACTTCTTACGACAGTATCATGACATGGTCCAAATCATATTTCCATTATCAACGTAGATCATCAGGGATATTAATCATCTAGCTCGATCTCTCGATCATTCACTGCTTAACATATCACAAAAATCTCAGAGCTGACTCATCAATGGTACTCACTGTTTCTAATAAAAAAAAAAATGACGAGATTGCCTCTCAAAACACAGATGTTGAAACATGCGTAACCGCAACTACACAGAAATAAATACTCGCGTCTACCCAAAATCGTCGCAAAGATACGCGGGATCAGTACAATCAAAACCGGTCATCTGAAGGATGATTCCCCAACATAAACAAACTGAAATGCGCAAAATAGCAAAATAAACATAGAAAAACATCGCGGCGGCGTCTACAACATCAAAATTCCAACAAAAGTGACTCAAAGAAAAAAAACTACGATCTAAAAACATGCTGAAAAATAATAATACAACGGCATTACACTCAAAGATCGAATATCACAGCTGCCTAACTGTCAAAGTGACATATTACAGAAAATAAACCGTAAAAACACGCAAACAAACATCTACATAAACAAAGTGCACAAATAAACCTAGCTGAAAGTGCAACATAAACATTATTATCATTATTATTATTATTATTATTATTATTATTATTATTATTATTATTATTATTATTATTATCAGTATTATAAAACTGTGAATTATTTACAACCCTACCTAGTACTCTAAACTACATTGATCATCGATTTGCCACGGTCCTACATGTTTATTTACATTATTTAATGATGCTCATACCTGTGATGGTGGAGGCAGGCTGGCTCGCCCTCCGGCCCCGGTCATGGTGGAAATTAGAATTCCATCTTCAAGCTGATGTGGTATTCCAGATTTTTACACACGCAAATTTGACACATTTTTGCCATGCCGTGACACACGTTTATATTAGCACAAAACACTCGCATTTCTCTCACTCCAGTGAAAGTTAGAAGATGCCCCTGCAGACTCCTGTTGTGAAGCTGGACGGTCGCCTCGCTATCTACCTGGAAATCACCTGTTGGTCTGCTCGCCTCTCTCAGCTTTGTTTACCTTGCCTGCTTACAGAACATTAACCCCACGGGACATAACTGTTTCCTCAAGGTTTGCTACTGCGGCCTTCATTGAAGAAAAGCCACTCCTCCCTATCTGTCTTTACTAGTTTCTGCCCGTAAATCTCTCGCTTGCCAAAACAGTTTATAGAATGGTAGAAGCAAGCTAAAATACAGTTTACGTTGTAGAGGAAACTTTATGCTGATAACACATGTGAAACTACCCGCTGGTTAGAAATGTTTTTATGTAAATATGCTGAAAACATGGACTTGTTCCTTTCGACTCGTAATGTGCGTTCATTTAAGTTGAAAATGTAGCTCTTGCCTACTCTCCCTGCATTTACAGTAAAAGTCTGTTAAAGTGTTCATTTTCTGAAATGCTATTCTCCCAAGTAAATAATACAAGGCTTACTAAAATGCCTACAAGTGTCTAATCGCTTTCTTACCAGCCAAAAGCAAATCTGACTAATAAAATTAGCTGACACACTCTGTCACTCTGTCAAACGAAGATTCACTGAGATTATTACAGAATTACTGCGAATTAGTTGAAACACACTGTCAATACTCAAGCCAACAACTGAGAATTCAGAAACACTGAGACTTACAGAATCACTGCCAAGACTCAACAAAACAACTGAGAACTCTGAAGACACTGAGAACGACTGAGAACTTGGAATGACTGAGAATTCGACCCTCTGGTCGCTGGTTTTTGTAAAGATTTCTCCCACCACCTGGAAAATAGTTCCGTGGAAGGGATGTGGCGTAATGATCTAGTCCTCGGGAGCGCTTTCTCGTACCTCCGTAGGTTATGGTTATCAAAATTATATGCAGAACTTCCTAAATTTTGTCTGACTCACATGTGACATTGCACCGCGGGAAATGATCACATGATAATCCGCACGACGGCGCGCGTCACTGGTGTTATTTTCTTCCGGTGGATGGCTTCATCCTGCCATGACAGCTCCTCCTTCCGGGTCCTATTACTCCTCCGTGTGAAGTTGAATTTTATTAATTAGGCACTAATTTACCACAGATTCGCACTGATAATTCACCAAATATTATAAAGAAGTCAGGACACTGTTTTTCACTACCACAACGGGCTTCAGATCGCAAAATACTGACTGTAGATTTCCCGGTATGACAGCTCATTCAAATTTAGAATTTTCTGATTGGCTGAGACTTTCGCGCTCTTCCAAACGTGGCTGCTTCCATTTCCTCCCAAGAATTGGCGGTTATTGTCGTTGTCCCCTATTGTCCTAGCCAAGTAGGTCAGGCTTCAACGCGTGCTTTTCTCGTGAGAACGAACAGCAAGTCGCCCCTCCTAGGCGGTGTCATAAAATTTATTGGAAGGAACCCTAAGGATGGTTTACAAGTTGGTCGTGCTTAGAGAAGAGTTTCATGGATTCTCCTCGCCGTCAGGCTGGCGCCAGAAAGTTCCTTTGTGACTGCTAGTTTCACAGCCTCACTGTGGTATCTCATATGCGAAATATTCAATTTAATTGTGAATTCAATTAGGCAAATTCGCTTATGGGTGCAGTATTTGATGCTTTATTTGGCGGGCGGATCATCCGTCGCCTTCGTGTATCGTATTTACCGCTCACTACAGCAGCGTGTGTGCTGTTCAGGTGGGAATTCGGGACGGCAATCGTCCTACGAGTCAGAGAAGGTCATGCGCACTAGCGACCGCTAGGGACTCCGTTGATCGGGACAAAAGAGTGAGTTTGTTATTGTGTGGTTCGCGCGCTCGTTTCTGTGCGTAGTTTCGTTGGAGTTTTGGACTACGTGTTTTTTCTTGCGGTTCTGTGCTTTTCCCACTGTCGAATAATATACGAGACATATTGATCTGTTTTGTATGTGGTAGTTTCGCGCATTTCAGTGCTTTTGTGTTGATCAGAGTTCATAATTTTAACGACTTCAATGTATTTCAGAGAGTTGTGTCGGTGACAGTTTGTGGTATTTTCTCTTCACATGATGACTACAAAACATAACAAACGTTATCTCCAAGTGTTCAGGGATACCTATAAAACTGAATTTCCGTTCATTTTACAGTCTAATAAAGGAAACTATTATGCATTTTGTTCCGTGTGTCGGTGTGATATTAATATCTCGCATGGAGGAAAAACAGATATTGTAGTTCACAGTGTCACACAGAAACACAAATATAGTGCTAGCAGTCTCGGGAGGAACAAAAAATTAAGTGACTTTTTGTAGGTGGGAAGGAAGATGATGCAGTCACTCGAGCAGAATGTTTGTTCACGACGTTCATTGTCGAACATAACCTTGCATTGTCTTGTTCTAATCACGCAGGGCCATTGTTCAGAAAGATGTTCCCAGATTCAGACATTGCGAAGAAATATGCGTGTGCTAGAACAAAAACATCTGCCATAATTAATGAAATGGCCCGTGATGCAGGTAGTAAGGTGATTCAAACTTTAAAGACTGAACCTTTTGCGATTTCAACTGATGGTAGCAATGATAAAGATAGTAAGCTCTATCCTATCGTCGTCTCGTTTTTCAACAAAGAATTGAAAAAGATTGAAAATCGTTTGCTATCCATGGAGAATTTGGAAGGCAATTCTACTGGTATTAATATTGCTAATTTGCTCCTGGATGTTCTGAAAAGATATGACGTTCCGATGGCAAACTGTATAGCTTTTAGCGCAGATAATGCTCCTGTTATGATGGGAAGAAAAAACGGTGTTGCTGCTAACTAAGAGAGCAGTGCGAAAACATTATTATTATGGGATGCCCATGACATTTGATTAATTTGGCTGCCATGAAGGGTACAGACTCCCTTCCTGTCAAAATTGATGAGATGCTAATTGATATTTATTATTATTTAGACAAAAGCTCGAAGAGAAAAGATCATCTCAAAATGTATCAAGCTTTGTACCAAACTGATGTTAGAAAAATATTAAAGCATGTGCGTACACGCTGGTTATCCTTGGGGAAATGTTTGGAAAGATTGATTTCAGAGTGGGAGTTACTTAAAAATTTTTTAAGGATGAGGTAAAGCGGACCAAAGGCACAGATACATCTCTGAAGTATTTCCAAATTCCCAAGCTAAAGGCACATGAAGATACAGAAATGGAACGTGGTCCTTGTGTCAGTAGAGTACAAGACCAAGCTTCTGTTATTTCTGGAAAAAGGAAGGCGGAGAGTAGGTCATCTCCATCTGTGAAGAAAATAAAGGAGTCTAGTTGCACTGCCAGTATTTCACGAGAGGAGAGACTGTTTCTTTTTCTGTCTTCAAACTTTAATAAAGCATTTTGCTCATTTTTGGCATTTCTCATTCCTACATTTGAGAAAACTAATAAAGTTCTTCAGTCGCAAGCACCTCACATTCATGTCATAAGATCAATGCTGACGGATATGCTGAAGGACATTCTGTGTAGGTTTGTTAAGCCAGTGGTTATAAAAAATATCCTACAGTTTTAAGTGGTCTATCACACTAGAGAGAATCAGAAAGCTGATGATGATTTAGTAATTGGCTGTTCAACATCTTGTCTTGTAGAAAATCTGGCACCTGAGGAGGAGAAAAACTTTTATTTGCACGCCAGGAACTATTTTATTGCAGTTTGTGATTATATTATTCATAAATTTAATTTGAATAGTGATGTTTTTGTTAATGCTCAAGTAGCTCAGATAAATTCTTTGCAGACTTCTTCCTTCAATGCCATAAAGTATTTTGTTTCAAAGTTTCCTGTTATATTGCCAGTGAAAGATGGTGAAGATGACCAAGAAGCATTGGATGCATTGCAGTGCCAGTTTTGTGCTCTCCAAGTCGAGGATTTACCATTGTCTGTTGTGCAAGAAGAAAAGAGTAGATTGTTCTTGGTCTGCTATAGGGGATATACGAGGTGCAGATGGGTATTCAAATATGACATAATCGCAAAAGTAATGCTCTCAATATTGACAATTCCACACACCAATGCCGAGTGTGGAAGTTTGTTCAGCCAGGTAAAAAAGACGGGGACACAATTCCGATCATCTCTGAATGACGAAATCTCAGTAAACTATTGGTGGTCAAATCAAGTCTAAGTGGAAAGTGTTATGAGCAGCAGTATGACAGTGCATTATTGAAGAGGGCAAAGTAAGCTGCCAGTTCAATGCTAAACAAGTAAACACAGCAGTCTCTATCACCTACATGTGTATATTCTTCACCATTTGGTAAGTTGTAGTCAGTTCTTGACTTATCTGTCTAAATGTTACTATTCGTATGTATGTGTCATAAATGAGAATGATTATTACGTACGTTTTCTTGCAATCGTTTTTGTTTTCTTAGTTTAAGATTTTAAATGTAATGGTTAATTCGTATTGTAACTGTAGATATGCATGCCTTTTATCTTGTCCTCTTTTTACCGAGACCGTGGCGCAATACACTTGATGAAATCCAAGAATTAAAAATCTTCCTATTTTTGATTTCTAAAAGTTGGCAGGTATGTAATTGCTTCTATACCTCTACCATTTTCTAATGTGTTAGCTATATTTGTTTTTGCTATTTTCCCTTTTACGTAAGCCCAAATGAGCTTGATTGGATTAAACTCGCAATGGGCCACTGTTAACCAAACAAGCTGTACATCTGGTCGAAGTCGTTTAGTCAGTTGTTCCAGCTTTTTTACCAGTGTTTGAAAATAAGGCCTGGCAAGGACAATCAGCTCTGATTTAGTTAATTTGTTATAATCGTCAACTCCAGGGGGTAGTGAAATATTCTTTGATGTTATCCAAGATATAATTTCAGGTTTCAGCCATGACATGTCCGGATTTTTAGATGAAGGATCGACCATCGTATGATATGGAGCTTGATCTATAACGACAGCCGACCTTTGAGGCATTAAACTAAGGACTTTCGTGAGCCTTTCTTCATAATGAGTCGAGTTCATCTCATTGTGGTAATCACCACTTCCTTTCTTGCCAATAAAACAAAGTTCTGCACCGTCAAGAAATCCTTCTTCACTTCCGATGTGTAAAATTATGATGCGTTTCCCAGCTCCAGACGGTGTTTTGAACCCTCCACGCCATCCAGAAATTTGCTGAATGTACCCTCTGTACAGATTATAGTTGTCGAAGTTGTTTTCTAAAGCTTCAACCACGTTTTATTGCCACCCATATTTAATAGCATGGTTCTGTCTGCACCAGGTCTCGTCTGTAGAGAAGAATTTGTAGCCTTGTGCTCCTGAGTCTCTAATTCGTCTAAGGTATGTCGGGATGCAGCAACTGTAGAATTTATAAGAGGAAATAAAATTAAAGGTTGAAAGTAAACGAAGAGCTGTGTTCGCTGCGTGCGTGATTACTACTGAACGCGGCAACACTGCGCCCGATTTCACCACCCGGCCTGCTGTTAATCGCACGGTCCGGCGTACACAAAATCTCCCTTCAATATTACTCTTCATAAATTCGGTACCACACTGTACAGTTACAGTTGTTGTAGTTTCTGATAACCATGACAGAGCGCTTCAAAACAAGCCCAAGTTTGCTGCTGTACGTTTATCCTGGGCTGAGAAAGAGTTGCTTTAGAAAAATGATAAGAACTTCTTTTTGGGTGGTTGAAAAAATTGTAACTTGAGTATTGCACTACAAATACATGTGGTTATAACATATAAAAATTTCATTACCATCAGACAAGTAATTTTCCTTGTATATATTCCTAAGTGAGCGCTTCCTAGAGAAGAAGCCAAAAACCCGGGCGATATTTATTACAACAACAAATAAAAAATATTTAATGAACGTCGAAAACAATGTGCCATATGCGCTAATGTAGAATTAAACAAGGAAAATATTGGTATCATCCGCATTGCAATAGGCCTCTTGGTTCATTTGTAATTAAGGCCTAAACTCGAGTGTCCATAATAAAAAATCCGACAGTAGGTCAGATGAAGGGGAGGGAAGGGCTTCTGACCGCAAAACCAGGTCCTGTGAGGTTAGGACTCTCCAAATTGCGTCTGTAATGAGGGGAGGGCATCTAGCCGTAAAACTAGGTCAGATGTGGTGGAGGGAAGGGCGTATGGCCGTAAAACTGGGCCCTGTGAGGTTAGGCCCCTCCAAAGTGGTGACTGTGAGGTTTGGCTTGCTCCCGTACGCAAAATCCGTGGTGATGGTGAGGTGGAAAGTGCATCTAGTCGTAAAACTAGGCCAGATGAGGAGGGAAGGACATTTGACCGTAAATCTGGGCCATGTGAATTTAGGCCACTCCAAAATGGCGTCTGTGAGGTTAGGCTTGCTCTCGTGAGCAAAATCCGCGAATCACCATAGTCCTACTACTCAACTACCTCGGTTCAGAAACCCTCTAGCCTTACTAGTCAACTAGGGATCAATGACCTCGTGGGAAAATGCTGACGAAGCACCCATTGTTTTAGAACCGATGTTGGCCATACTGCTATCATTCATTTCATCTCATTAGTTCCTCCGTTGAGGTTGAAGTCAGGAAGGGCATCCGGTCGTGAAAGATTAACCTCGTTTCATACCCTACCCCCTACAGAAACGAAACAAGGGTTGGACACATACATTGTTGTAACAAATGTAATGCTAACTTTAATGTTCAAACAATAATTATTTCTCATCGACTGCTTAGATCATGTAAATAAAGATAAATTTACAATCATTTTTTCTTGCAGAATCTGAGATAAATTATACATTTTATTCAGTGTAGAAAACATTTATTTGTGATAGAAACATTGTAGGGGACACCAGGGAAAAATGATCCCTCTCAGGTAAATTTATGCCTATAATCATGAACATCACAGTGCGGTTAAATAAAAATATATATTTGTATATGTCTGGAACAATTTGTTAAATATCTGGGAATAGCAGAGGAACATAAAATTATATATGAAATGAAATAATTCAGAAATTGTTTTATCTATTTGTTTATTCGTCACAAAGCGTGAAAATAAAATGTTAATATATTTTCTTCAAGAAGACATGAAATAATAATTACAGAAGTATCACTTTAGACATTTGACTTCCTACGTCTTAGTGTGCATCCTTTTCTGTTAGGCCTGTAATTAGGCCTATCAAAAATGAAATCATCATCATCATCCACTCCAACACATTGTTCATGAGCCCATTGTTTACAAATCTGACACATAATTCAACCTTCGCCACGTTCAGATCGTAAAAAGTGACTTGTATGGGGAAATTTCTACCTGTACTGAAGGATACTGTTTGAAACTGGCGGAGTTGGTGTCAATTACGAATCAGTCTGTTGTTCCTAGTCATAACACCGCATGGCGTGAACTTTCCACCGAGGATACAATGTCACGATGAATGACATGCAGTACCTAAACGAATTTCCTTGAGTTAAACTTATCGTGGAAACCAAACATTGTGACTATGGAAATGAAACCTGAAACGTATCCGTAAATCTCGTCATTTTCGTAACTCGACAGCTCTTCACATCAGTTCGGTAGGTCGAATGTCCGGTACTCTATGTGGAAGGAAGGAAGCTCGTAGATTTACGTGACTGTTATCGGACCATTATAAGCCACCGGAAAAATCTCAAATGTATTAATCAGGAATCGAACCCTATCCATCTTGGTGAGCCTGAGCGCTGTGCCATCACGCCCTGTTCCGGGAATCTACAATAATCTTCGTCGGCCACTACTCGTTTCCCGAGAATACGTTCTTCTCCTGCAATTATTCTTAAGGTCTATTGGCTTTGTGGAGATGTCGCTGATGACTGATCAAGCCAATCTTCGCATGAAACATGCAGCCACACAGGTTACCTCTAAAGGTGGATGGAGGAAGCGGTTGGATCTGACGTTGTTTCCGCTTTTTATGTGGTTCAGTTTCTTGTCTGCTATGTACCTGCTCAAACAGTGAGACATCTTCTGCAGCAGCTTTGCGCAAAGAAGATGGTTTTGTGCAGTTGTTGCTCATGTGTTAGCATCTATGTTGGTGCTATTCATAGTCTTCTTAAGCTGGTCCTTATAACGTTTCAAAGGAGCACCTTGAGGCCTTTTGCCATGACCATCTCACTGTAGAGAAGTTTTTTAGGCAGTTTACTATCATTCATGTGACCAACCCATCTATGCCGATGAGTGACGATGAAGGCTTCTATGCTGTTCATATGTGCCTTGTCAAGAACTTCCACATTGCTTATGCACTCATCCCATTTGATTTTCATGTTAGATCTAAGTTTCTGGTAATGGAAGCGTTCCAGTTTCTTTATGTCACGACGATAAAGTGTCCAGGTTTCACATCCTTATAGTAATGTTGTTATGACTACAGCTCGGTATACCTTTAGTTTGGTATATACTTTGAGATCCTTATTCAAGAAAACTGAGTGGGAGGGCGACCGTAAGCTGCATGAACAGAGCGTATTCTATTTTCCACATCCTTTTCTGAGTTGCAGCGTGTAGTTCGAATACTAACAAGGCAGGTGAATTGGTCTACTTGTTCAAGAGGTGTTCCTGCTATGGTGACATTTAGTTCAGGGACGGTCCACCTGGTGCCGGCTGGGTAAGTACTTTAGTCTTATGGGTGTTGATGGTAAGACCAAATCGTTAATAAGCTTCCTTAAAACAGGTTATGGATATTTGAAGCTCCTCAGGTGTATGGGCGGGTGTTGCATTGTCATCAGCATATTGAAGCCCCCTTAAGCGAGTATTATGAGTCAGTCTCTGAGAACGGAGCCTGGATTGGCCGAACAGTCCGCCATCATATCGAAATTTAATTTCCACACCCACATGGTCGATCAGGAAGTCGTAAAATTTAAGAAACGAGATTTCCACTTCCGGAGGTGCACATGGCCCTGAGGTTCACTCAGCCTACATCAAAAATGAGTACCAGGTTAATTCCTGTGGGCAAAGGCGGCCGGGCGTAGAGCTAACCACTCTACCCCATCAAGTGCCGAGGTTACGAATAGTGGAAGCCTTACCTTCCACCACTCCAAGGGCCTCCATGGCCTGTGCGGAGAACTTTGCTTTTACATGGTCGATAGTAGAAGTCTCGTGAAACATGACTGCCAAGTACAGGGCGAAAAGGGTAGGGGCAAGAACGCAGCTTTGCTTAAGCCCTTTGTGGTAGGGAATTCTTCTGATAGCTCATTCAGATGACGAACTCGTCCCACCATTCCATCATGAAGAGCCTGGGTTAAGTCTAAAAAACGGTCAGGACAGCCAAAGCGCCGCAGTACCGTCCACATATCTTCTCTAGGAACAGAAGCGAAAACCATTCCCAGGTCGCAAAATACTAAAAGAAACGGAATTTTTTGTTCTCTGCATTTCTCTTAGATTTGTCTAACACAAAAGGTCATATCAATGGTACCTCTTGAGGCACGAAAACCACACTGAGCCTCAGGCAGTGCCATTTCAGAGACAATCTGAAGACGGTTCAACAAAATCCTTGTCGGAACTTTTCCTGCGTTGAATAGTAAGGAAATGCCACGATAATTGCCAAAGATACCTCGATCACCTTTCTTGAAAATGGTTACTACGGCAGCATTTTTCATGTCGGCAGGCACCTTCTGTGTTTCCCAAATTACAAGAATTAGGGAGAAAATCCAGGTCTTCAAAGATAGTCCTCCATTTTGAGTAAGTTCCAGAGGGATGTTATCTAGTCCAGGAGATTTTCCGTAATAATAATAATGATGGGGCAATATGATCCCCGGGGTGTAATGATTCCTTTCACTGATAATTTATCCCCATTTGTTTCTATCGCAGAAAATATACTGCAACGCCTAAATGCCATCCAATGTGGACGAAGTGAAGCGTCGGAAAGCAACTGCATTTAATACTCAAGACACTTATTTATACTCGTGAATAGATTCAGTTATACACTGTGGGGTACAAAAATGCAAAAAAAAAAAAAAAAAAAAAAAATCACTTACCTTAGATCAAGATTACTTTAAACAACGTTTTCATGTCTAGAATGTTCAAAAATAAAGCTGAGGGAATCTAACCTACAACACAGATGTGACCTCATCTGAAGACTTAGCCTTCAAATTCTCCACATGATCGAGCAGATATTAACGATGATCGTTTTACCCTTGTCTCCACTATTAGAAATTTTTCACCACTGTTAAGGTTATACTGAAAGGTTGTACTTGTTCATGGCTCACACTGTTCATAAACTCTGTTTTACTTCTGCTCACTCACATATGACTTCCCTCTAGAGCTTTTCTCCAGACCGCCAGCAACACTCCGCTTCATTTTGCGAGTTTGTGTGGCAAACATCATCGTCCGTGGTGCTTACTTCGTTACTGTCTCTTTTAGCACATCCATTACAAAACTAAATTGCAAAAGGTTTAGTGTTGACCCCTGGTGTACTCCTACATTTTTTTGAAAAATTGCACGTGGAAAAGCTTGGAATACAGCACACGACACTGGAAAATATTATAGTGGACATTTAAAAGAAAAAAAATTAGATCATTACTTGTACTACTACTAAATGACAATCGTTTAGTGTTTTCTTCCTTTTCAGATTTTCGGTTATCACCTAAATTGTAAAAATTAAGGATCCATGTTGTCATTTACGGTTTGCGAACGAATGTCTTTTGTATATTTACTGAACCCTTTAAGGCCCATAAAGTGGTGGTGGTGATAATTGTTTTAAGAGGAAGTACAACTAGGCAACCGTCCTCCATATAACACTAATCAGAGGGAAAATACGGAAGGGGTCCGACACTTCGAAAAATGAAGATATCGGCCAAAAGAAGACAAGGGCCAGGAAAGGCGTGAAAATGAAAGACTCCCTAGCCCTCGCAAACCTAATAGCTTCGGGGTCGGAAAAGAACAAGAGTTGACCAAGAGAGGTCGGATAGGATAGATGAACGTGAGGAGCCTGGCACAAGTAAGTGGAAGCAATGCCAGGACTCAGCTGAGGGCCCCGTGGTCGCCAATCCACGCTCCAAAGTTCAGAGCCCCTGAGGCCTGAAAATGAAAGATTCCCTAGTCCTCGTAAACCTAATAGAGTCGGGGTCGGAAAAGAACAAGAGTTGAGCAAGAGAGGTCGGATAGGATAGATGAAAGTGAGGAGCCAAGCACACGTAAGTGGAAGCAATGCCAGGACTCAGCTAAGGGCCCCATGGTGCCAACCCACGCTCCAAAGTTCAGATCCCTTGGGACCCCTTTTAGTCGTCTCTTACGACAGGCAGGGGATACCGTGGGCGTTATTCTACTGCCCCCAGCCACAGGAGGAAGGTCCATAAAGGATACCTACCTTCCTTATCTATTAGCAATCGGTATGAGATCTGTCTGTTTGGATGTTTAGGGGTTCTTCGTCACTTGCTTAGATATTAGGTGGGTTTCAGTAAATTTAATCTACCTACAAATCTATCTAGAAATCAAATCTATAAAAATCGTGGTTTATTCAAGAAATAATTTGAATGTGAACCTTAAACAAGACATTATAACTCGAACTCTTACTTGTTTGATCAACACAATCAACACTGATAACTACAATGCATAGGAGAGGTGTGCTGGTTTGAGAAGTTTTAACTCAACAGCCTGATGGGCATCCTTACTAGAAACCAATGTCACAAGTTAAGAGTGAAGAATAGAAAGTCTGGAAATCCTTACATTCGGCTTCCATATGAGACTACATGTACCATCATAATGATTCGTGATGATCTAGCCCTCGTAACACGAACTCTGGACTCTTGGTATAATTAAAACAGTCCAATCGGTATGTGCCACACAGTGGTTGTACGGCATGTACCCTTAATTGAATCGATGTGACCTGCGACTATGTCATGGACCGATATCTAACTTTGCAATTTACTTTAAAGTCATTGTGGATGATGACCGCAAGGAAAATGATGCTATAATGGCAGATAGCCTTAATCTAAGTCACTGTGGTTGACGACCCCATGACCATCCAACTTTCTAAGCTGAAGGCTAAACACAATTAAGTTACAGTAGTTGATGACCAAGGTTTCCACTTTACTAATCCCAGAACATTTAATGCTCAGTCAATGAAAGTCAAATAATACAACAACAACAACAACAACAATAATGCTCACAACTTTTGTGGCATAAAATATCCTTTACATTCGGACACGTCCCTTTAATCGTTACGTTATGAACTGAATTTTCCCAGCAAAATAAACTAAGATTTCCAGAATACATTTTTAAGTCAATCACTTAGTTTAAGTTATTTCTCAAATACGGTTTCCACTGAGTTTGATAATTTAATAAATTGAAATGATTTTATATAAATCCTAATTAACAACAAATTCTATCTCCGTGAACGGATGTTTTTTTAAAAAGAGTCCCTACTCAATTTTATTGACGTAATTTGATTATAACATTTATCGTCACTCGCATCGTAGAGGCTGGAAAAATTACATTTATTTCCAGTATTATTTATTTCATGACGTCACACCATAAGTTTAATTTAACACTAACAATTATTAACACTTACTTCGATAACCCTAATTATTAAGTACTAAAATCTGCACAAGTGTACTCAATGTAAAATAAGCCAACACTTTGTCACATCCCATCATGACATTTAAAATAAGGCTTTGTGCATCCCTCAAAAAATAAAATCAATAACTACCACCAATACTCTATTTTGGACATCCCTGGAAAACGTTAAGTCCGCGCATTATTGTCTCATTTCCGTCGCTTCAAATACACGTTCAAATCTCGGTTAAACAAATTATTATTAAATAATGTGATCTAATAACATACACATTACTCAATGATAAGAATTTTAGTTTCTTTCAAAATTACGAGCTCCATTCTAAAGAATACAATCTGATTTTCAACACGCAAATTACTTCCAAGCAGCAGTCCACCTGATCAGCTGTCCAGCGGAACGAACCACCCCTCCTGTCTTCGCCTGACAAGAACCATATGTTCTATTCACGTTTTAACTGGTCTTTAAAGGATGATATATACGATCTCGCTGATAAAATTAAAAATACAACATTCCTGGCCCAAACAGATTATACGCAGAGATTTACTTTAAGATGTCACTCAATATTCATAGATATCACGAACCTACACTTTTACGTAGAATCCATCACAACTTCCACATCAAAACATTAGACAAATAAATTCCTCGGGTTCACACAGAATCTCCCGGCATCATTTACAGGCTACCAACCACCTGATTCACAAAATCCTACCTCAACTCACATTTAGCAAGACTCGATCACTTGCTTAAACACGACAAAAATCTCGACGACATTAAAATGGAATATGACTCCACAACGTTGTACAAACACAAATACTCTGATAATGAAACATCTCCGCATAGCGTGATCTCGTATTTCTGTACTGGATTTCACAAATATGACTGACAAAATTTACTGTTATTTTCATCGTCAGTTTTCTCTCTCTCATTCTCCTCAACCTGATGGTTGGTGGGTAGCATGACTGTCCTCGTCCAACGACCTTCTATCCTGAGCCAGCTGCTTCATTAGTTGATATGGACGTCGCCCTTTAATGCCATCGAGGAACCCTGCTCTAGGTCGTCCTCTTCTAGTCTTTCCTTCCAGTTTCCCTTCAAGCAGTGTGGTGCACCATGATGAATGCCGGAGTAAATGACCTATCCAACTACATCTTCTTTTCGCGATCATTTTCTCTAGACTGATGGTTTCTTCAGCTCTCTTGAGAACTTCTTCATTAGTTAGCCTGTGAGTCCAGGGAATTCGTAACATTTGACGCCAGCACCACATTTCAAATGCATTTATTCTTTTCTTATCAGCCTTTAATAGAGTCAGGTTTCAGAGCCATAGGTCGCAATGCTCCAAATGAAGCTCTTAATGAAATACACAGTTATACACAGTTTAAAACGGACATAGAAATAGCAAACCCTTCGAAACAGATATTTATCGATCTCGCCTCGTAACTTTCCTTAATAAAAAATTGACATTGCTCCACACGACTTCGTGTTTTCATTCGAAGGATTTCTTACATAAATTTCGTCATAATTTCAAACAGGAAAATTTTCGCATCAGATTAAAGATAACGTAGCACCACAAAATACAGAAAATAAACGCACGGAAATGACAATCTACTTCAGACATTATATCGTTTCATAACCATGAATTGACTATTTTACAACACTTCATACGGTACTTCGCAAAAATTCCTAATTTTATCTAAGCGTTAAAAAAACCAAATGACCTTTTGTCATATTTTTGACATTTCACGAAAAAAATGGGTGACCAAACTGCGTCACAAAATACACATACAAAATAGACGGTGACATCATGAAACAAATAGACAGGTGGTCACAGTGATAATTCACCTGCCTTGGACGTACGCCAGCTTCCATCATGTGAGTTCACCAGTATCTCTCTGGTATTTATTTAGCCATTTTAACACTTTTGGCTTCACAGGTCATTTCATTCATCTTGATTCACCTGAAATAAAGGCACATAAAAATACCCTTCACTCGATATTTTCGCGGACCGAACACAACTGTTGTAATATCGATCGCGCACGCAATCAAATTTCACTTATAAGACTGCGGCCTACGATGACCGTCCTTTTACATGTTTATTAAATACACGTTACAACAAAAAACTATCTGCACTTGGAGACGAAACTCCAGCCACATCGGCCAAAATCTAAGTTCTCAGTAGGACTTAGTCTAATAATTGCCGATAAATTGTACAACAGTACGAGGTTCCTCCTCTAGCTCAAATGACACAATAGGGTGATTTCAAGATGGCGCCCCTATTTTTATAGACTTTAGCCCCTCTCTTAGGCTTTTTTGCCGCCAAGAATATTACATATATTTTCCGACCTTGTGGAAATGTATTGAAGGCAGTTTTTACAGTAAACCAGTACTTGCTAATTTAATAGTGACATTGTTTGTGAACATTTACGATTATCTCGTAACAAATTGACTGGTTAAATGGCCTCGTTTGATAGGCACTGTGTTTTGATGATGGGACGTAGGTTGAACAGACACGCGCGTCTTTTGCCAATTGTCCCTTGGAGACAGCTTAGCAATCTAAAGTCTATATTACTAAAGACCAATAGTTCAACATGTAATTACAGGACATTTACTCGTTAGTTTCGCTGCTAATTCTTTTTAAACAATATATTTATCAAACTAACACTTTCATAGTATCAATGCTCCATTTACACGTGCGAGTGACGTCATTTTTCTTAGCGTGAGAAAGAGAGCCATTCTCCCCCATGCCACGTGTCGTTCCGGTGAGAAAAAATGTATCTGAGCTCCTCATTTCGATTTATATGGGGCCTCATGTGGTAACTTTAGGACTCTGATTTCTTATGGCATAAAGGTCATGGATTCAATATATATATATATATATATATATATATGATTCCTGAAGCGCGTTTGATATTTATTGTTCTGTTCATGTGCATATCTCGGATTACCTTAACATACTTCCCCTGGCACCTCCATAATTCGTCTCGGGATTCTGTCGAATGCTTTATCCAAGTCAATAAATACCATTGAGAGCTCTTTGTTTCCCTCTGTGTTCTTTTCCATTGGCTGGCGCAGAGCAAATATAGCATCGATAGTTTCCCTGCCAGGCATGAATCCGAACTGCTCCTTTCCAATCTCTATCTCGGTTCGTAGTCTCTTGTTGATCACTCTTTCCCAGGCCTTCAGTGAATGGCTCATCAGTTTATTGCTTCTGTAATTACTGCATGATTTGATATCCCCCTTGTTCCTTGAGTATCGAAACAAGTAGGCTCTTTCTCCATTCTTCTGGCCTCTTCTTCTTGTACCATATCCTCATTGGATGTCGGCTGTCGTCAGGCCGATCTGGTTCTTGCTCTCAGCAACTCGGAAAAGAGTGGGGGTACAGAGCCCAAACCAATCTCGTAGATTCCGTAGCCAGGATATTTTCCTTCTTCCTCCACTTCCCCTTCCTTCAATTTTATCTTGTAAGATACGCCGAAGGAGTCTATATTTATAATTTCGAATGGTATGGCCAACGTAAACAATTTCTTCTTTTTGATGTCGTACATGACCTCTAGCTCTTTGTTCGGGTGTTGGAGTACTTCAGTGTTACGTATTCTGAGCAGGTGTCGGTAGCACCACATCTCAAAAGATCAAAGTTTTTTGGTGGTGTTTTCTGTTAAGGTCCAAGTCTCGGCACCATATAATAAGACAGAAAATACATAACACTAAAGTAAACGGAGACGGAGATTGATCTTAAAGTCCCTGTTTCAGAGAAGTTTGCTCATTCTCTTGAATGCAGTCCTTGCCTGTTCAATCCGAGACCTAATTTCAACAATTAAAATGCATTTGAATGTTCATTTGTTCTGAAGTTGGATGTTCAAGAATGTGTTTCTTATTTCCATTGCAGGTCGACCTTTCCTCAACAACGTCCATACGCGAAATGGAACTACAGATCCAGCACTGACGGAGGAGTATGATGAAATCAAACGAATGTGTGCGTATGGTCCATGGTCAAGCTCCGCCATGTGGGAGAATACAGTGAATCGCAACATAAGAGTCCGAGTTCGTGAAGGGGAACTTCGGTGTAATAAGAATCACGAAATAGACAGTGAACTGCTCGCTATGAAGATGAAAAGCATTGCCTTAGAATTGTTCTTGATTATCATTTTCACGGCAACCTGGCTGATTTTTTTGTCTTTTCTTGCAGTTGGTATTCCTGCGTTACTTAATGCGATTAACCGTATGAGAAGAGTGAGGAGAGTGGTAAATATTCAGCCTGACAGGAGAGAAGGACAGCATTGCCATTGCCCTGCACACTGCCCGGAGTGTAAGAAAGGAGGTGAATATCACCAGCTACAACAATCTGGTCCAGGCCAACAGTTCGCGGGGCAAGTAGAATGAGATGATCTCATTTCAAAGTATTGTTTTGGCAATTTAATTCAGTGGGCAGTATATTTTCCTGTATAAATGTAAACTAGTAAGTACTGTATATTGTTGACATAAGTATAAAAATGTTTTTAGTGCTCCTGATTAACAGTAATAATTTCCTTGTTATATATTATACTATATATTTTATTATAATGTTGTTATTAATCTTTTACAGTTGTAAAATTCCGTTAATTTTCAGTGAAATACCACAGATCATTCACATTAAATAACTTAAGCCAGTTGCTGTAGTTTTGTAGAAATAATCTCTAAGTAAAAGATTAATTAAATCTTTAAAAAAGTAAGTTCTTGTGATTTATTTTCCGTGTATGTTCAGATAATTGAAGCACTGAGGAAACAAGTGGCGCAAGCCAATTGCTGCTGTTAGCGTTATTAACTGTTCTAGAAAATCAAATTAAAAGATCAGACACATGCTTTTTATACAATGTGAATTTTGCTACGAAAAAACTCTGACTGTTTTACTGAAAGAATTTAATCGAGGATGGTCCAATCAGTACACAAACAATTATACTCGATAATGAATAACAACACTTGTCTAGTTACAGGCTATTTACGAAAGTCTCATGTTCTCACAGTGGTTCTTCGGCTGGCAGTCTTTACCCGGACCTGGCAACTCTCCGTAATCTTGACTAAGAGTGCGTTTATGCTGCAGCTTAGCTGCTGATACATGGATGTTCTCCCTGGCACCTCGCTTCTCTCTGTTGTAGTGGAAAATTCATATTGTGAAGATTCTGCTGTCTTCTGAGAGTGATAGTATCGATTCATCAGTGGCAAATTTTGGTACGTCACAAAAAAAAGGAAGAGAATAAAACATGGAGTTCATCCTTTAAAAGCATGTATTTAATTCAAATAAGAGCTGAAAGGACATATTAAAATACAGTAAATAGATAGAGGCCCGCACGGATGCGGACATCCGCGAAGTTAGTGTCTTGGCGGACACAAACTGTATGGCAGTGCGGATAATTTTTCTGATAATTTCTAAATGATGACGTTTATTGATCTTCACTCAGGTATACTCTTGTTTTTCCTTGTGGTTAGGCGACCCTTGACATTGGTATTGGAGAATAGTAATATGTAAAGAACCTTGAAACCATAAAGTCGTAAATCTGATCTAAGCCTAACTGGTTCCTGTCCGCAATTAATGGAAGGAAAGAACAAAGGTCAACACGTCGATAGTTGTCGCAAGAGAAAATCCCTCATAAACCTGCGAATGTAAGGGTTCTGGTGTCAGGTGTGAGGCCTATTGTATTATGTTAACAGATCTATCCGTTTGAATACTTTGGGTGTAATATACTGTAGTTAAATATTTAAATTATCTGCGGATAACCATTTTGCGGATGCGGATAACCATTCGCGGATGAAGGAAGTGCGGATGCGGAGTGGATGGATATTATTTTGTATATCCGCGTAGGGCTCTACTGTATCAACAGAATGAAAGCGTAGCTAACAATAACATACAAGTTTAAAAACCACGATAAAACAGGTCACTATCCCTCTTAAAGCGGATGACGAGGTCTACTGACTGCTCGTCTTCTCGTCATTCCATAGTTGATCCAGTTTGAGGGCCGATGACCTTCGATGTTAGGCCCCTTTAAACAACAAGCAAGCACAAGCAAGATCCAGTTTGAACCTGTTATGATGATCCGCATGCCGCTGGTTCCTAATCGTATTTCGCTCGAAGAAAGCTGGTATCAGGATTTGTTTAAAATCATCACCCATTGCGTTGTTAAAGGTCATATTTTGGTTATATTTTGCACGAAAAATTGTACTGTACTTTGAGAATAATATCAGATGTTGCTTTTTGTAAATGTGTTCGTGGCATCTTGACGAAACTTGAAGAAACTTGGCCCTCAAAGCTGAATAGTTGACGCTTATTGTATCTCGTCTGCGTTTACATCACTAGTTGTAGAGTAAGACTTGCAGCGCGGGTATTTACGTTTATTGGAAACTCACCCTTGTTAAGAGACAAGAAAATGCAACCAGGGCTTTTCTCCTTTCCTGTCTTAGTACTTGTGGCTCATGACCCCTTCAGGTAGCGCCTAAATTACCTTTCTCCCCTCACCTTTCTTAAAAATTTAAACAGTGACAATTTTCAAGGCTTCATAGTTACATTGACAGTGATAGAGCTGATAACTAAAGGAAGTGTAGTGGAAGTGTTAAATTAAGAAACTGCGTTAAAGAGTTCGGGGAGTAATGCATTCCTACTGAAGGAAAAGTCCTCTTCTGCAAAGTGTGCGAAGTTAAAGTAAGTGCTATAAAACGTTTTAATTTGCAGCAGTATAGTGACACACCTAGATAGAAAAAAGGCTGAAATGAATGGGGAATAAATACGTGGTACTGTATGAATGTTTTCTATCGTATACTTCAATCAAATACACTTTGTGTCCACAGTAACTGTCCGATAACTAATACGATTTTCATTAGTTTGCAGGAACAGCGATGTGGTTTCTGTCAGCACTGGGTAAGACTGCAATATTAATTTAAAATATTTTCAACACTGACCACAGTTTAATGACTGATAATGAATTTATGATAGAAACTAGTGGAATTAAAAGAACTAGTATGGACATGAATTGAACTAGTGGAATAAGATTGTATAGTGAATTATATCTTTAATATAGAACTAGTGGCAGAAGTTTACTCATATTTTCCATTTTTGGGGCATATTTAGTCATTTTTAGGAGCACATTTTCCTGCGTATGCGGGAGGTCATACAACATCTGCATGGAGTGCAGAGAAAGGAGAGGGGGTGACCTTGAAATAACCAATCACAATCCATGTTATAGGATAGCCGGCGATAGACCATTGATGTGGCGAGGATAGAAGCCAGTAACGATGTGCCGGCCGCTGCAGCATAAATGTATCCTAACAGGTTTCACCTTTCACTTCACACAGGAGCTCCATGCAGACAGGCTCGAATGCACGTTCGTTATTTCTCAGAACGCTCGACTTCTGTACACTTGGTTCGACTCCAGATAAGACTGATAATTTACACAATCAACTCACGTGACCGCTCCGCATTCACTGAACTCTCAGCTCATGACTCGTAATTGACTATTCAACATTCTCTTCTTCGAGACGAGTCTGCTTTTTTATACTGGTGATGAAGTTCTAATATCTTCAGGGTACGGCCAGAATACGAGTGTTTTAATTTCGCCTTCCAGAAAATTTACGGAAAAACCAGACGAAGTGCACAATAGAAGCAGAGGCTGGCTGGCCGGTACCTCTCCAATCTGACTCACTCGTCACTTTCAGGAACTACCGAAGAGAGCTGAAAGTCGCATTATCACGTAACAATGTATTCATAAATACAAAATACCCTTCTACCTATACCATAGGAATATAAATACCTGAAATAAAGTAAATGGCTGAACTTAAATATTCAAAAATAATCCATGGACTTGCTTTACTTGAACTTTTAAAATGTTGAAGTAGCCTATTTCACATGACCATATTGTGAGTATAACGGTACATTTCGATAATCACTTGCATATGACTTTCATGTAAATAATTACAATAATTTACTGAAAAATACAGTTAATAGTTTTTTTTTGCTGCTTGTTTAACGGTGCACTGATTCATCCGAGATTTACGGCGACTGAGGGATAGGAAAGGGCCAGAATTGGGAAGGTACCGGCCATGGCCTTAATTAAGGTACAGCCTCAGCATTTGCCTGGGGGTGAAAATGGGAAACCACGGAAAACCGTTTTCAGAGCTGCTGACGATGGGATTCGAATCCACTATCTCCCGAATGCAAGCTCGATAGCTGCGCGACTCTAACAGCACGGCTAATTCCTCGGTTTAATATGACATACTAGTGTCATCAATACGCACATGATGAGCTTCAAATCTAATAAGCTGTGACAGGTGGCTGTTTGACACTATTGAAATATCCTTGAACTGCAGGAATAAGTGGCAATAAAACCAAACATTGCCATTTTCCTTTATTTCAGAAACTTTTATGTTGCTCATCCTGTCATCTCGTAGCGAGAGTACAGGTCTTCTTTTATGTGTCTGCTCAATTTATTGCGAAGTAATTTGCTTCAGAATTTAGGCTGGTCTTACACATGGGATATAAATGTGCTTCCCTTTCACAGATTATCGAAGCCAGCAGCATCAGGTACCGGGAACTCTTCACTATAAATTTAGTTTGATTCAAATTATTGTTCATCACAAAAATGAAAACAACAATAATTACCGAACGAAACAACACACTTTAAGGTAAACAGCCCACGATCGAGCCAGTAGGCTATACGGTTCTCTGTGAACTGGCATTCGGGAAATAGTGGGTTCTGTTCCTGTGTGTTTCCCATTATTTCTGTACTATATAGAATTCTAGAAGATGGGTTCTAACATAGATTTAAAGCGTTTCCAGGCCCATGTCCATATAACATATTGTCTTCTACGTGTCAGGAATGTATCCTGAAAGTTTATCCTACCTTATTGTTGCACTTGTACATAGATTAATAACATTTCATAGTGTTGGAATTGTAAACAGAACGTCATAACTAAAACTTTAAACCTACCATTACGCGTACATTGACGTGAGGTGAATGCAGATTTGGAATCAAAGGACGTTCTTGAAGTATTTTCTTATAGTAGTTCTCATATTTGCAATTACATAAGTCTTCCCGAATAATCGATCCTGAGACTAGTTTGCAGCGGTGCAAACAGACCTACTCTATCCTGGGCAAGACACTTCAAAGTTGTTCTCTAACAGCTAACCCTACAATTGGGAGCTGTTTGAAACTTGACTTGACTTAAAATTGAAATAATAAGCACAATAATTTGAAAAGTTCGTAATTTGGGCGCCAGAGTTCACCAAGTTGGATCTCACAAATTTAGATAGAGCATGATAAATTTTACCTTCTCTCCCAGGGTGTGTACATGAAGCTGTATACTGGTATATCCGCTACGCGCCTCAACCGTTAAACGGATGGGAACTTTACCTAGGTTCTGTAATTTAAAATAAACTACCTATACTTTGACATGAACATAATCTGCGCAAAAGCACTTCATCGACATGCATAGGGCTACAATACCAGGTGGCCCGCCTGTGCCTTACGTTCTATTTATTAGTGTTCTGCATGCACTAATGATGAATGGGATGTCTAATAACTGATTTTTACAGAGGTATTACTGCCTGCAGGTAGGTTACGTTAGAATAAGAAAGGATAACCGGACAGCCACCAGCTAATGTTCCTCAGTGCTACCCGTCTAAGGGGCCTCTTTGCGTTAGTAAGCTCTTTTTTCGAACGCAGAATAGTAGGCTGGTATTTGGTACAGTAGCACTACAGTTACACTCAACATATCGACAATGGCTGGTGTGTTCAGCAACGACAAATACACATATAATTTATATCTGGTTGGAATACAGCTGAAGCTCGCGGACGGTATGCGTAGGAGTTTCCAAATAGCCGCCTGCCTTCTACACACGTATTTCGCCCAACAGAGTTGCGATTAGGAGGTAATGGATCCTTAAAGGTACATGCCACATAGAAGCCAACTCTTTGTCGGTACGTGTATAAATTAATGTGTCATTAAACTGTATTTTCTGCATCTTTGGCGTATTTACAAATGAACCCTGTTACAGAACGTGTGTAGTAAAACGACTGCTATTTTGTTTGTAGCGTTCTTTTTAAACCAGCGATTAGGTATCCCATTCATCATTAATTCATACGGCACTCATACGTAGAAAGTATGGGGCTGGAGGGCCTCCTGGCATAAACACACTTCTTGAGATTGACAACAAAAGTCTGTAATATTCTCCCTGTATAACAAAAAAACTCCTGGATTTGGAAATAGAAGTACTTGAAGAATACAACAAAATATGAGGTACTATTTGTTGCGAGAACTTAGAGAACGACAAACCAATTTATCGAGAATATCCTTCACGTATTTTGTGAATTTAACCACCAACACATGATGTCCTGATCTGAAATACTAGATATGTCTAAAAAGTACTGTGAATGGACCAATATTGCAATGACAATGTGTGGTAACACTGCGTACATGTGAATAGAGAGACATCTCGAGAAGTACCACGTACCGTTGAGCACTCACAGTTGAAACAGGTTATTCTGCTGAGCCAGTCAAACGTAGTGCGTGTGAAGACTCGTGTCATACTGCAATGGGACAACAAATAAACATCAAGTTTTGTTACAAATTTGGAAAGACGCCGATGGAGATGCACGCGATGTTGGCTCAAGTGTACGGAACAGAAGCTGTTAGCATAACAATTTTAAAACTTTCGATTTTTTCGTTTTGTGTACTTCATTATTACTTTTAGGGATAAAAACAGGCCAAGTAATTAATAAATCTGAGGTAGGTCTACTTTTTAATTCTGTGTGAATGTTCTTTACAGAGGTTTGGTTATTAAATTGAAGTTATAAACGTAGAATATTTAAGGCAAGATAGAGAATATTAGGAATAATTTTGTGGTCGCAAATCGCTCTCAAAACGGGCTCATGGTTCCCGGGTAATCCCTGCAACCCCAATCAAAATGCTCGAATTACAATAAACATCAGAATATATTTTTAAAGTAATGTAAGAGGATTAAAATTCCACTAATCGAAAATGACGGTCCCAAGGGTTTTTTAAAATATCCAGCTATGGACTATGTTTGTTCTATTGATTAACCTTGATCAATGAAAATGTTAATATTTTTATGCTGGTGATGATGCTTGTATTTCAAAGGGGCCTAACATGTAGGTCATCGGCAACTGTATATATTTGTATATTTTACTATAGTCCATCTTCGTAGTAAGCGTCTTTCTGGACGACCGGAGGTGTGGCCTGCCCTCGTGTGCGAGGAACTATGGGAGCGCTCGCGCTGGTGGTGGGGGAAGAACTTGAACCTTTCCTCCAGCTGACACAGTCGAGTTCAGGCAGCGGACGTAGCCCTGGGAACTGACTGAAATAGTGTGGAAAGCTTAGGCGCGATACGTTCCCGGGTCGGGGTGATCATTATGCAATGGCTCATTGGTGTACATACATCACACTAACTCAAAAGTGTAGGAATTACTTAATATGATAAACTAGTGAAAATAAAATAGTACCGTACATTGTACAAATCGAGTCTTATATTTCGATTGTCTGCCTTAAAACCTTGTCACCGGGCGAGTTGGCCGTGCGCGTAGAGGCGCGCGGCTGTGAGCTTGCATCCGGGAGATAGTAGGTTCGAATCCCACTATCGGCAGCCCTGAAGATGGTTTTCCGTGGTTTCCCATTTTCACACCAGGCAAATGCTGGGGCTGTACCTTAAGGCCACGGCCGCTTCCTTCCAACTCCTAGGCCTTTCCTATCCCATCGTCGCCATAAGACGTATCTGTGTCGGTGCGACGTAAAGCCCCTAGCAAAAAAAAAAAAAAACAAAAAAACAAAAAAACCTTGTCAATTAACTACACAGGCCTTTGAGCATAACATTCTAAAATTTCAGTTCTATTCCAGTACGGAAATACTTCGTAACTTTCGTCGTAAATGTTGGTGACGTCAAGAAATCAGAGGGTCATGCCTAAAAGAATTCATATCGGATGACGCTTTCGACACGTGAAATAAATCTCGGTGTATAGTAAAAGTGGAGGTCAATGTTTTGGCACTCTGTAGCCTTTAATTTATTCTTATACATTCTTATTATACATTCTTACGAATATGAAATCTGTTACATAAAACTGAAAGGTTTGAACCATTTGGTAGAAAATCAATTGAACATTAGTCAGTAACTTGCAACTGGTAATACTGCGAATAAAGGAAGTTCGTTTGAAACTGTACTGTACTGTATACTAAGGAAAGGCGCATCGGTACGCGCTATCAGTTCATCAATCGCCTAACGAATACGAGGAAGTTGTTTCCACTGACAGCCTGGAGATATAATCTACTTAACGTGATTTCTAGTGAAATACGTATAAAAGAGATTACCGGTAATTAATGCAAATTTGTCGGGAAAATGCAGAGAAGAAGCATTAGTAGAAATACTTCAGCTACTTTCATAATAACATTAACAATGTCTACTTTTCTTGTCCATCAGAAGAAATATAATAATATATAATACTCTTGAATAACCTGCTATTGTTATGACTGAGAGAACAGGTCTCCTACAGCAACAGCAGCAACAAAAACAATGAAAACAGCAACAAAATGCTCCGGAACAATAGACAATATAAATCTGTCTCATAAAAACAGAGCAAAAATATTATCGGACTTCTTACGTGTTCTATGATCACGTTTGTTTAATATATATATATATATATTTTTTTTTGCTAGGGGCTTTACGTCGCACCGACACAGATAGGTCTTATGGCGACGATGGGATAGGAAAGGCCTAGGAGTTGGAAGGAAGCGGCCGTGGCCTTAATTAAGGTACAGCCCCAGCATTTGCCTGGTGTGAAAATGGGAAACCACGGAAAACCATCTTCAGGGCTGCCGATAGTGGGATTCGAACCTACTATCTCCCGGATGCAAGCTCACAGCCACGCGCCTCTACGCGCACGGCCAACTCGCCCGGTGAGATATATTCTTATCACGGACCTCTCCTTTGATATCTCCCCAAACCGACTCAGTGTGATTGAGATCTGGATGATATGTTTCATATGTTCACTCATGATATAAACACTTTCACGTGCCTAGCCTCGCAGTGGTCTCCCAGATTTAGAAGAGGACCTAGAAGCCATGCTCGTCACTTCAGTAATTTCAACTTAGCCCGCACGTAACAACACGCGCCGCTTGAGAGACGTTTTCACTTCAGCGCTAGCCTGGCGACTGGACCTGCTGTAGGATTGGGGGAACGATAGCTCCCACCACTGCATGCGCAACCATTTCTCGCGCAGGACGCTTTCAACCAAAACGGACTATATCACTTCACGCTGTTCCGCCCACGTTGAAGTCAGACGTACAGTATTAGATGTTTGTACTGTTGGTAACAGTGAACTGTTCAATAATAACTTACCCTCTGATCACACTCTCTGCCAAATTTCATCTCTCCCCTCGGCCTCTGCATTAATTAGTTTTGTTGTTGTCTTTACGCCAACCTGTGTTCATCAGCATGTTTAACAATCTAGAGGACCGTTACAAATAATGCGTGAGACATGCGGGTGCACATTTTGGACACATGCTGTACCGACGCAGTTAGATACGTGCAGCTGTCGTCACCCTGCATTTTATAATGGTGTATCTCGTTGTTCGTAATTAAAGTACCTTTTACTTTTGCCGCAAACTGTAAGTTACTTTGTACCAAACTCCACAGCTTCAGTCACTTAAGTGCGACCATTATTCAGTATTCGGAAGATAGTGGGTTCAAACCCAACTGTCAGCAGTCCTGCAGATGGTTTCCCGTGGTTTCCTATTTTCACACCAAGCAAATGCTGGCGCTGTACCTTAATTAAGGCCACGGCCACTTCCTTCCCACTCCTAGCCCTTTCCTATCCCATCGCCGTCATAAGACATCTCTGTGTCGGTGCGACGTAAAGTAACTTGTAAAAAAAAGTTCCTTTGTTTTTACAGGACGAACAATTTACCCTTTAGTTTCTTTTTTTTAATCAGATAAATGTTTCACAAGACACTGAAACTTAGTTTATTGTAAAACTGTTAGAGATAAGATAATACTGCATTTGGGTCTTCTTGTTCAAAACAGAATTCTACATGTTTTAATAGGACTAAGAGTTCAGGAAGCATATTCACTTTTAAATGTACAAGACACATATTTTTTCCGACTTGGTTTACTCTTTTTTCTTTTTAAATATCATCGTGTATCTGGAAGAAATAATCCTTCTAATGGTGAATGAGTTACCGAAATCAGTTGAGTGGTTCACAAGATTACCCTCAATTAGTAACGTAGCCAGGATCGACTGATTGGAGGGTGGTTATAATTACAAAATGATGACAGAACGCAATGAAGGTGCTTATGCTTGAGTGGTGCGCGCATGCAGGAATGTTGTCATACAGATATTAATGCATATGAACTATGTTGATATTCAGACTGCAGTACCGGTACACATAAGATAAAATTCTTAAAAAAAAAAATCATTTTAGAAGTCCACCTATTCAATTACACGTTTGCCATTTGATAAATGGTCTGTCTAAAAATCCACATAGGACATGTTTCGACCTTGTATTCTCCATGAAGAAATGTAACGGATTTTTCAAATCTTCACTTAGTGTCCAGAAGCATGACAAACAGAACAACATTTAACAGTCTTCACAATTTTTAAGTATTTCCTCCAGCCAACCAATAGTTGTATTAAATGCGGTTGGACCCACACTTACAACTAAATTCGTCCAAGTTTTGAAGGCATGTACATTTTAAACACAGATTTCCATTGCATTTGTTGATTGTATTTTGTCTCAAGTTTTTTATGTATCACTGTTTATTGTATATGTCTTTCTTCTTTATGTTATTTTAGCTGATGATGACCTTTATTAGAATTTTATCTTAGGTATTTAAAGTCAATTATTTTCTACTTACTTAACCGGCGCTACAGTCCTTGAAGGACCTGGGCCTTGTCGATCACTTGTCTCCTCCAGTCGTCTCCAGTCCAGTCGGCCAGCCTTCTCCATTTCCATATTCCTAGTCTTCTCAAGTCCGCCTCTACATCGTCCAGCCATCGTAATCTTGGTCGTCCCACTGAACGGCTTCCCTCGGGCTTGGTGACTAACACCTTCCTTGGCACTCCATTTGCTGCACATGTTCCAACCACCGTAATCTTCTAATCTTTATATCTGCAGTTATTGACGGATTCTTATCGAGTTCATACAGCTTTTTGTTGGTTCTAATTCTCCAGCTAACCTTCTCGAATACTGCACCATATATCTTCCTCAACACTTTTCGTTCCCATGCATCCAAAGTATTTCTAATTTGTTGTGTAATTGTTCATGTTTTCGATCCATACATAACTACAGGATTTAAAGTCAATACGGAACCGGAATGAAGTTCATTACTTGTACTGGTACATTACAAAATCGTATATTAAAATACAGAAAAAGAACAATATGATCAAATTGAATAGTTTTACGGCGTATGGTATGTTCAGATTACAATCTAAAATCCAACTTTCGAGGCTTCTTAGAACATAGATTCAAGAGATCTGTTGGTTTTGCAATAATTGTATCGCTTGATATTGAAAGGGGACTTCTGAAAATTTGATGAAATGTTCGGTTTTGATGCGATACTACAGATGATAGGTAGGGTCACCATCTAGTGTTGAAAGGAGACGTCTGCACTGTGCCATGCTTTTGAAGTCTCCGTGTGATGTTAAATGAAGACATTTGCTATAGATAGAGGCACCTGCTTGTGGTGATTTTTTTGGGGTCTAATTTCGTTATTTAAAAAGGTTCTTTTGGTATATTTTTCACTATTTTAATTTAATTTCCTCAAAAAATTCGCTTATTTTATTTCCGCCTTTCAGCAATAAATGCTAAACCAAAAGACAGTTGACAGGTTATTTACAGTAAAACATATTTTATTTTTACATAGGTACAATAAACGTGAGAGTTAAGTTATGCTTCTGATGAAAACACATATTACATATAACGAAGCATGGGTGTTTGAAAAAAAATCCTGCCTGACTACAAAATTTATACACTAGCCTGAAAAAGACAAGAGATACCATGAATTCCATATTACTGGGAACAAGAGCTGTTCTCCTGTCAGACATTATATTACAATAGGTTGAAAATGTCCCCTTGCTTTCAACATTACTGACTGGGATCCATAAAGCCTTCACTGTAGCTTTCACGAAATGCCCATATTCTGATGGTAGGAAAATAAGATTGGTAATCACATCAATATCTTAACCAGATTTACAAGAACCACCAGCTAGATCCCTAAACACTGTGAATGGTTCAAGATAGGGGCTGCCTGGCCGAGGCGGCAAAGGCGTGGGTTCGAATCCCCGTCAGGAAGTCGTAAAATTTAAGAAACCAGATTTCCACTTCCGGAGGTGCATATGGCCCTGAGGTTCACTCAGCCTACACCAAAAATGAGTACCAGGTTAAATCCTGGGGGCAAAGGCGGCCGGGCGTAGAGCTAACCACTCTACCCCATCACGTGCCGAGGTTAACGAATAGTGGAAGCCTTTACCTTCCACTCCTCCAAGGGCCTTCATGGCCTGTACCGAGGAGACTTTGCTTTGCTTGCTAATGGTTCAAGATATTCTGAAGTTGAAAGTTCTCGCAGGATGGAAATGTGCTTTGTTAGATGAGAGACTTTATCGTTTTTAAATCACCTTTATTATGCTTCTTGAATTAAAGAGTAATTCCGCATAATTTCGTCAGGTATTTTATTTAAAGATAAATAATTTCGCGTTTTGAGCCAAATGTGTAATATTTCGCAAGACTTTCGCGATTTCGCGCTTGGCGAAAAACAGGTGACTCTAGCTATAGCTATACATAATTTTGGCATTATTCCATTACACTGAAATGCTGTTATTGGAATTGCTTTCTGTGTTTCAATGATTATTGCATTGATATTGTACTATATCTTCATATTACTATTAAGATAGTCATTATTGCTTTAGTGTTCATACTGAGAATTGGATTTATAACTTTCAAAATCAATAACAATACCTTTGGTAATTATATGTGGAAGTTGGCATTCACATTTCCAAAATTCACTCCATTTGATGTAACAAGGGGACCTCTACAATAATACCAAAACTATTTTTTCATAATCCATGAGTTGCATTTTGTATTTTCGTGCACTTAAGTGTGCATTAGTTCAGGCATCATGTACTGACTGAAGCGTAAAACTTAAATCGATATTTTCCATCACCTAGACAGTTTTTGATTTCTCCTGTAAAATTTAGAAATTGTAAGAAGTCTCCTTTCAACATCAAGCGATTCAGTTATGTCTCTGTGAATATTCAAAAGAGCCAACCCATTGAGTCGACTTTCACTTGTTTATTGTTAGTTTCTGTTTATTTTCTTTTGTAAAATTCCATGCGGGGGTTCTAACCCTCACCCCCCCCCCCCCCAGTAACCTCGGCGGTGGCTACGACCCTACCCTCCATACACAAACTCCAGAACTGTGTTTCTCTTCATAATATTAGTATGCAGCCAGTCCCTGTTATGAATGGTGTGAAAATATCGCTCATAGGGTCGGTTGGTGCATGCATTTCAGTGGGCTTCGCAAACTGATATGTAGTAGCAACTTCTGGCTTGGTGGGGAAAGCAACGGGAAACTACCTCACTCCTCATTTCCCTAGTGATGGCTAGGCTATCATTATAGCTGTTGGCAGAGCTATGAGGATCAAACCAGCCTTCGGGCTGAATTCCCAACACTACACCCATTTAGTATTCTTTTAATAATATACACTGACTGACAGAGCAAATGCAACACCAAGAAGGAGTGGTTCGAAAGGGATGAAAGTTGGGGAAAAAACAGAGACGGCACGGACGAATAATTGATGTTTATTTCAAACCGATATGCAGGTTACACAATGCGCACGGCATCGACTCAGTAGGATGTAGGACCACCGCGAGCGGCGATGCACGCAGAAACACGTCGAGGTACAGAGTCAATAAGAGTGCGGATGGTGTCCTGAGGGATGGTTCTCCATTCTCTGTCAACCATTTGCCACAGTTGGTCGTCCGTACGAGGCTGGGGCAGAGTTTGCAAACGGCGTCCAATGAGATCCCACACGTGTTCGATTGGCGAGAGATCCGGAGAGTACGCTGGCCACGGAAGCATCTGTACACCTCGTAGAGCCTGTTGGGAGATGCGAGCAGTGTGTGGGCGGGCATTATCCTGCTGAAACAGAGCATTGGGCAGCCCCTGAAGGTACGGGAGTGCCACCGGCCGCAGCACATGCTGCACGTAGCGGTGGGCATTTAACGTGCCTTGAATACGCACTAGAGGTGACGTGGAATCATACGCAATAGCGCCCCAAACCATGATGCCGCGTTGTCTAGCGGTAGGGCGCTCCACAGTTACTGCCGGATTTGACCTTTCTCCACGCCGACGCCACACTCGTCTGCGGTGACTATCACTGACAGAACAGAAGCGTGACTCATCGGAGAACACGACGTTCCGCCATTGCCTCATCCAAGTCGCTCTAGCCCGGCACCATGCCAGGCGTGCACGTCTATGCTGTGGAGTCAATGGTAGTCTTCTGAGCGGACGCCGGGAGTGCAGGCCTCCTTCAACCAATCGACGGGAAATTGTTCTGGTCGATATTGGAACAGCCAGGGTGTCTTGCACATGCTGAAGAATGGCGGTTGACGTGGCGTGCGGGTCTGCCACCGCTTGGCGGCGGATGCGCCGATCCTCGCGTGCTGACGTCACTCGGGCTGCGCCTGGACCCCTCGCACGTGCCACATGTCCCTGCGCCAACCATCTTCGCCACAGGCGCTGCACCGTGGACACATCCCTATGGGTATCGGCTGCGATTTGACGAAGCGACCAACCTGCCCTTCTCAGCCCGATCACCATACCCCTCGTAAAGTCGTCTGTCTGCTGGAAATGCCTCCGTTGACGGCGGCCTGGCATTCTTAGCTATACACGTGTCCTGTGGCACACGACAACACGTTCTACAATGACTGTCGGCTGAGAAATCACGGTACGAAGTGGGCCATTCGCCAACGCCGTGTCCCATTTATCGTTCGCTACGTGCGCAGCACAGCGGCGCATTTCACATCATGAGCATACCTCAATGACGTCAGTCTACCCTGCAATTGGCATAAAGTTCTGACCACTCCTTCTTGGTGTTGCATTTGCTCTGTCAGTGAGTGTATAATTTGAGCCTTTCGAACGATATTGTTTTTTCTGTCAGGAAAACAGCTATGAGATTTTTTAAAATCCACCGAATGGAACGACGCAGCGCGACCATTTTCGGTAGGCCAAGGGAAAACAATAAGATGTACTTTCAGAAAAATCGGCGACTCATGCAAGCGTCGAAAAAAGGGCTATATCGGCACGAAGCCATGTTTTTATCTCACTCAGTTTAAGCTCATTTTTTCCTATAGGACGTTAACCGATTTTCGTGTGTTTTTCATTGTCGGAAGGAAAACAAGACTTCAACGTGGAGAATGAATGATAGATTTGGAAGTTTTCAGCTTCCAAATTCGGAATTCGAAAATTTCACTCGGTAATTTAGTCCGATCGGCGAAACTTTCAAATTCGGAAATATTTTAGAAAGAAAATTCCGAAGTAAATTCACATGTATTTCCTTTCGGGGTCTCCGAAAACGACATCGATTTGTTTTGAAGTCATTTCAGCGAGAATAAAATGGAAAACCGGATAGGAATTAAATTTTCCGATTTAAAACGAATGTGATCAAAATATCTCCATGGAAAAAAGCTCGTAAAAGGACAGAAAATTATTATTATTATTATTATTATTATTATTATTATTATTATTATTATTATTATTATTATTATTATTATTATGTAGTAATAGTGGTAGTACCAAGTGGAGTGGCTGCATGCGATTGGTTAACGGGAGGAACCTGGGGGTAGACGCAGCATCAGAAGGTTTAAAAAAGCCCCCGACCACTAGAAGCTGCTGACTTCCGAGCTTACGATACTTCAGGCAGTGTAAGAGGATCGAGACAGCAGTGGTGTACTGTTATGTCGTGTCCATTTCACAAGGTAGATGGCACCACCAGCAAGTTCACAAAGTTAACAGTATCGCCATCTGAAGAATGTCTTCGAACTTCTAACAAGTGGTTGTCGCCGCAGCCAGTAGCGGACAAGCAAACATTGATAATAAATTATCCATTTTGAATAGGAATATCACTGGCTGCAGTAATGGCGATTGGGAATTGAAGTGGGGCGGGGGTTTGGGGGGGGGGGGGGGGCGGGGGCAAAAATATACAGACAACAAAAAGTAGCCGGATGTGTGGGATATAACGGCCGGGAGGGTTTATACTATCAAAACTGAAAAAAAAGAAAGTACAAAGTGGAAAGTTTCTAATGTTTTCTGAGCGAATTTCGACAGAGATGTAAGGGTTGAAAGTTTACCAACTTAAGTGCGGTAATAACAGTTTTTTGTTTTGTTTTGAGATTTTGATTCAATACTATACAATGAAACTTTCACCAAAGGCACAATATTACACATGTATTACAATGAAATAGAAATATGGCGTGATTATACAAATAAATATCATTTAGTAATTGAAAATGAAAATGAAATGGCGTATGGCTTTTAGTGCCGGGAGTGTCCGAGGACAAGTTCGGCTCGCCAGATACAGGTCTTTTGATTCGACTCCCGTAGGCGACCTGCGCATCATGATGAGGATGAAATGATGATGAAATCGACACATACTGAACACCCAGCCCCCGTGTCAGCGAAATTAACCAATTAAGGTTAAAATTCCAAACCCTGTCGGGAATCGAACCCAGGACCCCTGTGACCAAAGGCCAGCACGCTAACCATTTAGCCATGGAGCCGGACATTTAGTAATCGACTACACATATAGAACCTAACAGACACTAAAGAGACAGTCAAACTGACGAATGCGTGCTGAGCAAAGTCTCCACTACTTACTGTGGCGCTATTCAAATCGGTTAGTCGCGAAAAAGGATATTTTGTGTATATTTCCGCTAAAATTTTTGTTAATAATTAAAGAAAATAAACTAATGAGTTAGTTGATAAGACAACAGGGCTTGTAAAAATCGCTTTTCTTTATAATTCCTAGTTTCAGCCGGCTAAAATGAAAAAAAAAAATGACCGGGCGAGTTGGCCGTGTAGTTTGGGGCGCACAGCTGTGAATTTGCACCCCGGAGATAGTGGGTTCGAGCCCCACTGCCGGCAACTCTGAAGATGGTTTTCCATGGTTTCGCATTTTCACAGCAGGCAAATGCTGGGGCTGTGCCTTAATTAAGGCAACGGCCGCTTCCTTCCCACTCCTAGCCCTTTCCTATCCCATCGTCGCCATAAGACCTATTTATGTCGGTGCGACATAAAACCAATTGTAAAAAAAAAAGGAATAAAAATGTAATGTTTTCCCCCCCCCCCACCCACTCCCTAATCACCGCTACTGACTGGCTACTCACTTAGATAATAGTTGTGGTCCGAAACCAGTTAATGCATTCAGTGGGAGTTACTGAAATGAAAAATTTCACGCCACCGTGTCGGGATCCACGCAGAACTGGAGGTGTCGTGTCCATGATCACGATATTAACAGTCACGTAAAACTACATACAAGCTTGTTTTGCTTAATAATAATTTTTCACGAACATAAAAAAACGCTCCAAGAATGGTCGAATCGAGAAAGTTCATAAATTAAACTATCTGGGTGCGATAAAAGGAAATAGAAGAAAGGACATGCAAGGTGGAAAGGCCATATGGTATTACTAAGAAGTTTTCTAATAAAAAGTGCTTAGCGAAAAATCTTAAAATGAAATACAAAAATGCAAAAATCGGAATGTGTATCCGGGAACGAATGCCTAGTATTAAATTATCGATTAGATATAAGCTTGAAATATTAGCAAGGAGAATTAATTATTAGAAAAGCCCTGGGTCAAATCAAAAGTACAGAATTGTGAAAATTAAGAAGTAATAAGGAAATCTTTCTATCAGAAAATAGAAAACATAACAACGGAAACAATAAGAAAAAGGAGATAGATACCTTTTGGGTTTTAACTTGGAATGGATGAGAACAGATTAATAAAAAAGGTATTCAGATACCTTTGGGAGAAAAAAGTCAGCAACAACCTGGATTCAAGGAGTCAAGAAATATTTGGAACGAAATAATATAGAAATAAATAGAGCCCTGCGCGGATGTACAAAATATCCGCATCTGCACTTCCTTCATCCGCACACGCATTCGCATCCACGAATGGTTATCCGCGAATATTGTATATACTCGCATTTAACTACAGTATATTAAACCCAAGGTATTGAAACGGATAGAACTGTTAACATAATACAATAGGCCTGACACACGGCACCGGACCCCGTACAGTCACAGGTTTATGAGGGATTTTCTCTTGCGACAACTACCGACGTATTTACTTTTTCTCCCTTCCTTCCATTAATTGCGGGCAAGGACCAATTAGGCTTAGGTCAGATATACGACTTTATGGTCTCAAGTCTCTGTATGTATCACCATTTTCCCTTACCACTGTCAAGGGTCGCCTAACCACAAGCAAAAATAAGAGTATAGGCCTACCTGAGTGAAAATCAATAAACTTCATTATTGAGTAATTATCAGAAAAATTATCCGCACTGCCATACAGTTTGCATCCGCTAAGACACTAACTTTGCGGATATCCGCGGAAATCCCACATCGGTAGAAGCAGAGTGGGTCTCGGCTTACAAGTGGCCACGGCTGGTCCGTAGTCCAGCAGCTCTGCACACTGACCGGCCAACCGAGCACAGGAGGGGTGGCCACGACTCTACGGTGGCTCTAGGCTTCTCTATTCGGGAGACGGGAAAGGGCTGGACCTCCGAGCTGGTCCCCGCCGTCGGCTGTCTTGAGAATGGTTTTCCGTGGTTTTCCATTCTCCTGCTCTAAGGCGAATACCGGGAAAGTTCCACGGCCGCCAACCTCCTCACCTTCCCCGACCATCTCTCCTTCACCGTAACAAATCTCCTGCCATAAGAGACGGCGTTACCGTCTAAGAGGGCCCGCCTCCCCCTTCAGGGGAGGAATGAAAACATATAGTAGTAATAGTAGAGGATATCCGCATGTGCGCAGGACTCTAGAAATAAAGTGTTAAATATAGAAGGATTCTAAGGCAAAATGGTGAAGAAAACGGGTAAAAATTGGTCTGAGGAGAGAAAGAAAAAACACAGCTTTAACACTAAAGGCTGAGGATTTTCAAGTTGTACGTAGTCCCTAACAGGCCATGACTGGATGAGAAGGGATTAATAATAATAATAATAATAATAATAATAATAATAATAATAATAATAATAACAACAACAACCACTTAATGCTCAGCCGGGTTGAGTGGCTAAAACACTAGAGCGCTGGCCTTCTGAAACTAAGTTGGTAGGTTCGACTCCAGCTCAGTCCGGTGATATTTGAAGGTGCTCCAATATACCAGCCTCTTGTGCTGGTAGATTTGCACACTGTTATATTTGTCTTATTCTAGTTTCCCACGCAGTTGAAGCTGTAAGGGTTTGAGGTAATGGATAATGCAAAGCAAATACACATATACACACTCTGTTTACGTAAACAGAAATTGAACAAACCACTAACGGTACATTTTAGTAGTTGTGGAGCGTTCCTTGGATGCTGGAAATAAATATAGCTATATCTGAAGTTCTCCATATTTCTATGCAATTTTCATGAATCTCATCATCGTACATCGTCACAAGCAAAAAACACGAGGAGCACGATGCATTCCATCGAATAATAATAACGATAATAATAATTGTACCGGGAGGTACACCTCAACGCCGCGCATTCAAAGCTAGCGCCTAAATGAACTCCTCCTATATTGGTGAAACAGTGAAACTGAAATTACACCAACTTGGAACTTTAATCAGAACATGTCACCACCTAAATATTGAGTAATTTTGCTATTGTGCAGTTTCCTAACCTGAGTGAATTTCTACTTGTTTTGTTTGACATTCATCAAGAAGTTTGGACATTCTTCCACAGATAACGCCACTAAAGACTATGATCATGCACCCTGGTGCGAAGTGAAAGAACCTATAATTTAAAGTAGTTTTGTATTTCTGTTTTTTAACTAATTGATGTTCATTTATTTTTGGGTTGCAATATTTACTTTTTCTTTCCGCCAGTTTTGAATCCAAACAATCACTAATTTCTGTAATTAATTTTCCACCTATCACAGGCTTCTTCTCTGATTCTGAGTGTTACTTTTGAAATCTACCAATAAAATTCAGAGGGTGTGTCTTGATTAATCGTGAATGATCTCGAACCTTCCCTGACGGTTTATAAACTGCGCCTTTTGTCGTTTCTTGGCCAACTGATCAACGTCCATCTGAGTGTGTGTGCGCTTAGCAGGAGGTGGGCGGCCTCTTTCGTCGGCAGCTAGTACATCTACAAGGTAATGACCACATAACATCTTTCTTTCTTGCTAACTTCGCAGTTTAACCCGAGGGAAAGGTCCGAATCGTTAGCTATGTAACCTACTTTTCAAAAAAAAAAAAAAAAAAAAATGTAACACCGGGCGAGTTGGCCGTGCGTGTAGAGGCGCGCGGCTGTAAGCTTGCATCCGGGAGATAGTAGGTTCGAATCCCACTATCGGCAGCCCTGAAAATGGTTTTCCGTGGTTTCCCATTTTCACACCAGGCAAATGCTGGGGCTGTACCTTAGTTAAGGCCACGGCCGCTTCCTTCCAACTCCTAGGCCTTTCCTATCCCATCGTCGCCATAAGACCTATCTGTGTCGGTGCGACGTAAAGCCCCTAGCAAAAAAAAAAATGTAACTGTCTGCAGGCTAATGTAAAAACTTCATAAAATCTTTAACTGTAAATCGGGGATAGAAAGTGAAGTACCCCTCGAGCTCCCTTTCGTCTTGATTTGAGGTGCCTACGTTTTTGTAACCTTTCGTTTCTGCTATGTATTAAAGTTATTTCCATCCGTGCTACCTCAGTAGCCCCTGTTTCATCGGCCTAGTGCCCTATAGGTTTAACATTTTTTTTTTGGAGCACAGTCGTCGCCTCCATTCAAATTGTACTCGGGCTGCTTATTTAACCTGTTCTTTTTCACTATGGCCTTGTAGGTTGGGTACTAGATACCTCTGTGTAATAATATTTCTATTTGTAAATAGTGCCTTGTTAGGCCAGAGATTGTCAGATTTTCATGCAATGTTGCCTTGAGTAGGCTTGAGAAACTGAGAGCCTGTTAGCTCTTTTACAAGTTTTGTAATCGTAAAGAGTGCCTCTGGAAGGCTTGGTATTTAGATTGTGGAGAGCAAGTGCTCTTGAATTAGGGGATTTCTGCCCCTGAATAATGTGTGCTCTTTTGTAAATTTGAGCTAGGAGCTCAGGAAATGTAAAGCGAGGGCTTGAAGCCCAGGATCTGTTAAGATCACTTATCTTGTCTGTTCCTAGACCTGTTTTAAGATGTTTCATTGTTCTGAAAAATTGTTAAGTTTGAAGTTCTGAAAATATAACCTTCAGTTTAAGTTTTAATTAATTTTGATATTGTAGTTAGACCCATTCACCCCAACACCTTCTTTCACCTCAGCTTTCCACGGATACCCCGGAATAATAATAATAATAATAATAATAATAATAATAATAATAATAATAATAATAATAATAATAATCCGACTCCTTGGCTGAATGGTCAGCGTTGAAGCATTCGGTTCAGAGGGTTCCGGGTTTGATTCCCGGCTGGGGCGGGGATTTTAATCGCGTCTGATTTATTCTCTTCGCTCGGAGACTGTGGTTTGTATTTGCCTTTGTATTTGCATGTGTCTTAACACTCTCCTCATTATGTTCAGAATAAACACCACACTACCAACCACTACAGAAATACACAATAATAATTACATCCCTCCACATAGGTTTGGCGTCAGGAAGCACATCCGGCCATAAAACCGAGACAGTTCCATACTGCAACACAGTTCGCACCCGCGACCTCACAGGTGTGGGGAAACGTGGTATTATTATTATTATTATTATTATTATTATTATTATTATTATTATTATGTCCGACTCGTTGGCTGAATGGTCAGCGTACTGGCCTTCGGTTCAGGGGGTTCCGGGTTCGATTCCCGGCCGGTTCGGGGATTTTAACCTTGATTGGTTAATTCCATTGGCCCGAGGACTGGATGTTTGTGCTGTCCCCAACATCCCTGCAACTCACACACCACATATAACACCATTCTCCAGCACAATAACACTCAGTTACCTACACATGGCAGATGCCGCCCACCCTCATCGGAGGGTCTGCCTTACATGGGCTGCACTCGGCTAGAAATAGCCATCCGAAATTTAAAAATTATTATTATTATTATTATTATTATTATTATTATTATTATTATTATTATTATTATTATTATTATTATTATTATTATTTGTTTGTCCAACCCTTGTCCCGTTTCTCTACGGGATCGGGTATGAGGTGAAATGAATCTGTTGTGGCGGGTTTTTATGACCGAATGCCCTTCCTGACGTCAAACTCATCAGAGACGTTAATGAGATGAAATGAATGACGTGATATATGATAGTAGGGAGAGGATGAAACCCAGTGACGGCACATAGCCTACTCCTGTCGAATAGCACCAAGGGGTCTGCTCAACTCTTAACGCCCCCATCCGACGGACGAATCACCATCAACAGCGTCATATGCTCTCACTCCATATGAGCACTGCGGAGAGGTTGGGAATTTAATCCAGGCTTTTGGCACGCAATCTAGGGATTAGGAATTGTATACCAGCACCTCCCCTAACCTGCCGGCCAACATTCTGATGTTGAAATTTTTGTCGACCAACGGGACTCGAACCGGCTAACCACAGTATCACGCCGTTTATACTTCAGCGCCTTGACGATCATGGCCACATGGCGGTCTAATAATAATAATCTACTAATTATAATTAGAGCAATGAGACAGAAACGGCTGATTATGACTTTCGTGTATTTCAAGAAAGTGTATGTTTCAGCGGATCGCGAGACACTTCTAAATATTTTCAAGAAATTTGGAGTCGACGATAAGTCGCTGGCACTATTACAACAGACTCTCACTGACACACTCCCAAGTAAAGTTCCTGGGCGAGCTGTCGGAACCGTTTGAGATAAGAACAGGCCTGAGACACTCCTGCTCAATTGCGTTTTGGAGAAGATAATCAGAGAGCGGAGGGAAAAGTTGACCGAAATAATTCTTCAAATTGGAGTGAGAGTGGGATGCAAAAACAAAGGCATCACTTTTGACTGTTTGGCTTTCGCTGACGATGTACTCGTAGCAGACAATCTTCAGACAGGACCGGGATCTCCAAGAGGCTTTTAACATTCAAGAGCTCTGGTTGGGGACACGACGACTGCTCTCCTCTGCTTCAACGCAACGCATATTTTTTCTTCGGCCGGGTGACTGCTCAACTTTACTTATCACCCTGCCGAGACAACAAAGCATATAGGCTGGCACCACGTAGGAGGTCGGCCTTCCCACAATGCTCTACACCTGCCTTGCCCGCAACGTTCCTCTCGTCTTCTCAGACCAAGATGTCCTCGCTGCTCTTCGTCCGGCGGGTGCCTATGGTGCCTGCCGGGTAGTCGACGACGAAGCTCAACCACTATCCGATGTACTTCTCTATTTATCCACTCCAGCCGACGTCTCTACCATCATCAAGAATGGCGCACGCATCCACAACCATCTCTATACAGTTGAACCTACTCCAGAGGATCTTTTGGCTGAGCTACCCGACACCGACGACCCTCCGCCTGGAACCATCGATCCGCCCGCTACGACCACACCACCTCCCTACTGCTCACCCCCGCCCCCTTTGTCCTTCCCTCCTGTTACCTCTGCCACTACTCTAACCACTGCTACCTCCACCATTACCACCTCAGTTCACACCTCCTCTTCCCTTCCTATCACTACTACTGTTACCACTCATCCTTCCCCTCTCATGACATTTCCTTTCCCCTTACCTCCCTCCACTGACCCCACACACCCCCAGCGCTCATCACTTCCGTCATCTGAAGAGGGATATTCCCATCAAGATACTCCTGGCAACTTGGCACAGCCACCATTGGTCCCACCGCCTTCCACCAGCACTACCACCTTTAGCTGTGTCGTCTGCGGTGTGGAGCCCAGTCTTCCATCAGCATCTATCATCCAAACACTCCGCCAGACAGGGATACCAGTGCGCCGAGCCTTTCGGATCTATAACTCCGCTGGACCCACCTATCTCGTCCGCCTTCATCTGCCGACTGCTGAAGACGTTGAACGCCTCATCGCCACCGGGATCCACCTCAACGGCCGTCATCATCGCATAGAACCATCTCGCTCACCTCCACCACCTTCATCTCATCCCTCCACACCTCGAAGTAGTCCCCGGCCGGCCCCACCTCCCCAACCACCTCCTCCATCATTTCATCCTTATCTCTTCCCGCCCCCACCTCCTTACTTTCCCCCACCTCCCTCTTTTGATATCCTTCGCCTTCTTCTAACTTCGCTTGTTAGCTTCTCCTCCTTTTATAACACCCTTGCCCTTCATTTATATTCCTCTCACCTTGTATAACCCCTCTCCTCTTTGTTCACAGCTCATTTTGACATAATCACAACTGTATTCTCACTTCAATAAAGAATAAATACTTAGGAATAGACGCAATTCCCCTCCCATCTCCTAACTTTCCACATCCTTTACCCACCTCCTTCTTCCATCACATCTCCCCAATCCGCCCGCATCTCTTGGCCAGAGAGAGGGCGACACCCTCTAGGTGGCCCGCCCCACCCCTTCAGGGTGGGGAATGAAAGCATTTAAGCAGCAGCAGCTTCAGACAGGGTCGGTAGATGCAGAGTGGATCTCGGCCCATAAGTGGCCACGGCTGGTCCGTGGTCCAACCGCTCTGCACTCTGACTTGCCAACCGAGCCGAGGAGGGGTGGCCACGGCTATACCGTGGCTCTATGCCCCTGCATTCGGGAGACAGGAGAGGGCTGGACCTCACGGCTGACCCCAACCGTCGGCTGTCCTGAGAATGGTTTTCCGTGGTTTTCTATTCTCCTGCATTAATACGAATGCCGGGATAGTTCCTAGTATAGGCCACGGCCGCCAACCCCCTCACCTTCTCCGCACATCTCCTTCACCGTGATAAATCTCCCGGCCTGAGAGACAGCAATAAAACAGGTGGCAATTCTTCATGAAATAGCTGCGAAAACAGCTTACGGATCTTCGAGTATATGGATTCGGAAAAGACAGACTCCACTCACAGCATTGAGACGGAGGACCATGCAATGTATATATTTCGGCGATATTATTACCCCGAATGATGAGGAAAAGGTAGCACTGGAAGAGAGGCCAAGGAAGATGGAATTGGCATTCAAAATGAGCCATGATACAAATCCAAATCCATCTCCTATGTACACGCATCACGAGAAAACGGCTGTTTAGGGGAAGGACTAACATTTAATTCTCAAACATTTATGTTATTAGTGGTCGTATCGATAAATACTACATAACTAAAGTTATATAGTATTAAATTTCCGATCATTTATATTTTATACATTTTTACCGTACTGGCTATGATCACAGAGATATTCATGAATTTGGATTTTTGTTACTAAGTCCACATCAGCGCTGAGTCATGATAAAATGGGTAAACAGATTTTAATGAAAATCGGTATGTAAAGTCTACGCTATAAATAATTTTATAAGACGCCCTATTATCACAGAGTCGTCCGACTCGTTGGCTGAACGGTCAGCGTACTGGCCTTCGGTTCCCGGCCGGGTCGGGGATTTTAACCTTAATTGGTTAATTCCAATGACACGGGGGCTGGCTGTATGTGTTGTCTTCATCATCATTTCATCCTCATCACGACGCGCAGGTCACCTACGGGTGTCAAATAGAAAGATCTGCACCTGGCGAGCCGAACCCGTCCTGGGATATCCCGGCACTAAAAGCCATACATTTCATTTTTTTCATCACAGAGTCGAAAGAAAACTAAATGTGAAGGCCTACAATATAGAAAGCTCATAAAATTGATCAACAGTAACATTACATTGACCATTGTTTGTAGTGATGTGCTTTGTGTCTTCTGTTGCCACTCATCTCCGATAGATAGGATATCTCCCGTGTACCGAGTATTTTTTTTATTTGCTTTACGTCGCACCGACACAGACGTCGCACCGTCTTTTGGCGACGATGGGATAGGAAAGCGCTAGGAGTGTGAAGGAAGCGGCCTTGGACTTAATTAAGGTATAACCTGGTGTGAAAATGGAAAACCACGGAATACCATCTTCAGAGCTGCCGCCAGTGGAGTTCGAATCCACTATCTCCCGAATGCAAGCTCACAGCTGCGTGCCCCTAAGTACACGGCCAACTAGCCCGGTCGTACCGAGTGTAACAGCCTGCCTGAATATTGGCAGGAAGTAGCTGGAGAGTTAGATAACTTTCTTCTTTAGCATGCCATTCCTCTGGTTCATACATTTTTTATATTACTGGTATACGTAATACACTGGTTCATCTTAGCATTCGAGCTATTCAATCCCTACTCTGAGGCACTGAGTGGAATGAGCAGTGTGCATATTTAACGGAATAATGGCAGAGGAGTGTTCACGGCTGTCTGCGTGCGGCCTGGTCATTCCAGCTCTGGAACTTTGGACTGTTAGATCATCACCGTAGTACTGTTCATTAAAATTGAGAAAATGCGCGGTTTTTCATTTGATCGAGTATTTTATATCATAACATTGCTCTTAATCGCTACATTCCTACTGACGTTTTTGTAATGACCTATGTTGACTTAAGTTAGGAAAACCACCAACACATTCTTTCTGAAAATCCCGTAGTGAAGCACGGGTACATGAGCTAGTTTATAATATATTCCAACAGAAGCTTCGTATTTATTGCAACCTTACTGCATTTAATGTTAGATGCAAATCGCACTGAGAGAGTTTTGTGAAGCTGCAGAAATTCTGCAACCCATTCCTGACCTGGCAAATTGTCCTTGAATTCGCTTAATTGTCGCCTTATTCGAATCAGTTTTGTACTATTACACCTAAATCATATGACGTAATCGGAAACGTAAAGTCTCTGGAACACCGTGTTGTCGGAGTGCTAGCCAAATTAGGTCATTCGGTCATGTTTATTTTGATTAGTTATGCCCAACTAGGGAGAGCGTTTGAACTTTTTTAGCACACTGTTTCTACTTTTCTTGCTAGTATCTCTTTATCTGTTCACTGAGTTTCTTTTTTTGGGTTCTTACATCCTGCATCTTTTCGTTTAGATCCTTTAGCAAATTTATGTTTATTTGTTACGGTACTGAAGTTTATTCCGTCTAGAATGATCTCTTCGATAATGCCAATTTTTTGCAGGTCTTTGTTTATTTCTACTAGCCAATTTGTCGTGGTTTTTCAGAGATGGCTCAAGAGGCAGCGCGTAGGCCTCTCAACGCTGGGTTCCGTGGCTCAGATTCCGGTCACTCCATGTGAGATTTGTGCTGGACAAAGTGGAGGCAGGTCAGGTTTATCACCGGGTACTCCGGTTTTCCCAGTCATCCTTCATTCTAGCAACAGTCTTCAATGTCATTTAATTTCATCTGTCAGTCATAAATCATTGCCCCAGAGCAGTGTGACAGACTTCGGAAGCCGCCACAATTACTATCTTCACCGCTAGATTGGGGCTTCATTCATTCCATCCCTGACCCACTCGAATGACTGGAAACAGGCTGTAGGTTTATTAGATATAGTGCTAAGTTTAGAATTTTCTTTCTTAGTCTATCGTTACACGTTCTGTACATATGACCGGAAAAATTTTATCACCATTGTTCCGATTGTATCTGTGATTCTTTCTGTTATCTGATAAATTTCCTGTGGTTTCTTTTTTCATCCAAATACCATTTTCTCATTTCGGTCCTAGGATTTTTCCGAAAATGTTTCTCCCTTATTTTCAAAGTCCTTTAAATTTATGATCTACCATCAATTATCAGGGTTTCGGATGCGTAAAATGCTTATGGTTTGACGACTGTGGTTTAGTGTCACATGTAAAAGATCTTCAGTGACGCACAGATCACCCAACAGAGATCCGACTTTTCTGCCATCTGGTAGAGTGAAACGGAAAGTTGAAATTGATACGTAGCGCATAAATGATGACAAATTAAAACACCAGCACATGACGACTGAGGTCGTAGAGTTATCATTATTTCCTGCCCTTGATGTAGCTGTAGCATGTCCCTGCCTCTTACATGGAAAGCCCCGTGTTCGATTCCTGGTCAGTGTAAGGATTTTAATTCTCCAATATCTGCAGGTCATGTAGCTGAGCAGCAGTCTTCTAGACAGGCCTGTTTGAGCTAAGGAAGAAATATTATTATTATTACAACTACTACAGTAGCTCACCATATCTGCTGGAGTTCCGTAGATGTAGGCGGAGAGCATTTAACTCATTCGTTTATTCATCCATAATGTCTATTGTAAACTAATAAATACTTGCACTAACAAGAATTAATAGGGGTAAGATACATGTTGTCCCAGATTAAATAACAATGTTAACGTCTACCACAAAAATTAAATTCTTAGAAACTACAATTTAGATATCGTGTTTAATAGCTCAGTAGGCGTAATTGTAATATTTAAGGCAATAATAGATACATACGTTCTAAGAAAATAATGCATGTATCAAATAACTTGGATTGTCATAAACTCTCTCCCCAGTTCTTGGTGATCCGGAACTATTCGATGGGAGTATTCTGTTCTCTTATATTATATTTTACTATATTATTATTATTATTATTATTATTATTATTATTATTATTATTATTATTATTATTATTATTATTATTATTATTATATATTAATAGATGGCCGCCAAGCTGGAGTCATGAAGTGGAGCTCCGCGATCTTGACATCTTTTCTCGCGTTCTGTGTAGTGTCGGTGGGTATCAGGGAGTATTTGAGCATTTGATTGGTGTGGTGGTTGTGTGAACGTGTTATCTTGGGAATCTAGAGCTTGTTTTAATTGATTTGAGGGCATAATGTTATTTCATTTTATTGCCATAAACGCCTCCATGTTGGATTTAACTACAATTGCTCCATAGATAACTTACCAAGAGTGTATATTGGCTGCTAACCTTGCCCTAACAACCACCCACTCGCTAAATTTTCTTGGTCTCCATAGATACTACCAACTAGATATATCATTCCACTCTTCCACTGAGGCGTCTCTAAGGCAACAGATCTTAGCCTACTGCTGGGAGCCATCTTGGTGGTCTGTGATAATATAATAATAAACATCATAGCAGAACATCAGCTACCCGTTTGGACTAACAACCCTTACGGTGAAGGTGAATCAAAATGAATGATTCAACCGTCCCGGGCTCACGCCCACCAGCTAACATCAACAAGGTGGCGGATAAGGGGCTCACAGAAATGTGGGCTGGTTCTAAAACCACGGAAAGGAACCCTCGGACCAATAGTCAGCCCAGTTCCTGGGGGCTTTATAATACTGGGACACCCTCTCTCCAGGGGTAATAAGTATGGAGAGCCCTTGCCGGGGTTATGGTGAAGACCTCAACGGTTGACTTGGCAGAGAAGAAGTTCTTCGGTATGGCAAGTGAGGCGGAAGGGGCAATGAACCACAAATCCAGCCATGGTGTCTGTTCCCGCATCGGGCGGCTTGCTGGTCAGCGTCTGTTATCCCATGTTAGGGGCGGCTGTTAATGGAAGCTCTGGGACTTACAATCTCAGTTCTATATCTGCGAAGCAATTCTTGCTTCGCCACGTCTAATGATTAGACAGTTAACGCGTTATGGACTACCAGTTCATTGATGAAACTACTCCAGGTGGCAGCCCAAAAGGGAAATCCACCGCCACGATAAGTGGCGCAAGCAGGCCAAAGGGTTCTGGAGAGCCTGCACCACAACGCGAGGGGAAGTCGGAGTCCCCTGGGAACCACAGACTCAAGATGAAACGCAAATTCTGGCTAGGAACTCTGAACGTAAACTCACTACTTAAGGTCGGAAAATTGAAAGAACTAACAAAGACAATGGAAGAAAGGGAAATAAGAGTTTTGGCTGTTCAAGAAACAAGATACAGAGACGAGGACTTACTCGATACTGGAAAGTTTAGGATATTTAAAGGAAAACCAGCCATCATAGTGGACCAAACTAAATCTCTCCCACTATTCGGAACAGCATTCATTGTAGACAAGTGTTTAATAGACTCCGTTGTAGGTTTCGAGAGTTTCTCTGAACGCCTATCATTTCTGCATTTAGGATGTGGAAACAAAACGTACACATTAATCAATGCCCACGCCCCGACCAATGAAGACAACCGAAAAAAAGCAGACAAAGTTGATAGTTTTTGGGAGGAATTGGAAGATCAGATCTCCCGGATTCCTGAAAGAAATGTGAAGGTATTAATGGGGGACTTCAATGCTCAGATAGGAAGAGAGAAAAAGTTCAGAAAAATGGTAGGGGAATATCCGGCACACAGGCGGACAAACAGGAATGGAGAGAGGCTTATTGAGTTGTGCCGAGCCTTTAATCTACAACTCATGTCAACTAAATTCAGACACTTGCCAAGAAAACAAAAAACGTGGAGATCTCCCAATCCGATTCTGGGTGAATTCCAAATTGACCATGTGGCGATCTCTAAACAAGCGCAAAAAGAAATCATGAACGTAAAAGTATTACGAGGTGCCCAAGTTGATTCTGATCATTATTTAACCAAAATAAAGATGAGACTTCTCCCAGTCAGGAAAAGACGAAAGGAGAAAAGAGTACCAAGATACGATGTGGGAAGGTTAAAACTTAGTGAGGAAATAAAGCATCAATACCAAAAAGAGCTGGAAAACATGAATTCAGTAAACTGGGATGACATTCGAGACAATATTAAACATGCTGCAAGTAAAACCATTCTCTTGGCGAAACGAAAGAAACGTGAATGGTGGAATGAAACATGTGAAGATGCACTCTTGCGCAGAATGGAGGCATGGAAGAAATGGAGTTCCACCAGAAGGAACTGTGACTTGATTGCCTTCAGAGATCAAAGAAAATTGACAGCACAAACTTTCAGGCAAGCGAAAAGACAATATGAAACAGATCAGCTGAAGAAGACCTCAGAAGATTTCCAGAAAAATAACACCAGAAATTTCTATCAGACCTTTAAGTCACGGTTAAAAGGATATAAATCGCCTGGTCTATGTTTTGAGGATGAAGAGGGTAAACTAGGAATGAACAATAAGGAAAACTGTCAAATTCTCGCCAGATATTTCAAAAGATTACTGAATTGCGACGGTCCACAAGAAAGACTGGCAATTAAGCGACCGCAGGTAACAATGCTAGATTCAAAGCCACCTGACGAACGTGAGGTATCCAAAATCATCCAGGAGCTAAAAAATAACAAGGCAGCAGGTGAAGACGGTATTGTGGCAGAACTGCTCAAAATGGGAAATGCAGAATTAATCTCATCATTGACCCATTTATTTAAAATTATTTGGGAAACGGAAAGAATTCCAGAAGACTGGCTAACTGCTTTAATACATCCGTTACACAAAAAAGGGAACAAGAAGGATGTCAATAATTATAGAGGAATTTCGCTGCTTTCGGTCCCATATAAAATGCTGTCTAAAGCCCTTCAAACCAGGGTTGAAGAAAGACTCGATGAAGAACTGGGCGAGTACCAAGCTGGATTCCGGAAAGGCAGATCATGCGCTGAGCAGATTTTTAATCTCAAGAACATCATAAAGTACAAGATGCTGGGACGAAGCAAATATGTTGTAGTCTTCGTGGATTTTAAGAAGGCCTACGATTCGGTAGATAGAGAGACGTTATTCGGAATACTGGAAGAATTTGGTGTGGACAGTAAAACAAGGAATATCATCAAACAGACACTTACCAACACCAAGTCAAAGGTCAAGTTCATGGGTGAAATATCGGAGTCCTTTGAAGTCAAGACTGGTGTGAGACAAGGGGATGGACTCTCACCAATTCTCTTTAACTGTGTCTTGGAAAAGGTGATAAGGAAATGGAAAGAAGGAATCCCAGACAAAGAAGCATTCCGTATTGGAAGAGGGGCAGGTGCTATACGGATAGACTGCCTGGCATATGCTGATGATATCGCAGTCTTTGCCAGTGACATAGAAATAGCAAAGAAAAGAGTGGAACAACTCCATAGCATAGCAGAAATGACTGGACTGCAAATATCATACAGTAAGACTGAATTTATGACCAACATCAAAGAGGCTCCCCAAATGTTAAAGTTGAAAGAGGGGAAAGTCAAAAGAGTAAAGAGCTTCAAGTATCTTGGAGAAATAGTTCAAGAGAATGGATCAGAGAAGCTAGCTCTGATAGAACGAGCGAGAAAAATGGAAACAGCGTATCAGCTCACTAGAGACACCTACAACAAGAAAGCTTTGTCATATGGAGCCAAATTAAGACATCTGGACACAGTCATCAGACCTGAATGCTTATACGCAGCAGAAACATTGGACATGATTGGAAAGGGAGATCTAGAGAACATCAGAAAGAAAGAGAGGAAAATGCTCCGGAAGATCTTGGGCCCGAAAATGAAAGGTGGGGAGAGGAGACTTAGACCCAACAAAGAACTATACCAGAAGACAGAGGAAGTCGTGGTATTGATGAAAAAGCGAAGGCTTCAATTTTATGGACATCTACAGAGAATGGACACCAACCGTCTGACAAAAAGGATTTTCAGCTTCTTCAGCCTAAGGAAGACGGAACCAAAATGGTTTCGGGAAGTAAGGACCGACCTGGCCAGGATAGGAGTAGAAAATGAGGACGTACTGGACAGAAACAAATTTAGACAAAAAGTGAAGGAGTTCAAGGGTTTTCAGGAGACTGGGGAAGAACTTGTGAAGAAGAAGAAGAGAACCTACACAGAAGAACAGAAGAAAGAAGTCAGTGCAAGGATGAAGAAGTACTGGCAGAATGTGAAGTCAGGACTGGTGAAAAATAACGTAAAGACTGTAAAACGTGGTCCATAGATGGCCTGAACGATAATTAATTAAAATTATTATTATTATTGTCCGCCTCTGTGGTGTAGTGGTTAGTGCGATTAGTTGCCACTCCTGGAGGCGCAGGTTCGATTCCCGGCTCTGCCACGAAATTTGGAAAGTGGAACGAGGGCTGGAACGGGGTACACTCAGCCTCGGGAAGTCAACTGAGTTAGAGGGCGGTTCAATTCCCACTACAGCCGTCCTCGAAGTGATTTTCCGTGGTTTCCCGCTTCTCCTCCAGGCAAATGCCGGCATGGTACTTACCTTAAGGCCACGGCCGCTTCCTTCCCTCTTCCTTGTATATCCCCTTCAATCTTCCCCTACCCCCACCACAAGGCCCCTGTTCAGCATAGCATGTGAGGCCGCCTGGACAAAGTATTGGTCCTCCTCCCCAGTTGTATCCCCGATCCTAAATCTCACGCTCCAGGATATTGCCCTTGAGGTGGTAAGGTGCGATCCCTCGCTGAGTCCGAGCGACAAACCAACCCTGGAGGGAAAAACAGATTAAGAAAGAAAGAAAAAAGGAAAGAAGATTACCCCCAAATCCCAGCGACTGCTGCTCAGCCCGAAGGCCTGCAGATTACGAGGTGTCGTGTGGTCAGCACGACGAATCCTCTCGGCCGTTATACTTGGCTTTCGAGACCGGGGCCGCTATCACCGTCAGATACCTCATCAATTCTAATCACGTAGGTTGAGTGGACCTCGAACCAGCCCTCAGGTCCAGGTAAAAATCCCTGACCTGGCTGGGAATCGAACCCGGGGCCTCCGGGTAAGAGTCAAGCACGTTACCCCTACACCACGGGGACGGCGAAAGAAGATTAAGTTATTATTATTATTATTATTATTATTATTATTATTATTATTATTATTATTATTATTATTATTATTATTTATTCACTGGGGCCTTCGAGGACCACGATAAGTCTTGTTACATTTGGCAGTTAACGTTAATTTCTTTTGAGCCCAGAATTCCTTCATTTCTTTCTGAGAGGGCCTGCTTGCGCTTCTCTGTCCAACTGGCACCGTGTCTTTTTTTCGGTTGTCCGTCTCGGTTTAGCTGGTTCGTTACAACAATTTTTCGAAAAGGCCTTTGTCAAAGGCGTCTTCCGGTTTGATCTGTAGCATTTGAAAGTCGTCTTCGGTCCGACTCGTTGGCTGAATGGTCAGCGTACTGGCGTTCGGTTCAGATGGACCCGGGTTCGATTTCCGGCCGGGTCGGGGATTTTAATAGCTTCTGATTAATTCTTCTGGCTCAGAGACTGGGTATTTATGTCCGTCCCAATACTCTCCTCTTCATATTCAGACAGCATACCAAACCACCACAGAAACACGCAATAGTGATTACGTCCCTTCCTATAGGGTTGGCGTGAGGAAGGGTATCCGGCCGTAAAACAGGGCCAAATCCACTTGTGCTACGCAGTTCACACCCGTGACCCCACCGGTGTGGGAAGAGCGGTAGGAAAGGAAGGAAGGATTTGAAGGTCGTCTTTGGTGTTTCTACACCAAGGCATCGTGGTTTTAGGTTTTGAATCAAACAAGTGAAACATCTGTTAGGTCAACTGTTTTCGTCCATTCGTTTGAGGTGACAGTAAAATCGTGCCCATCTTTTGTGGATCGTGTCTGTAATTTTCTCTTTTTCGGTATAGACTTCCTTATTGGATCTATTTGGTGAATGCCATTCTTGCATTTGGATCCCATGACTCCCCTAATTCTGCGTTCCTTTTTTCTCCAGTTCTTCGAGGAGTCCTTTATTGGCATTTAAGGATAGAATTTCGGATGCATACATAACTAGTGGTTTCAGAGCCGTTTTATAGTGACCTTGTGATAGTACATATATCACACCCCCGAATTATATGTAGAAGGTAGAGATATTATTGTCAGTATTCGATTTATTATTATTATTATTATTATTATTATTATTATTATTATTATTATCGGTATTTCATTTGTATGTTTTGTCATTTATATTTATAATCTGGAAGATATCCACATATGTAGGCATGAGTGATTTGTTTTGCATGAGTGGGAAAACATTGCTTTAATAACTGTGGTAATTTGAATGAGTCATATGGCTGCCCTAGTGTTTGTTGTGATGTACTTGTGTCGGGAAATTCATGAGTCATGTATATATCCCAGCCTGATGAGATGAGCTTGTTGTTGTATTAGGAAAGTTTGGTGATTCATGGAATATACCCCAGAGTTTGTTATTGTCTTGGGAGGACGAAGTAGTTCAGCGCTTGGTCTTGAGAAGAGGACCACCCATGATAGGCTGGCAAGCACCAATCCAGACGTATCATCTGAGAGGAGGGGGATGTTGATGTCTATAAAGATTGATCATACGGCGGCAACCTGGAACATTGTAAGGGTGATTGTAGAGATGATTGTACAGGAACGAGAAGGAAGAGAACTACAACTGAACTACAAGTACGAGAAGGAAGTAGTGCTGATACACGGTACTGGAGTGACACGGCTGCAATGGACTGGACTTCAAACGTTCGTGGAGCGTAGTCTTGTTATGTTCGTTGAAAGTGGATGATTGTGGAGAGTGCTTGCGCATTAAGTATTATAGCACTTGTGGCGGCTTAGCATTATATGTTGGTGAAAGCTATCTCAGACTTTCCATAAATTATGTTGAGGATCGACAGACGTGTGTATATATCTTTACAACAAGTGTTAAAATATGTGAACACAGTAGTACAAGGTACAGTATCTGTGTGATGTGATAACTGCCGATTATGAGAATCGGTAAGTCGAATTGATAAAGAGACAGTGAAGGGTATTTATCTTCATACATGTACATTGTTCATCGGACCATCTACAAATGGTAGCTTAGTTCTCGCTTTCGTTCTCCCACGATTTTCATTATTATTGTTGTTGTTGTAAATGTGGAGTCTTCCAGCAATATTTTATGTGTGTATTATATGTATAATATTGTATGTTGATGAGGTGCTCATGCACGGAATTTGTTAAGAATATAGTTAGCTATTTTAGAATAAGTGTTATTGATGAACCTAGGTGCAGTTCCTACCTAGTTAGTCGTTTTCAGGAGGTTAGGTAAGGCCTGCAGCAGATGTACCAGTACGCAGCATTATGTACACGCCCTGGGATATAAAGTTTATCATGCTCTTATCTAAATTCGAGGGATCCATTCGGGTGAACTCTGGCGCCCATACTACGGACATTTCGGTTAATTATGCTTATTAATTTTATTAAGTTTTTGAGTAATTTTATTTATATATTTTTATTCATGATTTTATTTATTATTATCATAAAAAAAAGTTACAACCTATCTTGGTATTTTGGGAAAAGCATTTTTTGTTGTAGATCGTGCGTGACGTTTGGTAAGCTATTTCACGTTGGCATATTCTTTGTCTAAGTGCTTCCTTGTCCAGTCCATTTTTCAAGATGAACTTAGTCAGGTACTTAAAACTTTATACTTGCCTCGTGTCTCCGTATTTCATCCGAAGTTTTGGTGGTGCGTTTTGTTATGTTAGTCATTACTTCTGTCTTTCAAACGATATCTGCAGGTCACTTTGTTCGGCGATTGGATTTGAATCCTAGCGGTTTATACGTCGTTCAACAGAATGGCGATGTCATCTTTTATTTGTTTATTTTTTAACTTTTTTTTGCAATTTGCTTTATTTCGCACCGACACAGATAGGTCTTATGGCGACGATGGCATAAGAAAAGCCTAGGAGTGGGAAGGAAGCGGCCGTGGTCTGAATTAAGGTACAGCCCCTTTTGCCTGGTGTGTAAATGGGAAACCACGGAAAACCATCTTCTGGGCTGCGACAGTGGGGTTCAAACCCATTGTCTCCCGGATGCAAGCTCACAGCTGCGCGCCCCTTGCCCGATGCTAGGCAGATTACCATTATTATTATTATTATTATTATTATTATTCCTTCGTTTTGCCCATTCATAGAGCGCGTTTGAACTTGTTAGTTGGTTTGATGGTTTGTGCCTTCTTATCCTCCCAAAATCTCTTCATGAATGCACTGTGTTGCATCTTGCGTTCTGTCGACCACTTCCTACCAGTTGTCTTTTTTGGTTTCTCCCTAAATTTATGATTAGCTACTTTGGTTCTAAAAGCTCCACGATTTTCCATGATGTCGTCTGTAATATTTATTTCTTGGAGGTCCGCCTTAGTTTCTTCTAGCCATTTTATTTTGACCTTCTTTGAGTTGATTACTTTGAATAATCTTTTAGTTAGTCTTATTATTATTATTATTATTATTATTATTATTATTATTATTATTATTATTATTATTATTATTATTTCGAAACACGTGATCAGAAAATAGAATAAATGCCTAGATAAGGATAAAAAGGAGATATGGAGATATATTTTTAATTGATATTTCGCATAAACAATGACCAAATTACGAAGAAATCTGTCTATGGTTAGTTGCAAAATTATTCTCCATTTTAATCTGTTTCTCATGTGTTTAAATTGAACAAAGATTATCTTAGTCAATGCATTTCAGCATTTAATACATTCTCAGTGTACGATAATACCCAATCATTAGGTAAATTACCAGCTGAATCTGCTTTAACTGTAGCCTATCTTGTTCATGTAACTTTTGATTATACTGGAAACTAAATGAGAGGAATGGCAAATTACAAGCTTATCCACTTGTAGCTTGTGAATCAATATTATCTACTTTTGTCAGGGCACACGAATCGTCATGTTTACATTCATGCTTCGTACTGCTTCATCCGGATTAAGTCTCGTGGGATGAATGGGATATTACAGCCTTACGTGTCCACGTTTTGACATCCGTTAGAGATCATATTGGATTTTGTACCGCACTGATAAAACAATGAAGTACTCCTATTATCTGATCTTTGGTCTTCATCTTTTTTTCTATATTTAGAGAAATAGGTGTACTGAACCCCTGACTTTAAGCGACCAGAAACCATAGATCAGGACCGGCCAAAGTACGACCCTCGGGCTACATCCGGCCCGCCGAGGACTTTTAAGTGGTTCTCTTAAGTATTCAGTGTTTAAAACAAGGAAAGAAAAAAGAATATCATACATTTCTAATTATGTTTAGTTCTTCTTCTTCTTCTTCTACTTCTTCTTGGTTCGAATGGCCCTACTTTAGACCATGCTTTTTCAACTGTTGGGCTTTGAATTTTGCCCAGTATTCTAGCATTTTCTGCCGGTATAACTCCTTTCTTTCATCTGCCCAGGGGGTACCTTCCTTGCGGGGATTTTCCGGAAATCCATGGACTTCTTTCAGCGTATGTCGTACAGACCGTCCATCTTGAAGATCTGATTCCCAGTTCTTCAATGTCCTTCTCAGTTTCTATCAGCCAAGTGGTACGAATCTTCTTGTTCTTCCAGAGGAAGAACAGGAGATTGGTCAGTCTTTTGGGAGGCAGTCGAACTTATAAGGCCATAGAAGGCTATTCTCCTTTTCCCAGCACGATCAGAGAGCCTCTCTATATGATCATAGAGCTCGGAACTGTGCCGTCTACGAAATTCTTCATCTTCTTTTACCGGACCCAAGATCTTCCTTAGAATTCTCCTCTCTCTGACTTCCAGTTTCTGCATCAGATCTCTTCAGTTCAGTGAAAGAACTCCATGTCATACAGAGCTTCTGGTCATATATTTTAGTTAAATATACGGTAATATTTTTCACACAGACAGTAAATAAGAGCTGCAACTATTTTCTTGGTTTTAGGTAAAAACTTTTAACAATTGCAATCATAATATTGTTGTTTATGGAACTCTGTTTCGTGGAATGCGTGACAGTGGGGATAAGCGGTAAGGAAACTTTTGTTAGAACACCCTCTCTCTGCTCAAGTACATAATTCTCAGAAAAAGCAATCAGGTCATTCTTCTCTCGGTACTGTTATGCTACCCTCGCCTATATCCTTCGGTCTTTCACCCTGCTTTTTCAGTTTGATCGCCATGTTTTCTTCAACTTATATATGTAAACAAACATTCTCCAAGTTGAAGATCCAGAAATCAAGATTGAAATCGACCTTGAGTGATGATCATCTACAAGACGTTGTACTACTCAGCACCACTGAACATTAACCGGACATCAGTACTCTGTTATCTTCAAAAAACAGTTCCACACTTCTCACTATAGTTGGGCCCACGAGAGTTGAAGTCTGACATTTGAGCGGCGAAAGCAGTAACTACGAAGTACGCTGCGTTGTCATAGTTACCTCAATCTGCGGCATATCACTCTTTCATACAGGTTGAATATTTAATCAGCTATGTTGGCCTAACGCAATTCAATAAACTTTGACCCGTTCCTAAGCTCGTGCTAATAATTCCGGCATTTAAGACAGAACACGTCATTGCCGATAAATATGAGATTTCATATTCACTAAACTGACAACCTCAATAAATGCACTTGTAAAACAGAGAATAGAACTGTTAAACTTACAAAAAATAAACTAACAACGAAAATAATATAAGGAAACAAACACTTAAATTATGACATAAAGCAGCAGCAACTAACGCAGCTAACACAGTACTACTCCGAATAATATCACAAAAGCGAATGAGAGCAAGCCAACCCACGTGGCGATAGCGTGTCGTGTCCGCCCAGTTTTGAGCTCCGGACAACCACTCTTCCGAGAATCGAACCTGTGATCGGGAACGTAGGAAGAATGGTGTCACTGAGACAAGAGCTGATATTAAAAGGGGAGAATATGAGTAAATATTTATATCTATGTGATGGCAGTGAAGCCAAAATAATATTAAGAAGAGATTCAAAGTAAAATAAGAAACATAAGGGTCTTGGAATATGAAAGCATACTGAGTGTAGAAAGGTAGCAAGTTGTGCAATCAGAAGAAATGGCATTGTCGAGCAGTGCCTAGCCTTTGCCGATGACCTCATTTTACTGGCAAACAATATAGAGGAGGATACCTACAACTTACAGAGTCTTTATAGTGTAGCGGTTAAGACTGGTCTGAAAATCAGCATCCAGAAGACTGAATTTATGACCAATATCAAGGAGGCCCCTTCTACAATAATTTAAAACTGTGAAAATGATTAACTCGAAACTCTGAAGCGCTATAGCTTCTAAACTTCTAAACATAGTGAACTGTCAGAAGCATCAAGCGACGGATACGGCTGTCTACGGGAAAATGGAGGCGAAGCGAAAGGTGAGACCTGTCAATCATGATTAACGGAAAGTAAATACCAGCCAGCTGGGTGACCCGCAGTGAGGACAAGATATTTTTGAAATGGCCAATATTTCATAATAATAATAATAATAATAATAATAATAATAATAATAATAATAATAATAATAATAATAATAATAATAATAATGTTGTTTGCTCTACGTCCCCTTAACTACATTTACGGTTTTCAGAGACGCCGAGATGCTGGAATTCTTTCCCGCAGGAGTTCTTTTACGTGCCAATAGGTCTATCGACACGAGACTGACGTATTTGAGCACCTTCAAATACCACCGGACTGAGCCAGGATCGAACCTGCCAAGTTGTAGTCAGAAGGCCAGCGCCTGAACCGTCTGAACAACTCAGTCCGGCGGCCAATATTTAGTGGAGTCTTGTCATTAATTATCAAGTATAATTGTGCGTGTACTGAATGAGCTATCCTAGTTTCATTAGTAACAATATTATTGTCTCCATCGTCTAATAATAACCGCTCATCAGTTTCCAGCTGAGCAGTGGGATCGATGATGAAGCTTGTGAATATTTAATTTATTGACAAACGTTTCAGAACCTTTCTTTGTTCAAAGAATATAAAGAAATATATTTCTGTCGATCTATTGCAGGGCCGATCAAACTTTCCTGTATGGAGAGCCAATAGTTATGGAAAGGACAGTTCACGGGTCACAGACTAGAAAACATTATTATTATTATTATTATTATTATTATTATTATTATTATTATTATTATTATTATTTGTCGTTTAGGCCTACTGAGGACCACGGGGCTCGTATCTACTCTTGGGTAAAGTTGTTGCTTTCTTCTTCTTCCAATACTCCTTCATTTGCTGACTATGAGCCAGCTTTCTCTCCTCGGTCTACTTAGTTCCTGTAGTCTTCTTACTTGTAAGGGACGTTGGGAAAACTCCGTGTCGGATGGCTTGACGGAACAGTAGTCGGTCATGAGTTTGTCCCGGTGGGATATCTAGTTGTTCCATATCTGACTTAACTGACGTGATCCATTTGTTCTTAGAAGCCTTGCCTCTTCCTGTTACTGTGAATATCCTGTTGGTGAGTCTTTCGGAATCCAGACGGGCCAAGTGTCCATAAAAGGTCAGGCGCCTTTTCCTTATAGACGTGACGATGTCCTCCTGGTGTTCATACAGTTCACCATTATGGCGGATTCTGTAAGTGCCTCCTTCCTCTTTGATTGGTCCTACTATCCTCCTCAGGATCTTCCTCTCTTTTAACTCCAGCTTTCTGAGTGGGCCCTTCCTAGCCATTACAAGGCACTCAGAAGCATACAGAACAGATGGTTTGACTACCGAGTTGTAGTGTCTGAGCTTGAGGTTCTTGGAGAGGCACTTAGATGAATAGATACTACGACACGAGTGATAAGCCCTTTCAAACTTGGTACATCTGGCATCTATGGCTGGGTTCTCGCTCTGATTCGCAGAGATCCATTCTCCCAAGTACTTAACCGCAGGTACTTTTCGTATGGTAGCGTCTGTGAGAGGAATATTGTGATGAGGTCACATCTACAAATACTGATTCAGTCAATAAGCTAAAAAAATTGTAACCATATTGCTGAGAAGAACACCGTTCATTCCACTGGAATCGGACGTAAACCAAGGGGACTATTATATACCTCCCCGCGCGGGTGAGGGTGGTAGAATACATGTATGGTATCCCCTGCCTGTCACCAGAGGCAACTAAAAGGGGGACCAGGGTTTGGCGTGGCTTGGTGACTAGCATTCCTCTACCCAAGTTTAACATTGCTTCCGCTGCTTGTGTCAGGCTCTACACTTTCATCTATCTTATCCGAATCCCTTGGTCAACTCTAGTTGTTTTCCGAGCACGATGGTATTACGTTTTCGAGGCCCAGGGAGTCTTTCTTTTTCACGCCCTTCGCGGTCCCTTGCTTTCTTTTGCCGTTACCTTCAATTCATTCTATTTTCCCCAAGTTCCAATGTGCCTTTGTTTGACCAGTTCCGTAATCGGGAGCTCTTAAGGAAATAATGATTGCATGGAATTCACATGTAGATCTTAAGAAAACTGTGTCGCGTAATATCAAGGTCTGCTCGAACCTGACCTGTCCTATAAAAATGCTACGTGCGATTGTTCTGAACTCTTCACAATCACAATAAACCTCTGTATCCCGAATCACAGTAACCTACAATTTGAAACTGAAAGGCCATCAATTTCAGACTTTCTAAAAACAAAATAATAAATAACTTCCAAATTTGAAGTATTTATTTTTATTTTATGTACTGAAAGGAAATGGCATGCTACTACTAGTAGTAACCATTGTTAATCATCATATCACATCCAGACGGCAGGTCGCCCAGGCGAGCCGTGCATGTCCTCGGACACTTCCGACACTAAAAGCCAAGCGACATATTATTAAATAAATAAATAAATAAATAAATAAATAAATAAATAAATAAATAAATAAATAAATAAATACACTGCAGTCTTACAATGTAATTCTGAATTCTGGCTTCAAGTGCGGTTCTAATTTTAAAAAGTACGTAAATAAATAAATAAATAAATAAATAAATACGAATTAAGATATGTTTTTCAATAGCCTATTCGAGCTTACAGAATTCAATGGAAAAAAGAAGTTGCTGTATTTTGTACTTTAGGTGTTATCAACTCTTGTTTCTTTACGGTTATTTTTCCGCCTTTTTAAACTGAAAATGTTTTTTAGATCAAACAGTACAGGGCCCCACTTTAGCAAAAACGTGAAGTTAAACTATTTCACTCAATTGTGACTAAAGTAGGCTTCATAGCCTGAGCCCCGCCATATAAGAAAGGCAATAAACTAAACTAAACTAAACTAAAGTATCGAAGACAGAGAGATGGTGAAGGTGTCAAAACGCGTGTTTTAGAAAGATCTATCAAATGGAAAAAGAAAAATTTTGGAAATTGCAACCGGTCCAGAGGTTATTCACAAAAAGCCATAAAAAGGGCAATTTTACAAAATTAACTTGTTCCAAACTTAATACCCGATGTACCGGAACATTTTAAATATTTCAATAAATAGATTGATACTTTGTTAACATGTGGGCCAGATTTTTTAATTTAGCAAAACTAAGGTCTCCAGTTCGATTTGAAGGGGCTCATGTATTATGTTACCACTAGTAAAACACTTGGGGAGCAGTACTCGTAACGGAACGACTCTCGATGTAGTTTGCAGACTCGAAATAATGTAGAATTTTGCATGACATCTGTATGCACCAGTCCCCAAGTTAGGAGAATTAACAATACAAGGGAGTTGATTCTGAAAATTGAACCGGGGCCATCGGCCCAAAGGCAAGCATTCTATCCATTTAGCCACAAAGCCGGACTTTAATTTTGCTAAACCTTAGGCTACCATTTCTATTGACCAGGTGTTGAGTATTGGTAGTAGTATTGGCAGTGGCAGAGGCCAGGGAAAATCAAGCATAAGCTGCAGCTCAAAACGCTTATGCTTGACGTTCACTAAACCAACCATTGAAAAGGGGTAACCTAATTCTACTGCTAGCCCACGTCCTGATCCCAGCATACGCCACTATCAGTTTGAGATGTTGAATGTTGCGGGTGGAGCTGTAGGAATGTTTGTAGGATCCATGGTAGAACCGAGTGTACATTTCCCCTCTCACACACCGCGCGGCAAATTTATTTGGAGCTAATTCTACCTTCCCTACTTTCCTGCCTCGATGCCACTGAAAACCTTGGATGTGACGTTAAAATATAACACACCGGGCGAGTTGGCCGTGCGGTTAGGGACGCGGAGCTGTGAGCTTGCATCCGGGAGATAGTGGGTTCGAACCCCACTGTCGGCAGCCCTGAAGATGGTTTCCCGTGGTTTCCCATTTTCACACCAGGCAAATGCTGGAGCTATACCTTAATTAGGGCCACGGCCGCTTCCTTCCCATTCCTAAGCATTTCCCATCCCATCGTCGCCATAAGACTTATCTGTGCCGGTGCGACGTAAAGCAAAAAAAAAAAAAAAAAAAAAAAAAAAAAAAAAAAAAAAAAAAAAAAAAAAAAAGAAAAGAAACAAACAAATGAAAAACACGATGTTTTCAACTGTTCCTTCACAACAGTTCATGGTCCTTCAAGTGAATTAGTGAGCATCTCTCCGTGACAAGCAAGGCCTAGCATAACTAAAATATATTTGTCAACACTGCTGAGCCACAGAGGTGTGTCCTCTGACGTCAAAACCGTGGCCTCTTAGCACTATCAGTACATGAATTTACACTTGCTTATTTGGCGAGTCACGAACTATTTTACACTTGGATGATAATTACTTTTGTCCTTTATTTCCAGGCCGTTCATACGAATCTCACTTTAGGTTTAGCAATGCGCTAAGCGGATTGCTCGGGAGATTTCTACCTACCACAACACACAGAAACACAATGGTAAGTGATAAGAACGCTACCAAGCGGCATAAACAATAAAGCAAGATGTGACTTATCACTCCGAAATATTGCCCGGTTTTCTACATTTTAACCTTTAGGGTTGATTAAAAAAAAAAAAATAGCTCAGCGTGTCGGGGACCGAAAATGGCTTCTTACGCCATGGTCTTAAAATGGCTCTTTGACTTGAATTATAATCCACGAGCTAGAATAACATAGAGAGGTGGAAGCGTTTTCTAGCTGAAGCTAATTGAACGAACATCCGCCATGTTTTCAGCTGTCACATAAACAAGGGAGCGTGGCTGTCGAATGACGAAAAATGTTGATAATATGCATTATAGAATCACTGGTGCCAAATTAAAGACCGTTAGCCAAAAGCTTAGAACATTAATAATCATAGAGTGCGAATAGCGCCACTTCATCCATGTTGCGGCGCGAAGCCAACATCACGATCAGCTGATTGTAAGGCAGTTCATAACGAATAAAAGGAAAATCGTCATACAGTGACATACGAACAGGCCACGAAATCGGAGGAAGAGCGTTACCCTGCTTGGCTGTTGTGGTTAAGCGTAAATTATAATAAATCCGTGGACATAAATGAGTAACGACGGAAATCTTTAAAACGAAAGGGACCTACGGTAGGTAGGTTAGAACTTTGTTCTAATAATATTTTTAAACGTATTGCATCCCCACCATCCATGAGTACCACAATAAGTTTATAATATTATTTATTATAATGTATGGACATATACCTTTTTCCCCATTACCGTGGGATATCTAGCTGGTAAAGTAACCTTGACAGTTGTCCATTATGAAGTGTAGCCTAATTTTAAATATTAATGTGACTAAAATCTATAATAAACACTTCATAAATATCACACACATCAATAAAATACTGTATTTACCATGCATTATGTACGGTTGACTAAAAGAGGCTTACGTCAAAGCAATGCCCAAGCACAAGACCATTATGGAGAAAAAAAAAGAGGAAAGAACCTGAATATCAAACTTCAATTAAGTATACACCACCAACAGCAGATGACAACAAAATAAATTCTCAAGGGCAAAAGATAAACAGGTACCAAGATATCATCACTTATCATAAGTCGGGAAAAGGGAACATTATCAATCAACATGCATATGCAGCAACTTACTCCGACTAGTGCAAGCCGTACGCTGAGTATACGGATAGCATTCTTGAAGGCAAGAATCTAACTTTCTGCATCTCAAAACTTACGATGTTCAATCGTCATGCACAATCTCCCAGTCATCTGATCATACGTTCTCGCGTAGGGTTACCAACTGAAAATTTCCAAATGCAGGACATTGCTTAGCAAAAAGCAGGCATTTAAGAAAAATGCCTGACAATTTCAATCGATAACAAAATTATACATATATTACAACTTTTTACAAAAGGAAATACCTTACTTAATGATCAGTCCTTGCTGCAGTTCATTTCCTTGAAGCTGTATTTTTCAACAGAGCCTACTTTTGAAAGAAGACGTGAGTTATTTTCTTGGAGTACAGATTTATAAAATTCTTCACACGACACATCTTTGAAATTGAACTTCACAAGTAACATTCCTTTCACTGATTCTACCAACAAACGGTTCCTTTCCTTTGTCCATTGAGCATTTATGAATGAAAACACACTTTCAGTGGAGGCATTGCTGCCTGGTATGGCAAAGAAAAACTGGCAAATGTTCAAAAGTTCAGAAAATACCTCAATGTTCTGGCACTTATTTAAAAAAATACAGACCATTGTTGGTCTAGTGTTGTATCTTTATCCAAAGTTGAAGTTTTAGAATAAGTCCTTACGTTGGAGAACTGGTCGAATAATTTTGAATCATCTATTTCTGCACCTTTTGACTGTAAGTACTGAATACATGGTTCAATATCGTCAAAGCTGAGGTCTTTAATGTTTTTGAAGTTTCAACCATTTGAAACACTTGAATTCCTCTATAGGATGCATCCATTTATCCAAGTACTCAGTGCAGGTTTCATAGAAACAAGATACATTCTCCATAAACACTTTGCATTCTTTATCCAAACCATCTTCTGAAAATGTATTTAACATCTGTCTGACTTTAAGGGGAATGAATTGACCTTCAAGTCTGCCTTTCAATGAAGATTGGACAGATTCTAATAGTTCAAGCACTTCTACAACTGAATTATGTTCTTTCTCAAGTGACAAAATTTTATAGTGAAAAATGTGCATGGTTGAGGAAAGAAGCAAAAGATAGAGCTCTGAAAATTCATTTTCAAGGAAGTTTCTAATTGATGAAGGCACTGACGTCCTACCCTGAGAAAGAAAGTAGGATTTCAGAGCTGGGAACAATTGCAGGATTCTTTCAACTGCTGGATACAATGTTAACCACCTAGTCTTAGAATGATTTAAAAGCTGCAGATAATTTATATCAACAAATTCACAAAAGTCTTTCAGTTCCTGAGTGCGCACTGCATATATATGAAGGAAGTTGAAAATTTGCATCACCACAGACTCAATATCAACAGGAAGAGCATCAGCTCCATGTTGCAAACAGTTATGTAGAATGTGAGCAGGAAATCCAACACCTACTATGTTTTCATTCAAGTATTTTTTGAGAGCAGAGAATACATTCTTCTCTTCCCTGCATGCAAGGCCTCCAAAATTAACATTGGCATTGTCTCCAGAAAATGCAATGCATCTAGAAGTAATTTTATGTTTTTCGAGAGTATCTGAAATATAGGAGGAAATACATTCAGAACTTTCATTTGGACATGCTTGTAAAAAAGAACTTTTATCTGAATGCCATTATTTTTGTAATCAAAGAATTGGATGACAATTGGAAACAACTTTAGTGCACCATGGTTGCTTGCATCTGTTCCTAGGCCAAAAAATGGAACTTTATTGTAAAGAGTTTCAATTATAATATCTGTCGAGTGAGGAGCAACAACATTATTTATTATGGCTTCTGTTTTAGTTCTTGCACAGGTCAGTTTCTGTGCTACTTCAAAACCTAAGAACATACTCTTATTCAATTTCGCTGTGCAGTCCATTGATATGTACGACTGGTGATGGAAAACTGTATGAAATGACATTGTAGCTTCTGCGGCTTGAACTTTTTTTTATCATCTGGTGAATATTTGGGAGTGACAAATGATAACATTGAACATGATATTGACCTAGTTCTCACCGTCTTTTTGTGTTTTTCACTGTTAACGTGTCTTTCCAAATCACCAACACCTTTGTATCCGACATTAACATAACTATCACACACTGCACATTTCGCTTCACTTTCACTGCGTCCGTGAGTAAAGCAAGGATACTTATGTTTTAGTTTATCCGAAAATTTACACTGTCTTTATTTAGATTCACTCCTTTCAGGTTGCAAAGATGACATACCGGTACGTAATAGGATGCAATGAGGTTACTATTTCACTCCACTCGCTGCATACTCGCACTATAATTTACGGCGACAACCAGATAACCAAACACGATAGCTGCAAATCATATGGCAAGCACATGTAAACTGTAGCTCTCGACACTTCCGGTTTCTCTCAACATAAACGTGGAAATGAAGCGCGTTGATTGGTTGATCGATGCCTGAACTTCGAGTTCAATATATCGAATATTAGTACGGTATTACTTATTTCCACCCTCGGAAGTAGCGCCCTGAGCACATGAAGTTGATGTACGATACAATAACATGCTGTCTTCAGCCTAAAACCTAACTGAGCAATCTTGTAACGAAAAATGCCGGACAATGTCTATAAATTAGAAATGCCGGCCGGACATTACCAAAATGATTGAAAAGCAGGACATGTCCGGCAAAAGCAGGACATATCCGGCAAAAGCCGGACGGTTGGTAACCCTATTCTCGCGCCAACTCGCATTGTTTTGATAACTGAAAACATGGCTGCCCTCTAACAACTTGCCTGCGCAAGGAGCGCTGATGTCAGCTATGATAATATTCTACCTGGTTGGTTGTTGTATTCTCGACACGTAAGGCTGGACACTAAAATGCTAATATCGCGAACTATTTTCATTTTTACTGACTAATCACTGCCGCCAACTTGACTAGCTATATATTAAAACCATGATAAACATCTCTAAGATAAACATAGACTATAGCTAAGACCAACTACAATATCTCAGACCGACCTATCGAAACTGTCCATAATGGCGCCAGCTGGAGTGCTAGCATGCATTTGTTTTGATTTGTGTGAGCCGCGTTGTTACCAAATATTTACGGAAATTTGAATATTATTAATCGTACATTATGTTTATTTATGGTGTTAAGAAGGTTACAGATCCTCTTTCAGTGCCGTAAGAAGCTGTTTGTTCTCAAGGAGATTATTTATTCCAACAATATCGGTGGTGATTAGGTTGATGTTGATTCTCGTGTTCTTCTCTGAAAGTATTTTCTTCATTTTTAGTTACTATGCAATATGTTTATAGTTTAATGTTCTATGTGCCTGGATGTAAGAGCTTCAGTGTTTCCGTTTCCAAAAAACCTAGTATTAAGGCAAAATTGTGTTAAGAGCATTCGCAAAGAAAAATTTCGAACGAATCATAAAATTAATAATGTTGTGTGCATTAATAATTTTATCATTTCTGAAATCAAATGTATTGTTAGGGAAGACATTATATACCCATAGAAGGCGGTGATCTGATTCGAGTGCCGCGCAAACTTCCGAAGTTAAAACTAATGATGCCTATCCTAATTGTAATTGTAGTTGGTCTTGTTATAACCGTAAGTATAGACATAGGGTAAGTATGGGGCAGACGGACACGGAGGCAAACGGACATAACTTAAGAAAATCTAGTGTATTTTTTCAGCTAAGTTGGGTAATGTTGCAGAAGTAGCAAGTTTTCAGAGATTAGTGTGTGTGTTATTGGACGGAAAGCGAATCCAGAAATATCGAAGAGAAATAAGGAGCATCGGTGGTTGAAAACTATTTCAGGTGAGCACACAAAGTGCCTTTGAATAACGTGATGCTGAAAAATATGTTTGGTAAATAAGGGAATAGAGTGGTATGCGTAGGAATAATGAACACGTGCAGCGGACATGGCATGGACATAGTGTAGCGTGCAGGTGGCAGAGGTCTCTGCACGCTCCTGTCATCTGTTGACCATTTATGGAGTTAACTTCAGAATACTGCTATTGGGGCTATGTTCCTTCTGTAAACAAACAGTTTTCAATACAATAAGGAGTTGCTAATTAAAGATAATTAATGTAGCACAGGTCCGCCTCTGTGGTGTAGTGGTTAATGTGATTAGCTGCCACCCCCGGAGGCCCGAGTTCGATTCCCGGCTCTGCCACGAAATTTGAAAAGTGGTACGAGGGCTGGAAGGGGGTCCACTCAGCCTCGGGAGGTAAACTGAGTAGAGGTGGGTTCGATTCCCACCTCAGCCATCCTTGAAGTGGTTTTCCGTGGTTTCCCACTTCTCCTCCAGCCAAATGCCGGGATGGTACCTAACTTAAGGTTACGGCCACTTCCTTCCCTCTTCCTTCCAATCTTCCCATCCCCCACGCAAGGTCCCTGTTCAGCATAGCATGTGAGGTCGCCTGGGCGAGGTATTGGTCATCCTCCCCAGTTTTATCCCAGGACCCAATTTCTGAAGCTCCAGGAGACGGCCGTTGAGGCGGTAGAGGTGGGATCCCTCGCTGAGTCCGAAGGAAAAACCGACCCTGGAAGGTAAACAGATAAAGAAGAAGAAGAATGTAGCAAAAGGTATAATTGAAGCAGGGAAATCAAAAACCCACTTACTCCAGTAAACCTAATTTTACAGGAGAGAGAAAAAACTGATAATCTCCCTGATTGATTTTAAATCTAAGGCGTTTATGTGCTCACATTATGTAAAAGTATATTCTTTATGAATTAAATGCTTCATAACGTAAGGGTTTATATTATTTAATGCTACAATTAGAATTAAATAGTAGTGGAGTTAGGGTTTTTTGATTTCCGGAGTGTATGGAATAGTGAAATATAAAAAAATGTAACTGGAAAGGTACCACTATACCATAACTACCGTATGAAACGATAGAATATGAAAGTACATTATTAAAATTAGCATTGTTATTTTTTAAAATTTCAAAGGTACAGCGTGAGGCTGATGTCCATTAAATACTCTAATCTAAATTATACCAAAATACACAAATAAAACCACAAATAAACTTAAAGACTTTCATGACAGATTTTCTGTTTCACTTTCATTCTCTTGTTCAGTCTGTAAATCAGGGTTATTACTGTCAGCAAACAGAGTTTTGTAATACATCCTACTTTCCTCCGAAGTGAAATTAATTAAATTTTGCAAGTCCTTTTGCTTTTCTATTTTCATTGGCAAATGTGAGTTGTACTTTTGTTGAGTGGGAAAAGATGCAGTTGTATTGGGTCTCTGGATGTTAAATCGACTCCATATTGTACTTTTCACAATTTTACTCACATGGATTTCCTTTTTGTGGGATGCCGAGTATCGTATTACTTTACTTTGTGATATGAGGAATTTCTCGTTTCAATAATGTGTTGCTTTACTCCATCAGGGTTTTTAGAAGAGCACTGCTTTTTGCACCTAGAACATTACAAATGCTAATACTAACACATTTATTTAAAGCGTATATTTATATATTACATTTATACACGAGAAGAAAACTCCTATTTCACATCTCAGCAGTGGTACATTGTTTAATGTTCAACTTTTCAGGTAATACAATATCAAATTAAACATTTGAGGTTAGCTATTTGCCCTTTGCTTAAAGCCTTTAAATACTGTTCCACTTCCATTTGCCTTCATTTATTCATTTCTTTCCACTTATTTTCCTTTCGGAATTTGAATCTGATTCCATTTCAACCTTTCAGTCTCTGCTCAGCTGGTTAAGTGATGGTGTTGCCCTCTACCTGGAAATAAAGCATGGAAAGCAAGAACCCTCTAATTCCATGGAGTAAGAGGTATTTTGCTTTCCATGGATTTTAAAAACACCTCCTGTATGCGGATGAATGGCGGAATTAGGGCATTCTAGCCTTCCATCCATGCGGAACACACTAGAAAGCCCCATCCAGCCCACAACTCAATTTTGCCAAAAATTGGAGTTAGTGGGTTTTTGATCTCCCTGCTTCAATTATTCTTATGATACTTTCATTAATTTTAATCTATAATGTATTGCGTAATATAGGCGCAGGGATAATTTCTTAACTCTTTTTTTTCAGGATAGTTCGTTATCGCGAACGAGTGACTGACCGTTGTTCTAGGTCAGAGGAGAATATGGAGTCTGCAATTCAAAGCGTTTGAAACTGCTGGCATGCGTTAGCTACAACAGCAAAAAACATTTTCTGTACCAAGGAACACGTTAAGAAGAAGAATAATGTCGAAAGTGAGCGAGCATTCCTAAATTTGGGCAGCACGCCCTGTTTAGTATTATTTTCAAAATCTTCCTCCACTTGAAGGCAGCCAAAGACAAAGAATACACAAACAATTTCATTCAAAAATAAAATAAATTATGTCTCAATTTGGCGAGTCTACGTTTGGCGAGTATAAGTGGCGTCTGAGTATCAAAAGAGAACCCCTGAGCGCTTTCAGCCCCCAGTCGATAAACTCCTTGGTATTGATGTTAAAGGTCTTCATCAGTTCTATCGTCTTCTTAGGGACTGTCCCTCTCGCACCGATCATGAGACCTCTCACTTCTATGTATTGTTGGGAGATCAGAAGAATGCACAATCCCGGTGAGGCACGGGACGAAGAGGTTTTCACCACCGGAGCCAGTGACGCAATGGTTACCATAGCAACTCCGCTACTACCAAGGCGACTGTATATTATCTTCTACTGGCAGCTCTTCGCTCTTGTCAGTTGTAATCCAGCAAACTGCAAAGTATGAGTCAACGTTTTCGTAGAGCGGATAAGAGCCGATCTGTCTGGGCAGAACAGGAAGTTCGTGCTTGCAGGCCACATTCCTCATTCTTGCATTCTTCTCATCTCTACACAGTAGTCCAGTTCGTATTTGTTCTTATAATACGGCACCGTAGGCTGGTAGATAGACTTCTTTTCTTGGTCCACTTCGTCTGGTTGGTCGGAGTGCGTTTTAAATCTTACTGTGGGGTCTAATATATATATCCTTTCTTCCCTTTGATTGCGATCATAATAATCCTTCTCGTGCTGCCATTTACTCCAATGCGGAGCGTCTGTGCTATGGATGACCTGATATTGTGATGTCTAGTGTTTCGAAGAGCTTCACCGAAGGCACAGGAACCCAAGACGTGAGGTAATGTTTCAGTCTCACTACATCTTCTGCAGCGGTTACCATCCAGGGACCTTCCTGGCGCACCTCTCCACTCAGTGCTAGAAAGGCCATCATGGTTTCTAACCTAGCGGTTTGCAGGAGGGAACTCCTTGTACAGACAAAAACTGAAGTGCAGCTAGTTGAACACATACTTAAGCTTGATTCTATTGGGCATGGTCTTACATTCAAGGAAATCCGTTCTCTTGTTTAAGTTATGCGTTTACAAATGGAGTTAGACATCCATTTCATAATGACGAGCAAATGACTGGGATTGACTGGGGACAGGTTTTTTCTCGTCACAAAAATTTGAGCGTGCGCGTTGCCGAGGCTTTGTCTTTTGCACGTGCAAAAGGTATGAATAAGGAGAAGATAAAGGGATTTTATAACTACTTATGCAGGTTGCTTGAAGACAATAATATTCGGAATAAACCTGGACATATTTTCAACTGTGATGAAACGGGTTTGCAGTTAATCTACAAGCCAAAGGAAGTCGTATCTCAACATGGCAAGAAAGATGATGTTTTGTCAAACGAACTGTGAGAAAGAGGAATAGTCAGTGTCATGGTTTGCATTTCTGCTACAGGAAATTACTTACCGCCGTCTGTTGTGATGAAGAGACAGAGGTACAGTGGTGACTATGAAACTGAAATGCCTCCAGGAATAAAAGTAGTTCTTTTCGAGTCCGGTGATATGAAATGTGAACAGTTTTGAGAGTTTATTGACCATTTTATTAGTATGAAACCTCCCTGTCCTGTTGTGTTAATTCTTGATGGTCATGGATTTCATTGCTCAGATCCTCCAACTTTGGAGAAGGCAGCGAGGAAAAATGTATTTCTTCTTTGCTTGTCTCCGCACAGCACACACAAACTTCAGCCCTTAAACGTAGCATGTTTTGGTCCTCTAAAAACATTCTACAATGATGCATGCAGACTGTACGTCAAGAGAAATCCTGGAAAGTGTGTAAGGTAGAATGTAGTGGAATATTTCCCGGGACTGGAACCGAGCAGCCTCAGTAGGGAATACAATTCACGGCTTCGAAAGCTACGGAATTTATCCATTCAATTCCCGATCTGAACATTTCTTCCTTCCAGGCAGTGTCCATGTGGAGGTAGAAGAAGAAGTGTGAGGAATAAACACAACACCACAAGTTCCATCCACGTCAATTGAGATGCCAGAAAACGCGCAACCTTCAATACAAACTACTTTTGCCGAGCAAAGTTCTGTGCCGTCGACGTCTACATCTGGAATAAAAGGAAGGAAAACACAGAATTCGCAAATTTTGGCATCACCAAACTATATCAACCAGCTGAAGGAACGGAAAATGAAATCTCAAAAAAAAAAAAAAAAAAAAAAAAGAAGAAGAAGAAGTCACGGAGCAAAAATAGCACTAAAGATGTTTCCTGTAATGTTTGCAAGAAACTATACAAAAGAGGTGAAAACTGGGTTGAATACTTAAAGTTCCATTTGTGGTTTCATGTTAAATGTGTCGAAAATGCTCAAGATCCACATTTTGTTGTCAAGTGTGTTTAAGAAAAAACAGTGAGTACAAAGTGATGTCCATTTGCCCCCACGAAGTGTCCGTATGCTCCTATCCTATGAAGCAAACGGACATTGTTACAAGAATTAATCCTGAGACATCACGAGACCTACCAAAAATTATAAGGGTGTATTCTACCCGAAGGCAGGTCCAAACCTCCGCCTGAGCCGGAGTTTACGTACGGTAGTGTAGCCAGTTCCTTTCCTCCACCAAAAGCGGGTGGCAACCATTTCAAATCTTGACCACGTCCAATGTTGCTTAATTTCGGAGATCTCATGCGATTCGGTATTTCAACACGGCTACAGCCGTTGGCAGACCTACTAAAGCAGGTGAATATTTTATTTTGTTTCCTAGATTGTAAGGTTGATTTTAGTGAATAAAATGATAATATTTCATTCAGTTGTATCATATTAATTGTCAAAAATATCTTACGGTGTCCGTTTGACCCCATGTTACCCTAACCATAACAAACTAACCTCAATGGAAGCATCATTAATGGAGGTCTACTTATCCAAGTAAATTATAGAAGCCTTGATGAAGTAAACCAAGATATTAATAATTAAGTCAGTTTTCAGTATCGATGAGGAATTAAGGAAAGTAACACTCTCTCCCACCCTCGCTTAGAGAACCTATTTTTTTACCAAGCTCGATAGCTGCAGTCGCTTAAGTGCGGCCAGTATCCAGTATTCGGGAGATAGTAGGTTCGAACCCCACTGTCGGCAGCCCTGAAAATGGTTTTCCGTGGTTTCCCATTTTCACACCAGGCAAATGCTGGGGCTGTACCTTAATTAAGGCCACGGCAGCTTCCTTCCCACTCCTAGCCCTTTCCTGTCCCATCGTCGCCGTAAGACCTATCTGTGTCGGTGCGACGTAAAGCAACTAGCAAAACAAAAAGAACCTATTTTTACTACTACTACTACTAAAATGTTTTCATTCCACCCCTTAGAGACGGCTTAAAAATAACGTAGCAGTTACTTTGTCACAATTACATGCCTGTCACTGTTACAAATGTAACGAGGACAAAAAATAACAGGTTGCCGAGTAACCACAACAGAATAACGTACTAGTGAAAACAGTAACTGGGAAGTGGGAACTGTCACTAGTAGCAGCTTACAGTCACAGAATGTGACCTTCAGAGTTCAGATAGTACTCATGTCATCCAAGTGAGACCGCTTTCGTAGGAAATTGCTTTAAGTCAAATATACTATAGTATATAATATACTCTGTAGTGTATTTGTTTAAGTTGCTGCTGTCGTCTGGTAACTAAAGTGTAAACTGTTGTGACGTATTCAACTGCTCAGGGTTAATACAGTAGTTGACTCAGACATCGTGCAGGCCTACCTACATTATAATATTATTTTAAGTTTCACCCGTATAATTTTTCTTGTACCATAAATTAGTATACTAACCTTCCATATTGATATTATAGATAACATAACATTACTTCATTTTACTTAATCGATCCTCTTGTACCGGTTTGAGTCGAGATTTGGCAGACAAATCGTCACGTTTTCTTGTCTTCTATCCTTGATCGGGGCATTGTCAAACTCACTCCTACAGATTTCAGAAAAGACGCTATGTTGTCTACCTCTCGTTAACTTTATAGCAAATAGGAATGCGTGTTTTGCTGCACCAACTTCCAACAGTGTAGTGATGTGTGCGCGCATGTGCGAGTGAATGAATGGGACTTCGCAACACAGCTGTAAGGAGACAAGCTTGAAGCCGTGACCAATAAAAGGTGAGTAACGTTGGACGTTATTTTTAACAGTTACTTTTCACAATTACTTTATTTTAGCAGTTACACAAAAATAACCGTTTGTCACACCTCTACCTCCCCTGAAGGGTGACGCCGTCTCTCAGGCCAAGAAATTGGTTACGGAGAAGGAGATGTACGGAGAAGGTGAGAGGGTTGGAACTGTCCCGGCATTCGGCTTAGTGCAGGAGAATGGAAAACCACGGAACACCATTCTCAGGCTTAATCGCTGTTCTTCTATATAGAACGGTTGTCTTGTGAGCTCATAGGTCAGTCTCGAAGAAGCAATTTTTTTTTTTTTTTTTTGCCAGACAGAGAACTTATTTTTTACATGGTCTTCACTCTTTCAAGTGTAGCTAGGTTATCGTTCGAAAGGTGTTCTCAGGCATATGTCCTGAAGGGCTCTACTTGTACGTCGACTTTTTTCTCTTAGCAGCATGTAAGTTATTAGAAACGCTCTGCCATCTGTTGAATATATTTGGAAGCTGGGAAAGGTTAGAGAATCAAAGAGTATCTAGCAGGGAATAGTATTCTTCCATGATCAAAGGAAGTGTATGCTCTCTGCCTTGACAGGTAGTAATCAAACATGTCTGCATGCAATGACATTACTAAGGATTTAAAGATAAAAATTTCATTGTTCCGCATTGAAAGTTATCACAGTTAAATTGAAATAATAAATATGGTAGTTCAACCTGTTCAATACAAGTAAATAAGAGATGTAGAGATTACATTCTTATTTAATTAAAAGTGGAAATGACCGAGCTCGATAGCTGCAGTCGCTTAAGTGCGGCCAGTATCCAGTATTCGGGAGATAGTAGGTTCGAATCCCACTGTCGGCAGCCCTGAAAATGGTTTTCCGTGGTTTCCCATTTTCACACCAGGCAAATGCCGGGGCTGAACCTTAATTAAGGCCACGGCCGCTTCCTTCCCACTCCTAGCCCTTTCCTGTCCCATCGTCGCCGTAAGACCTATCTGTGTCGGTGCGACGTAAAGCAACTAGCAAAAAAAAAAAAAAGAAAAGAAAAGTGGAAATGGTACCGGTTTCGACCCCAGTCTGGTACATCATCAGCCGATTATAACTCGAAAAACAATGCATAAGTAAGAAAGAAGTTAACGGTCAAGTCCACACAATATCAGTTGAAGAGGCGATATAAAAATGACGGGGGTAGGCACTATAAAATTCAGACGAAGTGGAATGTAAGTCACTTAAAAAAAGTAATGCATAATCTTCCGAGCATCAGCACGGCACACGCAATGTTTGGCACTGTCTCATAATGTTATCGAAAAGCAGAGAACAGTTAAATGAGCCAGACTGCATACACCGTCAGGCACAAAGTCACAACACAATCCAAATATGAAGATTTAAAGTCATGAAGAAGCCGAAGACGAGCAGCTCAACCAAAGTAACTTGCAAGCTCCAGAAGATCGGCGCGGTGTTTACAACGTCAAGTGCTGTAGTTTCATACGCTGACGGAGATTGAAGGATAGATTAATTTGATGATGACCCAGACTGGGGTCGAAACCGGTACCATTTCCACTTTTAATTAAATAAGAATGTAATCTCTACATCTCTTATTTACTTGTATTGAATAGGTTGAACTACCATATTTATTATTTCAATTTAACTGTGATTACTAAGGATGGAAATCACATATATCAGAATATTCATTAAAGTGTTAGTCGCTTAGCAACCTGCTAAGTACAGAATGTATTGCGGGTTAGGGTAAGTCTTCGCCTGCAATTATTGGAGTGAACATTTAATGATTTGATTTTATAATTACTCAAAGTTGGCTGAACTTAGGGACCTCTCAATGTCTCATGATTCACCGGCAAGTAATTTTGGAGAGAATAAAACCAAAAACGAAGCAAATCGGCCCAGTAGAACGGACGGACGGATTTAATATATGGATGTGTCTGTCTTTATGTTGATCTATGCATTAAAATAATTACATTTTTCAGAAGAGGGTTACGTCTTGAACGATGATATTGATTTAATAAATCTTTGTAGTGTGATTTTCAAAAGTTCCAGAAATTACTTAATGGCTTTCCTTGCTTTTGCGTGAGTGTTTTCTCTCTTCAATAAGCAGTAAAGGAGATAGATTTTTGAGCATATTTTCAGCTTTCAGGCTGGTTATATCTTCAAGCTTACCAGGAAACGTATAGGAGCACCAATGAGCCGAGTTATGTGAACAGAAATTAGGTCAGCTTTGAAGCTCACTGAGAATAGTCATGTTATTGTTTTAACATCCCATTAACTACATCGACAGTTTTAATAAACATCGACGCACCGGCATTTCATCCTGCACGAGGCTGGCGTATTTGAGCACCTTCAAATACCGTCGGACTGCACCGGGATCGAACCCGTCAACCTCGGCTCAGGAGGCCAGCATTCTACCACCTGAACTGGTCACACACTCTCTCCTTCAGTCGCTTAATACAATTTTAAACATTTGTTGTCTCTATTTTGATGTGCGCATTACTATAATCATATTCTTAAAAGAAGCAAGAGATCTAAATTGTATAATTTATTGCGGTTTCCAAGTTCAAGAACTTGCGTATCATACGTGCCATATAGGACCTTTCTGTCCTTCCTTTTGCTTGGATGTTGTTTTATTCTTTCTTTCTTTCTTTCTTTCTTTCTTTCTTTCTTTCTTTCTTTCTTTCTTTCTTTCTTCTTCTTCTTTATCTGTTTAACCTCCAGGGTCGGTTTTTCCCTCGGACTCAGCGAGGGATCCCACCTCTACCGCCTCCTGGAGATTCAGACTCTGGGTCGGGGGATACTACTGGGGAGGAAGACCAGTACCTCGCCCAGGCGGCCTCACCTGCTGTGCTGAACATGGGCCTTGCGGGGGGATGGTAAGATTGGAAGGGATAGACAAGGAAGGGGGAAGGAAACGACCGTGGTCTTAGGATATGTACCATCCCGGCATTTGCCTGGAGGAGAAGTGGGAAACCACGGAAAACCACTTCCGGGATTGCTGAGGTGGGAATCGAACCCACCTCTACTCAGTTGATCTCACGAGGCTGGGTGGACCCCGTTCCAGCCCTCGTACCACTTTTTAAATTTCGTGGCAGAGCCGGGAATCGAACCAGAGCATCCGGGTGTGGCAGCTAATCACACTAACCACTACACCGTAGAGGCGGACTCTTCCTTTCTTTCTTTCTTTCTTTCTTTCTTTCTTTCTTTCTTTCTTTCCTTTTTCTCTTTCTTCAGTAAGCAGTAAGGGACGGGCATTGTTTGAACATATTTTCAGCTTTCAGGTTGGTTATGGGCCGATGACCTAGATATTAGGCCCCTCTAAACAACAAGCATGATCATCTTCATCATCAAGTTGGTTGTATTTCAAGCTTACCACGTTGGGAAACCCAGGAAATGTACAGGGGCACTAATAAGCCAAATACCATCAACAGATTTTTATATACCGGTATATATTTTTCTTTTTTTGCTATTGTCTTAAGTCAAAGTTCGAATCCACCATCTCCCGAATGCGAGCTCACAACGATGTGACCGAACTGAACAGCCAATTCACTCAGTTTCTTGTGATTCGCAATGCCACATGGACTTACTGTCTCAACTTACACACTGTTTGGACTTCAACCAGACGGCAATCCACTTACCTGTAGATATACGTACATATACGTAAGAACCTGCATGCATCAAAAATCTGTTTTAGAAGATATACTTGTATATTTACATCATAAAGAAGGCATGTTGCCATAGCAGTAACAAAATGCAATTAAATGCAGAGGGATAAGCATTAAATACTAGCAGTTAGCTGCGGCTTCTCTCGCGCGGATTTTGTAATTTGATAAAAGTAATCATTCCTCGGTACTGTACTAAGACATTATCTGAAGATCCCTAAAGTATAAAACCTCACTGAAAAATTGAGGTCATTTACCCCAGAAACTCTTTGTAAACCACGTTTGTGGTATTGCCTTTTGGGGCTAAGATGACCATGCGACATAGAGTTACGTCTTCTCTCAAGTAAAAAACAAAAGTTTATTTTTATGTTTAAAGGAGATTCAAAATACCTAATTTCCACTCTGCAATATCTTCAGGTTTTGAGATATAAGTATCCCCATAAAAAATTCAACCCCTTTATCAGCCCTTCCTCCACCCCCACCTAAGTGGATTTTCCGAAAAAAAAAAAAGACACGTTTATTTATCTTTAAAGGACTTTCCCAGTACCAAGTTTTATGTCTGTAACATGTTAAGTTTCTGCCATAAATTGTAGATATTCCGGTACTCAATTTAAAAATTCACATGCTTTTTCAATTCTTTTCAGCCCGTTGAGTGGTTTTCCGAAAACAAAAAATAAGTGTTTCTTTATTACACTGACTGACAGAGCAAATGCAACACCAAGAAGGAGTGCTCAGAACTTTATGCCAATTGCAGGGTAGACAGACGTCACTGAGGTATGCTCATGATGTGAAATGCGCCGCTGTGCTGCGCACGTAGCGAACGATAAATGGGACACGGCGTTGGCGAATGGCCCACTTCGTACCGTGTTTTCTCAGCCGACAGTCATTGTAGAACGTGTTGTCGTGTGCCACAGGACACGTGTATAGCTAAGAATGCCAGGCCGCCGTCAACGGAGGCATTTCCAGCAGACAGACGACTTTACGAGGGGTATGGTGATCGGGCTGAGAAGGGCAGGTTGGTCGCTTCGTCAAATCGCAGCCGATACCCATAGGGGTGTGTCCACGGTGCAGCGCCTGTGGCGAAGATGGTTGGTGCAGGGACATGTGGCACGTGCGAGGGGTCCAGGCGCAGCCCGAGTGACATTAGCACGCGAGGATCGGCGCATCCGCCGCCAAGCGGTGGCAGCCCCGCACGCCACGTCAACCGCCATTCTTCAGCATGTGCAAGACACCCTGGCTGTTCCAATATCGACCAGAACAATTTCCCGTCGATTGGTTGAAGGAGGCCTGCACTCCCGGCGTCCGCTCAGAAGACTACCATTGACTCCACAGCATAGACGTGCACGCCTGGCATGGTGCCGGGCTAGAGCGACTTGGATGAGGGAATGGCGGAACGTCGTGTTCTCCGATGAGCCACGCTTCTGTTCTGTCAGTGATAGTCACCGCAGACGAGTGTGGCGTCGGCGTGGAGAAAGGTCAAATCCGGCAGTAACTGTGGAGCGCCCTACCGCTAGACAACGCGGCATCATGGTTTGGGGCGCTATTGCGTATGATTCCACGTCACCTCTAGTGCGTATTCAAGGCACGTTAAATGCCCACCGCTACGTGCAGCATGTGCTGCGGCCGGTGGCAGTCCCGTACCTTCAGGGGCTGCCCAATGCTCTGTTTCAGCAGGATAATGCCCGCCCACACACTGCTCGCATCTCCCAACAGGCTCTACGAGGTGTACAGATGCTTCCGTGGCCAGCGTACTCTCCGGATCTCTCACCAATCGAACACGTGTGGGATCTCATTGGACGCCGTTTGCAAACTCTGCCCCAGCCTCGTACGGACGACCAACTGTGGCAAATGGTTGACAGAGAATGGAGAACCATCCCTCAGGCCACCATCCGCACTCTTATTGACTCTGTACCTCGACGTGTTTCTGCGTGCATCGCCGCTCGCGGTGGTCCTACATCCTACTGAGTAGATGCCGTGCGCATTGTGTAACCTGCATATCGGTTTGAAATAAACATCAATTATTCGTCCGTGCCGTCTCTGTTTTTTCCCCAACTTTCATCCCTTTCGAACCACTCCTTCTTGGTGTTGCATTTGCTCTGTCAGTCAGTGTATTAAAGGAGATTCCAAACACCAGTTTTCACGGCTATAACATCTTCAGTTTTTGACATATAAGTAGGCTCATAAAAAGTTCAACTTCTTCGCTTTCCACTCCCCTCTCCGTATAGTGAATTTTCCGAAAACAAAAAAATACGTGTTTATTTATAAAGGAGCTTCCAAATACCAATTATCACGACTGTAACATCTTCAGTTTTTAAGATATTTGTATCCTCATGAAAAAAATTCAACTCCTATTTCTCACCCCTCCCCCGAAGTTGATTTCCCCCCAAAATGCGTGTTTTTAAATTTTTAATGGAGATTCCAAATACCCATTTTCACGTCTATAACATCTTTAGGTTTTTTTAGATGTAAGTATACTCATACAAATAATTCAACTAATGTTTCAATCCTTCCATCCCCTCTTAAGTGAATTTTACGAAAACAAAAGAATACGCACTTCTTTCTTTTTAAAGGAGACTCAAATACCAATTTTTACGTCTGTAACATATTCAGTTTTTGAGATGTCAGTATGCTAATAAAAATAATTCAACTCCCTTTTCAGTCCCTTTTACCCACACGTGAAGTGTTTTTTCCAAAAAACAAAATAATATCTGTTTTTTATTTTAAAAATATTAAAAATACAATTGTTCACATCTGTAACATGTTAAGTTTTTGTATTCCCCAGGCCCCGTCGTACCGGGCGAATCGACCGTTGGGCTATTCGAATTTCTGCATTTCAGTTTGACACATTCGAGGATCCGAGATATACTGTAGATATGCTCATCTTAACAGTTTACGCCAACACACTTTTCAGTCCTTTTTACCCTTCCCCCTTAAGTGTTTGTTTTCCGAAAACAAAATAATAATACATGCTTCTTTATTTTTAAAAGAAATTATAAATACCATTTCACGTCTGTAACATGTTAAGTTTTTGAGATATACTGTAGATATGCTCAAGGATTATGTGTACGAATTTTGGTTGGCAGCTATGCCCAAACGTACACGCATAATCTCGATACTGTAGAATCCTGGGGATGGTTTTCGGGCCCGTGAGGCTTACCGAGTTTGTTCTTTGCGTCAAGGGGTGTAAAACGAGCTTTGTCTCGTCCTTGTATGACAAATTCGATATTTCGCCTATATTAGCCTACTATTTTTATATATTTCCCCCGTCGCCCCCCCCTTGAATTGTTTTGAAAATAAAATACAGCCCATGTCCCTCAATGATAATGTATATTTACATTAGTAAAATAATTTTTCGAATCGGTCCGGTAGTTTCTGAGATTACCCTCCAGATACACACAAACTCACAAAATTCGCACTCTCCCTTTATCATATTACTAGCAAGATACCCGTGCTTCGCTACGGTTTTATACTGAATTTTATAATTGAATGCGTATTGTTTTAGATATACAATCCGCCGAGATTCGCGATCTGACTCGTTTTCTGCGAGAATCCGCCAAAATTCGCGATCTGACTCGTTTTCTAATAGATTACGGCAAGTTTCCTTTCAATCTTTCTTTCCAGCAATCGATTTCGTACTTCCCGGGCTAGGTCCAGGTATTCCACCCGGTCAGTTGGGTCCCTACATCTTTGCCATCTTTTCTTATAAGCATTTCTAATATGGATCAAATCCTTCAGGAGATCCGGTGTGGTGTCGTCTTGGGTGCCTTGGCGGTACTGAACCCGCGCCCGGACTGCATTCTTAGTCATTATCCGTCCGGGACCTGTTTCCAGCGCGGTCCGCACATTTGACGACGGTCCAGAACATTATTATTATTATTATTATTATTATTATTATTATTATTATTATTATTATTATTATTATTATTATTATTATTATAGATTTTATGGACCCCACAGCAAGATGCAAGCCCGCTACTTGGCGTTAAATTACATCTGCTGCCATTTTGATTTTTGACAATGTGACCAGCACCATTGTCGCGCGTAGGCATGTGTGCGGGATTTCTGGCGATACGAATGACATACTTCCGTGCATTATTGACCTTATTATAGAGGTGAACAATTTGACGGTCAATCTCATTCCTATCGTTTATTTCAAATGTGTTTAAATTTTTATTTATATGCCAGGAGAATCTACTATAATCTAAGAACGTTCTCCGAAGGAAAAGATGGCTGTTGAAAACGAACCCAGGAAAGATTTAAAATGACCGGTTTATGATCAGAATAAGTACATCGAAAATCTACAGCCTGTTTCCAGTCATTCGACAGGGTCAGGAATGGAATGAATAAAGCCTCATCTAGCGGCGACAATAGGAATTGTGCCGGCTGCCGAAGCACTCCTCTGGGGCAATGATCGATGAATGACAAATGAAATATTGGACAGTGTTGCTGGAATGAATGATGACAGAGAAAACCGGAGTATCCGGAGAAAAATCTGTCCCGCCTGCGTTTTGTCCAGCACGAATGTCACATGGAGTGACCGGGATTTGAACCACGGAATCAAGCTGTTAGAGGCCGGCGTGCTGCCGCCTGAGCAACGGAGGCCCCTTATACGTACATTATGAACAGTAAAATAAATTGGTCTCAACTCATTTTACACCCCAGCGCCGTTCAGTTTATTTATCCCCTCCCCCCAGAATTAAAAAAGGCGTGTTTATTTATGTTTAAAGGAGATTCCAATCACCAATGTTCACGTCTATTACCTTCAGTTTTGAGATATAAGTATCCCATAAAAATAATTCACGTTCTTTCACTTCCTTCCACACTCCTCCCCCCCCCACCCCTAAGTGAATTTTCCGGCAAAAAATACTTCTTTCTTTAATAGTAAAGGATCTTCGAAATACCAATTATCAAGATTCTAACTTCTTCACTTTTTTATTTATGTGTCCTAATGAAAGGAATTCAACTCCTTATCACTCCCGCCCCCCAAGATGGTTTTCCCCCCAAAATTCGTTCTTCTGTAACAACTTTACTTTTTATTAGATGTATGTATTCTCATACAATTAAGTCAATTAATTTTTCAATTCTTTCACACACACACACACCCCCCCCCCCTTGGGTTCCAAATATCAAATTTTACGTCTGTAATATCTTCATTTTTGTGATATCAGTAGCCTAATTAAAGGAATTCAACACCATTTTCAGTCACTTTTACCCCCCCCCCCTCGACCCAAGTGGTATTTCCAAAAACTAAAAATACACGTTTCTTGATTTTTAATACAGATAAAAAACACCATTTTCCACTTCTGTAACATGTTAAGGTTTTTTGAGGTATACCGGTACTGTAGAAATTCTCATTTTAAAATTACACCTCTTTTTAGTTCCTCTTAAGTGGAGTTACCAAAAACAAATCACCTATGTTTCTTTAAATTTACAGGAGATTCCAAATACCCACTTTTTACGTCTGTAACATTTTACATTTCTTAGATATTCTGTAGATATAATCTTCCAAAATTTGTCACTCCTGTTTAACCGCCATTAATTGGATTTTTCAAAAACAAAAAAATACGTGTTTCTTTATTTTTAAAGGAGATCCCAAATATAAAATTCAGTTCTGTAATATCTTCAGTTTCTGAGATATACGTATCCCAATTAAAGGCATTCAACCCATTATTCACCCTTTTACACCCTCCTATTTGGATTTACGGAAAACAACAAAATACGTGTTCCTTTATTTTTTAAAGGAGATTCTAAATACCAATTTTTATATCTGTAAACTTTTAAAGTTTTGAGATGTAGATACACTCATTTTTAAAATTCACCCCCCTTTTCACCCCCCATTATTTGGATTTTCTAAAAACGAAAAAATACCGGTTTCTTTATTTTTAAAGTAGATCCCAAATACCAATTTTCAGGTCTGCAATATCTTCAGGTTCTGAAATATAAGTAGCCTAATTAAAGTCATTCAACCCCTTTCTCACCCTTTTCCACCCTTCCTATTGGGTTTTCCGAAAACAAAAGCATACGTGTTTCTTTATTTTTAAAGTAGATTCTAAATACCAATTTTTACGTCTATAAACCTTAAAAGTTTTGAGATATAGATACACTCATTTTAAAAATTCACCACCTTCCCCCCCCCCATTAATTGGGTTTTCCAAAAACAAAAAAGTACGTGTTTCTTTATTTTTCATGAAGATTCTAAATACCAATTTTAAATCTGTAAACTTTAAAAGTTTTGAGATATAGATGCATGCATTTTAAAAATTCACCCTCCTTTTCACCCTCCCAATAATTAGATTTTCCAAAAACAAAAAAATACGTGTTTCTTTATTTTTGAAAGAGATCAAAAGTACCAATTTTCATGTCTGTAATATCTTCAGTTTCTGAGATATAAATATCCTCCTTAAAGACATTCAACCGCTTTTTCACCCCTTTTCACCCCTCCTATTGGGATTTTCCGAAAACCAAAAAATACGTGTTTCTTTATTTTTAATGAAGATTCTAAATACCAATTTTTACATCTGTAAACTTTTAAAGTTTTGAGACATAGATACCCTCATTTTAAAATTTCACCCCCCTTTTCACACCCTTAGCGACCGAATATCCAAAAATCCTCTCTTAGCGAGCACCTACATCTTAATATGAATATATCCCCAAAATTTCATTTCTTTACGTCCAGTAGTTTTGGCTCGGCGATGATGAATCAGTCAGTCAGTCAGTCAGTCAGGACGAGTTATTTTATATATATAGATATATAGAATAGATTAGTAGTTTATTTACATTTTAAGCAATATGTGTAATAATAATAATAATAATAATAATAATAATAATAATAATAATAATAATAATAATCATCATCATCATAAAAGTATGCAATAAAGAAATAAATGTAGTTGTTTATTCAATTTTCTATTTTATGGCGGGTAATCGAACCCACGTCCTTTCGGGAGGGCGAACCGAACACGCCTTTACCATTTCTAATTTTCTTCCCCTTCCTTCCTTTCTTTCATTCACTCTCCCTCCCTTTCTTCTTTGATTTCTGTCTTCTTTTCTCCCTTTTTCTGCCCTTCTTTCTTTCTTTCTTTCTTTCCTTCTTTCTGCCTTTCTCCTTCATGCTTTTACTTAGGTCTTTCTTTCATCCTCCAGCTCCATTGCTAAATGGTTGGCATTCTAGCCTTTGGTCTCAGGGGTCACGGATTCTATTCCCGGTGGGATCGTGAATTTTAATCATCATTGGTTAATTCTGCCAACCGGGGGGTTGGGCGTATGTGTCATCTTCGTTATCATTTCGAACATGTCCTCGGGTACTCCCGGTATAAAAAGCCTACTGAACCCTTGAACTTACCATTCCATCGTTGGTCGGCCACGGCTGCTACAGTAGAACAATTTAGAACTCTTAAATCCTGGGTCGTTGCGGGAATAAATTCGGTCACGATCTTAACCAAACGATGGGGTTCAGAAGAGAGCCTAACTACTTGAAATGAGGAGCAAAGATGTGCTTACTAACTTTTATTAAATTGAAAGAGCACGATAACATCATTAATTTAATATGCATTCTTGCAAAATAAAAAAAATTATAAATTATTGATTTTGAATGTTCCAAACACAGTCACATTACATAACGTCAATTTGTTTCTTACAGTATCGAAGAGTTGCTTCGGAGAAGTTAATATGTTAGTGGACAGCGAAACTGAAAAACTGAAAAAGGGAAGACCTGAAAACCGGGCACCTATTATTCCAAACAAGAACTGAGAGTTAATCCACACGATCCGTGGAAAATCTGACTTTCAACAAGTAGAACGCCTGATTTTCTCTCTATTAAGGTTATCCACCAGTCGAATACCCTTCACGGATACGGAACACCCGCCGAATGGACCCTTAATCGAACCAAACTGACTATCAGTTGCTTTGGATAGGTTGCGAAATATTATGGGAAAGCATGGTGTTCATTACAAGTTAACAGCATCATTCACAATTGAAATAAAATCCCACCATGTATTTGTCATTCATGACACCCTTAAGTAATAAGGTAATCCCCTTGGAATGTGCATCACCCCAAACAGCTGTTCAGAAGGAACCAACAACAACAGGATCCGTGAGGATCTTACGTTATGTCGTTCTAAAGGAACAAAACTGCGAAATGCAGGAAACAATTACTAATCATGCATTTAGAAGAAATGCCAAACACTGAAGATAATTAAAAAGTGGAAAGTCACTTGAAAATATTATTATCGAACCGATTTTCAGGTTAGAAATGGGTTTGTTATGCTTAATAAAATTACCAGTCCACGCTAAAATTTACTACAACTTTAAGGAATTCTTTCCCTTGAAAAACAATGCTACCAGTACAGATCTCTCTATTTACTGTCTGTCCCAACACACTACTCGTAAAGTGATTACTTACTTACTTTAACTATGAATAAAAATGAAAGTACGACAAGATTGAAAATAAATAAAATACTGGCTGACGAATCGAAACCGCATTCGCAACTCAAGTCTCACACTAATACACTGAGTGTCAATATGCACACTATCAAACGAGAACGGACGTCAAAACGAGAAAACAATAAAGTCCGTAAAAATAACTTAACATCTCGAAGTCATTAACGCTTAACACGCACGGAGAATCACATGTGATAGTACATATATCACACCCCCGAATTATATGTAGAAGTTAGAGATATTATTGTCAGTATTCTATTTTATTATTATTATTATTATTATTATTATTATTATTATTATTTCATTTGTATATTTTGCCATTTATATTGGTAAGCTGGAAGATATCCACATATGTAGGTATGAGTAATTTGTTTTGCACCAGTGGGAAAACATTGCTGTAATAACTCTGGTAATTTGAATGAGTCATCTGGCTACCCCAGTGTCTGTTGTGATGTACTTGTGTCAGGAAATTCCATTTACTCATATGTATATATCCCAGCCTGATGAGATGAGCTTGTTGTTGTACCAGGGAAAGTTTGGTGATTCATGAAAACTCCCCAGAGTTTGTTATTGTCTTGGGAGGAAGAAGTAGTTCAGGGCTTGGTCTTGATTTGAGATCACTCATGATTGGCTGGCAAGCACCAATCCAGACGTCTCATCTGAAAGGAGGGGGATGTTGATGTCTATAAAGGTTGGTCATACGGCGGCAACCAGATGATTGTATAGGAGATTGTAGAGGATTGTAGAGGAGATTGTAAAGGATTGTATGAAACACTGTAAGGAACATTGTAAGGGTGATTGTATAGGAGATTGTAAGAAACATTGTAAGGGTGATTGTAGAGGTGATTGTAAAGGAACGAGAAGGAAGATAACTACAACTACAACTGACGGACTGTACGGGAAGGAAGTGGTGCTGAGACACGGTACTGGATTGACATGGCTGCAATGGACTGGACTTCAAACGTTCGTGGAGCGTAGTCGTGTTATGTTTGTGGAAAGTGGTTGATTGTGGAGAGTGCTTGCGCCTTAAGTATTGTAGCACTTGTGGCGGCCTAGCATTATATGTTGGTGAAAGCTATCTCAGACTTTCCATAAATTTATATGTTGAGGATCGACAGACGTGTGTATATATCTTTACAAGTGTTAAAATATGTGAACACAGTAGTACAAGGTACAGTATCTGTGTGAAGTGATAACTGCCGATTATGAGAATCGGTAAGTCGAATTGATATAGAGACAGTGAAGGGTATTTATCGTCATACATGTACAGTGTTCATCGGACTATCTACAAATGGTAGCTTAGTTCTCGCTTTCGTTTTCCCACGATTTTCATTATTATTGTTGTTGTTGTTGTTGTAAATATGGAGTCTTCCAGCAATATTTTAGGTGTGTATTATATGTATAATGTTGTATGTTGATGAGGTGCTCATGCACGGAATTTGTTCAGAATATAGTTAGCTATTTTAGAATCAGTGTTATTGATAAACCTAGGTGCAGTTCCTACCTAATTAGTCGTTTTCAGGAGGTTAGGTAAGGCCTGCAGCAGATGTACCAGTACGCAGCATTATGTACACGCCCTGGGATATAAAGTTTACCATGCTCTTATCTAAATTCGAGGGATCCATTCTGGTGAACTCTGGCGCCCATACTACGGACATTTCGGTTAATTATGCTTATTAATTTCATTAAGTTTTTGAGTAATTTTATTTATATATTTTTATTCATGATTTTATTTATTTATTAATAGTCATAAACTTATTACAATTGGCTTCCCAACGTGTGGCTGAATGATTGGTACATCTGTTAGGCGTATAAGCGTAGGTGCACTTGTCAGGTGTGGTTGGAATTCTGCAAACTATGTCAGTGAAGTGTTTTATATGTTTCATATGTATATTGGAGTATGAAGAAATGTTGTAGCGAGTCCAGTATTATAAAATTGAGAAGTAGAGAGGTTTTGAAAGTTGCTGGTACTAAGAATCAGGATAAGAGAAGTCAAAAGAATTCCACCACATTGAGTTTATCTAATTTAAGTGAGAATAGCAAAATGGCTGATAGTAGAAAAGATCAATTAGCAGCGATAGGTGAGGAACCGAGTAACCCGTCTCAAACTCAGAATGTAGGGGATCAAGGGGAAGGTTTGACTCTTAGTATGTTTAAATCGCTATTTAACGAATTGTCCAGTAAGATTGATAGTCAGAGTAAAGAGTTAAAGGAGGAATTAAATGTTGTTAACAATAAGATTGATTGCCAGAGTAAGGAGTTAAATTCAGTGAGTGTTGAATTAAACAGTAAGAGTGATGAAGTGTCCAGTAAGATTGATAGTCAAAGTAAGGAATTAAATTCAGTAAGTGTTGAATTGTCCAATAAGATTGATGGTCAGAGTAAAGAGTTGAAGAGTGAATTGAGTTTTTTAAGCAATGAAATATACAGTATTAATAGTGAATTAAATTCAGTTAGTACGGAGCTGTCCAGTAAGATTGAGAAGCAGAGTGCAGAGTTAAATTTAGCTAGTGTTGAATTGTCTAGTAAAATTGATAGTTTAAGTATTGCTGTGAATGGTAGAATAGACAAATTGAACCAGAAGTTTGACCATCAAAGCAGGGAAATTCAGGAAGTCAATAATAAGGTAGAAGCTCAATGCTTGGAATTGACTGAGAAAATTGAATGCCGATTTAATGTAGTTAGGAAAGAATTTGTTGAAAACAGCAAGGAATGTGATAAAAGAATAAAAATAGTGGAAGATAAAGTCGAAGAAATAGACAGAATGAAAACCAGTCAGAATGTTTTAGTGAAGCGAATAGATGAGAAGAATGAGAAATTGGAGAAAGACCTTAAGTCGATAAAAGATGACCTCAAGTCAGTAGAAGGAAATGCCAGAATGGTAGTGGAAGAAGGAATTAAATCATGTCATGTGAAATTAAGGCAGGAGATCAGTCAAATCCAATTAGGTAGCAGCATATGTAATAGGTACGTATCTTGTACGAAGGACTCTGAATTACCCAAGTTTAATGGTCGGCAGTTTAATCCGATGGAATTCTTGAAAACGGTGGAGAAACGGTTTTCCAAGAATCTTGACGATGGTTTGATTGATTGGAGTATGGTTGATGAGATGTTGGATATTGCATTTGTTGGTGAAGCGAGATCCTGGTTTCAAGTTTACAGACAGGGTATTTCGAGTTTGGAGGAATTTAGGGAGAAATTTAGTTCTAAATTTTGGAGTGAAGCTATTCAGGGAAGGGAAAGAGATCGCGTGCTATTTGGCAAGTATAAACCTCAGGAAGGTGTATCTATGACGGAGTATTTCTTGGCGCATGTTCTGATCAGCCAGAATATTGAAGGTCTAGCATCGGAAAGAGATACAGTCCGCCAGATGTTGAGGCATTTTCCTGAGAAGGTCGGATTAGCTGCATGTATGCAGAATATTGTTACGATTAAGGAATTAGAGCAGCTGTTAGAGAGGTTTGATGCTTTGGAAGGGCAGGGGAGGAATAGGCAAAGTGAAGGTAGGAATTACGGGGATAATGGGAGACAAGGTAATCAGCTAGGGGGAGATAGGAATAATCAGAATTTCAGTCATTCTAGGCAAGGGAATCAGGGTGGTAATTCCGGAAGGGGAAACAGACAGTCTAATCAAGGAGTTAATCACCAGGAATATTATGGCAGAAGACCTAATCAAGGGGAATCAGAAAGTAGGGGGCGTACGGATCAGAGACCTCCAGATCAAGTGCAGAGACATGATAATAGTGAACAGTCCATGTCAAGTAATTTAAACCGGAATCGGACTTCTTAGTTGGGTCAGATAGGCAGTCCGATACCGAAATTCCTATTCACATGATGAAACAGGTAAGTTACGAGGTAGACGTGAAAGAGGAATTATTGTATGACCATGTGTTTTGTGTTCAGGGAGATTTTGAGAATAGGGGGCGTGATGAAGGTAAGAAAGCTGTGTCGGATGTCTTACTTTGTGCTAGTGGTGATGGTAATAGCGGTGTTACGATCGATAATCTTGTGGAAGTTTCTGAAATTGAAAGTGGAGTTTTTTGTGTTGATGAAGGTTGTTTAGTAAGTGAAGTGTGTTTACGGAGTATACATCATGAGGATGTTTTTGTTGATTTAAGTGTAAGTGAGGAGAGTAAAGTTAGGACCATTATGTGTGAAAATGATGACTTTGAGATTAATGAAACTTCTGATAAGAGAGTCGAAAGTAGCAGTGTTGTTGGCATGAAGGTGGTGCAAGTGGGAGCTGATATGGAAGGTGGTGAAGATGGATTAATTGTTGGGTCATTAAGTAGTAATGACAGCAATTTCAAAGTGTATTATGGTAAGAATTTCTGTAATAGAGTGAACGTGAGTGAGAATGGAAGTGTGCGTGAGATGAAAGAAAGTCTATCCAAGCGTGTGTGTAATGTTTCATTTAAGACTGAGAGATGTGTGAAAGATTTGAATGACGTGCTGAGTGATATCGATGTGGAATGTGTGAAAAAGTATGTGATTTGTGTGCTTGCATTAATTATGAGTTTGTGGAAGAGTAAACGTAGTGAGATTCCCGCGCATTTCAGAAAGAGGGATTTCTTGGATATGAATGTTCCGAATGAAAGTTTGTATGATTCTTGTGTGACTGGATGGGATGAATGCTTGTGTGTGAGATAGAATGTATTCTAGACGTAGTTAGATTTTATTGCGGTACGCATTCCTCGCTTATCGATGCCAATGTTAAGTTTATGCATAAGTTTTTTCAATTGTATCAGGGTCCGTATACTGTGGACAGTAGAATAGGCAAGTGTGCTTATAGGCTCCTAACCGCTGAAAATAAGGTCCTTGGGACATTTAATATCTATAGCCTTCGCAGATATAAGAGATAGGATCTGCACCTTGGAGGTATATATTATCAATTTTAATGTACATGTACAGTAGCAAGAAGGGATTGTGTTCGATGGTATATGAAACAATCAGAGTTGTGTGTATATAGCCATATTATTATTATTATTGTTTGGACAAATTGTATTTCGTGTGTGCGAATACAATGCAGTAGACGCAATGTATATATCATTATTACTGTAAATTATGTGTTCAGTTATGTCATTATAAGGTTATGTATGAAGTTCTGTTGTATGGTAAATCATAATATATGATATCATCGATTCACCAAGGGGGCGTTATGTGATAGTACATATATCACACCCCCGAATTATATGTAGAAGTTAGAGATATTATTGTCAGTATTCTATTTTATTATTATTATTATTATTATTATTATTATTATTTCATTTGTATATTTTGCCATTTATATTGGTAAGCTGGAAGATATCCACATATGTAGGTATGAGTAATTTGTTTTGCACCAGTGGGAAAACATTGCTGTAATAACTCTGGTAATTTGAATGAGTCATCTGGCTACCCCAGTGTCTGTTGTGATGTACTTGTGTCAGGAAATTCCATTTACTCATATGTATATATCCCAGCCTGATGAGATGAGCTTGTTGTTGTACCAGGGAAAGTTTGGTGATTCATGAAAACTCCCCAGAGTTTGTTATTGTCTTGGGAGGAAGAAGTAGTTCAGGGCTTGGTCTTGATTTGAGATCACTCATGATTGGCTGGCAAGCACCAATCCAGACGTCTCATCTGAAAGGAGGGGGATGTTGATGTCTATAAAGGTTGGTCATACGGCGGCAACCAGATGATTGTATAGGAGATTGTAGAGGATTGTAGAGGAGATTGTAAAGGATTGTATGAAACACTGTAAGGAACATTGTAAGGGTGATTGTATAGGAGATTGTAAGAAACATTGTAAGGGTGATTGTAGAGGTGATTGTAAAGGAACGAGAAGGAAGATAACTACAACTACAACTACAACTGACGGACTGTACGGGAAGGAAGTGGTGCTGAGACACGGTACTGGATTGACATGGCTGCAATGGACTGGACTTCAAACGTTCGTGGAGCGTAGTCGTGTTATGTTTGTGGAAAGTGGTTGATTGTGGAGAGTGCTTGCGCCTTAAGTATTGTAGCACTTGTGGCGGCCTAGCATTATATGTTGGTGAAAGCTATCTCAGACTTTCCATAAATTTATATGTTGAGGATCGACAGACGTGTGTATATATCTTTACAAGTGTTAAAATATGTGAACACAGTAGTACAAGGTACAGTATCTGTGTGAAGTGATAACTGCCGATTATGAGAATCGGTAAGTCGAATTGATATAGAGACAGTGAAGGGTATTTATCGTCATACATGTACAGTGTTCATCGGACTATCTACAAATGGTAGCTTAGTTCTCGCTTTCGTTTTCCCACGATTTTCATTATTATTGTTGTTGTTGTTGTTGTAAATATGGAGTCTTCCAGCAATATTTTAGGTGTGTATTATATGTATAATGTTGTATGTTGATGAGGTGCTCATGCACGGAATTTGTTCAGAATATAGTTAGCTATTTTAGAATCAGTGTTATTGATAAACCTAGGTGCAGTTCCTACCTAATTAGTCGTTTTCAGGAGGTTAGGTAAGGCCTGCAGCAGATGTACCAGTACGCAGCATTATGTACACGCCCTGGGATATAAAGTTTACCATGCTCTTATCTAAATTCGAGGGATCCATTCTGGTGAACTCTGGCGCCCATACTACGGACATTTCGGTTAATTATGCTTATTAATTTCATTAAGTTTTTGAGTAATTTTATTTATATATTTTTATTCATGATTTTATTTATTTATTAATAGTCATAAACTTATTACACACAGTAAAAATATTTAATCTATATCGAGCCGATATCCAACACTTGGACAACCCTCACTCGTCAACAGCTGTCCCGTTATCTCAATGGAGAGCTACGCATTGACCCTCTTCATAAAATCATATCGTACTGTAACTGCTACCTTCATCAGGCCGCTTCAACAAAAAAATACAAACGAAACATCTAAACTGAGACTTGAGTGTGTACAGCTACCATCCCAGACCTATCGTCGGGCTCACTTGAAATCTGTACATCCTAACACTAATCCTTATGTACATGATACCTTCCAAATTCTATCGTCGGGCGTGAACTAGGACGTCTCATCAACAGTGACTCCAATGATAACATGTGACGTCCTAAATCTATCGTCGGGCGTCAAAGTGGGTCGTACTACGCCTCCCTTAACATATCAGGCGAACTAGCAATTTCAAACACCTCCGACATTTAATACTAAATCTGGTCAGACAAAATACGCACGACGGAACCACGTCTCTTACTATCAAATGAATGCAAGTCGAAAAACACAGTAAGTCTCTACCTCATTATAATATGTGAACTCAAAAATAAATATACGTGACGAACGATTCTCCACCTCGAACACAATCTCAGCCTGTGCACTGAAGTGTTAGGGAAGCAAATGAAAATTCCCAACACACATTTACCATTTAGTGGATGCCTTCAAAATAATAATCATCACTACCGCATTCGAAATTCTCAAATCGTCTATCATCAATTCCAACTATTTTTATCTATGACCTATCCAGTGAACTAATTCAATACAACACCAACCGTGTGTCCAAAGTGCTCTTTCATCCTTGAGGTCGCTCATTATCTTACTATCCATACGGGCTTTACGTAACAAAAATTACTGGATGTTTACTACCAAGACTTTAACCTTTTACTAGAGTCGTTTTCACTTGGGATCTTTCTATAAATTTACGATGCCTCACACCATAGTCGTCTCAAATTCGGATTGATTGCGGAAAACAATACAGCCTGCCTCAACACAGCCTGTTTCCTAAATACTTCCTCTTCAAAAATATAGCTTGTCTCAAACTCCTTCTCCTCGCTTTATTCCAGCGGTATCACTTCTCTCTCATCTCCACATACATATAAATTCGTCGCTCTCAATCCCTTTTCCTTCAAGACCCTTTTTCATACTTCGATCCCCTGGTGAAAACGACAACCATTATTAAACACATCTCTTACTTTACTATTATTACGACTTTCGAACCTCGAGAGTCCAAGAGCACACATCGACCTTTCGTATCACTGATATACACGATGTCTCAAATTTTCCTTCCCATTAATGACTGTGACTCTAACAAATTTCACCGAAATCATCTAAATATGCCTGCGATCCTTGTAAAAATATACTGGTTAAATGCACTTTAACATAAAAAAAATTCCTTATCCCGCGGTAGACATTATTATTATTATTATTATTATTATTATTATTATTATTATTATTATTATTATTATCGACCAACATTTCTGAATTCAACTGACATCTGAGATTAAGATATTCGCCACGATTAATTTACACTTATAACGTTCCAAAAATCCACGCTTTGGATGATATCTCATCGAACATTCAACACAAAATTTTAAGCGTCGCATTTTACCGTTCTTGACATGAACTTTGCACACTGAAATTTTCACACGCTGACCAAAAATTACAACACCTTTCGCCTGATAATTACGAATATCAACCCGACAATCATCTGGAAAAGTTTGTTGGGACAGAACAATAACTAACTAACTACAACATAATATAAAATAGACAGACCTGCACAATGGTGACATTCCCAGCATTCTGATTACATCGTCACCAGCTGACCTCGGGCTTAGCCGCTCATTTTCACAGATAACATTTTCATTTCCAAAATCTCACTCATACAAACACTACCCTTCACACACACGATATTAAAATTACCACATAAATCAGGCACTTTCTCTGTAACTTGCACCACGAACTTCCCTCGTTCTGCAGTCGACTACAACTGTCTGATGCGTTCCCAGAGCGGTTTCTCTCCGTTACTTCAATAAAAACAGGTGTTCAGCAGATAAAGGGAGCAGAACTACTCTGACTAGCTTCCCCCAAAACCTCTTCACTTTCAAGTGTACATGAGATGATATAAATAAAACCTGCTGTGTATATTTCAACCAGCCTACACTTTCCTAGTCCGTCGGCAAACGTTCAGAACTTTTCCAATCACTTTCTCTTCTTAACCAAGTATATGGACCTTAGCCACGGACATGTATTTAATTATTTTTCGGTCAATCTGGCGCGAATTTTCAATGACGACGGGCACAAGCTCCCGCGGCTTCAAGTTCCAGATCGACACTGAAAAATCCACGGTGGGGGGTTTCTTTTATAATCTCAGGAGGGACGCTATCCCCTCTATGAGGCTTGATAGTGTAATCTGTCAAATTTGCGTCTAATAGACGGATTTTGATGAGACTTGTCCCAGGACTCCGGACAGACTTGCACTTATTTTAGATGTTAAATTTATAAATTTTCTACACTCACAACATGGGAAATAAATTATTTCTGCCCGTGCGTTTCGCGCGTTTTCTTCCTCCCCTGACCTTGGCACGTGTAGCTGGTTCGCTGATCTCACGCTAACCTGCACTTAGGCTTAACTACATTTATGTTTTTCCCTGGTGTCTCTGTCTTCACGGAGGGTGTACGAATAATTTTGCTTATTTATTTCTTTATTTACTATATTGCCAAAATCCCTCGTTGTATAGAATTCCATGAATTTAAAGAATTGTCGGGCACTCGAGTTCCACCGAGGTGTCCCGGCAATTCACGAGCTTGCCGTGAGTGAGAACCTTCCCACGCGACATCGGGGCTCTTAGGAGCGCAACATGGCTGCCCTTAAACATACAGTAGTTTCTTAATACCAAATAAATATTGAGAAAAAAAAATATTTTTCTCACCGTAGAATTATGGGTTCAATACGGCATTTCATTTTCATCCTCCTTTCATTCTTTCGGTTCTTCCTTCCTTCCTTCCTTCCTTCCTTCCTTCCTTCCTTCCTTCCTTCCTTCCTTCCTTCCTTCCTTCCTTCTTTATTTCGTTAGCCCTAATGACCGAAAATTGGCTAGAGGAATACACTTCTTCAGAGTAGAAGCTGAGTCTCTTAAGTACAAACTCACTATGTTAAATTATTTTTGATAATCCAGCTGTATTTCATCATCTCGGCGTTAATATCAACTTATACGGCAAAGTTATCAAATCACGCATATTTGGCAATTTCGTAAAATTATTAACTTAAGGACATATTTATAATTAACAGAGCAGCAAACTATAAATACTCTTATTAAAATTCTAACAAGTAAAGCTATTAGATTTGAAACCATAGCTTTTTATAACTTCACTTCCAAATGCCGCCATTCACATCCTAGTACTGTATATCAAAAGTCAGTCAACTAGCAGTTGAGACCAGTCTTTAAATAGTTGACAGTATCTGTTAACTACACATCTGGTCCTTCTAAGAGGATTAGTTGGAACTTGCTACTCTGTATAATTAAACAGACTTGCGATTGATTGCTGAGGTTGGACCAGTTCGAACTGAACCAATCGCCTCCTTCTCCCTCTCCAACACATCTCTAAAGGGAAATCTATTCATAGAGCTGGACCCTCTTTAGATGACGTGCAAGCTCTGTAGTGGAGATGTGAATTAATTCTCGGGCAATGAATTGGTGCTCTACTTCCACATCAAGTCCTCTTTTACTCGAGATATCCTAAATCGAGTCACACATACAAAATAAAAATACATTCTCATAACCTGCGCACTCACCTTTAGCCCTTAAATGCATTATTTTTAATTTTAATGAATTACTATTTTTCCTGGTGCCGTGATCATTAAGACGTTGAAGTCTAAACGGTCTGACACCGTGGTTAGCGGATCGAGTCCCGTTGGTGGAAAAAATGTCACCATCAGAATGTTGGCTGGCAGGGTAGGGGAGGTGGTGGTATACAATTCCTAATCTCTAGATTGCCAAAAGCTTGGATTAAATTCCAGACCTCTCCGTAGTGCCCATATGGAGTGAGAACATATGATGCTGTTGATGGTGATTTACCCGTCGAATGGAGACGTTAAGCCTTGAGCAGACCCCTTGATGCTATTCGACAGGAGTAGGCTATGTGCTGGCACCAGGTTTCACCCTCTCCCTTCCTACTATCATATATCACGTCATTCATTTCATCTCATTAACTTCTCTGGGGAGGCTGTTGTTAGGAAGTGCATCCGACCGTAAAATTACTCGCTATTAAGATTCATCCCTTTTCATACCCGACCACCGAGCTCGATAGCTGCTGTCGCGTAAGTGCGGCCAGTATCCAGTCTTCGGGAGATAGTGGGTTCGAACCCCACTTGTCGGCAGCCCTGAATGTGGTTTTCCGTGGTTTCCCATTTTAGCATCAGGTAAATGCTGTCACTTCCTTCCCAGTCCTAGTCCTTTCCAGCCCCATCGTCGCCATAAAACCTATCTGTGTCGGTGCGACGTAAAGCAACTTGTAAGAAAACAGAGAAAGGTTGGACATTCATACATACACCAATGTTCATAAAAACCAGAACACCTTGAAAGAATAGAGATAGGAAGTTCATATTCATAGGACATATGCATCAGTATGTTCTGAAGAAATGATTAGCATTTGAACCTTGTCGGCCCACAGGTTCAAGGTCCATAATTGATATCTCGGCGCACCGCCACCGACTGGTAAAATGTGCCTGCTACTCTCGTTGTCGCTATAAACCGAAGGTAAATGGATCAGTGTGACTTGAGCAGACGTGCAGGATGCCTTGCAGACGTATGTGAGAACCGTACCTTCAAATGAGTGAGTTTGAAAGAGGGCGCATTATAGACGTGAGAGAATGTGATGCATCCATCCTGGAAACTGCAGCTCGTGTGGGACGAAGTGTGTCGGCAGTGCAACGGGTGTGTACAGAATGGTTCACAGAAGGCTGTAGAACACGACGAGATGGGTCTGATCGCACCATCAAGACCATCCACCGCGAAGATCGACACCTCATCCGAATGGCTTTGCAGGACAGATCTGTGTCCTCCTCAGCTCTGGCATAACAGTAGAACAGTGTAACACATCGTACACTATCAGGAGTGACAGTCCGTCGCCATTTATTACGGTCTGGGTTACCGGCGCGTCGTCCACTTCTCTGCCTACCTTTGACTAATGTGCATAAGCACACTAGACTGCAATGGTGTATGGAACTACGTCACTGGGGACAGGAATGGCAGCAGATAGTGTTTTCGGAACTATTTTTTCTGCTCTCAAACGGGGAGTGTCAATCTGGTCTGTAACGCACTTACTTACTCAGTTACTTGTTTACTTACTTCCGTTCTCAAATAGAACAGGGTTCTGCTAGTGCTGAAGACAAGGAAATGGCCGGAATTCTGGATGTTGTATGGTTCTTTATTTGTCCAAAATTTGTATGTAACAAAATTACTTTTTTATTCAGACAAAACAGTGTCTATATCACATGTATTATATGGAAAGAAAGAAAGAAACAAACAAACAAACAAATAAACGGAATGTTTCGATTTTATAAGACAAAATAAACTATACTGCTGTTAAACAATAACCGATGATACAAGAACAGTTCAGTCACAGTGCAGTTGAAACGAGCCTTCAGCGCTTAGTGATTAGTGGTGATGGGGTTAGTGAGACTATCTTGCCTTCCAGAAGGGAGTTATTACCAGTGGCGAAGCGTGAACTTAGTAAGGGGGTAGACAGAGATTCTTTTATTTAAACTGTTTTAATCATATTATTATATGGAATTTTGTTTTCGACGCATACATCTGTATTCAGTATTATATTAATGACTGAAAATAAGACAAACCCTATAACAACCTATAACCCTACGTGCACTTGCTTTATTTTTAAATATAGACGAAATAGGCCGCGGGAGTTGTCAAATAACAACATACTTTTAGAATAAAGATAGCAATATATTTCATTGTTGTGTAGATTTAATAAGAGAAATAAATAGTTGGCCGTTCAGGTCACCTTAAACAATATTCTTGTAAATGAGTTTAATTCGCCTGTCCTTCATTTCGGTAGGTAAAATATATCTATTACTGTCGTCTTGAAGTCAGGCGTCTTGCTAAGATTCCACAGAAATTTCTTCTCTATAGCTAGAGTTCCTAAGTTAGACAGTCTCTGGTTGGTCATCCAATTCCTTAAATACGTTTTTATTCATTTGAATGTACTCATAGCGCGTTCAATAGAAATTGACTTTAACGGAATATACAGCATCAAGTTAACCAATTTTTCCGTATGCGTACTCTGGAGCAGGGGGGTGACACTTCATAGGGAGCGTCCGAAGCAGTTCTGAGATGGGCCAATCGATCTCCGCCAACTAATGAAAACTAAAATTCTCTTTTAGAGGGTTAATTTAGAAGGCAGAGGTTGGCATTACACATTCAGTTGCGTGGTACAGCAAATTCAAAACACAACACCGTTATCGTTGCGCGAAGGGGCCTTGGTCGTGCGGTATGTAATAGTGCTTGTTAGACGAAAATTTGTTGAGATTCTTTCGCATTGAACGAGATTTTTGATTCAGTTTTTTTAGAGTATGGTGTGAAATTATAATTATGCGCGTTCTTAGTGTGAAGAAATAGTATTATGATCATGAATGATCATGAACGTACTTCTCATTGAACTACGTAGCTGTTGCGAGTAAACGTCCGTGTGATTGTGCTTCTTACCTGCTGTTTGGAATAAATAAATTCAAAATATAAACTGTGTGCATTATGTTGTGTTTTACTTTCATCCTTTCCTTCTCGTGTTTTCCATTCCCATACATAAAAGTCGTGGGAAGGGTTCAACGAAAGAATGAGGTTATGTTAGATCGTGATTTAGGCAAGTATGGGCGTTTCGGGGTTTTATATGAATTGCATTAACATTTTCATTAATCAATGTTGCATTTGTCACTTAATAGATGTAAATTTACATTAAAATGCGAACGGCGAAACAACGATACAAGCTAGCGTTATAACAGTATTGCCAACATAGATATACGGTAATTGCAATTTACTTTTCAAGTAAAAGACACGAGAGAAGTTTTAGATACAACTTTCCTACCGAAATACAATCGTTATCTCTATCACAATTAAAATTTTAACAAAGTAACAACTATCATCATCGTGTTTACTACGAGGTAATATCGTGGGATTTATTTCCTTATGTTGGCAGAGACAAAGTGGCCACTGTAGCTTCCATGACCTGTTCTCTCAGCCAACTTTATTATACAGGAGTGACGGATCTATTTCTCTTACATGATCCTTGCTCTGGAGTACCTTATTAAGACTGGAAGCCAATAGTCATTGGGGTTATAATACCGCAACTGATATTGGCGGGCAAGAGAATGAACGTACTTGAAGGGTTTTGGTGCTGTCATTCATTTATTAGGTGAGATCCAAATACTAGCCAATGAGAGCAAGAAGAGACGCTGGTAAGTCTGTCTACTGGGCCGTTGCCTACGAGATATATCTCGTAGGCAACGACTGGGCGGAGACATCTCGCTATAGGAAAGTCATAGTTCCACAGTCAGCACCTACAGATAGCGTTAGTGTTGCTCTATCTGAAAGCTTTGAAAATCAAAGGGAAAATACACAGAATGGACAGCGTCTACTTTCGCCTACGTGCTTCGTGTAACTAACAAGAGCCTTAGCATTGCCGAAGTGAGACGAAAATAAGTAAAGCGGGGAAATACAATAATGTCACGAATCTGGGAATAATTAATGTTCTAAAAAGTAATTGAATTAACTAGACAATATTTCTTTCACAAAATGTTAAGGGTACACGCTGTCTACCCTGACGCTTCGCCCCTGGTTATTACGCTCCAGTCTGCATTGCACGTGGTTGTGGAAACTATATGAAGAATTCGTTATATATTTGCCCATGCCTAGCACTGAGTGTAATGCCGCAGAGATCCGTTGAGGAATTACTTATAACTTTTTCTGTTCCATATTTTGAATCAATGACAAAACCCCACTTTGAAATTCTAAGGTTTAGTCACCATTGAATGGTTGAAGTGGCCGAAGACAAACTTTTTAAAATGAAAAATAAATAAATGGTGTATGGCTTTTAGTGCCGGCAGTGTCCGAGGACATGTTCGGCTCGCGAAGTGCAGGTCTTTTTATTTGACTTCCCTAGGCGACGTGAGCGTCGAGATGAGGATGAAATGATGATGAAGACGACACGTACACCCAGCTTCCGTGCCAGCGAAATTAACCAATGATTTTTTAAATTCCCGACCCTGCCGTTATCGAACCCGGGACCCCTCCCAACATGTTCACCATTTAGCCTTGGAGCCGGACATTTTAAAATGATAAATGTCGATTTGGCGAGTCCAACTGGTGGTCTAAAAATGTCATTATCTTTGTATCAATGTCTTTAAGTCTCTTTACTCTTGATACGACCTTCTCGCTGCACCACCGTGCAGTTAGGGGCGCGCAGTTGTGAGCTTGCATCCGGGAGGTAGTGGGTTCGAACCCCACTGTCGGCAGCCCTGAATATGGTTTTCGGTGGTTTCCCATTTTCACACCAGGCAAATGCTGGGCTGTATCTTAATTAAGGCCACGGCTGCTTCCTTCCCACTCCTAGGTCTTTCCTGTCCCATCGTCGCCATAAGACCTATCTGTGTCGGTGGGCCGTAAAAAATGTCGTATGGCTTTTAGTGCCGGGACATCCGAGAACGGGTGCGGCTCACCAGGTCCAGGTCTTTCTATTTGACTCCCGTAGGTGACCTGCGCGTCATGATGAGGATGAAATGATGATGAAGACAACACATACACCCAGCCCCCGTGCCATTGGAATTAACCAATTAAGGTTAAAATTCCCGACCCGGCCGGGAATCGAACCCGGGACCCTCTGAACCGAAGGCCAGTACGCTGACCGTTCAGCCAACGAGTAGGACGGTGGGCTGTAAAGCAACTTGTAAACAAAAATTCTAGCTGCACCGGTAGTTGGAAGATTACCCTTGTCATGTCTCTTTTGAGTCGTCTCTTACGACAGACAGGGGATACTGGGATATATTCTACTGCCCCCAATCCCACCCGAACCAGCGGGTGGAGCAGAAGAAGAAGGGGGAGAAGAGAAGAAGACCAAGCGTGTTACTAGAGATCTCTTACATGTCGACATCTTACGCCATAAAGCACCGATTGAAAATTTTCCGCCCTTTAAAAAGTCAAGAACAACTACTATCTGCAGTCTTGTGATCCCGAGGTCGACCCTCTATCACCGAGCTATAAATTTAATTACATCTTGTGTAACTTAGACAAAAAGGTTGAAGTAGTGCCCTTACATAGCAATAACACAACTCTCTAGCTCAGTTCACGGTTATAATTCCGACCACAGAGCTCCAATTAGTTAAGAGAAAGCGTCTACGTGGCGTATGGCACGTTCAACTCTTTTCTCCATTACACATAGTATGACTGCGGGAGTGTTACCTTACAAGTCATACAGATGATCTTGTGATTATCAAACAGATAACATCCTAAGTCTCTGGTGTGAACCTTGCAGGGTATTGCCTTGGCGATGCCCTTGACTGTTGGTCCACATACTCTGCAACGCTGTTGGCATACAGACAGTTGCGTGGCAGACTGCGCACCTTGTAGTACATGCCCGTATCTGATTTGCAACACGTTCAAGTACACTGATATATCTGAACATCTTCTGGTGAGTGACAGCTTAATTCTATCTTTCTTGATGGCTGAGAATACGAAAACTAAAGAATGGACCATGTAGTTCTTTGCACTGCTTTAGAATGATCTGGAAATCCGAAATTGTTTTATCTTCATTGTCCGTCTTCTTCTTCTTATTAATCAGTTTACCCTCCAGGGTTGGTTTTTCCATCGGACTCAGCGAGGGATCCCACCTTTAGCGCCTCAAGGGCAGTGTCCTGATGCGTGAGACATTGGGTCGAGGGATACAACTGAGGAGAATGACGAGTACCTCGCCCAGGCGGCCTCACCTGCTATGCTGAACAGTTGCCTTGTGGGGGGATCGGAAGATTGGAAGGGATATACAAGGAAGAGGGAAGGAACCGGCCGTGTCCCTAAATTAGGTACCATCCCAGCATTTGCATGAAGGAGAAGTGGGGGGGGGAACCGCGGAAAACCACTTCTAGGGTGGCTGAGGTGGAATTCGAACCCACCTCTACTCAGTTGACCTCCCGAGGCTGAGTGGACCCCGTTCCAGCCCTCGTACCACTTTTCAAATTCCGTGGCAGAGCCGGGAATCGAACCCGGGCCTCCGGGGGTGGCAGCTAATCATATTAACCTCTATATCAGAGAGGCGGACTGTCAGTCAGTCACAAGTACGAAAAAATCTGGAATAAGTAAATGTACAAAATTAGTAAGAGATAGATGTCTGTCTGTCATGTCATCAGCCCAGAGGCTGGTTGGATCCTCAAATAGCACCACCAAAGGCTATGCAGTTATACGGAAACTGCAAAAACCAATGGCAGAGCCCAAATGAGGCGTACTAGGCAAGATGAGGAGTGAGGTAGTTTGCCATTGCTTTCCTCACTGGACCAGAAGATGCCACTGCAGCACGACTGATCCTATGAGCAACACCTTTCATAACACTCGACACTAGTTGTGCCCCAAATGTCATTACTCAGCACCACCCATACCCCAGCAGCTTCCACATTGTCACAGCCATGGATGAGACTGGGACTTCGGTGGAAGCTACACTTTGCTCTGGCCTGTGCCAAGAGACGGATACAAAAATATTGCACCAATCAAGAAATGACAACAGGCGGGAAGAGATAGATATTTACAGAAAATCATTGCTGATCCCTTTCGCATAGAAAAATGCAGATAATAATAATAATAATAATAATAATAATAATAATAATAATAATAATAATAATAATAATAATAATAATAATAATAATAATAATAATAATACCTGGAATAAGTCATCCAACCTTCAGGACTGAATCGTAAAGCATACAAAGAAAGGGATCTCTAAACTACAAAGAGCATACAGGTCCATTTGGAACCGATATAATAAAAAATTCATATCCCGAAATGCAAATTTAAGGCATTACAACACTGTAATCAAACCTGAAGCACTGTATGCAACTGAAACACTGATCACTGGGGGCAGATCACTGATTAAAGATGTAGAAAATCAAGAAACATAAATCTTAAGGAAAATGTTTGGACCAGTTTGTACAGGGAGAATCTGGATGATACGGAAATCTCATGACCTGAACCAACATTCAGAGAAAATCTCAGACACATTTAGCTAAAGACGTTTGAAATTTTACGGATATATTCTCAGAATGAGTAATCAGAGATTGACCAAAAGAAATCTGAACCTTGCCATTCAATTAAAGTTAAAAAAAAAAAAATGGCTGGTTGAAGTTGGAAAAGATCTTCAGGAAATACTGTAGGCATCATAGATCATATTGTGTTAGACAAATCTAAGTTCAGAAAACTAATCGACAATCACCGCTTTACACACCATCCAACCGAGCTCGATAGCTGCAGTCGCTTAAGTGCGGCCAGTATCCAGTATTCGGGAGACAGTAGGTTCGAACCCCACTGTCGGCAGCCCTGAAAATAGTTTTCCGTGGTTTCCCATTTCCACACCAGGCAAATGCTGGGGCTGTACCTTAATTAAGGCCACGGCCGCTTCCTTCCAACTCCTAGCCCTTCCCTGTCCCATCGTCGCCATAAGACCTAACTGTGTCGGTGCGCCGTAAAGCAACTTAAAAAAAAACCCACCATCCACGCATTACCACCAACAAAACCTGATCAGAAGATCGTAAATAAAGCCACAGTGAGAAGAAGAGATTTTGGGAGAAGAAAAAGGCAACGGCATCAGCTAAATAAGTTCAACCACGCTCCTCAGTCGTACATAACGAAATAATAATAATAATAATAATAATAATAATAATAATAATAATAATAATAATAATAATAATAATAATAATAAATGTCTGCACTCACCTGATCTATGAGTTTCATTGGGATTAACCCCCTGCCTGCGAGCCGACGATCTAAAACTTGTAGGCGTTTTGCTGCCCGGTGCAAACTAGGTGAATCACCTACCTCAAGGGCCACACACAAAACAAGCCAGTTCATTAAACGGTCTTCCTTCATAGCATAACTATAAATGCTACTCTCTCACAGTTTCATTATCTGTCGTCATTCGTCAACTAAGAGATAAGTAACCTTTCCCGACGCATTACAATTTTCTGATACCATGACCTCAGAACATCAAATCCAAATAACATGTTTTCCTCATGTGACCGTTAGCTCCTGACAAGAAATACGGAATAGCTCGGAGACAGACTGGAGTACAAATTTAAAAAAAAACGTAAAATGGATAAAACACTAAATTCCGCTATAATAAACCTAGAATTCCGCCAAAAAATCCACTGTCCGCTAAATGATATATTTCTCCGCCTACAGTGTTCTAATTCCGCCAAATTTAGCGGAAAATCCGCTGAGTTGGCAACACTGGTGCGAACTGTGTCGCACACGTAGATTTGGTCCTCTTTACGGCCGGATGCCCTTCCTGACGCCAACCCTATGTGGAGGGATGCAATTACTATTGTGTGTTCTGTGGTGATTGATAGTGTGACGTGTTGTTTGAATTTGAATAGGGCAGTGTTGGGACAAACACAAACACTCAGTTCTCGAGCCAGAAGAATTACACAAACGCGATTAAAATCCCCGACAAGGCCGAGAATCGAACCCGAGACCTTCTGAACCGAAGGCCTCAACGTTGACCATTCAGCCAACAAGTCGGACAATAATAATAATAATGATAATAGACCCTAATAATAATAATAATAATAATAATAATAATAATAATAATAATAATAATAATAATAATAATAATAATAATAATAATAATAATAATAATAATAATTGTTGTATACAAGGAACTTAGTGTACAGTAACACAACATAAAGTTTATTGCTTCAATAGTTTTATACAGTATTTACAAGAAATATAACTAAACTTTTCTTGAAGCTTGATTAATGGCACGCAGTTAATGCTGATATTGAAAGGTAGACTGAAGATCTGTGGCGTATATACAATTATACAAAGTGAGAGTCCTATATACACATTCAATCCTATCTTGATGAGATAGTCTGTTCCAATGAGAATGTCCTTGGATAGTCGAAAACTATCTGCTCAGTAATAACGAGTTTAACTCGTAGCGAGAGTTCGTATTAACAGGAAGCTAGTATTAGGCTTAGACTTGCAAGGAACTTGCATTAATATTCTTAATTAGCAGAATGCTAAGATTGACGTCGGTGCACTGGGAGGACTTGAGGGAGTAGCAGAATGCTTGACTCGGGGCTCGACGTGGCTACGGGGATCAGGAAAAGTGAGGCAATGTCCAGAGGTGAGACCTCACGGCCAGAAATCAGTCCACCTGTTCAAACACATTTTAAAGAGGATGCCTCCGTGTCTGACTTGCGGTGTGGTCTGGTCGTTGGACACTGGGGAAGTCCTGGAGAGGCTTTTTTTTTTTTTTTTTTTTTTTCGGGGGGGCCCCCGAAGCCCGCTCCCCCCGCGTGACCAACGACTCAATCTACATGGCCTCCGACATGCTATTATTTCTAAGAAGAAGAAAGAGATAGCAGGGAAGAGTGGGAAGTGATACAAGGAGTATCTGCCGGTTTCCGAGTCAGACTCGCTACCACGGCAAAGTTTGTGTTGGTTGGATAGTGTTAAGGTATGGTATTGAAGGGTCAGGGAAAAACCACATAGGCAGAAAGAAGAAAGAGCCTACATGTAAAACCTGACAGGTGGAGAGGCGTGGAACGTTGCTCCTTATATAGCGCTGGCTGACGTCACAGACGAGCATGCCAGGCGCAGTGCAGTCACCTCGTAGTCTCTGGAAACATCGGTGATGCGGCGGGCTGCGGAGCTTTAGGTGCGGAGGACACACACAATAATAATAATAATAATAATAATAATAATAATAATAATAATAATAATAAATTCGAAAACGCAGCATTTCAGGGTGTAACCTTATAGGTATTTTTTAAATTATTTTGGTGTGAGTAACCTGTCCCCACCTAACTTCCAGGTATTTCTGATACTACCTGTATAAAGAGAATCAGTTGTGTTATTAAAATTGTCAGTTTAATAAAGGAATAACTAACTGTCCTCCTCAAGTTAAATAGGATAGGATGTGGGAAAGACTGTAACTCGCATACAGAGGACGGTTTTGAGCTGAAGAAAGTTACGAGTGTGCAGTGTTGCCAACTCAGCGGATTTTCCGCTAAATTTGGTGGAATTAGAACACTGTCGGCGGAGAAATATATCATTTAGCGGACAGTGGATTTTTTGGCGGAATTCTAGATTTATGACAGCGGAATTTAGTGTTTTATACTGTTCCGATGGTTCTGTGGAACAGCAGAGGTGAAAGAAGGTGCCGGGATGAATGGGTCTAACTACAAAGCCGAGATATGAATTAAAATTTCATTAAAGGTTATATTTTCGAAAATAGCAAAACTTAACAATTTTCACATAGAATTTCAAAATCTAACAAATAACAACAAGTCAACAAATTACCGACACTCAGGTACAAGACCAGGAAAAGCCAAGATTTAGAGACATTTTAACAATCTGGGCTTCAAGCCCCAAGTTTTACAATTTCTGAGCTCTCAGTTCACAAACACATATTTACCAAAGGGCAGAAATCCCCTAATAACATGGAGCACTTGCTCCCACCTAGCAATGCCAAGCCTTCTAGAGGCACATTTCCAATACTTAAAAGAGCTGACCCGCTCTCAGTTTTCCAAGCCTATTAAAGGCAATACCAGGCTTTACACTAAATTGCCATCAAGGCACAACTTACACAAAATGAAACGGGGGTATCTTGTACCCAATCTACTGGGCCTTAACAGAAAAATAATAGGTTAAGTAAATGGCCCAAAATGCAAAACTGAATGGAGGCGTGAATTTGCATTCCTACATGAAACTTCTTAAAACCTAAGAGGCACTAGGCCGATGAAACCGGGGCTATTCCCAAACTATGGAGGTGACTCGTATACAGAATAAATTTAACACATTAAGGAAGAGTAGAAAATCGGTTACGAAAACGTAGTCACCTCAAATCAAAATGAAGGGGAGCTCGAGAGGGTAAAGCACTCTCTATCCCCGATTTACAGTTAAAGATATATGAAGTTTTTACAAATACAGGAGGAAATTTACATGTTTCTAAAGATAGGTTACATGGCAAAGGTTTCGGACCTTCCCCGCGGGTTAAACTGCTGAGCTAGCAAAAAATAAAGATGTTAAGCGGCCATTACCTTACTGGATAACTGCTGCCTGAAGAAAGAGGTGCTTCCCGCCTCCTGCTACACGTCCATACACTAAGTTAGATGTTGGTGAAGTGGCCGAGAGACAGGAAAATCAGCAGTTTTTATGTCCTCGGGGAAGATTCGAGACCTTACATGAATAATGAAGATACACCCACAGGCGTTTATTGGGTAGCTTACAGTTACACATCAAAATCGAATAAGAAAGACAGGATTGGTCAAAAATTAATTACAGAAATTCTGGATTGGCTAAGTTCAAAACTGGCGGAAAGAAAAGATTAATATTGCCAACCCACAAATGAAAGAACGAAATTTAGTAATGGGGACTTATGAGTACAAAATATCTTCAAGGAAGTTCCCTCACTTCGCACCAGGGTGCATGATCACAGTTTTTTTTGGTAGTGACATCTATGAGAGAATGTCCAAACTTCTTGATAATTAGTAAAAAAAAACCCGTTGAAATTCACACAATGACATCTTCAGAGGAAAGGTTTAAGTAGATCCAGATTTAAGTTCACAGATTCTCCTGTAGAGGAGTACTTTAAGGCGGAAAATTCAAATGTGCGGCGTAGAGGTGTACCAGCCGGTACATATACATATTACGTTTTCTTTAAAATTTGTACTCCAGTCTGTCCGGGCTATTCCGTATTTCAACATGTTATTTTGATTTGATGTTATGAGACTGTAACTCGCATACAGAGGACGGTTTTGAGCTGAAGAAAGTTACGAGAGTGCAGTGTTGCCAACTCAGCGGATTTTCTGCTAAATTTGGTGGAATTAGAACACTGTCGGCGGAGAAATATATCATTTAGCGGACAGTGGATTTTTTGGCGGAATTCTAGATTTATTACAGCGGAATTTAGTGTTTTATACTGTTCCGATAGTTCTGTGGAACAGCAGAGGTGAAAGAAGGTGCCGGGATGAATTTGTAATGCGTGGGGAAAGGTTACTTATCTCTTAGTTGACGAATGACGACAGATCATGAAACTGTGAGAGAGTAGCATTTATATTATTTTATGCTATGAAGGAAGACCATTTAATGAATTGGCCTGTTCTATGTGTGGCCCTTGAGGTAGGGGATTCACCTAGTTTGCACCGGGCAGTAAAACGCCTACAAGTTTTAGATCGCCGGCTCCCAGTGAAATTCATAGATCAGGTGAGTGCAGACATTTACTTTTATTATTATTATTATTACTATTATTATTATCATTGCTCAATTTTATTGCACATTATTTGAGATCGGATTTCTTGTCGGAATTTTAGCAGATTTTCAGTAGTACTTAGCGGATCTTGAAAATATAAGTTGGCAACACTGCGAGAGTGTCCTTCACGCGATATTTATCCTTATTTTGGTAACAATCTAGTGCCGCAATATCCTGGATGAGCAGCTTTGCCATCATTTTTTTAGAGGAATGAGATATCTATATTTCTGCAATGATCCTTGATTGGATTAACTATTGGTTGTTGCTCAAAACGCTTAAGGTTACTTTAGGAGGACAATCTCATACCGAATAATTGAGAATCACCGAGGCTCAATTCAGAAGCATTTACCAGTTTCAAGTGCTCTCATGACCTATGAGTCAAAAGCAATGACTAATCTTCTAATCTTACAAGTAATTGATAATGATTCGCTCTGATGGAGATCCTGACTGGCTCAACTGTTGTCCTTGAATACTGCCTTACGGAACTCCCTTGTTAAAAAGGGAAAATGTTTATAATCTACTCTACTTCTTTGAAATCTATTTTTATAAATGTAACCACCCATTCAACCACTCTTCTGTCTAGTCCAATAGCCTTCAGTTTCGCCAGCACTCTCCCATGATTTACCCTATTAAATGCCCTGAATAAATCCATAGCATCCTCATGAATCTAAAAATAGTAAAAACCTCCTGACGAATGGTAAATTTGAGGAATTAATAGATAAAGTTGCTACAACTAGGCCTATATCTAGAATCCTGAAGGTGGAAGTAAGAACACTCCCCATTCAGCTCAGATAACTCTGCTACTGATGGGTGTAAATCTGACAAGGCTGCGCTGTTACTGACGACATCTCCATAGAGCGAATACACAATTTAGCCCAGAAACAAAGGACTGGCTTCGGATCATGTTAAGCAACCGCGTTGCTACTTGTCACATTCCCAAAACTTGGTGGAAGTTCATAATAATAGCTACCTTAAAACCAGGAACTACTCGCAACGTCTAAGAGTTACAGACCTCTCTCTTGTGCCATCTATCCAAGTAATTTAAATGATTTATTCCAGATTATTCAAAGCATTAGTCCTCTGTTCACTCCACAAGGTGGATTTAGATCTGAGAATGACTGTAACTCGCATAGAGTGACCTTCGCAGACCTGACAGCAGTCTAAGATGCTGTTAACCACCGGCTAGTGGTGTTCAAACTGCACCACTTCACAAATGATCTCCATCTTGCTTGCATGATACGAAGTGTCCTCCAAAACCGAAAGTACATTGTGAAGTTTCAGGGTCAGGGCAGTAGATAGACGATTTAGAAGAACGGGCTACCACAGTTCAATGTCCTGGCTCCCATTCTCTCTGACATCTACACTAACGACCAATCTCCCCCTTCGGAGACCAGAAGTTTTATATATGCTGATGATCTTACACTCTCAGTTCAAGATAAATCTTTTGAAAAGGTTGAGAAGAGACTAACTCAGGCACTTCAGGACCTTGAATTATATTATCAAAAGAACCAGTTCAAACCAAATCGCAGTAAACCACGGGTTTGTTGTTTACACTTGAGGAAAAGGCAGACAAGTAGGAAGCTTTAGGTCTCATGGAGAGGAGTTCAGCTGGCACATTGACCCACACCGAAACATGTAGGTGCCACTCTGGACATGAAGTTTTTCTTCAAACAGAAATGCTTCAACACAAAACAGAAAACATTTACCAGAGAAGCGGGGAATTTAACTTATATTGTTGATTCAGGAAAGAGTAATATACATCTAGCTACATCTTCTAGAGAGGCACTGAATTATATTCAAGATATACAGGTAAAGCTCTGGGCAGCATCTCATCATTTCCCACTTGTTATTACGTTGCAGAGAATTGAAAGAAAATCAAAGGAAAAACAACAGGTTATTAATCTACAGAAACACTTGGTAAGGTATTGATAGAGAGATGAACATAGAGACAAATTTTGGGACTATTTCAGACGAAATACGTTGAAAATTTTGAAGATAGGTATTGAAAATATGATAAAGCAAAATTACATCGATGAAGCAATCAAATGGTGAAACGAGTTGATGCTGAGGTATGTAGGTTGATAACTGGGTGTTTGAAGCCTACTCCCCGTGACGGACACGGTAGCTAGCTGGCATTGCTCCACCGAATATCCGACGAGAAGCAGTGACTTTGAAGGACCGACTTGAGGTGACATCTGAAGGACACTCACTGCATGACTACCAGCCTATTCCACGTCTGAAGACGAGGAAAAGTTTCAAATAAGGAACGACCGCCACTAATCAACAGAAGATCTCCGAGTACAGATGTGGGGAAACAGCTCGCTACAACACCGGGTGAGATCGTTTGAAAACCTAGACGGCCCGTATGATGGACACTCAACAGGCTTCACACAGATGTCGCTAGATCCAAGGCTGCTCTAGAGAAACGACCATTTCAAAAGCATCTGTGTGGTGTGGAACATACTACAGATCATCTGTACCAGTGTACACTTTCTCCAACCCAGTGCACCCTGTTAACTTTATGCCATTTGAAGTTGCTCGACACTGGGCTGGGCGTGTTTGGTATTCATTATGCTACAGTCTAGCCGCCAAATGTACATACTGTATTGTAACTATTTTACTAAGCATAAATAGTTTGATCATTTCCTTGTGATACCCTCGACTCGATTACTATAATAACAACCACCATTGCTTAATAATAGTTACTTATGTTACTATTTCGTTGAAATACATAATTATCATTTGCCCGAACAGTGTTTAAAATGCACATGTAGATAAACGAAACATATAATATTTTAACGAATAAAACACTAACAGTTTTGAACTAATTTAATCGAGGATGATGACCAAAGTAGTACCCATACACAATTATATTCGACAAGTATGATAACACTACTCTAATTACCGACTATTTACAACAGTCTCTTGTTCTCATAGTGGGTCTTCAGATGGTATCCTTCACCTGGAACGGCGATCGTCCGTAATTTTGAATGTCGGGTTTTAAATTTCACTTCGCTTCGCAAACACCACAGTCACTTTAACCAGCAGTTCCATGAAGTCAGGCGCGAGCCCACGTCCGTTGCCTATCAGAGGGCACGAAGACTGCACACTTGGCTCGACTCCAGACAAGACCGATAACTTGCGCTGTTAATTCACGTCACCGTTCCACACACACACACTGAACTATCAGTTCACGACTCGTAACTGACTATTCAATACAAGTCACTCAACAAGACACCTCAACAAACACTCTTTCAGGCGAGCCTGGTGATGAAGTTCTAGTATCTTCGGGGCACGGCTGGAATACTGGTGTTCTAGTTTCGCCTTCCAGAAAAATCACGGAGACATCAGAGAGTAGACGATAGAATCAAGGCTGTTAAATGCCCGCAAGACGGCCGGTCACTCTCAGTAATACCTTCCAGGCAAAACCGAAAGGGGCTTCTGTGGCATGACCACCAAGCGAGTTGGCCGTGCGGTTAGAGCCGCGTAGCGGTGAGCTTCCAGCCCCAAGGGCTCTTAAGGCGGAACCAACACCTTTGGAGGTCCAGAAACGTCGTGTACTTTGAAATATCCTTTTTGAATGAGTTTAGGAATGTCGTTGATATCTGTAATACCTTCCACCTTATGACCTAAAGAGTGCAGGGCCGTCACTCACGTCAGCCTTTTAAATTCTAGAAGCCTTCCAACACTTGAGGGAGTTTGTCGGTCGTTTTCTGTAAAACGTGTTTTTCAAATCTGTTTCCTTGATAATCCCGAAGTTTTCAAGACACTCGGTTAAAATTGTGTACTCTTCTGCAGTGTATTGTGAAGAACAACCCATAGTAGAACTGAAGCTCTGCCTTTTAAAGTTTAAATACTAAAAAATTGAAGGAAATTTGAACAAAATTCCTGTGATTAAAAACAAATCGATAAAAATTATCCGCCTTTCTTTCTTAATCCATTTACAAGCTACGATTGGTTTTTCCCTTGGTCTCAGCGAGGGATCCCACCTTTACCGCCTGAAGAGCAGTGTCCCAGAGCGTGAGACGTTTAGTCGGAGGGATACTACTGGGGATAACGACCAGTTCCTCGCCCAGGAGACCTCACCTGCTACGCTGAACAGGGGCATTGTGGCGGTATGAAAAGATCGGAAGCGATAGCCAAGGTAAGGAAGCGGTCGTGGCCTTAAGTTAGGTACCATCCCGGCATTTGCCTGGAGAAGAAGTGGGAAACCACGTAAAACCACTTCGAGGATGGCTGAGAGTGGAATCGAAACCCCTCTACTCAGTTGACCTCCCGAGGCTGAGTGGACCCCGTTCCAGCCCTCATACCACTTTTCAAATTTCGTCACAGAGACGGTAATCGAACCCAGGCTACCGGGGCTGGCAGCTATTCACACTAACCACTACACCACAAAAGTGGACTAAAATAATATTAATACTTCAAATAATTCACTCATTCTACTTCGGCTTATAGATACAACAATGATAAGTAGATTTAAAAAGAATCATTGGAAAATAGTGATATTCTTAATGTTACAAAGGAAAATGTCTGTACATGAAACAGCCACTCTTTTGAACACTTGATTTCCTGTAATGACATGCGCTATGTGACATTTACATATATGTGCATGTTGGGAAAGAATTGTATACATTCCTCATTAAATTTCATTTGAATCACTTTTTCTGCTGCTGAGAAAGAAAATGTGTCATTAAGTGTGCTTTTTAGTCGTTAAAGGTACCCCCCCCCATAATTTCAAAGCGTGAGTTAGAGACAACGAGGCCCTGACATTGCTTCCACTTACTTGAACCTGATTCCTCACTTTCATTTATCCTCTCCGACCCCCCTTGGCCAACACGTGCTCTTTTTCTGACCCCGACGATGTTAGGTGTCGAGGCTTAGGGTGTCATTCATTGTCACGCTCTTCATGGCCCTTGTCTTCCTTTGGCCGATACCTTTATTTTTCGTAGTGGCGGATTCCTTCCCATTTTCCCCTCTTATTAGTGTTAACAGAGGATGATTACCCATTTGTACTTCCTCTTAAAAATAATTACTACTACTACTACTACTACTACTACTACTACTACTATTGTGAGCTTGCACTCAGGAGATAGTTGGTTCGAATTCCACCGTCGCGTCGGCAGCCCTTAAGACGGTTTTCCGTGGTTTCCAATTTTCATACAAGGCAAATGCTGCTGGATTCGAAACCGCTATCTCCCGAATGCAAGCTCACAACTACACGGTCAGCTCGCTCGGTCTACAATAGTCTGAATGTTGCGTTCATCTCACGGTGGTGAAAGTACCGTACCACTGATTAGTGTTCTAGGCTACGTAAAGAGAAAGGGAAATTTACTACTTCTGGTTTATTATTTCTCTTTAGCACTACAGTGTACTTCTCGGTCAATACTGAGCTGTTGTGATAAATCAGCCACTAGACATTTAAATGCACGAAATAGCTGGTAGATTTTGGAGTAAAGGGTAGGATTTTAAACTTGGAATAATACACAGTTGAAAAAAATTAGGGGAACATGTTTTTGAACGTATGCCATGCTACACAAAATAATACCTCACACCCAGGTATATACCAACTAAACCTTTATTCTTTACCGTTGAAGTGTACAAAAATCATTGATGGATTCGCGTTCATTTTCAGAACACAAAAGAAAATGTCCAAATAGGGGGAAAACAAAGTGATAACAGTCTTCCAGGATGGATTTTTATCACAGTTGGAGAGCTTCAGTATGATGTGTGTCCTCCACGAGCATTTACCACGGCTTGCTACCTACGTGGCATGCTCCGCATAAGTCGACGGAGGTCACATTGCGGTATCAGGTCCCATTCTGCAATGAGAGCCTGTTCGATGTCTTGGAGAGTCTGTGGTGGAACAGGACGCCCACGAACACTTCTGTCAAGCCTATCCCACGCATGCTCGATGGTATTAAGGTCGGGACTCACGGTTGGCCATTCCATCTCTTGAATGTCTAGTTCTCGTAAGACAGCTCTGGTGATGCGCGCTACGTGAGCCCTGGCATTGTCGTGCTTGAGTACGAATTCAGAGTCAACACCGTGTGCAGCAACCAACACATGCTGTAGCAGTATCTGCTCGATGTACTCCGCAGCGATAAGATTACCACGGACGACAAGATCCGCACGGCCATCAATATTGATGCCACCCCACATCATCACAGAACCTTGTCCAAATCGGTCGCCTTCCTGGACAGCATTTGGCATGTACTGCTCACCACGGCGTCTCCACACACGTAGACGTCCATCACGCTGTGTCAGGGGAAATCTGGACTCGTCTGTGAACAACATAGGTCTCCATTGGCGAAGTTGCCATTTGACGTGGGTACAGGCAAACAAGGCGAGCTGCGCAATGTTGCTGCGTTAAACGGGGCACTCGAGCAGGACGTCTGAGTCGTAAGGACACTTATCTTAACCTGTTCCTTACTGTATGGCCAGACACCGTGACTCTAGTGACGCTCCTGAAGTCTTGTTGCAGTTTTCTGGCAGTTGCTGAACGACGCCGCAACGCACAGATGGTCAGATATCGGTCATCCTGTGAGGTTGTCATGCGTCCACGACCTTATCCAACCCTCTTTGTGAACTGGCCTGTCTCATTGTAGCGATTCCACAAGCGGTGAATAACTGACGGAGAGACATTGAGATCCACAGCAACACGACGAAATGTCCATCCTTCCTGGATCAAACTCCTCTACTGGAGGAAGTCTGGACTTTATCTACTGTGTTAATTCTCAAGTTTCTCAGAAGATGTCCCTACTTGTAAATTTTGAAGTTTCTGAACTGGGTCGTTTTCGATGTATTTTTGTTTTGCCTGTAGTAAGAAGTGTGGGCATTCTCTTCCAGATGGCATTACTGAAGGACTACAATTATGCACCCTAGTGCGAAGTGAAAGAACTGTGTTTTTGGAGAAATTTTGAATTCATAAGTTTGTTCTTTGTTAAATTTCTTTCAGTTATTGTTTAAGTTGGCAATATTAACCCTTTCTTTCCGCCAGTTTTGAATTCGACCAATAAGGAATTTCTGTAATTAATTTTCCACCAATAATGTGTTTCTTCTTCATAGAGTGTAGGGGTTTTCGTTGTTAGCCAATAAAATGATTGTGGGCGGGTGTCCTCATTCCTGAAACGCCTCGAACTTTCCACGAGGGTATATAAACTACTGATTTTCGGGTCTCCGCGCCACTTCAGTAACATCTGTCAGTGTGTAAAGTACGTAGCAGGGGGCGGGAAGCGCCTCTTTCTTCGGGCAGCAGTTCAACCACCAGGTAATGGCCGTTTAATAACTTCTTTTCTTGCTAGCTCAGCAGTTTAACGCTCGGGGCAGGTCCGAAGCCTTTTTACCATGTAACTTTCCCCTAAAATGTAAAGACACTTTGGTATCAATTCTATCTTTTTAAACTACATATTGGGATAGAGAGTGCTTAACCCTCTCGAGCTCCCACTCATATTGCGTTGAGGTGAACTTATTTTCACAACCGTTTCTTCCTTAACGTAATGTAAATTGTCTCCTTCTATAAGTCACCTCCTTAATATGGGATTAGCCCTTGCATTAGAGGCCTAGCGCCAAGTAGGTTTAAAATAAAGTATAGTAGGAGTGCGAGAACGCCTCCTCTCAAGTTGGTATTTTAGAGGCCATGTAATTGACCTGTTTCTTTACTTAATAGGCCTCAGTAGGTTGGGTATTTTTACCCCTGTTTTCATGTACTTGGAGGACAGCTTGAAAGTGGAGTTTGGTGTGTCCTTTGATAGGCTCGAACTTAAGAGCGGGTTGCTCTTTCTTAAAATTTGTTTCTGCGTGCCTCGAGGAGGCTTTACTGTGTAGTTGGGAGCAAGTGCTCCTGGGCATGATTGGGGTTTTCTGCCCCTTTGTCGAACCTTGTATTTAGGTAAAGTTGGGCTAATTGCTCAAGAATTGTGAGTCCGGGGCTCGAAGCCCAAATTCTGTAAAAACTGTAATTGTACATTCTTAAATTGTTGATATTCAATTGTGTTTCTATTATTCTTGTTATTTCTTGATCTTGATAAGAAAATATAACCTTGTTAAATTTTATCTTAACTTTAATTTCGTATTTTGAGACCTGTTCACCCCCGCACCTTCTTTCACCTCTGCACATCCACAAAACTCGGTAACAATAATAATAATAATAATAATAATAACTGCAGTAGTTGCAAGCTTGTCTACGAGAGGAGAAAATGCGTCCAAGCAATGTAACAAAGAGAATGAATATCTCACAGTTGTCAACTTTTAATTCTGAATGCATGCAACCAGAACTTCAAAGAGCCTCGAACTCTATCGACCTCAATAAATCAAGGAGAATGAATACTATTAGGTTGCAAGCCACCCGCTTCAGCTAGAGCCAGGACCACCTGATAAAGAGCGCTTGCAGTAGCTGTAGTTTCAAGGAATAGGTAAGATGGCAGGGCAATGAGCTTGCGTGTAATCGAGAAAAAAAGGAGCGAAAAAATAAGAGCCGGATACACGCGGTCGTTCTCGTGTTATTTAAAGAATTTCCGTACTATTTTCGGCATTTTTCTGAATATTTTTTTTAGCAAAAACTACAATTTGGAGGAAATACATCCGCAAAATTTTAACTTACTTGTTCATCGGGAAGTTGGTAAAAGGTACTCAGGCACAACCACAGATGGACAGTAAGGTAATTATTTATTTATAGGTTATATAATAATAATAATAATAATAATAATAATAATAATAATAATAATAATAATAATAATAATAATATCACGATCGCCAGTCTGAGTGACGATAGAGTGCTGGTTTTCTGAGCTCAGAGTAGTCCCACTATCGAAGGCGACTCAAAAACATAGCTTAATCCATGAGGTCGCAGCCATGATCGGGTTCATATATAACCCAGCTACCGAGCGAGTTGCTGCGCAACACAGGCCGCGTAGCTGTCAGCTTGAATTCGGAAGATGGTGGGTTCGAGTCCCACAATCGGAAGCTCTGAAGATGTGTTTTCGAGGTTTACCATGTTCACACCCGGCGAATGCTGAACTCTTCCTTAATTAAGGCAACAGCCACTTCCTTTAACAAAAAATCATTCCGTACCCTAAAGGGGTACGGCGGGCCACTTAGAGGGTAACGTCTTCTCTCTGGTCAGGAGATATGTGGTGATTTGCGGCGCAATGAGGAACGAAGGGGAAGGGATCGGTAGTGGTATATAAATAGGAAGTATCCAGACATGGGAAATCACGGAAAACTATTCTCAGCACAGCCGCCGGTGGGGGTTGTCCCCCTCACCTCCCGAATGCAGAACTGTTTGACCCCTTACCTATCTCATCGTCACCATAAACCTGTGAAGATTAGTACGACGATAAACCGTCTAACATACCGTCTAAAATTGTATGTATTTTTATTGTATGTATGGCGTTGGATGTATTTGAGAACTTAATACGCTCATTGTCGTTGTTGATAAAACCTAGTGCTCTGTATAAAGAGTCTAGATTGACTTGGCTGCGTTGGATGTACTACAGCACACGTTCCAGTGCAGTGAGTTTGTTTTGTACATTGGCTCTGATGCCGTTACGCCCTCATTTAAACACAGGTACACCTATACAATGGACTGACGTTCCCACGGGCTTCCTCTATGTGGGTCAGTGCCATTCGCAAACAACTCTAATTACCTGAACCTTTCGATACTTACTTTTGAGCTATGTAATTGCATGCTTCTGTAATTGGAAAAAGAAGAAACGTTAAATTCAATTCTTTGAAGGTCTCGTGGGTTTGAAAATATTCCTCGTTATTTCCCCTTGCATACCCACTGTCCTACATGAGGAATATATAAATTATCAACCGTAATCTAGCTCTATTTATCAATTTGGTGGATACATAATGCCGTAAGCCGGCCCCGCAGTGTAAGGGTAGCGTGCCTACCCCTTACTCGGAGGCCCCGGGTTCGATTTCAGGCAGGTCAGGGATGTTTACCTGTATACGAGGACTGGTTCGAGGTCCACTCAGCCAACATGATTACAATTGAGGAACTATCTGACGGTGAGATGGCGGCCCCGGTCTAGAAAGCCAAGAATAACGGCCGAGAGGATTCGTCGTACTGACCACATGACACCTCGTAATATGTAGGCCTTCGGGCTGAGCAGCGGTCGCTTGGTAGGCCATGGCCCTTCGGGAATGTTGCACCATGGGGTTTGGTTTGGTAATCGTCCGCAGCGTTTTAGCTGTAAAAAGACGTGTCAGTATTACGTTGATACACTTTTAATTGTTGCTGGATAAAATACAATCTGCACCTTAGTACGACTAATAATAATAATAATAATAATCATCATCATCATCATTAATGCATTGTCCTGCATCATCAATGACGTCCTGCCTACGTTCGGTCAATTATTCCACGCCTGAAGAAATCTACTGATCTGGCATCAAAGAGGTCGACAAGCCAAGTTCGAAAATCATTTTTACTTAATGAAAACAGCGCCCTTGCATATTGCCTCCGAGGTAAAATAGGGATGATTCTCAGATAATAATAATAATAATAATAATAATAATAATAATAATAATAATAATAATAATAATAATAATAATAATAATAACAATAATAATAATAATTTGTGTGGCTATTGCTATCCTGGTGCTGATCTTGTAAGGGAGACCCTCCGACGAGGGTGAGTGACATCTACTGTGTATAGGAAACTCCGTGTTATTGTGCTATAGGATAATGTTATGTGTTGGGGACGCCATAAACAACCAGTCTCCGAGCCAAGGCAATTAACTATTAAAGGTTAAAATCTCCGACCCGGCCGATAATCGAACTCGGTGCCCTCTGAACCGAAAGCCACTACACTGACCATTTAGTCAAGGAACTGGAAATAATAATAATAATAATAATAATAATAATAATAATAATAATAATAATAATAATAATAATAATAATAATGAAAGTAAACAACACCAAGTAGTGTTCAGAGACACAAATATTGAAAATTATTTTAAAATAATACACGATATTAGTTAATGAACTTTTATGTTATTTAATAATTTCATTAAATGTATGTAGTCCGCCTCTTTGGTATAGTGGTTAGTGTGATTAGCTGCCAGCTCCAGACGCACAGGTTCGATTCCCGGCTCTGCCACGAAATTTGAAAAGTGATAGTAGGTCTGGAACTGAGGTCAACTGAGTAGAGGGGGATTCGATTGCCACCTCAGCCATCCTCGAAGTGGTTTTCCGTGGTTTCTCACTTCTTATCTAGGCAAAAGTCGGGATGGTACCTAACTTAAAGCCACAGCCGCTTCCTTCCTTCTTCCTTGGCTATTCCTTCCAATCTTTCCATCCCCACAGCAGGCTCCCTGTTCAGCATAGCACGTGAGGTCGCATGGGAGAGGTACCGTTCCTCTTTCCCAATTGTATCCCAGACGAAAAGTCTCACGCTCCAGAACACTGCCCTTGAGGCGGTAGAGGTGGGATCTCCCGCTGAATCCGAAGGAAAAACCAACCTGGAGAATAAACGGATTAAATACACAATATAATTAAATGTAATTTAAACCTAACCTATAAACACGTAATAGTATTTAATTATAACTGTGCAGAAGGGTCATGTTACTGTAGACATACAGGACATTTGAAATATTATTGTTCACGTAATACCACAGAGTAAGAAAGTTCAAATTTCTGAAGGGGGTCACAGAGATGCAGAGCGACAGTTTTCCCAGAGCAGTGTTAAATATATTACAGATCCTGTGGTGTAGTGAGTGGTTGCGAGAAGCTGTCCTTGATACTGCGTGCGTTCAAACAAACAGAATGCCAAGAGTTAATTCGTGGAACTTTGGAGTTAATGTGTCATAGAAAATATGTATTATCAACGTTGCTGTTAATAACCTTTTATAAGAATTTCGTATCAATTATTTTTCTCCGATGTTCTAAACTAGTGTAGTTATGCCATAGTTATGTAAGTATATATTATAGGATATCATCAAGGTCCGGATTTTGATGACACATCATCTTTTAATTGGTGCATCGCACGCATTGCTAACTTATACATGAATCCTGATCATCACCCCTGATTACAGTAATCTGTATTTATTAAGTTATTTTTGGCCATTTTTAAATTTTAGGTCTTTTCTTCTGTTTTGCTTAATTTCTTTGTCATTTTCTGCAATTCGGTTTATTTGTTGTTTTTAAATAATTTTTATTTGTTTTGCATTATTACTATATTTAGTCATTCTTATGCATTTACGTAGGGTAATCAACATAATCAAAATATCGTCGGAGATTTCAATAAATGAGAATACTCAAACATAAAAAGATTCATCACTCACTTCGAAAACTGCAAAATAAATTAACCTTCTCAAACCTCATCTTTATTTTAGGAAACCTACATCCCTATAAAGCGACAAGACATTGCTTCTAATATGCATGGCTCTGCGATAAGAGAGAGGTATTTTGGGAGATTTTAATGCGAAGGTTGGGATCACCGCAACGGACGACCACTTGAGAGACGCGGTGGGACGCTATGGCTTTGGAAAGCATTACGTTTTAATATTTTTTTTAGAATTTGCTTTAAGTCGCACCGACACAGATAGGTCTTATGGCGACGATGGGATAGGAAAGGGAAAGGGCTAGGAGTGGGAAGGAAGCAGCCGTGGGCTTAATTAAGGTACAACCCCAGCATTTGCCTGGGGTGAAAATGGGAAACAACGGGAAAAAATCGTCAGGGCTGCCGACAGTGGGATCGAACCCACTATTTCCCGAATGAAAGCTCACAGCTCTGCATCCCTTACCGCACGGCCAACTCGGCCGGTGGAACGCGTTATGAGCGAGACAACAGGCTAATCCAGTTTGCGACATAATGAATACAATGTTCAAACGGTGGCGTGCCAGATGCGACCGTGCCGCATGCGACCCTTACCACTAGCGACCGCATAATCTGTAACCGTGTCGGATGCGACCGGCGTTGACAAGCAAATTGTAATTTGGTAAGTTGTGTCATCACCCAAGATAAGGTAAGCTAAACGAAGTGCAATATCATTTCAATAAGTCCTGTAAGCAGCTACTGCCCCTACTTTACATAACACTTCTGGGGGAAACTCGTTTTACAATACGAAACATGGTGATGCGTTTACGTTTTTACCGGGCGAGTTGGCCATGCGGTTAGAGGCGCGCGGCCTGAGCTTGCATCCGGGAGATAGTGGGTTTGAATCACACTGTCGGCAGCCCTGAAGATGGTTTTCCGTGGTTTCCCATTTTCACACCAGGCAAATGCTGGGGCTGTACTTTAATTAAGACCAGGGCCACTTCCTTCCCATTCCTAGCTCTTTCCTATCCCATCGTCGCCTTAAGACCTGTCTGTGTCGGTGTGACGTAATGCCACTAGCAATAAAAATATCCTAATTCTCTGAAATTAATTACGACTTAGGCCTACTTATTTATCGTGTCCTATTAATACCAGGAGTGTCCGAGGACGTGTTCGGCTTGCCTGGTGAAGGTCTTTCTACCTGACTCCCTTGGGCGGCCTGCGCGTCTGGATGTGGGGGTTATGATAATGAAGTAGGGAGAGATGAAACCATGTTTCGGCACGTAGCCTACTCCTCTTGAAAAATACCAAGGGGTCTGCTCAACGCTTTACGTCTCCATCCGACGGCCGAATCACCATCAACAGCATCATATCCCTTCACTCCATTTGAACACTGCGAAAAAATTTGTATTTGAATCCCGGCTTTTGGCATGCAATCTAGTGATTAGAAACTGTCTACCACCAACTTTCCTACCCTGCCGGCCAACATTCTGATGGTGATTTTTTTTCATCCAGGCTAAGTTGCTCAGACGGTTGAGATGCTGGTCTTCCGAATCGAACTTGGCAGGTTCGATCCTGGCTCAGTCCAGTGGTATTTGAACGTGCTCAAATACGTCAGCTTTGTGTCGGTGGATTTACTGGCACGTAAAACAAGTCCTGCGGGACTAAATTCCTTCACCTCGGCGTCTCCTTAAACCATTAAAAGTAGTTACTGGGACGTAAAGCCAGCAACATTATTATATTTTTCTTTCGACCAATGGCACTCGAACCTGCTAACAACGGTGTCAGACCTTTATTTTAGAAAAGACCAAGTTAGCTACTTATAAGCAATCTGCCACTTGGTGACAGCCCTTAATGTAGATCAATTGTAAGTGATTGATGGGTCGCTCGGTCGCTATTGGCACGATAATGACCGGGTTGCATCTGGCACGTAACCGTTCAAACATCACAAACGCCGCCTCTAAACGTGGACCTCCTCGAATGGGCAATATAAGAACCAGATTGATTACGTCCTTGTCGATAAAACAGGCATCATCAAAACCATACCAAGTGCTGAATGCGATACTGACCACCGTCTTCTCTGGGCTTAACTCGAAATCAGGCTCAGAAACCAACAACAAAAGCAAAATCTCAGAGGATAGTTGCTCCAGCACCAATTGCCTTTCAAAAAACTCTTCTAGAAAGTGGCCTACAAGACTTCGAAGGAAACTACGACGAAGTCTGGAAGATAGTGGAAAAATGGATTCTCAAACCCAGTAGTGCAGTGAAAAACAACACTGGATGCCAGAAAAGACTTTGGCACCAGTCGGCAAGCGACTGAGCATCCGATTCTCAGTCGCAGACCCTGAGCAACAAAATCGGATTATGGTAAAAGTGAACAGAGACATCAGGATTGCTTGTGGAAAAGATAATAACGAACACATCAACAGGATGTGTGCGGAGCTGGAGCGGCATGCAAATGAGAACCACTCCAAAGAGCTCCAAGACAAAGTAAAATACCTGATTCGGGAGTTCAAAGCCAAGACACAGGTCATCAGGGACGAACAGGACTACGCCATCACGGACGCGGAGGGCATAGCCGAAGTATTGGCGAGAGTAGTTCATGAGGCTCTTCACGACAAGCCATAATCCATGCCAGGAAACCACGCTGAAGACCTAGAACCAACGATACTCAGAGGAAAACTGAAACTTTCAGTGATGAAGTTGCGAAATCAGAAAGCACCAGGCTTTGATGGAATTACTGCTGAATTCCTGAATAATACAGGCGAGCTGGATGTGGACATCCTCTACAATCTGTGTCAGAAGATCTGGATGTTTGGAAACTGGCCAGAGCATTGGTGCCACTTCATCTCCATGCTACTGTTCATGAACGGCTCCCCAGTCGATTGTGGAACTATCACACAATAGCCCTAATCACCCACTTCAGCAAAGTCATACTAACGATACTGATCGAGAGGCTCACGGCCTTCCTCCTACCACAAATATTGGACGAACAGACGGGGTTCATACCAAGCAAAGGAAATCGTGAGCAGATCCTGAACTTTCGGCAATTCGTCGAGAAGCCTCTATGCGCTTCGTGGATTTCAAGAAAACTTTCAACAAGGTGAAATGGTCAACTCTCGGTATAATCCTTATTGAAATGGAGACGCCGAGACACCTCGTGAAGTTGATTAAGCAACTCTACTCTTCAAACACTGTGGCGGGGTTTGTCAAATACCTCTTTAGAATATCTTCTCAACTGTTGCTGGGTGAGGCAGGGGTGCATTTTGACTTTCCTTTTCAACATCTACAGCGAGCACATCACGAGGAATGTTCTCGAAGACTGGAATGGCGGCTTCGCAGTTGGTGGCAAGATAATTTGCTATCTACGATACGCTGATGACACTTGGATAATAGCCAAAGATAAGCATGAACTGGACACCGTCACACTAGAAAATCTGAGCAGAATACATGGACTCGAATATAACAGTTCGAAGGCCAAAGTAATGTTCGTAGACCACCCCAACAACCACCCAGACATCACAAGAGTCGCTAGTTATGAGACTGTCAACCGCTTAGGATACCTAGGCTCCATCGCTACTAACACTGGCAACTGAGAGCCTGAAATGCGCAATGGCAAGAAATGCGACAGCAAAGATGACTCGCATCTGGGAGAACACCTCCATTACCGTCAAGGCGAAACTAAGATTGATGCGAACTTCCATTTTCCCCATCGCAACATATGCGGCAGAAACTTGGACTATGAAGATGGCAGACCACCGCAGGATCGATGCCTTGGAACTGCGATGCTATGGAAGGCACACCGTACCAGCGAGTCGATTCTCAATCAACAATCAATCACCTCTGAGCTGCATTTAGGACAGTCACCCAGGTGGCAGATTCCATATCTGTTGTTTACCTAGTCTTAAATAATTGCAAAGAATTTGGCAATGTATTGAACATCTCCCTTGGTAAATTATCTCAATCCCTAATATCTCTTCCTACAAACGAATATGTGCCCCGATTTGTCCTCTTGAATACCAACTTTATCTTCATATTGTGATCTTCCCTACTTTAAAAACACCTTTCAAACTTATTCGTCTACTAATGTCATTCCACGCCATCTCTCCACTACTGGCAGCTCGGAACATACCACTTAGCCGAGCAGCTCGTCTCCTTTCTCCTAAGTATTCCCAGTCCAATCTTTGCAACATTTTCGTAAAGCTACTCTTTCACCGGATATCACCTATAACAAATGGAGCAGCTTTCATTTGGATTTTTTCCAGTTCTCGAATCAAGTAATCCTGGCGAGGGTCCCATACACTGGAACCATATTCTAGTTGGGGTTTTACCATAGATTTATACACCCTCTCCTTTACATCCTTACTACAAATCTTAAATGCCCTTACAACCATGTGAAGGGATCTGTACTCTTTATTTACTGAGTCACTGAGTTCCAGAGCAACACTTTTTTCTCAGTGCAGACTTAAATATATTACTGATCCTGTAGATTAGTGGGTGGTTGCGAGAAGCTGTCCTTGATATTTCGTGTTTTCAAACAAACAGATTGGGGAGAGTTAATTCGATGAAGTTTGAAATTATTCTGGGATAGGACATATATATTATCAAAGTCCCTTTTAATACCTTTTGTAAGAATTCCATCTCAATTATTTTTCTCCGATGTTCTAAACTACTGTAGTTATGATAAAGTTATGTAAGTGTATATTATAGGATACCATCAAGGTTCGGATTTTCATGACGTGTCACATTTTAATTGTTGCATCGCATATAAGTTATTACTAAGTTATTACTATTTTTTTAAGTCTTTTCATGCCATTTTTAAAATGTTGGCCATTTCTTCAATTTTGCTCCATTATTTTGTCATTTTCGCAATTATTTTTTAACTCCTTGTTTTAAGTGTTTTACTTGCTATATAATATTATTTAATCATGTGTATGCATTTACATAGGGTAATCAACACATCTGAATACTCAACATCAAAAGATCCATTACTCATTTCGAAAACTACGAAATATATTAACCTTCTGCGACTCTCATTCTTATTTTTGGAAACCTACATCCCTAGAGAGCTTATTGTTAATATTACTTATACAACTACCAGTGGTCCCCATAGTGTGCAATTGCTTCATATGCGAAGCCCTACTATCTGTCCTGTAAATATTTCTTGTACACCTCTTTTTATGTTCTATAGTTCTGTACTGTATATAACCCTTGTATATATATATATATATTTGTCGTGCCTGTGTCCCAACTTTCAACAAGCCCCCCCCTCTCATCATCACCTCGCCATTACCTATGATGTGGAGAGCGTAAGATTGCTAACACGCCCATTTACAGCGTGCAGAGAGTGGCCCCTACGACCAGCCTACCTACCTAAACTTCCACTCCTTCTTCCGACTCTGGGTAAACCTTTAAGTCATCCAGATCAGGGGACGGGGGGAACCTAAGGTAGTAGTCACTCTCTGAATCAAATAGGGACAAAAAACCACACAGCATAGGCCCATCCTCGAACCATTTTATATCATAAACTAGCAATTATTATTATTATTATTATTATTATTATTATTATTATTATTACTAGTATCACCCCAATTGTAATAAACATACCCTGAATACCTGTGATGTGGAGAGCTTAGCTCAGTGAACACGCCCATATACAGCGTGAGGAAAATAGCCCCCTAAACCCCAACCTATCCAAAACATCGCTTGTAACTGTAGTCGGCTACGGTTTATGGTGTTTGAACATTTTATTCATTATGTCGCAAACTGGATAAGCCATAGAGTCCCACCGTGTTCCTCAAGTGGTTGTCCGTTGCGGTTCTCCCAACCTTGGCATGAAAAACCCCCAAAATAATTCCAACATACATACATCCCTAGAGAGCTTCGAGACATTTCTTGTAATATGGATGGCCCTGTGATGAAACAGGGAATTATTTTGGGGGTTTTTCATGCCAAGGTTGGGAGAACCGCAACGGACAACCACTTGAGGAACACGGTGGGACTCTATGGCTTATCCAGTTTGCGACATAATGAATAAAATGTTCAAACACCATAAACCGTAGCCGACTACAGTTACAAGCCGGAGTCATGTAAGTTTGGCAACGTGTATTTTGATGTGCCGAGAGCTTCGTCTTGTGTTTCGTTTTATTTTTCACGGATATGTTCGAGTATATTAATAAGGAAAGTGATCGAATATGTATACATAGAACCTATTATGGAAATATGTGAAGGCGCAGCAGGGCTGACTAGCTTGACAGATTCAATATTGACTCAGTCCGGTGGTATTTGAAGGTGCTCAAATACGTCAGCCTCGTGTCGGTCGATTTACTGGAACCTAAAAGTACTCCTACAAGACAAAATTCCGGCGTCGCCCAAAAACCGTAAAAGTAGTTACTGGGGCTTTAAATCAATAACATTATTATTTGTGAAGACCCAGCTTGAATTTGTATCGTAGCAACTATAGTGTACCGTACCCAGGGGTAAATACCCTCTAGGACGATGCCTCCATTCCTGTATGAACATCCGACTAACTCAGGGTTGGGCAGAGTGTGGGTTGGTTGTCGATTGGGTCAGGATAAAAGTCGAAGTTCAACACTAAAATAGCAATCAATGACAGGAAATGGAGGTATAACACGAATGAGAAACAATCATAGGGGGTAAGATGGATTTATTAACAAATATCCCCGATCAAATCACACGAAAATAATTGAATAAAAAAAATAATAATTTGTAAAAAATGAACTCAAAGTAATAAAATAAATCGAAATCAGAAACGTTAAATGAGTGATAATACAAATTTGACATTAAAAGAAAAACAAGTTCAATAAAGAACATATATAAAAATCAAGACTGAGTATCTTCTCATAGTCCAATGTTTATGTTGTATGGCAACAAGTGTATGCAAACACTGCCATGTGGTGTTTCGGTATGGAGTTTCACACTATCGCATCCCAACGATACGGTTTCAAAATTAAGTTACTCCCGAGAGTCATCAAACTATCAAAGTTACATTATAAGAAAATTTACGACGGAAAGAAAAATAATTAAGACGCACCGGACGCTATGTAAGGTATGCAAAATACTAGGGGCAAATCCTACACTATATTTACAATAATTCAAATCATCAAACTAAACATATATATACATCGGATATCGAGTAAAGTCTTAAATGCTACACTGCTTCTAATGTGAATCCCGGTTCACTACAAAAGATCTAGACAGAACTAGATAAACCAACGATACATCAGCACTCAGGCTGTTCCCTTTAAAAACAACGAGACAAGGTATGCAATCACAAAATAATAAGGTAAAACCATCCTGTAAGAGAAAAACATGTAAATAATCCTTGATGTCATGAAGAAAGCAATGGGCAACATTGCCTCCTTCTGCTGCGTTTGAGCGCTCAACAGCACGGTCATCCGTCATGTACTTCCGGGTAGATTACGAGCTGTAAAGAAATATTGAACTCCACTACGCTAAAGATTGGATTTTGTCTCCCGTGGCCGCCACAAGGAAATACTGTCTCTTTCACACATGCCGATAACACAGGCCAGGAGTTAGCTTGCCATGAGATAACGCCCATCATCAACTACACGGAAACTCCCGTATATTAATTTCTTCTTAGCATGCTTGGGCCATTTAACAACATCAGACTCAATAGTCTGGAATTAACACTGTCCATTCTGATCACAATATACTCAGAAGACGCTAGGCAGACACACACATCTGCATAATTTCTCTCTATCTTGTCAAGCATACAATCGGCCTGCACCAATACATTATAATTAAGCATGCAATTATTATCTCATCATTCCTCATGAATCCTACTGGCCTTTCCACATAACGAGACGCTGTTCGAGTCCTTGGCAGACCATCAGGCAAACAGAATCCAACTTAACTTCAAAGATCTTAATTTAACAACGACGTTCTGCAGCTCCTTCTGGCAGCTTCTGTAAAACCATGCATCAAGCAAAATAGCTATACCTGTCTCTCTGAATAACCGAAATAAAATAAATTGATACGTGTTTGACGTAATATAGAAATGAACCTGTCGATCTAACCCTTCTAGCATATATTTAAGGAAAACTCGGAATATCCTACTCTAAGTACTATATTTACAACAATAACTGATCCTATCAATCCCTCATTTTCCCAAACATCTAATCATAAAGCAAAATGAAAATAAAATAAACATGCATTAATCTCGTATCCGAATCTACCATAGTAACAAAGTTAAACCAATACATGCCGTCAGGCTTACTTTAAATGAAAATAAAAATTCTATCTACACTGCCCTAGTACCTTAACATAACTTACATATCATGCCATATATAATACGTGCATCTTACTTTAGATTCTACGTGACTCTCGGGAAACCAGGATAGCAGCTTACATCCCCACTAATTTTGGGATCTACACCATGTTGATCACAGCATTAACATGTGGGAATGCACTTCCTTCCTCTGCAGGCGTATCCATCATCTTGCTGGAAAACAATTCACTGGAACACAGAAGACTATAGTTGATAATCTCTTCGCTGCTTAATGCTGCGAGCCGAAATACCCTTTCTTTTACCAGATCAGCTAACACACTAATTCACATATATATATAACACACTTCACGAAAAGGGTAAAAAATAGTTTAAAAAGCAACCCACGGTTCGGTACGGAAGTTCCACGCGAATACGCGCCCGTCGCGAAATAGTGAAACACTAGCACGTTTCCACCACACTTGTTATTCAGCGGTCACTACACCGTCTTTATCGATTAAAAGTAAACTTTGTCAAAATTGTACTACTTCATTTACACAAGTACAGTAAATATTACGACTGCACAATTAGAAGTATCAATGAGAACCAGTTACTATTTCTGGAATAACGCCACGTTAATTACAATCACCAGTCACAGAGTTAGTACAACCGTACTGCTCAAACTTTTGCTACAGAGTGCCGAGTTAGTACATCCGTACTGCTCAAATTTCAACTACAGAGTGACGCTCTCCAGAGCTTCGGTTACTGAGGAGGCTTTGGTGACGCTAATAATGTTGGGGTTCCCGGGTATCTGAACCAACCACCAATCAGAGAATTCGTCATGTATGATGATACAATACTTATTATGATATATTTATAAAACACAGCTCAAACATTAGCAAATCTCTTCCACCAATTTCTATAATACATTTCCAAATATATCTAACTTCAGAAACTGTGGAAAACCGATTGTCTACAGAAACTGACTTTATCCACAGAGCATGTTGGTCATCCTGGAATTAATATTTAGCGCGGTGTAGCCTCCAGGTTTGCCAAATCCTTAAGTTCCCATTGGCTGAAATATCTTGCTTGGTCAGCATGTAATACACGTGTCGATCCTTGCCAGCGCGTGGGTACGCTTACTTTCTCACGGTCATACGGAAATATGAAGCAATATCCAGCGACTTACAGTCTTGCTCAACATCCGGTATTAACTATCTTGGGATACGATGCTTTAACATATTATACTGTTACTTTTATAAATAAAATTCACATATTTGGTCAAATAATATTCCAATGATTATTATGGGCCGGTCGGATACGGCTCAATAGTTTTAAAAAGTGTTGAAACCTCGTTTAGGTTTCCTTCAGACGAGGAATTTAAACAAAAATTGATTTGTCACTTTAAAAGGGATAATTGGGGAACCTGGAAAGGATTCAGTCATGTGGATAAAGCAATTCACGGACAAACGTTTTTCAACAGAGGATACAATTTGTGACGGTAAAAGAAAACTATATTATCACCCAAAACTAATGAGCTTCTTCCTGATGCATGTCCAATTATTTTCCTAAATTTTCCAAAATATTTGTCATCAAAAGTGTTAAAAAAAAGATCCTGAAGGTAGGAGACTGGAAATGAAGAGTTCGGAAAACAAGAAGATGGACGATTTGCCAAATGTAAGCCATTTACTCAAAATTCACCAAGATATGAATGTCTCTGCATATATTAATAGCTACCAGGCGATGGTAAAAGAAATGACATGTTTAGCTGATGGAAAAATATCCAAGTGGTCTCAACCAAATGAATATTTATTAAATTATACAGGAGCCACTGATAGTCGTGTTAGTGTTGAATGTGTACGAAGAAATGTATTAAAAATGCTTGACAAACTCGTAGGCCAAAAACATGTTGGAGCTGTTCACCTCGCCGCGCACCTCGCATCTCTAGCACAACACACTGAAGCATTTCTCCTCGTCACTCTTCCCGTCCGTTTAATACATTGAGCAATAATTTTTAGCCAGACAGCGAAATATGAAATTGGAGCGTATACAAAACAGGGTAATGGTGGAACTTGCTGGAGCTCAGTAATTTATAAATTGATGGAAAAGGTCTCACTAAGTATCCCTGCTGAAGAATTTATCCCACGTTCGAATATGAGAATTTGTTGAAATCATATACTCCCAAACATCTAGATGAAGAGAAGGGGCTATTTAATAAGAAACTGTCGGTGGCGCGATAAACGGTGGAATGCAACTACGGAATTCTATCCGAGAAATGAGAATATTGCACAAAGCAACGGAAACATCATGGAACTGCAGAAGCTATTGTTAAAGCTATTTGATTTCTCCATAAAACCGTAATTGATAGAGAGAATAAACAAATTACATTGCAGAGATCCCATCCTCCAGAGTGATGTCCTAGTTCGAACTTCAGAGAGGTGGGTTAGTGGTGCCATCGGGTTGTTTTGTGCGTTTGAGTAACAGTGACAGGAATATTTACCTTGTTGGTATCTGAAGACTACAAGGAAGACTACCTTGTTTGTGAAAATCATAAAGAATTTCTCTTCTCTCTATCCGGAGCTGGTTGAGGAAGAGATGAAAATTAACAGTTCTGGGTTGAACGTGGTAATTGTGGGTGTGGCAATAATGGTCCGATAGATTATTTATTGTCTACATTTTCCTATGTCGTATTAAATAATTATAGAAAACATACGAAGAACAAGAGTTATAGCAGCAGTGAGGATAACATTAAGCGGAGGAAGCTGACAACGCTCCACAGTAATTGAGCTTGTGAGTACTGTTCTTAAAGAGTTTTGTTTTTATTAATGTAAAATATGTACTTCTAACTTCAGTGAATACATTTACTGATTTTCTTAGTATCATTTTACGAAGAGTGTGCATTTATCATAATCACCGTGTTGGTCTGAATGTAGTGAATATGGATGAAGTCATTCAAAGTCGGACACGCCCCCTTTCCTCTCGGCCTCTGCTTGACAGATAGGTACAGCGTTGCCAAACATACCTTCCGGCTTTAAATGTAGATGGCTCTGCCATAAACAAATGCAATAACCAGATTAGAGGCGGTAAACTATCAATAGTAATCGCCATCATATTTTCCGATATTACGAGCTCTACTATCGATAGTAATAGATATTTCACCTGAAAATAGTACATTTATTGAACACAATCCACAAAAATCAGTAGAAAGTAGCCTACAACTATTCCATGCTATGTAATTTCTGAAATTCAAATCGGAATCACTCATAAATCTTTTCAGTGGCACGTCGGAGACATTCTCGGGCTGCACGCGCTTGCCCATAACATGACCGCCCGGGAAATTCTCGTTCAACTGCAGTGTGCATTTTGCGATCGCCTGATATATATATATATCGTCGACTATCGATAATAGGCAACTGACTATCGATGTCAGACGATAGTGGTCGCTATCGATAATTATCGATTGCAATATCGATAGTTTTCCGCCTCTAAACCAGATTGATTAAGTCCTTGTCTACAAAAGATGCAACATCAAAACTTTATTACAATCCCATTTATGTGATTACTACAATGAAGGTCTTTCCTTATATTAACACCTAGATAGGCCTACCCATAAGGAACTTTCACCTCATCAACGCTGTAATTGAAACTGAGAGGACTTTTCCTATTAGTGAAACTTACAACCTGACTTTTAACCCCGTTTATCATCATACATTTGCCTGCTGTCCATCTCACAACATTGAGACTAGTGGATGTAAAAACAAGACTGTTGACTCTCGTGAGACAACCGTTTTTTAAATACTTCGGTCACATTGCCAGGAGAACAGAGGAATGAATAAATTGATCATTTAGGGAAAGGTTAACGGCCGAAGATCCAGAGGATGTGTACCAACACGATGGGCAGAACAACTGAAGAGCCTGACCAGAGATAAACTGCAAAATGCGATCCATCAAGGTCAGGATGGGGAATCCTGAACGAGAACTGTCAACATGCTTTTAGGTCACGATATCACCACACGTTTACGTAGGGTGAGAGGATGAGAGAGAGGTCCAAATTCACATTTCAGTCAGATTGTTGACGTGACCGATAACATACACACACGTGGTTGTCGTTTTACACTGTGCAAGATTTATTTATTCGCGTGTGATTCGCTTCAAGTGTTAGAATGTCAGTACTAAAGCCATAAAAAGCCGTCCATTGAAAGAAAATTATTCCACATTTCGGCGAGGACATCTCTTTCTACAGGTGGTCAGATACCCTTCTGAAAAATGTGCGATGTTAAAAGGGCAGCAGGGGCATTTATCAATCAGAAACATGAGACCAACGTCTGAAATATTCTCTCTGGTGTTTCTGTATATATTGTTTTTATTATTAGAAGAAGAAGACATTTATTAATTGTATTCACTGCATTAAGAGTTGCGGATAACGTGAACAATACACATATTTTATGTTTTGGGTAAATATTTATTTTTCTCTATATTTTTAGGACATTTTCTCGCACATTTTAAGTTATTCTTTGAGCATTTTAGATCATGTTATAGGTATTTTGCGGCATTTGGTAGGTAATCATAAAACCGACCCTGATTATTATTGTACCGGGAGGTACACTTCAACGCCGCGCATTCAAATTCAGCGTCTAAACAAACTCCTCTATTGGTAAAACAGTGAAACTGAAACTACACCAACTTAGAACTTTACTCAGAAGATGTCACCACATAAATAGGATGTAATTTGTTATTGTGCAGTTGCATAAACTGGGTGAATTTCTCCTCGTTTTGTTTGCCATTCATCAAGAAGTTTGGACATTCTTCCATAGATGACACTACTAAAAACTATGATCATGCACCCTGGTGCGAGGTGTAAGAAGTTATAATTTAAAGAAGTTTTGTACTCCTAGGTTTTTGTAACTGAATGATGTATATTTATTTTTGGGTTGGCAATATTTCCTTTTGATTTCCGCCAGTTTTGAATCTAGCCAATCCCTAATTTCTGTAATTAATTTTCAACCTATCACAGGCTTCTTGTTCGATTTTGAGTGTTACTTTTGAATTTAACCAATAAAATTAAGAGGGTGTGTCCTGATTAGTCTTGAATGATCTCGAACCTTCCCTGAGGGTTTATAAACTGCGGCTTTTCACGTTTCTTGGCCAAATGATCGATATCTATCTGAGTGTGTGTGTTAATCAGGAGGCGGGCGGCCTCTTCGTCGACAGCTAGAACATCTACAAGGTAATGGCCACATAACTTTATTCTTTCTTGCTACCTCCGCATTTTAACCCGAGGGAAAGGTCCGAATCTGTAATTATGTAACCAACTTTTCTAAAGTGTAAATCTTCTTTTGACTAATGTAAAATTTCATAAAATCTTTAACTGTAAATCGGGGATAGAGAGTGAAGTACCCTCTCGAGCTCCCCTTCATCTTGGTTTGAGGTGACTACGTTTGTAACTTTTCTTCGGTAATGTGTTAAAGTCATTTCTATACGAGGCACCTCAGTAGTTTGGGAATAGCCCCTGTTTCATCGGCCTAGAGCCCTTTAGGATTTTAAGGTTTCATTATCTGGAGCGCAGTGTTCACCTCCATTCAGTTTGTGTTTCGGGCCGTTTACTTAACCTGTTCCTTTTATCATAGGCCCCATAGGTTGGGTATTAAATACCTCTGTATTATTATTTTTCAAATTGTAAGTGGTGCCTTGAAAGGCCAGAGATTGTGAGCTGATGTTGCCTTGAGAAGGCTTGTGAAATTGAGAGCCTATTAGCTCTTTTCGAAAATGTTGTAAGATTAACGAACGCCTCTTGAAGGTTAGATGTTGTAACTTAGGGAGCAAGTGCTCTTGAATTAGGGGATTTCTGCCTCTCATTAAATAATACCTTTCCCTTTTGTAAAGTTGTAAAACTAGGGGCTTGTAGCCCAGAACATATCAAGTTCACTATTCCGCACGTTAGCACAAAAGGGTGGGGGAGAAGTGTTAAAGTGAGTCTGCTATCGAATACAACACCAAGGTCATTTATCTGCTGAAAGCACCGTAACTCGTGGAATCCTATCTTGTGAGGGAAATGCATTCAATTTTTTTCTGTTGATGACATTGAGTTACACTTTAATACTATTAAGTTTGAGGCCATTTTTATAACTCCATTATTTCATGTGTTTGTCGTTCAATAGCCGGTGCTGAAAACAAAACACGGGTATGACTTCTGCGTCTTTAATTTGCCCAACACAGTTGCGTGGCTCTCATGTCGCTTGTTTAGGTTTGAATTTTGTTTGGGCTATCCCCGCGTTAGTTTCGGATAGTAAAATATGTCGTAGACATCTCTTCGTGAATCCGCGGGGCTCTCCTTTTTAGGGCTATAGGGAAAAGGTAGAATGAAAACAGATCCAAATGAGAGACGGTTATATAATCTTTCTTTTGGGAAGAAGAGAGTAAGTCATTCTTACTTTTAAAAGGACTATATGAGACGTAGATAGTCAACTTATGTACTACTATTTAATTAATAATCTTATCAGATTATCTCCGACTCCTTGACCAAATGGTCAGAGTTGAGGCCATCGGTTCAGAGGGTCCCGGGTTCGATTCCCGGCCGGGTCGGGGATTTTTACGCGCGTGATTAATTCTCCTTGCTCGGGGTTTGGTTGTCTGTGTTTGACCCAACACTTCCCCCTTCATATTTAGACAAAACACTACTCTACCAACCACCACAGAAACACCCAAAATTAATTACATTCCGAGATCTAAAAAGTATAAATAATGAAGCCCTATTAGAAGATGCTGCAAACATACCTTGGCATAATGTCCATATTTTAGATAATATAGATGATAAAGTGGAGTTCTTAAACACACAACTGCTAGCTCTTCTTAATAAACACGCGCCAAAACGCACTGCTCGTGTAACACGCCCTGCGGCTCCATGGATGACGCAGGAAATACGAGACTTAATGACAGAGAGAGACAAAGCTTTCAGAAAATTTAAAACTAGCCAAATACCAAACGATTTTGACCTGTGCAAGACCCTTCGTAACAGGACCACACAGGCCGTAAGGAATGCTAAAATAAGACACTCACAGAACATTTTGCTAACCCGAAACACAACAACAGTCTGGAAAACCGTTAAAAAAATGGGCATAGGCGGAAATAAAATACATACTGCTGACGTTAAAATATCACTGGATGATTTAAACCAATACTTTACTACAAGACCCGCTAACATTGACGAGACAATAAAAGAACAGACGATTAACAAAATTCTACACAATGGCAATACTAACAATGGAGGAGAACAGTTATATTTTTCCCTCGTAACTCCTGCAGAAGTGAGACAAATTGCATGATCAATAAAGACAACTGCGACAGGATGTGACGAGATTGTTCCACAGTTACTGTTAAAAACTCTAGACGTAATCCTACCAACTCTAATCCACATCATAAATACCTCACTGATAACCGGCATATTCCCTTCCCTTTGGAAATACGCAATTGTTCGCCCACTCCCCAAGACCAACAATCCCGTAGAACCCAAAGACTTTCGATCCATTTGCATTTTACCATTTCTGTCCAAAATTTTGGAGAAAATAGTTCACAGACAAATAACCGCATACTTAAATAACAATATGCTTCTTGACAAATACCAGTCTGGTTTTAGAAGCAATCATAGCACAACTACTGCACTGCTTAAAGTTACAAACGACATAGGAGTAGCTATGGATAAGGGAGAAGTTACTGTTTTAACTCTTCTAGACCTTAGTAAGGCCTTCGACTGCGTTGACACGGACATACTAATAGCAAAATTACGTGCTCTTAATTTCTCACAAAGCACACTATCCTGGATGAATTCCTATCTCTCTGATCGCCGGCAGTGTGTATCTACAGGTGAAAATTTCTCTTCATGGCAATCTGTAGAGACTGGAATACAACAGGGGTCAGTGCTAGCGCCACTCCTATTTTCGATCTTCATTTCAGGACTAACACAAGTAATTAAACATTGTCAATATCATGTGTACGCAGACGACATACAGATATATACACATGCACATCCTCGTCACTTACCGACTGCAATAAATAATATGAATGACGACCTAGGAAGAATATGTAGGTGGACCGATGACCATGCACTAAAAATCAATGCCCAAAAATCGCAGTGTATTCTTTTAGCTACCCAAAAAACCCACGCACGACTTACAGACATCCATACCCACTCAGTAACATTAAGAGGTACTCAGTTACAATTCAAAGACACAGTAAAAACTTAGGGATGATAATGGATAAAAACCTTAGTTGGAACGATCATGTAACAGGTATATGTCAGCGAGTGTTTTATTCCTTACATTCCCTTAAAAAACTCAGAGATTTACTCCCCCAAAATGTAAGAAAACTGCTTATCCAAAGTATGGTAATGCCAATATTCGACTACCGGTACTGTGACGTAGTATACAGTAACCTGAATGCCTTACTTTCCAACAAGCTCCAAAAGGCACATAACGCATGCGTTCGATTTATTTCAGATATACCGAGGTTTAGCCATATTTCTCCCGCATTTGCTAGGCTTAAGAGAGCGACGAAATTTACACACTCTTTCCCTGTTACACCGTATACTGAACCTTAACAGACCTGAATACCTTGCCACACAATTCCATTACCTAGCATCACCTTCTAGTATTCCTACCAGATCATCATCCACCGTCCGACTCGTTGGCTGAATGGTCAGCGTACTGGCCTTCGGTTCAGAGGGTCCGGGGTTCGATTCCCGGCCGGGTCGTGGATTTTAACCTTAATTGGTTAATTCCAACGGCACAGGGTCTGGGTGTATGTGTTGTCTTCATCATCATTTCATCCTCATCGCAACCTGCGCGTGTCAAATAGAAAGACCTTCACCTGGCGAGCCGAACCTGTCCTGGGATATCCCGGCACTAAAAAAGCCATACGACATTTCATTTCATTTCATCATCCACCGCAGTACTAAGCATTCCCATTCACCGCTCAACTGGCTACAGTAGATCATTTATAGTCGCCGCCAGCCGAATTTGGAATTCCCTACCTGCTGAAATTAGGAGCGTGTCAAACCACCTCCGCTTTAAGAAACTCTGTCAAACCTGGTTAATAAATAATAATGATTTCTTATAACATAGTAGGATTAGATCATAGCTAAGTATTAGATTAATTAAAACATTTTATTGCTACCTTAAAATATTAAACTGTAGATAATTTAGTGTATATTTAACTCTTCATGTAGATGTATGTATGGTCGGACAGAATAGCAGGCTTCATAGCCTGAGTCCCGCCATATAAAACAAGACAATAAATAAATAAATAAATAAATAAATAAATAAATAAATAAATAAATAAATAAATAAATAAATAAATAAATAAATAAATAAATAAATAAATAAATTAAATAAATAAATAATTACATCCCTCCACATAGGGTTAACGTCAGGAACGGCATCCGGCCGTAAAACCGAGCCAATATCCTATTGCGACACAGTTCGCACTCACGACCTCACAGGTGTTTGGAAAAGTGGTGTAATAGTAATAATAATATAATAATAAATACATCTATATATATATAAAATAAGAGTTTTGTCTGTACATTGCTCGGAATTTAAAAAGGAAGGCAATTATGTGTCAGTCATGTCCACAGTAACAAAGAAATGCACTTTTTAATTTTCCGTAATGTCTGTCTGTCTGTCTGTCTGTCTGTCTGTCTGTCTGTCTGTCTGTCTGTCTGTCTGTCTGTCTGTCTGTCTGTCTGTCTGTCTGTCTGTCTGTCTGTCTGTATCTACATTCATCACAAGAAAACGGTATGCGAAGTCGGGGAATAAGCCGCTACAATCTAGGTCATACATAATTGTATTCACCCTGAGTGAAATGGTAGTTTAGGGGGAGGCATAAAACTTAATTATCAAATTTTATGTTATTAGGGGTCGTATTTTAATGAAAATCGGTATGCAAAGTTGGGGAATAAGTCGCTATAATCTAGGCCATAAATAATTTTATTCACGCTGAGTGAAATGGTAGTTTAGCGGAAGGCCTAAAATTTAATTATCAAATATTTGTTATTAGAGGTCGTATCGATAAATAGTACATAACTATCATCATCAGTGTTATGCCATACGGCAGGTCTTCACATGGCAGCTCTCCACGCAATCCTGTCTCTTGCCACCTTCGATCATATATCCAATAGATGGCTGATGACGTCACATTCTTGAAGCAAGGATCTTAATCAGCTGACTGGTGGGTAGTGCGAGAGTTTTGAACATTGTGTTATAGGCGAGAATAGTGATCAGCGTACTTAAAAGTGACTTTTAGCTACTGTTAATGAAGCGATGATGCACTATTGCGTAGCGTATGGATGCAAGGAGACCTTCAAAAAAGGCTCTGGCATTTCCTTTCACGGGTAAGTAAATATTTACGTAAATATGATGATGATGTAAGGGGTTTCATACAGTTGTTGTCAGGTGTCTGTAGAATACGTACGTTTATTGTATTGGTTACAGTTCCAGTTTCCCGGTTACAGCAATTTTGAATACTGTGCTTTTATTGATTTCAGTTTTCCTGCTGATGAGACAAGGAAAAAGCAATGGGTAGTTGCATTAAGAAGAGAGAATTTCATACCCGGAAAGCATTCAACATTATGCTCTAAGCATTTTTCACCGGAATGTTTTGATAATGAAGCATTTGGTGTGGGAGTTAAACTGAAGCCAAATGCAGTACCAACAATTTTTAATTTTCCACCCCACCTTTTACCAGCTGAGAAGAGGAGAAAACCTCCTGTGAAGAGGAAACTTCAAGTGGATCCTGTTGCATCAACAAGTTGTGTGTGAGCAGATTTTTTTTATTTTATTTATTATTTTCCATAGATTTATGCAGGAATGTGGCCTGTCATCCTTATGTGAAATATTTGTGTTTAGGATATTTAACATACTGTTCAACTGCAACATTTATTGCAGCATATTAGGTTACTATATTACACATAGGTAATACATTTTTGTTGTTGACCCTTATAATTTTCATATATTTTCAGTGTTCCTCAGGAAGAGGAGAATGAGTCTCTTCCTAAAACAAAGGTGTTCAGAAAATCTTATGTTGGTGATTACACTGAGGAAATGGTAAAGTCACCAAGGAAAGCCCAGACCTTCATGCAGGTTGCCAGGGAAGTTATTCATAAATCCCATAAGAAGCTGAAATTGGAAAGGCAGAAGTATCGGCGAGCTATTAATCAGTTGCAGAATGGGAAAGCCTTAGTAAACCATCTGAAGGAGAAAATGATGATAACTGAAGATGCTGCTTGCACGCTTGAGGTAAGAAAACAACAGCTTAAATATTTTTTTCGGTTTCCCTATATCCGCTAGCCTTTGATGGTGCTATTTGAGGATCCAAACAGTCTCTGGGTTGATGACCTAACAGACAGACATAAAATTTGGAGTCTTTAGAAGTCTGTAATTTGTTTTTATTGTATCACAATCTCTGTTAAACAAATATTTCAAAAATAATGTAATACCATAAATTAACTTGTGAAAAAGCATAATGCACCTTTTAACTTCCATTGTTCCAGAAATGTCTTTCTCCTGCTGCTGCCCAACTTCTGATGCGAACAAAGGATGGTGATACAAGAGCAGAGTATCCTCCTGAACTACGCTGCTTTGCACTTACATTGAATATCTATTCAAGTCGTGCATACAGCTACTTGAGGGATGTATTTCCTCATGGTTTGCCCCATCCAAGTACACTGCGGAAGTGGTATCAGTCGGTGGATGGTAAGCCAGGATTCAGTTCAGAGGCTGCAACTGCTCTCATTTCAAAAGAGAAGGAGATGGCTATCAGTGGAAAGCCCCTAGTGTGTGCACTGATGATGGATGAAATGTGCATCCGGAAGCACATTGAATTTGATGGAAAACAATTTCTTGGTTATGTGAATTGTGGTACTGAAATCGAGGATCAGGATTTACCAGAAGCCAAGGAGGCTTTAGTGTTTATGGTGGACACTGGAAAATTCCAGTGGGTTATTTTTTGATTAACAGTTTAAGTGGCTCGGAGAGAGCAAACCTAGTGATTGAGTGCCTTAAATTTTTAAATGACCTAAATGTAATTGTAGTGTCACTTACTTTTGATGGTGCTGCTTCTAATTTATCCATGCCCCGTTGTTTGGGAGCTTCTTTTGATGAAAATAATATGGTGAACTGGTTTGAAAATCCCTCAAATGATTCTAAAGTGTTTATTCTTCTAGATGCTTGCCATGCTATAAAATTAGTGAGGAATACTTTAGGAGCTAAGAGAACTTTTGCCAGGGGTGATAATGTCATAGATTGGAGGTACTTAGAGGAGTTAGAGAAACTTCAGAGTATCGAGGGCCTTCATCTAGGAACAAAACTTTCCAAAAGGCACATTCACTGGAAGAAGGAACCCATGAAAGTAAAGCTCGCCACACAAACATTCAGTGAAAGTGTTGCAAGTGCAATGACATATTGTGACAGAGACTTAAATCTTCCTCAGTTTCAAGGGTGTGAGGAGACTGTAAAATTTGTTAGGCTCATGAACAATATATTTGATATCTTGAACAGCCGTAATCTTTGTTCAAAGGGATGGCAGAAACCATTGAAAGCAGAGAATATCCACAGTACGAGGGTCTACATTCAGGAGGCTATTGAATATATACAATCACTGCAAGAGATGGATGGTGGTGTTTGTCTAGTGAAGTGCTCTAGGAAAACTGGTTTCATAGGTTTGATTGTGTGTCTAAAGTCAGTCTTAGGAGTGTATGACTCGATTTTGAACATGCCACAGCTGAAGATGCATTTTTTGCTCACCTACAAACTTAGTCAGGATCATCTGGAAGTATTTTTTAGTGCCATTAGGAGTCATGGTGGTCATAACAACAACCCCACAGCTAGGCAGTTTGAAGCAGCATATAAAAGACTTTTGCTCCATATACAGATAGGTACTACAACCAGTGCCAATTGCTTTGCAGTTGACCCTACTGTTATTATGAATTGTAGAGACAGCAGTCAAGTAACTGGTGATCCTATTCATCTGCCTGCCAACAGTACTGATGTACTTTTTGTTAGTAATGATCATGACTACATTCCACACCCAGCCAACCTGACACTGTATGTTGAGGATGTAGTGGAATATATAGCAGGTTTTGTTGTGAAAAGATTACAGAAAGCAGTTAAATGTGATGTTTGTAAGGCGGTTCTCCAAACAGCAGTTTCACATTCAGCACTCCTGAAGAGGAAAAACAGAGGTGGCCTTTCAATCCCATCATTAGATGTGATATACCTCTGCAGGGAAGGTGAAAAGATGATGCGACAATTCCAGCACAAAATGACAAGGATGAAGGACCCTTTAAATGTACTTGTAATGGCAGTACTGAACCATGCTAAGAGAGAAGTGTTTGATGAACTTCAGGAGCATACATTTGCTTCTCCGCCCCTTGATAACCACATTCATCAGCTGAAGCGAGCAGTTTTGATGGAATACTTTAAAGTGAGGTTACACCATAAAGCACGGCTTGAAACAGAAAAACTTCACAGTGTGAGGGTACGAAGCTTTCCCACAAAGACTGTTCTATTCAGGAACCAGCAATATAAGGTAGGCTGCTTTATAATATAATTATTGCATTTGTTATATAAACGTGTTAGAGTGTGTAGGCCTATATGAGGATTTCTATGCTTCCTATGACTTGAATATTTATATAGACTCAAGTTGCTAATGTAAGAGGATGCTGGTGTGGTATGCTAGTTTCTCTGATTTGTATTAGTGTTCTACTTTTAGGCATATTCCCTCTAATCATTCTGTCTATGAGTCAGGTTGATTTTTATAGAAATTCATTCTTAAATTACTTTTATATTGGCATGTCTTGTTTCTGTATTTTGGGAACAACATTACTGAATGCTGCAGGATGTTTTCTTTTCTTCAGATGTGACCTCCTATTTATAGGCCTACTTCAAATGTGGCACGTGCATTAGTTTATGTTGGGCTTTAAACTAAGCTTAATTTAGTAGGTGGCAGTGGAGTGAAATTTTACCTGTGTAGCATTTTATGTATCCCTTTATTATTATTATTATTTATTATTATTATTATTATTATTATTATTATTATTATTATTATTATTATTTTATTGTTGTTGAAGCAGCATATTACAACAGATCCCTGCTTCATAGGCATAAATAGGTACTACAACCAGTGCCAATTGATATGCAGTTGACCCTACTGTATTGTGAATTTTTATAACTTATGATAAGTGAATATTTCTTGTTATGGTACCTGTTTATCATTTACCCTGGAGAGTTCATTTTTGTTGCCATCTGTTGGTGGTGTATGGTTCACTTAAGTGTGATACTTGTGTTATTTTCTTTCCATAATGGTCCTGTAGGCTATGTGTCAATCTTTGCATCTTGTGTTGTTGGGCATTGGTTTGAAGTAGGCCTATTTCAGTCAAAAGTATACCGAGCACGGTAAATACAGTATTTTAAAGTTGTTTTTGGAAGTTATGAAGTGTTTATTGTAGATGTCAGTCGCATTAATATTTCAAATTAGGCTACACTTCCTTACGGACAACTTTCAGAGGTTAGCTTTCAGCTATTAATCCCAATATGATGCGGTAAGTGGAAAAAATTACTTGTCTCTTACATTATAATAAATAATTAACATTAAACAATTAGTGTTACTCACGGGGATGTAATACTTGCAAAAAAACGATCATAATGAGGGTGTATCCTATCGTAGCTCTCTTTTGGTTTTAAACATTTTCGTCGTAATTATGCATTTATGTCCACGGTTTTTATTGTAATTAACGCTTAACCACAACAGCTAAGCAGGGTACATATCATATTCCGATTTCGCCGCCTTTTCGAATGTCACTGTTTGACAATTTCCTTATATCCTCTCGGACTCTGCTTCGAACTACCCCCCAGTCAGCTGATCGAGATGTTGGCTTCAAGCCGCAACATGGACGAGGCGCTAAGCGCACTCTATAGTATTAATGCTCTAAGCTTGCCACCCTCTTTGTTTCTTCATACTTGTATTCTATCCTGATACTATCCAGCATCTGATATCTTCTCCGTTCTCTTTGTCTTTTTCCATTTACCGTTCCTTCTATAGCATCTATAAGCAAGAAATCTCTCCTCATCCAATGACCAATCCAATCCAATCCAATCCAATCCAATCCAATCCAATCCAATCCAATCCAATCCAATCCAATCCAATCCAATCCAATTGTGCTTTCTCTTCTTGATTACTTGTACATAACTAAAGTGATATAATATTACATTTCCGATCATTTATGTCTTATACATTGTTACCGTACCGGCTATGATCACAAAGATATTCATGAATTTGAATTTTGTTACTAACTCCATATCAGCGCCGAGTCACGAGAAAATGGGTAAACAGAATTTAATGAAAATCGGTATGTACAGTCTACGCTATAAATAATTTTACAAATCACAGAGTCGAAAGAAAACTAAATGTGAAGGCCTACACTATAGAAAGTTCATAATATTGATCAACAATAACATTACACTGACTATTGTTTGTTGTAATGTGCTTTGTGTCTTCTGTTGCCACTCATCTCTGGTAGATAGGATTACTGCTGCGTAACGAGTATTTTTTTAAAATTTGCTTTACGTCGCACCGACACAGATAGGTCTTATGGCGACGATGGGATAAGAAAGGGCTAGGAGTATGAAAGAAGCGGCCTTGATCTTAATTAACGTACAGTCCCAGCATTTGCCTGGTGTGAAAGTGGGAAACCACGGAATACAATCTTCAGCGCTGCCGACAGTGGGGTTCGAATCCACTATCTCCTGGATGCAAGCTCACAGCTGCGTACCCGTAACCACACGGCCAACTCGCCTGGTCATACCGAATGTAACAGCCTGCCTGAATATTGGCGGGAAGTAGCTGGGAAATTAGATAACTTTCTTCTTTAGCATGCCATTCCTCTGGTTCGTAAATTTTCTGATACTACTGGCACATAACACACGGGTTCATAATAGCATTCAAGCTATTCAATCCCTACTCTGAGGCACTGACTGGAATGAGCAATGTGCATACTTAACGGAATAATGGCAGAGGAGTGTTCACGGCAGTCCGCGGCCTGGTCATTCCAGCTCTGGAACTTTAGACTGTTAGATTGGCACCGTAGTACTGTTCGTTAAAAGTGATAAAATGTGCAGTTTTTCATTTGATCGAGTATTTGATATGATAACATTGCTTTTAATCGCTACATTCAGTTAGGAAAACCACAAAATCAGTCTTTCTTATGTGACCTTAATTAAAATACAGCCCCTCACCGCACGGCCAACTCGCCCGGTTGGAGCACCTTCAAATACCACCGGACTGATCTGGGATTGAACACGCTAACTTGAGCTCAGAAGTCCAGCGTTCTACCCGCCTGAGCCGTGCCGATATCCTTATCCTTTCTTAGAAGTTGTTAAGTGAAGCTGAAAATATCGTTGTTTTACCCTCTTGAAAAACAATCACCATCGCATTCTTTTCTTCCATTCTGAGACTTTCTAGAGCTTACTCAAGATTGAGGAATGCTGTAAAGAAATAGGAAGACTAATTAAGCTGCTTTATTGTCTACGATCACTTAAGTAAGGAAACAAAAGAAATTGCAATCCAGATCTCAAAAAGAGCAACGCAATTACGTTACACTCCACTCATCGAGTTCCTGACTGATGTTTCAATTATCAGACAGTGCATTTCTTCCGACAATGTTTGGCAGAGGTAGACTATTTCATATTAACCGATGTACGAACAGTGAGCTCGCAGTTGCAACCCACAGTATTCTGTAAGGAAAGGTATGTTCTCGGACGGAATTATGTATACATCGCTCTGTTTTCTGACCAAATTTGGTGTGTGGGAGTAAGAGCTGGGTGGATACAGGATATCTTATTAATAAATAGAAAGTATCGAACTTATAATGCCAGAAAGTGCCAAAATTAATAATGACCACTTGCTGTGAGGCTTGGGTCACATAGCTATCAGTTTACATTCGGGCGACGGTGGGTTCGAACACCATTGTCGACAGCCCTAATGATGGTTTTCCGTGGTTTCCCATTTTCATGCTGGGCAAATGATAGGGCAGTACCTTAATTAAGGCCATGGTCACTTCCCTCCCACTCCTAGCCCTTTCCTATCCCATCGCCGCCATAAGACCTATCTAGTCGATGCGACATACAACTAATCGCAAAAAATAAAAATAAAAATAGTGACCTCCTTTCAAGAATCGACTAACCTCGACCCAGCGAACTTACAATTAGGATTCGAACACTGATACACTGATATAACTTCGTAAGTAAGGGCACATTATTCACTCGTAGAGGAAGAAAATATGTTATTATATGGACATAGAACCGGAAGCGGTTTATTTCCATGTTAGAACTGAATTTTCTACAACTACACATAGTACATTAATCGTGGGAAACACACAGAAGTCCGCCTCTGTGGTGTAGTAGTTAGCGTGATTAGCTGCCACCCCCGGAGGTCTGGGTTCGTTTCCCGGCTCTGCTACGAAATTGGAAAAGCTGGAACGGGGTCCACTCAAACTCGGGAGGTTAACTGAGTAGAGGTGGGTCCAATTCCCATCTCAGCCATCCCGGAAGTGGTTTTCCGTGGCTTCCCACTTCTCCTCCAGGCAAATGCCGGGATGGTACCTAACTTAAGGCCACGGCCGCTTCCTTCCCCCTTCCTTGCCTGTCCCATTCAATCTTCCCATCATTCCACAAGGCCCCTGTTCAGCATAGCAGGTGAGGCCGCCTGGGCGAGGTACTGGTCATTCTCCCCAGTTGTATACCCCGACCCAGAGTCTGAAGCTCCAGGACACTGCCCTTCAGGAATCTGCCACCTGGGCGACTGCCCTAAATGCAGATCAGTATTGATCGATCGATTGATTGATTGATTGATCAATCGATTGATTGATTGATTGATTGATTGATTGATTGATCGATCGATCGATTGATTGATTGATTGATTGATTGATTGATTGATTGATTGATTGATTGATTGATTGATTGATTGATTGATTGATTGATTGATTGATTGATTGAGTGAGTGAGGCGTAGAGGTGGGATCCCTCGCTGAGTCCGAGGGGAAAAACCAAACCTGGAGGGCAAACAGATTAAGAAGAAGAAGAAGAAGAAGAAGAAGAAGAAGAAGAAGAAGAAGAAGAAGAAACACACAGAAACAGAACGTACCAGCATACCACATGAAACCGACTCGCTAAGTATTTATTTATTTATTTATTTATTTATTTATTTATTTATTTATTTATTTATTTATTTATTTATTTATTTATTTATTTATTTATTTATTTATTTATTTTCCTAATGATTAATTCAATTTTCTTCATTTCTTCTTTCTTCCTTTCTTAATCTGTTCATTCTCCAGGGTTGGTTTTTCCCTCAGAGTCTCCAAGGGATCCCTTCTCTACCGCCCTAAGGGCAGAGTCCTGAAGCGTGAGACTTTGGATCGGGGAGATACAACTGGGGAGAAGGGCCACTGCCTCGCCCGGGTGTCCTCACCTGCTGTGCTGGACAGGGGACATGGGAAGATTGGAAGGGATAGACAAGGAAGAGGGAAGGAAGTGGCCGTGGCCTTAAGTTAGGTACCATCCCGGCTTTTGCCCGGAGGAGAAGTGAGAAACCACGGAAAACCACTTCGAGGATGGCTGAGGCGAGAATCGAACTCCCTCTAGTCAGATAACCTCCCGACCTTGAAATACCTTTCCATTGTAAATAAAGGGTACAGATCTCTGCACATGGTCATGATGGTTTTTAGGGGTTGTAATAAGGATCTAAAGGAGAGGGCTTATAAATCTCTGCTAAGACCCCAACTAGAGTATGGTTCCAGTGTATGGGACCCTCACCAGGATTACTTGATTCAAGAACTGGAAAAAATCCAAAGAAGAGCAGCTCGACTTGTTCTGGGTGATTTCCGACAAGAGAGTAGCGTTACAAAAATGTTGCAAAATTTGGGCTGGAAAGACTTGGGACAAATGAGACGAGCTGCTCGACTAAGTGGTATGTTCCGAGCTGTCAGTGGAGAGATGGCGTGGAATGACATTAGTAGATGAATAAGTTTGACTGCTGTCTTTGAAAGTGGGAAAGATCACAATATGAAGATAAAGTTGGAATTCAAGAGGACAAATTGGGGTAAATATTCGTTTATAGGAAGAGGAGTTAGGGACTGGAACAACTTACCAAGGGAGATGTTCAATAAATATCCAATTTCTTCGAAATCATTTAAGAAGAGGTAGGAAAACAACAGATAGGGAATCTTCCACCTGGGCGACTGTCCTAAATGCAGATCAGTATTGATTGATTGAATCAGGTCTAATCGCTGACCTGGCTGGGAATCGAACACCCAGGCAATCTACTCTGCACAGCGGAGCCGGCACTTTTTTTTGTATAGGACTTCATTTTTCGTCTTCCTCCATGCACCATCTGTTCTTTTCTCCGTTTCGACAATTTTCCGTAAGATTGTTCTTTTCCTCTACTGTCGTTCCTCCATTTCTCCTTCTTCAGTAGCAGACATTCTGAACTATAGAGTATTCCCAGCTTAACTTCTATGAAGTCGTGTCTGGTCGTCGCGTTGTAGGGGATCACTTTCAAGTTATATCTATTCTGTATTATTCTATACGCAAGTTATATTATTATTATTATTATTATTATTATTATTATTATTATTATTATTATTATTATTATTATTATTATTACAATTTTCTTACGTCTCACCGGCACAGGTAGGTCTTATGGCGACGATGGGATAGGAAAGGCTTAGGAATGGGAAGGAAGTGGCCTTGGCATTAATTAAGGTACAGCCCCAGCATTTGCCTAGCGTAAAAATGGGAAACAACGAAAAACCATCTTCAGGGCTGCCGACAATGGGAGGCGCCAGGTTCGATTCCCGGCCAGGCCAGGGGTTTTTACCTGGACCTGAGAGCTGGTTCGAGGTCCACTCTGCCTACGTGATTAGAATTGAGGAGCTATCTGACGGTGAGATAGTGGGTCCGGTCTAGAAAGCCAAGAATAATGGCCGAGAGGATTCGTCGTGCTGACCACACGACACCTCGTAATCTGCAGGCCTTCGGGCTGAGCAGCGGTCACTTGGTATGCCAAGGCCCTTTAAGGCGGTAGTGCCATGGGGGAAGGGGGTTAAACCATCTTCTATGACAAGAGTGGCATTATTATTATTATTATTATTATTATTAATATTATTATTAATATTATTATTATTCGAATGGGCCACCTGGGGACCACGATGTTCAACTTTTCCGTTTAGGGCGGACTTGATGTTTGTTCAGTACTCGCACATTCTCTGCCTATGTTTCTCCCTTCTTCCCTTTGTCCAGAGGGCGTCTGAAACCTCTTTTGTTTGATTATTCTTGTGAGAGGTGGTCGGTTTATGATGTCGTTTTCAGTTACTCCCAGTTCCTGTATGTCTTTCTTCACTTCCGTTAGCTATAGTGTCCCTGTCATCCTGTTCTTCCAGCAATTCAGAAGCCCTTAGGTCATTCTAGTAGGGGTTCATCCTCGTGGCATGTCCATAGAAAGACAGACGCCTCTTCCTGGCTACGTCTGTGATATTTTTCAGTATAACTGTATAGATTATACAAAAGATTTTGACCTGATAAATATAAAATTAATAATGAAAATCATCATCATCATCATCATCATCTGTTTACCCTCCAGGTTCGGCTTCTCCCTCGGACTCAGCGAGGGATCCTACCTCTACCACCTCAAGGGCAGTGTCCTGGAGTTTCAGACACTTGGTCGGGGATACAACTGGGGAGAATGACCAGTACCTCGCCCAGGTGGCCTCACCTGCTATGCTGAACAGGGGCCTTGTGGAGGGATGGGATGACTGGAAGAGATAGGCAAGGAAGAGGGAAGGAAGCGGCCGTGGCCTTAAGTTAGGTACCATCCCGGCATTTGCCTGGACGAGAAGTGGGAAACCACGGAAAATCACTTCCAGGATGGCTGAGGTGGGAATCGAACCCACCTCTACTCAGTTGACCTCCCGAGGCTGAGTGGACCCCGTTCCAGCCCTCATACCACTTTTCAAATTTCGTGGCAGAGCCGGGAATCGAACCCGGGCCTCCTGGGGTGGCAGCTAATCACGTTAACCACTACACCACAGAGGCGGACTAATAATGAAAATACTGGAAAAAAATCTAGGTGAAAATAACAGATGGGCAAATACCACAAGATCAATATTAGAATGGAATAAAATAAGAATTTAGCACAATCTCTCACTTTCAGAACCGATATTTCAATCAAACAGAGTACTACAGGGTGATGCTCTTAGTGTCCGGCTCCATGGCTAAATGGTAAGCGTGCTGGCCTTTGGTCACAGGGGTCCCGGGTTCGATTCCCGGCAGGGTCGGGAATTTTAACCTTAATTGGTTAATTTCGCTGGCACAGGGGCTGGTTGTATGTGTCGTCTTCATCATCATTTCATCCTCATCACGACGCGCAGGTCACCTACGAGTGTCAAATCAAAAGACCTGCATCTGGCGAGCCGAACATGTCCTCGGACACTCCCGGCACTGAAAGCCATACGCCATTTCATTTTCATCCTCTTAGTCCTCTACTTTTCATCCTTCGAGCCGAAGAAATTTTAAGAATAGGTGTAATATCACATGCTTATGCTGACGATAAAGTAATAGAATCAACAGATATCACAAAACTTCAAAAGTCCTTAAACAGTGCGTAAGAATAGTGTATCAAAAATGGATTTGAAATAAACATAACTAAGATTGAAATGATGGTTTTTAGGAATGGAAAAAAAAAAACCCCTGCATCGGCAGAAATCTTTATCAAGAAGAGGAAAATCAGTATTACGCTAGATTTTAAATATTTAGGATCACATTGCAAACAAGTGGTAAATGTTACACAAAATATGTAACAGAGAAGGCAACACAGGCAATACTGGCAATCAATGAAATAGGCTATATTAGATCCCTTAGTCTAGAAACTGCAATGGCAGTATTCGGAACTAAAATTATGCCGATACTGATGTACGGCATTGAAATTATTTGGACACACCTTACTGTAAGGAATCGATACACATTAGAGAGAATGAAAGCACTCTTCATCAAAAGAATATTGGGAGTATCAAAGATGACGAGATCAGGACTTCTCTACCTTCTGTCAAGATAACATTTCTTCGTAGAAGATCTCAGGATACATTTTACTTTACCGAACACTAAATCCTCTGAGGAGTTACTGACATCTCTACAAGAAGAGAAGAAATTTGACCAGAATTTTATAGCACCGGAGCTATGATAGACCGGATTTGGACTATGGCCAATTTCGAAATGAGACATATCCTAACGTGGATGGCGGTGCATGGACTCCATCACCTCATCTGTAAAACCACATTATTTCACGAACCAAACGCGACGTGTGAACGCTATCATCTGGAATTATGTGTTAAAAGATCAAAATCAATAAGAGAGTATGCAAATCAAACGAACTAAAAATGTAATTACAGTATGTAATATACTGAACTTCTCTTAAGGGGCCCATAGACGTGCAATATTATTGCGCAATATCGGGGTCTGTGCAATATAATATAATTGATAGTGTGTATTTAATATTGAAGGGTTGTGCAATATATTGTACGAAATCAAAAAAGTTTGAAATAAATTGCGCAAATCGCAAAATACTGTGCTGTGTGTTGGCAATATTGTGCAATATCGCGTCCTCCCGCCAGTTGGTGTCAACAAGTGGGGGAGAACGTATCGTGATGGCAAACAGGTGGTGAAAAAGTTTATTTTGGAGCTTATCGAAGCCTTCCGGCTCTATGGGACACTAAGAGCAAAGATTACAACAATCGCGTTAAAAAAGGTGAAAAGAACGAGGTACTTATCGAGAAATATCGCGAAAAATACCCGAACGCCGACAAGCAAGAAATTATTTAAAAAATCAGTTCTCTGCGTACAAACTTCCGGAAGGAAGTGAAGCGGCTTCGTGATACAGAAAAGAGTGTTCACCAAACAAAATACCGACATGGAATGACTATATATTGCCACGCATATTGTACGTCTATGAGCGCTTTTGCACAATATATTGTACAACCAGCAATATTATCTCCACACGATTCTATTTATTGCACAAACCCGATTGTTGTGCAATAATATTGTATGTCTGTGGGCAGCTAACAATATATTGTACAATCCATTTTGCGCAATAATATTGCACGTCTATGGGCCCCTTTACACTGTATGGCTATTTGGCTGCATTAAAGTTATATATGTATAGCTCCTGGTTTGGTCGCCTTCTTTACTCGCCATCTACTTTGATCGGTCCTACTATCTTTCTCATGATCTTCTTCTCCTGGACCTCAGGTTTGACCAACAATCCTTTCCTGTTCATTATCAAGGGCTTCTGGGCGGAAAACTGTTTGGAAGGGCCTCAATTTGATGTTACGAGAGAGAGATTTCTTGTTATAAATGTTCTTGGTCAGTCGATATGCTAACTCTAGTTTGTTTGTTACTACGGGTTTTTAGTGCTACCCCTTCTGACATATTAGGTTCCAGCCGTTCTCTCGGTTACTTAAATCTGTTGAATTTCTCAGTCTGGCTCTGTTCGAACTGTAGTTCGCTGGGAGTATCACTGATATTGGTGAAGCATTTTGTCTTTTCTAGAGGCAGCTGCAATCCCACCTTGGCAGTCATGTGTTTAAGTGCATTGAACTGTTTCACTGCTACTTCTGCTGAGTTCGCCAGAAGTGCCAGGTCATCTGCGAATGCCAAACAGTCTACTATCTGTCCACTATTATTATTATTAATTTTATTATTACTATTATTATTAAATATAATGGTAACGAAGTAATTCGAAATGTTACGTTTCAGAAAGTATGGGAGGTGAGATGTGTACCCTATTCTTCGTGATATTTAGTTAGGCTTTGAATTCAAGCGTACATTCGGTCACTGCATTGTTCTGAACTACCTATTAAGGCCCGAGTTTGAGGAGCAACTGAAATAGAGCCTGACTCCATGACCTCAATACTCGGACAACAACACAGCTATTAATCTGCCAGGCACTCACGTACTTCCTGTTGTCATAAGGTGGGACAATCCCTGACCAATACGCTAGTTGACATATTGAGGACGTAGTGGTTCAGAGTAAATGGCATTGCTACGTGCTTGAAGTTTATTTAACCGCTTATGATCTTAACCCTCAAGTCGTACGAGAGACCTCGCTAAACCTGCTGCTGTAAGCAATGAGTTTCATTCTGAAAAATTGATCACAATCAAAAGTTTGGCGCTAGTAGATGCTGAGCACTTGGGGATGAGTCTCATGCAGCCGCATGTTCTTTTGCATTCTTCTCCTTCCCTTCCACCCCCCTCTTCTAATTTCTAAAACTTCACTCCTATCTTCTTTTCAGACATTTACTCCATATTGAATCACTAATGGACGGATCGTTTCATCGGACCAGAAGGTCCACAAATTAAAGTTGTGAATGTTCCCTTCAGGCTCACAATAACTTATAAATGTATTCATCTATTCACGAAGGAACAACATGTCTTAATTTAAGAGCCTCTCATGTATGTGTTTGATCAACTGACCTCAGAACAAGTCAAAATTCAAGAAGAAACCCAGCTACGAATGTAAGAAAGCCAAGTGCTTGTTTAAAAAAACATGTGCGTGTAAAGTATTTTGAAAAGAAGGAAGAAGTAATAGAAAATAACTATTAAGTACAAATCAAGTAATTCTGTATCCTCCAGGGAGTCCGCGTATCATATACTATCTGCGTCTCGCGAGAAGTCGCGTCAGCTTGTAGGTACGGCACAAGTAAGCTACGAACATTAGTCGTGATAAACAGTGCGAGCTCTCTGAAGGAGATGCGTGTTCATTATTAAACTGATCATTACGCAGTACTTACAGTAAATGTATAACTAAAGCACAATTGCACTGCCAATTTGAAACTTCACAGCAGCGCCTTAGTTCACAAGAATCACCGCAGATGGAACCGATGTTTATTGTCAGGCCTTGAGACTTGAGATCTACGCATGCGCAGCAGCCAAGCTTACCCTCCGCACCCCACATCCCGCATTCACGCAACTTCTCGTCAGAGGACCACAGTATGATATATCTTATGTTTTATTTTTTACCATCTCAGGCAATAAGCGTAATTTTTCGTGACCTGTTGTATATTTGATACATTCTGCGCTTTATGTTTGTATATTTTTGGCAGTTTTTCATTGACAGGTATAGGTGGCAGCACCATCTAAAAATCAAAACTCGGCTTTCTCCTAACGTATCGAAGGCTTTTATACCGTCGGGGTCGGAAAAGAAAACAGTTGAACAAGGAAAGTCCGATAGGATAAATGAAAGTGAGGAGCCTGGCACAAGTAAGTGTAAGCAATGCCAGGATTCAGCTAAGGAGCCTGTGGTTGCCAACCCACGCTTCCAAGATAAGAGCTCCTGAGGCCCCTTTCAGTTGCCTCTTACGACAGACAGGGGATACCATGGATGTATTCTTCGGGGTGAGAGAGCGAGAGAGAGAGAGAGACTGAGAGTGAAAGGTGAAGAGGTTTTGGGAGGAGAAGAAGAAAACCCAAACCATGACAAATCTACCACAGGCCGTAATGAAAGGAGAAGAATAATAAGAATGGGCTGAAACAAGTTTTATGTAATAGTGCGTATGTAGAGTAATTGTCGGATAGTTGCATCTGCCTCCAAATTATTGTTACTGTGTTGGTTTTAGGACAGCTGTCTCGTAACACGAGTTGCACGGTCTCTCACATATATCTGTGCCAAGATATTATTAAAGTGAATATAGGCTCCAAAATATCCAATTTTAGACTTAATTAGGCCTGTTCCTATTTCCTATTTCCTATTTCTTCCAAAAAACGATCATTTTCGAAATTGAAACATAAAATGAAACTTATCTACGAAATGTTATGACTCAAGACAGACTTTGTTAGCTCAGCCTCCTCTGAACTGAATGTGTTTATCCAGGGATATCATTGAAATCGTCTGTTGTTGTTTGTCCAACCCTTGTCCCGCTTCCCTACGGGGTCGGGTATGAGGTGAGATGAATCTGTCATGGCGGGTTTTTATGACTGGATGCCCTTCCTGACGTCAACCTCATCAGAGGAGTTAATGAGATGAAATGAATGACGCGATATATGAAAGTAGGGAAAGGATGAAACCCGGTGCCGGTACGTAGCCTACTCCTGTCGAATAGTACCAAGGGGTCTGCTCAAGGCTTAACGTCCCCATCCGACGGACGAATCACCATCAACAGCGTCATATGCCCTCACTCCATATGAGCACTGCGGAGAGGTTTAGAATTTAAACCAGGCTTTTGGCACACAATGTAGTGATTAGAAATTGTATACCACCACCTCCCCTACCCTGCCGGCCAACATTGTGATGGTGAAAATTTGTTCGCCCAACGGGACTCGAACCGGCTAACCTCGGTGTCTGACCGGTTAGACTTCAGCGCCTTAACGATCATGGCAACCAGGCGGGCTATCATTGAAATCGTCTATGCCTTTTAATTCAGAAAATACGATGCATGATCTATTTTCTTTAGAATCAAATATGAGTAGAATTTAAAGACAAAGATAGAAACATATATTTATTTTCGTTGTACATCATCCCTACAAAAAATTTAATTTTCTTAATAAAGTCTATTGTCCGCCTCTGTGGTGTAGTGGTTAGCGTGATTAGCTGCCACCCCCGGAGGCCCGGGTTCGATTCCCGGCTCTGCCACGAAATTTGAAAAGTGGTACGAGGGCTGGAACGGGGTCCACTCAGCCTCGGGAGGTCAACTGAGTAGAGGTGGGTTCGATTCCAACCTCAGCCATCCTCGAAGTGGTTTTCCGTGGTTTCCCACTTCTCCTCCAGGCGAATGCCGGGATGGTACCTAACTTAAGGCCACGGCCGCTTCCTTCCCTCTTCCTTGTCTATCCCTTCCAATCTTCCTATCCCTCCACAAGGCCCCTGTTCAGCATAGCAGGTGAGGCCGCCTGGGCGAGGTACTGGTCATACTCTCCAGTTGTATCCCCCGACCAAGAGTCTGAAGCTCCAGGACACTGCCCTTGAGGCGGTAGAGGTGGGATCCCTCGCTCAGTCCGAGGGAAAAACCGAACCTGGAGGGTAAACAGATGATGATGAATAAAGTCTATTAATATATTAATTAATGGACCCGAGCTGGTCCGCAGCATTCGTTATAAATACGTCAGATAACTCTTCTTGATATACCTGTCGTAGTCATATTGTATTGTTCGCCCGTTTCAATAGTTTTATGAACATTTAACACCAATACATAATGATTAATTCGTTCGTATTGTTGTTTATAATACTCCTTCTTAATCTGTTTACCCTCCAGGGTTGGTTTTTCCCTCGCACTCAGCGAAGGATCCCACCTCTACCGCCTCAAAGGCAATGTCCTAGAGCGTGAGACTTTGGGATGGGGATACAACTGGGAAGGAGGACCAGAACCTCGCCCAGGTGGCCTCACCTACTATGAAGAACAGGAGGAGGGGGAAGATTGGAAGGTATAGAGACAAGGAAGAGGGAAGGGAGCGCCGTGACCTTAAGTTAGGTACCATCCCGGTATTTGCCTGGAGCGGACGTGGGAAACTGCGGAAAACCACTTCGAGTATGGCTGAGGAGGGAATCGAACCCCTCTTCTACTCAGTTGACATCCCGAGGCTGCGTGGACCACGTTCCAGCCCTCGTACCGCTTTTCAAATTTTGTGGTAGAGCCTGGAATCGAACCTGGGCATCCGGGGGTGGCAGCTAATCACACTAACCACTACACCAGAGAGGCGAACTATAATACTTCTTTCCATACGATATTCACTGTCCTTAGACCATTCTGGCGTATCTAGATCTCAACATTTTCAAACGATCTTGCTCGAGATAGTGCAACATGCAACTGGCCGTACTGAATACTGGTTTGGGTAGGTACTCATCCACTTTTTCAAGAGTTTGTCGCTGCGTTTTATTATTGGTCTTACAGAAGGCTAGCCTACTTAATATCTTCCCATCTGATTGTTTTCTCTTAGTGGCATGTAAGTTGTCATCTGTTGAGTAAGTATATTTAGTAGTTGGGAAAGGTCAGTGAATCAAAAAGTATCTAGCAGAGAATAGTATTTTACCATGATTAGAGGAAGTGTTGAATTGACGGGTGGTAATGAAATATGGCTGCATGTCATCATATTACTAAGGATGAAAATCACGTATATCAGAATATTAAGGAAAGTGTTAATCGCTTAGCAACTCGCTAAGTACAGAATGTATTGCGGGCTAGAGTAAGTCTTCGCCTCCAATTATTGGAGTGGTCATTATTTTAGTGATTTGATTTTAAGATTACTCAAAACTGACTGAACACAGAGACGTATCAATGTCTGATGATTCACCGGCAGGTAATTCTGGAGAGAATAAAAAAGAATTAAGCAAATTGGTCCAGTATAACGGACGGACTGGACGAAGCTGTTTTTAGTAAACTTAAATATATAGATCCGTTTTGTATTCGTACATTAAGTCCTTTGTATGTATCAGATGGATATAGACTGCATTAAGTAGGCCTATGTGCTGTAGTTACATTTATAGTGTATGTGTTGTGATAGTACATACACATCACACCCTCGGACTGTATTCAGAAGTAATAGATGTTATTATTCGTATTATTATTATTATTATTATTATTATTATTATTATTATTATTATTATTATATCACTGTATACTTATTCGTAATATTTTAACCTGAAAGGTCTCCATATGTGATATGAGTAATTTGTTTTGTACAAATGGATGGAAAAAAAGTGCTACTTACAACTCGGTAACCTTGCGTGAGTCATATGGAACTGCCCAGAGTCCGTTGATGTTGTTATTGTCCTGGTACCGGGAAGAGGTTCAGGGCGTGTTCTTGGTACGGCAAGAGGACCTTATACTCGTGATTGGATGGCCAGGATCAATCTAGACGTAGCATGTGAGGGTAAGGGGAAGCTGAGGTCTGTATAGGCATGTGAGAAATCAGCGGAGACTCGACTAAAAACGTTGGTAGTATGAGAGATGTAACTTTTGTGGAAAGTGGTCTTATTATGTTTGTGGAACGTGGTTGACCTAGAAACTATGGAGTGCTTAGGCACTTAGTATTGTATCACTTGTGGGGGCTTGGTGTCTTATATGTTGGTGAAAGCTATGGGGTACTGTGTCTCAGACTTTTCATAATTTTTGTTCTGGAACAGCAAGCGTGTGTTGCTCGAGTTAATGTATCTTTAAACCAAGAGTTAGAATCAATGAACACAGAATTGTTAAGGTACAGTGTCTGTGTGATATAACAAGTGCCAATTATGTGAATATGCAAGTTGTGTTGATACACAGAGACAGTGAAGGGTATTCATCCAATATATATATATATATATATATATATATATATATATATGCTTTGTAATGAACTTTCAACGGGCTGACTGCAAATGTTAGCTTGGTCCCCGCCTTTTCGTTTCTCACTGTTTGTTGTTGTTGTTGTTGTTGTTGTTGTTGTTGGATAATTATGTAAATATGCAGTATTCCAGCAGTGATTTTTGAGTTATTTTATGTATATTATGGTGTGTTGATGAGGTGCTCATGCACGGATATTGTTCAGAATATAGTTAGTTATTTTAAAATCAGTGGAGTTGGTGATGAACCTAGGTGCAGCTCCTACCTATTTAGTCGTTTTCAGAAGTTTAGGTAAAGCGTGAAGCAGATATACCAGTACGCACCTTTATGTACACGTTTTGGGAGAGAGAATTATCATGCTTTATCAAAATTTGATGGACCCTTTCTGGTGAACTCTGGGGCTCATACAACGGACATTTCGATTAATTAGTAATTTATTCAGTTATTTATATATTTTAAATTAGATTACAATTGACGCGCAAGCGGGAGGCGATTAAGTACTGTATTTTATTTTATTCGTATTTGATTATTTTAATCATATTTAGTTATTAATTATTAGTATTGTTATTTAGACAGATTTCAATGTTATTGATAGGTTGTATACACTTTCTTTGAAGGGGCCCAATCTTGTTTCATGCAGGTGGGCCCGTATCATTTCCGTTTCGCCTCTGATGGGACAGAACCATATAACTAAATGACCAGTGGTGCCACCGTCCCAAACAGACATTGAACGGCTTAAGCCCGTTTCAGTTGTTAAGACATAGTCTTGTCTTTCGGATTGACTGTTATTTACATGCGCATGACAAGACGACATGAGTTATTAGAGTTCCAACGTGGCATGACTGTTGGTGTTACAAAGTTGTGCGGACTTGCCCTATTCTTCGATCCACGATATCAAAATCAAGGCAACGATCCACCGTGGACAATGCAGTGACCGTCCAACGTTACTTGATGATCGTGGCCGGCGGAGTTTGGGTAGAATTGTCCGTACTAACAGAGCAGGAACACTTGCCTAAATCGCATCCAAATTCAATGCAGGAGTTTTTAGACGTGTGTCTAGCAAAACAGTGCAATTTTATTTAGCTTTCATGGCATATGGAAGCAGAAGACCCACCAGAGTACCCCTGTTAACAAAACGACACCGAACACAATGTCTCATTTGGACTCGTGAGATTGCTAAATGGACCCTAGAGGACTGGAAACATGTACCCTGGTCCGATGAGTCACACTATTCACGTTGTTTCAGGCCGATGGCAGGGTTCGAGTATGGCGCAAACCTCATGAGGCGATGGATCCCAGTTATCAACAAGACACCGTGCAGGCTGGATGGTTCCATAATGGCGTGGGGTATGTTCATATGACATAGGTTGGGTCCACAAAAACTCAGTGATAACAGTTACCTATGGAACGAGCGATTGTGTGTGAAAATTACTGTACGTTATGAGATTATTGTATAGTTAGAGAAAATATTGGGTTGTTACGATAACTCAAATTAAGTTTGGTTCAATCAATCAATCTATCAATAAATCATTACTGATCTGCATTTAGGGCAGTCGCCCAGGTGGCAGATTCCCTATCGGTTATTTTCCTAGCCTTTTCTTAAATGATTGCACAGAAATTGAAAAATTTGTTGAACATCTCCCTTGTTAAGTTATTCCAATCCCCAACTCCCCGTCCTATATACGAATATTTGCCCCAATTTGTCCTCTTGAATTCCAACTTTATCTTCATATTATGATCTTTCCTACTTTTAAAGACACCACTCAAACTTATTCGTTTACTAATGTCATTCCACGCCATCTCTTCACTGACAGCTCGGAACATACCACTTAGTCGAGCAACTCGTCTCCTTTCTCCCAAGTCTTCCCAGCCTAAAATTTGAAACATTTTTGTAACGCTACTCTGTTGTTGGAAATCACTCAGAACAAATCGACCTGCTTTTCTTTGGATTTTCTGCAGTTCTAGAATCAAGTAATCCTGTTGAGGCTCCCATACACTGGAACCATACTCTAGTTGGGGGTCTTACCAGAGACTTATATGCCCTCTCCTTTACATCCTTACTACAAACCCTAAATACCTTCATAACCATGTGCAGAGATCTGTGCCCTTTATTTAAAATTCCATTAATGAGATAACCCCAATGCAGATCCTTCATTTTGTTAACACCTAGGTACTTACAATGATCCCCAAAAGGAACTTTCACCCCCCAAACGCAGTAATTAAAGCTGCGAGGACTTTCCTATTTTTGAAACTCACAACCTGACTTTTAACTCCGTTTATCATCATACCATTGCTTACTGTCCATCTCACAACATTATCGAGGTCATTTTGCAGTTTCTCACAATCTTGTAACTTATTCATTAGGATCATTACCCTATACAAGATAACATCATCCGCTAAAGCCTTATCTCTGATTCCACTTCTTCACTCATATCATTTGTATATATAAGAAAATATATAGGGAATGGTGAAAAATTAGTGTTTGACAGCTGTTAGATCAGGTGGGGTCTTCCGTTTGGGCCTCAAGAGAAAGGGTCGGACCTGTTATCCTTGGGAAGGTGGCTCCTTTTCTCACCAGGGGTGGATAACACGACCGGGCAGTTGTTATGCATAATCCCATCCATGCATTTATCCTGCGAACCGAATGCTCTCTCCTCAGTTGGTGGCTATCCGTGACTGGGAGAGAAGTGTTCATTCATTTATTCATGCATGCATGACAACTTAATTCGGTCATGGAATAATTCATTAAAAAAAACTCATTTAGGTATTTATGTACACCTATGTATAGGGTCTATGAAAATGGAGGAGAACTCTGTACAGACTTATGACAAATAAATAAATATTGCTATAAGAAAATATAAAGGTCCAATAATACTGCCTTGAGGAAATACCCTCTTAATTATGAAAGGGTCAGATAAAGCTTCGCCTACGCTAATTCTCTGAGGTCTATTTCCTAGAAATGTAGCCACTCGTTTAGTCACTCTTTTGTCTAGTCCAATTGCACTCATTTTTGCGAGTAGTCTCCCATGATCCACCCCATCAAATGCCTTAGATAGGCCAATCGTTATACAGTCAATTTAACCTGAGTCCAAGATATCTGCTATATCTTGCTGGAATCCTACTAGTTGAGCTTCAGTGGAATAACCTTTCCTAAACCCGAATTGCCTTCTATCGAACCATTCGGGTAGTAGTAAAATAGTTGAAACCTATAACGTTTATCTAAACTAGATTGATTAAGCTCTTTTTCTGACTTAATAACTCTCTGATTTAACAGTGTATATCAACAATTTAATTAAATTAAAAACATCAGCATCTACCAGTTCTAAGTAAACATAGCTAGCAGTAATTATAGTACTTAATTTAGATCTAGTACTGAAAGAATTAGTTACACTTTATTTAATATTTTATTATTAGTATTTGTACTTTGCATTTCTTTGAGTTGTTGTATTGAAGTGATTAATTTTCTGTACTATGTAGGCAATTCCTTTCTTTGTGTGTGTGTTTGTGTTTATATATATTCATATTTTCGTCTTAAACATTAGTGTCATTTGTAATTCTTAGTTTTTTCAAATTTGCTTTACGTCGCACCGACCCAGATGGGTCTTATTGGGATGATGGGATAGGAAAGGCCTCGGAGTGGGAAGGAAGCGGCCGTGTCCCTAATTAATATGTACAGACCCAGCATTTCCTTGGTGTGAAAATGGGAAACCACGGAACCATCTTCAGGGCTGCCGACGGTGGGGTTCGAACCCACTATCTCCCGGATGCAAGCTTACAGTTGCGAGGCCCTAACCGCTCGGCCACTTGCTTGGTTTAGTATTTTAAGTTTTTCAGTTTCATAGTATTAATAGGTAATAATATATGTGTGGTTAAGTGTAAGAAAGGACCAGAAGTTCTAACACCGCCACAGATAATCTCCTTGATGACCATTTACAGCCGTTCATAGACTTCATATTTACCGAAAAGGATGGTTTGTTCCAAGAGGAGAATGCACCATATAATCGGGCTGTGATTATCCAGGACTGATTCGACGAGCATTCTGCAGAGATCCAGCGAATGAAGTGGCCAGCACTTTACCCTGACATGAATCCAATCGAGCATTTATGGGACGTGGTGGAGTGAACACTTCGCTCCAAGATCCACCACTTAAAAATACTTTGGGAAGGTATTCACACAGTATGGCTTAACATTTCTCCAGATGTCTTCCGTACGCTTGTGGAGTCGATGCCACGTCTAATTACTGCACTTCCCCAGGCTAGAGAGGGTTCCATACGTTATTAGACGGATGTCTCACGACTTTTAGCATGTCAGTGTGTAAGTTTTTTTGCTTTCAGTTTCTTGCTGCACCCAGAATTCATTTGCGTGACGTGTAGTGTTATCTTGTTTTTTTTTTTTATGCATGGGTTTTTAATTCAAAGCAAGGACAATGGTATAAGGGTATGCAACATACGAACTATATGACCTTCACACCTTCCTCGACTTCCGTGACGAATTCGCGTTCTCGCTCTAAAGACTGCTTTGTTGGATGCTACGACCTTAGTAGAGTTGTCCGGCAAGCAGGATATTATATCACTTCTCTCAACATCCTCGAACTTACTAATTCCTCCACGATTTTTTTTCAAGAAGCATAGGCTTAGGATTTTTAAATTTGTAATAGTAGTAACTATAATAATGATAATGATAATAATAATAATAATAATAATAATAATAATAATAATAATAATAATAATAATAATAATAATAATAATAATAATAAGAAGAAGAAGAAGAAGAAGAAGAAAATATTCCGTCTCCATGGCTTAATGGTCACCACAGAAACATGCAAAATGAATACATATCTCCAGATACGGTTGGCTTCTGGAAAGGCATCCGGCCGTAAGACGAGGTCAGACTCACATCAATTGCTGAACTCAAGAAATTGGAAAAGTAAAAAACTACTACTGATACTGCTGCTGCTACGTACTACTACTACTACTACTACTACTACTAAGTTTATTACTAGACCTACTAGTACTAGTACTACTACTATCACCCTGAGGACTGGAGTTGCAAATAGATAATATGTAATACATGATATTGATACAAGTCAAAAGATATAAGTTTATTTTTATTTTTTTATTTATATGTCTTGAATAGTGGCGAAGTTAGGACTCATGGTCCTCTCTTACACTTAACCACGTCATTGTACAGAAAAATCGTGGAAAATTTTAAATGTTTTAAAAGAAACGAATTCGTATCATAAATCTATATATATAAAATAAGAGTTTTGTCTGTACATTGCTCAGAATTTGAAAAGAATGGTATTTCTGTATCGGTCATGTCCACAGTAACAAGGAAATGCACTTTTTACTTTTCCGTAAGTTCTGTCTGTCTGTATGTATGTACACGCATCACTAGAAAACGGTTGAAGAGAATTTAATGAAAATCGGTATGCAAAGTCGGGGAATAAGTCGCTACAATCAAAGCAATAAATAATTGTATTTAGGCTGATAGAAATGGTAGCTTAGGAGAAGGCCTAAAATTTAATTTTTAAATATTTATGTTATTAGTGGTCCCATCTCATTGAAAACTGGTATATCAAGTCGGAGAATGAGTCACTACAATATAGGCTATAAATAATTGCATTCTCGCTGAGTGAAATGGTAGTTTAAGGGAAGGCCTAAAATTTAATTCTTAAATATTTACGTCATTAGTGGTCCCATCTCATTGAAAACTGGTATATCAAGTCGGAGAACGAGTCACTACAATATAGGCTATAAATAATTTTATTCACGATGAATGAAATGGTAGTTTAGGGGAAGGCCTAAAATGTAAGCCTCGAATATTTATATTATTAGTGGTCGTATCGATAAATACTACAGAACCAAAGTTGTATAGAATTAAATTTCCGACCATTTATGTCATACATTTTTACCGTACCGGCTATGATAACACAGATATTCATGATTTTGTATTTTTGTTGCTGAGTCCATATCAGTATATAGAGTCGGGGAATAAGATACTACAGTCTAAGCCATAAACAATTTTATTCACCCTGGATGAATATGTAGTTTAGGGGAAGGCGACTAAAATTTAATTTTTAAATACCTATGTTTTTGGTCCTATCGAAAAGTACTACATAACCTAAGTTACAGAGAATACAATTTCCGATCATTGATGTTTTATTCAGTTTTACCGTACCGACTATGATGAGTGATATTTCCGAGTCGGAAGAAAACTAAATGTGAAGGTCTGCAATTTCGAAAGCGCATAACATTGATCAACAATAACATTACATTGACCATTGTTTGTTGTGATATTATTTGTCTCTTATGCCGCCTCTCAGCTCCGATTAGATGGGATTACTGCTGCGTACCAAGTATAATAGCCTGACTGAATACTGGCGGCCAATAGCTGGGGAGTTAGAACATTTTCTTCTTTAGCATGCCATTCCTCTGATTCATACATTTTCTGATACAGCTGGTACGTAACACACTGGTTCTTCATAGTATTCCAGTTATCCGATCCCTACTCTGACGCGCTGTTTTGAATGAGCAGTGTGAATACTTAAGGCAGAGGCTGACTTGGTAGTGGTAGTAGTAGTAGTAGTATGGTCTGGTCTAGAACAGTTTAGGTCTGTTCCAAATTATAGCACAACAATTCACCAAATAACTCAAAATTCAACCCTGAAAAGAGCCGTTTCGTAAGAAAAGCTTCTTCCTCTTTACTTTTATTAAATTCTGCATTCATTTTATTCCAAATTATCACTGAAGTGGGGGTTTCTCCTCTGGCTTGGAGGAAAAATTGCCTCCAAATCAGATTTTTCCACCGCCAGTTCAGTGAATTGATGTTTTCCGACATCGGGTACTCCTAGGAAACAGATTAGTAAAAGGGCATAGTTTTTGCCCTGGGAGTCTGCACTATTCGACCCTCTCCCCGCCGAAGAAAGACTAAGAGTGTTCACGAATCACGGCTGTCTGCGGCTTGGTCACTCCAGCTCTGGAATTTTAGACTGTTAGATCGGCAGTGTAGTCCTGTTCTTTAAAAGTGACAAAATGTGTGGTGTTTCATTTGATGGCGTATTTCATATGAAAGCATTGCTTTCACTCGCGGCATTCCTACTGACGTCATTGTAATGTATGTTCATTTCAGTTGGGAAAACCACTAAGACAGTCTTTCTGAGGATGTAAAAAGGTAGGTGGAGAGTGAGTGTCTACCATTATAATGAAAACTCCCCAACCTCATTGTGAGTGATGGTATGCAAGCGGGTCTACCATTACAGTGAAAATTCCCTAACTCAGTTTTCATATGAGAAAAGATGTTTGGTGACTTCCCCGTCGCGTTTCTAGGATAACGTCATGGGCGACTGCAAGGGATTGGGGGCAAGGGGATGCAAGGAGGGGGGCTTGCCCCTCTCTAGAATTCTAAAAAAGGTTGATGTTCAATTGTCTAATATCACACAACGTGTACACTAGAATTCCGTAGCGAAGCACGGGTACATCAGCTAGTCCAAAATAAATGCTACATCATAGTTATACCAATATGTACATATAATTTGTCAAACTACTAAATGAAATTTAATGGAAAATAAGTTTAAATTAATTTAAAGAAAATTAACTAAATTATACACACATCCACACACCATCAAGTTTCACACCGTGGGCTTATACATCTAAGAGATACCTTCTGTAGGAAGAGTTGAAAGAGTCTAGTGAGTTACTACTTCGGATGTTATTTGGAACTGAGTTCCATAATCTACTTCCCGTCGCAATAAATGAGCGATTATAGGCAGCTGACCTGCTAAAGGGAATGACAAGTGTAGTACCGGTAACAGAGCGTGTATTATGCTGGTGAAAGAGGAAAGGTATGTAAAGTTTGAAGACAGGTACTGGGGAGTTCTCTCAGTTAGTGATCTGAAACACCAACAGGGCTACATGAAGATTTCTGAGTTCTTCAAATTTCAGGAGGGAAATTTGATTGTAATAAGGTGTGACATGAGTGCCGTAGCGTAACGAAAATACAAATCTGATTCAGGAATTCATGGTGCTTTGTATTTTCTAATTTGTTCTTTCGTTGCATCTATGAATATGAGCTTCACAATAGTACGGCAGAATAAAGGGAAACTTTCATATTTAACGGTAAAATGTTATGGTGGTATTTCAGAGGATGGAGTGAGGCATATATCCTGTTACAGATACGTGTGACGTGTTCATTCCAATTTAGGTTTTCATTTACAACAACACCTAGATTATTTACCGAACTTTCATACGGAATTTTGTTTTACCAGATAGAGTGAGTGATGGGATGTCTAAAGACTTTGTCATGTTTATTAATTTCGACTGTCCAACTATAATAGCTTTTGTCTTGGAGGGATTTATTAATATAGAGTTTTCACAAGAATATGATGATATATTTTGTGAGTCAGCATTCATTCTATCAGTTGCTAGACGAATATCTCCCAAATTTGTGTGATAATATATTTGGAGGTCATCCGCATATATATGATAATTACAGTATTTCTGTCGAGATGCTATGTCTAATAGAAATAATAGAACATAGAAAATCAGAGATGAATGAAATAAGAAATCAAGAATGAAGTAAATTATAGGGGAGTGATGGAAGATAGAAGATATTTCGGGTATAAATAAGAAGATCACAAATTGTAGGTTGGAAAATTGAGGGCAGGAACAAGATGCCAGGGTGAATGGGCGGACAAGGAAATGACCAGAGCATAAGTTAAGGTACTAACTTTTGAAATTTTCCTTTTCCTTTTTTAGTTTAAAATTTGATAGATGAGAAATATGAATAAACAACGACAATATAATAATGAACTCGTCAGCTCGCACAGCAACAATGACTTAAAGTCAAAAATCAGTTACAAAGTTAGAGAGAATTATCAACGTGATAATATTCAAGTGGACGAGCATTGTAGCCCCGAACAGGTACACTATTCATAGAGCATAATTGCTCCACTAATTTACATAGCCTAGGAGTCTGAGCTCCAAACATTCATATAGTCCAGCCTCTCAGAGGCACAAGTTTCTACCTCACTGAACTGGAGCGATCAAGATGAGAATACGGCCTTAAAGCGCCCAGCTTTTATAGCATTTCGAGGGGAAGATTCCAGAACTCTTTAGAAATAGGCTGGAAGCCTGTACATACCCTCAATTCTAATTGGCTAAAGAAAACGTTCACAATATTCCTGACTGGTTGGTAACTAGGGAAGAAGGAAGCAGTAGGAGTGTTGACAACTTTGACATAAAAGCTAAACAATCTTCACAAACTTAAGGTTTGCACCTGTCACAACACAAATTTCTTAATAATTTAGTTATAGTTCGATCTGCTAGGGTGAGCAACAAAACCGATGAGAGAGACATCTAGCGGTTGAAAATCCAAGTATCTTGTATTACATCAGTTCAAGTTCCATGACACGGATGGCGTTACAGAAGGCGCGCATTTTAACAGGACAGAGAAGGTGTACCCTGGAACAATATCTATCAATCAATCAATCAATCAATCAATCAATCAATCAATCAATCAATCAATCAATCAATCAATCAATCAATCAATCAATCAATCAATCAATCAATCAATCAATCAATCAATCAATCAATCAATCAATCAATCAATCAATCAATCAATCAATCAATCAATCAATCAATCAATCAATCAATCAATCAATCAATCAATCAATCAATCAGTCAATCAATCAATCAATCAATCAGTCAATCAATCAATCAAACATTTGTCGTACTCATTGGCTGAATGGTCAGCGTTGAGCATTTTAGTGCATAGGGTCCCGGGTTCGATTCTCGGCAGGGTGGGGACTTTAATCGCGTCGGATTAATCCTTCTGGCCCGGGGACTGGGTGTTTCTGTTTGTCTCAACACTTTCCTCTTCATATTCAGACAACACGCTACACTACCAACCACATATGTGGGAAAAGTTGTATAAGAAGAAGAAAAAGATTCAATCACTCATTCAATAATGAATGCTCTCTCCCCAGTTGGTGGTTACCCATGACTGGGGGAGAGGAGTGTTTATTCATAATTTTTTTTTTTTTTTTGCTATTTGCTTTACGTCTCACCGACACAGATAGGTCTTATGGCGACGATGGGATAGGATAGGCCTAGGAATTGGAAGGAAGCGGCCGTGGCCTTAATTAAGGTAAAGCCCCGGCATTTGCCTGGTGTGAAAATGGGAAACCACGGAAAACCATCTTCAGGGCTGCCGACAGTGGGGCTCGAACCCACTATCTCCCGATTACTGGATACTGGCCGCGCTTAAGCGACTGTAGCTATCGAGCTCGGTTGTTTATTCATTCGTGCATACATGAACACAATTCAATCATGCAATAATTAATTCATACAGTCATTCAGTTAATTGTCCAACTCGTTGGCTGAATGGTCAGTGTACTGGCCTTCGGTTCAGAGGGTCTCGGGTTCGATTCCCCGCCGGGTCGGGGATTTTAATCGCTTCTGATTAATTCTTCTGGCTTGGGGACTGGGTGTTTGTGTCCGTCCCAACACTCTCCTCTTCATATTCGGGCAACATACCACACTACCAACCACCACAGAAACACGCAATAGTGATTACATTCCTCCATATAGGGTTGGCGCCAGGAAGGGCATCCGGCCTTAAAACAGGGCCAAATCCACATGTGCGACGCAGTTCGAACCCGCGACCCCACAGGTGTGGGAAAAAGTGGTAGGAAAAGGAAAATAGGAAGAAGAAGACAGTCTTCTCCTGATTCTTCTCCTTCTCTATCTGTTTACCCTCCAGGGTTAGTTCTTCCGTCGTACTGAGCAAGGGATTCCACTTCTACCACCTCAAGGACAGTGTCCTGGAGCTTCAGACATTGGGTCGGGGATACAACTGGGGAGAATGACCAGTACCTCGTCCAGGTGGCCTCACCTGCTATGCTGAACAGAGGCCTTGCGGGAGGATTGCAAGATTGGAAGGGATAGACAAGGAAGAGGAAAGGAAGCGGCTGTGGCCGTAAGTTAGGTACTATCCCGGAATTTGCCTGGAGGAGAAGTGGGAAAACACGGAAAACCACCTCCAGAATTACTGAGGTGGGAATCAAACCCACCTCTACTCAGTTGACCTCCCGAGGCTGAGTGGACCCCGTTCCAGCCCCCGTACCACTTTTCAAATTTCGTGGCAGAGCCGGGAATCGAATCCGGGCCTCCGGGGGTGGCAGCTAATCACACTAACCACTACACCACAGGGAGGCGGACAGAAGACAGTCATTTATTTAATTCATAATGTCTACCGTATTGTCAGCTGATATAACTCTGTTCAGACTTGACATTAATACTTGCATTAACACAACTCAATAAGTGTAAAATACATGTTGTTCTAGACTGTGTAACACTGTTAAAGTCTAGGACAAAAATAAATAAAAAGTTTAAAATCACAACTTAGAGATTGGGTGTAAATAGTGATTAGGATTAATTGTAATGTTTAATGTAGTAATAGATAAATTTATTGTAACAATACAATCATGCATGTATCAAAAAATAATTTGGATTGCACAAATGATTATCCTCTTGCCAGGTCTGGGCGATCTGGAAGCAGCGGTGGGAATATTCTATTCTAATATACATCGCGATTCAGCCGCCCCTTCCAATGTAGTTTTATGCAACCCACAATATTCATTCATTCCGTCCTGAAAACATCTGCCCTGCCGGTATGCTCAGACAACACAACCGGATATCTTGGTATTTACCGCCTCACCATGATAGGACGCCGTAACATTATACTCTTATTAAACACTGGAAGACATGCATATGCTTTCTATATCATATGAAACTGACACGCCGGTAAAACACTAAATTGATATTGTGACCGCAGTGATCGTAATACTTGCTATAAGCTGTCCAATGTGTCGTACGGAGCCGTAGTGTAGTTGGTAAAGGCGTATCGGAGTGGGCTTGCATGTTAGGTGGGAGGTTCGAGTCTGGGGCGAAGATCACGTATTTCTAAAATATTTGTTTAATACGTCCCGCACCCAATGTAAGTTCAATACCCGCTTTCATGCAAATTGTTTGTGAATGAATGTGTTTGTGGCCCCTAGAAGGGCCGATTAGTTAGCAGACCGGACACAAAGAGACCAGAAGTAACAGGAACACAACTGCCCTGACAATGTTTTATCGCAGCAAATGCTCGATGTGATGACCGTTTTGGTTTATGCACATTCGGGCCAGGTGTCCAATAGATCGTCTTGCGCGCTGAAGCATTCCAGGTGTAATTGCTCGACAGGCGTCTGTGATGAGTTGCCGGAGCTGATCGAGGTTTTTCGGCGCTTGAGTGTAAACGACGTTCAAATGTCCCCACAAGAAGAAGCCTAACGGCGTTAAATCCGGTGATCTGGCGGGCCAAGAAACTTCATCCTATCCATTTCCCTGGCAGTTCCTCGTTCAGATGGCTACGAGCGGGCAGACTCGAATATGGTGGAGATCCATCCTGTTGCAATCACATCGTCAAACGATCGTGCAAGGGCACATCCTCCAGTAGCAGTGGGACTTCCTGACGCAGAAACAGTAGGTAGCGTTGGCCCGTCCAATGGCCCTCAAAGAAATAAGGTCCAGTCAGGCGATCCCCCAAGATTCCACACCAAACATTCACTCTAATAGTGCATGTTGTGGCGACTGACGTTCCATTATTGTGGAAGAGCGATTCGTCCGAGAACACGATATCCGATACGATGATGTAGCTCAAGATGATATGGGTGAAATTTATGTTCATGCAGTATTCGCCGGACGGACGGCTGGCTGGTGTTCACCTATCGTGCAGTCGCCTTTGTACGGATGCATTGATTATTACGAGCTGCCTCCAAAACGGCCTCTTCTGTTTCACCCGTTGTAACGGGCCTATCGCGGACTGGTGGCTGGTTGGAAATCACACCTGTTGTCCTTAGAAGTCTTTCAGCACGGCGGAATGTCGTAGCAGCCTGGTGTCGCCTGTGGGGATACCGTTTCTGGTACAGACGTAGTACCTCACACGCGTTTTATCTTGCTTCACCATAAATGAGGAGCATGTCAACGTATTCCTCTGTGGAAAACATGCCAAATGGCAGCAGAGATTACAGTACATTCAGGCCCTTCATTCTACTGTTTGAATGTGACGAACTTTGGCCTGTGTTTACGTATTCAAACATGATACCGATGCAAATATATTTGAACGATGCAGGATTTGAACCGCCGTTGGCACATTCCGTCGATTTATAGGAGAACGCCTAACCGCATCCGCTACGTTACACTGCTGGATACATGCTGGTAGTACGACGAGAGCCGAGTACATACGCCATCCGGTTCGGTGTTTAAAACATTAATTACTGCACTGTTACCAAGTTTTATGCATTGATTCCCCTCTTCGTTACACCCGGTCACGAGGCACGACACATTAACATAGTTACATGGTAAAAGGACGTTGCTACATGATTTCAAGGCGTCATGTTTTGGGAACGGATGGTATAACATTTTGCTAGGGTTCATAATCGTGTGCAAAATGTGCTCACTGAACATCAGTACCATACAGTACGCTTGCAGGGGAATAACACCCTGTAACCATGTACACGTTAGTTGGGCTGCAGCAAACGATATTGGAAGGGGCTGCTGAATCACACTGTATATTGCTGGGCAAGCAATACCTCGTATCCCACAATACTCTTGCTATACATTATCCTCCTTAAGGCTGGTCACGCCTCCCAGCCACGCATGGACATGCAGTCCGTCAGAACAATGTTCGTTGTGTTCATTTTCCTCTGTTACGATGTAAAGAAAAATGAGCCTTACATGCATTATATGTAAGCAAAGCAAAGCAAAGTTACCTCCGTACAGGCCATGAAGGCCCTTGGAGGAGTGGAAGGTAGAGGCTTGCACCATTGTTAACCTCGGCTAGTGATGGGGCAGAGTGGTTAGCTCTACTCCCAGCCGCCTTTGGCCCAAGGAATTAACCTGGTACTCATTTTTGGTGTAGGCTGAGTGAACCTCAGGGCCATATGCACCTCCGGAAGTGGAAATCTCGTTTCTTAAATTTTACGACTTCCTGACGGGGATTCGAACCCACGTCCTTCCGATGCATTATATGTAGGAGTGCGTAAATACTTCATGAAAATATACATTCCTACAGTACGATACGATAAGGTTCATTTTCCTATACAAAATGGCATAGGAAAATGAACATAACGAACATTGTTTTGATGACTGCATATCCGTGTGTAGCTGCGAGGTGTGACCAGTCTTAAGGACAATAATGGATAGGAAGAACATTGTGAGATACGAGGTATTACTCACGCAGCGACGATATACAGTGCACCGGGCGGTACACCTCTACGACGCAAGTTCAAATCTTGCGCCAATTGAAACTTCTCTACTGGAGAAACCCGGAACTTTAACAACTGAACTAACTTTACTGGTTATCAGAAGATGTCACTGTGTTTTTTTATTTGCTTTTTTTTTTCATTGATCAAGAAGTGTGGATATTCTCTAACAGATGTCTCTACCAAAAACTATGATAATGAACTCTGGTGTAAAGGAATGAACCTTCTTGGAGAAATGTTGTATTCATAAGTTTTGTCTTTACTAAATTTTGTTCTGTGGTTTGTGGGTTGGCAATATTAATCCTTTCCTTCCGCCTGTTTTGAATTTAGCCAATCAGTAATTTCTGTAATTAATTTTCCTCCAATCATAGCTTTCTTCTTCGAATTTGCATGTGTAACGCTTAGCCAACCAATAAAAATTGAGTGGGTGTGTCTACTCATTCCTGAAAGGTCTCGAATTTTCCACGAGGGTATAAAACTGCTGATTTTCTTGTCTCCGGGCCACTCTTATAACATCTCACTCAGTGTGTGAATATGTAGCAGGGGGCAGGAAGCGCCTCGTTCTTCAGGCAGCCGTTCTTCAACAAGGTAATGGCCTTTTAACATCTGTATTTCTTGCTAGCTCAGCAGTTTAACTCTCGGGGAAGGTTCGAAATCTTTAATATGTAACCTTTATCTTTAAATATGTAAGCCTTTTCTACCCTTGTAAAAACTTCACATAACTTGAACTGTAATTCGGGGATAGAGAGTGCTTTACCCTCTCGAGCTCCCCTTCATTTTGAAGTTGAGGTGACTACGTTTTCATAACCGTTTCTTCTCTTCCTTAATGTATTAAAGTTTTCTCATACGAGTCACCTCCCTAGCTTGGGATTAGCCCCTGTATAATTGGCCGAGAGCCACTTAGGTTTTAAGATGTGTATTTAGGAGTGCAAGTTCACGCCTCCAGTCCTCATTGTACTTTGGGCCAGTAACTTACCCTGTTGTTTTTTCTTCATTGCGAAGGCCGTGTAGGTTGGGTACTAGTTACCCCTGTTTATTTATAAGTGTGCCTTAAGGGCAGTTAAGTGTACAGTCTGTTTATGGCCTTCTGATAGGCTTCAATTATTGAGAGCGGGTCTGCTCTTTCCTAAATTTTATCTCTGTGTGCCTCTAGGAGGCTTAACATTGTAATTAGGAGCAAGTGCTCCTTGGTATGATGGGGTTTTCTGCCCCTTAGTTAAAAAGGTACCTTGGCAAAGTTGGGCTTGAAGCTCAAAGATGTAAGGTGGGGCTTGAAGCCCAAGACTTGTAACGAACATTGGACTTGTTCTTTTCATTTGGGAAATCATACTTGTACCTGGATTTTGCCTTATGGTAATTTCACCTAGTGAAAATGTGTTTAATTGCCTCTAAATTTTAACTTTCCTGGTCTTCGACCTTATTGTTGGTTATTGGTTGACTTGCTGTTATTTGTTGAAGTCTAAATCTTTGTTAAATCTTGTTAAGTTTTGGCATTTTTGAAAATATAACCTTTCTTGAAATTTTAATTCGCCTTTCGGACTTGTAGTTAGACCCATTCCAGCCCGCACCTTCTTTCACCTCTGCCTTCCACGGATAACTCCGTAACATACAGTATAGCTTATTTTGACCTCTACAACTTCCAAAAGTGTTACAGCACAAAATGCCAGGAAGTACTTCTAACAGTTTTCAATGTTCAGACGTTAGTCGCTTTGCTCAAACGAAGTGAACCAAAGATCCTTTTGATCTTTTTCCTTATTTCCAATCCGATATTTTAGTTGTTAATAATGTCTTTAACTGTTTAACTTGCAAGAACTTCATTTTTGGTATATCCTTGTTATTATAAATTCACTAATATTTTATAAATCAGTACATTCGTAGTAGCCAGAGTCTTTGTTAACTATCTGTTCGCTGATAACTAGAGTGCAATATTCCTTTTACATTCATACTGACTCATTATATTCTCCAAAGCAAAGTTTCTGCTATTAAAGAACTTAGCAAGCTTCGTCTTCGTTGGGAGCTCTATATATGAAAAGTGCTAAGCTAGAACCTTATTGCTCTTATGCTGATTCTTTAGACTAAACAGTTTCCGTTGTGCTGAACTCAATAAAACCTGTGCAAATGAAGATCAGTGTTGGCTCGAGAGTACTCCCAGAGAACCACTTTCAAGGCAAGAAAGTTTCTCTCTCCCAACTTCATCCTGCTCCTCTGCTTGGAAACTCGCTGTATTCTGTTCTAGAGAAAGAATAAGGCCACTTCAAACTCCCTTGGTGAAGCTAGTTTGCCAAACTGGCATAGGATGTTCCTTTAATCGTGTTCTTGAGCGTGAATTACACATAGGGCTTATCGACCCCGTTTCTTTGTATTTTTTCCATATGACATGAGGAAAACAAGTAAAGAACTCTTTCAAACATTAAAAAGCGTCTTTGGATACCTAGATACAGACTTACAGACAGTGACTTTTTATGACGATGAATGTATAGGAAATCATGGCGAAACCAAAGCGGACAGGGGCCAGAGGCCTGGGAATAGTACAGTAGATTACTGCACGGAAAAATTATTGTTTTAACTCTACGTGCAATATGATATTTAGACTTTAAATCTCTAGATTTATTTTATAAATAATAAACAAATCGTTACCGTAGATTGTAATGCTTTTCAACATTCGAACTCAAAATTTAAAATTTTCTTTGACTTATCGCCGGTAATCCTACGATTTTTATAGCCTCCCTGGCTTCGGATGGGGATTTAAGACTGGATGCCCTTTCTGATATTTTCAAGTGAAAATTTTAACCTGTGTTCAACTGGAATTCTATACTCTGTCGTTCGGGAGGGAAGCAGCAGCTGAGCTAGTGCGCTTCTCTTAGCCTCAATAATAATAATAATAATAATAATAATAATAATAATAATAATAATAATAATAATAATAATAATAATAATAATAATAATAATAAAATGCGTCTTAGGGTATTTATACACAGATATGCGACCTTTCTGTGACGAGAAATGCAGAGGAAATCATGACCGAACCGGAGCGGAGAGGGGCAAGAGGCCTGGGATTGGTACAGTACATTATTATTATTATTATTATTATTATTATTATTATTATTATTATTATTATTATTATTATTATGGCCTCGCGGCCTAGGGTTGGCAAGCATGCCTTTTACCATAATGCCCTGGGTCGATTCTCGGCCACGCCAAGGACTTTTCCCTGGATTTGAGGACTCGCTCGAGGTTGTGTCAGACCACTTGAGAACAACTGAGGAGCTATCTCTTGGTGAGATAGAGGCCCCGGTCTAGAAAGCCAAGAGTAACAGCTGACAGGATTCGTCGCGCTGCCCCTGGTACCTCGTAATTTGCTGGCCTTCGGGCTGAGTGGTGGTTACTTAGTAGGCCAAGGTCCATCAGGGCTGTAATGTAATGGACTTTATTTTTTATTTATTTATTTGACCGCCTCTGTGGTGTAGTGGTTGATTAGCTGCCGATCCCGGTGGCCCGGGTTCGATTCCTGGCTCTCCCACGAAATTTGACCAGGGGTATGAGGGCTGGAACGGGATCCACTCAGCCTCGGGAGGTCAACTGAGTAGAGGGGGTTCGATTCCCACCTCATAATCCTCGAGTAGTTTTCCGTGGTTTTCACTTCTCCTCCAGGCAAATGCTGGTATGGTACCTAACTTAAGGCCACGGCCGCTTCCTTACCTCTTCCTTGTCTATCCCTTCCAATCTTCCCATCCCACACAAGGCCCCTGTTCAGCATAGCAGGACAGGCCACCTGGGCGAGGTACTGGTCCTCCTCTCCAGTTGTATCCCCGACCCATAATCTCACGCTCCAGGACACTGCCCTTGATGCGGCAGAGGTGGGATCCCTCGCTGAGTCCGAGAGAAAAACCAACCCTGGAGAATAAACAGATTAAGAAAGAAAGAATTTATTTATTTATTTATTTATTTATTTATTTATTTATTTATTTATTTATTTATTTATTTATTTATTTATTTATTTATTTATTTATTTATTTATTTCGTGTTCAAGGCTCTATCTTGTCTCCTCTTGTTTTCTTCATCGTTTTGCCTCATGACTGAGGCGTCGTGACTATCATAATATTCAGCCCTCTAGCCGATGAACCATACTCCGCCATTCTTCCCTATCTAAAGCTTTCAATGTGGTTACTCTGAGAGAACACTGTAGGGGGCCGTTCACCATGTCAATCCATCGCGTTGGTATTCGTCCTCGTTGTCTGGTTCCCTGGACTTTGCCCTTAACAATCAGCTTTTGTAGACTACCATCTCGGCGCATTATATGTCCAAAGTAGCGTACAATCCGTTGAGAGACCTTACACGATAGACGAACTTTTATCTGAAGTTGGTTCAAGATTGATGTGTTCGTGCGATGAGCTGTCCAAGGAATCCTTAACATTTTCCTCCAGTACCACATTTCAAAGCTTTCTAACCGTTCACGATCACGTTTGAGTATGGTCCACGTCTCTGCGCCATTTCACATCCATTTCAAGACCATGAAACTCTTCGAGCATTTGATAGGTTTTGTGTGTTTACAGAAAAATTGTACAAGATGATCTCACCTTGACGTGAGGTACCAGGTGTTTTTTGAGTGCATCGCAGAAGCGGTCATAAACTTAAGACGTGAGCTTATTGTTTCAGACACCTTATCTTCTCAATAGCTATCGTCCAAAAATCTTCCCGGTATAGGTCTTAAAAATAGATGTTGAGTTTACACCGAGCAGTATGATATTGAGGCCAGACCATTTCCTTAGAACACTCTGAACTGTTTTTCTTGTAACAGTTCTGTGAAATATTAAATATTTCGAGCCGGTGTCAATGACGCACTCGGTTAAATACCTCGTCCGCCTGTTTCCAAGATCCCAGCAGATGTCAATGGCATTTCAAGGTATTTACACGCGACAATTCCGTGTCCTTGGCTTGTTTACCATTTAAGTATTCAACTCGGTGAAGCCAGACTAACAGCGAATGAAATGAATGAAAACCTACAACCTGTTTTCCAGTCAGTGACCAGATCAGGGATGGATGAATGAAGCCCCCATCTAGCGGCGAAGATAGTAATTGTGGCGGCTACTGAAGCCTGTCGTACTCCGCTAGGGCAAAGATTAATGACTGATAGATGAAATTAAATGATAGTGGAGAGCGTTGCTGGGATGAAACATGACAGGAGAAATCGGAGTACAAATCTCACACGGAGTGACTGCGATTTGAAGCACGGAACCCAGCGGTGAAAGGCCGACACGCTGCCACCTGAACCAGGGAGGTTCTAACAGTTTAAAATTGAGTTCTATTTAATCAGTGCTATTATTCTTGTGGTTGATAACTGATATTCACCTCTAATGCATCGAGTTATAGCACTGGAAGTGGTAGAGTTCATCCACGGTATCCCCTCCCTGTCGTAAGAGGCTAATCAAAGGGACCCCTGGGGCTCTCATCTGGGGAACGTGGTTTGGCGACCGCGGTTCCGCTATCTGAGTCTGGCATTCCTTCCACTTACTTACGTCAGGCTCCTCATTTTAATCTTTCCTATCTGACCTCTCTTGGTGAACTCCTGCTCGTTTTCGACCCGACGGTATTAGGTTTACGAAGCGAAGGGAGTTCTTCATGTTCACGCCCTTCGTGGCATTCTTTTGCCTATACCGTCATTCTACTACCTGACGGACCTCTTCTTTTCCCTCTAATGAGTAGTAATAGGGGATGGTTGCTCAGATGTACTTCCTCTTAAAATAATAATCATCACCGCTACCCAGAATGTCTGTATACATTTTTACAGATTAATCCTATGTAAATGTGTTGCAGGATGACTGCAAAAAGACTTCAGTGCTATTATTCTTGAGATTGATAATTGATATTCACCTTTAATGCATCGAGTTAAAGCTATTCTGCAACTTCTACCGATAGCTGCAGTCGCTTAAGTGCGGCCAGTATTCAGTATTCGGGAGACAGTTGGTTCAAACCCCATTGTCGGTAGACCTGAAGATGGTTTTCGGTGGTTCCCATTTTCACACAAGGCTTATACTGGGGTTGTATCTCCCCACTCCTATACCTTACCTATCCCCTCCGTCACCGTATGACCTACCTGTGTCGGTACGACGTAAAACGAACTGTAAAAGAAAAAAAAACGGTAATAGATAAAATGATGTATGTAATGCCTGTTGCTCACGGCAAAATTTTCTGTCAAATTTATTGTACAATAATTTAAGTTTATAAAATTTCTGTTGCTCACGGTCAAATTCAAGTTTTATAAAACCTTTGATAAAACTTTTCATAAAATATGACATGTTCTATTCCGTAAAATTAATCTAACATCACGATGATGCTGGCGCTACGTCGTGAGAAGTTTGTGAATCGCAGCAAGTATTGCTTTGTTTGTTGGAGCCATACTCTCAAACACACTGTAAGTTGAACAGCTGATTCTTGGTTTAAACGTTTATAGATAGGTGGCAGCACATACACATCTTAGTTCAGAAGTGGGTTCATAAATGGCCATCCTGATGCTTCCACGGATTTTATAAAATAATTTTACCGTGAGCAACACAACTTGTTGTCACCAAATTTTTATAAAATTGATTGTACAACAAATTTTACGAAACAGTTTACCGTGAGCAATAGGCATAACTTCTGAGCCATGAACGTTTTATTACTCGTGTAGTTTAGCCACTCGGCTAACGCCTCGTACTAAAATCGTTCCACTTAGAGAAAATAAAAAGCCCACTTCAAGCACGAGTTGCATAAATCACTGTTAAACTAGACTCAATAGAAACAAGTTTGATTTTTGATGCAGCACATACACTCCCATAGAAATTATATTAATATATTAAATTTATATTTGGGCTTGCCGACATCAACACTTAAAAACGCCTGTGATTTCAATTTTGTCTTTAAAAAATTATATTGGTATCAAGATACAAGGAAGTTTATATCTGGAATCGATCTGATACTGTAATGATTGATTCAAAATATAATTCAGTAATTCAAATAACTACATAATATTATTAAAAATATCCCCTACAGTGTTACAGAAGAGTTTTTATTTTTACAAGTTGTTTTGCTTCGCACCGACACGGAAAGAAGGCGACGATGAGATGGGAAAGGGCTAGGAAGCGGCCGTGGCTTTAATTAAGGTACAGTCTTAGTATTTGCCTAGTGTGAAAATGGGAAACCACGGGAAACTATTTTCAGGGCTGTCGACAGTGGGGTTCGAACCCACTATCTCCCGAATAGTGCATACTGGCCGCACTTAAGCGACTGCAGATATCGAGCTCCGTAAAAGTTGCAGAATTTGGCTACTCCTTAAAATTACTCTTACAGGAACCTTGTACTACCCTCGGAATCTTGGGGCGGATTTTAGCATACTTGACAATGTGACTGTATGACATATGTCGCAATTAATGATTACCAAAAGTTCAGCTCTGGCTAATTAAATTTTCGTTCCGTTAGAAATAATTGGGCCCGGCTGAGTGGCTCAGACGGTTGAGAAGCTGACCTTATGACCTCCAACTTGACAGGTTCGAGCCTGGCTTAGTCCGGTGGTATTTGATGGTGCTCAGATATGTCAGATAGATTTACTGGCACGTAAAAGAAATCCTGCAAGACAAAATTCCGGCACCTCCGCGTCTCCGAATACTGTCAAAGTACTTAGTGGGACGTAAAGACAATACAATTATTTTTCACATCATTATGCCCAACTGAGGAGCACGCTTGAACTTATTTAGCTAATGATTTTGCTTTCTTCTCCTCCCAAAATATTACCATCCTCTCACTCAAATTCTTCTCACGTTCTTCTGTCCAGGTTTTATTACTTCTAGCTTTCGGCTCCACGAAACAATGATTATTAATCAGTGTTCTGAAAGCAGATCGGTTCTTCACAGTTTCCTGGCTGATGTTGATTTCCTGAAGATCTGATTCTATTTCATTTAGCCACTTTCAGTGTGAGGGCAATGTTTAGAATACTGTTGGTCAGTCTATCATTGTTCATTATGAGAATGTGACCATAGAATTTCAAACTCCTTTTCCTGATAGCGTGTGAGATTTTTTCAGCAAGGCAATAAATTTCATGCGATTTCATTTTCATGCAGACTCCCTCTGTGCAGACTGGGCCGAAAATCTTCCGTAAAATTTTTCTTTATTGCTTTTCTATCTTTTATTAGTGATCTACCGCCAATGATTAAGGTTTCTGATGCGTATAATACTGCAGGTTTTATTACTGTATTATAATATCTTAGTTTTGTTTTCCGAGATAATGATTTTTTTTTGCTATATGTGTCCCAAGTGATTCGATATACTATCTGTAATTTAGTAATTCTCTCCTTATTTTCTTCACGATTTTATCCATATGGTTGAATGATTTCTCCAAGGTATTTGAATTTATTTACTTGGATAATTCGTCCAAATTTAGTCATCATAGCTTGCCCATCTAGAAACCGAGAGGCTCCTTCCATGTACTGTGCTTTTTCATATGATATTTGAAGTCCTATTTTAGCTACAATTTCATGTAGGTTTTCGAGGGAGTGGATTGCTTCTTGCCTATCATTAGAAAGAACTGCCAGGTCGTCTGCAAAAGCTAGACACCTCACGTGAATTCTGTTTTTCAATTTTCTACCAAGAGTTATTCCTTTAACTTCTTTTTTCCCCCCAGGTTCTAATTCCTTTTTTTCTAGAACAAGGTGGAACAAGAGAGGTAACAGTCCATATCCCTGTCGAACCCCTGTGTTGACATCAAACGGCTCAGATATTTCTCCTAAGAATTTAACTTTGGAAGTAGTGTCAGTTAATGTTTGTCTGATCGATTCTCTTGTTTTTCTGTCTACTTTAAATTCTTCGAGTACTTTGAAACGTATCTGTCGGTCTATGGAGTCATATGCTTTTCTAAAATCTACGAAGGTGGTCACTGTTTGACTAGTTCTGCGCATTTGTAAGATAGTTTTGAGATTGACTATTTGTTCTGTGCATGATCTACCCTTTCTGAAACCTTCCTGGTATTCTCCAACGCCTCGTTTGTCTTTCAAGTCTTCTCAGTAGAACTTTGGAGAAAATTTTGTAGGTAACTGATGCCAAGGAGATACCTCTATAGTTGTTGATTTCAGTTCTATCATCTTTTTTGTGCAGTGGGTGAATTAGTGCACATTTACAGTCCTCAGGAATATTTTCCGTGATCCAGATATCGCTGAGAATAGCATGAAGTTTCGGGGCAAGACTTTCGCCACCAAGTTTCCACATTTCGGCAGTTATATCGTCCTCACCTGGAACTTTATTTTTCGGTTTACTGATAATTTGTTTGATTCCTTCAAATGTAGATGGTTCTGAATCCGGATTTAGTGTGGTTTTTTCAAAGGTGAGTTGTTCTCCAGGATATTCACAGTTTAAACGTCTCTGAAAATGGTTTGTTAACAGTTTGCAATGTTCCAGGCTATTTGTTTCTCGAGTTCCATTGGGACGTTTGAAACAAAGGCTAGGTGCCTGGTAATTGGATATGTCTTCTCTGAAAGTTTCGTGCGTTATGTTTGTGAATTCCAGTTCAATCTCCGCCAATCTTCTGTGATTATATTTGTGTTTCTCACGTCTGATGACTTTTTAGGTTTGTTGCTGGATCTTAATGAATTCCTGCCAAGTTCTTCCAGTTTTATGGAAATTCCAATCTCTCCAGGCTCTCTCTCGTTCTAAGTTCTATGGTCTTGTCGTAGGTTTCATCCTACCATCTGTGTTGCGTTTCCATCTTTGGAAGCTTCTACAAATGCTTCTTTGAGTTCTAACCAGTTGGATGGATTCTGGTTCGAAATATGTGCAATAAAGGAGCCCGAGTTTTCTTTAAGATGTTCCGTGTCGGTTCGCAGTTTCCTCTTTGTTCTGATTTTGGGTCTGTTAGGTTGAAATTTGACTTCAACTAGAGTTTAGTGGTGACCAGAGTCAATATCTCCTTTCTTGACTTTAACATTCATAATTTCCCTTTGATTTTTCTTAACAATCGGTACATGATCTAACTGGAATTCCCCTAAATAAAAGTTAGGGGATATCCAAGTCGTTTTCCTTCGTGGTAGTGACAGGAAATGAGTTGACATTAATTTTAAATCAAAACTCTCACAGAGGCCAATTAATCTTTCTCCGTTTCTATTGGTTCCTTGGTGAGCTTGATAGAGTCCCACGATGGTTCTGAAATTCTTTCCCTTGCCAATTCTGGCATTCAAATCTCTCAAAAATGATTTCCACATGATGCCTAGGAATTTTGGCTGTAGTTTCCTCTAGTTGTTCCCAGAAGTCGTCTACTTTCTGTGGATCTTTTTGATTGTAGTTGTTTGCAGGTGCATATGCACTGATTAGTGTATATACTTTGTTTCCTGACTTAACTGAGAGTAATGCAATTCTTTCAGAAGGAGACGTGAAGTTCAGTACTGAGTTTGTAAGATTTCTGCTCGCTGCAAACGCAGTACCAAAGTGATCTGGCTTGTTAGAGAGGGAGATTGATGGTTTACCTTTGTAAATTCTGTAACTGTCTGAATCGAAATGATTTTCACCAGCATTTCCTGATTTCTAGGAGTGCTAAAATTTAGACGTTGAATTTATTTAGTATATGTGTTAGTTGATTTAGCTTTCCAGTCTTAAGAAGAGTATTGATGTTTAAGGTGCCAATCAAAAGTTTGCGCTTCGGGGGAAGAGATTTGGGAAGTTCCGATCCATTCCCGCATGATGTTCTCGGTCCCTCAGAATCCGATGACCGAAAAAGACTAGTTTGCATACTAGGACCTGGGGCAGTAGTGTCCTGAACTGACGTTTCTATGATGCTAGTAAGTTGAAGAAAATGGGGAGATTGACCTCCGTCAACCTCATTGGTACAACTAAGGTGATGATCCCTAGAAGTTGCTTCATGATGTTTTCGGGCTATACCTGTTTTTGTTCCGCGAGAGGTATTTTATTTCTCTCAGACCCTCCGTACATATTCGGCGAGCACCTCGATCCGCCCTGGACTTGTTCCGTTTAGGAATCAGCCAGAAAAAATGACCACGGGAGGACTAAATTGACGTCACAGAACGTTTATAAACTTTTCCTCAGATTTAAAAAATATCGTCATATTCAGTGATCTGACATCTAGTTTAAACTTGTAACCGGGGAAATAACAATTAATTGCTGTAAAAACCCGAATCTCTGGTTCAAAACCAAACAGAAGGCAACTCTGACCTCCTTAGATGTCACTAATATGCAGTGCTAAATTTCTAAAATTGTGGCTACCGGAAAGCCCTGAAGATGGCTTCCCGCGGTTTCCCGTTTTCACACCAGACAAATACTGGGGCTGTACCTTAATTAAGGCCACGGTCGCTTCCTTCCCACTCCTAGCTCTTTCCTGTCCCATCGTCGCCATAAGACCTCTCTGTGTCGGTGCTGCGTAAAGCAACTTGTAAACTAAAAACTTAAAAACCATGTCCATGACAGTTTAGAAAATGTTTACTATTTAACGGCAGTAGCAAAGGCCTATCCTGGTAATGTTGAATTTCACAGATTTACATCCCCGTTTCTGTGGAACTATCCAAGGTAATAAAACAAATTTTGTTGGGATATAGATTAATATCTAGTACATTTATTGATATATTTCCTTGGTTATACTTTTATTAGAAATCAAGATATTGATTTTCAAAATCAAGTTCTTAAATTTTAAATGTATTTATATTTTTAAAATATTTATGATCGAGCTATGTGTGATAACTCTACCATTGTAGACCATATAAAACAATATTATTTCTTCTTCTTCTTCTTCTTCTTCTTCTTCTTCTTCTTTTCTAGCCTATTTCCATTCACTGCTGGATATAGGCTTCTTCCATATGCGCCCATCGTCTTCGGTCTTGAGCCACTTGGAACCAGCGTGTTGCAGCCAACAGCTTTATGTCATCAAGCCATCTCTTCTGGGCTCTTCCAATGCCTCTCTTGTGTTCTCATGGTCTCCAGTGAAAAATCAATCCTAGAGGTCCACCTGTTGTAGTCTTGTCAAGCTGTGTCCTACCCATTGCCGTTTTAGTCTTGCTATTCTATCTATGATGTCTGTCACATTCGTTCTTCTCCTGATGTCCACTGAACGGATCTTATCCCTAACGCTGATCCCTAGCATCTGTCGCTCCATGGCTCGTTGTGTTCGCTGAAGGTTGCGAGCACTTGCCTTAGTCAGAGTAATCGTTTCCAGACGGTAAGTAGTAACTGGCAGTACTCACGCATTATAAACCTTGGTCTTCAGGTTAATTGGAACATCCTTGTTGGTCAGGCTGAGTCTTAGTTTTCGGAATGCAGTCCAACTCATACCTAATCTGCGAGGAATTTCTGCACGTTGGTTTCCTTTTCCAAGTTTTATCTTGTGTCCAAGACAGATGTACTCATTGAAAACTATTAATGAGAGGTAAAAAATTCAGAGCTCTAGCTTAAGTTGTATCTGAGGAAAAGGGAAGCATTCATAAAAAATGTAGTTTTCAGAAAATGTAATACCACTTACAAAACGTGGATGTTACCTTCTTTCTTACCACATAATCACCTGATAGGAAGTGTTATCATAGCAAACAATGTATCCAACTTATGCAGGAGGACTTTTACTATAAATCAAGATAAATTACCGTAAATACAGTAGTTCCCAATGTGAAAATGAAATGGCGTATGGCTTTTAGTGCCGGGAGTGTCCGAGGACATGTTCGGCTCGCCAAGTGCAGGTCTTTTCATTTGACTCCCGTAGGCGACCTGCGGGTCGTGATGAGGATGAAATGATTATGAATACGACACGTACACGCAGCCCTCGTGGCAGAGAAGTTAACCAATGGTGGTTAAAATTCCCGACCTACCGAGCTCGATAGCTGAAGTCGTTTAAGCGCAGCCTGTATCAAGTATTCGGGAGATAGTAGGTTCGAACCCCACTGTCGGCAGCCCTGAAAATGGTTTTCCGTGGTTTCCCATTTTCACACCAGGCAATTAATTAAGGCCACGGCCGCTTCCTTCCCACTCCTAGCCCTTCCCTGTCCCATCGTCGCTATAAGACCTATCTGTGTCGATGCGACGTAAAAACTAGCAAAAAAAAATCCCGACCCTGCCGGAAATAATCGAACCCGGGACCCGTGTGACCAAAGGTCAGCACGCTAACCATTTATCCATGGAGCCGGACAGTTCCCGATGTATTTTATCTTAACTGAACAAGTGTTCAGGAAATCTAGATAAACATATTTCTTTTAATGTATAAATTCTTGCAGTCATCTAAAATCAGTGAAAAAAAAAGCAAAAAAAAAAAAAAAAAACTCCGTTAAGGCCATGAAGGCCCTTTGAGGGGTGGAAGGTAAAGGCTTCCACTATCCGTAACCTCGGCACTTGATGGGGTAGAGTGGTTAGCTCTTCACCCGGCCGCCTTTGCCCCACAGAATTAACATAGTACTTATTTTTGGTGTAGGCTTTACGACTTCCTGACGGAGATTCGAACCCACGTCCTTCCTGGCGAACCGAGCACGCCTTTACCGCCTCGGCCAGGCAGCTCCTAAAATCAGTGAAACATAACATCAAATTATAGAGGAGGCTCAAAATAATAATTCTCTAAAAAAACTAAAAATCGACATTTTTACCAATGCCACCTGTTGCACTCCCATTAACCACCACAAAGCTACATTTTCTTGTATATTTATTATTATGAGTACATTTTAAAAACATATTGAATTTAACTGAGCTCAAGTTAGAGAAAAATGTTCATACTTCAGTGTGTGGACTATGGTCCAGTAACGTTGTATTGAGCAATCCCCTTAAAAGTCTGCCTCTGTGGTGTAGTGGTTAGTGTGATTAGCTGCCACCCCCGGAGGTCCGGGTTCGATTCCCGGCTCTGCCACGAAATTTAAAAAGTGGTACGAGGGCTGGAACGGGGTCGACTCAGCCTCGGGAGGTCAACTGAGTAGAGGAGGGTTCGATTCCCTCCTCAGCCATCCTGGAAGTGGTTTTCCATGGTTTCCCACTTCTCCTCCAGGCAAATGCCAGGATGGTACCTAACTTAAGGCCACGGCCGCTTCCTTCCCTCTTTCTTGTCTATCCCTTCCAGTCTTCCCATTCCCCGGCAAGGCCCCTGTTCAGCATAGCGGGTGAGGCCGCCTGGGCGAGGTACTGGTCCACCTCCCCAGTTGTATCCTCTGACCGAAAGTCTCAAGCTGCAGGACACTGCCCTTGAGGCAATGGAGGTAGGATCCCTCGCTGAGTCCGAGGGAAAAGCCAGCCCTGGAGGGTAAACGGACTACGATACGACGATACGTATAAAAACATTACAAAAAACATCTCTGGGAGGTGCCGGAACGCTTTTCCGTCGCATTCAGCCAAAATTAAGCACTGCCAATGCAGATTATTCAGTCTGTTTCTTACCCTAAAATGTTCCTGCTTAGGCATGGCCTGTTCAGCTCTTCAAATAAAGAAAAACTACTTCAGACACAACTGCCTCTGGGGTCACTGACTGAGTTACAGTTCCTTTAAAAAAAATGTTCTTCTCCCACGAGATGTTAACCCCAGCGATAGAGATCGCATAGCAGTGAATTAACGAAGCTCACCTCACTGAAACCACAGCGTGACCACAGACCACTGGTTAGAAACCACATGAGCCATTGATTACTTTTATTGCAAATCGTTATTAGAAGGGTTATTGAATGGAGCTAGTTTATGTGGTAGGAAGAATGTTGTTGATGATAATGTAACCTTACTTTTAAAATGGTAAAACGACAGAGTTTTTATCATTTCTTTTTAGATGCTTCTAATTGCTATGATGGGAGTCTTCTGTCAACATGAAATAATGGAAATAATTTTATGGTTGCCATCTCTAGAATGACCCAGTCATTCTCAGTGATATTCAATAGAATCTTCTTTTGAGTGACTCAGACAGTAGGAGCGCTGGCCTTGTTAGTCAAAGTTAGCGGGTTCGGTACCTGCTCAATCTGGTGGGTAGTTGAAGAAGTTCACATACACATTCTCGTGTCGGTAAAATTCCTGGCACGTTAAATAACTCCTGTAGTACTAATTACCTGGCACCTCGGCACCTCCAAAAATGGTAGAAGTAATTAGAGTAAATCTAATAACTTCATCTTCTTTTTCTTAATTGGTCAGATGATCTAACGTTGTGGATAAAAAGTGGCAATATCAGTACTGTGGTACATGAAGTTGCTCACATATGCTAGCCTCATGTTGGTAAAGTAACTCCAGCGGAACAAAATTTCGGCACGTCGACGTTTTCGCAAACTGTGAAAGTAATTAGGGGATCTTAAAATTAATGTCTTCTTCTTCTTCTAAAACGAACTTTCCCATCTGACTCCATTAAATTTTCCAGTTAATAAGAACAGAAGAATATGTACTTTGATGCATTTTACTATCACTGACATGGATATCACCTCTGGTACTTGCAAGAAGTGAACATTTTACCCATCGTTATTGTGTGTACTTCGAAAATCTGTAGTTAAAGATGAAAATTGTAGTGTCAAAAAAAATTCCACAACAAAATTCAGTTAATTGAATCTATTGTTAAAAACTGGTACCAAGTTATCAACAAGGAAGATCTCCAATCTCTATGCCCCACTGAATTGATACTGTGATTAAAATGAAAGGTTGTCTTACTAAGCACACACACTAACTTTCCACAAAGCGGAATGAAAAACACGTTATATAAACACTTACTAAGCGTTACTTGTAAGACGATCATAAGCTTTCAAAAATGTTGTATTTGAACTAAGTTAAGTTATTTCGATTATGAATTAATTATTTCAAGTTAAATGTTAAATATTAATGTGAAATATTTGACCGAGTGAGTTTCTTGGTTCAGGCCGTATAGCTGTTAGCTTGCATTTAGTAGGTGGTGAGTTTGACCCCACTGTCAGTAACCCTGAATATGGTTTTCCGTGGTTTCCCATTTTCACACCCGGCAAATGCTGGGGCTGTAGCTTAATTAAGACTACGGTCGCTTCCCTCCCAGTCCTGGCACTTTCCTACCTTAGAGCGTCAAACACCTGTCGAGTTGGAACGACGTTAAACTGCTTGCAAACAAACAGTGAATTTGACATTGTTTTTTTATTTAATAATTCTTTTTCCTACTCAAAATCGTTGATATCGACTTTATATTGCAAGATAACTTCATTGCGTCTTGAAGATAGTGGCTGTGCCTACAATAGTACCTTTGTAGTAAATAGCACAAGTGTATTGTGAAAGAGTTGTAGGACCACAGTGTAAACCTTGTCACTTCGGCCTTAAACTTCAAGACAAGTTTTCTTTGTTTTCTCTTTGCAGGTTCTGAGGTCTAGGACTTTCCTCTCACAAACAATTGCTGCTCCGGCATGCGCAAGTCTTAATCTCTACTCTATTGTGAATTCTGTTTGAATTTCGATAGTTATCGGAACCTGGAGCATTTATCTATAATTTGACTAAGTCCAGTCTTAGACAGAAATGTAAAACAATTTTATAGGTTCCGGATTTACCGAAATATCTACGAATGTACTGACTAAGTTCGTTCATTTACGTCGATCGTATAGGAAACCGCTAGAAAGTGGCCTTAATTAAGGTATAGTCCCAGCATTTGCCTGCTGTTGAAATGTGAAACCACTGATAAATAGATATTATCTCTTATCGTGGCGAAATTAGAGCAATCGCCCCTTTATTATACATAATCACTGTTTCATAACTTGGGTAAAAATTCTGCAAAATTAAGCAATACAACAAAAACGACATCAACTAATAATAATAATAATAATAATAATAATAATAATAATAATAATAATAATAATAATAATAATAATAATAATAATAATAATAATAACCTTAAGAAACTAAACCAAACCACATGGCGCAAGAGCCCCCGAGGGCCATGGCTTTTCAAGCGACCGCTGTTCAGCCAGAAGGCCTGGAGATTACGAGGTGTCGTGTGGTCGACACGACGAATCCTCTCGGCCATTATTCTTGGCTTTCTAGATCGGGGCCACCATCTCACCGTCAGACAGCTCCTCAACTGTATTCATGTAGGCTGAGTAGACCTCGAGCGAGCCCTGAAATACGGATTAAACTCTCTGATCTGACAGGGAATCGGATCCAGCACCTCCAGCTAAGAAGCAGGCACGCTATCCCTACATCGCGGAACCGGAACAAAACTAAACCTTATACGCAATTATTATCTAAATACAATATTCGGCATGTTGGCTGAATGGTCAGCGTTGTTTCCTTCGGTTCAGAGGGCCCTGACTGGGTGGGATATTTTAACCTTAAATGGTTAATTCACTTGGCTCGGGGACTGGGTATTTGTCCTGTCCTCAACATCCCTATAATTCATATAACATACACAAGGCTCTTTTCTACTACAACAATGCGCAGTTTCCCATACATGACAGATGCCCTACAGGCTACAACAATATTTGATCATTGTAATAGCTCTGAAGCCGGCCCCGTAGTGTAGGGGTAGCGTGCCTGCCTGTCACCCGGAGGCCAGGTCAGGGATTTTTACCTGGACCTGAGGGTTGGTTCGAGGTCCACTCAGCCTACGTGATTAGAATTGAGGAGCTATCTGACGGTAAGGTAGCGTCCGCGGTCTATAAAGTCAAAAATAACGGCCGAGAGGATTCATCGTGCTGACCACACGACACCTCGTAATCTGCAGGCCTTCGGGCTGAGCAGCGGTCGCTTGGTAGGCCAAGGCCCTTCAAGGTCTGTGGTGCCATAGGGTTTCGTTCGTTCGTATCGCCCATTACAACGCCTGGAAGGTATGCATAGCTACTTAACGGCGTGAACGGACAAGTTGCCGGCGTAACCCCTAGCCATTCCACTTTAACGACAGCTGTGTAATCGCTGCTGTAGAGTGGGTTGTGGCCTCCCCAGGCTGCATATTCCTGTTGTACGGGTTACAATGTGAACGGTCGTAAGCCCCCCGCCCCCCAGATAATTGTAATAAAAATAGTAATCTGAGTACAACAATAATTGACCATTCGCTCACTCATTCATACCTCGATCATTTCACAAGTCATTTTGTACCTTCGGCAGTCCACCTTAAACTTATAAAGAAAAGTCCCGTCCTTAACCTTCCTAATACCAAGATTAAATACACATACGGATTACTAAGCGGGGTACAAATATACCCAAACAGAATATTGTGTATTTGTCCATATTTTATTCAATGAATTCAAATATTGTGAACATAATACAGACAAAATGAATCATGCAATTGAAGCAATGAGAAACCTCGAAGTTGAAACTGCTCATTGCGCGTCCACCTTTAACATCGAATGTCTCACTGAAAATGCTGCCGAACTGCAGACACATGGCGGCCTGTTGGACACCATGAAACTCAGGAGATCTCTCAAGGGACCAGGAATATAAAAAATGGCCCCTATTAAACCAGAAAGGCAAAGGCGTATGCCTGCATCAAGAGTTTACTCTAAGCAACCGGTGGACAACAAAATAGGACGGACTCACAAGCACCGAGTGGAAAGATGCTCTCAAAATGACAGCGAATGTACTGTAGCTCCTGTGCTATTTGTTTTACGTCGCACCAACGATGGGATAGGAAAGGCCTAGGAATGGTGAGGAAGCGGTCGTGGCCTAAATTAAGGTACAGCTCCAGCATTTGCCTGGTGTGAAAATGGGAAACCACGGAAAATCATCTGCAGAACTGCCGATGGTGGGGTTAGAACCCACTATCTCCCGGACGCAAGCTCACAGCTCCGCGCCCCTAACCGCACGGCCAATTTGCCAGGTAACCACTGCAGACGATGCGGTGAGATTGAAACTTTGGCACACGTCTTAGGATCTTGCCCATTCGGCAGGAACACCAGACATTATAACATCCAGTCTTCTTTGGCCGATACGCTACATGGAATAGGGTATCTAGTGGGTATCTAGTACATGGAGAGGTCCTTAGCAGTTGACGGTGGAACAAGACGAATCGACATGATCGCCTTCAAACCCGGGAGCAAAAATAGGTTTCATTCTTGACCCGACAGTCACATTTGAAAGACATGCAGAACAGCCCCTTCAAGTCGATGCAGGAAAAAAGAGGATGTATTCACCAACCCTTCCATACCATATTACCTCAATAATTACAACCTTGAGGATATCGAGGTCACAGGGCTCATGCTGAGTGCAAGGGGCACCATTCCTAAGCTACTGGTCCCATACTTAAGACGCTTTGGTGTGCCGATGAGACTATTGTGAGCTGGGGCATACATACATCGAAAGTCTCGACATCGATCTTGAGGCATCACCTCTACGCTTCAGCCACTTAATTACATTAATTAAAGTAATTTATTTGCTGCTTCTTTGTGACTAAGTATTGTTTCCTCTACATTTTCAAATATTTTTTTTCATTCTGTATTGCCATTAGATTAGGTACTACATTTATATTGTATGAAGTTCTTTGTCGGTTTGGCAACCTCAGTAATTCGAGGCAGAATAAATGTGAATTATTTCATAGTCACCCTGAACAAATTTTGAACTTTTTTTACAGATTTAGCGTATGAACGTTCCTTGCCCGACTCGTTGGCTGAATGGTCAAGCCAGATTGTGAGTTTCCTCTCATTTTAAATTATAGCATTGATGGGGCGAAAGTTCCTTATGGGAACCACTGTAAGTACGTAGGTAGTTAATATAAGGAAAAATCTTCATTGGATGAGCACATCAACGGAATTGTAAATAAATGGTACATATTTCTGCACATGGTTATAAGGGTATTTAAGGGTTGTAATAAGAATGTAAAGGAGAGGGCACAAAAGTCTCTGGTAAGATCTCGACTAGATTATGGTTCCAGTGCATGGGACACTCGCCGGGATTACTGAAGAAAATCCGAAGAAAGCTCGATTTGTTCTGGCTGATTTCCACACAAAAGAGTAGCGTTACGAAATTGTTGCAAAGTTTAGGCTGGTAAGACTTGGAAGAAAGGAGACGAGCTGTTCGACTAAGTGGTATATTCCGAATTGTCAGTGGAGAGATGGCGTGGAATGACATTAGTAGACGAATAAATTTGAGTGGTAATTTTTTAAAATAGGAAAGATCGCAATACGAGGATAAAGTTGGAATTCAAGGGGACAAATTGGGCCAAATATTAGTTTATAGGAAGAGGAATTAGAGATTGGAATAATTTACCAGGGTAGAGGTTCAATAAATTTCCAAATCTTTTCAGTTATTTATGAAAAGAATCTGCCACCTGAGCGACTACTGTAGATGCAAATCAGCAGTAATTGACTGATTGATTGATTGATTTATTGATTGATTGATTGATTGATTGATTGATTGATTGATTGATTGATTGATTGATTGATTGATTGATTGATTGATTGATTGATTGATTGATTGATTGATTGATTGATTGATATTTTTAAAGCGTTCGGGGAAAATGCAGTAGTTCAGTAGCGTTTCCAATGGGTAGAGGGATTTGTGATTGTTTTTACAGGTGCTTGCTACGTGTCAGTCCAATTTAATATCTCGTCCATGACAACACCTAAGTTAGCGACAGTAGGACATGACATCGATGTTTAGCATAACAGGAGGCACGTAGCTACGTTACAGTAAATTCAAATTTCTTCTGGTACCAACACCTATCTTCAAGGCTGCCGATGTTGGGGCTGAAAACCACTACCTCCCGAGTTTAAGCTGTCAACTACGTGACTCGAAACGCGTAGCCAACTCGTTCAAAGATTGTACTTCTACTACTACTACTACTATTAGCGAGCGAGCTAGCTACACGGTTTGAATCACATAGCCGTGCTCTTGCATTCGGGAGACAGCGGGTTCCAACTCCACTGCCAGAAGCACAGAATATAGCTTTCCGTGGTTACATATTTTCATGGGGGCGGTAGAATAACACCCACGGTATCCCCTGCGTGTCGTAAGAGGTGACTAAAAGGGGCCCCAGGGTCTCTGAATTTTGGAGCGTGGGTTGGGGACCACGGGGCCCTTAGCTGAGCCCTGGCGTTGCTTCCACTTACTTGTGCCAGGCTCATCACATCTACACTATCCGATCTTCCTTGGTCAATTCTTGTTCTTTCCGACCCCGACGCTATTAGATTTCCGAGGGCTGGGGAGTCTTTCATTTTCACGCCCTTCGTGGCCCTTGCCTTTCTATGGCCGATATCTTCATTTTTCGAAGTGTCGGATCCCTTCAATTTTTTCTCTCTGATTAGTGTTATATTGAGGATGGTTGCCTAGTTGTACTTCCTCTTGAAACAATACTCACCACCAACACCTTACACATTATCACATCAGGCAACCTTAATTAAGGCCACGGTCCCTTCCTTCGCAATGCTATTAGCCCTTTCCTAATGGATCGTCGCCATAAGACCTATCAGTACCGAGCTAATTGCCCGTCAAGTTAGGTGCGCTCAGCTGTGAGCTTTCATTCGGGAGATAGTGGATTCGAGCCCCAGTGTTGACAGGCCTGAAGATGGTTTTCCGAGGTTTCCCATTTTCACACCTGGCAAATGCTAGGACTGTGCCTTAATTATGGCCACGGTCGCTTCCTTTCCACTCCTAGCCCTTTCCTCTTCATCGTCGTCAGAAGACCTATCTGTGCCGGAGCGACGTAAAACAAATTGTAAACAAATGTAATTTCAGTTCTATTTGTTTTTCCGCTCACACCATTATTAGAACTAGAAAATAAACTATTTTGATAAATTGTACATTTCTTTCTTTCTTTCTTTCTTTCTTTCTTTCTTTCTTTCTTAATCTGTTTACCCTCCAGGGTTGGTTTTTCCCTCAGACTCAGCGATAGATCCCACCTCTACCGCCTAAATGGCAATGTCCTGGAGCGTGAGACTTACGGTCAGGGGATACAACTGGGGAGGAGGACCAAAACCTCACCTAGGCGGCCTCACCTGCTATGCAGAATAAGGGCCTTGTGGGGGGATGGGAAGATTGGAAGGGATAGACAAGGTAGAAGGATAGAAGTGGCCGTGGCCTTAAGTTAGGTATCATCCCGGTATTTGCCTGGAGGAGAAGTGGGAAACCACAGAAATCCACTTTGAGGAAGGCTGAGGTGGAAATCGAACTCTCCTCTACGTTGTTGACCCCGTGGAGTGGACCCCGTTCCAGCCCTCGTTCCAAATTTCGTGGCAGAGCCGAGAATCCAACCCGGGCCTCTGGGGGTGGCAGCTAATCACGCTAACCACTACACCAAAGAGGCGGGCGGACATTTATTTAAGTCTGGAAATGTTTAGTCCAGAATATCCTATATTAAATAACACGGAGTGGTTTATCAGATGACTGCAATTGTCTCTACTGCCCCACATATCCTACTTCAGTTGGAGCGAGCGAATGAGTGATTGAAAAAGGGGCCACTTTCTCAATCATGAGAACATCCTCTCTTAGCCAACGCCCTCCAGATGCAGATAGGGGACACTGGAACTATTATATCCGCTTTCGCAGTCATTCCTTGATAATGCAGCCCATGTCAGCGGATCATCCCATTCAAGCACTGCTTAACGAATAACCACCATTAATCAGATATGTCCGGCTCTTTGGCCCCATGGTCTACGTTGTAGCCGGGTCGCATTAATTCCTCAGACTCGGGGACTGGGTATTCGTATTTTAGTTAATGTACACCCTTTATCGCACACCCAAAACACACCCCACTGCCAACTACTTCCTCAAAATCACTTAAAAATGAATACATCCCTTCAAAGGAATGATATCCAGCCCTAAAACAGGGCCAAATCCACAAGTGCGTCTCAGTTTGCACCTGCAATGTCACTAGGGTGAAGAAGGAGGAGAAGAAGAACCAGATACCTTAATCAAGCAAACAGTAGACCCCTGTGGGTGGGAAATAAATCGACGGTATCCCTTGCCCGTCATAAGAGGCAACTAAAAGTGCCCCCGGGGGTTTGAACTTGGGACCGTAGGTTGACGACTACGGGGCCCATAGCTCAGTCCTGGAATTGCTTTCGCTTACTTGTGCCAGGCTCCTCACTTTCGTCTATTTTGTCTGACCTTCCTTGGTGAACTCTCGTTCTTTTCCGACCCCGACGGTATTAGAGCACTCGAGGCCTAGGGAGTCTTTCATTTTCACGCTCTAATACCTTCATTTTTCGAAATGTCGGACCCCTTCCATTTTCTCTCTCTAATTAGTGTTAATAGAGAATGGTTGCCCAGTTGTACTTCCTATTAAAACAATAATCACCACTACCACCACATTAAAGCTACAAAAAACACCAAAAAAGTTAATACATCCCTAGTCAGGGATGCCATTCAGCCGTAATAGTCAAGTATGTTTTTAAGATCATCTTGAGAAGACTAGGCCTATGTATGTCTTTGCACATTTAATGCTTTTACCTAAACAAAGATATCCATAGCTGATGATGTTTATAATAATTTGTGAACTTGCTTAAAGCATACAACATATTGTATCGATAAGGTGGAGGAATAATTACTGTCAATTTGTTAAATAATGTAAATCACCACACTCAAGCAAATGATGTGATTCGTGTTTAAAAGTACGTAGCAGAACGGCCATATGAATCTATGAATCAGAATGCTGTTTGGACCATACAAATCCATTCAGAGCTTTGGAAATATTGAAATGGTGGGTTAGAAGTATTGTTAGCTGGATATAATGATAATGTATCTAGCTTCATGATCGAGTTTGTGTCAGAAATTTGTGACACACGCAGTAATCGCACACATAATATCTTGCTTGGTAGCACTAGACAAACAAACTGAACTGACACTTGCATCATAAAATCATCATGCCACATTACATATTCATCTATGTGTCATTCCATTCACTCTGTCGATAGATAATAACGTCAAATGAAATTGTATGTCATGCATGTGACAGTTTAGTTCGCTACAGCTTTCGCTTGTCACTGATCCTATTATCGAAGTCTCACTAGATCTGTTCACTTTCTTTCTTCACACTGAAAGTATCACGAGGTCTTGAGAGAAGATGCAGAGTCAGAGCAGTACCTTGACCGAACCGCTTAGATCACGTGCCTGGTGTGGCAATTCCCAGTGCATTACAGTTTGTTTTACGCTGCGCCGACACACATACATCTTATGGCGAAGATGGAATTGGAAAAGGCTATTTATTTATTTATTTATTTATTTATTTATTTATTTATTTATTTATTTATTTATTTATTTATTTATTTATTTATTTATTTGTGTCTTTATTAAGTGGCGAAGTTAGGGCTCTTGGCCCTCTCTTACACTTAACCACATACATTTTTTTACAGTATTAATCTAAAGTATCATTGTAATCAATTACTGTTATTGAGATATGTCAGATAAGGAATTACAATAATACAATTAATTAAGGTTACTACTGATGAAAAATTATAGGATAAATTGAGAGTGGATAATAACAAAAAAAATATCAACTTATAACCTAAAGAATATATCTACAACTAGCTTAAAGAAAAACTTATTCAAATGTATAAGGCTAAAATAAATTAACTAGTGTGTTACGATCTGAGTGGACTAAAATCGATGTTAATATGTAGTCTATTTCTATGAACAGCCTATAGCCTTAAATGAGAGTAGAAAGAACGTAAGTGGGATAGCCTAAGAACTTAAATGTAGTACGTCATTTTTGGTTTAATTCACACGTCATTCACTCTTACATTCTTTCGAGTCAACTGTATGTACTCTGGAGGAATTTACGGTAGGCTGTTTTAAATGTCCTAGACGAGCAAGACTTTTTAATATCATCCGGGATCGTATTCCATAACCTCATAGCAGAGACCAGAAATGAATGGCTGTAGGTATTCGTTCGATGCGGTGCTATTTCAAGTAGTGATCCGGAACGAGTGTTAATTTCGTGGAACGAAGAAAGAAGCCTAAAATTGGACGATAGGTAGGTGGGGGGCTGTTTGAAGAAAGCAACTGATAGACGAGGGTCATTTGGTGCGTTTTTCTACGGTCATTTAAACGTAGCCATCCCAACTTTTTGTAGTATGGTGTTATATGAGCATCATGTCGGAGCTCGAAGGCATATCGAATGCAAGAGTTCTGTACACGTTGTAGCCTTGTTGCTTGTTCACAGGTTAGATCAGTCAATAAACTGTCACAGTAGTCAAAGATTGGAAATAGGAATAGGAAGGAAGCGACTGTGGTCTTAATTAAAACACAGTCCCAGCAATTTCCTGGTGTGAAAACTGGAAAACGCGGAAAATAGTTTTCAGGGCGGCCGACAGTGGGGTAAGAACAGAAAAGAATTTAAACTCCTTGTTCGTGAGGGGGTGGGGGGTAGGGGGGAAGATACATGAACGGCACAGTAGAACTTCGTTAAGTCGGACCCCTTAAACACAGATCTACGAATAACTCTGACAGATTTGAGGAACTAATATAAAAATCCGCAGTTCTAGCCCTTCAGCCAAGCAACTCAAGGCCAGAAATGATAAAAGCTATCCAGGACTCACAATTTGAAACCTTTCATTGCCCTTTAGCCCTTCAACTTTCGGCACAATTGAGGAAATTACTTAAATTTACGTTTTTAGTAGTAGGGGGTCCCCTTTGTCTGCTAAGAAATGTTTTCACCATTGCAAATAAAATAAAAATATGAATAATAAGAAACATTGCACGATATCATAGGGATATAAGCTACGAATTTTAAGTTTAAAAATATATAATAAAGTATGAGAATATGTTCTTTATTTATTCTTAAAAATCACAATCCCTTTCTTAATCATTGTTATCCAGTATATTAGATTGGCAGTTTGTCTTTTTCTACCAGTACGAGCGCTAATGTGAGTCAATGCATTGTTTCACTTGAGCACCACTACGAGCGCTAATGTGAGTCAATGCAGAGTTTCACCACAGTCTAGTATATACAGCACCGCCGTCTCAATCCTGACGGCGGTGATATACAGTCGCAAAGCTCTGATATTTTTCATCCGAGACGAGTACAGCGCTCCAAGCGGCGAGGTAGAGGCAACTTGCTGGAAGACAACAGGGAACGAATTACCAATACAGTCTAAACTGGTCATAACTTCTGAACCATTCATGCAAATAATGTCCTGAGAAGGTCATTGTAATCCTTATGAAATAGTGGAGGAGGTTAAACAATTTATTTCGATGAGAAGTTCGAGGGTGATATCGAAATATTTATTTAATCTTAAAGAGTTATTTTTCTTTACCGCGGACTATAACATTAAATCGCTTATAGAGGGCAACCAGTTCGAAATAGGTATATACCACCGCGGACTTTTTTGTAGAGGTTTTTATTTTCTATAATTCGTACGCTTACACTTGGGGTGTATCGTTGACGGTTCAGGCAGCGTAAGCCAAGAAAGCAAGTTGACCGACCGACATCGAACCTGCCAAGTTGGGTTAAGATGGCCAGCGCTCTTCCTCTTATTAGAGATTCGCGACTGTATATATTAGACTGTGGCTTCACTTAAGCCCTTATAACTACATTCGGTGTGGGTATTTTTCAAAACATGAATAAAAAACACCTGAGGGTATTGAACCAAGGAACATATTATAGAAAGAATTATGTAAATAAGTTAATTTGGCTACGATTTTAATAAAAAAGAAGAGGAGCAAAGCAACAAGCGATTTTAGGTGTTTTTTTCGGGACTGCATTTAGGTCGGAAGTGGTTTTTAAAATGTGTGCCCATCAACTTACGGTACAATTGAGGAAATTGCTTAATTTTACGTTTTTCGTAGTACGAGGATCCCTCCTTTGTCTGCGAAGAAACGTTTTCAATATTAGAATATAATAAAAATATGAATATTAATAAACATTGCACGATAAAAGAATGAACATTTTAGAAAATAAAAACGCTTTTATGGGGGGGGGGGCGGCTGCAAATATTTAATTGATGAAAAGAATGCATAGCCTAATCGTGTTGCTACCAAGCGGTACTTCAAATTGACGTAGCAGGGCTTACGAGTTACTTTTCCGAGAAATAGGCTAGGCCTATACTAAGGCCTACGAAGGTTCGAGTGTGACATTTAGCGCTATCAGCGAAAAACACTTTAATAACGCTGCTCAAAAATCGTCTGTTTCCATGGCAACGATCTCAACGATGACATGTTTCTAAGGGATGCTATCGCCACGTGGCTTGACTTTCTCTCAGTCGCTTCTGTGATAGCATTCCAATATTGTTTTTGTGTTAGTTTTATTGCCTTACATGTTTTTCCCGATTATTATTATTATTATTATTATTATTATTCCGGGGATTTCGTGGAACACAGAGGTGTAAGAAGATGCGGGCATGAATGGGTGGATAGAAAAAAGATCAAATTTTAATTTAAAACTCTTAACATTTGAAATGTTATTTCTTTCCTTGAATTTTTTGTTTCTTTTCAGATTTTAAACTTTGTTAAACAATAACAAATAACAATGGTATAGATAAAGGTTAGCTCTTGAGTTCGAGAAGCAATCTTAGCCTTTTTTTTTTTTTTTGCTAGGGGCTTTACGTCGCACCGACACAGATAGGTCTTATGGCAACGATGGGATAAGAAAGGCCTAGGAGTTGGAAGGAAGCGGCCGTGGCCTTAATTAAGGTACAGCCCCAGCATTTGCCTGGTGTGAAAATGGGAAAGCACGGAAAACCATCTTCAGGGCTGCCGATAGTGGGATTCGAACCTACTATCTCCCGGATGCAGCAATATTAGCAAGGCCACTACTCGATTCAATTACTCCTCTAGGAGACTAAGCTCCAAAATTTACGAGCTTCAAGCCCCTCCAAGGCACAATCTAACTTTTACAAAAAACAAACAGCAGACACTGTCTTATCCGCTCAACATTCTAAGTTACATTTAAATAGGAAATTGATTAAGAGTAGTTAACTTTAATAGGGATAACAAGTACCCGATCTACATGGCCTTAGTGAAAAAGAAAAAGGTTAAGGTATAATAATAATAATTTCGTGTGGCTATTTCTAGCCGAGTGCACCCCTTGTAAGGCAGACCCTCCAATGAGGGTGGGCGGCATCTGCCATATGTAGGTAACTGCGTGTTACTGTGGTGGAGGATAGTGTTATGTGTGGTGTGTGAGTTGCAGGGATGTTGGGGACAGCACAAATACCCAGCCACCGAGCCATTGGAATTAACCAATGAAGGTTAAAATCCCCGACCCGGCCGAGAATCGAACCCGGGACCCTCTGAACCGAAGACCAGTACGCTGACCATTCAGCCAACGAGTCGGACCAGGTTAAGGTTATTGGTTGTAAATCAAAATGTTAGGAGGCAAACACCTGCACTCCTTTGAAGTTCATTTGAAAATTCTTAAAACCCTATGTGTGCTTATCGCCCCAAGTTACAGACGCTAGGTCTATACTACGGAGGTGACTAGATGGAGAGAAAGTTTTAAATTACAAAAAGAAATCAAAGTCACCTCAATACCAAGCTGAAGGAGAATAAAAGAGGGTTCACACTCTTTACTCCCTTAGACTGAGGTCTTTAGACTAGGTTGAAACTTTACATTAAGAAAGGATTTTGAAACATTCCCCTCAAATCAGATTTCAGAAAGGATGTCTGCCATTACCTTGAGCTGGAGGGCCTTCCGAAGATGAGCAAGACGTGCCCCCTGCCTCCTGTATGAACACACTCAAAACCTCTTGACTGGAGCGATCGAAAGACAGCACGGCCCCAAAGATCCCAGCTTTTATAGCGGAGAGGAAGGTTCCAGAATTATCTGGGCCGAAGCCCAACACACACCCACAATTTTTATTGGTTACAAAATTAAATTCCGAAATTTGTGATGGGATAAAATTTTAAGCAGGCGGGAAGAGATAGAAGTGCTAGTAACCTCAGAACACCAAAAACAATATACAAAAAGTTCAGTTTTGAAAACCTATAAATACAAAATTACTCTTGAAATTTAATTGACCATCCTCAGACCCGAGGGGGCACACAAACCGACAGTAGAGACATCTGACAATAAACGTTAAAACTTCTTCCACTAGAAGGTTCACTGTTCGTATTAGAGATGGCCTTGTAAAAGGCGCTTAGTTTGAATCACGGCCGACTGGATCCCCCGCTGTAAGGAGCTAGGTAGAGCGACGCATCAAGTCGGCCGTGTTTGAATGTACGGAGTTGGTGTACCTCCGGTACAATTATTATTATTATTATTATTATTATTATTATTATTATTATTATTATTATTATTATTATTATTGTATCTGGAGGTACACCCCTAGGCCGCACATTTAAATCTTGCGCCAATTAGAACTCCACTACAGGAGAAACACTGAACTTGGAACTAGACCTACTTAAACTTTCCTCAGAAGATGTCACTACCGTAATTTTGTGATTATGTTGTCAGTACTGTGTGAATTTCAACTTGTTTTGCTTTCCGTTCATCAAGGAGTTTGGACATTCTCTCATAGATGTCTCTGCAAAAACTATGATCATGCACCCTGGTGCGTTGTGAAGGAACGTTTTTGAAGAAATTTTGTATTTATAAGTTTTTCTTTACTAAATTTCGTTCATTCATTTTTGGGTTGGCAATATTGATCTTTTCTTTCCGCCAGTTTTGAATTCAGCCAATCCCTAATTTCTGTAATTAATTTTCAGCCTATTACAGGCTTCTTCTTCGATCCCGTGTGTAACTTAAATTTAACCAATAAAATTCTGTGGGTGTGTCTTGATTATTCATGAAAGGTCTCGAACCTTCCCCGAGGGTTTATAAACTGCGGGTTTTCACGGCTCTTGGCCATTTGATCAACTTCTAACTTAGTGGGAGGCGGGAGATGCCTCTTTCTTCAGGCAGCAGGTCTTCAGCAAAGTAATGGCCAGTTAACATCTTATTTCTTGCTAGCTCCGCAGCTTTACCTGAGGGAAAGGTCCGAAACCTTAAATATGTATCCTACTTCTCTACAGATGTAATTCTTTAACTGTAAATCGGGGATAGAGAGTGATTTACCCTCTCGAGCTCCCCTTCATCTTGGTTTGAGGTACCGCATTTGTTTCTGCTAGGTATTAAAGTTATCTCCATGCGCGCTGCCTCAGTAGATTGAGAATATCCCCTGTTTCTTCGGCCAAGTGCCTTTTAGGTTTTAAGAATGCATATTTAGGAGTGCAAGTACACGCCTCCATTCAATTTGGTGTTCAGGGCCATTTACTTAACCTGTTCTTTTTCTGCTAAGGCCCAGTATGTTGGGTACAAGCTACCCCCGTTTCATTTTTTTTAAAGTTGTGCCTTGATGGCAAGTACTTGTAAAGTCTGATATTGCCTTGAATAGGCTTGAAAAACTGAGAGCGTGTCAGCTTTATTTTCAAGTGTGGTAACTGTGCCTCTGGGAGGCTTGATATTTGAAGCTGGGAGCAAGTGCTCCAGGGACTAGGGGTTTTCTGCCCTTGTGTAAAATAGTAATCTTTTGTAAGCTCGAGCTGAGAGCTCAGGAAACGTAAAGTGAGGGGCTGGAAGCCCGGATTACTAAACTGTCACTAAATTTTGGATGTACTTGCCTTGTATAAACTTTGTCATGGTACCTGGTATGTTATTGTTATCTCACCTAGTGAAAAGTTGTTTTTGTTCTTGTTGATTGTTGAAATTCAAAAAGTATAACCTTTGTTAAAGTTTTAAATTAACTTTGATTTTGTAGTTAGACCCATTCACCCCGGCACCTTCTTTCACCTCTGCTGGTCCACGGGTAACCCCGTAACAATTATTATTATTATTATTATTATTATTATTATTATTATTATTATTATTATTATTGTTACCGTGTTTTAGCGGTAGGTAGAGGCGTAAGAAGGTGCGGGCGTGAATGGGTTTCAAACTACGGAATCAAAGTTAATGTAAAATTAATTTAAAATTTAACTAGGTTATATTTTCTTTTCAAAAACAAAGCAATAACAGACATGGCAGGTACAATGTAGCAAAACAAGGGGAGATACAATATTTACAGGTTTTGGGCTTCACGCCCTGACTTCAGCGATCAGCTCAGTTTTACCACAAACACAAGTTTTAACAGAGGGGCAGAAAACCCCATTCATCCCTAGGAGCCCCTGGCTCCGAATTACACAGAAAAGCCTCCACGAGGCATATGACACTCCATTTTCAAAAGAGCGATCCGCTCTTAAAATTTAAGCCTCTCAAAGGCCACACCAAACTCTACCTTCAAGCTGTCCTCTAAGGACGTATTCACAGGGGTAAAATACCCAACCTACAGAGGTCTATTACATGAAAAGAAGGTTGATTACATGACCTCTAAACTAACAATTTGAGAGGAGGCGATCTTGCACTCCTAATACACTTTGTTTTTTTAAAACCTAATCTGGCTCTGGGCCGCTAACGCAAGGGCTAAACCCATACTACAGAGGTGACTTAGAGAAGAACACTTTACATTACATAAACGAAGAATAGTTTGAGAAAATAAGTTCACCTCAAAACAAATGTGAGTGGGAGCTCGAGAAGGTTAGCACTCTCTATCCCAATATGTAGCTTTACAAGAAAAAGATGAAAAGAGTAATTACATTTTAGGAAAAGGTTACATGATGGAAATGCTTCGAACCCGCCGCGAGTGTTAAACTGCCGACCTAGCAAGAAAAGAAGTTATTAATAGGCCATTACCTAGTGTTGAACGGCTGAAGAAGAAAGAGGCGCTTCCCGCCTCCTGCTATGTACTTAATACACTGAAAGATGGAACAGAAGTGGCCCGGAGACCCCAAAATCAGCAGTTTATATCCTCTCGCGGAAGATTCTAGGCGTTAGGGGAAATAAAACACCCTCCCTCAAAGTGTTTATTGGCTAGGGAAAAGAAACCCCTACATAGAGGAAGAAGAAACACATTATTGGTGGAAAATTAATTAAAGAAATTCGGGATTGGCTAGATCCAAAATAAGGGGAAAAGAGGGGTATACAGCCAACTTAAACCATGACAGAAAGAAATTTAACAAAGAACAAACTCTTGAAATAAAATTTTCTCCAACAAAATAGTTCTTTGATTTCGCACTAGGTTGCACTATTGTAATTCTTCAGTAGTGTCCTCTAGAAGAGAAAGTTCACACTTCTTACTTCAAGCGAAACAAAAACACATCAAAAGTGACACAGTTCAAAAACTCAAAATTTTCCACGTGGTGACATCTTCTGAGAAAGTAGAGAATTAATAGAATAGATAAAGTTCAACCTTCCTCCAGAAGAGGAGTTTCAACTGGCGCAACTTTTAAATAAACGGTGTAGAGGTGTACCGCCCGGTACAATTATTATTATTATTTGTTAGTTAATCAGTGACTAGTTTACCATTTACGTATTTTTATTCTGGAAGTATACCGCGAACAATCGGCGTTAAATAATAAAAATATCAATGTGGGTAGTGTACTGTTCTGTATTATAACATAACTTCCGCATGGCTGACTGATGGAAATAAAATATTTCCCGACAACAACTTTGTTTATGTTGTGTATTTTTGATATAATTATGAATTAGTTATTAATTATTAATTACGAGATCTACTATTTTTCGGCAGTGGCGTATTCCGTCTTAAATTATGAAATTATAGCACGAGGCACGAGCTTAGGAACGGGTCAAATGTTCTGAATTGCATGAGGTCTACGTGATCTCAGACACCTGTATTAAAGGATGATAATCGCACGCGGAGGTAACTATGACAACTCAGCGCACGTCGTAGTTAATGCTTTCGCAGCTCAAATGTCAGATTCCAACTCTCATGGTTGGTATAAGCATATGTGTTGATCACGTTCTGTGTTACAAACCTCAGAAGGGAAAACTATAAGCGGCATAATATGTTTTTTTAAATTTTTTTTTCCTATTTGCTTTACGTCCCATCGACACAGATAGGTCTTATGGTGACGATGGGATGGGAAAGGCTTAGGAATTGGAAGGAAGCGGCCGTGGCCTTAATTGAAGTACAGCCCCAGCATTTGCCTGGTGTGAAAATGGGAAACCACGGAAAACCATCTTCAGGGCTGCCGACAGTGGGATTCGAACCCACTATCTCCCGGATGCAAGCTGACAGCTGCGCGCCCGCATAAAAAATTGACCTATTTTACCCCCTGGAGGACATTTACAATAGAATGTATTATGTAATCGCTTTATTTTTTACACAGACAATAATTTTCGCTCTCTTTACAAATTTTGTCTATATTTTTACAAAAAAAGCGATTAATAATAATAATAATAATAATAATAATAATTTTAATTTTCCCATTACCGGGCGAGTTGGCCGTGCGGTTAGGGGCGCGCAGCTGTGAGCTTGCATCCGGGAAATAGTGGGTTTGAACCCCACTGTCGGCAGTCCTGAAGAAGGCTGTACCTTGATTAAGGCCACGGCCGGTTCCGTCCCACTCCAAGGCCTTTCCTATCCAATCATCGCCATAAGTCTGGCTCCATAGCTAAATGGTTAGCGTGCTGGCCTTTGGTCATAGGGGTCCCGGGTTCGATTCCCGGCAGGGTCGGGAATTTTAACCATCATTGGTTAATTTCGCCGGCACGGGGGCTGGGTGTATGTGTCGTCTTCATCATCTTGTCCTCATCATGACGCGCCGGTCGCCTACGTGCCGAACATGTCCTCGGACACTCCCAGCACTAAAAGCCATACGCCGGGCTGAGTGGCTCAGACGGTTAAGGCGCCGGCCTTCTAACCCCAACTTGGCAGGTTCGATCCTGGCTCAGTCCGGTGGTATTTCAAGGTGCTCAAATACGACAGCCTCGTGTCGGTAGATTTACTGGCACGTAAAAGAACTCCTGCGGGACTAAATTCCGGCACCTCGGCGTCTCCGAAGACCGTAAAAGCAGTTAGTGGGACGTAAAACAAATAACCTTAAATTAATTATTATTAAAAGCCATACGCCATTTCATTTCATCGCTATAAGACCTATCTCTGTCGGTGCGACGTAAAGCCAATTGTAAAAAAAGAACATCCCATTGAGCGCGGTGTAAAACAAGATGATCCTCTCTTAACAAAGCTCTGTCCCTGCAGTTTTAGAAATGGCAATGGCAGCAATTCATTCGAAAGATCAAGGAAACAGAATTTAATAGAAAAAGGCTGAACCACTTGAGGTTTGCGGACGACAATGTGTTTCTGACTAATGATAAAGAAGAGCTAATCTCCTTGTCCAGCCTTGTATGATCAGTTGTATCAGGAACGAGAAGGTTGTTCGGGAACTCCGGTGACGAGTTTGAAGACCGCTGGCAGCGCTGTTATCAACTTGAGCACGTCAAAACGGGGAGTGCTGAGAACGTGTGTGTGTAGAGTTTTGTGACATTAGCTGCAACGATGCCGAGGCGGATTGATCCTTACTGGGAGGGCTACATAACATCCATTTCCGATGCTAAATATACTGTAGCTATTCTGCAATCCAAGGTATGTGCAAGAAGCGTGATTTCTTGATATAAAATAACGGGATCAGTGCTGTACTGAATAAAAAAGGAAAAGGCCGACTGGGCTTAATTCCAGGTGGGAAAAAGCAGGCAATTCCATGACCAGCCACCAGTCGTACACCAGAAGTGGTGAGGAAAAGTGAAGGTGGTATGTTCTTCAGCGTATGGCTGAATAGCTCCCATACTCGTCTGGTCGATGTCCAGCTGCGCCATACAATGAGAATCATATCTGGCACCCTGCACTCCACTCCTTTACAGTGGTTACCCGTACTGAGCCACATTCAACCTCCTCACATCAGACGACAAAATGCTCTTGTCAGATTATGAACTAAGGTGATGAACAGCTCACTTCCCATCCACCAGGATGCAGAAGAAAACGCCGTTGCGAGACTGAAATCCCGGAAACCTGCCTGGAAGACGGCCAGGGAATTAACTGACATACCTTTTAGACCTGACGAAGCATGGAAGCAAGAATGGGCCAGATTACACCCACATGGTCTAATCAACATTGATGACCCAACAGCAAAACCTCCTGGGTTCAATCTCCCACGCCCCATCTGGACTAGATTAAACAGGATACGCTGCGGTGTTGGAAGAACTGCTTCTGCACTACACCAATGGGGGTGGTTGTAGTCTCCTTCCTGCAACTGTGGTGCTGAAATGCAAACCATCAGCCATATCGTGAAAGAATGTCCTCGCCGAGCATTCACTGGGCCTATGGAGGAGCTACATCAAGTTTCCTACGGCACTCACTTGGCCGGAAGGACTTGACATCAGCGTGTGATGAAATCTCAGAACCTGCAGTTGTGTGTGTGTGTTTTTTTTACCTCCTAGTTAGTCTGTAAATACTCTATATCCATGTATTTAAATATGTTTATATTTTCCTAATAACATATGTAAAATACATTTCAAACGATTGTCAAATGAAGCATCATACGCTAAATAAATAAATAACACCCCCTCCCCCCCCCCCAAACACGGTATAAAGAATGCCAGGAAAGTCTTCCAAGGTGTTTCATGATCATCCCTGGATACTGCTACAGTGGCAAGTTAACCATTCGCCGTGTCGCTAATAATGTGAAGGTGAACTATACATACTACTAGCAGTTTACCGCTAGCTCCGCTCGCAATGTACAAAGTATGGTGTTGTTCGTTACTATCCTCACGGATCTAAAAAATCATAATAACTTTAACGCAACCATGGTTACACATGATCATGCAACTAATCTATTAAATAATCTAATTTCACCTATTTCCACCATATAGCAATGGAAGGTATGAAATTCATTAAACCTTTACGCAAAGTTTCGAGTTAATGAAATAAAGTCCGATCGTTGGCTGAACCTTCATTGGTTAATTCCAATGGCCCGGGGGCTGGGTGTTTGTGCTCCCCAACATTCCTGCAATTCACACACCACACATAACACTATTCTCCACCACAATAACACGCAGTTACCTACACAAGGCAGATGCCGCCCACCCTCATCGGAGGGTCTGCCTTACAAGGGCTGCACCCGGCTAGAAATAGCCACACGAAATTATTATTATTAATAATGAAATAAATCACATGATCTTCTGTGGTAATAGAATGTAATATCATGTCAAAAAACACTTGAAAATACATCACGCAAAGAAATTGAATTAAAGTTCCTTGGAACAACACTACGCGCCGAACTGTTAAAAAGTCCTTTAAAAATCTTCGTCATGGAAACAAATGTATTCATAACTTTTCTCATAATCTAACAATTTAAGTATTTATTACCTCAAAGCAAAGCGCTTGATCCACTGAGTGTTTTTAGACCAAAACGAACTGCGTGCCTCAATTAAAACGAAAGATGTGATTGCTTCAATGAGAAAAAATGTTGAAGAAATGAGACGTCAAATTGAATGTGCACTCATAACTTTCCTCAGAATCAACCAATTTGAACAGTTAAGAGCTGAAATGAAAGAGCTTGATCCACTGAGTGTTCTTAGGCCAAAACGAACTCCGTACCTCAGTTAGAACCAAAGATATGATTGCTTCAAAGAGACAAAAAAAATTAAAAATCAAATAATTTGAGGAAGGCGGAAGTTAAGTGATTTATAGTACCTGATGGCAAATCTGTGCATGAATACCTTTCAGCTTAAAAATTGAAGGAAATTGACCGGATAGAATAGCCGGACTGACTGACTTTAGTTTTCATAATTTTTTTAATATATAGATGAGCAAGAGGTTTTAACACCCATTTACAACACAGATATCCCAGCATTGTATGGGAGGGCGAAAAATCAGGTATGGGTACATCAAGATAAAGCATCGGGTAACACCTCTCGTTCGACTCGTCCATTCTTAGAGATAATGGCGATGGAAACTGGAATCCGTCCAATTCATTTTACTGACATTCCGGTGAAGGCATCCAAAGGGTCATCCATGGAATTCTGTGCATTTGAACTCCTAAAAAGGGCCATAAAAATGGACGTCCACGCACTATAAACGGCCTATGGAAAGCCTGTCAGGAAGAATTACGTTGTCGGGCTATAGATAGAAATGCTGGATTTCCAACTGAGCGTGATCGTTCGTGGATACATTACTTTTCATAAGCTAATTATCTTTCAAATATCGTCCCTAGAGATCCTGAACGACCATGTGTATTTATAATTTCGGAAGATGTGATCGAAATATGCGGCTTGCCTGCGTTTTGTGAGGGTTAAGAAAACACACGATTTCCTGGCACGATGGAGTATCCCCTCGTTGGTGACGTGATCTACTCATGGGAACTTGAATATTCTGCGATAAATCCACATTTCAAAAGCTTGCAATATCCATCCTTTGATACCGTAAAGCAGGGCCTCTCAGGGTGCATGCACTGTGCAAAAGTCGACTTCACTTGGTTGACCAGAGTGCAGACACCCACTCCTTGATTTGGAGCAATAGCGCTGTCTCTCTCTTTCCCTACACCCTGTCTCGCTTGCTCCCCCTGTCTCCCTCTTCCTCCGAGCCGAGTTGAGTCGAGCTTAGCCGAGTAGCCCAGAGACGAAGCGTTGATCCGAGCCGAGCCGAGTGGAACCGATGCACTGTGCACAGAAACACTGCGCCGCTTGTCTGCACGCGTGAGATTTTGGGCGTTTGAGAGGCCCTGCCGTAAAGTAATGCCGCTAAAACCTTACGACCCGCCAGGGAGGGTTTCTCAACTCAGAAGCCTGGGTTTGCGACCACAGAACTCCAAGCTGAATTTGACATTGTTTACAGTTTTCACTTTCAACTCCCTATGCATCGGAAATATCAATACTTTTTTTTATTTTGTTAGTTGCTTTACGTCGCACCGACACAGATAGGTCTTATGGCGACGATGGGACAGGAAAGGCCTATCTCACACATGCTCGATGGGATTAATGTCGGGACTCACCGCTGGCCATTCCATTTCTTGAATTTCCAGTTCTCGCAAGACAGCTCTGGTGATGCGCGCTACATTAGCCCTGGCATTGTCGTGCATGAGTACGAATTCAGCACCAACACCGTACGCAGCAACCAACACATGCTCTAGCAGTATCTGCTCGATGTACCCCGCAGCAGTAAGGTTAACACGGACGACAACAAGATCCGAACGGCCATCAATTCTAATGCCACCCCTCACCATCACAGAACCTTGTCTGAATCGGTCGCCTTCCTGTACAACATTTGGCATATACTGCTCACCACGGCGTCTCCATACACGTTGACGTCCATCACGCCGTGTCAGGAGAAATCTGGACTCGTCTGTGAACAACACAGGTGGCGAAGTTGCCAGTTGACGTGGGTACGGGCAAATAGAAGGCGAGCTGGGCGATGTTGCTGCGTTAAACGGGGCACTCGAACAGGACGTCTGGGTCGTAAGGACACTTCTCTTAACCTGTTTCTTACTGTCTGGTCAGACACCGTGACCCCAGTAACCCTCCCGAGGTCTTGTTGCAGTTCTCTGGCAGTTGCTGAACGACGCCGCAACGCACAGATGGTCAGATATCGGTCATCCTGTGTGGTTGTTATGCGTCCACGACCTTATCCAACCCTCTTTGTGAACTGGCCTGTCTCATTGTAGCCATTCCACAAGCGTTGAATAACTGACGGAGAGACATTGAGATCCACAGCAACACGACGAATAGTCCATCCTTCCTGGATCAAAGTGACAGCCATTGCGACATGAACCTCGTTAAGATGTCTCATGGGATGTGCTGGTTGACGTACAACATGCTCAAATGATCTCGGGAGTCTGAGTACCTCACAACGACACACGGACGCACCGCTATTCACTTTGTTTTGAGGGGTCACCTGTCAATTTAATGCATGGCTACGCCTACAGGTGGAGTACAACTTCGATTTGACATACCCTCAATAGCTATGGTTTCAAGGTATGCTGTACGATCCTTGGAACGACATCTACCAAATTAATGTTCACATACCAAACGTTACAAAACATGCTCTCCTAATTTTTTTGAACTGTGTATTTTTATCTACTATTTTTGAGAATGTCCGTCTCAGTGACTAGCTGCCATCCCCGGGGGTCCGAGTTCAATTCCTGGCTCTGCCACGAAATTTGAGAAGTGGTACGAGGACTGGAATGGGGTTCACTCAACCTCGGGATGTAAACTGAGTAGAGGGGTTTCGGGTCCCTCCTCAGCCATTCTCAGAGTGGTTTTCCGTGGCTTCCCAATTCTCCTCCAGGCAAATGCGGGGATGGTACTTAACTTAAGGCCACTTCCTTCCCCGTCCCTTGCCCATCCCTTCCAAACTTTGCATCCCCCACATGGCCCCTGTTCAGCATAGCAGGTAAGGCCACATTAGTGAGGCACTGGTCCTCCACCCCAGTTGTATCCCCGACCAAATGTCTTAGCCTCCTGTACTCTGCCCTTGAGAAGGTAGAAGTGGGATCCTTCGCTCAGTCCGCAGGAAAAACTAAAACGGGTGGGAAAACAAATCTAAGATATAAAAAATATTGTTAAGAATTATACAAGCGGTGACCCTATAAGGAGCTTATTTCCGAAATCAAAAAAGTGAGATAATGATAGAAGGTATGCGTTGGTGTGAAGCTCCACGATATGAAAGCATTTTTTTTAATAATTTGTTTTACGTCACACCGACACAGATAGGTCTTATAGCGACAATGGGATGGGAAAGGCCTAGGAGTGGGAAGGAAGCGGCAGTGGCCTTAATTAAGGTACAGACCCAGCATTTGCCTGGTGTAAAAGTGGGAAACAACGGAAAACCATCTTCAGGACTGCCGTCAGTGGGGTATCGAACAGACTATCTTCCGGATACAAGTTCTCAGCTGCGCGCCCCTAACCACAAGGCCAACTCGCCCGGTGATACGAAAGAAAACACAATTGTCCTAACGGCCCAATAATTACCAATAATTACCAAATCCCACGGAGTGAATTGGACAAAACATAACGTATCCATGCAGCCTATGAGGAGTTATTTCCGGACCATGTGACCAGTAGCAACAGAACACTTTGTTTAATTAACATTTGGGAACACCAATCGAAGGATAACCTAGCTACACTAGAAAGAGTTAAGGCAATGTATCTTAAAAATGTTCTCTGCCTGGCAAAAAACGCTTCTTCGAGATTAACCTATGAGCTCACAAGACAACCGTTCTATATAGAACTGCGATTAAAAATACCATTGCCTTCAACGACACAACACCAAGCTTTAGATCAAGAACTGCAGGACAAAAGAGCGAATATATGGGTAGATTTTTACCAAACAGACGGCATGAAAACGTCAGAACAGACTACAACCTGCGGCATACCATAACGCGCTTTTTATTAAATGTTCATAAAGTCATTGAAATGGGCAGGCAAAGTAATATGACTACGCCAGGCATATCAAGACAAGTTATCTAACCTACAGTATTTATAATGAATGCTACAGCGCACAAAGGGTCATCTAGTTCGTGATGTGAGTACATCATGATCTACATAGTTTTTATTTAAAATCACGGCCGATTTGATGCGACGCTCTAGCTAAGGCCTCTCGTCCTTTGGATGCGTAATCATGCGACAAGTAGCGATGAAGTGTCGTCTGTATACGCACGACAACGCAGAACTGTTCCAAACAGATGGAGAGGGATAGGAGCTCGTTCTCTGGAAGCGGGTTGGTAGTACGTATACGTGCGACGCCGCATTACATCCAGTCCAGTTTGGATTTTCTGTGCGACAACACACGACACCAAAGGATTGTGAGAAACTCATTAAATTAATTCAAGAACGAAAATATCTGTGGGACAAGAAGGAACCTCAGTATCACATGAGGAATGTGCAAATGGAGTTGTGGAAGGAAGTTGCACTTGAAATGGAAGAATCGGGTGCATTATATTATGTAATTACCATGTTATTAATTTCATATTTACATTTATTTACATTATTATGTTTGTATTTAACAACTCTGATTCAAGTTACAGTTGGGATCACATATTTCCGACCTCAGATTAACAGTTTTTGTTAACATTCATGATCATTATGGATTATTAGCAAAATAGGTCTTTAATTTTTCCCTTACATCAGTAGCTTTAAGACTGCTCCTATTCTCACCCCTGCTAGCAAACCTAGAGTGGTTTTTAGTCGATTATGTTGAAGGATGTATTTCTGGTTAGCCTTCTCTGTCTATTATCACATTGTGTAATAAACAAATACATTTCACAATGTTTTCCGCTCTCTCGGGGGTAACTTCTATTGCTTTCATTAATATGCGCCATTTATTGCTTATTATACCGAAGGCACGCTCGACCACTTGCCTTGCATGCGATAAACGTTTATTAAACATGACTTGTTCGGGTGTTAAATGTCTCATAGGATAAGGGCGCATCAAATAGGGTTTTAGGGGTATCCTCCGTCCCCTATCAGAAAATATGGTACAGTTACATCACTACCAGGAAGTTCGTTCAAGCATTTCACCTTTAACGCACCATGATCCAGCTGTTTATTCAAGTTTGAGTACCCGAAAATCCCACTATCACTCTATTTTTCATAGGCCCCTATATCAATACAAATGAATTTGTAGTCTGCTCCTACCACTGCTTGCAGTAAGATAGAGAAAAATGTTTTGTAGTTGTAATACATACTTCCAGACTGCTTCGTACTCTTAATTCTTATGTGTTTACCGTCTATACACCCAACACAATTAGGACATTTCCATTATTTCCAAAACTGTGATTCAATTTCATCAATTTACTCGCCAGAAGGGAATGGGATGTCGTCTCTGTGTAATGTTTCCCATAACACAGAACACTTTTCGTGAATAATTCTTCCGACTGTAGCATCTGATATCCGATAAGAATAACCCAGTGCTTTGAAAGATGAACCAGTTGCTAAGTACCTGCAAAATACAAAGCATGTGGTTATGTAATAATAAAATGCATCCACAGTGAACTAGTTACAAAAAAAAATTAAAAACTTAACGGCTATTATTTAAAAATTAGTATGTTCAATGTTTTCATTGTTTTTTTTTTTTTGTTGTGATTTAATGAAATTTATTTATTTGATTTTCTTTGTGTCGATGATTAGCATAGAAGTTTGAATTGTAGTAAAGTAAATTTCAGGACCTCAAAGGATCTGTTACAACAGTTCCTTATCTTTTCACTTGACTGTTGTATAATTTCGCTGCGTTTTCCTTTCTATTGCAGTTGAGGAACTTAAGAAAATATGGAGGAATCTCAGGGATTCGTTTAGGAGAGAATTGAAAAAAATGAACGAAACAAAATCTGGCAGTGGTAGAGAATCGTCCAATACATGGGCTTTCTTCAACCACATGACTTTTCTTACTCATACTATGCAACCAAAAAGCATGCAAATCAGCGTTCCTGATATTACAAACAACACAATAGATGAAATCTTCGACGGTCTTAGTACCTCCAATGCAGTCCATACAGACTCAAATCAGGAGGATAATGCACAACCGGATGTCAATGATCGCGAAGGGTAATGTTCACAATCGAGTAAAGAAACAACCAAAATTACAGGAAATAGAACATTTCAGAGCCCTCGTAAGAAGAAGAATAAAAAAGTTAATTACGACGAAAAACTTCTTGAGATTGAAAACAAGAAACTGTCTTTCTTTCAGACAAGAGCACGAAATGATGGAGACAGTGACTACCAGTTTTTGGTTAGTCTTCTCCCACATTTACGTGAAGTACCACGGGAAAACAAATTACGTATACGGATGGAATCAATGAATGTTCTCTTGGTAGAACAGGCAGAAAGACAGAGACGTAATCAATCTTCAACAGGTTCATCATCTCAATCTTCATATTGTCAAATTAATGATTTCACTTTCACTGATTCTAGCACTGCTTCGTACTCTGAGAATTTTGATCCTCGGCAATAGGGCATTGGTTGTTTCAACTGTTTATTTTTCAGTGGCACGCTTTCTTAATTAATGGATTAGTTACCGCATTAATTGCATCTTGTAATGATTTATTGTATGATTCCGATTTGTAATACAGATACTTAATTTTCTCCTGTCTTGTATAAATACTTTTAAATTATCCCTACCTTAATGTTAGTGCTAGACGTTCTGCGGGTGCAATGGTGTCCCTGAAATTACTGTACTTCTGCAGACGATCCTCCACCTTGGATAATATGTACTGAAAAGTTTCTTTTCTCATCCGAAAATAACCAAAATGTTGAGCTTCATTAACTTGAGGATCGTCATATAAGTGGGAAAATTCACCAAATCGACTCCTTTTGCTTAACATTTCATTTACCCACTCCTTTTTCCTCTTTCGGGCTCTTCGCCTCGCAAGCAAAGCCATCTCTAAAGCATACAGTAAAAATGCATCATCATGGAAGGCCATGATCACATCACAGAGCTAAGATTGACTCCGCTGCTATCAGACGAAAAACGCGTGCAAAGGACGATGCACTGTCGTACGACACTGACCTGGTTCCCGTCGCGCGTACACGCTCAACGTCGCAGTCGCAGATGTACGCATCCAGTGGACGAGAAGCCTAACTCCAGGAGCTCAGCGACGGATCCAGATGGCCGTGTTAAATTCTACGGCATAGAAATTTGCGTGTACAGAGGGCAGCACCAATTACTGTGATAATCGAGATGAAACCTCCTTTATTATTTACAGTATGTATTCCTCTTGTGGAAATTTGATTAATAATTTGAGAGGTTAAAGTCTTTCAAAATATGGACATTCAATCTGGGGAAGAATACGTAGATACCATTAATGTATTTGGAGACTTGAAAATTGTTCCTCCAGTTGTTTTCTAAGTTTATTCAGTTAAATCCCTCAGCCTTCCCTGTAGTCAAGTAAATACCTATGAAGATTCATGTTAACCGCCTTTTTATCATTTCTAAAAACTACTAAATGCCACCACAAAAATCTACTGCCACATCCACCTCAAACCGAAACACACATGCTGACGTTTGTCAATATTTACAGTGTCAATAACAACCGACACACGAGAATTCATAATTAGGGATGGCAGTTTTTAAAAAAAATACCGATATTTCGATATATTGAAAACTTATTTTCGATAATCGATATTTATGGCACATAATATATCGGTATATTCAAGCGATATCGATATATCGTAACCTAAGAGTACAAGAGTAACTACAATATCATCACCAGACCTCAATGCATATACAGGGTGTTAGGGGTATACGTGCAGATATTAAGCTAGTCGGCAAAGAAAAATACATCTCACAATATATGATATGAACTTTTTACCTTGTCCTATTAGTTTGCCCTAACTGAGCCAAATATTTCAGGAGCTAATGTGTTTTGAACGGCCGTAGTAGGATACGCCGGTTACGTCATTCTGTCCACGCGTAGTGGAAGTACAGTAGCAGAGTATAGGGCTTGTTGAACCTGTTTCTTATCGCAGGCCAACACATGTTGTTGTGCACTTCCCCTAAAGGCTTGGCAAGTAGGAGAGGTTGACTCACGTGCCTGGCCACTTGCTGTACTCGAAAACCGGTCTAGGGTAGTCTGTGTGAAAAGTAAACAGAATTCTTACAGTGACGTTGAAGATCCGTACCACTACATGCATGCGAATCAAGTGTTGTGTAGTTGTGTGTGATTTATAAGACGTCATTGGCATTACTCAGTGATCCAAGCTGACAAAATTAAAGGAAATAGTTAATAAGTAATGAAAAATGGGCGCAAAATTTCTGTGCTGTTATTGCGACACTCTACGATGAACTTCTGACAATAGACAATGCGAGTTGTCTATGCTTATTTATAAACTTTTCAGGTCAATGAAAGGACGGTGGGCACTGAAAGAAAAGACTATAAGTATTCAGTGAAATTGTTATTAATGAGACAAATTTCAAAAACCGTAGTTTCATCCATCGTGAACATTGCTCGAAGGAAAAAGAGCTACTGTGGAATTGCCGCCGGGCATTTGTAATAGAAGGCTTATTCTGCCTTTTCCTAATATGTTTACCCTCCAGGGTTGGTTTTCGCTGGGACTCAGCAAGGGATCCCACCTCAAGGGCAGTGTCCTGGAGCGTGAGACATTGGGTCGGGGATACAACTGGGGAGAATGACCAGTACCTCGCCCAAGCGGCCCCACCTGCTAGGATGAACAGGGGCCTTGCGGGGGATGGGAAGGGATAGAAAAGGAAAAGGGAAGGAAGCGGCCGTAGCCTTAAGCTAGGTACTATCGCGGCATTTGCCTGGAGAAGTGGAAAACTACGGGAAACCACTTTCAGGATGGCTGAGGTGCGAATCAAACCACCTCTACTCATTTGACCTCCCGAGGCATAATGGGCCAAGTTCCAACTTTCGTACCACTTTTCAAATTTCGTGTCAGAGCTCGAAATCGAACCCGGGCCTTCGGGGGGTGGCAGCTAATCACACTAACCACTATACCACACAGGCGGACAGAAGGCTTATTACTGGACAGTAAGTGCCGATAGGTAAAGTGATGACTGTAATGGACCCGCTTAATTAGAACTTCCGTAATCATAATAATATTACTACTACTACTACTACTACTACTACTAATAATAATAATAATGTCTTTACGTTCCACTAACTAATTTTCACGGTTTTCGGAGACGCTGAAATGCCAGAATTTTTTACCGCAGTGTTTTTTAGTGCAAGTAAATCTACAGACACGAGACTGGCTTATTTGAGCACCTTCAAATACCACCGAACTGAGCCGCCATCGAACCTGCCAAGGTGGGATCAGAAGACCAGCGCTCTATCGTCCGAGCTACTCAGTCCGGCATTAGAGGTTAGAATAAGTTGGTTGTGTGGTTAGGGGCGCGCAGCTGTGAGTTTGCATTTTGGTGATAGTGGATTCGAACTCCGGGAAGATGGTTTTCCGTAATTTCCCATTTTCACATCAGGGAAATACTGGGACTGTACCTTTATTAAGGCCTCGAACGCTTCCTTCCCACTTGTATCCCTTTTCTCTCCCATCGTCGCCGTAAGACCTACTTGTGTCGGTGCGACGTAAAACAATTTGTAAGTACATGTTTCGGTAATTCCGGAGACATGTCCGCAATTATAAGATTAATAATAATTCGGACTTGTTAAAAGTTCAGTGTTTTCTGTAGTGTTTTCTGACAGATTACCAGCTACGGAGTTTGAGTGGGGCGTTTAACTTTTATTTTAGTAATAGTTAGTAATGATGGACTAACACAGTTTTTATTATAATATTGGTAGGTGGCTTTACGACGAATGCAAGCTGACAGCCGCGCGCTCCTAATCACACGGCCAACTCGCTCAGTAATAATAATAATAATAATAAGAATAAATGTTTACGTGCCAATGGAGACGCGCGGTTTCGGAATTTTGCCCACGGGTATTCTTTAACGTGCCTGTAATTCTACCGATCAGAAGCGGACGTATTTGAGCACCTTCAAATACCAGCGGACTGAGCCAGGATCGAGCCTGCTAAGTTCATGAAACCAGAGCTTGAACCGTCTGAGCCACTCAGCCTGGCAACGTTTATTTTGATACGTTTAATAGGCACTGCAAAAGCAGAATGCTTTAATTTACAATTAAACAAGTTCTTTTCATTTTTAAGCATGAAGAGGAGGTACGTTTAATTAATTTATTTTTATAACATGTCCCTTATTGATATGAAGCAAAACGTTCGATGTGCTTTGACAATTCAATTCTGATACCACTCACTTGGAAATCCTATCCCACGCATTCTTTCGTTTACGTAAGAAACTTTATTTACGTACACGTCAACACGGGGTGTTTCTGCATACGGCGAGTTGGTCTCCCAAGAATCCATGGTATTGAAATCACACTGTGGGAGAATATTTCACGTAAGCAGTTTGACAAATTCACTAGACCTGTCACGTGCCGGTTTGGTCGTGTGCTGTTCCTAGCGACGGGGGTGTGGTGGGACGGGTTCCCGCCCCTACATGAAACCACCGGACTAGAGGTATGAGCTGTCTGTCTGACCTTGACCTGAATAACAGCTGTCAGAGAGGCGAATTATCGTCCGTACTAGTACGCGAGTTACTTCGTAGTAGTACAGGGCTATTTTTTTTCAAGGTCCGATCGGTCGCGACAGTCAAACGCCCGCGAATATATGATGAACCGCTGCGCAGATGTGTTGCGCAACGTCGTTGTATTTGAATAATGCCAGTGTATGAATACCACGAATACCATGGTATGCTGTTAGTGTATCGTGTGGCAGAACAGAACACGGGTCGCCCTCCATGAACCTATCGGAAAAGGCTTCCCAACAGACGGGTGCCAAATCCCGCAACGATACTTGCTGTACTGCAGCGTATTCGCGATGCAGGTTGTGTTACATCACGCTTTCAGAAGCGATGGCCTAAACGGCCACGTGTAATTCTAGACGCGGAAGAAGACATCCTGACAATGGAAATGAAATGGCGTATGGATATTAGTGCCGGGATATCCCAGGACGGGTTCGGCTCGCTAGGTGCATGTCTTTTGGTTTGACTCCCGTAGGTGACCTGCGCACCTTGATGATAATCAAATGAGGATGAAGACAACACATACACCCAGCCCCACGCCAGGGAAAATAACCATGATGGTTCAAATACCGACCCTGCCGGGAATCGAACCCGGGAACCCTGTAACCAAAGGCCAGCACGCTAACCGTTTTGCCATGGAGCCGGGCATCCTAACAATAGTAAACGATGATCCCGGGCGCCGTACGCGTAGTATAACACGTGCCGTTGGTGTACCAACTTGGACCATACGTAGGACACTGCATGAAGAACTAGTTCATCCTGACCATATTCAACGGGTGCAGTGTCTTTGACAGCTGATTACCATTTTCTTACGAGTTGATGTACGTCGCCACGACACAGATTGATCTTACGGCGACGACGGGACAGGAAAGGGCTAGGATGGTGAAGAAGCAACCGTGGCCTTAATTAAGGAACAGCACCAGCATTTGCCTGGTGTGAACATGGCAAACCACGGAAAACCGTCTTTAGGGCTGCCGACAGAGGAGTTCGAACCCACTATATCCCACTCATGGGCTGTGGAACATCCCCATTCAGTAGAAGAAGGCAATTTCCAGCACCGGTTATGAATTAATACCTGGATGGGTGTAGTAGGAAGTTGGTTACGTGGACTAATCATCTTTTTATTAATGTTACCTTGCTCCTGTAGATACAGTACGTTACTTGAGCTTTCAGAGGACGTGTCGCTTCGACTACGCAGAACCACGTGGATTTAACACGATGGTGCAGACATTTCCTCAACGGTGGACAGGACGATGTGGAACTATCAATTGGCCAGCCAGGTCTCCAGACCTTATTCCAATTGACTTTAATGTCTGGGGGAACATGAAACACAAACTATATCGAACTGAAGTACCCACTTCGGACGACTTCCGTGAACGTATTGTTTAAGCAGCAGAGGATATTCTGAACAACCCTGGTGAAATGAAATGAAATGTATGGCTTTTAGTGCCGCGATATCCCAGGACGAGTTCGGCTCGCCAGGTGCAGGTCTTTCCATTTGACTCTCGTAGGCGACCTGCGCGTCGTGATGAGGATGAAATGATGAAGACAACACATGCACTCAGCCCCCGTGCCATTGGAATTAACCAGTTAAGGTTAAAATCCCCGACCCGGCCGGGAATCGAACCCGGGACCCTCTGAACGGAAGGCCAGTACGCTGACCGTTCAGCCAACGAGTCGGACACAACCCTGGTGTCTTGGCTCGAATGCGTCGCAACTGGATTCGGAGAAGTGAAGCCTGCAGGGAAGCCCAGGGTGATTACTTTGAACAATTGCTACGAGTTTTACTTTGGTATGTCAGATGTTACGCCATTTGTGCAACGTAATGGCTTGGGAGTACAGTACAGTATCGTTATAGTATTTTGAGTCTCGATAGGTCGATATTTTCATAAATCCGAGCAGGGAAACTTATGTACCGGTAACAAAAATTTTAATCGAGAGTTTCAGTGCGCGAGTGCGGAAGACGTGCTTGTTAAAACGCTAGACATTGACCTTCAACACATTTCGGCAGTTGCTCAATCCTACACTGCATGTTGTTTTCTTTTTTTTGCTACTTGCTTTACGTCGCACCGACACAGATACGTCTTATGGCGACGATGGGACAGGAAAGGGCTAGGAGTGGGAAGGAAGCGGCCGTGGCCTTAATTAAGGTACAGCCCCACCATTTGCCTGGTGTGAAAATGGGAAACCACGGAAAACCATTTTCAGGGCTGCCGACAGTGGGGTTCGAACCTACTATCTCCCGAATACTGGATACTGGCCGCATTTAAGTGACTGCGGCTATCGAGCTCGAGTTAAAACAGAAGACACTTTGCGTTTTAAGGGCCGATGACCTTAAAACAGCAATCATCATCATCATTAACACGTATAAAAATTCAAAAAAATGCTTGTTTTATATTCATCACTACTGAAATATGAAAAGAATTCAATCAAATTAGTTATTTCATTCCCACACTCGTAGAGGGGTGGGTGGGCCGTCAGCTATACGTGTAGCTCTTGGACCATGGAGTAAGGAAGTAGAGTTGTGAGGATGAAATAATTCAAGTTGGACGTATGTCTTGTACATACAATAAATTGAATTGAACATGTTAGTAAATACCTGAACGCACAGAGAGATAACCGCAGCAACAACACGGACCCCAGAGTAGGCCCGCAGAACACACCACCCAGGACAGAGACCCCCCCAAACACCCCGTTTATTGAGTAAATGTTCGTGGTACGGTGTTGACATAGTGCAATGTTGACATACATACCTGGGTAAATAAATAAATAAACAAACAAACAAACAGATAGAAGTAGTTGGCCTTGAACTTGCTGTGCCGAGTGAGACGAGTTCTTAGTCCAGATATGTGAACAAAACAAGCACTGAGGTCATTGACCATGCTACACTTTTAAAAGCTACAGAGCAGATTAAAGGCGATCTATCACAAGGCCAAACTTAAACATGTAACAGAACGTAAGATGTAACTCTGTCACATGAGAAACGAAACACACCCGGGCTGGGGAAACAAACACAGATCTTGCAGCACTGTCTTGAAACACAGGACAGAAACATAGAAGTATACCGGCACACGACACAAATTTGAATTAAAGACGGAAAAAGTATTGTGTCACATGAAGCTAAACTAAATAATAAAAATAATAATATAAAAATAACAATAATATTAATAACAAAACATCAAATATGAATAACAAGTATACGACTTATAAGGAGAGTAAAAAGAGGAATAAGACGAAAGTATGAACAGGTGCATAATAATAATAATAATAATAATAATAATAATAATAATAATAATAATAATAATAATAATAATAATAATCAAACGAGAAAAAAGAGTAATAAGAAGAAGTTCAATATGAGTAGTAGCAATAATAATAAGACTGAATAATAATAATAATAATAATAATAATAATAATAATAATAATAATAATAATAATAATAATAATACCGGTAATTTTATTTGCTTTACGTCCCACTAACTACTCATACTGTTTCTGGAGGCGCTGTAATTTAGTCCCGCAGGAGTTATTTTTACGTGCCAGTAAATCTACCGACACGAGGCTGACGAGCTCCTTCGAATGCCACCGGACGGACCCAAAATCGAGCCTGCTAAGTTGGAAACAAGAAACCAGTGCTTTAAACGTCTGAGCAAGTCAGACTGGCCACTTTTATTTTGCTTTATTTTACCATTACACATATGCTTTTCGTTTGCAAGCACGAAATAATAATGTAATTTTTTACGTCCCAATAACTACTTTGGCGGGTTTTGGAGATGCCGAGGTGCTGGAATGTTGTACCGCAGGACTTTTTTTAATGCAAGTAAATCTACAGACACGAAACTGGCGTATTTCAGCACCTTCAAATACCCCCGAATTGAGCCTCCATCGAACCTGCCAAGATGGGATCAGAATACCAGCGGTCTATCGTCCGAGGTACTCAGCCCGGCATTAGAGCTTGGAATACGTTGGTCGTGCGGTTAGGGGCGCGAAATTGCGAACTTTCATTGGGAAGATACTGGGTTCGAATTCCACTGTCGACAGCCCTGAAGATGGTTCTCCGTGGTTTCCCATTTTCACACCAGGAAAATGCTGGAGCTGAACCTCATTTAGGTCAAGAACGCTTCCTTCTCACTTCTACCCCTTTTCTGTCCCATCGTCGCCATAAGACCTATCTGTGTCGGTGCGACTTAAAGCCAATTTTGAAAATCATCATAATTAGGACATTATACAACTGTCGAGATCCATAGTTATAAACGATGAGAAGTATTTTCTAGGCAGACATTATTGCGAGTAGTCAATAATAATAATAATAATAATAATAATAATAATAATAATAATAGTATTTGCGTTACGTTTACGGTTTTCGGAGACGATGAGGTGCCGGAATTTAGTCCCGCAGGGGTTCTGTTTACGTGCCACTAAATCTACCGGCACGAGTGTGACGTATTTGAGCACATTCAAAAACTACCGGACTGGGCCAAGTTCGAACCTGCGAGGTTGGAGTCAAAAGGCCAGCACCTCTACCTTCTGAGCCACACAGCCCGACAGGAGGCACGAAATGTAGGTACGTTTAATTTATTTATTTGTATAACATGTCCATTATTCGTTTGAAGTAAAACGTTGACTCTGTGCTTGCCTAATTCAATTCAATCCCATGCTTGCTTTCGTTGGCGTAAAGACATGGGTTTTCAGGTCATTTCCATACTCACTAGACCACGGGGCTGACGACCACAGATATCCCAATCCCCTAAGTGACGTAACAGCAAATGAACCAGTATTAACGCTGACAATTCGATACAGCTCCAGGGTCCGAAACCGATAACTAGGGTTGTCTGACGGAAACTAAATACTAACAACAAAACCAGTCTGGCGAGAATGTAACGTAACATGGTGAACACCGGTAGCAGCCTTCAGCTGTTATCGTAGTTCAGTTGCTCGTAAACATAAAACCAGTTTGGCAAGTATATTACGTAACATCTCGTGGCATTACAAAGGTAGCGTTCAGCTGTTACAGTAGAACCAGTTTGGTACGGATGGCGCGTGACTTGCCTGTTATCAACGGAAAGCTATTCATTCGCAGAACGAGGCATACTACCTATTCTAAAAACATCATATCACTTTGCTCTCGAAAATAACTTCCGCGGATTACTAAAAGTTTGATATATAGTGGTTCGTCACATCGTTCTCTATTGCTACAAGAAATATCTGCACGTATACACCTAACACCCTGTATATCAATTAGAGATGGGCACTATCGACTAGTCGGGCGATAGTCCCTTCGAACTATCGACTGAATAGTCGAATGTTTTCAGTCGAACAAAAGTATTCATTGCCTCCTGTCGAGAAGACTGAACAGTCGAATGATTTCAGTCGAATGAAAGTATTCATATAACGCAAGGAGTCAGTCCATGAAAAACATTCGAATGTTTCCAGTCGAAACTTTCCGTATCAAAAGAGGAGAGTCGTACTTTTACGAATTCGACTCTTTTTAACGCAATTTACCAATAATTAGAGATCACTTGTATAGACACCCATTAGAAAAAATTAATGTTATATTGAGTGACTTACAAATGTATTCACGTTCGCAACCGAGGAGTCCACTCCGCTCCACATTAGGAATAAGAAGCTGCACCACCTGGATATCCCAGGTTCGTATTCCATTCACTGACAGCGGATACCATATCTTTAATGCAGTTTTCCATGGGGTTTTCTACATTTATTCCTGGCAAATGCCACAATAGTATTGTACCTTGGGCGCATACCCCAATCCCGGATTATATAATCACACTATCGAGGAATTCACAGTTGCGCAGATTGAAATCCGATTTACGCACTCGTCCGTACACGGGGCTAATAAATAGAGAGATGCCTTTAATACGAACCAACATAATACGAATGGCCTTTCTTGGTGCTAAATGGACAGTGAAACGTAGAAAGACGACAACGAGGCTCTATTCCCGAACAATGCTAACAATAATGATATGTATAACTTGTTGCTGTAGTACACAATCAAGATATATATGAGAATAGCCAAACACATTATTACTGTATTTTCTAGATTATTATTATAGTTATGCAGATTATTTTATAGTTATGCCTTATTTTCGAATAAAGTAATTAATTAAATAAATATGTAACGAAATAAAGAGCACATAAACGACAAGAGGAAATCGCCATATTAAGTAGGTACATATGAAGTTAACATTATATAATTATTACATATCCGATGTGACCATAAACCGATAGTTCCATTCGCTTCCGCGTCGCTGTGACGGGAGTGCGGCTGAATTCAGTCGACTTGTTTTGTGGTGACTGGACAGTCAAACGTGGAGAGATCCGTGACGGGAATGCGAGTGAATTCAGTCGACTTGTTTTGTGCTGACTGGACAGGGAAACGTGGAGAGATCCGTGACGGGAATGCGACTGAATTCAGTCGACTTGTTTTGTGCTGACTGGACAGTAAAACGTGGAGAGATGTGTGACGGAGACTGCGACTGAATTCAGTCGACTTGTTTTGTGCTGACTGGACAGTAAAACGTGGAGAGATGTGTGACGGGGACTGAGACTGAATTCAGTCGACTTGTTTTTAAAGTAGTCGACTGTTACGATAGTTTAAACTATCGACTAGTTCGATAGTTATCAGTCGATAGTGCCCATCTCTAATATCAATATTGGTATTCTACCTGTGCACGCGACTGGTTGGTTGAGTTTATCTTGCTACTGGAATTCGCGGTTTAATTATCCATGGAATATATCCATCAACGGCTGCTAATTTCAGACGAGATGCTAAGGTTATACTTCCAAAACGCAAATTTTCATTGAACCTCAACCACAAGATATACTTATGTCAATAGGCGCCAGCAGTCGAGGCACAGACCCTGAATAATTAGCTTTTTGAAAGAACTAAGTACACCTGTGAAAGAGAGTGAAAAAATAGTGTCAGTAATGCTTGATGAAGTCCGTATAAACCTCGTAAATTAGTAGGAATGGCCGAAAATAGTTAAGAATATGATGCAGAATCTACCGTGCAAGTATTTATGGCTTTATCATTGCATTCTGGGAATAAAGATGTCATTGTCTTTTTTTTTTTCTGGTGAATAACAATAACTCAGACACTTAGAGTGTTAGAATTCATGGTTGAATTAGGTTTTGATGTTTTGTACTTTACTGCTGATACCATTTTACACAAAATATTTTAGTCATTATGTTTGATTCCCTTAATTATCTTGTTTTTCTTGGAACTGTCGTGGTCCCCGTTTTATAGAACTTTAATATAATTTCAAATCCTTGTATTATGAAAAAATAATTGATATCGAGATATATCGATATTTTGTTTTGATAGTAGGATAATATCGGCATGTCGATATCGAAGGAAATATCGATATTTTAGTACGGTATATCGGAACGTCCCTGGATGTTATCGTTACCTACGAGATAAGTAAAGGCCTCTGCATGCACGGTCTCTTCTAGTACTAAATTGACAGAGTAGCAGCAGTTCAAATGGCGCCGCTGGATGTCAGGTTTTCCTTCCATTCCTCAGCACGATTCCAAAGGCCATAACGAAAATAACTTGCAGATAAAAGCACATTACAAACATAAAACATTGCGTTTTGAGTAGGAAAGTGATATTTCTATGACGTTTAATGAAGAAAAATAAATGTACCACCCAGTAATTCAAGATGAAGTAGTATGATTGCAACCGGAAAGTTCACGTCCTAATAAAAATGAAAATACTCCATAGTATATTTTAAAACACTGCAGTATTCACATAGCGTACGTCGATGAATGCAGAGTGGGTCTCGGTCCGCAAGTGGCCACGGCTGGCCCGTGGCTCTTCACCTCTGTATTCGGAAGACGGGACAGGGCTGGACCTCATCGCTGGTCCCCACTGTCCACTGCCCTGAGAATGGTTTTCCGTAGTTTTCCATTCTCCCGCACTAAGGCGAATGCCGGAACAATTCCTAGTATAGGCCACGGCCACTAACCCCCTCACCTTCTCCGAGCATCTCCTTCAACGTGACAAATCTCCCGGCCTGAGAGACGGCGTCACCGTCTAAGAGGCCCGCCTCCTCCTTCAGGTGAGGAATGAGAACATTTTAGTAGTAGTACATAGCCTAGTCTTGCCATGCAAATATGATGGATACCCTGAAGAAAGTGTTGGCATTGATTGCAGCTAGTTTTAGTAGAAATGCTAAAGCATGTGCTTTCAAAATGTTTACTACATACTACAGACTTCGAGGAAAGTTGCCACATGCTATTCTTCTCGTCACCCCGACATGATATAATTTTGACCCATTTTTCTCGTAGTTCTACATTTGCTCGTGGAAAAAAATGCCACTACCTTTCTGAAGTTTACTTTAGCAGAATGGTACACAGCAATAAACCATTATTTATCACGCGCATTTTACATCCTGTGAATATAATGTTTACAAAAAAACTCTCTCAGCTCTTGCATATTTATCAATATGCACAAAACATTTGCTTAATGTAAATCCTCAGCTTGTTTTGTCATTTGACCGGGTCAGGAATGGAACGAATAAGGCCTCATCTAGCGGCGAGGATGGGAACTGTGTCGGCTGCCGAAGCCTGTCGCACTTCTTGGGGCAATGATTAATGGCTGACAGATGAAATGAAATGATAGTGGAGAGTGTTGCTGGAATGAAAGATGACAGGGAAAACCGGAGTACCTGGAGAATAACCTGTCCTGCCTCCGCATTGTCCAGCACAAATCTCACATGGAGTAACCGGGATTTGAACCACGAAACCCAGCGGTGAGAGGCAGCGCACTGCCACCTGAGTCACGGAGGCTTCTATTTTCTTAATGTTGCGTTTAAATATAAACCATATACTCACCCCAAGCTGAATACATAAATCAACGCCTCTTATAATTAATTTTAAGGCTTATCTCACCTAAAAACTCACTGACTTACCTTTTTGCTTCACAGTTTCCTTATACGTCTGTGTTGTTAAACAATGGAGGGCTAACACGAAGTCTAGCGGCGACTCTGGAACTAGAACGTATTTCGCGCTGTGTAAACTGCCATGCGGAGGCCTTATTACAAATCACGTAGGCAACGGTGTTACATATTCCACCATTTGTATTCAAATTATAGTCCAGCCTATCAGAGGCTCAGAGCAAGGTATTGATTAAATTGGATATTTCCAGGTTGCAATTCTACTTTCACTAGCACCATCTCTTGAAGAATTATCGGCGTTCTCTAGTGCGGATGTATTTATGAAAATAATAATTCAAAGAAAAACGATACATTTACGGGAAAAACCGATATATTATTCGGTAAATTGAATCAAAATTTCGGTATCGATATACCGATAAATCGAAAGGAAAATATCGGTATTTCGTAAAAACCGATATATCGTTGCCATCCCTATTCATAATATCCTCGTGTAAACACAGCGACAGGGACCTCTGGTGCCGATACTGATGCTATAAAACAGTTAAATAACATTTGGCATGGTCAGTACCCAGATGACCAGGTGAGTTGTCCGTGCGGTCAAGGGCGCGCACCTATGAGCTTGCATCCGGGAGATAGTGGGTTCGAACCCCACTGTCGGCAGCCCTGAAGATGGTTTCCGTGGTTTCCCATTTTCACACCACGCCACGGCCACTTCCTTCCTATTCCTAAGCCTTTTCTATCCCATCGTCGCTATGAGACCTATCTGTGTCGGTACAACGTAAAGCAAATACCCCCCCCCCAAAAAAAAGTACCCGGATGGGTGGCCATTCAGGTCTACAACCTATCACTGAAACACACACAATTCATTAAACATGAACACAACAGCCTTGATCAAATACACCGCGAAGCTCTGAGACGCTCGACTCCAAATTATTATTTTCTAAGACAGTAAACCGTCTTTTTTTCTACGACAGACAATCGCATCAATTAACATTATATTATTATTATTATTATTATTATTATTATTATTATTATTATTATTATTATTATTATTATTATTATTGTTCCGAGGTATCTGTAGAACAGCAGATGTGAAAGAAGGTGCGGGCTGGAATGGGTCTAACTACAAGTCCGAAAGATGAATTAAAAATTTAAATAAAGGTTATATTTTCAATAGACAACAAAATTTAACAAATTTTTACATACAATTTGAAAACTTAACGAGTACAACACGTCAAAGGCTATCCAATAATCAGGCACAAGACCAGAAAAGCAAGGATTTAGAGACAAATTAATGATCTTGGCGTCAAGCCCCACCTTTTACAATCTCTGAGCTCTCAGCTCACAACCACAAATTATCAAAGGGCAGAAAACCCCTCATTACATGGAGCACTTGCTCCCACATAGTAATGTCAAGCCTCCTAGAGGCACCTTTCCAAAACACCATAAAGAGCTGACCGCTCTCAATCTTTCAAGCCTATTAAAGGCCACAACAAATTTCGCATTGCCTGCCTCTCATGGCACACTTACAAATGAACAGGGGTACCTTGTACCCATTCTACTGGACCTTAAATAAAAAAAGGTTAATCTACACGGCCCAAAATACAAAAGGAATGGAGGCGAGAACTTGCGCTCCTACATGAAACTAGTTAAAACCTAAGTGGCGCTAGGCAAATTCAACAGGGGCTATTCCCACACTAGGGAGGTGACTCGTATAAAAAAATTCTAATACATTAGGAAAGAGAAGAAAATCGGTTATGAAAACGTAGTCACCTCAGATCAAAATGCAGGGGAGCTCGAGAGGGTAAAGCACTCTCTATCCCCGATTTACAGTTAAAGTAACATGAAAATTTTACATCGAAATGGTATAGGTTACATCAAAATGGTTTCGGACCTTCCCCGAGGATTAAACTGCTGAACTAGCAAGAAATTAAAGATGTTAAACGGCCATTATCTTTTTGAAGGGCTGCTGACTGATGAAAGAGGCGCTTCCCGCCTCCTGCTATTCTTCCATACACTAAGCTAGATGTTGTACGAGTGGCCGAGAGACCAGAAAATTAGAAGCTTTTATACCCTCGCGGAAGATTCGAGACCTTTCGTGAATAATTAAGACACACCCACATGCGTTTATTGGTCGGCTAAAAGTTACAAGACAAAAATGAAGAAGAAACCTGTGATTGGAGGGAAATTAATTACAGAAATTACTGATTGGGTAAATTCAAAACAGGCGGAAAGAAAGGATTAATATTGCCAACCCACCAACGAAAGAACGAAATTTAGTAAAGACAACAACTTATGAATATAAAATATCTTCAAGAAAAGTTCCTTCACTTCGCACCAGGGTGCATGATCATAGTTTTTGGTAGAGACATCTGTGAGAGAATGTCCACACTTCTTGATAATTAGTAAACAAAAACAATTCGAAATTAACACAGTGACATCTTCTGGTAAACGGTTGAATTAATTCAGTATTAAAGTTCAGAGTTTCAGCTGTAGAGGAGTACTTTAAGGCGGAAAATTCAAATGTGCGGCGTATAGGTGTACCAACCGGTACAATTATTATTATTATTATTATTATTATTATTATTATTATTATTATTATTATTATTATTATTATTATTATTATTATTATCGTCAGTCAACCTATACTTATTATTCGTATACTTATTTTCTAAACAGTCAAGGTGAGGATCAAAAAAGCGAAACCGGTACTGGAAAATAATTAAACGTACTGATACAATTTGGTGGGTTTTGTTAGCAATGATGAAAAGGAGTTGGAAATTCGGTCCAGTATTGTGAAGCTTAGGTTAATTATAGAACGCCAAAAATGTCAACTTGATAACAAACCCTATATACGTGAAATGTTCTGAATTGCATCATATTTGTCACCTACGACATAAAAGAACAACCTTCTTGTAAAATTACAACGTCGTACGTCAAACGGTTTGGGGGGATGAATATTTTTTTCGTCAGAATTAGCCCCCAATCAAACCTCTTTAGGGGGTGTATTTTTTACACATCTTTTTCTTTAAAATGTAGGACACATAGGAGCAAGCATCGTGTGAAATTTTAACTTCGTAAGCGAAACAGTTCGGGGAAATGAATATTTATGTCATCAGGCCTCACCCATCCTCTGTCTCGACACCATCAGCCCAGAAGTGTTAACACCACACCCTTGGACTCCACTCTATGCTGATGACGTTATGGTCGCGTGTTAATCCCGTCAATAAGATTTGCAATAACTAGTCCAACGTTGGAAAAACTCCTTGGACAGATACGGCCTGCGACTTAACGTCGGGAAAACTGAGTACCTACTATAGAGTGTGAGGTACAAAGTGATGGGTCAATTAACGTCGACGGCATTGAGAATAACAAAACATCTTAGTTTAAATTTCTGGGATCACTTATCCAATCGGATGGCGACACGCTCCCAGATGTTCGAAGAAGAATCAACGCTGCCTGGATGAAGTGGCGGCAATTCACAGGAGTCCTTTTCGATCGGAGGGTGCCAATATATCTGAAATCTAAAATCTATAGACTATAATTCGACCCGTAGCACTGCATGGAACCGCATGTTGGCCATTCACAAAGAAACACGAACAACAGTTGCATGCCATGGAAATAAAGATGCTTCGCTGGCCAATGGGGCTCAGTAGACTGGACCACATCAGAAATTAGGATGTTCGGATGACATTGGGTGCTACCCCAGTCCCTGAGAAAATGCGAGAAAATCTTTTGTGATGATGCTGCGTGCTACGTAGAAACGGTTCTTCAGTTGTAAGAAGGACATTAAACTTAAGTCCAGAGGGCCACAGACCACGAGGTTGACCAAAGAAGCGCTGGCTGACACCCTACCGGAGGACATGCATGTGGCGAAAGTCTCTCCTTAAGATGCACAAGACCGCATCAAGTGGAAAAAGACCAGCAGACCCTGCAAGTAAGCGGGATAAATGCTAAGAAGAAGAAGAAGATATTTATTTAACATATTTTATGAAACTCTTAACTAGTTAGTAGATGCTATTTTTATCAATCATTGTGAGATGCTTGGTGATGTGTATGTAAATTCTGTGTGACGTTAGTGTTTCGACCTGCATTAGTTCTGTAAACAAGTAATTGATTGTCACTCTGTCGAATATTCAGCTTGCTAGCCTGTCTACCGAGATGTTGAGAGTTCTTTCTCTATTGTACGGCTGTAGATTATGAGTTTATTGTTGTACTTCTTGAAAAACTGGTGATATAACTACCGGTCTAGTCATTTGAATCCCGGACTGTAATGTAATTCTCGCTCTCGTGTGGAGGAATATTATCGCTGTTACCCGCGAAATGCAGTATCGATGTGTTTTGATGAGACAGTGTGGTCTACGTATCAGGAGTGTGTCCGCGTATTGGCCATGATCGTTAAGGTGTCTGGCACCGTGGTTAGCCGGTTCGAGTCCCGTTATCGAAAAAAGTTCACCATCAGAACGTTGGGCGACAGGGTAGAAGACGTGGTGGTATACAATTTCTAACGTCAAATGGAGGCGTTAAGCGTTGAGTAGACGCCCTTGGTGTTTTCTCAACAGGAGTAAACTGTGCGCCACTACCGGGTTTCACCCTCTCTCTACCTCATTATCACCTCACACCGAGATGTAAAGGTCGCCCATGGGTAGAGCCTTGTACGGATCCGGATACCCGTGAAGTTAGTGTCTTGGCGGATGAAAACTGTATGGCAGTGCGAATAATTTTGTTGATAATTTCTTAATAATGAATTTCATTGATTTTCACTCAGGTAAAGTCTTATTTTTGCATGTGGTTAAGTGACCCTTGACAGAGCATGGAAAAATGGTGATATACGTATAAAGAGCCTTGAGACCATGAAGCCGCAAATGTGATCTAAGCCTAGCCCGCAATTAATGGAAGAAAGGAACAAAAGGTCAGTACGCCGGTAGTTGTCGTAAGAGAAAATCCCCCGTAAAGGTGTTTTGGTGCCACCTATCAGGTCTATTGTATTATGTTAACAGATCTATCCGTTGAAATACCCTGGGTGCCCGGTACGGCTGACGGGTTTCGCAGGATTCTACACTTGGTCATCTTAGCTATCTTTTTAACCTGAGTTCCAAGAGTCGGAATACGAAGTTCGGATCGTATCCGCCTGTCAGATTTCAGGATGGGGGCTCTTGTCATCTTGCGTAATAATTTGTTTTAAAAAGTTTCCAGTTGTGAAAAGGAAGCCATCCAGTATTTTTTAAATCACGGCCGACTTGATGCGTCGCTCCAGCTAGCTGATCCAGTCGGCCGTGGTTAAAATCTACGACATAGAATTTTGTGTGTACAGAGGGCAGCACCAATTACTGTGATAATAATCGAGATGAAATCTCCTTTATTATTTACAGTACGTATTCAGCTTGTGGAAAACTGATTAATAATTTGAGTGGTTTAAACCTTTCAAAATATGGACATTCAATCTGGGGAAGAACGCGTAGGTACCGTTAATGCATTTAGAGTCTTAAAAATTGTTCCTCCAGACGTTTTCTAAGTTTATTCAGTTAAATCCCTCAGTCTCCCCTCTAGCCGAGTAAATACCCAGTCCCCATCAAGATTCCCAGTTATCCGTCTTTTTATTTCTAAAAACTACGAAATGCCGCCTTATAAATCTAATGCCAGATCCACTTCAAACCGAAACACACATGGTGCAATTCCACATGCTGACGTTAGTCAAAATTTACAATGTCAGTAACAACTAGGGATGGCATTTTTTTAAAAAAATACCGATATATTGATATTGCGATATATTGAAAGCTTATTTTCGATAATCGATATTCATTGCATATGATATATCGGTATATTCAAACGGTATCGATATATCGTGAATGATAACCCAAGAGTCCAAGACCAATATCATCAGACCTCAATGCATAAATATCAATATTGGTATTCTGCCTGTTCACGCGACTGGTTGGTTGAGTTTATCTTGCTACAGGAGTTCGCGGTTTAATTATCCATGGAATATATCCATCAACGGCTGCTAATTTCAGATGAGCATCAGCCTGCACGGTGTTAGGGTTATACCAAGACCGACTACAATATATCAGACCTTAATGTTACTATCGATTGGGAGGAAAATGGCGACTTCGTGGGCGAGCTTTTGAGACATGTGGTTGGTTCGTATCTGTGTTTACATTCTGTTAAAGAGTGTTATTTTGATCGAGTTATTGAAGTATAAAGTATATGTTTGGTAAAATAGTAATCTATAACGGTTTATCAGTATGGTGTTTTGTTAGAAGTTTATGTGATGGTATTTTTAATGTATAATAGTGTTTATATTGTCGTGCTGTAACATAGCACAAAATGGGTCGTTCCTGCTGTGTTCGCGGTTGTAGATCTAATTATACCGTTGCTGAAGCTTTTAAATTTCCTGAAGATAGATCTCTACAGCAGAAATGGATAAGGAATATTCACCGGGAAAATTTGGAAGTCAAAGACCAAACTATCGTATGCTGTGTGTGTAACCAAAATTTGTGGTTAGGGAAGATCTCTTTCCAACCGATAATGGTGAGCCTATTCGTTTTTGTTTTCTTATTCAGTCGGAGTAATTTCATGTAAGTTGACGATAAGTATTAGTTTCTATGTAGAATATAAGTGTGTGAGTGTATTTATATGGGTCAGTGGTCACTAAGATCTGTAATTATACGCAGTCATGTGAGAATATGTTTGTTTTGATCGTGTTGTGAACCGGATTTAAATCGAACTATGGCAATACCTCTCATACATCTATTCTTAAGTTTGCTAAGGAATGAAACATTAAGAGAGAACAGTAGTGTGCATATGTCATCTGACAGTAAGTCTGAGATTAGGGAAAACTTTTTTTCTAATTCTAAATGGTGGACCTATTTGTATTCTTCTACAAAAAAAAAATTAATATAATTTAGATAATGATAATTGATATGGTGTCTATGTGCTTCAAAGTGTCGTGTGATTTAGATGCAATTGTATTTTGAAAGAATCTGTGCTTGCCTGCGGGAACATTTGGCTAGATCTTGGTGTATAACAAAACTTATAGTGTGATAGATGGAGCAATCTGTACACTGTTACACAGAAGAAATAGTGACTTGCAGGGATGTTGGTGGTGATTATTGTTTTAAGAGGAAGTACAACTAGGCAACCATCAGTTTATATAACACTAATCACAGAGAAAGAATGGAAGGGGTCCGACACTTCGAAAAATGAAGGTATCGGCCGAAGGAAGACAAAGGGCACGAAAGGCATGAAAATGAAAGACTCCCTAGGAATCCATACGTAATACCGTTGCGGTCTGAAAGGAACACGTGTTGACCAAGGGAGGTCGGATAGGATAGATGAAAGTGAGGAGCCTGGCACAAGTGGAAGCAATGCCAGGACTCAGCTGAGGGACCCGTGATCGCCAACCCACGCTCCAAAGTTCAGAGCCCCTGGGGCCCCTTTTAGTCGCCTCTTACAACAGGCAGGGGATACCGTGGGTGTTATTCTACCGCCCCCACCCACAGGGGGGACTTGCAGGGATTAGCTTTGTTTGTAACTCAGGGGTTTTATTGTACCAATATCTTCCGATTCATGCTGTTATCAAGCAGTCTACACCAAATTGTAGCTCGCCCATGTTGGTTAAAGACATCATTGTTTAGAGTCAATAGTGTTGTTTTACTCATGTTCTTCAATGGGGAAAATCCTATTATATCTTTAGTGTCTGAACGCTTCATTTCTAAGTTTACCATCATGGTTTGAAGTGCTACTATATCATATGTCAACATATGATTTAAGAGTTTCCAGTAAGGAAGGCTTAACATCACCGGGGCTGTTCATTGGGCTGGCATAATCATTTCGGGTGTACTTCATTTTCATCGAGTGCTGAACATTAGAAATTGTACACCACTTCGAAACTAAGGCAACACGTTATGTTTCATAGTTCTTATGAGAGTGAATAAATTGAGGAATTTCGAACCTTAAATTATTTTTAAACATTCCAAATGATGTTATAAATATTATTTTAACAGTTTTATAATGTATTTCCATCTATCCAGCGAAGTGTAATCTAAGAGAAAACGTTATTTGACTAAGTGAAATTTCGAAATAATCAGCTTGTTGTTCTCTTTTGCTGTGGGGTTGTCCATCTATTCTAGCAGAATATGTCTGATTCTAGTTGATTACATGTGATGAGTAGTTGTTCGCGAAGCGTTTTCATCGGTGCAACAGTGATTTTCCCTATGATGTTACATTTATCATGTTAAATTACCTACCACCGTTTGCAAAATATGTACGTGATCTTTTCGTAATTTCTGGCTGATTGAACCAGATATTGTGTAGCTCTTTCAGTGGTATCAACACAATAATTTAATGTGACGCTGGGCTGAGTGGCTCAGACGGTTGAAGCTCTGGCCTTCTGACCCCAACTTGGCGGGTTTGATTCCGGCTCAGTTCGGTAGTATTTGAAGGTGCTCAAATACGTCAGCCTCGTGTCGGTAAATTTACTGGCAGGTAAAAGAACTCCTGCGGCACTAAATTCCGACATCTCCGAAAATCGTGAGTTGGTTTATCGTCGAAATGAAGTTATTGCTTGCTACCCTAACCTTCATCAGTAAGCAGCTACTGCGCCCACGACGTCCACCATCTTGGTTTTGATATTACGGTCTGATATATTGTAGTCGGTCTTGGTTATACTTCCGAAACAGAAATTTTCAATGACCCTCAGCCACAAGATATATTTATGTCAACAGGCGCCAGCGGTCGAGGCATAGATCCTGAATAATTCGTCTTTTGAAATAACTAAGTACACCTGTGAAAGAGAGTGAAAAAATAGTGTCAATAATGCTTGATGAAGTCATATAAACCTCGTAAATTAGAAAGAATGGCCGAAAATAGTTGAGAATATGATGCAAAATCTACCGTGCAAGTATTTATGGCTTTATCATTGCATTCTGGGAATAAAGATGGCATTGGTCTTTTTTTTCTGGTGAATAACATTAACTTAGACTTAAGGTGTTAGAATTCATGGTTGAATTAGGTTTTTATGTTTTGTACTTTACTGCTGATATAATTTAAAGCAAAATATTTGGGTCATTATATTTGATTCTCTTAATTTTCTTGTTTTTCTTGTTTTTCTTGGAACTGCCGTGGTCCGCGTTTTATAGAATTTCAATATAATTTCAAATCCTTGTATTTTGAAAAAAAAAAGATATCGAGATATATCGATATTTTGTTTTGATAGTAGGATAATATCGGCATGTCGATATCGAAGGAAATATCGATATTTTAGTACGGTATATCGTAACGTCACTAGGTGTTATCGTTGCCTACGAGATAACTAGATAAGTAAAGGACTCTGCATGCACGGTCTCTTCAAGTACTAAATTGACAGTTCAAATAGCGCCGCTGGATGTCAGGTTTTCCCTCTGTAATGTTTTACTTCATAAGAACACTGAAATGTCATAGGGTTACTGATTTATTCTTACAAAGAATCATCTTCTGCTACAACAGCATCAAAACATCACCATGACTACTATACTATTACTTTCATGGAGTCCATATTAAGTAGATAGCAAGAGTATGTTAACGTCCATGGAGGCTCAAACTCCTTAGCTGTGTAGCGAACAGGTACGGTCAGTTAGATAATTCTCCACACTCCCCACCTTGAGCCGTATCACGGTTGCTCAACTCCAATGGATGTACCAGTTGAATGGGTCTTCGAAATACTCTCCCCTCTTTGTCAGTCAGCTCACAGGACCTGATCTTCCCATCTCGTCCCATGATGAGTTTGGAGATTCTAGCTATCTTCCAAATTTGCCTTGGTAGTTTATCGTCGCTTAGTAGCGCCAGATCTCCATGTTGAAGAAGTGGACGATTCTGGTTCCGTTGCTGAACTTCATGGAAACTATTTAGATCCAATAGATACTCGTTCCTCCACTGCTTCCAAAATGTGTTCAGTGCAGACTGTTTTTCTATCCACATCTGATTCATTTCTTCCTTTGTTTTGTTACTATCTTCAACATTGGTCTTTCTGTCTGGTAGCCTTGTTGTGTTATCACCAATAAGAAAATGTGCTGGTGTCAGCGCACGATGCTGAGGATCGTTTTCCACATACGTCAAGGGTCTACTGTTGATTGTTGCTTCAATTCCGACGAGAACTGTGTAAATTTCTTCATCATCGAACCGCCTGCTTCCTAAGGCTTTCTTCAAACAGCTTTTCACTGTCTGTACCATTCTCTCCCAGAATCCTCCCCACCAAGCAGCGCGTTCGACTATATATTGCCAATGAATATTTTTACCATTCAAAAAATGCACAATGTCTTCTGTTTTCAGATTTTCCCATAATGTGCTAAGTTCTCTTTCAGCTTTCTTAAATGTTCGTGCGTTATCGGACCAAATTGTTCGACATAAACCTCTTCGTCCAATAAATCGCTGTAAGGCGTGAATGAAGTCTGTCCTTAAAATACTCAACAAAATTCGAGTTCCTACATGGAATTGGGTTTTATGTTCCTCTTCTACTAACAGTTTTGTGAAATGGTGGTCACCATTTAAAATAATGGGATGTTGCTCGTTTTCATCTAAACCGGAAAATTGTAAACGTCCACCAACTCTAAGAATGCCATGTTTGATGAATGGAGAAAAGTTTCTAATTTTGGACTGCTTGGGTAGTTCTGACCTTTTCTGTAGTGCTTCTATTTCTTCTGGGAACGATTCTCTCTGTGAATGTTTAATCCAAAACAGCTTTGCAGTTTGAATTTCGTCTAATTGTAGTGGGCCTAACGTTTTTTCTTGACAGCGTGTATTTCGTGTAAATCGCCAAATCCATGCTGTAATCCTGAGAACTTTGGTTAATCTGCTATATCTTGTAATATCGAAAATCGCTTCTGTCTGTTTAGCTGCGGTAGCATGGGAAACTGTTTTCTTTCGTTCTATTCCTGTTTTATCAAGTTCTGTTTGTGATATTTCAACTGATTTCGGCCAATACTCTTCTGGTTTTATAAGCCAGTCTGGACCATGCCACCATGAGTTACTTTCACGCAGTTGATTTGCTGTTAGCCCTCGTGTTATATGATCTGCAGGGTTTTCCTTGCCGGGGCAATGACGCCACTGTGTTGGGTGTGACCTTCGATGAATTTCATGTATTCTGTTCGAGACGAACACGTTCCATTCCGACGCGTTTCCTCTTATCCAGTGTAATACAATGGTTGAATCGGTCCAAAATTGGACGTGGTGTAGTTCCAAGTGTAGTTCACGTTTGACATACTCCGAAAGATGAACTGCTATGATAGCTCCCATGAGTTCTAGTCGTGGTAAGGATATTTTCTGAACTGGTGCGAGTCGATTTTTGGCTGTGATTAATTCGATCCTGACATGTTCGTTTATGGTCGTCTTGATGTAAACTGCTGCGCCATATATTCGTTCGCTGGCATCACTGAAAATGTGCAGTTCTCTGGTCTGGTCTTGCTTGATCCAAGATCCTATCCATCGTGGAATTTTAACTGTGTGTAAGCTTTTTAAACCTTCTAGCCAGTGGTTCCACTTCTGAACTAAATCATGTGGCAAAAGCTCATCCCAGTCGAGGTTTCTCAGCCAAGTTTCTTGGAAAATAATCTTTCCTGTAATTGTTGCTGGTGATAGGAGGCCTAATGGATCGTAGATTCTTGCTGCAGTCTTCAGAACAACTCTTTTAGTACAGGGCATGAGTGCTGCTGTACTTACGGTATTCTCGAACGAGAAGTAGAATTCATCTGTATCCGTATCAGTTGGAATGCCTAAAATAGATGTATTTTGGCGGACCACTTCTTTCGTTTCTCGCCACACGTGGTTCATTGTTATTGAGTTTGATAACCATTTGGAAAGTGGAATGCTGATCTCATTGAAACAATTTTTCATCTCTGTATAAATGTCTATCAATTCTTCATCCATGTCTCCGCCTGCTGCTAGATCGTCAACATACACGTTGTCTTCTAGAATTCTTAATGCGTTTGGATATTTGTCTTTCATCACCGTTGCTAGTTGTCTTAAAGTTGCTGCCAGCAAATACGGGCTGCATGTCAGCCCAAATGGGAGTCGACAGAAACGGTATATTGTGGTCTCATTGGTTCTCAGCCACACTTCTTCTGAACGAATCATTTTAAACCAGAAAAAACGAGTGGAATCTCTGTCTTTCTCATTCAGAATCAACTGTAAAAAGCTCTGATTCCCGTCTGCTGCAATGTATTTGTTGAACGTTCGTAACCGAAGTAAGGTTGCTGTTGAATCTGGATTCAGATTGGGGCCAGATTCTAAGTTGCTGTTCAAAGACAATTCGCCTTTCTCATGTGAAGAAGCGTCAAATACGATCCTCACTTTGGTTGTTTCATGATCATCTCGAATTACTGCATGATGTGGCATGAAGAATGTTTTTCCTCTTTGTGATTCCTCACTACAGAATTCAACTTGTTCGTTCTCAATGTGTTTCTACATTGCTTGTACATAGCGTTCTTCGTATTTCTTATCTCTTGCAAATCGCTTCTTCAAACTATCGAAACGCTTTAATGCAATATTCCTGTTGTCATGTAGATTAGGTTAATCCTTTTTCCAAGGTAGGAATACTGTGCACCGTCTTTCAGTTATCGCAAATTGTTCATTGGTTGTTGTCAAGATCTTCTGTTCCTTGGCTGTGAATTTTCGAGTTTCATCATCCCTGATTCCGATGCTCTCTAGCTCCCAGAATCTCCTCAATAGGTTGTCTGTTTCTGAGTGAATGAAGTATGAATTTGTTTCTTTTATCGAAATCCCAGTGCGACTTCCAAATAGAATCCAACCAAAAATACTTCTGCGAATGGTGAGTGAGTCTGATAAGCGGATTATGTCATCTTGGAAGATACGTTCATGGTAATCAGCGCCAACTAATATTCCAATAGAGATGTTCTTCGATATTTCATCAGCATCTGCAAATTTTAAATTGCTGAATTGTTGCCTAATATCCATTGGAACTGGTCTCAGAGCTTGAAAAGTATGTGTAGCTTCTAAAGCTTCTATGTTGATTGCAGTTCCCGTGGCTGCTCCTGTAAGTTGAAATCGTACTCGGTTGCGTATTGTTGCTTTACCGTGATGTTCAAGTGTTGAAATAATTAAGGACTCTTTTCCAGTGTTTTCCAAGTTTAGTTTATCTGTTAGATCTTTGACGATATAACTGCGTTCACTTCCGGCATCAAGTAGTATTTTTGTCATATGCTGATTGCCGTTGCGATCAGAAATCCATACTAAAGCTGTGTTCAAAAACATCTCATGCAACTGTGTATTCTTTGTCTCTGCAGTATGGACAGCTGTAACAGTTGTTTCTTTCGTAAGTGACTCCCCTGTGGTTACTGCCGTTATTGTATCCAAGGATGACTTGCAAATGGATTTATGATGTCCTGTGTTATTACAGATTCGACATTTCTGATCTTTCTTTCTACAGTCTTTCATTTTGTGGTTTTTGCCTAAACAGATGAAGCATCGTCCATCTTTCTTTAATTTTTCTGATCTGGCTGCAACTGAGACTATTTTATGGCATTCGTTACTCCAGTGGCCTCTTCTATCGCAAAAGGCGCATGTGATTGGGTTTGTTTTTATTTCATCGCTGTACGTTAGTTTAGGTGGATCTTTTGCTGTTCAGTATGCTTACTTTTTTTTATTTCTTTCTTGTATTGACTGGTGTGTAGATTCATTGTTGTAGAGAACTGTTCTCCTAAACTGTCACTGAACTCGTTCAACTTCTCTGATTTTTCTTTGCTGAGTACCCATTTGTCCAGGAAATTCATCAGGGCATCCAAGTTACCATCATCGCCCTGCGTAGTGTACCAGGCGAATTTTGTTTCATCTGGAAAGGCACGTAAAATATCTGCAGATAAAAAGGAACCAAGCATGCAGGCATCAAACCCAAGTCCTTTAAGAGCTGTAATATTCATCTGGCAACTGTTACATATGCTTCTCAACTCGGTAGTAGTTGGATCTGAATGTTTTCTCAAGGTACGGAAAAAATCGATATGTTCCTGTTGCTGTAATTTAATGTTGTCGAAGCGTTCCTTCAGCTTCTGAAGTGCGATCTTGTAATTTTCCTCTGACATTTTCAGCCCACTGATGAGATGTCTGGCTTCTCCTTCTACCAAGTTCCATAGATACAGATGTTTGTCAACTGGCGTAATTGCCGAATTATTATGAATTGCTGATTCAAATTGCTGATAAAATCTTGGCCAGTCTGAAAAGGTGCCCATGAAAGGTTTAATTTCAAGCTTAGGTAAGCGTGGTCTCACGATTGCAGACTGAAGAACAGTTGTTTCATTCTTTGCGTTTGATTTCTGCTGGGGAAACCTAATTTCTTTGATCTTCTTGTTTGCTATTGCAATTAGTTTTCGGCCTTCTATTTGACGGTTTTCACACTCTTCTGCATCCCGTTCGTTCGCATCGTCTTCCTGCAACGCCTGTATCCGTTTCTGAATTTCGCTCAAATCTAGTAGTAGTTCGTGTAATCTTTGCGCTAATATTTCCATTTCGATGTCATCATATCCATCTTCGATCGCTGTTCGTAGTCTTTGAACAAGTCTAGTTTCCGACGATCTGGTTGCTGTTCGAATGCGTCTTTCAGTTTGTAAAATGTTTGCATTTGAAACTGTAAACTGAGCAGTAGCTGCGTTAATATTCGTATTCTCCATGTTTCCCTGAACTGAATTATGCACGAATACCGTTAACGAAAATAACACACACTACGTACATGGACATTACCGTATTCCTGTCTTTAACCTATATCTGTACTGTAATTGGTATTTCACTGCAACCTGAAGTTACACTGCATTCGTAAACAGTCCGGGTTTCCGTATTATGTTTTTACGACAGTTAAATCTTAAGTGTTGGTTATAGTACTGATCCTGTCAACAGAGGCTTTACACACTTGTAATATTCACTGTTTTTGCGACGCACTTTGAAACGTACAAATGATGTTTCGTAACACTTCAAATGAGTCTGTTCGTAATGTACATAATTACGTATATTCCTTCAAATGCATATCCGTTGCTTAAGAAATTGAATGTAAGTAGAGATCTTACTTGGGTTAGCTGGCTTCTTGTTGATACGGCGATGTTGCGTGATGCTGCTTACCGTTGTCTGTCCGCGTCTTTCTAGCCGCTGATCGTTCCATAAACGGGTTTCGGCACCATTATGTAATGTTTTACTTCATAAGAACACTGAAATGTCATAGGGTTACTGATTTATTCTTACAAAGAATCATCTTCTGCTACAACAGCATCAAAACATCACCATGACTACTATACTATTACTTTCATGGAGTCCATATTAAGTAGATAGCAAGAGTATGTTAACGTCCATGGAGGCTCAAACTCCTTAGCTGTGTAGCGAACAGGTACGGTCAGTTAGATAATTCTCCACACCCTCCATTCCTCAGCACGATTCCAATTGGCATTACGAGAATAACTTGTACATAAAAGCACATTACAAACATAAAACATTGCGTTTTGAGTAGGAAAGTGATATTTCTAAGACGTTTAATGAAGAAAAATAAATGTACCACCCAGTAATTCAAGATGAAGTAGTATGATTGCAACCGGAAAGTTCACGTCCTAATAAAAATGAAAATACTCCATAGTATATTTTAAAACACTGCAGTATTCACATAGCGTACGTCGATGAATGCAGAGTGGGTCTCGGTCCGAAAGTGGCCACGGCTGGCCCGTGGCTCTTCACCTCTGTATTCGGAAGACGGGACAGGGCTGGACCTCACGGCTGGTCCCCACTGTCCACTGCCCTGAGAATGGTTTTCCGTGGTTTTCCATTCTCCTGCACTAAGGCGAATGCCGGAACAATTCCTAGTATAGGCCACGGCCACTAACCCCCTCACCTTCTCCGAACATCTCCTTCAACGTGACAAATCTCCCGGCCTGAGAGACGGCGTCACCGTCTAAGAGGCCCGCCTCCTCCTTCAGGTGAGGAATGAGAACATTTTAGTAGTAGTACATAGCCTAGTCTTGCCATGCAAATATGATGGATACCCTGAAGAAAGTGTTGGCATTGATTGCGGCTAGTTTTAGTAGAAATGCTAAAGCATGTCCTTTCAAAATGTTCACTACATACTACAGACTTCGAGGAAGGTTGCCACATGCTATTCTTCTCGTCACCCCGACATGATATAATTTTGACCCATTTTTCTCGTAGTTCTACATTTGCTTGTGGAAAGAAAGAAAGAATATCCTAAAAATTCGACGACCTTTTCTCTTTTGTTCTTCCATGTTTCTAATAAGTTAAGTAGGGCTACTGTCAGCAAAGAAGAAGTTAATATTCCTCCTTCTAACAAAAGAAACACGATATCGCCGAAGCGCGTTCACTATTTTCCCTGCCAAGTTGAACATCACGCTAGTGTTTAATTCCACTGCCTGCTAAACATTCTTAACTAAACATTCATTAAGAATGGTGGTCCACGCTTTGTTCTAACCAGGCCTTAAATTTAAACCATGTTTACGTACACACTGGCTAGCCGAATCTTAAACAAGGTCGTTGCACTTGGCCATGAGTGTAAGAACGGTAGGGATAGACCAAGGTATGAATATGGGAGAATGTAGTAGTTAAGTAAAAAAGAGAAGTTTAGCACAGAATACGGTAGCATGGAGAACTGCATCAAACCAATCTATGGACTGATGACACAAACAACAGCATATTTATATCAGAGCTGCCACTTGAGTTATATTTGTGGGTAAATGAACGAAGAAGGTTGACTACCACTGTGCGAGGTTAGGAGTACGGTACCTCTCTGAAGGCGCGTTTTAACTAGTCTAAGGTCAGTGAGAGTTTGACGTCAGCAAATAGCCTGTAAGGCTGGTTTCTCTCTAGTTCTAAGAAACGTCGCTCGGTTTCGGCTCAGGTTCGCACGATTACGTCACACCGTAACTGGGCTTCAGTTGAAGATGTAGCTGTTATGCCAACTTCCAAATAATAAATCCACGCCAATTACAGACCGTCAATCAATCAGAATGCATTGACAGTGGATGGTACTCGTAGATTGAGGTCATACATAAAGTACAGTAGGTTCAGGACTGTAAAGTTTCATCCTTGCCTTTGCTGGCGAGATCTAGTGTTTACAGTGCACTGTCTTATTATTATTATTATTATTATTATTATTATTATTATTATTATTATTATTATTATTATTATTATTATTATTATTATTAAAGCGTCTTTATTGTGGCGAAGTTAGGGCTCCCGGCCCTTTCTTACACTTAACCACTTCATGTATATACAATGTCATTTTTACATAAAATTTAAACATATGAAATCTTTACAACCTAAAGTATAACTAAAGCAACTAAAGTATCACTAACTAAACTAACGTGAGTAAAGTATAACTAAATTATATACAGGAACACATTGCGATAAACAACCATATTCACTCTCATTCATGCATCCCATTCACACTCAAGAAAGACTGTAAGTGCTTAAAAGATGACGCTGGCAAAGGATTTTAAATTTTGCCTTGTCTTCTGGTGTGGGCTGGAATAAATTGGTTACTTTCATTGACCTGTCTCAGTCTCATCCTTGGCTTTAACAATATGAAAGTGACCGAGGTATGAGGGATGTCAATAATACTATTCCTTATGCAGCCTGTCCCTGTTATGAATGGTGTGAAAATATCGATCATAGGGTCGGTTGGTGTATGCATTTCAGTGGGCTTGGCAGACTGATATGCAGTAACAACTTCTGGCTCGGTGAAGAAAGCAACGGGAAACTACCTCACTCGTCATTTCCCTAATGCCTCTTCAGCGACGCCTAGGCTATCTACAACAGTTGTTGACGAAGCTATGAAGGATCAAATCAGCCCTCGGGCTGAATACTCAACACATATATTATTAAATTTGCTTTCCCTGACGACCCGAGAGAATTTCTGATTATAACGGAGAGATCAATAGACTACATTCGTGGCCTGTATATTAGTTTGTAATTTGAGATAATGGTAAATACTGAATTTTAGTGATGTAGCCATACCTACGCTAAATAAATAAATTTGGTGTGATCAAGGTGGACTCTAGTGTAGAGTAGAAAGGACCGACTTCGGTACGCTATACCGTGTGGTACGAGCAGTCCTGCTCCGGTGGTAGAAACCTACAGCCCAGCTATTCTCGATCTTCAACAGACCGCGGCACGGTAAATCCTTTTTCTATAAACCGAGAGCACGGTCTCAACAAATGTACTCATAAATACGTTTCCAATTTCTTTAATGTTTATATATTTAAAAATTAACATAAATGTTTAAAATGAAGTACTGTGTAATTTTAAAACGAACGCTGTGTGTATGCTGTGACATGTTGACAAGAATTTAATTAATTATCAATCACTGAACGACGAATACAATTTTCTAGCATGATGCAGTTCCTTCAACTGAGCATAATGTTTTCATTTATGTTAATTTTCATCGACATATTATCCCATCCTGACGGCCAAAATATTATAACGCTGATAGTTGTATGAATTGCATTGATTTTAATTATGTTAGTTTGAAAAAAGAATGTTATTGAGATAAATTATTGTGCACTGTACTTCATCACAGAAGTCAATAAAGTAGGAGCAGCTAAAGGATGTCAGCTTATCGGCGAAACACTTGTCACATACACTATATATACGCGAGATCGTAATGAAATAATTAATACTGTTACCAGTCACAATTTCTTTAATAAGTTGTATTCCACAACGCGTTTCAGAGCTTATACTCTATCGCCAGGTGGTGAAATGGTAACATTCTATTGTTGCTCTATCTGATACACAGTTGTTTTCAAACAGTATTATACTATTTCATTGAACACTAAGGGTTATGTGCATTATGAACTTATTACATATATGCTGGGTCAACTGTCGCTGTTTGCCGTCTCAAAAAAATACAGTCGTTGCTAAAGCTGCCTTCTTCGCTTTTTTAAAAATTTTTATTAGTATTTCCAGTTTCACGAAATATATTACCGTACCGGTAACTTGTCTACGAACCGTCCCACGGCTTGGAACACGAATACCTGGAAATTTCTCTTGAAGTAATCTACTAACAGCACGGACGAATTCTGCATGGACATGCGAACCATAAATAAACAAACACGCAGATAGTTACACTTGTTTTCTTCAGATCTGTATGTACATTTGCGACGAGGGAGTAAAGTGATCCATTTCTTTTGAATGTCACTAAAAAAATTCAGTTAAATATTCCCTCGAAAATAAACGTCTTAAAAGGGAGAGAAGCGCGATATATCGGGGTAGTTTATAATGCCTTTCTATAGGAAATGTCTAGAGACGGGACAAAAAGCGCGTATTATCCGGAACAGCGTAATAAACAGGAGCGTTTTATCGAAGTTTTACTGTATCTAACATCCAGCCAACAACCACGTGACGTATTTTACGCCCAAAAGATCTGTGCTGGTGGCATGGACATTCCCCTTCCACATTTTTAACTTTAATTTGGAAATTGTGTTCCCTCGATTGAAGAAATAAATTCACTTTCTCATAACAATGAAATTATAATTTCTCTAGATACTCAAGTTCAGAAGAATGGAATGAGCTGGCAACACTCATATGGAAGTGTCCGTACCTTTGCTATTCAGATAGGGAGCAGAATGTTTCGTAAACAAGACACTGAGACGAGAAATGTAACAGGCGTCAAACTCTCACTTGGTATTTGGCTCACGTTCTGACAACACGACCATCACTTCACCAGACCAGTGAGTCGCACAAGAGATAACATCAGTGTGAAAAATTCAGACCTTGCTACCTCCATATTCACGGACATCTGCTTCTGTATTTGATGCGAAATGGTTTAAAACAGTGTTTGTTTGGAAGGGCTTTGTTTGTGTGCGGTCAGTCGTGGAGTTTGTTTTGAAAGCAACTTGCTGCTGGCAGAATTGGAAATGAAGAATGTATGTATGTTGTAAGACGAGGGCAGGGAACTAGTGTATTGGAAAAAGGAACGGTTTAGTTACAAGTTCAGAAAGGGAAACAAACAGACATGTAGTTTATTCTGCCTCTCAGGGAACGCGTCGTTTAACGAACTTAACCGTCTCTCTTTGAAGAGTAAAATAATGTTTCCATTCCTGTCTGTAGGGGGTTATATTCCGTGAAAAGCAAATTGAAAAATGTGAAGTATTCTAGAATAGAATACAGTATATTATGAAAGTTTCGGTTCACCCGAAGATGAGGAGACAGTGTCGGTTTCTTGTAACCCGAATTGTTTTGATACATTCATGGGTCATGGCCATGTCGTACTGAGCGACCGCTGCTCAGCTTTTGTGTGTTATTCGGCACGACGAGTCCTCACAGCCGTTATTCTTGGCTTTCTAGATCAGGGCGGCTATCTAACCGTTATACAGCTCCTCAATTGTAAATACGCAGGCTGTATGGACCTCGAACCAACTCATATCTAGGTAAAAATAGCTGACCTGGGCCGGAATCGAACCGGGACCTCCGGGTAAGAAGCACCCTAAACCCGGGTGCCGGCATTTGCGCCTATTACTATATTATAGATTATATCTAAGTAGTGTTTTTTTACTCCTTTTTCACTTTACCAGAATATTAAAGTTCTAGATGTTGCCATTTGTTGATGGATACTGTATTTTGTATCTGTCCCGTGCAGAGCTGGGAAGTAATTGAGTACAAGTAATCGAGTAACGATAACATTCTTAGTAAACTTTACTGGTAATCGTTACGTTTTACAACATGTAATTTTTACTTGTAATTTACTTCTTGAAATAAAATTGTAAGAGTAATTGAGAGACGTCGACGGAAGCAGATGTGTGAAAGAACAAATTATTAAGAAGATAACTTTTTTCAGTTCTACTACATCAGAACCAGTAGATTCACTAGTTCAGGATGAGGTACTTTCTAACCTCTCCAGTACTTTCCAAGACATTCCAACGATATTCTTAAAATTAAACACAGGCCCTAGGGGCGTCTTTTCAGTAACTGAAAAGCTGTACGTACTCCCCCCTCGCCACCTTAAAACCCAGCTCTCAAGACGTTGAAGATTAGCAATGAGATTTTTTTTCTTAATCTGTTTACCTTCCAGGGTCTGTTTTCTCCTTGGACTCAGCAAGGGATCCCACCTCCACCGCCTCAAAGGCAGTGTCCTGGAGCGTGACACTTCGGGTCGGGGGATACAACTGGGAAGAGGGACCAATACCTCGCCCAGGCGGCCGAAACTGCTATGCTGAACAGAGGCCTTGTGGAGGGATGGGAAGATTGGAAGGGATAGGCAAGGAAGAGGGAAGGAAGCGGCCGTGGTCTTAAGTTAGGTACCATCCCGGCTTTTACATGGAGGGGAAATTGGAAATCACGGAAAACCACTACAACAACGTACTGTAAAGTATGCGCTTCTGAAAAATGAGTGAAAAATTAAAAGAACTCAATGAACAGTGGATATCTTAAAACTACGGAAGAATATAATCTAACAGACCCGATAGGCTAGGTCTACCGAGCGACCACTGCTCAGTCCGAAGACCTGCAGATTACGATGTTCCGTGTGGTCAGCGTAACGAACCCTCTCGGCCGTTGGTCTGCTCTTGTCTTTCTAGACCATGTCACTTCAGATAGCTCCTCAATTGTAATCATGTAGGCGGAATGGACCTCAAAACGGCCCTCAGATCCAGGTAAAAATCCTGAGCTGGTCGGGAATCGATCCCGGGGTCTCTACGTAATAGGCCCTCACGCTACATCTACTTCGTGGGGCCTGCTGAAGGAATATTATACCTACATGAATATAGTATTCAACCATATTAACCGGCTACGTGGACAAAGGAATATATAGCCTAAGTTAGGTCAAGAAAAAGTCCGTGCTCAATGCTGATTTTTATGTGCGTGGTAAAGATTTTTTGAGAAGGAAATGTCTATATTTCATACCCGGTCTTTAAGACCGTGCACGAATAATCGAGGGTTAAAAACATATCAGAAATTATCAGAATGTGGCCAGAGAGAGGGCGTAACCCTCTAGGTGGCTCCCCCACCCCTCCAGGGTGGGGAATAAAAGCATTTGATGATGATGATATCAGAATGGGTCAGCGGTTGTAGAGTGGCCTTCGGCCTGCGGGTGGTCACGGCTGGTGCGTGGTTCGACGGTTGTGCATTCCGACCGACCAACCGAGGGGAGGAGGGGTTACCGCGGCTCTGCCGTGGCTCTTCGTCTCTGCATTCGGGAGACGGTGAGGAACTCGTCCCCACAGTCGGCTGTCCTCAGAATGGTTTTCCGTGGTTTTCCATTCTCCTGTACTAAGGCGAATGCCGGGGAAGTTCCCAGTATAGGCCACGGCCGCCAACCCTCTCACCTTCTCCGTACATCTCCTTCTCCGATACAAATCTCCTGACCTAAGAGACGGCGTCACTGTCTAGGAGGCCCGCCTCCCCCCTTCAGGGAAGGAATGAAAACATTTAGTAGTGGTATCACAATGCACAGTTCTGCGTAGCCAAGCGTATTAATTCAAACATACGAACTTAAATGCTTTTTATAGGTCTCATGAGTTAATTTAGAAAGAAGTGTGTTATTCATGGCTCCTTTAATGTGTGTGCAAAATTTACGTACGGTCGGTGATTTCCCCGTACGGGAATTTTCCTTGCTAGAGTTCCGTCCGCCCGCATTACAGACCATATAGTGTAGAATGTGTAGAATAGTTCATTATTGCTAAATGATCCACTAGTAGGAATGATTTTTTTTTTTTTCGATTAAGAGCATATTTTGACGTCCGTTTCCACGTTTGATAGCTTCCGCTTAATCCAGAGTGATTTGCATTACATTTTACATCCAAATCAAGGGACTGAGGTAAGTTTCCATTTAATAGGGCCATGTTCTTCGGACGTATCTACAGAATGAACAAGATAATAATTTTTTTGAGATCAGGAAAACTACAGTGAGCTGGTGTCAGGAGGTGAAGAAGAACATGGAAGAAATAGGAATACAAGGAACGGAAATCAGCAACAGGGGCGCTTACAAATCGAGGGTCAAGGCCATCAAGAGGTTTCAAGAAAACGTTAGATCCCGTACCCAAACGCCGTGGACAGAAGGAAGGAGGAGATTGCAGAGTGAAAGTGTGAAGGAGAACTGGACGAGAATTAAAGCTCAGAAAAAGATGAAGCAGAATTCGAATTAACATAGTGGGCCAAAACGAAAGAAGACGAGGAGGCACTGTTTAAGACAGGTTTTACTGTACTGCTATTTACTACTACTTGAGGATCCAAGCAATCTCCGTGCTGAAGACTTATCACACAAATGTTAAACAGCGTTTGTTCTAGGAAAATAATTTAGATTAGTGCGTATTTTACGTTCTTTTACTTTGCTTTGCCATACATTCGTATAATACAAACTATGTTGTTGTCTTTCTCGGCACGATCCACTCTTTTTTTTTTAAATAATTTTACAATTATGTGAAATATTTCTCTCTTTCTATTTTATCCCCCTGTAGGTGGGGGTGTTAGGATAATATCCACGGTATCCCCTGTCGTAAGAAGTGACTAAAAGAGACCGCTGGGACTCAACTTGGGAGCGAGGTTTGTCGACCACGGGGCCCTCAGCTCAGTCTTGTCATTGCTTCCACATACTTGTACGAGACTCCTCACTTTCATCTACCTATCCGATTTCCCTTAGTCAACTCTTGGTACTTTCCGACCCCGACGGTATTAGATTTGCAAAGCCTACGGAGTCTCCCATTTCCACGCCCTTCGTGGCCCTTGTCTTTCTTTCTTTTTCCGATATCTTCTCTTTTCGAAGTATCCGACTTATTCCATTTTCCTTCTAATTAGTGTTAATAGAGAATGGTTGCCCAGTTGTACTTCCTCTTGAGACAATAATCACCACCACCATCTTTCTATTTTAGCTTTAGGTTCACTACAAATATATTTGACTCTTAAGTGAATCTCTCTCCTTGAAGACTATTCCTTCAAGTTGCTTTACGTCGCACCAACACAGATACGTGTTATTGCCCCGATGGGATAGGAAAGGGCTAGGAGTTGGAAAGAAGCGGCCTTAATTAAGGTACAGCCCCAGCATTTTCTTGGTGTAAAAATGGGAAACCACGGAACAACCATCTTCAGGGCTGCCGACAGTGGGGTTCGAACCCACTATCTCCCGAATGCAAGATAACAGCTGCGCGCCATTGAAGACTGTCTTCCGTTGTTGCTCCAGGCAACAAACAACGATTCACGCCATTTTTCCTCTTTAACCTTTACTCTTGTATACACCCATTAACCACCACACCATACCGCTTACTTCTATATTCCATCGTCATATATGTTTGCTAATTTTGGACAATGTTAGCAATATTCTTTTGGTCTTATACTTTGACATGATTATCTGTTTGTCAATATTTCTCTGACTCTAGGACAGAGCTGCATATGCCGGCCACAATTTTTTTCTAATAAGTACCAAGAGGAGCCTTCGATCAAGTTTATCCGATGCAAATCTTAAAAGCATTTTAAGATTGTCTGCAAGTCGTACTATATTTTCCGACATTTTAAGAATAGTTAAAGGAAAACTAAATGTTGCATAAATTATAACACTTTAAATATTAACTTTATACAGTATCCTATGTTGAAAACGTTGTTTTGAAGGAACTGATGATTTGTATAATATTCTCTTTCCAGAGTCTGTTTAATTTAATAAAATGTTAGGAAATTTTCGTTTTGTAGTCTGTTTGTAACACCTGGCATATTCTAACCTTGCTGCAGCAGAACAAAATAAATCTCAATTATGAATTGTATAGGAACCTTGACAGTATGTTGAAAGAATCATCGTACCGTATCGTAGTCCGTTTACTCTCCAGGGTTGGCTTTTCCCTCGGACTCAGCGAGGGATCCCACCTCTATCGCCTCAAGGTCAGTGTCCTGGAGCTTGAGACTTTCGGTTGGGGGGATACAACTGGGGAGGTGGACCAGTACCTCGCTCAGGCGGTCTCACATGCTATGCTGAACAGGGGCCTTGTAATGGGATGGGAATACTGGAAGGGATAGACAAAGAAGAGGGAAGGAAGCGACCGTGGCCTTAAGTTAGGTACCATCCCGACATTTGCCTGGAGGAGAAGTGGGAAACCACGGAAAACCACTTCCAGGATGGCTGAGGAGGGAATCGAACACCCTCAACTCAGTTGACCTCCCAAGGCTGAGTAGACCCCGTTCCAGCCCTCGTACCACTTTTTCAAATTTCGTGGCAGAGCCGGGAATCGAACCCGGACCTCCGGGGGTGGCAGCTAATCACACTAACCACTACACCACAGGGGCGGACGAAAGAATCATACTTACGAAATAAAGCAAATCGTAAAATTGCGTAACTTTAAGTATTTCCGGTAAAAACATTTGTTTAAATGGAAAAAATTTCTAATTGGTATTTATTTTTCCCCCTCGGTTATTCATGTAATTGGAGCTTGCGTGGCTCGGCCGGCAGCGCGACGGCCTCTCACCGCTGGGTTCCGTGGTTCAAATCCCGGCCACTCCATGTGATAATTGTGCTGGACAAAGCGTAAAATTGCGTAACCCTGAGTATTTCAGGCACAGACGATTTTTAAAAGGAAAATTTTCTGATTGCTATTTATTTTCCCCCCTCAGTTATTCATTTAACTAGAGCTCCCGTGGCTCAGGCGGCAGCGCGCCGGCCTCTCACCTCTGGGTTCCGCGGTTCAAATCCCGGTCACTCCATGTGAGATTTGTGCTTAAAAAAGCGGAGGCGGGACATATATTTCTCTGGGTACTCCGGTTTTCCCTGTCATCTTTCATTGCAGCAACACTCTCAAGTATCATTTCATTGCATCTGTCGGTCATTAATCATTGCCCCAGAGGAGTGCGACAGCCTGCGGCAGCCGGCACAATTCCTATCCTCGCCGCTTCGGTCGAATGACTGGAAACAGAGTGTGTATTTTTATTTTATTCATTTACCTACATAAGCATTGGGGAACTGAGACAAGTAGTGCGAGAGAACACATCGGCATTTCGAGGAGAATGGCAACGAACTCGAAGAGAAAGACGGATGATCTGTCTGCTACGGCAAGGTGGGGAGTACTGTTCGACCTACAGTAGCTACTTTGCACGCTTGCACATTGCGCGTGCTTCACCTGTGCAAGAATCCTGTGTATAGTCCTCTCCGTGTAAGGACGTACCCTAAGGGTGCAACCTTACCCTTTCTCCCCTGTAATATTAAGATATTGATTTATGGTTACTTTTCTTGCTGTTGGGTCTTTTTCAGTGCCGGTAACCATACAGTTTAGGGACCCTACTTGCCGATACGACGTCTTACATTTACCGTTAATCTGGCACGTTGGCAACGTTCAATCACTGCTCTAGCGTGAAGTGCGTGTTGCCACCGCATCGCCGTTGAAGTCACTAGTGATACATTTGCGAGAATATTTAAAGCATATTTTCTTTTTCTGTGGGATTGTAAATCTATTTGGCTAATACCAGGTAAGTAGGATTGTGGCATGTTCGGATAATGCATTTAATAACATAGTTTGTGTGAAATGATGAAAGTGCTCAAATACGTCAGTCTCATGTCTAGATTTACCGGTACATGAAATAACTCTTGCGGGACGAAATTTTGGCAGTAGAACTTATAACATTATTATTTTCAAATCCGCAGTGAACTTGAAAGCTGAGCTAAATTCCGTTCACGGAGCTTGGCACATTAGTATTCCTATATGTTTCCTGATAAGCTTGAAGATATAACCAGCCTGCAGGCTGAAAATATGCCCAATAATCTCTCTCCTTACTGGTTACCGGTATTGAAGAGAGAAGGAAATATTCGCGCAAAAGAAAGGGAAGTCATTGGATGTCTGGAACTTTCGAAAATCACACTGCAAAGACTTATTAAATAAATTGCATCGTTTAACACGCCCCTCTTTTCAAGAATATGGTTATAGTACGCCTACTGTATATCAAAATAAAGACAGATAATTTAAGTGAGAAAGTGTGTTTATTTCCTTTATTTCTCATTGAGGAGATATTCATAATTATCTTGATTTATTTCATCTTATCGTTTATCATTTACTAGGGTAGGGAAACATTCATTATCGGTGTTTACATTGAGGTTAGTTTGTTATGGTTATGTCTGATGATTTTAATATGTAACCAGGCAGGTTGGCAGCAGTGATCAGCCTTTACAAAAAAGAGAAAAGAAGAGCATCGGGCGGCGATATTTACTTTCTGGGGTATTTCCTTACGTGGCAATTACTATAGCTATGCTCTAGTAGTCACTTTCCCATTCAGAAACCGTCCTTCATTTTAAATCTCTTTATCCCAGCAGCCTCTCATTCTTATTCGGTCTGGCACCCTTCCCACCTTGGTTACCCGACAATCATCGTGAAAATGTTTCGTCTGATGCTGGTACACTAAATTCAATGTTTCCCTCCCGTTTCCCCTGTTTGATATTCTAGCTATGGTATGTCTCCTTGTATACTTACATCCACAGTTGGGAAGTAATTGAGTAAAAGTAATCGAAATATTTGAAACTATTATGAAAATGAAAATGAAAACCTACAACCTGTTTTTCAGTCATTGGCCGTGTCAGGGATGTGATGAATGAATAATATAAAAGCTATTAGTAGTCTACGATGGGGTCGCCTCTCACAAAGTGATTTATTAATGACAAATAGATGCCATGAAATGAGAATGGAGAGTGTTGCTGGAATGAATGATGACAGGGAAAACCGGAGTACCCGGAGAAAAACCTGTCCCGCCTCCGCTTTGTCCAGCACAAATCTCACATGGAGTGACCGGGATTTGAACCACGGTATCCAGCGGTGAGAGGCCGACGCGCTGCCGTCTGAGCCACGGAGGCTCCCTTGAAACTATTATATTCGTAGTAATTTTTACTTGTATTTTTTTCTTTCTTTCTTAATCAGTTTGCCCTCCAGGGTTGGCTAATCCTTTGGACTCAGCAAGGGATCGCACCTCTACCGCCCCAAGGGCAGTGTCCTGGAGCGTGAGACATTGCGTCGGGGGATACAGCTGGGAAGAACGACCAGTATGTAATTTACTCCTTGAAATAAAATTATAACCATTACATTCTAGTAATCTTTACTTTTTTCCTTTCTTAATCTGTTTACCTTCCAGGGTTGGCTTTTCCCTCTTAATCAGGGCAGTGTCCTGGAGCGTGAGACTTCGGGTCGGGGGATACAACTGGGAAGGATGACCAGTAACTCGCCCAGGTGGCCGCACCTGCTATGCTGAACAGGTCCTTGTGTTGGGGATGGGAAGATTGGAAGGGATAGAAGTAGGAGCTATGTATGTTCTAAAACTATGGGTCCTGAGTCAGCATTTTCCCACGAGGTCATTGACCCCTAGTTGAGTAGGAAGGCTATGTAGATACGAGAACGCAGTCATTGACCCCTAGTTGAGTAGTAAGGCTATGTAGGTTCTAGACCATTGAAAGCGGAATAACGTCGTAACATTGCGTACGAGAACAAGCCTTACCTCACAGACTCCATTGGAGGGGCCTAATTGATCAGGGAATGATCTGGGGTGCTTTTGAACCATATATGTGGTTATGACGTCATACGCATAGGTACGAGGGCAATGCTAACATCACGAGCCACTTTGGAGGAGCCGAATCTATCGGGCGCCTATGGAGGAGCCACAAATCCGTTAGGTGACCTGCAGATGAGGTTAAGACGTCATTATGATGTGTAGACCTAACCTTGCGCACGAACGCTAATCTAACCTCACACACAGGCTCCCTTTGGAGGAGCCCAATCGGTTAGGTGACTGGTAGTTGACTTTATGACGTGTTAACCTAACCTCGCTACGGGGAACGCCAATCTAACCTCAGACGGGTTCCCGTTGGTGGAGCCGAACTAGTGAGGTGACTTGTAGCTGTGATTAACACGTGTGTTAACCTAACATTGACCACGAACGGTAACCTAACCTCACACACAGGCTCTTTGTCGTCTCCCCTTGGAGGAGTGATGGAGCTGTGACGTAATAAGCGCGGGCGATTTAAAAATGCATGCTTATCTTTACATAACCGAACGCGCAGGCCTTCTCCTGACGGAGCTGTGACGTCACAGCGTGGGTGATTTGAAATGTGGACTGCTGGTTAAGGGTGCATGACGTTTTAACCTAACGTGTGTCCATTCGTTGTCCCGTTTCTCTACGGTGTCGGGTTTGTTGTGAGATGAATATTTTAAGATGTATTTTTTTATAACAGGGTGTCCTTCCCGACGTCAACTTCATCAGGGAAGTTAATAATAAGGAATGAATGACATGACATATGATAGTACGAAGGGGGAGGCTAAAAGCCGGTAGGGGCACATAGCCTTCTCCTGTCGAATAGCACCGAGAGGTCTGCTCAAGGCTTTACGTCTCCATCCGACAGACAAATAACCATCAACAGCGTTATATACCCCCACTCCATTTGAGTGGACACCGTTCAAGCCCTTATAGCACTTTTCAAATTTCGTGGCAGAGCCGGGAATCGAACTCGGGCCTCCGGGGGGTGGCAGATAATCACGCTAACCACTACACCACAGAGGCGGACTATTAATATTCACTTTCTAGTGATGGATGTACCTCGCACGAAAGCAGATGCGGGAAAATAAAAAATGATAATGCAGATAATTTGTTCAATTCTCTTACAGGAAAACCAGTAGCTTCACCAGTTTTTAATCAGGTATTTTCTTACCTCTCCAGTAATTCCAAATACATCATACTTATCCCAACGATGTTCTTAAAATCAAATACGAATGTCCCTTCAAGTGTTCCAATAGGGTGACTTTTCATTAAATGCGAGGTCATTGACCCCTAGTTGAGTAGGAAGGCTATGTAGATACGAGAACGCAGTCATTGACCCCTAGTTGAGTAGTAAGGCTATGTAGGTTCTAAACCATTGAACGCGGAATAACGTCGTAACATTGCGTACAACAAGCCTTACCTCACAGACTCCATTGGAGAGGCGGCTTAGCGATGAAGAATTAAGGAACCAATTATTTTATTTGCAAAGTAAATTACATGCTATTTGAAACGATACATGTCATTTATTAAAATACGAGTAAAAATGAAGGGAAAAGATAATTTCGAAACTTCCAAGGTACTGCATCGTGTTCAGTCTCATTTAGTGACTTAATATTTCTAAGCTAAAACAAACCACACAAAATGAATAATAATATATAGGCCTATATTAAAAGAGTTTACAAAAGACAGCTTCCGCAAATCCGTCCGTCCTTTCTACTGGGCCGATTTGCTTCATTTTTGTATTATTCTCTGCGGAATTACCTGCCGTTGAATCATGAGAAACTGAGTCTGTAAGATAAACCAATTTTGAGTAATCATGAAATCATATCATTAAATGATCACTCCAATAATTGTAGGCGAAGGCTTACCCTAACACGCAATACATTGTCTACTTAGCAGGTTGCTAAACGACCAACACTTTCGTTAATATTCTGATATATGTGATTTTCATCCTCAGTAATGTCACTGCGTGCATTCATGGTTAATTACTACCTCTCAAGAGTATACACTGTGTCTGATCACGGATGAATACTATTCACTGCTAGATACTCGTTGATTTTCTAACCTTTTGCCAGCTACCAAATATTTCAACACATGGCAGAGCGTTCCTAAAAAATTAAATGCTGCTGAGAGAAAAAAGTCTACGGACAAACAGACCCCATCATGACATACGCCTTAGGCATTATCTGGGAACATCTATCGAAGGTTAACCTAGCTACACTAGAAAGAGTGAAGACAATATATCTTAAAAAAGTTATCTGCCTGGAAAAAAGTTCCTTCGAGACTAAGCTATGAGCTCACAAGACAACCGTTCTATATAGAAGAACTGCCATTAAAATATTATTGCCTTCTACGTCACAATACCTAGGATAAAAAAGCGAATATATGGATAGATTTTTACCAAACAGGCGGCATGATGACGTCACAATGTTTGAATTCTGACTACTAACTGCGGCATGCCATAACGCGCTTCTTATTAAATATTCATAAAACCATCGAAAAGGGAAGGCAAAACAATATGACTATGACAGGCATATTAAAAGGAGTTATCTAACCTGTTTATAACGAATGCTGCGGAAGAGCACGGGTCCTCTAGTATATATGAAGTGCATGTTGAGGTGGTTGAGAATAAAACTATTTCATGTCAATTTAACTGCAAGCGTTTAGAAAAATACCATCCAAAGTTGCGTCTTCCTGCTTCAATACACGTTCTGCAACGACATGCCACTGCCTGTCGTACATATCCAAATACCATGGGCCTGAGCTGTAGAGAGTACGCAGTTACATGCAACCGAGCAACGAGCTCTTCCTCAGATTCAGTTGGAGTCTCATACACAGACCGCGCGTAGAGCTGGTTATCCGCACACGTGCGCCCTGTTACATAAGGAGCAGTGAGGAAATAACATTGGCAGCGGAAAGAGTCTGTGTGGATACGGTTTCCGGCCTCACGAGACATGACATTGCATTCAGACGTCATGGTATGTTTAATAGAGTACAGTATGTGATATTCATGGTTTTGAAAAGTGAGAGTCACGATTAGTTTCTGCTCTTACAGCACAGTTTATATATTTTTCAATCAAAAATTCGTTTCAGACATATGATTATTTACCAAAAAATATTTGCAGCGTTCAGGTGTTCGGTTCACAGGGTCCTGGGTTCGATTCCCGAACGGGCCGAGGATTTTAACTGCGTATGATTAATTCCTCTTGTTTGGGGACTGGGTACCTGCGTTCACCTTAATACACTTCCCTTCATCTGCACACAGCACACCACAACACACAATCAATCACCACAGGAACATACATACGTACAAGATCTTTATTGTCAATCATAGTACATACACAATCGGTATAAGGTAATAAAGAAATTGACCAGCTACTCAACTCCGCTAAATCTATAACTAATTTTCTACTCAATCTACTATGTAGCATCTCACACATGAACGGATAGCCAGCTCCACATGCAAGACGCTACCTCTACAACTAACTAAACTAACGACTAACTACAATAAATCTATGCTACTTCTATTCTACATCTGACTGGTCGCGGGATCATTCCCTGATGAGGAACAAAGCCACTACTAGCCATGTCGCGTGAGGCTGGAAACCGCATCCTCACAGACCCCTTCCCCTGCCAATGTTATTTCCTCACCGCTCCTTATGTAACAGGCCACACGTGTGCGGATAACCAGCTCTACACGCGGTCTGTCACAACTATCTTCTCTTGTCAAGACGGATACTATTACTTGACTCGCATTTCCCTGTCACACTGACTGCGTGCTTCCTCTCACCTACTCTTTCTACTCGTGCAGACGTCACATCCTTGGGATAGGTCAGGCCTATCCCTACCTCTCCCATCTTGTGTCATGCATTCCACCACCCCGCTTATTCCAACCTATCACTTAATATTCCTAAAATACCCCTTTATACCATGTGGCTCTCCAACGCCGTACTTTCTACTTATAAATGTCCCGCATGCACAAGTGATGAATGGGATGTCTACCAACTGATTTTCACAGGGAAACTGCAGCCAGCGGGCAGGTTACGTCAGAATATGAAGAGATAAGAAACGGAGTGTCGCTCGCAGCATGTTACTCAGCGCTGCCGGTCAAATGCACCCCTTGGATTCGTAAACATCGTTTTCGACCGCATAGTTCTAGGCTGGTGTATGGTACAGCCGCACTATATTTGCTGTCTGCATATCATCAATGGCTAGTGTGATCAGCAGCGGTGAATGCACAGACATTATTTTAAGCTGGACAACCTGGTCGGAGTGCAACAGAAGCTCCAAACAGACGTACGCCTTCTACACACATATTTCGCCGAACAGAATTAGTTTTTGTTCCATACAATCAACTCTTTTATCGAGTTGAATGTCTACACGTGTATAAATTAATAAGTTATTAGATTTCATTTACTGAATCTTTGGCGTGTCTGCAAACAGTAGCGGTGGTTAGGGGGTGGGGTAAGGAGGGACGGTCGCCCCCCCCCACTTTGTGGAGTAAACAATACATTTTATTCCACTTTAGCCAGCTGGAACCAGGAATTATTTAAAAAAAGCTATTTGTACAAGCCTTGTTGTCTTATATGCTAAATCTTTTCTTTGTTGTATAGCGCTACGGCAAGTAGTGGAGACTTTGCATGTGCTGTGAGGAAGGGTAGTAGGGATTCATATTGTTTTGCCGAGGTCGTGGCCACTGAGTTATAATTCACCCGCTTGCCGCGCGCTTTCGTCAGTCTGGCAGTCTATTGTCTGTTAGTTTCTTAGTGTGTATTCAAATACTAATTAATTTAGTTGCATAATCATGCCGTACATGTATGTAATTGTACTGGTCGAGCTGGCCGTGGGGTTACGGGCGCGCAGCTGTGAGCTTGCACTCGGGGGATAGTGGTTTCGAATCCCACTGTCGACAGCCCTGAAGATGGTTTTCCGTGGTTTCCCATTTTCATACCAGGCAAGTGCTGAGAGTGTACCTTAATTAAGGCTCTATCTGTGTCGGTGCGACGTGAAGTCAATTGTAAAAAAAGATATACTTAATAGTAATTGTAATTTCATCGCAAGAGAATACCAACTTTACTTTCACCGGACTAAATTATTTCGTTTATATTATGTTATTTGATATGTAAATGTAATTAATCTGCCCCGTGGATTATTCGTAATAATAGTTGTTTTGAGATATTGATTCAATGCTGTATACTAAAATTTTCACCAGGTCCCACAAACATACTACGGGGCATTTACTTAATGAATAACATAACACAAAGAATGAACTTTGGTATTAGCTCTCGTTGAAATACGATTACAAGTGAATATTTTTTTTTACAATTGGCTGTATGTCGCACCGACATACAGTAGATATGATTTATGGCGACGATGAGACAGGAAAGGGCTACGCGTGGAAAGGAAGCGACCGTGGCCTTAAATAAGGTACAGCCCCAGCACTTGCCTGATGTGAAAATGGGAAACCACGGAAAACCATCTTCAGGGCTGCTGACAGTGGGATTCGAAACTACTATCTCCCGAGTGCAAGCTCAGAGCTGCGCGCCCGTAACCCCACGACCACCTCGCCCGGTATAATTAAATAGAAGTACGGCATGATTATGCAAATAAAAATCATTTAGTATCTGAATACTCACTAAGAAACTAACAGACACTAAAGAGACTGACAGACTGATGAATGCGCGCGACAAGTGGGTGAATTATAATTCAGTGGCCACGACCTCGGCAAAAAATATGTACCCCTACTACCCTTCCTCACAACACATGCAAAGTCTCCACTACTTGCCGTAGTGCTGTACAAATTGGTTAGCCGCGACGAACAGCATTTTGTGCGTATTTCCGTCATTAATTATGTTAATAATTAAAGAAAATAAACGAAGGAATTAGCAGATAAGATAACAAGGTTTGTACAAACAACTTTTTAAAAATAATTCCTAGTTCCAGCTGGCTAAAGTGGAATGAAAATATAATGTTTACTCCACAAAGTGAGGGGGGGGGGGCGACCGGCCCTCCTCGCCCCACCCCCTAATCGCCGCTACTGTTTGCAGACACGCCAAAGATGCAGAAAAAGAAATCTAATAACTTATGAATTTATACACGTGTAGACATTCCACTCGATGGAAGAGTTGCTTGTATGAAACAAAAACTAATACTGTTCGGTGAAGTACGTGTGTAGAAGGCATACGTTTGTTTGGAGCTTCTATTGCATTCCGACCAGATTGTCCAGATTAAAATAATGTCTGTGTATTCGTCGGTGCTGATCACACTAGCCATTGATGATATGCAGACAGCAAATATAGTGCGGCTGTACCATACACCAGCCTAGAACTATGCGGTCGAAAACGATGTTTACGAATCCAAGGGGTGCATTTGACCGGCAGCGCTGAGTAACATGCTGCGAGCGACACTCCGTTTCTTATCTCTTCATATTCTGACGTAACCTGCCCGCTGGCTGCAGTTTCCCTGTGAAAATCAGTTGGTAGACATCCCATTCATCACTTGTGCATGCGGGACATTTATAAGTAGAAAGTACGGCGTTGGAGAGCCACCTGGTATATATAACTTAACAATATATAATACTTCGCCATTTTTGCTTATTTCCTTCTCAATCTACTATGCAGCATCTCGCCCTGGGCGGATAGCCAGCCCATGATCAGGACGCTACCTCTACACCTAACTAAACTAACTACTTAGTCACATTCCTTCTTTTTCCTATTTACCTCTTCCACATAGACTTACACTACACACAAACAGGCAATTCACCATTTAAATTGCGCACTCTGATCACTCTTTATTTACATAGTTCTTCCCGCAGTGTCTCTCTCTTCATTTTCACCCTATTGCCTTTATCATATTACTACTCTTACAAACTTTTATTTTTACGTTTCTCTTCAGTTCTATAATTTTTCAAAACTCAGTCAATTATACCTGTCACTTTCACCTTTCATCTCTTTTATCTCCATCTTTTATTCCTTCAATTTCTTTATAAATCTTGCTCTAACGACATCGAAAATTTTTGTAATATTTGTTCCTCTCTCGCACTCTCTACACAGCCATGATGTCATCTTATAAATTTTATATAACTTCTCCACTTCCTTCTTACTAAGCAATTTCCTTTTCACCTCATCCAAAGCTTTGCAGTGGTTGAATACATGTAAATCCCCACACCCCTCCCCAAACAATACACACCTTTCCTTATTTTCTCTTCCTACTCAGCCCCCATTTTTCGGTACACCTAACAACCACTAATACAAGCCTCTCTTTGCTCTTCTCCCCTCAAAATCTGTTTTTTGTTAGTTACTTCTGTCAGTTTGTTTAACACTGATAGAGAGCCTCTATACCTACATTCCATTATTAGACTCTGCCTCTCTATAACTAATATTCTCCCCTTTATCTTTTCCAAATACATTCTTTCCTCTGCTCCCACGTAACATTCCCATACCCCCAAGCGTAGTTTTTTCAACACGTATTCACCCAGTATCCTTCATTCTCCATTCTTTTCTGAAATCTGTTTCCTGTATTAATTCCTCTCCCTTCCCTTCCTCCAACCTCATCCAATACTTTATCACCCTCTTTACCATTTCTACCACCATAGACTCTTTGCAAACTAATCTAGTCCCCTCATTTGCCGTGCAGTTTGGTAGTCCCATCATAATCTTACTGAATTTCGCCACTACTTGGTTTAATTCTACCCAATCCCCATACTTCCACCCCAAATAACATTTTACTCTTGACCAGTGATTGAAACACCATTTTCTGTATTTTATATTTTATATCTGGGAATTTATTTTCTAATAGCCTTACTGCTGCAACCGCTTCTCTTGCCTTTAATTTGGCCCTCCTACACTGTTCTTTCCACGCCCCCTTAGTACTTATTATTACTCCTAAATATTCTATTTTTTCTGCTGGTATAATTTCCTCATGATTTACCGTCCAGACTTTCTTTTCCTTCCTATCTCTCCTTTCCCTACACACAGGAACATACAATAGTGAATGCATCTCTTTTTAATTAACATTTTGGCATTTGGTCTGTAAGACCATGCTGCCAGCTCTGTACATTTATAAAACAGGAAGGTCAAAGAGGAACATCTTTAAACATGGGACCTTTCATGGCATTGTGACTAATTGGCGATAGAAAGCCACGGTACAGGAACTTGGGTTGGATCAGAACAGCTTAAATGCAGACTATAGAACATACGTATCTCAATGTTAAATTGGCTTCACTTAAAAATATGGCTGTTGCTTGATATACGTAGGTGGATCAAAAGGTTAGTTGCACTAACGCGCCGCAGCAGCGCGCTGTGTGTCGCAAACGTGGGCACAGCGGAGAAAGGGGCAGCCACTGCCCACACGTCTGTTAGGTAGGTCGCTGTGGTGTCTCGTCTAGTATTGTGTGAATAGCGGCCAAATGCAATGGCGCGTCAACTGGACGTTCACTCCAAATATGAGGTGCGTGCGACAATGCGATTCCTATCGGCCAAAAGGAAGAATTGCATGTACGTCCAGGACCCGTGTAAAGGTCAACAGTGTGAATGCGATCATTAGACAGAACTGGCTCATTAAACTGAGAGAAATCGCGACGCAGCTGAACATGTCGTATCGCAGTGTGTTCGCCATTGTTCACGAGGACCTTGGATATCGTAAGCTGTGTCACGGATGAGTCCCACGTCTTCTCACCGATGAGCACAAGGGACAACGTTTCCAATCCTCCCTGGCATTTTTGCAACGCCATGCAGCAGACGGCAACGGGTTTCTGCGGCGAATCGTCACAGGCGACGAAACGTGGGTCCACCACTTCACCCCCGAAACGAAGCGAATATCAATGGAATGGGTGCACCCCTCATCACCACAATGAAAGAAGGCCAACGTTCAACCTTCAGCCGGTAAGGTTATGGCGACAGTGTTCTTTGACATGGAGGGTTTGCTGCACGTGGAATTCATGCCGAAAGGAATGACGATCAACGCGGCGTCGTATTGTCAAACGTTGCACCGGTTGCGTAAAGCGATTAAAGAGAAGCGCCGGGGGAAATTGAGCGCCGGTGTAATTTTGTTGCACGATAACGCAACACCTCACAAGGCCCGCCAAACGCGAGAACTGCTGCAGCGTTTCAAGTGGGAGGTCTGGCAACATCCACCCTATAGTCCCGACCTAGCGCCATTGTCACTTTCATCTGTTCGGTAAGCTCAAAACGGAGCTCGGTGGTCGACGTTTCCAGACCGATGAGGAGGTGAAGGCCGCTGTCTCCGAGTGGTTGCAGAACGCTGGAGGAAATTTCTATGCATCCGGCATCGACAAGTTGGTTGTGCGTTCGCAGAAATGTTTGGAGTCTCTTGGAAACTATGTGGAAAAGTGACGTTACAGTGAATGTCGTTATAGTCGTGTTGCTGTTGTATGGGTGGTGTAATAAATGGCCATAACTGGGAAGTGCAACTTATTTTCTGATCTGCCCTCGTATATGGATGATCTCTTCATACAGGGTTGGCGTCATTAAGGACATCTGGCCGTAAAAGTGGGCCAAATCAAGTCAAATGCCCATCCCAGTAAATTTTGAACCAGGCCACGAAGAAGAAAAAGAAGAATTTGTTGCACATTAAATCATTCAAGGAAGTGCTTGATTATCTTCTCCTTCTTCATTTTCTACCGCTTTTTCCACACCTGTGGAGTCGCTGGTGCGAACTCTTTCGCACATGTAGATTTGGCTCTGTTTACGGCTGTATGCCCTTCCTGACACCAACCGTATGTGGAGGGGCGTAATTACTATTGCGTGCTTTTATGGTGGTTGTCTGAATATGAAGAGGAGAGTGTTGGGAGAAACATAAATAGAGACAGAAGAATTAATCAGACTCGATTAAAATTACCGACCCGGCCTGAAATGGAACCCCGCAGCCTCTAAATCGAAGGCCTCAACGCTGACCACCATTCCAAAGAGTTGGACTGCCTAATTATCTTCTAGTGAGGGAAAAATGGTTCATAAACCCAATTATAATTTATTTAGGTTGATTTTTAGTACATATATACATACATACAAAAAACATACATACATACATACATTATCGTTATAGACTGTTATGCCTTTCAGCGTTCAGTCTGCAAGCCTCTGTGAATTTACTAAACGTCGCCACAATCCTCTATTTGCAACTAATGCTGTGGCCTCATTTAGTTCTATACCTCTTATCTTTAAATCATTAGAAACTGAGTCTAACCATCGTCATCTTGATCTACCTCTACTTCTCTTACCTTCCATAACAGAGTCCATTATTCTCCTAAGTAACCTACCCTCTTCCATTCACCCCACATGACCCCACCACCAAAGCCGGATATGCGTACAGCTTCATCCATCGAGTTCATTCCTAAATTAGCCTTTATCTCCTCATTCCGAGAACCCTCCTGCCATTGTTCCCACCTGTTTGTACTAGCAATCATTCTTGCTACTATCATGTCTGTTACTTCTAACTTATGAATAAGATATCCTGAGTCTGCCTAGCTTTCGCTCCCGTGAAGCAAAGTTGGTCTGAAAACAGACCGATATAAAGATAGTTTCGTCTGGGAGCTGACTTCCTTCTTACAGAACACTGTCGATCGCAAACGCGAGTTCACTGCATTAGCTTTACAACACCTTGATTTAATCTCAATTACTATATTACCATCCTGGGAGAACACACAACCTAACTACTTGAAATTATCGACCTGTTCTAGCTTTGTATCACCAATCTGACATTCAATTCTGTTGAATTTCTTACCAACTGACATCAATTTAGTCTTCGAGAGGCTAATTTTCATACCATACTCATTGCACCTATTTTCAAGTTCCAAGATGTTAGACTTCAGGCTTTCGGCACAATCTGCCATTAAGACCAAGTCGTCAGCATAGGCCAGACTGCTTACTACATTTCCACCTAACTGAACCCCTCCCTGCCATTTTATACCTTTCAGCAGATGATCCATGTAAACTACGAACAGCAAAGGTGAAAGATTACAGCCTTGTCTAACCCCTGTAAGTACCCTGAACCAAGAACTCATTCTACCATCAATTCTCACTGAAGCCCAATTGTCAACATAAATGCATTTGGTTGATTTTAATAATCTACCATTAATTTCATTGTCCCCCAGTATTGCGAACATTTTTTCCCTCGGTACCCTGTCATATGCTTTCCAAACACAACTGCCTATTCCTCCCGTAGAATTTTTCAATTACCTGCCGCATACTGAAAATCTGATCCTGACAGTCTCTCTGTAGTCTGAAACCACACTGGGTTTCATCCAACTTCCTGTCAACGACTGATCGCACCCTCCCTTCCAAGATGCCAGTGAATAATTTGCCTGGTATACTAATCAATGAGATACCTCGATAGTTGTTGCAATCCTTCCTGTTCCCTTGCTTATATATAGGTGCAATTACTGCTTTTGTCCAATCTGAAGGTACCTTACCAACACTCCATGCTAATTTTACTACTCTATGGAGCCATTTCATCCCTGCCTTCGCACTATACTTCACCATTTCAGGTCTAATTTCATCTGTTCCTGCTGCTTTATGACAATGGAGTTTATTTAACATCCTTTCCACTTCTTCAAGCGTAATTTCACCAACATCATTTTCCTCCTCCCCATGAGCTTGGCTGTTCGCAACACCACCAGAATGATTTATGGATATCTTTAACAGTTCAGGCAAAAAATGTGTTCGCGTGGGGACTCTTTTTCTGATTTGTTTTGTGGAAAAAAGGTCCACCTCAACTTCCTTTCATCATAGTTCAATATTTAACACACGAAAACCATCCCCGAGAGAGACTCTGGGCATCAGTGAAAACCGCGTAAAGTATCTCCAGTGATCCTAGGAAAAAAACAAAACAGAGAGACATCGAGTTTTATATATGAAAAGATTATACCAATATCTATTAGCTATTTCGTAAACGTTCCTTTTGAGACACATAGTAGGACAGTTAAACATCAAACATTGTTTTACCATTATTTAATTTCACATTTAAACTCTTACAGTAGAACCGCTATTATCCAAAACACTCTCAACCGAAACGACCTAAAATATATATTTTCGGTTGAAACGAATTAAAGAAGCATTTTTATATTATAATAAAGGGCATGAGTAATGGAATGCATGGTCTCTGACCTTGACTGCCTCCTTCCCTTCTCTACTGCCAACTCAGTTTATTTTCACTCTTTCATTAATGCGTTGTTAACTCCCAGTGCAATGGTGATTGTATCTTTTTGCGACGTGTTTTTTATTGTGCGCCATGTCAACAAATCGGGAACGGGTCGTGTTAACGATAGAATTGAATTAGCTGCAGTTAAAAGAATTAAAAATTAGCCTCCGTGGCTCAGGTGGCAACGCGCCGGCCTCTCACTGCTGGGTTCTGTGGTTCAAATACTGGTCACTCCATGTAAAAATTTGTGCTGGACAAAGCGGAGGTGCGACAGGTTTTCCTCTGGATATTCCGGTTTTCCCTGTCCGACTCGTTGGCTGAATGGTCAGCGTATTGGCCTTCGGTTCAGAGGGTCCTGGGTTCGACTCCCGGCCGGGTCGGAGATTTTAATCGCTTCTGATTAATTCTTCTGGCTCGGAGACTGGGTATATGTGTCCGTCCCAACACTCTCCTCATTATATTCTGACAACACACCGCATTACCAACCACCACAGAAACACGCAATAGTGATAGGGTTGGCGTCAGGAAGGACCTCCGGCCGTAAAAAAGGGCCAAATCCACATGTGCGACGCAGTTGGCAACCGCGACCCCACAGTTGTGGGAAACAGCGGTAGCAAAAGAATAAGAAGACTCCGGTTTTCCCTGTCATCTTTCATCCCAACAACACTATCCAATATCATTTTCCCAGAGGAATATGACGTGCTTCGGCAGCCCGCACAATTCCTATCCTCGCCGTTAGATAGGAGCTTCATTCATTCCATTCCCGACCGTGTCGAATGACTTGAAACAGGCTGTGAATTTTCATTTGAAAAGAATTAATAATGGTGATATTTTGCATACTGTTGCAGCCAATTTTGATGTTGGTGATTCCACTGTTCCTGATGGATAAAAATAAAAATACGTGGGGAGCATGTTTCAAAATCTTAACACGACAAAATGAAAACCTGTCAAAATAAGAAGGTAAGTGAGGCTGTGTTTTTATGGTCCACGCAGCAGAGAGAAGGAGAAGGAAGTACACTAGTTTGGGTTTATTAACACACTTTGTTAACACCGTGTATGTATTTTCTTCATTTGCATTGAAATAAACGTTAAAAAAATTCCTAACCTATAAAGATGACATTTTAGCTATTAGGGCCTAACCGAAATGTTGGTTACCCGAAATCACCCCCCCCCCCCACAGACCCCTTTTTTCCGTTTAACAGAAGTTCTACTCGTGAGAGGTCTATCGTCATTCTGATACATAATCTATACTCATAGGAATAAGATCGACTGACCTCAAGTCCGAATCATATTTTTAGTGTGGCAGGATTCTTATAACTTTTTAAATACAGAGTGACCCAAATGTCCGTTAACATTTGGCGGCATACTGGAGAGGTAATAATTGACACACATGATTGGCATGACATGGGGTTTTATTGACTCCAAAATAAAGTACAAAAAATGACCGTCAGATGGCGCTGGACAGCAACACGTCAGTGACAGCTCATGAGACCCGTGTACGTTATAAAAGGAGATGTTGTGAGAGAGACCGCGTCCTTCAATACAAATCCCACTTTAATTACATCCTCGAAAAATCCCATAAAACATTTAAATCAATCGAATGCTTTATCAACAAAAGATCAAAACTAGACATCAAAACCAAGATACTCATATACAAAACACTCCTTCGGACTGTGACGCTATATGTATCAACAGTATGGGGTACAGCCAATGAGTGTTACCTGCATTTAGAAAATATGCAGAAATTCCAAAACAAAGTTATAAGACTCATAGTAAATGCCCCTCTATCATCTAGGGAACGCCGAGATCCACAAGCAATTAAAAATAATTACCATCAAAAAAGAAATCAAAACACCTGGTAAACACTTTTACCGTTCCGATCAAGAGCCTGCAAATCTACTTAGACAACAACTTCATGACATGGATGCGGTGAACACTATCGTTACAAGTACTCTAAGACTTTAACCAATGATTGAAACCATCTGCGGAAAAATACACCATACAATGAAACTGTACAAAAATATAACGTTCAAACTACTGTAAACATAGTTCAAATATACATACATCACGCCACTGTCACTGTACATAGAGGTAAAAACAATAGCCCACCCGTGTTCACCCCAACTTTCAATACTGAGTACCCTATCTAAACCTACACACAACTTCTTAATCACCAGTGGCGACTCCTGACTTCTGGTTTAGGGGATGTAACCGAAAAATATTGCAAACATCAACGCAAACAGACCGTCATTCCAAACCCATTTTTCAAAAGAAAACAACAAACAAGGCCAAGATAAAAGTTTACTTAAGATCTCACATCCACTAATCCAATGGTCTGTTTCATAAATATTTCTGTTGAAATGACGAACACACAAATTACGACTTACTGTAAGTTGCGTAGTTACATTCAGAGTTGGAGGCGGTTGTCCTTCATTTATAATTCTGATTTTCTCCGTAAAAGAAAGTATACTAAATGATTCTCTTAATAATCGTTCAATTACATAAAGGTTAGAATTCAATTCGGATTGCGCGGTACAAACGCGTGACCCTGGCGCTCCTACATCCATGCCTACTGAACAACTCTCTGATCGGTGTGATGTAATTTCAAAATCGCATCATTCCTGCATTTTCTTTGTTTGATATCTACACTACAAGCACACGAAACGGAATAATTTTTATTACAACAACACACATTTGTCATGTATCATCATTTATAGCACAAGAAGAGAACCATTCATAAGCAAGAACTCCAGTATTTCACGAAATAGCAAATAAATTCCGGCTACACGCGATAATTTACAGTACAGGATTCCACCTTGCACCGCCCTCTTGACGGATGTGGCTGTTCTTTCCGCATTCCAACCCCACGAAAGAGATCAACAAACAACAAGTGTCTAATGTTCGTGGTGCCATCTCTGGAGTAGTTTGGCAATCAGTAGCAGTCACTAGCCGGCGACGCTCATTTCATCCATCTCTAAGTATCGACAACTGTGCGTTTGAATTTGATATAAATAGCTCTCATTAAAATATGAACAACTGTTATATTTTTCGTTGAAAATACAAGGGATGTAACACATCAATCGCTTGTGTGGGAAATTCGCCACTGTTAATCACTAGCATTCTTGCACATGTAGACAACAACTTGAATGTACAAAACTAAACCAACTGTCCACGCTCTAAAAGCCACAAGTTAAATTGAGATTAGAGACCAAATAGGTCGGGAGTCTCAAACATAAATAAATCACAGCTACCACTCGAAGAGGGCATCAGATGCGCCTGCAATCGCGGCATGTTGACATTACCAGAAAACGCACTGTTAGTGAAGCTTTATTTACTTTATTTTGGTGTCAATAAAACCCCATGTCATTCCAATCATTTGTGTCAATTATCACCTCTCTACCTCGTCAAATGTTAACCGACTGTTAGGTCACCCTGTATTTTAAATGTGTTTGTAGCTTTTAATTTCACTAATTTTTTCAAAGTTGGTTAAATTAGTAGATCCAACTTCACGATCATTTTTCATTGTTCGAGTTTTTTTACAAACATAAAATTATTCACTGTATTATGTATTATTTTGTCTTCGGGCAGGCTCTAGGTGGAGGAAGTATTTATAATAATAAAACATATAGAGAGACGTTGAGTTTTATAATATAAAGATTATACCATTGTCTGTTAGGCATTTCATAAATATTCCTTGTGAGGTAAATAGTAGTTGAAGGGCAATTAAACATCAAACATTGTTTTACCGTTATTTCGTTTCATATTTAAATTCGTATTTGCATTATATTTAGAAATATTTCTCTTTCCTTTGCTGATTTCTAGATAATTATATTATTATAATATAGCTAAAAAAGCTCTTTTCTTCTCAATTTCCTCCTTATAATGTTTTATGTCGCAGTCCTTCACTGGGGACTGAAATCGGTTCTCGAGAAGTACGCCAAGTTCTATCTCGCTAACAAGAATACAAGTGTGCTTGAGGCAATGAGATATTTTCAGACGGGAAAGTTTTGTTGTCTGTAATAAGCTAGCATTATGGAGATACAGCTGGAGGTCTCGTTGTGGTGTACTAAAGTCAGTGGCAGCTAGGAAGAAAAGAAAGTTTGCATGCACACATCTAGGGAATGGCTGACAGAAGAATGACGTAGAGGTTTTGTGAACGAAATCTTGTAAAAATATTCTCTTCCATGTTGTTTGACTCATGATTATTGATGTTGTTGTTGTTGCAGTAGTAGTTGTTGTTGCTGATATTATTGCTGCTGTGCCTGCTTCGTATATCGAGCTTATAACTTCATGATTACCAGCCCCTGTACTTAATGTAATATAAGTTTCCTGTGATTTGCCAGTGTGATGTGAAGGCTATACGGTATTATTGTCATTATGTTGATGTTGATGATGATAATAATATCAATGAATCAATCAATCACTACTGATCTGCATTTACGGCAGTCGCCCAGGTGGCAGATTCCCTATCTGTTATTTTCCTAGCCTTTTCTTAAATGATTGCAAAGAAATTGGAAATTTATCGAACATCTCCCTTGGTAAGTTTTTCCAATCCCTAACTCCCCTTCCTATGAACGAATATTTACCCCAATTTGTCCTCTTGAATTCCAAATTTATCCTCATATTGTGACCTTTCCTACTTTTAAAGACACTCCTCGAACTTATTCGTCTACTGATGTTATTCCACGCCATTTTCCCACTGACAGCTCGGAACATACCACTTAGTGAGCAGCTCGTCTCCTTTCTCCCAAGTTTTCCCAGCCCAAACTTTGCAACATTTTTGTAACGCTAACTGCTCAACCAATTATACATTGAAGGATCAAAAAAGAAAGAAGAAACCAATTTTCCCTTTGCGAAAATCAAATTATCATAAATGCCATGGCCATTCATCGCCGGATGGTAATTTAAGTCATAAGACATAGCCTGCACGGTTGCTAGGTAACATTGTCTGACCATCCATCCATACCGTACATCTCTGCCTGCACGGTTGCTATGGTTACACTTCCGTCACACATTTTGTCACGTCACGTTACACAAATTTGCGGATCACCCCCAGCCATAAAACATGCAGGTTCTCTCATATAAACCCACACCAAATGCACGGTGTTTGTTCTCTGAGCTACGACTGCTACAGTATGGGAGGCGCGCACATAGTTCTCGACCTTGCAAGCAGCCTGCACGTGTTCGACCTGGCAAGCATGAGTCGCCAGTCTGAATCTCAGCTCTTAACAAGGTGAGACAGTTATCATTACAACACCGTATTTTCGTATGTAAAAGTTCTGGTTTCATCTTAATGGTCGTGTGAACAGTCATAACTCTCGATTTTGGTGTGCCGAAAATCCTAATGGTGTTTATGAAATCCCTCATTATGATAGGAAGATTTGTGTTTTGTGTGCTATTAGTGCAAGACGAATAATTGGGCCTACTTTTTCGAGACGACAGTAAATGGGGAGAAGTACTAAAATGACATTTTGATGCTGTTCTTCCATCAGTTAACGGAAGAAGAAACATCGTGTGCGTGATTTCAACAAGATTCATCCGCTGCTCATATAAGGTAAATCCGGGACAGATGCCGCCCCGGTAGAGATGCCGCATACACTGTAGCTAAAGGTTCCCATCGTTACAGCTAGATGGCAATATATGTGGTTTTTCAGTTTCTAAGGAAGAACTACTGTCTGCGAGTGTGACGAAATTTGCTCGTATATTACGCCAATTATAGCCGATATCATGAGGCGAGTACATGTTTCCTCCTGACAAAGTTTTTGCGTGTGTTAATTTATTGTATATTAAGTTGGCTTCAAATGCTTAAATCAGACGTTTTTAGTACAGTAGACGTCAGAAACATAACTGTAGTTGAGAGTAAGCTAATTTTGGGCCATGATAGCCTTGAGGTATGAAAACAGGAGGGTACGGCGTCTCTCCCTGATAGTTGGCCTTCGGGCTGAGCAGCGGTCGCTGTGCAGGCCAGAGCCATTTCAAGGGTGTTAAGTGCCGTGGGGTTTTATATAACATAGTGAAGAATCCATTGCACATGCACATTTATAGTAAATCGAAATTAAAATATGATTTTAATGTTGTAAATTATCAGATAGATTTTTTCCATTGAATGATTATATTATGTGGATATAATTGTCTTGTAGTACTTCTAGTGTTCGGTTATATTAAAGTTGAAGAAATGTGGCTTAAATTTGATTTTGTCATTAATTATTTTACTCGCGGCATCTCTCCCGAGCAAAGTCGGCATCTATACCGGGATTCAGGGAGAGACGCCGCAGATGCAACAATTCCTTTGTTCACTCATTTCTCCCATTTACTTTCAATTGCCAATATTTTGTTCATCCCTGATGAAATGTATATGTTTTCAAAGTATGCTCGATGAATTTGCAACAATTTTAAAAGTAAATATACCGAGATATAACAAAAGACATAAAAAGTGCGGCAACTCTCCCGGAATTACCCTAGCAGAAGAGTTCCTTTCTTACCATCTCGCAAGTGTTTGCAGGCAGAGTGATCAGTGCTGGTCTATTTCCCCCTCGTTCTCCAGATCTAATAGTATGATTTCTATTTGTGGGGTAATCTGAAAGAAAAAGTGTATCGAACAAATCCTCACACATTGAAGGAACTGAAAGTAAACATTACGAATGAAATCAGAAACATTACAGTGGCACAACTCACTCGCGACAGCCAGAATGTAGTCACCAGATACAATGCCTGTAAAACCCAGAAAGGACGACACTTCCAGCATCTTTTATAAGGTAAGATTTGATATAAAAGTTCACAGCCTGTTTCCAGAAATTCGACCAGGTCAGGGATGAAAAATAGGATTTATGCCGGCTGCCGAAGCCTGTCGCACTCCTCTGGGACAATAATTAATGACTGTCAGATGAAATGATAATGGAGTGTGTTGCTGGAATGAATGATGACAGGGAAAACCGGAGTACCCGGAGAAAAACCCGACCCGCCTCCGCTTTGTCCAGCACAAATTTCACATGGAGTGATCGGGATTTGAACCACGGAACCCAGCAGTGAGAGGCCGGCACGCTGCTGCCTGAGCCACGGAGGTTTTTGCTTTTAATATATATGTCACAAATCATTAGGATAGCCCGTACACAGGTAGTCAAGAGAGAGTAATGAGTTTAACACACTTCACAGGGAATAAAGTGGATCCGATAAAACACGCAACTATTTTTAGTAATTCTTACATATCTCAGATTTTGACGAAGAAGTATAAAAATCTAAATCTGAAAACTTACCGTAGGCTAAGTATAACACTTAAATCAAAATATCACACAATTCTAAGTTCTAAATTCTGTATTCGATAAAAGGAGGTATCTTGGCAAGTATGGTCTCATCAACACCAAATGATGTACTAGTAATCACAGTATTCACTTAATTTTAATAATCAGTTCTACTTTCTTCTTAAATTATCCATTTCATTTCCAAACGTTTTACTGACAACAATAGCTGAAAGGTATCATTTTAAATCTGTAATATACCGCACAGAAATCAAATATATTCGTAGATGCTATAATTTGAGTAATGAGCCACTGAAATCAGTCATAAAGCTACCGGAGACATCCAGAGGTTTAATAGAAACAACTCCTCAAGCTGAGGATGAAAAATAGTTTATGTGTGAAAGTGGTGGTGTTTGTTATTTTAAGTGGAAGTAGAAGTAGGCTACCCTCCTCTATTAACACTAAGCAGAGAGGAAAATATGGAAGGAGGCCAACAATTCGAAAAATGAAGATATCACCCAAAGAAAGATGACGTTTTTTATTTTTATTCACTCATATTTTCTATTTTGGGTACATGCGTATTTTCCATCATATTTCGAGGTACTCGCTCATTTTGAGTCAGTTCTTGGTGATTCCAATGTAATTTTATTGATCATTTTTCGGTAATTAGTAGGTCATCAAAATATGTCTTCATTATTTGCTAGCGAAAAGCGCTTTTAATATTTGAGTACTGTATTTCTCATGTAGTGAACTAAGTATCTCTAGGCCTAGGGTAGAGAAAGTGAAATCTGTCTGCAAACGAATAAGAGTAGAAAATCTCCAGGACGAGGAAATTAGACAGAAGTACATGGATATGATTAGTGAGAAGTTTCGAACAGTAGACAGTAAGCAGGTTCAGGATATAGAAAGTGAATGGGTGGCATACAGGGATGCTGTAGTAGAAACAGCAAGGGAATGCCTAGGAACAACTGTGTGTAAAGATGGGAAAAGGCGAACATCTTGGTGGAATGATGAAGTGAGAGCAGCCTGTAAACGTAAAAAGAAGGCTTATCAGAAATGGCTCCAAACAAGGGCCGAGGTAGACAGGGATTTGTACGTAGATGAAAGAAACAGAGCGAAACAAATAGTTGTTGAATCCAAAAAGAAGTCATGAGAAGATTTTGGTAATAACCTGGAAAGGCTAGGTCAAGCAGCAGGGAAACCTTTCTGGACAGTAATAAAGAATCTTAGGAAGGGAGGGAAAAAGGAAATGAGCAGTGTTTTGAGTAATTCAGGTGAACTCATAATAGATCCCAGGGAATCACTGGAGAGGTGGAGGGAATATTTTGAACATCTTCTCAATGTAAAAGGAAATCATCCTGGTGGTGTTGCAAACAGCCAAGCTCATGGGGAGGAGGAAAATGATGTTGGTGAAATTATGCTTGAGGAAGTGGAAAGGATAGTAAATAAACTCCATTGTCATAAGGCAGCGGGAATAGATGAAATTAGACCTGAAATGGTTAAGTATAGTGGGAAGGCAGGGATGAAATGGCTTCATAGAGTAGTAAAATTAGCGTGGAGTGTTGGTAAGGTACCTCCAGATTGGACAAAAGCAGTAATTGCACCTATCTATAAGCAAGGGAACAGGAAGGATTGCAACAACTATCGAGGTATCTCATTGATTAGTATACCAGGCAAAGTATTCACTGGCATCTTGGAAGGGAGGGTGCGATCAGTCGTTGAGAGGAAGTTGGATGAAAACCAGTGTGGTTTCAGACCACAGAGAGGCTGTCAGGATCAGATTTTCAGTATGCGCCAGGTAATTGAAAAATGCTACGAGAGGAATAGGCAGTTGTGTTTATGTTTCGTAGATCTAGAGAAAGCATATGACAGGGTACCGAGGGAAAAGATGTTCGCCATACTGGGGGACTATGGAATTAAAGGTAGATTATTAAAATCAATCAAAGGCATTTATGTTGACAATTGGGCTTCAGTGAGAATTGATGGTAGAATGAGTTCTTGGTTCAGGGTACTTACAGGAGTTAGATAAGGTTGTAATCTTTCATCTTTGCTGTTCGTAGTTTACATGGATCATCTGCTGAAAGGTATAAAATGTCAGGGAGGGATTCAGTTAGGTGGAAATGTAGTAAGCAGTTTGGCCTATGCTGACGACTTGGTCTTAATGGCAGACTGTGCCGAAAGCCTGCAATCTAATATCTTGGAACTTGAAAATAGGTGCAATGAGTATGGTATGAAAATTAGCCTCTCGAAGACTAAATTGATGTCAGTAGGTAAGAAATTCAACAGAACTGAATGTCAGATTGGTGATACAAAGCTAGAACAGGTCGATAATTTCAAGTATTTAGGTTGTGTGTTCTCCCAGGATGGTAATATAGTAAGTGAGATTGAATCAAGGTGTAGTAAAGCTAATGCAGTGAGCTCGCAGTTGCGATCAGCAGTATTCTGTAAGAAGGAAGTCAGCTCCCAGACGAAACTATCTTTACATCGGTCTGTTTTCAGACCAACTTTGCTTTACGGGAGCGAAAGCTGGGTGGACTCAGGATATCTTATTCATAAGTTAGAAGTAACAGACATGAAAGTAGCAAGAATGATTGTTGGTACAAACAGGTGGGAACAGTGGCAGGAGGGTACTCGGAATGAGGAGATAAAGGCTAATTTAGGAATGAACTCGGTGGATGGAGCTGTACGCATAAACCTGCTTCGGTGGTGGGGTCATGTCAGGCGAATGGAGGAGGATAGGTTACCTAGGAGAATAATGGACTCTGTTATGGAGGGTAAGAGAAGTAGAGGGAGACCAAGACGACGATGGTTAGACTCGGTTTCTAACGATTTAAAGATAAGAGGTATAGAACTAAATGAAGCCACAACACTAGTTGCAAATCGAGGATTGTGGCGACGTTTAGTGAATTCTCAGAGGCTTGCAGACTGAACGCTGAAAGGCATAACAGTCTATAATGATAATGTATGTATGTATGTATGTATGTATGTATGTATGTATGTATGTATGTATGTATGTATGTATGTATGTATTTCTCACATGCACTCAATTTTTTTTATCCACACCAAACCACTTCGGTCACTGGATATTGGCATGCCACTCATGTAGCATACTGATCCTGAGGTGTCCCTTTATGAATTAAATACATATTTCTCCACGGAACGTCTCACTCCTGAGATACCATCAGTACAAAATACCATTGACAATATGTTAAGCAACAATCTCCAGTCCGTCCTTTATTTGAATTTGATGCCATTATAAAGCATGAAGTAACAAGTTATGTCAATTAAATCTCACGCAGCAGGAGCCTTTGCAATTTCTGTTTCATTCGTGACGTACATAATCGCCGTAATATTGCCCATTATTGCGCATTTATTTAATACATGCCTCACTTCAGGCAATATCCCATTTAAATGAAAAGATGCACTCATTTTTCCAGTACCCAAAAACTCCCCCAGCAAGCGATACATCTGACTACAGACCTGTCTGCATTTTCACAGTACTTTCTAAGGTTCTGGAGAAGATAATGCATAAACAATTGTTAAATACTTGGAAAAACATCCCTTACTTTATCCCCTTCAGTCTGGTTTTAAGAAAGGACACAGTACTATAACAATACTACTCAAGATTACATATGACATTAGACGGGCAATGGAGGAATGAAAACGGACTACACTTATCCTTCCAGACTTCAGTATTACGTTCGACACTGTAATGTAGACATATTGTTAGCCAAGTTAAAAAAACTTCGCATGGATCATTCTGCTGTTCAGCTCCTGGGCTCATACATCAAAAATAGACGACTGCGAGTTGTATCAAACACGACGATCACAGAATGGAGGACTAAGCTATCTGGCGCTCCTCAAGGGTCTGTTCTCGGACCTCCTTCATTTTTAATCTATATTACCGACATTTCTTCTCATCTGAATGACTGCAGCTATCACCTTTATGCTGACGATCTTTAAACAAACTCATACTTTAAAGTCTCAAGCATTGACAGTGCAATCCACCAAATGAACTTGATTTTAAATTCAATTAGCTCCTATGGAAAAGAGAACTGGCTATTAATTAACCCAAAGAAGACGCAAGCAATCATAATAGGACAGCCTAGTCCTTCCAATACCTTAAACATCACACATCTGCCTACTCTGATTCTCTGTGGTGAAACTATACCTTTTCAGAAATCTGTAAAAAAAAAAAAAACCTAGATGTCGACACATTAAACTGAAATAATCACATAACAATACCAGATCGACTTCCACCCGCAAGTTATTCTTTAATCACACATCTGTCTAGAGCCACTCCTTCCAGGTCCCTGAGGTAAGACTATGAAACACCGGACGAGTTGGCCGTGCGGTTAGGAGCGCGCAGCTGTGAACTTGCATCCGGGAGATAGTAGGTTCGAATCCCACTGTCGGCAGCCCTGAAGATGGTTTTCCGTGGTTTCCCATTTTCACACCAGGCAAATACTGGGGAGTTAAGGCCACGGCCGCTTCCTTTCCATTCCTATGCCTTTCCTATCCCATCGTCGCCATAAGACCTATCTGTGGCGGTGCGACGTAAAGCAAAATAGCAACAAACAAAAAAGACTATGGAACACTCTCCCTGTCAGTATACGTAATAGCACGTCAATAGCCTCATTTAAACCGTCTTGTCGCGATTTCCTCTTAAATACGAGTACAACTTATATGAACGTTAGAGTGAATGAGGCCGTGCGGATAGAGGCGCGCGGCTGTGAACTTGCATCCGGGAGATAGTGGGCTCAAATCCCACTGTCGGCAGCCCTGAAGGTAGTTTTCCGTGGTTTCCCATTTTCACACCAGGCAAATGCTGGAACTGTACCTTAATTAAGGCCACGGCCGCTTCCTTCCAACTCCTAGACCTTTCCTATCCTATCGTCGCCATAAGACCTATCTGTGTCGGTGCGACGTAAAGCACTAGCAAAAAAGAAGAGTGAATGAGAGCGTGTGTGATTTAGAATTATTATTAGGTAATGTAGATAGATAATATTAATCATCAACAAAATAACTATTATAATACTATTTTATTCCATTAATTTAGGTAGTTTCTAGGTACAGTGTCCAGTCTTATTAAGTTTCAAATGATGTGTATGTACTGCATGCTGTGGTTAAGCGTAAGACAGGGTTGTTATCCCTAACTTCGACACATACAAAGGCATAACATAAATAAATAAAAACTAAATGCCACGGTGTAACAGCCCCGAAGGGCCATGGCCTACCAAGCGACCGCTGGTCAGACCGAACGCCTGCAGATTACGAGGTGTCGTGTGGTCAGCACGACGAATTCTCTGGGCCGTTATTCTTGGCATTCTACACCGGAGCCGCTATCTCACCGTCAGATAGCGTCTCAATTGTAATCACGTAGGTTCAGTAGACCTCGAACCAGTCCTCAGATCCAGGTAAAAATCCCTGACCTGGCCGGGAATCGAACCCGAGGCCGCAGGCACGCTACCCGTACAGCGTGGGCCAGGAATTCTTGTTAACATGAGAATCAATAGTGCCTCCAAAGGAATATTCAAAATCAATGGCTGTGGAGGTAGATAAATTTGCGAGATTCCTGTAAGATTATTTCTTCGTGAAACACGATTGTTTTGAATGTATGAGTCAGAGCCGTAAATAATCAGATATCAGACACCCGTGCACGATATCAAAACAGATCACATTACAAGATTACATTGTTCTTTGACGAGTGTGAGGAAGTGTGCGGATGATTCATATCCGTTTCTACCATACTTGAGGCCTCCTGTTTCTTTTCTGTGTTCCCTCTGCGTTCGCTTAACCTTGAACTGAGCTGGTTGGTATCCAGAACATTTTGTTGGTAAGTTAAAAGTTTTCTACTGTAAATAGCCTTCAATATCATTGCGAGATTCTTTGTGAATACTAACAGGAAATTTGTCTACAGCTGGAGTTTTATGCTAGAGTAAGCTTTGAACTTCGACTTTACGAATATTGTGTAAACCCAATAATGTGATTTGACATATCGGTAACAATGATGTGCTAAAACTCAGAATTAATTTTTTGCTATCACGTAATGAATGTTGGAAAATTTGCAATAACTACATTTTGAAAATGTATGGGGTTTCATTGAATATAAATATTTTCAACATCTATTTTTCTATCCAACCTTTTAAGGGGATCATTACTGAAACATTGAACTTATACAATGTGCCACTTATAAAAACCAAATTTAAAACAGAAGTTCATATTAATAAGACATAGCTCCACGCAAAACTTGGGATTGATTAGTTAATTGGTTGCAAAGTTATTGAAAAGTAGTATTTACTTTTATATGTTGCATGGAAAATGCTGCTTGCGTCACGGTTTCCATTATTTGGGCTATAATTTTCAGGACTTGTAAAAAATACTCAAATACATGGTGTATCCGTGATGATGCTACAAACTTTCAGGGACATTGAAGGACGGCAAATGAATCAATTTGAGATTAGGAACCGTAGTCCGGACACGTTCGTGTCAAAAGTTATTAATAATCCAAGTTGTTTAACGTATTAGCAGACGCCGGGATGTCGCAATTTCGTCCAGCAGTAGTTCTTTAACGTGTCGGAAGCCAACGACATGGGGTTGTCACCTCTAAACACACTTATAAGCCACCGACCTCAGTCGGGTTTGAACCCGTTAACTTGGGATTAGTAGACCAACGCCGTATCCGTACGACTGAACTTTGTGCACGATGCCATGCCTGCACTGACGCAGTGGGGCGCCATTTCGAACATTTGTTGTAATCGAAGCAGCTTGTGAGATTTATGCAGGTAAACGGTTTAAATGAGAAGACTTTTGCTTAACTTTTGGCTCGATCGTTTCCGGAATATGGTTCCTTATCTGAAACTGATCCAATTCCCGCCCTCCATCATCTCTGAAAGTCTGTAACTTCATCACGGATACACCATGTATTTAAGAACAACTCTGGGTTTCGCAGTCAGATATAAACTACTGCACTTTTTTTTTCTTCAGTTTTTCATTATTCACTCAATAGGCAAAAATCTAGTTTCGAGCTACTTCAGGAGTAAAAATATGAAGGTAATATTCAACAGGTAATAAAATGCAGAACTAATTTTAATTCCCGTACATATTCGAACGTCCGCCTCTGTGGTGTAGTGGTTAGCGCGATTAGCTGCCACCCCCGGAGGTCCGGGTTCGATTCCCGGCTCTGCCACGATATTTTAAAAGTGGTACGAGGGCTGGAACGGGGTCCACTCAGCTTCGGGAGGTCAACTGAGTAGAGGTGGGTTCGATTCCCACCTCAGCCATCCTGGAAGTGGTTTTCCGTGTTTTCCCACTTCTCCTCCAGGCAAATGCCGGGATGGTACCTAACTTAATGCCAGGGCCACTTCCTTCCCTCTTCCTTGCGTTTCCCATCCAATCTTCACATCCCTCCACAAGGCCCCTGTTCAGCATAGCAGGTGAGGCCGCCTGGGTGAGGTACTGGTCATCCTCCCCAGTTGTATCCCCGACCCAAAGTCTGAAACTCCAGGACACTGCCCTTGAGGCGGTAGAGGTGGGATCCCTCGCTGAGTCCGAGGGAAAAGCCGACCCTGGAGGGTAAACAGATTAAGAAGCAGAAGAAGAAGAAGAAGAAGAAGACATATTCAAACAATCTCTAAATATTTCAGGTGAATCCGATAAGAACTGTGTCGCAAGGATGAACTTATGCATGGCAAAGAGCTGAAAAAGTTTTAAGATAGGTAAAAGTAATTGAAAGTTTTAAGAAGCATGTTTTCTTGGAAACTGCCCTGGAGAGTAAATTACTCCCTGAGATGGTGATTCTCCTCTTACGCACAGCACAGGCCTATTACAAGTTAAATATATTCCTGCGGTATTATTGAAATAGTAGCCCGAAAAAAATAATGCTCTCTGACAGGGTGAGAGATAGGGGTTTGGGTTTGCTCTATATACAACGAACCACTACAATTTAAGTGTGGCATTTAGAGCATTAAAAATGAAGTTCCCCGGCTGCGATTCCCGGCTTTCCCACGAAATTTGAAAAGTGGTCCACTAAGCCTCGGGAAGTCAACTGAGTAGGCAAATGCCGGGATGGTACCTAACTTAAGGGTACGCCGCTTCCTTCCCTCTTCCCCTCCTTCCTTCCAATCTCCCCATCCCCCACAAGTCTCCTGTTCAGAATCAATCAATCAATCAATCAATCAATCAATCAATGAAATCAATCAATCAATCAATCACTACTGATCTGCATTTAGGGCAGTCGCCCAGGTGGCAGATTCCCTATCTGTTGTTTTCCTAGCCTTTTCTTAAATGATCGCAAAGAAATTGGAAAATTATTGAACATTTCCCTTGGTAAGTTATTCCAATCCCTAATTCCCCTTCCTATAAATGAATATTTGCCCCAATTTGACCTCTTGAATTCCAACTTCATCTTCATATTGTGATCTTTCCTACTTTTAAAGACATCACTCAAACTTATTCGTCTACTGATGTCCTCCCACGCCATCTCTCCTCTGACAGCTCGGAACATACCATTTAATCGAGCAGCTCGTCTCCTTTCTCACAAATCTTCCCAGCCCAAACTTTGCAACATTTTTTTAACGCTACTCTTTTGTCTGAAATCACCCAGAACAAATCGAGCTGCTTTTCTTTGGATTTTTTCCAGTTCTTGAATCAAGTAATCCTGGTGAGGGTCCCATACACTGGAACCATACTCTAGTTGGGGTCTTACCAGAGACTTATATGCCCTCTCCTTTACATCCTTACTACAACCCCTAAATACCCTCATAACCATCTGCAGAGATCTGTTCCCTTTATTAACAATCATATTTATGTGATTACCCCAATGGAGGTCTTTAGTATAGCAGGTGGGGTACTGGTCCTCCTCCCCAGTTTTATCCACAGACCCTATATGTGACGCTCCAGGATACCTCGCTGAGTCGAGGGAAAAACCGTCCTTGGAGGGTAAACAGATTAAGAAAGAAAGAAACTATTAACGGGACTTCAAGAACTGGGGTTTTTAAGATTATAATTAAAAATTCAATTTTTGCTCAAATATCGCAACTTTTCTGTTATGACTCCTCTTAAAATACAACTGGAACTCAATGACACGATGACAGTTTATTAAGAATGTGCTAAAATGTCTGATATCAGTCTCTTTTCTCATAAGTTTTCTTACAATGTTGCTCTACATCGCACCGATACGGAGATCTCATGGCGACAATGAGAGAGAAAAGGGCTAGGAGTGGGAAGGAATCGACTGTGGATTTGACTGATTTGCCTCGTGTGCAAATGAAAAACAACGGAAAACCATTTTCAGGGTTGCCGACAGTGGCGTGCGAACCAACTCCCTCCTGACTGCAAGCTAGCAGCTGCGTGACCGAAACCACGCATCCTGTCGCTCAGTTTTCTCATACAATCTTATAAATTGTTCAATTTTGTAACTATATGCTGTAAAAAGCCAATCATAATATTGACATATTGCCACTGTATAGTTTCAATGTCAATATAACAGAGAGATGTTACTGTCATTGTGTTCTTGTTGTGAGAGTTCTACACCCTTTCCTTTTAAGTATGACTTCTGGGTTGTCTCACTTGAGCACCCAACAACAATCAGGAAGCATGTTGATGTTCCAACATCCTTGATATCTTCTTTCAACTTCCTTTCTATCTCTATGGAATCTTTCACCCTCTTCACTTAAAAACTCCAGATTCTCAGGGAAAAAAATAAATGTGTGAGTGTAAAACACGAACTTTCAGACATGTATTACAGCCATGAAGCAGGATCTAGGGTGATGCCACTGTCTTAAAAACACGCAATTTTCATAAGAAATGAATTTATCACAGTCATTTTCCTACCTGTCCTTTTTTTTTTTTTTTTTGCGAATTATCTAGGGTCAGCGTTAATGTGTGTGTGTGTTTGTTTGTTTGTTTGTTTGTTTGTTTGTTTGTTTGTTTGTTTGTTTGTTTGTTTGTTTGTTTGTTTGTTTGTTTACAAGTTGCTTTACGGCGCACCGACACAAATAGGTCTTATGGCAACGATTGGATAGGAAAGGGCTAGGAGTGGGAAGGAAGCCGCCGTGGCCTTAATTAAGGTACAGCCCCAACATTTTACTGGTGGGAAATTGGAAAAACGCGGAAAACTAATTTCAGGACTGCTGGCAGTAGGGTTAGAACAAACTATCTCCCGAATGCTAGTTCACAGCTGCTTTACCCTAACCGTACGGCCAACTCGCTCGGTCCATTAATGTAAATTAACCTCAGTTTCACGGCTGGATGCCCTTCCTGAGACCAACCGACAAGGAGTGATTTATTCACTACTGTGTGTTTCTTTGGTATTATATGTAGGCCTAAATGAAGATGTATATTAATACGATTACAAATACCCAGTCCCCGAGCTACAGGAATTAACGGACGCGGCTAAAATTCCAAGTCTGGCCGGGAATTGAACCCGGGGCTCTTTATTTATTTTGGCTTTTAGTGTCGGGTGTGTCTGAGGATATGTTCGGTCCGTCTGGTGCAGGTCTTTCCATTTGGCACCCATGAGCGACTGCGCTTAGAGTGAGTTGATGATAAGGGTAATGAGGGAGGGAGAGGGTAGGCACATAGCCTCCTACAGTCCAATCACACCAAGGGTGTGCTCAAGGGTCCCATCCGACGGACGAATCACCATCATCAGCGTCATTTGCTCTCACTACAAATGAACACTGCGGAGAGGTTTGGAATTGTAATCACCACTACTCTCACCGGCCAACATTCTGACAGTGATGTTTTCTACCAATGGGACCGGCTAATCGGCTAATCACAGTATCAGGCGCCTTCACGGCCATGGCCACCAGGCAGGCTTCCGGGGCTCTATGAAACCAACCAAGATTACTAAGCAGTGGGCAAAGAGGACGGACATTGAATTCCTCGCAGCCTAGTGTTATTTAGCCTACTTCATCTAGTTCTTCTTCTTCTTCTTCTTCTTCTTAATCTGTTTACCCTCCAGCGTCGGTTTTTCCCTCGGACTCAGCGAGGTATCCCACCTCTACCGCCTCAAGGGCAGTGTCCTGGAGCTTCAGACTTTGGGTCGGGGGATACAACTGGGGAGAATGACCAGTACCTCTCCCAGGTGGCCTCACCTGCTATGCTGAACAGGGGCCTTGTGGAGTGATGGGAAGATTGGATGGGACAGGCAAGGAAGTGGGAAGGAAGCGGCCGTGGCCTTAAGTTCGGTACCATCCCGGCATTTGCCTGGAGAAGAAGTGGGAAACCACGGAAAACCACTTCCAGAATGGCTGAGGTGGGAATCGAACCCATCTCTACTCAATTGACCTCCCGAGGCTGAGTGGACCCCGTTTCAACCGTCGTACCACTTTTCAAATTTCGTGACAGAGCCGGGAATCGAACCCGGGCCTCCGGGGGTGGCAGCTAATCACGCTAACCACTACACCACAGGGGTGGACACTTCATCTAGTTAACAGCTGGAATATGTTTTTACCATACCAATGTCCACCTCCGTAGCGCCACGGCTAGTGTTATTAGCTGCCGTCCTCGGAGGCTCGTGCTCGATTCCCGGTACTGCTCATAGAGGATGGTTGCCTAGTTGTACTTCCTCTTAAAACAATAATCACCACCACCATCATACCCGGTACTGCCAGAAATTTAAGAATGGCAGGAGGGCTGATATGTGGTTGAAATGGTACATGCAGCTCACCTACATTGGAGGTGTGCCTGAGAAGAGCTGCACCACCTCGGGATGAGGACACGAGTTCACTTTGTCCAGCTGTATGGCTAAATGGTTACCGTGCTGGCCTTTGGTCGCAGGGGTCCCGAGTTCAATTCCCGGCAGGGTCGGGAATTTCAACGGTAATTGGTTAATTCCCCTGCCACGGAGACAGGGTGTATGTGCCGTCTTCATCATCATTTCATCCTCATCACGACGCGCAGGTCGCCTACGGGAGTCGCATCAAAAGACCTGCACCAGGCCTCTCCGGAGGCCACACGCCATTATTATTACCCTTCCAATGACGCCTCCGTAGCGTAACGGTTAGCACTGTTACCTGCCGTCCTCGGGGGTCCGAATTCGATTTCCGATACTGCCAGAAATTTAAGATTGGTTGGAGGGCTGGTATGTGGTTGCCTGAAAAGAGATGCCCCACCTCGGGACGAGCACACGAGTTTACTTACCATACCAATTTACAATTTGAAAATAATAGGCTAATAGTCTTATAAAGTCCGCCTCTGTGGTGAAGTGGTTAGTGTGATTAGCTGCCACGCCCGGAGGCCCAGGTTCAATTCCCGGCTCTGCCACGAAATTTGAAAAGTGGTACGAGGGCTGAAACGGGGTTCACTCAGCCTCGGGAGGTGAACTCAGTAGAGGGGAGCTTCGATCCCCCCCCCCCCCAGCTATCCTCGAAGTGGTCTTCCGTGGTTTCCCACTTCTCCAGGCATATGCTGGGATGGTACCTAACTTTAGGCCACGGCCGCTTCCTTCCCTCTTCCTTGTCTATCCCTTCCAATCTTCTCATCCTCTCACAAGGCCCCTGTTCAGCATAGCAGGTGAGATTGCCTAGGCGCGGCACTGGTCCTCCTCCCCGGTGTATCCGCCGACCCAAAGTCTCACGCTCCAGGACAGAGCCCTTGAGGTGGTAGAAGGGTGCTCCCTTGCTGAGTCAGAGGAAAAATCAACTCTGGAGGGTACACGGATTAAGAAAGAAAGAAAGAAAGAAAGATTATTATTATTTTTATTATTATTATTATTATTATTATTATTATTATTATTATTATTATTATTATTAGCTATCAGCTTGCATTCGGGAGATAGTGAGTTCGACACCCACTGTCGGCAGCTCTGAGGATGGTTTTCCGTGTTTTCCCGTTTTCACACCAGGCACATGCTGGGGCAATTACGGCCACGGTCGCTTCCTCCCCATTTCCCATCACTAGCAATTTCCTGTCCCATCCGATAGACCCGTGTGTGTCGGTGCGACTTAAAAAAGTCTTCGGTAATAAATCCAGGCACGATTCTATGGTTCTTCCAACCCCAGATCAATGTTTTTGTGTACTTGAATGAACTTGTAATCCAGAATTGTCACTTAACTCATGCTTACTACACGCAGCTCACTCTATTCACCTCGTCTCTCACTTTCTCATCCCGCAAGAGTCACGAGCTGGGAATAGGATAGAATCGTAAGAGAACAAGAGTTGTTCGAAGGAGAAAGGGTAGATAAGTCGAAAGTGAAGAGGCTGACACAAGTAAATAAAATCAGACTCAGTTACAGAGCCCGTAGTCTCCAGTCCGCTCTCCCACACATCCTGGTGTTCCCTTTTCAATCGCCTCTTATGACAGGAGGGGTTAACTGCGTATATATTAACCCCAGGGGCTTTCAACTTGGGAACGTAGGTTTGCGACCACGGGGCCCTTAGCTAAGTCTTGGTATTACTTCCACTTACTTGTGCCAGGCTCCTCAATTTCATCTATCCTATCCGGCCTCCCTTGATCAACTCTTACTTTTTTCCGACCCTGACGATATTTTCACGTCCTTCGCGATCGTTGACTTTCTTTCGCCGATACCTTCACTTTTCGAAGTGTCGGATTCCTTGTATTCTTTCCTTACGATTGGTGTTAACAGATGAGGTTGCCCAGTTGTATTTCCTCTTAAAACAATCCCCACCATCACCGGTTGGCAATCACGGCGCCCCTAGTTGGCTCCTGGTATTGCTTCCACTTACTGGTGCCAGGCTCCTCACTTTCATCTATTGTACTGTGTATACTATCCGACTTCCCTTGGTCAAATCTTGTTCTTTTCCTACCCCGACGATATTGGAGCATTGGAGGCCTAGGGATTCTTTTGTTTTTACGCCCTTCGTGGCCCTTATTTTTCTTTGGCCGATACCTTCATTTTTCGAAGTGTCGGACCCCTTCCATTTTTTCCCTCTGATTAATGTTAATAAAGGATAGTTTCCCAATTGCACTTCCTCTTAAAACAATAATCACCACCACAATCTAAGCCTATATAGTCTATGCTCCAACCCAGAGAGGAAAGAATGGACTGACGAAGGTCAGGGAGGATAGAATGAATATCTAAGAAAAGCGGACATTAGCCGCCAAACTTAAACTGGGGGCCTTGTGGTCGCCACATCAACCCTAGGGAACAATGCTTATAAGGTACAAAAGCACTGGACATCATTGTAAGCTTGGTACGGACGGTAGCATAAGGCTGCTAGCGTAGCGCCATCTGCTGCCAGCGGAAGGCAGGTTGTTACGTCAGTGACCTCGTGATCTAATCGCCACCTATAACTGCACGGCCAATGAAGAACTCTGGTTCAATCCGTCGTTGGCGGAGAGCACTTCTGTCATCTGGACTGTGCTGTAGGTTGTGGTGGACTTAGGTTGTGCTTGTGGTGAACAGTGATTCTGTAAACATACTTAGGTATTCTTTGAGAGTGTTTCCTTTATTAGAGAAGAGGTGATTGATCGACTGGGGAACAACCAGGATTACTACGATCAAATAATTCAGGTAAAAACTTTTTCTTTTTTTTCTTTTAATCTTTGTCACTTACACACAGAATATGATACGATATTTCAGTTTATAGGATAACATAAAGACTGCATAAGGTGCGTGGAGATATTCATCCCTACAGATTACACTTCTGTGAGAAATATTTGGAATATGATCAACAGCTAGTTAATGTGTACTGAGAGAGAAAAAAAATCAGCAAATTCGAAACTAAAGTTACATAACATTTAATGGCTGATTGAAAGTAAATAAACTGTGGATACAAAATGATAGGATGCAATCCTTTTATGCGAATTATCACCGCCTTCACCATCATAATATTCTTCTACTGTCGTGCGAGTAAGCAGTTCGAAATACCGAACGAAGTGTTCCTTCTGCCTTCCTTAACTCTACTGTGAAAACGAAAAGATTTAATGTGATTTTTTTTTTTCATTTCCTAGCAAATCGAATGTCTGTTTAAAAAGATCTTGCGAAGTGTCCTTCTGCCATCATTATTTCTACTGCGGAAATAACAGTTCACTGGAATTTTTACCAGCCTTTAACGAATCTATTAAATGAAATTTTGCTTTTTGTTTCATTTTTTACAACTATACACAGTTCCATTGCCAGAATTATGTGTATTTTATTACATTTTCTGAGTTATTAATAAGTTATTGAAAGTGGTGTACATGAAGCAATTACTGAGAAAGATGTCCAAGGACATTTGAATTCATATCACTGAAAGGAAATAGAGCAATTGTATAGCAAATATCGGGCTGAAACCACTCCCACTGCAAATTCTGTGCTGTGATTCTGATTTCAGCCTCTCAACTTTAGTTTCTGAAGCCCTCATTGTACGTGACATTTTGCACGTAGTCGTGGAGTTGAGTGTAAGAAATTCAGCAAGACTGTGCTAATACTCAGTTACTTATTAACTGTAAATTTTACAGGGAACAGATATGCGATATTATCGTAATCTATCTTTAAAATAATGAACTCTGCGTGCGTAGAGAATACATTTTTCTTGTCAGCAGGAAGTTTTTGAATAAAACTATAATAATGAGGCCATTTCCGGAAGAAAAGCTTACAAGACAAAATGACAATTTGAGAAACCAAACTTGAAAAGTTTAAAAATGAAGTTATATATTGTAGTGTCGAGGTTAATATTATAGAACAGGTTTAGTTAATTCAATACGGTATTCGAAAAATTCACTTTTAATGTCTGTTTTTTAAATGAAAACTGCCACTATGTGTCAATCATCTGAACTTGTTCTGATTGATTGTTTCCCTTCGTTTCGTGGGCTCTTTATCCAATGATTTGAAGTCAACGCTTGACGTGAATTTTGATCAAGTTTTACAACCGATTGCCCTTCCTAGCGCCAACCCTATGTTGCGTGTTGCGGTGGTGGTTGCTAAATGAGGTGGTCGAATGTAGACGAAGAGACGACGTGCACTAAAATGAGCACAAACACACAGTCCCTGACCCAGAGGAATTAACTATGGGCAATTAAAATCCTCGGCGAGGCCGAGAATCGAACTCGGGGTCGTTTAAACCTTCAGCAAAGTAGGTGGACTAACTTACTGTGATGCACTGGTGATTATAATGATAAATACAAGATATTCCTAGTGGTAACATGGTATGCTGCGAATTTAGTTGAATTTTAGTTCCCGTTGCCTCCGTGGCTCAGGCGGCAGCGCGCCGGTCTCTCACCGCTGGATTCCGTGGTTCAAATCCCGGTCACTCCATGTGAGATTTGTGCTAGACAAAGCGGAGGGGGACAGGTTTTTCTCCGGGTACTCCGGTTTTCCCTGTCATCTTTCACTCCAGCAACACTTTACAATATCATGTAATTTGATCTGTGAGTCATTAATCATTGCCCCAGAGGAGTGCGATAGGCTTCGGCAGCAACCACAATTCCTATCCTCGCCGCTAGATAGGGGCTCCATTCATTCCATTCCTGACCCGGTAGAATGACTGGAAACAGGCTGTGGATTTTCATTAGTTCTCGTTATATGATCACTAGTCAAATAATTGAAAAAATGAAATGTCGTATGACTTTTAGTGCCGGGATATCCCAGAGGGGTTCGGCTCGCCAGGTGCAGGTCTTTCTATTTGACTCCCATGGGCGACCTGCGCGTCGTGATGAGGATGAAATGATGATGAAGACGACACATACACCCAGCCCCCATGCCATTGGAATTAACCAATTAAGGTTAAAATCCCCGACCCGGCCGGGAATCGAACCCGGGACCCTCTGAACCGAAGGCCAGTACGCTGACCGTTCAGCCAACGAGTCGGACAGTAAAATAATTTACTAACAGTCCAACAAATCAGTCATGAGAGTATTATTGGGCATTGAGGAAAGAATTGAGATGCCGGGCTGAATGGTTCAGGCGGTTGAGGCGCTGGCCTTCTGACCCCAACTCAGTAGGTTCGAACCTGGCTCAGTACTGTGGTATTTGAAGGTGCTCAAATACATCAGCCTCGTGTCGGTAGATTTACTGGCACGTAAAAGAACGCATGCGGGAATAAATTCCGGCACCTCGGCATCTCCAAAAACCGTAAAAAAGTAGTTGAGACGTAAAGCAAATAACATGCAATAACAATTGAGATTCTTTCTTTCTTTCTTTCTTTCTTTCTTTCTTTCTCTCTTTCTTTCTTAATCCGTTTACCGACAAAGGTTGGCTTTCTCTCGGTCTCAGCTGAAAAGGGGACTTGTGGGGGGATGGGAAGATCGGAAGGGACAGGCAAGGAAGAGGGAAGGAAACGGCCGTGGCCTTAAGTTAGGTACCATCATGGCATTTGCCTGGAAGAGAAGTGGGAAACCACGGAAAACCACTTCCAGGACGGCTGAGGTGGGAATCTAACTCCCGCTACTCAGTTGACCTCTCGAGGCTGAGTGGGCCCCTTTCCAATCCTTATACCACTTTTCAAATTTCGTAGCACAGGCGAGAATCGAACCCGGGCCTCCGGGGCTGGCAGCTAATCACACTAAACACTACACCACAGAGGCGGACATTGAGATAATTACTCACATAAATGCACATATTTTCACACTTTTGCCATAATTGACAATATTCATTCATTCCAGATACACAGCGTAATCAAAATGTTGTGCAGAAACTGCAGTAGCCCCTAGAGCGGCTTCGATCAGTAACTATAGTCTAGGACAAAATCTTGCGTCAAGGAAAGCCTAGAAATGTCAGAAACAACATAGAAAATATTCAGATTGATGCTTTCACGGCTGAAATTTTGGTTTGTCAGAAGACAAGGTGAAATTCTTTACGTTCTGTACCTTCAAAAGAAAATGTCTGTTCATGAGCAAGACGCGAAGTAAAATTCTCTTTCTTTCTTTCTTTCTTTCTTTCTTTCTTTCTTTCTTTCTTTCTTTCTTTCTTTCTTCGCCCCTTAACAAAGACACAAATAAATAAATAAATAAATAAATAAATAAATAAATAAATAAATAAATAAATAAATAAATAAATAAAAGTTTACCCTCCAGGGCTGGTTTTTCCCTCAGACTCAGCGACGGATCCTACCTCCACCCCCTCAAGGGCAATGTCCTGAAGAGTGAGACTTTGCGTCAGATGATACAACTGAGAAGGAGGACCATTACCTCGGCCATGCAGTCCCACATGCTATGCTGAACAGGGGCCTTGTGGGGAGATGGGAAGATTGGAAGGGATAGGCAAAGAAGAGGGAAGGAAGCGGCCGTGGCCTTAAGTTAGGTACCATCCTGGCATTTGCCTGGAAGAGAAGCGGCTGCCGACAGTGGGGTTCGAACCCAATATCTCCCGAACGCAAGCTGATAGCTTGCTGACTCAAACCGCGCAACCACTTGCTCGGCCCACAGGTCAATAGATACACACGTAAGTAAATAAAAGATAAAGAATTCGAGAAAGTACTCATATTCCATTCCGCATACCTCTGGACACACGAAACCGTTGGTCATATAAAGCGATACGATAAGCGCTAGGTAGTTTTGCGGAATTGTGAATCACACCCGGAAATCATAAATGTATCAAGTGACAGCTGCCAATGCCATCAAATGTCCTGTTTCTGGAAACATCTGAATTATGAATCATGAACCAGGAAATGTCCGCCTCTGTGGTGTAGTGGTTAGCGTGATTAGCTGTGACCCCCGGAGGTGCGGGTTCAATTCCCGGCTCTGCCACGAAATTTGAAAAGTGGTACGAGGGCTGGAACGGGGTCCACTCAGTCTCGGGAGGTCAACTGAGTAGAGGTGGGTTCGATTCCCACCTCAGCCATCCTCGAAATCGTTTTCCGTGGTTTCCCACTTCTCTTCCAGGCAAATGCCGGGATGGTACCTAACTTAAGGCCACGGCCGCTTCCTTCCCTCTTCCTTGCCTGTCCCATGCAATCTTCCCATCCCCCAGCAAGGCCCCTGTTCGGCATAGCAGGTGTGGCCGCCTGGGCGAGGTACTGGTCATTCTTCCCAGTTGTATCCCCGACTCAATGTCTCACGCTCCAGGACACTGCCCTTGAGGCGGTAGAGGTGGGATCCCTCGCTGAGTCTGAGGGAAAATCCAACCCTGGAGGGTAAACAGATTAAGAAAGAAAGAAAGGTGAGAATAATAATAATAATAATAATAATAATAATCATGGCGTGTGGGCTCCGGAGAGGCCTGGTGCAGGTCTTTCGAGTAGACACCGTATGGGCGACCTGCGGGTCTGTGGGGATGGGGCCCAACCTGAGTTGGATATTAATGCTGAAGACGGCACAAACACTCAGTCCCAGAGGCATAGGAATCAACTTATTCAAATTGAAATTCCCGACTTGGCCGAGAATTGAACCCGGGATCTCTTGGATCAAACGCCAGCATGCTAACCACTTAGCCATGGAACTGGACACTCGTGGATTATGAGACAATCAATCCCATTTTTGAAGGAGCTGGCGGGCTGTCGACGGAACTACATTTGTATCCATTAACCAATCGTATTGAGCCTGGCCTTCTTAGTTACGTATTGTGGTCGGATGAGACACAGTTCACGAGGGATTGCATAGCAAACGTACATAACACAATTGTATGGGCTTTGATGACCCCATATTCTGTGCGATATTCCTGATATTGTTGAAACTACAATCGGAGGGATATATTGACGGAAACCTCCTCCAACAAACCCACCGGTATCTCTTCAATGAATTGAAGATAGTGATTATTATCGAGACATCATTTCAGTACAAATAACGTATTCCTATTCCCTCCAGAACACGAATTACCCCTGAAGATGGGTTGGTCGGGGTAAACCAGTGGCCTGACCCGCCTCCCTCAAGAAGTCAAATGGATTTCTGGGACTCAATGAAGGACACGATCCACGCCACGGGCGTTCGTTCCCGAGAAGACTACTGCAATCGCATAAGGAATGCTGCAGGTAACATCAGACGCCAATCTTTGCTGGTAAGCAATGTGTTTCGCTCCATCAGACGGCGCTGTGGAGCTTGTTTTAAGAGTGCTAATGGAATCGCTTCCAGCTGAGGTGGGAATCGAATGTGCTATCAAAATGCGTCAGGTTTTACATTTAGGCTCTTTCTTCTTTCTGCCTATGTGGTTTTTCCCTGACCCTTCAATACCATACAACAACACCACCTTACCTAACACAAACTCTTGCCGTGGTAGCGAGTCTGACTCGGAAACCGGCAGATACTCCATGGATCACTTCCCACTCCTCCCTGCTATCTCTTTCTTCTTCTTAGAAATAATAGCCTGTCGGAGGCCATGCAGATTGAGTTGATGGTCACGCGGGGGGAGCGGGCTTCGCTTCCCCCCCCCCCACGAAAAAAATCGCTCGGCGCAGCGTAGTCTAACAGCAGACCACGTTTACGCGAAGCCCACTCATCATCGGCCTGCCCACAGATTGTAGTACAAAAAGACCTCGTTTAACACTCATTATTCATACTTAAGCTTAACGTGAGACTTTGGGTCAGAGATACAACTGGCCAGGAGGACAAGTACCTCGCCAGGTAGCCCCACCTGCTATACTGAACGGGGGTCTTGTTGGGGGGGGGGGTTGGAAGAGATAGACAAGGAAGAGGCGACCGTGGCCTTAATCAAGGTAAACCCCAGCTTTTGCATGGTGTGAAAAGAGGAAAGCACGGAAAACCGTCATTACGGCTACCGACAGTGGGGTTCGAACCCACTATCTCCCAAACGCAAGCTGACAGCTTGCTGACTCAAACCGCGCAACCACTTGCTCGGCCCAGAGGTCAACCGATACACACGTAAATAAAAGGTAAAGAATCCGAGAAAGTACTCATATTCCATTCCGCATTCTTCTGGACACACGAAACCGTTGGTCATAGAAAGCGATATGATAAGCGCTAGGTAGTTTTGCGGAATTGTGAGTCATACCCGGAAATCATAAATGTATCAAGTGACAGCTACCAATGCCATCAAATGTCCTGTTTCTGGAAATATCTGAATTATGAATCATGAACCAGGAAATCATTCATATCAACTGAAACAGCTGTCAGTAATGCTGCGGAACATTCGCAGTATATATCAGACGTAGAGACTGGAGGACAGAAGAGCAGGTGTGAACTGAAGAGAGACATCCGTTTATCTTGGTAACTAACACGACTTTGTCAAGAGACTTGTTTATTTTCCATGTTTACTTTCTTGACGTCTCTGCTATAGAGAAACCAGCCGGAGAAAGTTAGAAGTGAACGTATTTCTAGGTATGTATAAAAACTTAGCTGTGGAAGACATTTGTCACTATTTTTTTTCTTTCTTTCTTCTTCTTCTTCTTCTTCTTCTTCTTCGTCTTCTTCTTTTATGACCACATAGGATCACTTTAGTCAGTCCGTCGTTCAGGTCTCTTTGAAGGGATTGTTCGGGCTTTGCGGTCCTCCCAGTACTTCTTCAGACGCTCCGATCTTCGTGCCCTTTCCTCAGTTGAAAATGTGCGTGTTGTTGGCTTGTTTTGTGTAAGGGTAAAGCGGAGGTTTGTATTCTTGAGTTTTGTATTCAATTTTATCTTATTTTTGGTGTCTTCTGTTGTAAGGCCTATTTCCTTCAGATCCTCTCTTACTTCTCTGATCCATTTACATCCTGTTGTGGTATTTTTTGAGACGAGATTGTGTTGTACTAGTTGTTTCAGAAGTCTCGAGTCCTGCATCCTCATGATATGTCCAAAGAATCCCAGTCTCCTCTTACGCATAGTATCTGTAATGGGTTCTAGCTCTTTCATAACATTAAGAGATGTCATACACTAGTAAACGTACATACAATATCTGCAACTATTTGGAAAATTTTCTTGAAATATAGTCAACATGTAGGGGAGACCATTGTACCATGGAACCCTTTTTGCGTTTTTTGGGTTCGATGACCCAGATGTTAGTCCGCTTTAAACAACAAGAATCATCCATCATCATAATATATTTTTATTTTAAGCTTTCTAATCCTATTAATGCTGCCAATAAGTATCGAAATTTCTTTTATAGGTTCCTGTTCATAATGCTCCATTTTACAGTTCTATTAAGGGTAAAAGAAATGATTAGACGCGAGACGTAAAATGTTCCATGGTAAATCATGATCATATAACATCCTCTTGTACTTTGGAACACAGGGAATATAGGTAGAAAAAAACTGTAAGTAATTATCTGTAATACATTTTACATGTGTTTGCCACATTAACCAAAAAATATTTAAAACATTTTGTAGAAACACAGTTGAGTCTCTTTTTCTTTTGTAAAACACGCAAGGAGAACAATTTCTCAGTCCCCGTAGGAGAAATTACAAATGTACTTTTTCTGTCCCTTAAGTCCATTGACCATTAGCTACATTTTGTTTATTCCATAATTCTGGGGAATTATTTCTGTTGGCACGGGCAGTTCCCTAACATCCTTTTCAGTCAAACCATAGTTAATACTCATTTTGTTTCTGCTGTCTAATCTTTGGTTATAGCAAAAAATAAATATATATATATATATATATCAGCTTTAGAGTTTCAGAATTATGACAAATATCTCGAAAGAGCAGCACACTGAACATGTTGCAAGCTTCTCTGAGAGAAATATTGATTCCGCACGGGTCATAACTGCTTCAGTGGCTTTCTTTAGGACATCCGGACCATGCCCGATTTATTGTCAGCATGATTTTTAAAAAACAAAGAAAAGATAGCATCGTATACCATCCCAAGGTACAATGCGTTACACGTTTCAACAAGTATGGCTGCCTAAGATCGAGGTTATAACAAAACACTGAAGTTAGACTATGCATTTACTCATCAGATGATAAAAATACACACAGTAGGTGGTTTTGATAGTAACAAACACATTGTCATTTCTGTGTTATAAAGCATAAAAATACTAGCGGAATATTTTCTTCCGATACTAAAAATTATGTTTTGCCTACGACATCCATGCTTATTAACATAACAAATCAGAACTACCGTCATCTTTTTTTACAGTTTGGTTGAGTCTGAGCTGGATAGATAGCAGTACAAATTAGAGCAAAAATTGTTGCAAGGTTTACTATGCTCAAGGCACAACAGTACCCTCTATATTAAGTATCTCGTACAGTTTGGTTGAGTTTGAGCTGGATATATAGCAGTACAAATCGGAGCAAAAAAGGTTCCAAGGTTTACTATGCTCAAGGCACAACAGTACCCCTCTACATTAAGTATCTCGTACAGTTTGGTTGAGTTTGAGCTGGATAAATAGTAGTACAAATCGGAGCAAAAAACGTTCCAAGGTTTACTATGCTCAAGGCACAACAGTACACTCTACATTAAGTACCTCGTACAGTTTGGTTGAGTTTGAGCTGGATAGATAGCAGTACAAATTAGAGCAAAAATTGTTGCAAGGTTTACTATGCTCAAGGCACAACAGTACCCTCTATACTAAGTATCTCGTACAGTTTGGTTGAGTTTGAGCTGGATAGATAGCAGTTCCAAGGTTTACTATGCTCAAGGCACAACAGTGCCCTCTACATTATTATTATCTCCTATGACGAGGAAAAAAATGATTTTGTGTGATGCAATTGGTTATAAACGGCTTTTCAAAAATGTTCTCGATCTAAAAAAAACACAATGTAAAGAAAACTGGACAATTTGTCTCATTCTTCTCGAAAGAAGTGTGTTATTCTGGAGGATAAACCACCATAACGTTAACAGGTACATTTGTATAGATTTTAGAACAATCATATTTTTTTAGATTTTGTAGGTGTAGAACTTTTTGTTCACACAGGCAGCCCTTTCCGTTAGTAATTATGAACAAAATTGATTCATCCTCGGTAATACCTACATCTGAAGAATTCTGAAAAATTTTAAAGTGAATCCTGAAATTAAGTTATGAGTTATTAGGTCAAAGAATAGCTTGATTTTTGTTTATCCATTGACCAACAATAAATATTATAATTCAAGTAACAAACATAATGAGTGGTATAGGGCTGGGTTGTGCTAATTTACCATACCAGCTATTCTGACTGGAACGTGCCTCCCTCCTCTGAAGTACAAAATATATTTAACAACTACTGGGAATTTTTGCGTGGAAATTGGTACAAAGACGAAGGAAGATATGATCTATCAGTTGAACCTAAACGAGCTAATTGTGAAGACTTTTAGTATATATGCAACTTTTAAATTTGCTTACTAGCAATAGAAGGAAATTATAGTCTACATATACTGTACACTGTGTAGGAACAAAGACGTCCAATAAGAATAGGACGTGATAAAAAGGATTAGTCCATTAAAACTTCGACGGGAACAAACTCTCTAACTTACAAATATTAATCCACATTCAAACGAGGTAATAACATAATGTCATTTTAGACGAAGTCTGGGAGCCCAAATGCCTCGAAGGAAGACCCCACGACGCTGGTTGGGCTGGTGGTGGTGATTATTGTTTTAAGAGGAAGTAGAACTAGGCAACCATCCTCTATATAACATTAATCAGAGAGAAAATGGAAGCGATCTGACATTTCAAAAAATGAAGGGATCGGCCAAAGAAAGACAAGGGCCACGAAGGGCGTGAAAATTAAAGATTACGTAGGCCTCGACAACTAATATCGTCGGTACAGGAAGAACAAGAGTCGACCAAAAGAGGTCGGTTAAGATAGATGAAAGTGAGGATCCTGGCACAAGTGGAAGCAATGCGAAGACTCGGCTAAACATCCCGTGGTCGCTAACCCATGCTCCCAAGTTAAAACCACTGATGCCCCTTTTAGTCACCTCTTACGACAGGCAGGGAATACCGTGGGTGTCCCCACGACGTCTTAACTCACAATTATGTTGCGAAACCCGCTCTTTCGGGGTATAGTGGTCATGCCGGCCTTAGTAACTTGGTCAATAGAGAGCTGGTCTTCTCTATTCAAGATGGCAGGTTTGATTCTGGCTCAATCTGGTGATATAATTGAAGGTGTTCAAGTTTGCCAGCTTCGTGTTGGTAGATTTACTGGCATCGGGCGAGTTGGCCATGCCAGGAGTGTCCGATGACATGTTCGGTTCGCCTGGTGCAGGTCCTTATGTTTGACTCCCATTGGCAAACTGCGCGTCTGGATGTGGGATTATGATGATAATGATGATGATGATGATGTACCCCTTTATCATCATCAACACTGGCGCAGCTGCTTCTGTGGATCCGTGGTAGAGTGTCGTGGTAGAGTGTTCAAACCTGCCAGAGGTAGTCGGATTTTTGAAGGGCGGAAAAAAGTCCATTCGATAAACCATGTCATACGATGTCGGCATGTAAAAGATCTCTGGTGATACATTTGGTATTTACCCGACATAATTCATTAAAATCTCAGCCATAGACGTCCAAGAGAGATCCGGTTTACTCTGTCTGCCATCTAGTGGGCCTAGAGTAAAACGGAACGTCGAAATTGACGAGGAGACAGCCAGATGGCGTCAAATCGAAATGTCTGCACACGGTAGCTGAGGCCGTACGATTATTATTATTATTATTATTATTATTATTATTATTATTATTATTATTATTATTATTACTGGCGCGACAGCCCTTTGTGGGCCTTGTTTCCTGTTAAGTGCAGAGCTCCTGCAATTCATGATTTCTCTCTCACCCCATCCAGCTGATCGAGCAACTTTCTTAGGTTTCCAGCTTGGTAAAGGGTTAAAACATTCCACGAACCAATTCTCAAGTCCTTTACACATTTGCGAGATCGTCGTAAAAAGGTCAGGCCGGCTGTTTCTTCTTCAGATTTCGTAACGAGAGTTTTTCTTAATTTTCTTTTTTTTTTACAGATTGGGTTGTCAGCCCAACGCCAACCCCCAGCAATCGTGGTGGACCGATGTTTTCTTTCGGGGTTGTCTCCCTTAGCTGGTGGGTCCCCATTTTGAAGCGTCGGGAACTCGTTTTTTCGCCCTTCCATGACTTAGCCGTGTACACGCAGTGTACCCGTTGCCCAGGGACGTGCATGTATCTAACTTGGTAGGAATAAATGGCATTTCCTGTCTTTTATTAGTACACTTCCACCAGCAAGAAGTGAACCCACAGGAGCACACACTACCCCTTCCACCCCTGATCCTTTATCATTGCCTGTAATAACTGGACGGCTCTCTTCCCACACCCTGTCTGTCTGTTAGGTCATCAGCCCAGAGGCTGGTTGGATCCTCAAATAGCAGAGGCTATGCAGTTATAGGAAAACCACAAAAACCAATGGCAGAGCCCAAATGAGGCGTACTAGGCAAGATGAGGAGTGAGGTAGTTTGCCATTGCTTTCCTCACTGGACCAGAAGGTGCTACTGCAGCACGACTGATCCTATGAGCAACACCTTTCATAACACTCTGACACTATTTGTGCTCCAAATATCATTACTCAGCACCACCCATACCCCCAGCAGCTCCCATATTGTCACAGCCATGGATGAGACTGGGACTTCGGTGGAAGCTACACTTTGCTCTGGCCTGTGCCAAGAGACGGATACAAAAATACTGCATCCATCGAGAAATGGCAACAGGCACTCCTACACCCTACACATGTGTAATTTCTAGAGCTGAATATTAAGGCAATAGGTTATAATGCAAACTAATTTGGCTGATAAAATAATTTCGTGTAGCTATTTCTAGCCGGGTACAGCTCTTGCAAGGTAGGCCCTCCGATGAGGGTGGGTGGTATCTGCCAAGTAGAAGTAACTGCGCGTTATTGTGGTGGAGGATAGTGTTATGTGTGGTGTGTGAGTTGCGGAGATGTTGGGGACAGCACAAATACACAGCCTCCGAGCCATTGGAGGGGCTGCCTGACCGAGGCGATAAAGGCATGCTCGGTTCGCCCGGAAGGACGTGGGTTCGAATCCCCGTCAGGAAGTCGTAACATTTAAGAAACGATATTTCCACTTTCGGAGGTGCATATGGCCCTGAGGTTCACTCAGCCTACGCCAAAAATGAGTACCAGGTTAATTCCTGGGGGCAGAGGCGGCCGGGCGTAGAGTTAACCACTCCATCCCATCTCCAAGGGCCTCCATGGCCTGTACGGAGATGACTTTGCTTTTTTTGCAAGCCATTGGAATAACCCATGAAGGTTCAAATCTCCGACCCGGCCGCTAATCGAATCCGGGACCCTCTGAACTGAAGGTCAGTACGCTGACCATTCAGTCAACGAGTCAGACATTCGGCTGATATGAACTGTCGTCTACCCCGCTCTTCCGTAAGAAAACGACAGTAGGTAACATAATTTCCGGTATTTCTAATAGCCCGGGCCCCTAATGTTTATGCAAATCTGCTATCAGAACTGTTGTCCAGGTTAGAGTATACTTGTTAATCGCCTCAGTAAATTTACATTCTAACCTTCAAATGCCTCTACATCCGGGCTCTAGTAATTTCCTTTGTCCTCCGGCCATACAAAAGTAACTCCAAAACTATAAGGCGTAGGGAAGTGGAAGTATGTATGCAGGTAGTCCATAACCCGCAACGTTGCTGGAATACGTTTTGACCGAAAATTTCCACAGTGGTTCCAAAAAATAAATTACTTAAAAATCAAATAAAATGTAGGAAGCCGCAAGATTGCTTGCAGAGAGACTTTAAGTCGGAAGGAACCACGAATATATAATAATAATAATAATAATAATAATAATAATAATAATAATAATAATAATAATAATAATAATAATAATAATAATCTTATTGGCTTTAGGTCCCACTAACTACTTTTACGGTTTTTGGAGACGCCGAGGTGCCAGAAATAAGTCCCGCAGGATGATTTTTTACGTGCCAATCTATCGACACCAGGCTGACGTATTGGCACGTTCAAATACCACCGGACTGAGCCAGGATCGAAAATGCCAAATTGGGGTCAGAAGGCCAGCGCCTCAACCATCTGAGCCACTCAGCCCTGCCCAGGAATACCTGGTGACCGAAATGTCATAAGGCTGTTACAGAGAGACGGAATATTCTGAGGAATCTCTGAAATTGTAAAATGAGTCTTTTCTATTATCATAAAAATGTTAAACTGTTGTGTTCATTGATTGCCTGTTAAGGAAAAGGTTTTCTGTTCTGTTCTGCTCGAGAACAGAGTTTACAAGGGGTGCTGTGTGTGCAGAATGGGGAATTTGGGACTACAATAAAATAAAAAGACCAAAAATGTATCAAAGGCTAGAAGACTCGGAAGTTATAAGCTTGCTTTCAAGATGTTACTAAAAGGGGACCGTCTTCTTCTTCTTAATCTGTTTACCCTCCAGGGTTGGTTTTTCCCTCGGACTCAGCGAGGGATCCCACTTCTACCGCCTCAAGGGCAGTGTCCTGAGCGTGACACTTTGGGTCTTGGGTACACAACTGGGAGGAGGACCAGTATGTCATCCAGGCGGCCTCACCTGCTATGCTGAAAAGAGGACTTGTGGGGGGAGGGGGGGTTGATTGGAAGGGATAGACAAGCAAGAGGGAAGGAAGCGGTTGTGGAGCGGGACCCCGTTCCAGCCCTCGTATGCCACTTCTCAAATTCCGTGGCAGAGCCGAGAATCGAACCCGGACCTCCGGAGGTGGCAGCTAATCATGCTAACCACTACACCACAGAGGCGGACTAAAAATAGACGTTTGGGACAAATTAATACATAGTGATTTCTTTAGTTTTAGTTAAAATTTGCTTATATGTTACGAGTACATTTTTGTTCAAATACATTTTTGTTAACAATATGCTTTACGTCGCACCGATATGGATAGGTTTTATAGCGACGATGGGAGAGGAAATGTCTAAGAGTGGGAAGGGAGCGACCGTGGCCTTAAGTAAGGTAGGCCTACAGCCCCAGCATTTGCCTGGTGTGAAAATGGGAAACCACGGAAAACCATATTCACGACGTGACCAAACCGCGCAGCCACTTACTCGGTACAGGAATTCTAGCTGACCTAAAATTTCCACGGGCATCCCAACAGGGAGTTAATAAAGAACTGAAACTGCAAAACTAATGTTTGTTTCCATGTCGTTAAACTTGAAGTGATCCTCACAACATTCAAGTGCATTGCCTTCGATCTGTGAGTCAAATAACTTCAGTGTACTCAACTTTCACTTCCGTAACGTGAAGATGACATGACTACAGAACAGTGAAGGAGAGCTCTGTTGGTATCTTACATTCTTCTTGCAAAATACTGTAGACTTTAAAAGAGAACTACATATATTAGACAATTCGTTTCTTACTACTGACGGAATTTCATCATCGATCTATGAATATATAGCCTAATTCTACTCTGATTTAAGTGTTAATTTGCTATTAGCACGAAGTATTAATTACAATGGCTGGTCCCACGGCCTGGTGAAAGTGCGCGTGCCTATTACTTCGGGGCTCCGAGTTCGATTTCCGGCCAGGTCAAGGATTTAAATGCTAGTTCGAGGTCCACCTAGCTTACATGAGAACAGCTGAGGAATTGTCTGAGGGTGAGATAGCGATCCCGGTCTAGAAGGCGAAGAAACACAGCTGACGGAATTCGTCACGCAGACCACCCGTCACCTCATAAGCTACTGGCTTCAGGCTGAGCAGCGGTTGCTTGGTAGACCAACGCCCAGCAGGGCTGTAGCGCCATGGTGGTGTTTGTTTATTAATTATACTTCTTATTTCGTAATTGCCTGTTATATAACATTGAAAATCCACAGCCTGTTTCCATTCATTCGACTGGGTCAGGGACGGAATGAATGAAGCCTCCATCTTGCGGCGATGATAGGAATTGTGCCGGCTGCCGAAGTTAGTCGCACTCCTCTGGGGCAATGGTTAATTACTGACAAATTAAATGAAATGATATTGGAGAGTGTTGCTGGAATGAAAGATGACAGGGAAAACTTGAGTACCCGGAGAAAAACCTATCCCGCTTCCGCTTTGTCCAGCACACATCTCACATGGAGTGACTGGGATTTGAACCACGGAACCCAGCGATGAGAGGCCGGCACGCTGCCGCTTAAACCACGAAAACTCTAATTATATTACATTATCCAGTGATAATTCTTCTCCTTTGCTGGATGGTCAGCGTCCTGGCCTTCGGTTCAGAGGGTCCTGGGTTCGATTCCCAGCCGGGAACTGGATGCTTGTGTTCGTCTTAATACACTTATTTTCATCTCTGCCTACTTACACCACACCAGACTACCAACTTCTACTGAATAGAAACACTCAATACTAAATACATACCCTCACATAGGGTTGGCGTCAGGAAGAACAATCGCCGTAAAACTGGGCTAAAGGCGCCTCAAGTGCCAATCCCAATAAATTGGAAAAACGTCCAGGAAGGAGAAGAAGAAGGTGATGATGATGACGATGATGATGATTATCCACTGTTAATAATAGTCAGCGTGGAGTAATGGTTAGTGTGATTAGTTGTCAGCCATCCTCGAAGTGGTTTTTAGTGATTTCCCATTTCTTCTCCAGGCAAATACCGGGATGGTACCTAACTTAGGGCCACGGCCGCTTCCTTCCGACTTCCTTGCCTCTCTCTATCAATCTTCCTATCCCCCACAAGGCCCCTGTTCAGTATAGCAGGCGATGCCACCGGTGCGAGGTACTGGTCCTCATCCCAAGTTTTATCATCGATCAAATGTCTCACGCTCCAGGATACTGCCCTTGAAGCGGTAGAGGTGGGATCCCTCGCAGAGTCCGAGGTAAAAACTAACCCTGGACGGTAAACTGATTAAATAATAATAATAATAATAATAATAATAATAATAATAATAATAATAATAATAATAATAATAATAATAATAAGAAGAAGAAGAAGAATAGTCAGTTTCCAAAATAGTGATTCCACCTTAAGTCAATTTCAGAGTATTGAAATGCAGGGGAAAAATCTGACACACGGACAAATGCAATTAATGAAATTAAATATTAACAACAACAAGAAGAACGTACCGCGTAGACAACACAGGACATCGTACAGCAAATCGACTAAACATATGTTTTAAAAAATCGAACAGGGCTGTGTCGAGGTCGCGTGATAAGCATTGTCGAAATGAAAAATATGTGATGTAACCTATGGCTTTTAGTGCAGGCAGTGTCAGAGGACATGTTCGTCTCGCCAGGTGCAGGTCTTTTGATTTGATACATATGTGCGACATAGTTCGCACCCGCGACCTCACAGGTGGGAAAAAGAGGTAGATGATGATGATGATGATGATGATGATTGTGCCTAATGTGTCGCTCTATTCAGAGCATTAGATTGCCGTGAGGGAACACAATCGCCTTGTGCTAAGTAAATCCGTTGATACATTTGTATTTTTTTTTTCATTAGATAGGAAACAAAATTAATTATTTTGACATGTGAAAACTAAATAGTACTCATAGAAATACTATAGGCCAATATATAGCATAAAGAATAAACGACGAACGAACAGTACGATTGTATTGCACTCAGTCAGGTACATTGCTGTGGCTTTGCTTGCACCTTAACTCCGCATATCGCCATCTAGTCTTTACGGCACAAACTATTAAGAGTCAGCTGTTCTCGGTTCTTCCCCCGTTCATGTCGCTAGCTCGGTGTCGTGCCCGATGCGACCGTGCCGTATGCGACCCGCGCCACTAACGACCTCATAATCTGTAACCGTGCCGGATGCGACCGGTGTTGGCAATCCAATTTTCATTTTAATAAGCTATGTCATCATCCAAGATTAGGTAAGCTAAATCAGAACAAGAAAAGGTTAGAAAATAGGCGAAGAATTTACAGCACTGCTTACTGGGTAGCAAATGAAATAGTTTTCTGCCCCTGCCGGGCTGAGTGGCTCAGACGGTTGAGGCGCTGGCCTTCTGACCTCAACTTGGCAGGTTCGATCCTGGCTCATTCGGGTGGTATTTACAGGTGCTTATATACGTCAGCCTCGTGTAGGTAGATTTACTGGTGGGACTAAATTCCGGCACCTCGGCGTCTCCGAAAACCGTACAAGTAGTTAGTGGGGCGTAAAGTAAATAGTATTTTTATTAGTTTTCTGTTCTGTTCATATAGTGAACTAAGTTACTAAAACCGCAGACCGTACACAACATATAATTATGACCGGACGAGTTGGCCGTGCGGTTAGTGTCGCGCAGCTGTGAGCTTGCATCCCGGAGATAGTGGGTTCGAATCCCACTGTCGGCAGCCCTGAAGATGATTTTTCGTGTTTTCCCATTTTCACACCAGGCAAATGCTGGGGCTGTACCTTAATTAAGGCCACGGCCGCTTCCTTCCCACTCCTAGGCTTTTCCTGTCCCATCGTCGCCATAAGGTACATATATATGTGTCGGTGCGACGTAAAGCAAATAGAAAAAAAAGTACATTTAATTATGTACACTGAATTAGTCGTCGGGAAATACATCCTATACAAGCCTTCATGGAAAACAATCCCAACGATTCCGTGAAAGGTTTATAAATAAAGCCCGAATTTTCATGCGATAATAGGTTAGATTGCAAACTAATTTGGTTAGTAGGACATGTCGGCCACCCGCTCTTCCATAATGTAGAAAGAGTAACATAAATTATAGGGGTTCTGATGGTCTGTACCCCTAATGTTTATGCAAACCCCATAACATAATAGTTGTGAAGGTAGACTACACTTGCTTCTCGCTTCAGTAAGTTTGCATTCTGACCTATTAATGCATAAAATTCCTGGCTCTACGACGAAAGTTTAAATAAAACATGCGTACATTACATTATACAGAAATGTATACTCAAGAACTCGTCATTGAACACTAAATCAGTGTAATGAGTAATTTGTAATGCCATAAACAGAGATATTCATTCCGCAGAAAACATAGATGGGTCACAAGTAATGCAAGAGATATTTTAAGGTTAAAACCCTAAAAATGTGGGGTAAATGTACAATCAGGCAATTCTGGATACTAAAATAATATAATTTCAGTTATATTTTAACGAAGATTATATTTGTTTTTCAGTTACCTTATCTATAAACACAGTTCTTGGGGATCATCAGGATCAGTCTCTGGATTTTCTGGAAACAGAGATGATAGAACTGCATCTTCCTAAGTTGCTTTTGTAGAATTTACTGCGAAGTGTAATATCACTTGAACCATTCCTATAAGCAGCTACTGCCCCTACTTTACGTAACAAACGTGGGGGAAACTGGTAGTTTTTACAACACAAAATATGGTGTGCGTTTGCATTGCATCCTGCAACATGCAGATATATTATGGAGCTGCGTTTCCATGTCTGGGAGAAAGTACCCAACAGGTTATCTCACTGCATAATGGCTTCTGCGGTAGACGGCTGGGTTCGAATCCCCCGTCGGCCATTCTCGAAATTGGTTTTTCGTGGTTTGCCATTTTCATCTCCAGCCACATGCCAGAATGGTACCTTTCTCATGGCCATGACCACTTCCTTCCCATTCCTCGCCGTAAAATTACACCTACACCCACAGACAACACCCTCGTACATTAGCATATGTACCTCAAAACCCATGCGGTGTACCAGGTAAAGCAGCTACACATCTGACGAGCCGAACATGTCCTCGGACACTCTCGGTACTAAAAGTCATGCGCTGAAAAAATAACCATAGTAACCAGAACAGTGGTAGCATTTATTCAGATGTTTTTAAGTTTCGTGAAATCATGTTACATGACCAAAGCATATTCCTATATATACGGGGTGGAACGTAACTGATGCACCAAATTAATACAAGAGATCTTGGAGAGAAGATCATAGTGCCGTAATTTGCAGGTGTGTAGCTTTCACGGTTACGCTAAGATTTGGGAGAAAGGAGACGAGCTGCTCGAATGAGCAGTATGTTCCGAGCTGTCAGTGGAGAGATGGCGTGGAATAACATTAGTAGAGGAATAAGTCTGAGTGGTGCTTTTAAAAGTAGGAAAGATCACAATATGAAGTTGGAATTCAAGAGAACAAACTGGGGCAAATATTCGTTTATAGGGAAAGGAGTTAGGAACTGGAATAATTTACCAAGGGAAATATTCCATATATTTCCAAACTCTCTAAAATTATTTAAGATAAGACTAGGTAAACAGCCGATAGGCAATCTGCGACTTCGGCGACGGCCTAAATACAGATCAGTGGTGACTGACTGATTTATTGACTGATTTGTCGCATCCGGCGAGGCTCTCTCATTGTCCACCTATGTCCTATAACCTCACACAAATCACACTACGTCCAACAAACCAATGGATTCAAGGAAAAGGGCAAGCACATGTAACTAGAATCAAAACATACCAATAACAACAATAATACTATTTTCTTTTTTACAATCTGTTTCACATATCACCGACAGCTAGGTCTAATGGCGACGATGGGATAGGAAAGGACTAGGAGTGGCCTTAATTAAGGTACAACCCCAGTATTTGTCCGATGTAAAAAGGGGATACCATGGAAAACTACCTGTAGGGGTGCCGATAGTGGGATTCGAACTCACTATCTCACGAATGCAAGCTGATAGCTACGTGACTCAAACCGCGCGGCCACTTGCTCGGTATAATAATAATAATAATAATAATAATAATAATAATAATAATAATAATAATAATAATAAATACACATGCTTTCAGCTATTGTTGGTTTTATGAAACTTTGGAGTGCCGGAACTATGCCCCATAATAATGTTCAATATCGTGTTCGTAAACCTACTGAAGCGAGATTCCCTTTTAAGCATTTGTTAAATGCCATTGAAGTGCGACTGCACAGAGGCTCGAACTTGTTACCGTGAACATATGAGGGAAGCACCTAACCTATTTTTTACTACACTAAGCAGCCGATCTTAAGAATCCCCCCTCTCCGCCGCTTTCCATAATGTCGATGTAAGGAAAATGGGCTATTCAATGTTTTAAAATTCAGTGTCAAATTTCCCTTTGAAAAAATAAAAATGATCATAAAGAATGTGTAGCCTCCGTGGCTCAGGTGGCAGCGCACCGGCCTCTCGCCGCTGGGTTCCGTTTTTCAAATCCCGGTCACAACATGTGAGATTTGTGCTGAACAAAGCGGAAGCAGGACAGGTTTTTCTCCGGGTTGTCCGGTTTTCCCTGTCATGTTTCATTCCAGCAACACTCTCCAATATTATTTCATTTCATTTGTCATTCATTAATCATTGCCCCAGAGGAGTGCGATACGCTTCGTCAGCCGGCACAATTCCCATCCTCACCGCTAGGTGAGGGCGTCATTCATTCCATTCCTGACCCGGTCGAATGACCGGAAACAGGGCGTGGATTTTTATTTTCATTTTTCATAAAGAATGTATCTCGGGCATGACTCCATCCATCAACGGTTGCTAGGTAACACACATTTTTGCTAATTTCAGATGACCATCAGATATAGCCTGCACGGTTGCTAGGTGACAGGTCGGTTGATGCAGAGTATATCTCGTACCACAAGTGGCCACGGCTGATCTGTGGTCGAATCCGATCGGTCAACCCAGCAGAGGAGGGATGGCCACGGGTCTACCGTGGCTCTACGCCTCTGCATTCGGGAGACAAGACAGGGCTGGAATCTCACGGGTGTCCTGAGAATGGTTTTCCGTAGTTTTCCATTCTCCAGCACTAAGGCGAATGCCGGGACAGTTCCTAGTATAGGCCACGGCCGCCAACCCCCTCACCTTCTCCATGCATGTCCTTCACCGTAACAAATCCCCGGCCTGAGAGAGGAGGAATGAAAACGTTTTAGTAGTAGTAGGTAACATCGTGTCACACATTTTGTTTGGCTAATTTCAGATGGCCGGGCTGAGTGGCTCAGATGGTTAAGGCGCTGGCCTTCCAACCCCAACTTGGCAGGTTCGATCCTGGCTCAGTTCGGTGGTATTTGAAGGTGCTCAAATACGACAGCCTCGTGTCGGTAGATTTACTGGCACGTAAAAGAACTCCTGCGGGACTAAATTCCGGCACCTCGGCGTCTCCGAAGACCGTAAAAGTAGTTAGTGGGACGTAAAACAAATAACATTATTATTATCATTAATTTCAGATGACCCCAAGCGAGAAGATATATTTATGTCAAGATCATCACGTACCGGTAGCGTAATTTTGCTCAAGTGTGGTTTTTTTTGGTATTTGCTTTACGTCGCACCGACACAGATACGTTTTATGGCGACGATGGGACAGGAAAGGTCTAGGAATGGGAAGGAAGCGGCCGTGGCCTTAATTAAGGTACATCTCCATCATTTGCCTGGCGTGAAAATGGGGAAACCACGGAAAACCAACTTCAGGGCTGCTGACAGTGGGGTTCGAACCCACTATCTCCCGGATGCGAACTCACAGCTGCGCGCCCCTAACCGCACGGCCAACTCGCCCGGTGATGTAGTTTGTTTGTCTCGTCATGCTAAAGATACTCTTTACAAACGTTCACTTAGCATCGTCGAATTGATTTACAGATTTCAGTAAGGAAGAACGATTGTTAAATTGTTTTAAATCATTTCAGCGTTTAAATTAGTTAGGCAAAAATTACACCACCGGCCTTCCTGAGGAAATAGTTTTCTGATTTTATTTTTCGGGCTAAGTGAAATGTAGTAGGTTAGTTGGTGATAGGACTTATTAGGGTGAAAAATCTCGCCGCATACGATCTATATAAAGTCTGCGAAACGCTACCATCAAGTACTGATTTCTTTCACGTTTATCGTACCTGACACGTGAGCAGCACAGAATGTTAATATGATTGTCATCACATGGTTGTGACACGCTTTCTCCCCGCTTGTCTTCCCAGGCAGCAGCGCTGTCATCGACCGGTTTCGAACGTCACCCTCTTTGTGTTAAAGAGCTCGTTCACAATTAGGGTAAAATTACCGGGAAGGAGCGTAACTTCCATTGCTGCACTCGAGAGAAAAACTAGCAAGCCTCTGCGACTTTGCTACCGGACAGAGGTGCGAAGAGAACGTGAAAGTCATCTGAATTACATAGAACAGCTGCATGTCCTACTGGCTCGCTATCTCCACCGGCCATATTAGATATTGGAGCTGAGCTGCGCTGCGTTGCCAAGTCGAAGCTAGGTAGCTCAGCTGTTTCTCCACTCTGTTTTGACCGTGTTCGTTAAGGTTATTCGCGTTGTGTTCGGTGTGCCTTACCTAACTATCGTTACTTACTCGGACTGCTCGCTATAGTGTGTGGACAGTGTGTTATTACTGCAGGATCTCTTCGAAAACTGGTGAGTTCTTAGCTTATGCCTCTTCGCACTTTCAGCTTTGCCGATCGATTTACTTGGCGTTATTGAGATGCTCATGCCTACCTCTGTCTGCATTATTGTTAGAACGTGCCTGTGTTTAAGGGATGGAGTGACATTCCTCTGCAGTGTGAAAAGAAGGTTATTGAGTATTTGTTGCTGACTTGTAGGCAATATCAAGTACGTTGTGTAATAAATACAGCCTACCTGATTTACCTGTGATCATCATTTGGTGCAGTTTAAATGCCCTATTGCACAACTATTCAGTTCCATCCAGCTCGATATTCAATAGTTTAATGTGAAGATTGTTCTGACATTTGTATATTATGTATATCGTATGGTTTTATGCCGGGTATGTCCGAGGACATGTTCGGCTTGTCTGCTGCAGGTCTTTCTATAATTATGACCTCTGGTCATCATTCAGTGCAACTGTAATGCCCTATTGCACAACTGGTCACTTCAATCCAACTCGATATTCATTACTTTAATGTGAAGGTTGTATTGACATTCATATATAATAATGACAGATATTTTCTGATGTGTGAAATCCCTAAGATTACGACTCGTTTACCGATGCCGTAACTCTTTATCCTTAAATTTTAATTTTTTTTAACACTGGAAAATAACGATTGTGCATGATTTTGGATAGTTGTTTGAAGTCCGAATGGTGAAGTACATCATAATTATAGTTTCTTCACATTCAGAGTAAGGTCGATATTTGCTGTGTCTGAATGGTTGCAGAAAATCTAAAAAATGATTTGTATGAATAATTCTAGAAAAGATAATTGACCGTGGAGAACGCCATATTTGTATACGTCAGCTGTCAAATGTTTTTAAATCAGTGATAGCAACATTGATTGCTGGTAACTCTGAATGGTGTTTTATAGCTGTCAAATGTTTTTAAATCAGTGATAGCAACATTGATTGCTGGTAACTCTGAATGGTGTTGGATATTATTATTGGACCTTGTGGTTTTAAATTCAACTCGAGTTAATGATGAATTCGCTACTATGCCATCAAAGTTTACAGGCTTTTGAGATGATCGATGAAATGTTGGCATTACTTTCATTCACAATCTGGTAGGGCCAGGCTGTATTTGAAGGTAACCTTGGATCGTATTTTATTGCCAAGTGTACAAGTGAAACATTATTCGTTAGCGATGCTTATCCACCCGCAAAGTCCCGTTTCTTGCTACGGGGGTAGGGGATGAGCCTAGACGAATTTTCTGTATACCGCATGTTTTACGGCCGGATGCCCTTCCTGACACAAACCTCAGTCGAGGAGATAATGAAGATGAAATGCGAATGAAATTAGGTAAGGAGATGGAAGGAATTGACTGTGGCCTATGCACAGTAACTGTCCTGGCATTTGCTTGGAAGTGAAAATAGAAAACCACAGAAAACCATTCTCAGGACAGTCGACGGTGTGATTCGAGCCCACGCGCCTCCCGAATGCAGAGATTGGCCGTGGCGGCCACTGCGCTTGATATTATTTTGTTAGCGATATCAAGTATAAATGTTTCCGAGCAGTGTTTTGGGGAAGTTAGGAAGGGTGTATCCTAGATTTCTTTCTTTGTACATCTCTGCTTACGACCTAAAATTTCCATATCTGTGCTATACCAGTTTATATTCAGTTTAAAACACACACTAATGTACAGCAGGAATTCTATATTCAAGAGACAAAGTTCCTTTCCTATATGAAACTGAGAACCTACAATCTGTTTTCCAGTCAGTCCGGGTTATGGATGGAATAAATGAAACCCCTATCTTGCGGCGAGGATAGGAATTGTGCCGGCTGCCGAAGCCTATCGCACTCCTCTGGGGCAATGATTAATGACTGGCAGATGAAATTATAGTGGAGAGTGTTGCTGGAATGAAGGATGACAGGGAAAACCGGAGTATCCGGAGAAAAACGTGTCCCGCCTCCGCTTTGTCCAGCACAAATCTCACATGGAGTGACCGGGATTTGAATCACGGAACCCAGCGGTGAGAGGCTGCCGCCTGAGCCACGAAGGCTTCTTCATTTCTTATACACAGATTTAAAGTGTTTAGCATGAAGGTCATGTTCCATTAGGAATATGTGAATGACGGTTATCTTTTTTTTTTTTTAATTCAATGGCATTCGGTCTGGGTCGACCTCACTGCCAACAATATACGTATAAACACATACAAGTCATTTAGAATTCTTCTCTGAAAACCACATAGTTTATGTTATACAATAAAGCTGAACTGTCAAGCCTGAAATGAAACAAGCTGGAGGAAAAAGGAATTATTTAGCAAATATTGCATGTAGGTCAGTCACTGTTATAATGCACTTTATAAAAATAAAAAACACACACTCAAGTTGACACAGAATAAATACTCGATATATAGAAAGAGATAACACGGTTACCACTTTAAGGGTTAAAAAACCAGTTGAGTCTCTTGCATAAACATTTTTATTGCTGTACTAGCAGTTACCCGCGGCTTCGCTCGCGTGGATTTCGTAATTTGTTAAAAGTAATCGTTCCTCGGTACTGTACTAAGACATTATCTGAAAATCCCTAAAGAATATAGCCTAAGCTCACCGAAAAATTAAGTTTCATTTACCCCAGAAACTTCTTGTAAATCACTTTTGTGATATTGCCTTTTGGGGCTAAGGCGACCATGCGACATAGAACTGTACATGTGAGAAACAGTCTTCTCTCGAGTCGAAAACAAACAAAACACAATCATGTGTCTTTATTTTTAAAAGAGATTCCAAATATATTTTTCCACGTCTGTAACATCTTCAGTTTTTGAGATATACGTATCCCCATAAAAATTATTCAACCCCTTTATCTGTCCTTCCCCCATCTTCACCCCACCTAAGTGGATTTCCGAAATCAAAACAAAAATAAATGTTTCTTTATTTTTAAAGGAGATTCTAAATACCAATTTTTATGTCTGTAAACTTTTAAGTTTTTGAGATATAGATATGCTCATTTAAACAAATCCCTCCCACCCCACCCCCACCATTTCACCCCCTTAGCGACAGAATATCCAAAAATCCTCCCTACACTCTAATATAAATGTATCCCCAAAATTTCTTTTCGTTCTCTCCGGCAGTTTTGTATTAGTTTAGGGACAACGTGCCTCAGCGACTCTGAAAACTATGGATCGACATTAATATTGCTCTTCTTCTTTATATGTTTACCCTCCAGGGTCGGTTCTTCCCTCGGACTTAGCGAGGGATCCCACCTCTACCGCCTCAAGGGCAGTGTCCTGGAGCTTCAGACTCTGTGTCGGGGATACAACTGTGGTGGATGACCAGTACCTCGCCCAGGCAGCATCACCTGCTATCCTGAACAGGGGCCTTGGGGGGGGGGGGGCGTTTGGGAAGGATACACAAGGGAGAGGGAAGGAAGCGGCCGTGACCTTAAGTTAGGTACCATCCCGACATTTGCCTGGAGGAGAAGTGGGGAAACCACGGAAAACCACTTTCAGGATGGCTGAGGAGGGACCTCCCGAGGCTGAGTGGACCCCGTTCCAGCCCTCGAACCACTTTTCAAATTTCGTGGCAGAGCCGGGAATCGAACCCGGGCCTCTGAGGGTGGTAGCTAATCACACTAAACACTACACCACAGAGGCGGAACTAATATTGCTCTTTTTACGACAATCTAGAATCCTTGATTTAACGTTGCCATGGTTACGGCGCGTCACTTCTTCAGCCGATTCCTAGAGCCGGGGTACTAAGGTGCCAATATCTCGAAAACGGTTGGTTTTAGGGCCTTAAAATGTGGTTTACGGGCCACGTAGGAACATACTGAGGTTTGTTCCTCGCATCGCGAGGCTTCAAATGAGCTTTTGTCTCGTCCTTGTACGACAGATACGATATTTCGCCTATATTAGCCTATTGTGATGTGCCAAAGGGCCTAAATCTAGGGAATTGTGAGGACTAAACATGTCAAACTACTTCCATAACCCTCTCAGAAGCAATAAGATCAAAGTATTAAATTTTCAGTAAAATCGGTGCAGTAGTTTTAGAGTCTATAGAATACGAACAAACATTCATTTTTATATATGAGATAAAATATAAATTGACAGTTATCTTTCCTTCAAAGAACGAATATAGTACGGTAGATACACGTTGATTTTAAAGTTGTTTCGGGGGGTATTGTGATCAACACACAATCCTTGTGGTGTCAAATATCGTATATGCCTAACTTGTCTAAACTGCTGTGTGTTTTTATAATTAGTTGGGGCCTAATATAGGGTTACCATATTCCAAAGTAAAAAAAACAACAGCGGAGTGTATTCCACACATTCTTCATTCCATCAGTAATATAATAATTCATTTGAACATATTTATTTTTTGAGAATAGAATGATCCTCGCTCCCTTGAACCTTTCGAATACACTCCTCTTTTGATTTAATACTGTCATAGAACGAAGAATAAGTGACAGCTGTTCAGGAGACAATACATTCTCTAGACAGCCAACAGTACACACTTCTCTCGTCAGTCCAATTTTCATAACATTTATCGTATGGTTTCATGCCGAAAGTGTCGGAGGACATGTTGGGCTCGTCTGGTGCAGATCTTTCTATGTGACACCCGTGGGTGACCTCCGCGTTTGGGCGTGGGATGATAATAATAATAATGATGGAGTAGGGAGAGGATGAAACCCAGTATCGGATCATAGCCTACTCATGTCGAAGGAGGAGTCTGCTCAGGGCTTACCTTTTCCATCCGACGGGCGAATTAGCATCGACAGCGCCATATGCCCTCACTCCATATGAACACAGGGGCTGCCTGGCCGAGGCGGTAAAGGTGTGCTCGGTTCGTCCGGAAGGACGTGGGTTCGAATCCCCGCCAGGAAGTCGTAAAATTTAAGAAACTAGATTTCCACTTCCGGAGGTGCATATGGCCCTGAGGTTCACTCAGCCTACACCAAAAATGAGTACCAGGTTAATTCCTGGGGGCAAAGGCGACCGGGCGTAGAGCTAACCACTCTACCCCATCAAGTGCCGAGGTTATGAATAGTGGAAACCTTTACCTTCCACCCCTCCAAGGGTCTTCATGGCACGTACGGGGATGACTTGACCATATGAACACTGTAGAGATGTTTCGAATTGAATCCAGGACTTTGACATGACATCTAGTGATTAGAAATTGTATACTACCACTACGTTTACATGCGGATTGAAATCTGACTGCACTTCTTGTAACTTTCTGAATATGATCCTCCTTTTATGGAGTATTGAGTATCGCATTGAATCCAGCAAGGAAGATCGATATAAGTAAACGATACAGAATCGCGGTAATATCGGTATCACCTAAGTTGTTCTGTAAACACTATATAAGCTATCGAGGCATGATAATTTCGAAAGTTCCAAGGTATCACGTTTAGTCTTACCTTGTGATGATAACCAGTTAATCTATCAAAGCTAAAAACAAACAAAAAGGAAAGCACTGTTCCCTTTGCGAAAATAAAATGATCATAAATGTGGCTTCGGTCATGGCCAATCCATCAACGATTGCTAATTTCAGATGACAACCAGCCATAAGACAGCCTGCACGGTTGCTAGGTAACATTGACCATTCATCTATACCTTGCATCACTGCCTGGTCGGTTGCTATGGTTACACTACCGTTACACATTTTGTCGCGTCACGTTGCACAAATTTTCGGATGACTCCCAGCCAGTGCTCCCAAGCCATTATTCTAATCCCAAGCGAATAAAATATTTGTTTTCATAGGTGCGTTTTAAACAGCCTAGCGAAGTGAAGTAGCCTTGCAAGTTAATTCTGGATGTATTAGAAACACTTCTAGAGATGACTATTCGCCATCTTCTCGTGATTCTATTGCCTGTAAATATTCAGTTGGGTAACTATTACGATTGAAGATTAACAGCGCAAATTCCATTGTGGAAATTATTCTCGACAAAACAAACATGGAGTGTGGGCGCAGTTGTTTTCAGTACGATCTCAGTATGATCCGCGTTTACACGGAACTCGATTCGTACCGACTACGATACGATCCCAGATGTTACCGTAACGACCTTGAGACTCAATCCGGACTGCGTACCAGTTTACATGGAGTTTTCAGTACAGAAAGTGTACTCAGATCGATTTGAATTCTGCATATGAACGCAGTGATTCTGATGATGAAATTTGTTTTTCCACCAACCAGCTAATTACGGTGTCAGACCATAGGGTACGTCCAAGATACACGCTGGTTTTCTGTGTCAGACAGTCGGCGCCGAGTCGACATAAGTATGTCCTGTGTTTTTAAGCGGGACTGGCCATATGCACCTGCGCGCAGGAAGCCTGCGCACTGGTAGTCTGACTCAGATATTTACCGGAATGATTCGTTCATTCTGGTTTCAGACAACCTGCCACGCAGGCTGTTGATTTTCGTGTTGAGTGTGGTAATTCGCCCAGTTCTTTGTAAGCCTGTGTTCAAATTTTAACGAAATAAAACAAAACGGATCCGAACTCATTCTGAAATATTCAAAAAATCTGTTTTCGTCGACAAGTAACTGTGGAAAAAGGTGTTTGTACTCCCCGTAAATATATCTTAATTCATTTATTGGATGTATATCACTTCTCATTCGTTTTAACTTGGTTGTAAGATTGTCACTTAGCAGCAATAGAGCTGCAGCCTGTTCTCTTGTTAGTTCCATGCTACATTGATCAGTTGTATTTCATATCTTTTCTTTTGTGGCAGCTCTGTCTGCGCTGACAACCGGCTTTCATAATGGCCACATCTCACCTGCCACTCGGAGTCAGACATTCAGCGCCGACTGTCTGACTCAGAAAACCAGCGTGCTTCTTGGACGTACCCATAGTCTTGACGCCTTAAAGGCCATGGCCATAGGGCGGGCTCATACGTCCAGTGAATATTTAGTAAGGAGAACAACCTTTCCACGACTGCGTTTTGGGCTGGAATTGCAAAGATAAACGGTATTTTCAACAATTCAGTACGTTTGTCTTTAGAATGTCTGCTTATGAAAGTTGCAAAAGCAAACATTGTTTCATTGGTTCCTCCGTCCCAAAGAGACTGGAATTCTGTCTTATAATTGTAATTTGTAATCAAAGTTATCCTTCCCAGTGTTCTCCCTAGGACCTTTTTAATGGGCCTTGCCGGTTTTACATACCGCCCGGCTAACATAAGCTATAGGTATTATGTTCTAGTTACATAATATTAATGCATATTTGAGTCATTGGGCGCTCCAAATTAAAATATAAATACTGTAAAACGTTTATTTAAACGACAAATCTTCATTATTGTCAGCGTAATTACGTCAATTACACCGGAGTTTAAATGTTCAGCTTGACTCGCACGTAGTGTCGTGCGCGAGCAGTGTCTGAAATCGCATCCGATCACTCGATTCCACATGACGTCACAAACCAGTATGGCGCTCTACCCCAACAGAGTGGCAAGTCCTAGTGTTTCAAAATATTCCTCCATCAAATCAAGTACATGTATGCAAGGTACATTTCGATTCACTCATGATTATGAACGAGCAATGGAACACTAGAAGTTCAAAATACTCCGTTATGTCTTGTTCGTGATAACAACACTGAAATATTTAGCTGTCTGATGTCATTGTTAATGCCCTCTTTGGTCAGTGGTAGAGATGGTGGTCGGATTTTTGAAGGGCGCAACAAATTCCATTCGGCATTCTGTCGTACGATGTTGGCATGGGAAAGATCTCTGCTAACACATTTGGTGTTTACTCGACACAATTAAAACTCTATCTTAGACGGCCAAGAGTGGTTCGGCTTATTCTGCCATCTAGTGGGCATAGAGAAAAACGGAACGTTGAAACAATCATCAAGCAGCCAGGTGGCATCAAATTAAAATGACTGCACACGGTAGCTGAGGCCATAGGATTATTATTATTATTATTATTATTATTATTATTATTATTATTATTATTATTATTATTATTATTATTATTATTATTATTATTATTATTATTATTTTCGTTTCAGCCATCTATGGGCTGCATTACGCACCTTCCATTGCTTTCTCAAGTTCTTTCTCCTTCCTCTTTCGCCAGTATTCCTTCATCCGTTGGCTTGCTCGTGCTCGTTCTTCTTCCTCGTTTTCTCATCAGCTAGGTCCTTCATCTCCGCAACTCTCTGAAGACTTTTCTGTTTGTTATATCTTCTGCCGTGATCCCACATTTTTCTAAAACTCGGAGTTTTTTTTACCCATGGGACTTGTGTCTTCCTATTCTCCTGGAAGCTGAGGATCCTGTTGGCGAGTCTCTCCGATCCCATCCTTTTAATATGTCTGTAGAACGTCAGTCTCCTCTTTTTCATTGTGGTGGTGATGTTTTCAAATTGTTGGTATAGTTCTCGGTTTGGTCTCATGCGAAACGTAAACTTGTCTGATGATTTTATGGGTCCAAGAATCTTTTTATTATTATTATTATTATTATTATTATTATTATTATTATTATTATTATTATTGCCCTGAACGGAATACATTGAAATTTTATCATATTCATTTTTTTCCCGCCCAGCTACTCATTCTTGCCAACCGACTGACGAACGTTTCTGGGTAGAACACTTCTTCCTTACCTTGATTGCAATCCATACGTCATATTAAGAGAGCCAACAATGCTCTCGAAACAAACAGTGAAATCGGTTACCTCCACCAATAGATACCAAGTGTCTAGTTTCCAAGTGCTCTCTGCCAGAGGGATATTTTCCTGTTTGCTAAATCTTAAGCGGGAACACAAGAAGGGGATATTAAAGGCTAGGTGATCTGGTAACTCTAGTCTAATGTTGAAGTGGGTAAACTACGGAAAATTACTTCGAGGATAAAAGAGAGTACGGTTGTATTAGTCGTCCCGCACCGGCCCCGTAGTTTAGGGACAGCGTGCTTCTTCTTACCTGAGGCACCGAGTTAGATTCCCAGCCAGTCCAGGGATTCAAATTCCGAATTGAAGGCTGGAATGGGGTTCATTCAGGCTTATGAGACCAACTCAGAAGCTGTCTGACGTGAGGGGCAACGGACTCAATCAAGATAGCCAAGAAATACGATTGAGGATCTTTCATGGTGAGCACGTGGTACTCCAGTGTCTGCAGGCCATCTGACTGGGCAGTAGTCGTCTAGGCAGACCACACCCTAAATGGGTTCTGTTGCGCCACCGGTTTGTCTGCCGTACGTCTCTCTGCGAGGCTGATGCTGCCCGTTCCAAACCCTCAGACAATTTTAACAATTGGGCCAACTGAGCGGGAAGCATCTAAGCTGACCACTCGATCATGACGATAACCACAACATTTCAGAGGTTACAATAGTGTTGGGGTTGGAATAAGCTTGTGCAGTATTTCTGTCCAACAACCATTAGGTAAGAAAGAGGAAAGGCAATGACGTGGTGTAAATGTATGCAATCCGGGACCCGGTGTATTGTGAAAGACAAAGTTTCACCACTTGATAGACTCTAACGACGAGCAGGGAATGTCACTGTATTCTTCTAACCCCGCCCACCCTTCCTCGAAACTTCGAAGCCTGCCTTCCTGAACCATCATTTATTTATATTAGTATTTTATAACTGCGATTATTTTTTAAATAACTATTTGTAATTATTTCGGAGAGGTTTAGGAAGAAGTGGTGAAAATACGCTTGGATGTGTCGTTGAGTAGAGAGATGCTTGTTCTTGACGCTAATTGTTTAAAGGGGCCTAACATCGAAGGTTATCGGCCCTGAGTAGAGAGAGATTTATTGCCTAGGTTAAGATACTGTTTCCGTTTCTTACGCTAATTCACTCACTTAAATACCTCAGTATGGCAATTCTTGTATGTGTGGAAAACTTGCTGACGGTGGAGGCTACCAAATTTGACTATCAGACTTTGAGGCTGTTGTAAGGCTGCTTCGGAAATTTTCAAAAAGTTCGCAACTAATTCACATTTCTTTTCACGTACCTAACAAAGTTTTCTCACCACAAATACTGTATTATTACAGATGATGATGATGATAATAATAATAATAATAATAATAATAATAATAATAATAATAATAATAATGTCCACCTCTGTGGTGTAGTGGTTAGTGTGATTAGCTGCCACCCCTGGAGGTCGGGGTTCGATTCCCGGCTCTGCCACGAAATTTGTAAAGTGGTACGAGGGCTGCAACGGGATCCACTCAGCCTCGGGAGGTCATCTGAGTAGAGGCAAGCTCGATTCCCACCTCAGCCATCCTCGAAGTGGTTTTCCGTGGTTTCCCACTTCTCCTCCAGGCAAATGCCGGGATGGTGCCTAACTCAAGGCCACGGCCGCTTCCTTCCCTCTTCCTTGTCTATCCCTTCCAATCTTCCCCCTCCCCCGCAAGGCCCCTGTGCAGCTAGCAGGCGTGGCCGCCTGGGCGAGGTACTGGTTATCCTCCCCAGCTTCATCCCCCGACCACGCGTCTGAAGCTCCAGGACACTGCCCTTGAGGCGGTAGAGGTGGGATCCCTCGCTGAGCCCGAGGGAAAAGCCAACTCTGGAGGGTAAGCAGATTAAGAAAGAAAGAATAATAATAATAGTATAATAATAATAATAGTATAATGATAATAATAATCGTATGACCTCGGCTACCGTGTGCATACATTTCAATATGACGCAGTTAAGGCTGCCTGCTCGTCAATTTCGACGTTATGGTTTGCTTTGCCAGATGATACGGTAAACCTAATTTCTGTTGGATGATCTCTGGCTGAGTTGTAATTAATTTTGTTGAGTTTACAATAGATGTGTTAGTATTCAAAGATTTTTAACATCCCAACATCGTACGACATGGAATTTTGAATGGACTTTCATTCGGGCTTCGGTAATCTGACTTCTGCGGCTCTTCTGCCAGTGATCCACAATTAGATTAGGTTATCAAACTGAAATATCTCTCGCAGATCTGTTGAACAAGTGTCCAAATTGCACAAAATGTAAAGGCATCTAGGATTAGTAAAGCGGATGAATTGTTTTTAACTTGCTTTTGCTTATATTACGGAGTTGTTTCAGTTCGAAGGTGTATTACAAAACAAATTTGTGCAACAGTATGTTTTCCAAGGGAATATGATGAACGAAGATATGAAGTGAAGGAAAGGACACTAGAAATCCAAGGGTAGATAATCACCGTACTGTGGAGTAGGCGGAAGGTCACACCCACTATTCATTGAACGCAATTGGCTGATGTGAGGAGGCAGGACTCTGTGACGTGATACATGTTATAAACTTGGGTTATCCGGTTCCAGTGAGTCATGCTAGTCAGTATGATTTACTGAGCCTCCCGATGTTTTTCTATATCGTCGCTCCGGAAGAACAATGACATAACTGTCAAAACTGCAATTGTACAGGAGACGGGAAAAACAGATTTATCTTTCATTAAGATTCAATTACGCAAAAAATTGGTTTTGTAGGAAATTGTAGTCCGCTTCTGTGGTGTAGTGGTTAGCGTGATTAGCTGCCACCCCCGGAGGTCCGGGTTCGATTTCCGGCTCTGCCACGAAATTTGAAAAGGGGTACGAGGGTTGGAACGGGGTCCACTCAGCCTCGGGAGGTCAACTGAGTTGAGGTGGGTTCGATTCCCACCTCAGCCATCCTGGAAGTGGTTTTCCGTGGTTTCCCACTTCTCCTCCAGGCAAATTCCGGGATGGTACCTAACTTAAGGCCACGGCCGCTTCCTTCCCTCTTCCTTGTCTATCCCTTCCAATCTTCCCATCCCTTCACAAGGCCCCTGTTCAGCTTAGCAGGTGAGGCCGCCTGGGCGAGGTACTGGTCATTCTTCCCAGTTGTATCCCCCGACCCAAAGTCTGAAGCTCCAGGACACAGCCCTTGAGGAGGTAGAGGTGGGATCCCTCGCTGAGTCCGAGGGAAAAAGCCAACCCTGGAGGGTAAACAGATTAAGAAGAAGAAGAAGGAGGAGGAAATTGTAACCAGCGAAAATTGTAACATATACAAGCGCACTACAAGATACAGAAATGTTTTCAAATGATTACTTTATTTTCGCCCAAAACGACCCCTTTTCTGCAAATGCGTCATTGTTCTTCTGAGACTGTGATCAATATGTAACGAAGTTTGTCAGTAGTATCAGGAAGGAAAAGATCCTACGTCTTGGTACCATTCTACTAACGAAACAGGATAAAACTATAAACACTGAAAGTAATAAAAAAAAAAACTGTCATGTAATGAGCTTCTCAACCAATGAACTTTCGACCAGGAATCACACTTACGTCATTGTTCCAACGGACACGAAAGATCACTCGCGAAGTCAAAAGACAGAACTGAGATATATGGCGATATTGCTCTGAAGTGCGGTCACAAACAGCTAAGATTTCTACAACGACGTAATTTCCCTCTAGCGGCTTAGAGCATAACTACAGTTCGAACGATATTCACACGTGTGCGCTACGTATTTCTGAGCCCAGACGACGACGTAACTCCATTTGATCAAGTTGTGCAGTTGTGTCATTGTTCTTCCGGAGCGACGATATGATAAATGAGTGGATCTCTACCTGGTCCTGTACAGAAACGGTGGACTGTGATGTAAAAGCGGATGCAAAATGGTTCATTGGGCAGATTGTGTGGTTAGAGCCTTCCTATTACCATCCTTCAAACAGTTTTACAATGTGTCCTATTTCAACTCACTTAGATAGCAGTATGCCGGCCGCGTGGTGTAGGGGTAGCGTGCCTGCTACCTCTTACCTGGAGGACCCGGGTTCGATTCCCGCCCAGGTCAGGGATTTTTACCTGGACCCGAGGGCTGGTTCGAGGTCCACTCAGCCTGTGTGATTAGAACTGAGGAGCTAACTGACGGTGAGGTAGCGGCCCCGCTCTAGAAATCCAAGAATGCCGAGAGGATTCGTCGTGCTGATCACACGACACCTCGCAATCTGCAGGCCTTCGAGCTGAGCAGCGGTCGCTTGGTAGGCCAAGGCCCTTCAAGGGCTGTAGTGCCATGGGGTTAGTTAGTTTTGGATACCAGTATTGAACCCATTTATGTTGCCTGTCCGCAGACCACGATCTAGGACCTTTGTGGTGGTGGTGGTGATTGTTTGAAGGCAACTATCCTCTAATAACACTAATCGGGAGAGAGAAAAATGAAGAGGTCCGACACTTCGAAATATGAAGGTATCGCCCAAAGAAAGATAAACTGCCACGAAAGGCGTGAAAATGACTCCCTAGGCCTTGAATGCTCAAGTACCGTCGAGGTCGGAAAAGAACGAGAGTTGACCAAGGGTGGTCGGACAGAGTAGATGAAAGTGAGGAATCTGTCACAAGTGGAAGCAGTGCTAGTACTAAAGTTAAGGACCTCGTGGTCGCCAATCCACGCTCCCAACTTAAGAGCCCCTGGGATCCCTTTTAGTTGCCTCTTACGACAGGCGGGGGTTACCGTGGACGTTATTCTACCGCCTCCAACCACAGGAGTATTAAGGACCTGGGAAGGGACTGTCATGCATTACAGCATTCTTCAGCTTATCTGGGACATTTTTGGGTCACTAAAGCCGCCGAGTTTCATTTTGGTGTTGGTCAGAGATTTAAGGTCAGATACCCTGCCGCGTGATTTTCCATATGAAAATTTCTACATAGGTAAGGTAAGGGTTATACTGCCCGAAGGCAGGTCCGAACCTCCGCAGAGGTGTTCCTGAGCCGGAGTTTACGTGCGGTAGGGTGGCCAGTTCCTTTCCTCTCCTCCATTCCCTTACCCCCCACCAACAGCGCGTGGCAACCCATCCAACTCCTGACCACGCCCAGTGTTGCTTAACTTCGGAGATCTCATGGGATCCGGTGTTTCAACACGGCTACGGCCGTTGGCTTTCTACATAGGACTGACGGAATTCGAGCCCAGGACCAGCCCTAGAAGTTTTGGCTGAATGGTCCGAGTAGTGGCCTTTCGTTCAGAGGGTCTCGGTTTCGAATCCCGGCTGGGACGATGATTTTGACCGTGTCTGTTTAATCCTCTGGTTCGGGGGCTGGCAGTTTGTGTTCGACTTAATACACTTTTTATATACCCACAAGGACCAGACCAGGGCATGCCAAATGCTTTCAAATTTAGGAGCCAGCACTCAAACCTAGGAGTCAGGTAATTTTTCCAGTACTCGTATCGTTAACATACTAGCGTCTGGCCTTCTGAAAAATAAAAAATGGTAGTAATAGCAATATGAAATGAAGTGAAACCTACAACCTGTTTTCCAGTCATTGACCGGGTCAGGGATGGAATGAATGAAGCAGATATAGGCTGTTAGTACGATGGGGTCGCCACTCCGAAAGTGATGACTGATAGATGCTATGAAATGAGAATGGAGAGTGTTGATGGAATGAAAGATGACAGGGAAAACTGGAATACCCGGAGAAAAACCTGTTCCGCCTCCGCTTTGTCCAGCACAAATCTCACATGGAACGACCGGGATTTGAACCACGGTATCCAGCGGTGAGAGGTCGACGCGCTGCCGTCTGAGCCACGGAGGCTCCAGTAGTAACAATATATACTGTGATTTTATAGTTTTATACACAACAGATTACCATACAATATAAAGACAGCATGGTACTGAACTAAATAAGAGATGCCACTTTGTACACAAATTTATGAAACTAGACACTTTTTGCATACTTATATTTTGATACTGTTCTTATAAACTTGTAAATCGTAAAGTGTTAATAGCAAAGTCGTCAACAACACTAAATTGCACAATTCCTTTGTATGTGTTATTCTGCCATGTTAAAGGATTAATAACTTAAACTGTATCTATCTGTCTAAAAAGGGTAGGTTACAAAGAGCAACAAATACTTTACAAGACGTAATTTTTGTGTCTTTTGTATACATGCACATGCCTAGGAGCATAGTCAATTTAAGAGCAAAATACATTCTAGTTTGATAGTAAAGGAGCATCGCAGGATATTATTCGTTTCCTTTTCATGAGAAGTATATTTGAGTTATTTCTATGTCGGTACCGTAATACTTTCTTCACGAGAGGTTTTCTGGACACCCACACGTTCGTAATTAACACTAATTTTTCTTCTATTGTTTATATAATGCGGCTTTGATTATTCCTTAAAAATGGCAATAACATTAATATCAAAGCAGACATCGCCCGTACTTACTAAGATCCCCGCTGGTACCTAACCTTATTCTCTTGTATCAACATAGTTCGATAAACCGCTGGACACCCGCTGCGGGTGGGGGACGCAGACGAAGAATACACCCACCGTATCCCGTGCCTATCGTAATAGGCGACTGAAAAGGGCGACCAAGGGTAGATCGAATTAGAACCATGAGACTACTTGTAATTAGTACTCAAGGATATTCTTGCACTTCGTTTGTCCATCAATATTGTATTGTTTGGTGCCCTTATGTGAGGAACACCATGGGTCTGTGTTGCCTGCGAGTAGTGTTATGCCTGTTGCTCACGGTAAAATTTTCTGTCAAATTTATTGTACAAGTAACGGTTCATGTATTCAGCTTTTAATATCGTTATTCCTCACAACAGTGAATGGAAGATACTAAGACGTTGAACTGAATAACTCAGACGTTAGAGCGCTCGCCTCTGAGCTCAGGTTTGCAGGTTCGATCCCGGCTCAGTCCAGTGGTATTTGAAGGTGTTCAAATAGTCTGTCAGCCTGGTGTCGGTAGATTTACTGGCACGTCAAAGAACTCCTATGGGACACAATTCCGGCACTTCGGCGTCCCTAAAACACGTAAAAGCAGTTAGTGGGGCGCAGAGCCAGTAACATCATTGTTTTAAGGTGGGAAAAAATACAGTTATAAGTTTTGGTATAAAAAATGGGGAAAGTATTCATTGCACAAGAAAAGAGTTAATTTAGGAATCACATGGTTCGATACTAATGTGTCTTATTAGCTGAATGGTCAGAGTTGCAGCCTGAGGAGATTCCTGGGTTCGATTCCCATCCTGGTTGGGAATTTAAACTGCGTCTCGGTTAATTCCTTTGACTGGGAGACTGGTTGATTGTGTTTATTTCAATGTATATCTCTAAAAATGGACACAGCACACTACCAACCACTACAGAAACACTCAGTAGTAAATACTTTCCTCCATATAGATCTAGCGTCGGGAAGGGCATCCAGCTGTAAAAATCCAAGTCCCCATACGGGATATAGTTCGCACCCTAGACTTCTACTGGATGAGGGGAAAAGCGGCAGCCTGATAATAATAATAATAATAATAATAATAATAATAATAATAATAATAATAATAATAATAATAATAATACATTCCCGGTGTGTAACATTTTTCATTAAGAAAATTGTCGGGAATCTGTCATTTGCGAGAACTCGGTATCTCTAATGAAAGATGCTGAAGAGTATCGTTTTCAGTCATCCGAGATAGCTTTGATCCACCTTACGTGTGATCTCTGGAGTTTTTCTGTACTTCCTTTTACAGGCATAAGACTTGCACAATTTTACTTATACTAGGAAGTTAAAGCCCAGAGGTGTTTAGTTGGCCCCTGTAATTTAGATAGATAGATATAGATACTTCCTACCGGATCTTCTCCCCTCAGACTAGCAACTCGTACGATATTATCATTCCACTCCATTGCTAAATGGTAAGCCTGCTGGCCCTTGGACCAGGGGGTCCCGTGTTAGATTTCCGATAGGGTTGGGGATTTTAACACCTTCACTGGTTAATTCTGATGGCTCGGTGGCTGGACGCGTTTGTCGTCTTCGTTCGAATTCAACAAAGGTAGGGCCCCATCCCCACAAGCCCGCAGGTCGCCTATACGGTGTAAACAGGAAAGACCTGTACTAGGCCTCTTCAGAGGCCACACGCCATTATTATTTATTATCATTCCAGTGGTTACTCATACCTTTATAGTCTCCGCTGAAGTAGAGCGGGGTCAAAAAGTGCACGGACTTCTTAGAATACGAACAGGTGTTAGAACAAGCCATTATCAACCTCGCCTGTTTTTCTGCTAAGAGGTTAGCGCTTTAAGGTTTGTGCTTGCTAGTTTATTAACGAGACTTTTAAGCTAAAGTAATGGTGTGACAAGAGTAATCACGTTACTTCTGTTACATTATTTTAGTGAACATCCTAAGTGGTCGCCATGTCGTTTCTATTATAATTTTTACGGGTTTTAAAATTGGACATTTATTTGGTTAGACGGAAGGATAATGGCCAGGTAATTTGTACGACCTTGGTGTCTGACCTCGACACTTGGGCAAAGAAATTCCCTGTTTATTAGAAACTATTGGACAGCGTATTATTGTGATACCGATACGTTAACTTGAATTCATATCTACTCTCATCACATCAGGGATTTTTATCCTAGGATTGGCACCACTTAGTTTGAACAATAATGTGACTAATAATGTGGCTCTAAGAATACCCAGGCTTTTGGATAAGAGTGCATTCATCATGATGAGTGGTTTGCGATCTCCATTTTTTGTGCACACAGTCTTTGGTTAAGGAGTTAATTACGCCTTATTGCAGAGGCAAAGATCTCTGCATGAGTGTGCGTGTCTCCATTTTTTTCCAGTTTGAATAATAACATACATACATACATTATCATTATAGACTGTTATGCCTTTCAGCGTTCAGTCTGCAAGCCTCTGAGAGTTTACTAAACGTCGCCACAATCCTCGATTTGCAACTAGTGTTGTGGCCTCATTTAGTTCTATACCTCTTATCTTTAAATCGTTAGAAACAGAGTCTAACCATCGTCGTCTTGGTCTCCCTCTACTTCTCTTACCCTCCATAACAGAGTCCATTATTCTCCTAGGTAACCTATCCTCCTCCATTCGCCTCACATGACCCCACCACCGAAGCCGGTTTATGCGTACAGCTTCATCCATCGAGTTCATTCCTAAATTAGCCTTTATCTCCTCATTCCGAGTTCCCTCCTGCCATTGTTCCCACCTGTTTGTACCAGCAATCATTCTTGCTACTTTCATGTCTGTTACTTCTAACTTATGAATAAGATATCCTGAGTCCACCCAGCTTTCGCTCCCATAAAGCAAAGTTGGTCTGAAAACAGACCGATGTAAAGATAGTTTTGTCTGGGAGCTGACTTCCTTCTTACAGAATACTGCTGATCGCAACTGCGAGCTCACTGCATTAGCTTTACTATACCTTGATTCAATCTCACTTACTATATTACCATCCTGGGAAAACACACAACCTAAATACTTGAAATTACCGACCTGTTCTAGCTTTGTATCACCAATCTGACGTTCAATTCTGTTGGATTTCTTACCTACTGACATCAATTTAGTCTTCGAGAGGCTAATTTTCATACCATACTCATTGCACCTATTTTCAAGTTCCAAGATGTTAGACTGCAGGCTTTCGGCACAGTCTGCCATTAAGACGAAGTCGTCAGCATAGGCCAGGCTGCTTACTACATTTCCACCTAACTGAATCCCTCCCTGTCATTTTATACCTTTCAGCATATGATCCATGTAAACTACAAACAGCAAAGGTGAAAGATTACAGCCTTGTCTAACTCCTGTAAGTACCCTGAACCAAGAACTCATTCTACCATCAATTCTCACTGAAGCCCAATTGTCAACATAAATGCCTTTGATTGATTTTAATAATCTACCTTTAATTCCATAGTCCCCCAGTATAGCGAACATCTTTTCCCTCGGTACCCTGTCATATGCTTTCTCTAGATCTACGAAACATAAACACAACTGCCTATTCCTCTCGTAGCATTTTTCAATTACCTGGCGCATACTGAAAATCTGATCCTGACAGCCTCTCTGTGGTCTGAAACCACACTGGTTTTCATCCAACTTCCTCTCAACGACTGATCGCACCCTCCCTTCCAAGATGCCTGTGAATACTTTGCCTGGTATACTAATCAATGAGATACCTCGATAGTTGTTGCAATCCTTCCTGTTCCCTTGCTTATAGACAGGTGCAATTACTGCTTTTGTCCAATCTGAAGGTACCTTACCAACACTCCACGCTAATTTGACTACTCTATGAAGCCATTTCATCCCTGCCTTCCCACTATACTTCACCATTTCAGGTCTAATTTCATCTATTCCTGCTGCCTTATGACAATGGAGTTTATTTACTATCCTTTCCACTTCCTCAAGCATAATTTCACCAACATCATTTTCCTCCTCCCCATAAGCTTGACTGTTTGCAACACCACCATGATGATTTCCTTTTACATTGAGAAGATGTTCAAAATATTCCCTCCACCTCTCCAGTGATTCCCTGGGATCTGTTATGAGTTCACCTGAATTACTCAAAACACTGTTCATTTCCTTTTTCCCTCCCTTCCTAAGATTCTTTATTACTGTCCAGAAAGGTTTCCCTGCTGCTTGACCTAGCCTTTCCAGGTTATTACCAAAATCTTCCCACGACTTCTTTTTGGATTCAACAACTATTTGTTTCGCTCTGTTTCTTTCATCTACGTACAAATCCCTGTCTGCCTCGGCCCTTGTTTGGAGCCATAATAATAATAATAATAATAATAATAATAATAATAATAATAATAATAATAATATAGGGAGAGGGGAAACCTAGTGTCGTCCCTTGATTTCTCTTGTCGAATAACACCAAGGGGTCTGCTCAAGGCTTAACGTCCTCATCAGTCGGACGAATCACCATAAATAGTTTCATATGTTCATGTGAATACTGCAGAGGTTTGGAATTGAATCTATGCTTTTAGCACGCAATCCAGTGATCAGAAACTGTTTATCACCCCTCCCCCTACCCTACCAGCCAACATTCTGACAATGATTTTTTTCCACTGGTGGGACTCGAATCGGCTAATTACGGTGTTAGACCACACAGACGTGATGCCTTAACGATCATAGCCACCAGGCAGGTGTATGGCGGCGGCGGCGGCGGCGGTGGTGGTGGTGGTGGTGGTGGTGGTGGTGGCGATGATGATGATGATGATGATGATGATCATGATCATGATGATGATGACGATGACGGCCGCGCAGTTGCCATGGTGATAAAAAGTGTGTGTACTAAAATTTAATTTATGAATTAAGTCCGCCTGGCGACCATGTCGTTAAGGTGGTTGTGGTGGTGGTGATTAATGTTTTTTAAGAGAAAGTACAACTAGGCAACCATCCTCTGTTAACACTAATCAGAGAGAAAACGTGCAAGGGGTCTGATACTTCGAAAAATGGAGATATCGGTCAAAGGAAGACAAGGGACTTCCTAGGATTCGCAACCTAATACCGTCGGGGTCCAAGTTAACAAGAGTTGACGAAGGGAGGTCGAATAGGTTAGATGAAATTGAGTCTGGCCCAAGCGGGAGCGATATCGGGACTCGGCTAAGGGCCCCGTGGTCGCCAATCCACGCTCCCAAGTTCAGAGCTCCGGAGCCTCTTTTAGTTCCCTCTTACGACAGACAACTCAAGTTGGTGGGTTCGATCTCTGTATTTGAAAATGCTTAAATACTCCAACCTCAGGTTCGCTGCGAGAAAAATTCCGGCACCTCTGAATCTCCGAAAAACTTCAAAAATAGGGAGTCGTAAAACGACGGTATTACGATTATATTATTGTATTATTATTCCCTAATGTGGTCAAATACAAATGAAAAATGTCCGGATAAAACTATGCCAGACTTCCCATTAAAAACAAAATTTCGAATTTTCATTTTTTCTCGAAAAGTGTCTTTTCTTCCGGTAGGTAACACCCCCCCTTTTTTTTCACAATTTGTTTTACGTCGCACCGACACAGATAGGTCTTATGGCGACGATAAGATAGGAATGGCCTAAGAGTGGGAAGGAAGCGGGCGTGGCCTTAAGGTACAGCCCGAGCATTCGCCTGGTGTGAAAATGAGAAACCATGGTAAACCATCTTCAGGACTGCCAACATTGGGGTTCGAACTCACTCTCTCTCGGATACAAGCTAACAGCTGCGCGCCCCTAACCGCACGGCCAACTCGCCCTGTGGTAACACCTCTAATTGCATTCAGCGATATTTTTCGACAAGAATCTTTAGTCGACAAATCTAGTGCATACCTCACTGCTGAACGTTACTAAATGAAAACTTTAAAAAAGTTGAAGTATATATTGAACTTCTTTTAAAATTAAAATCGACGATTTTAAATAAAAAAAAAATGAAAGTCGACTATTTTCAAATTTTCTGGAAAAATGTATTTTGCCATTTCTTTATAAACATGTATGCAAGTTTCAGCAAGAAAGTAGATTGAAAACCTTGTATAAAAATGTTCCAGTGTTGTCATGGAGCCTCGCAAGAAGCTTGGGGATGGAGAAAGAATGTATATTATACTGCGAGATGAGGTACAGTAGACCACTTTCGTAGTAGATTTTAACTGCCTGCTGAGTGTGATTGTGTGGGATTGTGTAGGTGTAGGCCCACAACAGTCATCTTGATAAAGGACACTGCAATGGACTCGAAACGTTGGCAAAATGTACTAAGATTCATAAACAACGACGTTGTGAACCTGGAAAAAATAAGTTACGGTAATAGTATAGGGTATTAAAAAAAAATCTTATAGGTAAATTGGGCGAAAAACAATGACCAGAGTTTGAAACTAAAAGACCGGGACTAACTTGCCAAATAAATTAGTTATTCAAACACAATTGTAATATTTGTCTGTGTAGAATATAGACTGCTGTTGAAATAACTACCGTTCAAATTAAGAACTATGGAAATGTTCGAATGCATTTGTATCGTACTTCATTATGTTTTGTGCCCCATCTCTTCTATCATTATTTTCTGTTTTGTACTTTTCAGGACCATGCATTTCTGGCAGCAGTCTTGTCTGAGTTTGGATCCAGGTATAGAAGTCCACACAAGACAGATCGAAATGAGTTTTCACAATCTAAACTGCCTTAATTAATTAAGCGAAACCAGTTCTTTTCATCATTACAATAAATGCTGTTCATAAGGCTGAACACGCGCTCTGCTTTTGCATTGCTAATAGGAAGACATAAACTCAGCCAAAAGATTAGTAGGTTGTGCAGAGAACCAAATATTTCAGGTGGTCTTGTTGACTTTTCTGAGAAAATTCGTATCGTTCCAATGAAAGGTATTTATATTATTAGCAAGTTATCGATTTCTAAAAATCGGGATATAGTTGCATTCTGAGAGAGTTTTTCGGTACACTTGGACAAGCATCCTAAACCAGGACTATCCTGGTATAACCAAGACGTCGCTTCACCTTGGCGAGTTGCGACGAGTGTTGAGTGGTGAAATAATGTACGGTAAGCAGTTTATTTACGAAATACATACTGTACTATTGAAATATTTCCCGAGCAAGCTCACATTAGTTAAACACACAGCATGTGACAAAACATATGTCATCAGTGTTCGGGTACTAAGAGTGACCGATAAGCCGGGTGGCAATACGATCGACTAACATGACAGGCATGCTAACGAGCTACTGTGTTGTAAGTCCCTTTCCAAATTATGTAATAAGAATGGAAACCTGTTTTCTTTCTCATGTAGCCGACTGCTGCCCTCTCCCATGGGCTCACATCTTATGTGGGAAATTAGGAGGACGGATTCATTCTTTCTCTTGTGCCTGATCCTGCCGTCATCTTTCCTGTCCTTACACCTCTGTAACAACTCTTCCAGCTTGGCCCCGACGATATTATGATATTTTTTTATAACTTTCTTCCCATTCTTCGAGGGGCGTATACTATTTTTGTTTTATCCCTTAAAACATCACCGCCACCACCTTCATCTTTCCCACAGCTGGGTCCTCTTTTATGTGAATGACGATGCCCCAGTGGCAGGTTTATTTTTTTACACGTTTCAATGCAACTCTTATCGGGGCTGTTCATTGTGTCCTTACTTGCCACGAGATTAACAAAGAATCCTTTATGCACGGATCGTTCCTGGAAAACCTATTGTCTTATTACCCTATTAATATTTCGTTAGTCAACGTATCTATAGAATTTCATGGGCTGATAGTGCCTCCGCGGCTCAGGCGGTAGCGCACCGGTCTCTCACCGCTGGGTACCGTGGTTCAAATCCCGGTCGCTCCATGTGAGACTTGTGCTGGACAAAGCGGAGGCGGGACAGGATTTTCTCCGGGTACTCCGGTTTTCCCCGTCATCTTTCATTCCAGCAACTCTCTCCAATATCGTTCCATTTCATCTGTCAGTCATTAATCATTGCCCCAGAGGAGTGCGACAGGCTTCGGCAGCCGGCACGGTTCCTCTCCTCGCCGCTAGATGGGGCTTCATTCATTCCATTCCTGACCCGGTCAGAAGATTGGAAACAGGCTATGGATTTTCATTCGCTGTGGACTGATAGCGCTTAACTAAATCGTTTGTCTGATAATATGGTTAGCCACAGAGCCGTAAGTTATGTTTGTTATACCATACATCAATGTTACAAACTTAACAAATCCACATTCCCCTCGAAATAAAATATAGGGACCGAACAAGTAGTTGCGCGGCTTGGGTCACGTAGTTACAGCTTGCATTCAGGGGATAGTGGATTCAAACCCCACTGTCTGCAGCCCTGAATGTGTTTTTTCCGTGGTTTCCCATTTTCACACCAGGCAAATGCTTGGGGCTCTACCTTAATTAAGGCCATGGCCGCTTCCCTCCCGCCCAAAGCCCTTTTCTATCCCATCGTCACCATAAGACTTAGGCCTATCTGTGTCGGTGCGACGTAAATAAAAATGTTAAACAAATAAAATATAGGATTTCATCTGGTTATATATTTCCATGCCTCTTTGATCGAACTAGTTTACGATAAGCATTAATATGTTTGTGGCGAGGGTGGTTATTGGTGAGAAGTTTATTTTGACGGATTGCGCAGATCATGTTCGAAGCAATTTTACTTGTTTTACAATATAGTGTCATTCGGAATTGCACCTATTTGTCACACAAATGCAGCAGCTGCCTTGACAAACCAGAGTAAGGTGTCTTGCCTCGTTATTATAAGTTCAGGATTCGATCCCAGTCGAATGAAGGGCAAGCAACGTTCTTGGCTCTCCGCGTCAATCATTGGCATACATAAAGAGTTCCGGATTTGCACTCTTTAAGTTCGCCCAGCGAAAACCTCTGCGTAGAAACCATCCAGTAGTGTGTGTTGGACTGTTAGATGGCAAAACAGTCGGAACATTGTAATTGGGACGCAGATGATCTGAATGACATCGCTGTAGAAGTTACAGCCGAGACATTATTATTATTATTATTATTATTATTATTATTATTATTATTATTATTATGCGTGAATGGTCCATTTCGGAACACACGAAGCTTTATTTATGATTTCGTTTGCGGAGGATCCAGGATGCTTTCATCTGTTGACTAAAGATCCTTTTCCTTTCTTCTTCTTCTTCTTCTTCTTCTTCTTCTTCTTAGTAGTAGTAGTACGTTTTAAAGTTAAAATTATTAGGAACTGTTTCCTTAAATATATCAGTAATGGTTCCTTGTGTCACAAAATGAACTGGACAATAAGTGTTCAAAATACATACTGTATTTCTATCAATTTTTATGTGCACCATTTTTATATGAAAATTTGTACAACAAGGATGAGAACCCCTATGAAACCCTTCTTACTTAGGAATAAACGATTATAGTAATTTCTAGCTTAGTTTTATTTCCAGTTTATCTCCGAGTGAAATGCCAATTTTCATTTCGGTCACTCATGTAGATTTAGCAAAAGTTAAACCGGACGTGTATTTGATAACTCTCCATTTTGTTTGAAATAAGAAAAGAAAATCAGAGCGTTGAATTTTGGTATATAAGTAGTACTGTATTCTTCTTTATTTTTGCTTGTTTTTACTCAACTTATTGTTTTATTTTTGGACCGATGACCTAGATATTAGGCCCCATAAAACAATCATCATCATCTGTTCTTTCTTCAAGTTATATGGGGAGCCACTGGAGTCACTTAGCTCATTTTGGGTTTTTCTTGGCGGGGTTTAAGGTCGGATACCCTTTCTGATGCCACGGGATTTTTCAGTGAAGATTCCAACCCGGCGTCCACCGGGTCTCGAACCTCGGTAGTACGGGTGGAAAGTGTTCAGTTTAAAATAGTCTCCTTGTGCATATAGTGGCTACAGTAGTGCTTAATCTCCATATCTGCTATTCAGTAATGGAGACCGACTATATATTGATAACCCGTTCGATATCTTCCGCATTGCGAAAAGCCATGTCTTTGATGATCTGTTTTGAATGCGATAGTAAAAATATGTCACAGCGGGACTGTTCAGGTGAGTACTTGGCGGTACGAGACCTCGGATTATCGTGAAGATTGCACCATTTGCTGCAGTTACCTTGTTTGAAAGGAGCTGCTTATCTTCACACAGAACTTGATGTTGATACTTTGTCCATCCATATCAGCCACAACTGAGCTGTGTATAAACAACATGCACGCACGCGTGCTGTTCAGCTCAGGTAGGGAAGCGGAAGCAAGCGAATGAGTCGAAACTTTCTCATTCGGCCTTGACGTCCTTACGGATGATGTACGGCTTTCCTGGAGCGCATTGTATGGAACAGTCTCTGCGAAGAAAGAAAGAACAAAAATCGGAAACTTTTGGTACAAATATTGTATGTCTATCGCGTTCAACGACCTCATTCTAGTTATTTTTAAAACTTTTCTTTTATTGTAAATTAATGTTAATTTTGGTAACTGTTTTAATTTAAATGACACTTTAGTTTTCATGTACAGGTTTCAGGTTTATTTCAGCTTTTAATATTTTTTAATATTGTTATTGGTGTTACGTCTCCCATGAACTACTTTGACGGTTTTCGGAGACGCCGAGGTGACGGAATTTTTTCACGCGGGAGTTCTTTAATATGCCAGTAAATCTGGCACGAGGGTAACATACTTGAGCACCTTGAAATACCACTGGACTTAGCCGGGATTGAACCCGGCAATTGGAGTTCAGAAGGCCAGCGCTTTTCCGCCTGAGCTACCCATCCCTACCTATGAGTTTACTTTTAAATATATACCTTATTGAATTTTATTGATTTCATGTTATTGTATTCATGTTTTAATAGTTTTCTTTGAAAACATAGCATTATGATTCAGATCCATTGGAAATTTTAAATTCATATACATTTTATATCATGTTATCTGGGGCCGATGGCCCAGATGGTAAGCTCCTTGAAGCAACCTCCTTAATAATAATAATAATAATAATAATAATAATAATAATAATAATAATAATAATAATAATCGCAGCTGTATCTGTGGATCAGTGGGAGAGTATCGGCCTCCACTTCCCAAGATAGAGGTTTTAAACTCGGCAGAGGTAGGTAGTCGGATTATTGAAAGGCGTAAAAAGAAACGTCCATTCGAGACTCCACGTCGTACGATGTCGGCATGTAAAAAAACGTCTGGTTACACATTTGGTATTTAACCGACAATATTAATTGAAAACTCACCCATAGACGCCCAAGAAGAGATTCGGATTACTCTGCCATCTAGTAGACCTAGAGTAAAACGGAACGTTGAGATTGACAGGCGTCAAATTGAAATGTCTGTGTACGGCAGCCGAGGCCATACGATTACGAATAATAATAATAATAATAATAATAATAATAATAATAATAATCATCTCAGCTGTATCTGTGGATCACTGGGAGAGTGTCAGCCTCCGGCTCCCAAGATAGCGGTTTCAAACTCGGCCGAGGGCATACGAAGACTTGGGAGAAAGGAGACGAGCTGCTCGACTTAAATGGTGTGTTCCGAGCTGTCATTGGAGAGATGGCGTGGAATGACATCAGTAGACGAATAACTTTGAGTGGTGTCTTTAAAAGTAGGAAAAGTCACAATATGAAGATAAAGTTGGAATTCAAGAGGACAAATTGGGGTAAATATTTGTTTATAGGAGGGCGAGTTAGGGTTTGGAATAACTTACCAAGGGAAATGTTCAATAAATTTCCAATTTCTTTGCAGTCATTTAAGAAAAGGTTAGGAAAACAACAGATAGGGAATCTGCCACCTGGGCGACTGTCCTAAATGCAGATCAGTAGTGATTGATGATTATTACTATTATTATTATCACCATAATCATGAACGATAAAATGGTTATGGAATCCTGATGTAAAGGAGTTGACTCATAGGAACAAAATAACTTCATGACCCAGTGTGCTGTATCCTTTATAACTGACGTGAGTTAAGTGTTTGTCGTGGCAGTTCTGATAGAATGTGCTACATCATGGGTTTAGTCTAAATCTCTTCGGATTGTAATAAACTATTTAAGTATTAGATATCGAGCGCATTGGCTACGCGGTTTGGATCACGTAGCTGTCTGCTTGCATCCGGGAGAAAGTGGGTTTGAAGCAGCGTTGAAAATGTTTCCATAGTTTCCCGTATTCACACCGGGGAAATGCTGGGGCTGTACCTTAAGATCACGGTCTCTTCCTTCCCCTTTTCTTATATTATCGTCGCCTTACGACGCGTCTAAGTCGGTGCAACGAAAAACTAATAATACCACCACCATGTTTATGACAATCGGTCGTAGCTCTCTCCGAATACTAAGGCAGAGTGATAACTAGAGACAGGAACTTGCATATTTGCCTATTTTATTCCTGTGTTCAGAAACGTAGGCTTTTGAGATATAAATCCGTTTTAGGGTCCTTTAAGCTAGATTTCCTTGGTTTTATTGTGCCTATAAATGTCTATTTCAGGGGTTTGTGCCTATTTGAGTATAATTGCCTATTCAATGCCTTTTGAATCTATAAAGAAGCCGATTTTCTTCCGGTGCATTATATTGTAACATGTGCTCGACAGAATTATCTTCTCATTTCTCAAGATCTGTTTACCCCACGAACAAAAATGGGAATTCTCGGAAGTCACCAGAAATAGTTCTTGGGAAATTTCTTCCGGAGAAACAAGGAACAATTTGACCTCGAAGCCTACAACACCTCCATCCTTCTAAGACATAATATGCGAAAACCAATCAACGTCGAACTACGTTGCACAACCCATATCCCTTACACCTCATTCTCCATGTGAACTGTTGTTCGCTTACGCTTTATCTTCAGAACATGTGATTTATTGTGAAGAAGAAGTGTGTCTCTGGCAATGCCCAAAGAAAAATCACCGGGCGAGTTGGCTGTGCGCTCAGGGTCGCGCAGATGTGAGCTTGCATCCGGGAGATAGTGGGCTTGGGCCCCACTGCCGGCAGCACTGAAGATGGTTTTCCGTGGTTTCCCATCTTCACACCAGGCAAATGCTGGGGCTGTACCTTAATTAAGGTCACGTTTGCTTCCTTCCCACTCCTAGGCCATTCCCATCCCATCGTCACCATAAGATCTATATGTGTCGGCGTGACGTAAAGAATGCAAAGAAAAATCGTCGAAGTCCTACTGGCTGAAGCGGTGTATCACAGGGGATCCCATTTTCACTACGGATGGAAGGGTAGTCTTCTTCCAAGCTTGCTGTAAGGAGGAAAGTTCGTTTGTTCCCTTTTATCTTGTGTGTGTGTGTGTGTGTGTGTGTGTGTGTGTGTGTGTGTGTGTGTGTGTGTGTGTGTGTGTGTGTGTGTGTGTGTGTGTGTGTGTGTGTGTGTGTGTGTGTGTGTGTGTGTGTGTGTGTGTGTGTGTGTGTGTGTGTGTGTGTGTGTGTGTGTGTCTGAATTACGATCGCCGATCGCATTTAATTGTAATATTTATAGCCCTATTAATTTATGTATTGTGGACAGTTGTTCTGTTGTAATGCTGTATTAGCCGTCAACTTTCAATCATTTATATTGCTAAAATGTAAATAATCATTTACTTACTGAACGAGGAGTTAGAACGCCGGTGGCCTCTTGTCACAGAGTGGGTGAAAATTAAAAATCGGTATTTTGAACTCTGATTCATTTGCTGTGAAAATAGATATTTACAACTGAAATATTTTCTCTCTGTCTTTCTTTCTTTCTTTCTTTCTTTCTTTCTTTCTTTCTTTCTTTCTTAATCTGTTTACCCTCCAGGGTAGGTTTTTCCCTCGGACTCAGCGAAGGATCCCACCTCTACCGTCTCAAGGGCAGTGTCCTGGATCGTGAGACTTTGGATCGGGGGATACAACTGGGGGATGACAAGTACCTCGCCCAGACAGCCTCACCTTCTGTGCTCAACAGGGACCTATGAAGGCGTGGGAAGATTGGAAGGGACAGGCAAAGAAGAAGGAAAGAAATGGCCGCACCCTCAAGCTAGGTACAATCCCGGCATTTTCCTGGAGGAGAATTGGGAAACCACGGAAAAACACGTCGACGGTGTCTGAGGTGGGAATCGAACCCGAATCTATCTACTCAGTTGATCTCGCAAGGCTGAGTGGACCCAGTTCCAAGCCCTCGTGCCTATTTTCAAATTTCGTGGCAGCCTCCGTGGGTGGCGGCTAATCACACTAGCTACTACACCACAGAAGCGGACTACAACTGAAATGTAATAAATTTAAAAAAATCGTGAGTAACTCTGTTACGCTTCCGCTAAGCCTTCGCGAAACATAGGTTGAAGATCCAATGTGGTGCAGCTAGAACGATGTCACAAAGGCTAGACATACATGATGGCACGGTTAGGACGATGTCACAGAGTGTTTTTCAAGGCTGCAAAGACTACCTTTACAAGACCAGGCCAGTGAAAAGACCGTTGGTCTGGATTGGTGAGGTCCAGTTAGTAACCGTTGTGCTAGGAGGGGCAAGCGAAGAGAGTCTGGGGTGCGTAAGCTATAGCATCCCATCTAGAGTCTTGCTAAACTGTGACAGAAAGTAAGGTTATGGGCGCATGCCACGACAATTTCAAATCACGCTGTTTTCTAATTTTCAACGAGGATGTCAGCCTTGTGGGCACACATGATGCAGGATCTATTGCAGGCAACAGAAAATAGTCTTCATGACAGCTGACCCGGCTGACCAAAGCCAGCGAATAGCAACATATAAAATGTTCACAAATCTGAGATTTATAGTGCCTCCGTTTTAATTCTATATAAGTAAGAATACTGTTAGGGGCAGCTTGGTGTGTCCCTGGCAAGCATATAGTATAAGTATAACCATGCATTTGTTTCATACAAAAAAAAAAAAGACTATTAGAGGTGATGTTTCTAGAAAATTTAAAGTAGGGACAAGAGAATTCGTAACTTACATGGAAATATGTCCTCAAAAATGTTCAGTTAAAATCTGGCAGTTTCCTGTCGAGTTCACCGGGTGAAAATATAATAAAAATGACGTGAAACGATACCTGAGTAGAGTAGAGGACAACAAGATTGTTACCGGAAAACATTGAAAAGTTGCTTGTTGTAAATTCCTGTTATAGTAATTGAGTGTGTTATTAAACTATAAGTATTTTTCATGACTATTTTGTTGCCTATTTTACACGTTAGTGCCTGTTTACATGCCTATTTTGGCTAATTTAAGAGCCTATATGCCTGCCTATTTTAACTGTTTTTAATGCCTATAATTATCGTCTCTAGTGATAACGGAGTAACTCGCTCCAAGTTTGCTCTAACGACTTCCTCGTCACAACTTACTGTAAACTGACTGACTCCGGGCAGGTAAGAACAGCCTGAAGTACTTCTTCCTGGCCCTTTTCTCAGTTACTTGGAATCGGCACTACATGTGAATTACGCTCGGTTTTACGGCCGGATTCATTTCACTATGAGGAGGGATATATTGACTTGTGTTTCTGTGGTCGTTGATAGTGTGATATTATTATATATATATAATTCGCCGGGGCCATCAAGTACCACGTTAAGTCTTGTTACATTTGGCACTGAACTTGGCCTTCTTTAGAGCCCAAATTTCCCTCATTATTTGTGAGTGGGCCTGCTTACGCTTCTCTGTCCAAGGGGCACCGTGTCTTTTCTTCGGTTGCTCGTCTCGGTGTAGCCCGTTCGTCAGTATTTTCTTGCGGAAGCGATCTCTGTTAAGGGCGTCTTCAGCTGAGATATGTAGCACTTGCAGGTCTTCTTTGGTATTTCTAAACCAGGGAATTGTGGTTTTGGGGTTTGAATCAAAAAAGTGAAATATTTCTTTAGTTAACTTTCTTCCGTCCATTATTTTCAGATTAAAATCCTGCCCGTCTTTTTCTGATTGTGTCAGTAATTTTCTCTATTTTACTGTAGACTTCCTCGTTGAATCTCTTTTGATGGATTCCATTTCTGTACTTTGATCCCAAGATTCCTCTCACAATTTTGCGCTCTTTTTTTTCTCCAGTTCTTCAAGGAGTCCTTTGTTGGCATTTAGAGACTGGGTTTCGGCTGCATATGGAACTACTGGCTTCAGAAGTGTTTCATAGTAACGTATCGTGGTGTTTTGGGAAAGGCATTTTTTGTTGTAGATTGTGCGGGATGTTTGGTAGGCTATTTCCAGTTTGCGTACTCGCTCCTGAAGTGCTTCTTTGTCCAGTCCATTTTTCATGATGATCTCACCCAGGTATTTGAATTTGTCTACTCGGGTGATGTCCCCGTATTTTGTATAGAGTTTTGGTGGAGCCTCTTTGATGTTAGTCATTACTTCTGTTTTCTCAAACGATATCTGCAGACCAGTTTGTTCGGCAATTTCCTTTAACATTTCAACTTGAGCTCTAGCGGTTTCTATGTCGTTTGAGAGAACAGCAATATCATCGGCAAATGCTAAGCAGTCTGTTGTGATCCCTTTGATTTATTATTATTATTATCATTATTTACTAAAGGCGATGGCTTCTCGATGCAACCATAATCTCCTGTCTACAGTTTCATGTAGATAGGTGGTGGTAGGTGGTATACCTAAGATTTAGCATCAGATCGTGAAGATACTTGGTCCCTGGTCTTCATCGCTCTTTCTTTCCCAGAACTTTTCCTTCAACAATGCTGGCCACGAAAGTGTTATGTCTCAGGGTGTGCGCAAGGAATTTGGCCGTTCTTTTCCTCATCATGTTGAGCAATTCTCTCTTGCTTTTGATTTCATTCAGGACACTTTCGTTTAATCTCTTCTCTGTCCAGATAATCCTCAGCATTCTTCTCCAGATTCACATTCCAAAGGCTTCTAGCAGTTTCCTGTCTTGTTTAGTTAATGTCCAGGATTCACAACGGTGTAACAGCACGCTCCAGACAAGAGATTTAGCAAATTTTTTTTCTGACTTGGATGTCCAGGTGTTACTTGCCGGAAAATTTATTTTGTTGATGAACGACGCTTGTTTGGCGAGTGCTGTCTTAGGGCGAATACAAACACACAGCCCCCGTGCTAGAGTAATAATGGCGTGTGGCCTTCGAAAAGACCTGTTGCAGATTTTAAATGTTGAAGTCGTTCAGGCGACCTGCGCGTCAATGAGGATGGGGTGTAACTGTGATGAATTCCAATAATGAAGACACACACAGAGAGCCCCCGAGTCATCGGAATTAACCAATGAAGGTTAAAATCTCCCGACGCGGCCGGGAATCGAACCAAGGACCCTCTGGACCAAGGACCAGCACGCTTACCATTTAGCCATGGAGCCGCAGAAAATAAAGGCCCGAGGTGGTGCAGCTCCTTTTTGGCACACCCCCAATGGAGGTGAGCTGCGCGTACCGGTTTAACCACATACAATCACTCCTGCCATTCTTAAATGCCTGATAGTAACGGGAAACGAACCCGGGCCACTGAAGACAGCAGCTCATCGTGCTAACCGTTACGCTGCGGAGGCGGATGCTGTAGAGTAATGCACCGAACGAGGCTAAAACGCCTGTCCGAAGGGAAGACACCTACGCTGTGACTACTCGGTTAGGGAGGAGTGTAGAGCACACTGGGAACGAGTTTCTGAGGCCTCCTAATGCTCTGTTTTATTCTTGATGAGCTAACACTGACCTTACGTGGTTTTATTCTCTGTGTGCTAATAATGACCTTACGTGTCCGGAGTGTCCGAGGACATGTTCAGCTCGCCTGTTGCAGGTCTTTCTATTTGGCACCCATGGGCGACTTGCGCGTCTGGGTGTGAGGTGTGGTGATGATGATGAGGCAGGAAGAGTGTGAAACCTGGTGTCGTCACGTAGCCTATTCCTGTCTAATAACATCAACTGGCCTGCTGAAGGCTGAACGTCATCATCCGACGGACGAATCACAATTATTGTATACCGTCATCTCTCCTTCCCTGACGGTCAACATCCTTATGGAGAAAATTTTTGCCGTCAATGGAACTCGAATCTGCTAATCACGGTGTCAGACCATATTGACGTCCGAAACGGGGGAGGAGCTTACCGTCAGCTGTTTCCAATATGGCGGCGAGATAGTGACGGGATGTAAACACGACAGTGATCGGGTGTGCGTCTGTAGGATTTATTAAGTGTTCAAAATGTCTTTGGTGTCGTATGCGCAACTCTTGAGAGTTGTCGGAGATTTCATGCGTCCATTAGTGGAAGGGGAAGAAATATTCAAGCGTAATTACTTGATATGTGTAGGTAAAAAGTTTAAAACAGAAGATGAAACTGGTTGTGTTTACAATCATCCCACATCGATTCAAAACAGCACAAATTTAATGTTGTCTTGAACAAGGGGGTGAAAATGTGAAGTGCAACTGGATATGTAAAGCGGGTTTGTCAGAGAAATGTTACCGCTGACACGCTAATTCACCTTAATAGTTAAGCTACTGTAATTTTCCACTATTAGAGGTTATGGAGTAATTTCTTAGCCAGGTGACGGGGGAGTTACCTGTTTTGTAAACTGTAATCTTGGGGAAGAAAGAAAATAATAATTCTACTAAGTAAATGTTGTAAGGCAAATAAATCTAGGCTTTATACAGGCTTGTGTTGGAACAGCCCACATAAACTTAAATGTTCTTCCATTTTTACCATCAGCACAAAAGTTAGAACTTAGAACCGACAATAATAAGTATAAAAAATTATAAGTACCTACAGAATATGCAGAGCAAAGTTGGAAAATTATAATTTAAGAGTACTATAACCTCTACAGTCACAGCTGTTTGGGGTTGAAGAATACTTGCTTTGTCCAATTCTACCAAATAATTAGGTTATGGCTTCTAATTTATGATGACCGGGCGAGTTGGCCGTGCGGTTAGGAGCGTGCAGCTGTGAGCTCGCATCCGGGAGATAGTGGGTTCGAACCCCACTGTCGGCAGCCCTGAAGATGGTTTTCCGTGGTATCCCATTTTATCACCAGGCAAATGCTGGGGCTGTACCTTAATTAAGGCCACGGCCGCTTGCTTCCTTCCCATTCCTAGACCTTTCCCTTCACATCGTCGCCATACGACCTCTCTGTGTCGGTGTAACGTAAAACAAATAGCAAAAAAAGCTAATTTATGACGGCAAAATACTACATATTTTCTTTCATTGATAGAAGTATTATATAGGCAATTTAAATTCAGTGCTTAATTACTATCAGTTAAAGATATTACTCACATGTAGATAGTTAATTTACTGTCTGCTGTTACACATATGAAGAAGTTTACAAAGAGCGGATAACATTCTATGTGCGGCACAGAAGTACTAGGCTACAAGTTTATCAGTATTTTTGATGTAGCTAAATCTTTGTGAATACAAATTAGAGACAATAACTATCAATGAGTACAATAAACAGTACCGGAACCTACGCTGTGGAAAGAAGTCGTCTTCACGAGAATGGAGACTGCGCACTGTCATGTATCGCGCAACGCGTTTTCCAATTGACAGCGCGGAAACCCATCTTTCTCTCTGAAATTTTTGTACAGGAAAGTAGTGACCAGATTTCGCATCCGTTTTATACGATTTGCAACCTTATACAGAGCAGTACCTCCTCAAATTTGACAATTTTCTTTCTGTTTCCATCACGACGTCAATGCTTCGCCATGTAAATATTCCTCACCAGTCACTATGTTGCAGCTTCAACATTCTACCGCGTGGCTGCGCCATCCAACTTTTCTGACGTCAATAGACTTGATGAGGCCTTAATGATCATTGTAACTTGTAATCGAACAATAATACTAGGAGCATTGTCAGAGCAGTAAGTCTTGATTTATGTTCTTGAACATGAAACCTCCCGAGGATACGGCATCCACGATACGGGAAATTCAAAATAGGTACTACAACAACAACAACAACAACAACAACGACAACGACAGACTCGTCTGTAAACTTTTAATACAACTCGTTACACATACAGCCAATTTTGGGCCTTGAATTCCCAACACGAGTGCTGCTCAGCCATATCTTAACAATTTCCATATTTCATTTTCATCATAGTCCGACTCGTTGGCTGAACGGTCAGCGTACTGGCCTTCGGTTCAGAAGGTCCCGGGTTCGATTCCCGGCCGGGTCGGGGATTTTAATCTTCATTAGTTAATTCCAGTGGCTCGGGGCCTGGGTGTTTGTGCTGTCCCCAACATTCCTGCAACTCACACACCACACATAACACTATCCTCCACCACAATAACACGCAGTTACCTACACATGGCAGATGCCGCCCACCCTCATCGGAGGGTCTGCCTTACAAGGGCTGCACCCGGCTAGAAATAGCCACACGAAATTATTATTATTTTCATCATACAAAAATTTATTGTACCCAATGTTGCTTTAACTTCGGAAATTTGGCATAGTTATGACTGACCACCTGTTACATGACGAGGAATATTTCCTATTTGTATTGTCTTTAATTATGAAGTCTGTGAGTCGTCGTTCGTCTTTATTCAAAATAGTGGGTTCGAGTCTAGCAGAGGTCTGTGGCATTTGACGGTTTTTATATTCAACAGCTCATTGTCGTTATCTGGCATCACGTTAAACATGGGACAAAATTCCGATATCCCGGCGTTAAGTAACATTTTTTAATACTATTTTTACCTCTTTTCTTCTTCACGACCTTTCTTAGGGAATGTTTTGGAACCATTGGTTTCACTTAAAAAGTAGTACATTCTTTCATTCTTGCTTATTTATGTTACTTCTACTATGTCTGTTATATTCCACTTTAGATTTTTGCCCGTGGTTTTCCGGTCTGTGCGTTCAAACTGGTTTGATGTGTTTTCCGTTGTCCAGAGAACAGGTTGATCTTCATGGTTGCTGCTCCTACAGGAAACGGCAGGTCATGGCAAAGAACATCGTGCTGCTCCTCTTGGATTGGAGACCGCAGAAAATTTCCCACCATCCAATTAGCCGTTGCACATTTTATATTATATTACTTAGCCTTGTGATGAATCTCAACTCGGATCTAAATCTCACATCAGTGAATCCACGCGCTTTCTCCCACAACTTTGATATTGAATGGGTTTGTTCATAATTACAGTACTGCTATCGAAAATGGATTGCATGCACACGAGTGAACCTGAAGATACGGCAGAGAAAGCTAAAGTTTGCTGATGTACAAAAATTGTTTCCTATTTTGCTGAATGTTCGAAAATTCGCCTCACTAATTACTGATCTGCACAAAGTTTTATACAAAATTGGAATATACCTCTAAGTAATGAAATATGATTATGATGCGCATTTCTGGCCTTCTGTGACAGTTTGGTTTCCGATATAGCTATACATAATCCACTTGACATAATTCCTGCTGAGTGGTGGACCAAGCGCTGAAGCATTTTCCTCTTTTTTCCATTATTATTGTTAAGAGGGAGTGATTATTTTGTTATTCCCCTTGAAACAGCAATCGCCGTTAACAATGGTTTGGTTGCTGAATCAAAATAAAATGGCGAAGGGTTTGCTAATTTTTACTAATAGTAATAAAAATTGTCACCGATGCTGAGAATAGTGAATGTACAGTCCTTTCTGGTTAAACATTGAAATCCGTTGCTTCGTCATGCATTAGTTGCATAACTTTTTCGCATTCAACCACTAACAGAAAATAAGTATGGCTTTCCAATACATGTTTTCTAATAAGCTACTTGTTGCATATATTTACAAGTCTCCAAACTGTCCTTCAATAAAATTTCCACGTCAATAAGTTTGACTTTTTTTCCTCCTGGGATTGACTTTTGTATAGTGGTGGGATTCTAATTGCTAATTGATTGCCCTTTTTGCGGTATCATTGTCTAAATTGTTGTGGACTTTTCCTTTAATGAATAATTTTCCCCTGTTATTTATACATACAATTACAGATTGGCAAGAGTACCAAATGTATTGCCGAAAAACAATACTGACCACTGCATGCTGTTATTTGAAGATGTAAACTAACTTCCAAGCTCAATGGCTAAATGGTTAGCATGCTGGCCTTTGGTACAGAGGGTCCCGGGTTCGATTCCCGGCCGAGTCGGGGAATTTAACCTTAATCGGTTAACTCTAATGGCTCGGGGGCTGGGTGGGTGTGACGTATTCAGCATTAGAAATCATCCTAGGTAGGGCCCTCATCTTCACAGACATGCACGTCGCCTAATAGGCCGTCTACGAGAAAAAGATCCACACCTCTCCGAAGGCCATACGCCATTATTATTTTCCAAAAATAGTATTATATTTCTCCAATTTACTGATGATCTGGTCAAAAAGTTAATAATAATAATAATAATAATAATAATAATAATAATAATAATAATAATAATAATAATAATAATAATAATAATAATAATAATCTATAAACTTGAATTCAGCTAAAATAAAACATATTTTCCGAACTATTTGTAGTACTGTATATGAATGGCCCTAAGGTTCACTCAGCCTACACCAAAAATGAATACCAGGTTAATTCCTGGGGGCAAAGGCGGCCGGGCGTAGAACTAACCTCTCTACTCCATCAAGTGCCGAGGTTACGAATAGTGGAAGCCTTTACCTTCCACCACTCCAAGGGCCTTCATGGCCTGTACGGAGATGACTTTGCTTTGCTTTTTATCTGTATATGAAAAGTTTTGAAAACGAATAAGTGACCAGCATTGCTACAACGTTAGGAAAGGCAAAGTTTTGATGGAAACGAATTTGAGGTGGATTAGACACGTTTTCCAGCTAATCTGCGACTGAATAAGACATGTGTTGTAACTAACCGTGCTTTATAAAACTCATTTAAATGGATTTCTAGCAAGTGTTGTGAACAAATATTATTAACATCCCAGAACGGAATATGAACAATATGGAGTGCATGAATAGACCTAATTCAAGTCGAGCGGCGTCTTAAATTTTGATGCCGGGATGAGTAGCACAGACTGAGCCCAACTTGGCAGGTTCAAACCTGGCTCAGTCTGGTGGTATTTGAAGGTGTTCAAATACGTCAGCCTCGTGTCGGTAGGTTTCCCGGCACGTTCAAGACCTCATGACACCTCGGCGTCTCCGAAAACCGTAAAAGTAGTTAGTGGGACGCAAAACGAACAACATTATTATTACATCCTTGCATCTCGCCGCCTCATTTCTATTCCAAACCTCTCCGCAGTACTTGTTAGGAGTGAGACATAATACTGTACAACGCTGTTGATCGTGATTCGTCCGTCAGATGGGAATTTTGGACCCCTTGGTGTTACGCGACAGGAGTAGGCTATCCGCAGCCACAGGGTTTCACCCTTTTTATCTCTCTCTTTTTCTACTTATCATTAGCATCACCATAACTACCATCATCAAAATAATACACAGTAATCACGCTGGAAGCCCGCCTGGTAGCCATGATCAGATAAGGCATTGAAGTCTAAACGGTGTGACACCGTTGTTAGCCAGTTCGAGTCCCGTTGGTGGAAAAATGTTTCACCATCGGAATGTTGGCCAGCAGGGTAAGGGAGGTGGTGGTATACAATTTCTAATCACTAAATTGCGTGCCAAAAGCCTGGATTAAATTCCATACCTCTCCGCCGTGTTCATGTGGAGTGAGGGCATATGACGCTGTTGATGATTCGTCCGTCGGATGGAGACGTTAAGCCTTGAGCAGACCCCTTGGTGCTGTTCGACAGGAGTAGGCTATGTTCCGGCACCGGGTTTCATCCTCTCCCTTCTTGCTATATATCACGTCATCATTTCATCTCATTAACTCCTCTGATGAGGTTGACGTGAGGAAGGGCATCCGGTCACCCGCCACGACAAATTCATGTCACCTCATACCCAACCCCGTAGAGAAACGGGACAAGGGTTGGAGAGTCACGCTGAACACAAGCGCGCCCACACTCGCGTAATGATCTTCGCCTCAGCACAAAGAGCAATAAACTCCTTGATCAATGATTGTGCACACACAGAAATATAGATAGCAAACAACTCATCATCACGGCCAAAGGTCTCTTATATAAATGCTTGGACATAAGGAGTACTAAACGCACGCACGCTCATACTCGTTACAGATAAGACAAGCGACTCGCTATTCGACAGTATTGTGTTGTTTGTGTAGGCGAGCATGCTCATAATCTAAATACAGGTAATAAGAGTTACATTTATCAAAGTAATGAAGGTATCTGATGTAGGAAGAGAGGGTCTTGGACGACAGAACAATAACATAAAATATTCCATAAACATTCTTCTTCTTCTTCTGTTTCCACCGTTTTCCCACATCTATGGAGTAGCGAGTGCGAACTGTGTCGCACATGTGGATTTGGCCCTGTTTTACGACCGAATGCCCTTCCCGACGTAGGGATGTAATTACTATTGCATATTTCTGTGGTGGTTGATAGTGTAGTGTGTTAGAATATGAAGATGAAAGTGTTGGGACAAACACAAACACCCAGTTCCCGGGCAATCGAATAACGGATAAAGCAAAGAAATATCTACCAGAAGGTAACTTTTTCCGAGAATCTAATAGTTTCGGGACATAAGTCATGACAACTATGTTTTTTCCGCACAAATGGGACTGGAGAGCTCAAAGTGCTGTGGAATGTATGAATGTGTGAATAATGCCGAATGGGTTTGCGAGGAGACTGTCAGCTATGAAATACATGTGGTGCAGTAACCTTTATGGTAAACTCTGAGTAGTCCCCCAAATTGTACACAGCACGTTGCCAAGATACAGGAGATGTCGGATACCAGTGGCCTTACCACGTGTGAATTTTGCAGTCTGTCTTTCACAGCGTTGGCAATGTCTTCGTGTAGCAAACCGTCTCCCACTTTGGGGATTAGGTCAAAATCGCATGGAGACTTCCCATCCTCGGCGCTGAAGTTGCCTCCGTACAATTTCTGCTGCATGCATTCTGGTGTTGTCAGGGAAAATTATAATTACATTTTCAGAAGATCCGGGCGTTTGCACGTGACATATCAGTCCGTACATCAATAGCTCTTCCGGAGCGTTGCACGTCGCTGCTTATTTCACGTCAGTGCTGAAATGCTGCTGCTTATCTCGCTGTAACTACTTCTACCACAAATATTACTATTACTTTCCTTCACACAATATAGCCTACTTTAAATTTGTTGAGCGTCTGTTGCTGTAATAAGCAACAGAATTCGGAGAGCATGCCTCTTATCTTAATTATTCTCAAAGCGTGAGGAGCTAAACTCACACATCTGGCAATATACAGGAATATGGATCAGGGCAATAGTAGATTACGGTTGCATTTCCACAATTGAGGATTGTACTTGGAAATAGAATAACTTATTATTATTATTATTATTATTATTATTATTGAAAGAACACTGAATTCTTGACTATAGTTTACGTCATAATGAACTAGCATTTCCGTACTTTAATTTTATAGTATAAAAAATACCCTGTGAGATTTGTTGTTCCATATGCAGAAAATTTCATCTAAATAAAGAAAGCTACTTGCATGAACTTGAATTGAACTGTGATATCGCCGCCGATTACATTCTTCTTCATGTTATTTACGCATATCGTGTCTGATGCTGTAATTACCTGATGTCTACACACACCACTGTTGAACTTAAAATTCCTGGAAAAATCATTGGGTTGAAGTCGGAAGCCGTCTGCTGTTATCTTCTTATGTAACATGGAATTGGCCTATATTCCCTGTCCGAGTGTAGTAAGCTCCAATGCGGTTACGCCTACTCAATATTTTTTGTTAGAAATTGGAAAACGCTACAGGAGAACCTGTAATATATACTGGCATACTGTCTAGTTTCACACGCCGTGATAGCTAACATAGAAACTGTTGGAATAAATACAACAGTTCTATGCGATGTTAGGCGTATCTACGTTAGATACAATTCTCGAACAAAGTTCGCGAATTGCATGGTAGAATTCAATAACGTATTCGAAGTACCATGGCGATTGTTAACTGCGTATATCGGTTAAATTCGATATATATATATATATATATATATATATATATATATATATATAGTATTTCCTATACCTCTGCTGACCACGGCACTAAATCTCTGGTGAATCTACTGAAATAAACTTACATTGCGAAATTCTACCTCGCAATTAGATGCTGCTACTTCACTATCAGCCCAGTACAAGTCTCTGCTCAGATCAGACCACCACTCTTACACCTCTTCGACGATTCTTAGACCTCTTCGAACGCCTCTTAGTACCTTACATCAGCTTATATAAACTCGGAATGACCACTCAGATCCCTTCCACTCCGTCATACAGACGGTTGATCGAAACCACGTGGCCACGCAGTGTACAAAATCAGTAATGTGTCTAAATAGCTTCCCCATGCGTACAATCACCACCTAAATGTGTCAGCGTAAAATTTGTTTGCCTAATGCAGCCTCGGTTAAACATAGCCTCGGTTGCAAAATATCATGCCAGCTCACCTACCCACAGTTACAAGTCACAGCATGACCATTTCAAATCAACAAATCTCACTTATTTATGTACAGAATAATTACAAACGAAATTCCCTTATCCTATGATTAAATGACATAATATGCGTGATACCTATAAAATAACTTGTCCTGACTGACTGACTGACTGACTGATTCATCATCACCGAGCCAAAACTATTGGACATAAAGAAATGAAATTTCGGGGATACATTCATATTAATGTAGGTGCTCGCTAAGGGGGGATTTTTGGATATTCTGTCGCTAAGGGGGTAAAAAGGGGGATGAATTTTTCAAATGATGATATATCTATCTCAAAAACTTAAAAGTTTACAGACGTAAAAATTGGTATTTGGAATCAACTTTAAAAATAAAGAAGCACGTATTTTTTGTTTTCGGAAAAATTCATTAAGAGGGGTGAAAAAGGGGGAAAGGGGGTTGAACACCTTATATCTATATTAGACTTATATCTAAAAAGCCGAAGATGTTACAGACATGAAAATTGAAATTTGGAATCTCCTTTCAAAATAAAGAAACTCGTGTTTTTTTGTTTTTGGATAATCCGATGAATAGGGGGTGAACAGGAGTGAAAAACGGGGTAAATTTTAAAAAGACTATATCTGCAAATTATCTCAGACACTTAACATATTACAGATTTGAAAACGGGTATTTGGAATTTCCTGTAAATGTAAAGAAATATATTTTTTTTCGGAAAATCCACTTAGGGGGAACTGAAAAAGGGGGTTAAATTTTATAATTAGCGTATCTACAGTATATCTCAGAAACTTAACAGGTTGCAGATGTGAAAACTGGTATCTGGAATCTTCTTTGAAAATAACGAAACACGTATTCTTTGGTTTTCGGAAGAAAACCTTAACTGGGGGGGGGGGGTGAAATAATTGAAAATTAGTTGAATTATTTGTCTATGAATGTATGTATATACCAAAAAATGTAAGGACGTTACAAACGTGATAACTGGTATTTGGAATCTCTTTCAAAAATAAAGAAACACGTATTTGGGGGGGGGGGGTCAACTTGGGGGCGGGGGTGGTGAAAAGGAGTTCAATTCCTTTTTATGAGGATGCGTATATCTCAAAACTGAAGATGTTACATTCGTGATAACTGGCATTTGGAAGCTCCTTTATAAATAAAGAAACAAGTATTTTTGGTTTTTCGGAAAATTCACTTAAGGGGGAGGGTGAAAGGAAGTGAAAAATGTAATTCTTTTTATGGAAAAACTTACGGTTACAAACGTGAACACTTGTATTTGGAATGATTTTAAAAAACACGCATATTTGGAGGGCGGAATGAACTCAACGGGCTGGGGTAAAAAAGGAGTTGAATTCCTTTATGAGGATACTTATATCTCAAAAACTGAAGATGTTAGAGTCATTAACATTTGTATTTGGAATCTACTTTCAAAGTAAAGAAACACGTGTTCTTTTGTCTTAGGAAAATCCACTTAAGGGGGGTGAATGAATTGAAAAATTAGTTGAATTCTTTGTGAAAGGATACAAAAAACTTGGTATTTGGAAAGTCCTTTAAAAATACAGGAGCCTGTACCTTTTTTTTTGGAGAACGCACTTAACAGGGGTGAAAAGAAGTGAAAAATAGTTGAATATTTTTTATGAGGATGTGTATATCTTAGAAACTGAAGGTGTTACAGATGTGAAAATTGGTAATTGGGATCTACTTTAAAACTAAAGGAACATGCATTTTTGTTTTCGGAAAATACACTCAGATGGGGGTTCAATTCTTTTTATGGGGATACTTACGCATATCTCAAAAACTGAAGATGTTACAGATGTGAGAATATGTATTTGAATTCTCCTTTAAAAATAAAGAAACATGTATTTATTTTTTCGACTTGAGAGAAGACTGTTTCTCACATGTACTGTTCTATGTCGCACGGTCGTCTTAGCCCCAAAAGGTAATACCAACAACATGGTTTACAAAGAATTTCTGGGGTAAATGAAACTCAATTTTTGGGTGAGTTTTTATACTTTAGGAATTTTCAGATAATGTCTTAGTACAATGCCGAGGAACGATCACTTCGATCAAATTACCAAATCCACGCGAGCGGAGCCGCGGGTAATTGCTAGTCAGAATATAAAATCTAATGAATCGGGTCAATTAATGATAATAATAATAATAATAATAATAATAATAATAATAATAATAATAATAATAATAAATGCTTAATGAAATCTGTAACCCTGTTGTACGGTTACATCGCAATGGTTCGGCATGGAAGAGCATTATTCCCCACAGCTTCTACAAGCCCTCTCTCTCATTCTTTGGCATTGGACACCAGCGAACGGCCAGTTTGATGTACGCACGCTATTGTTGCCTGGTCACATCCTTTCCGCACGGGGCGTTCCCGGCTCCTTGGCTGAATGGTCAAACGTACTGGTCCTCTCTTCAGAGAGCCTTGGGTTCAGTTGCCGGCCGGGCCAATCATTTTAGCTGCATGTGATTACTTCCTATGGATCGGGGACTTGGTATTTGTGATCCATCTTAATACACGTCTTTTGACACACGGCACACTACATTGCCTAACCCTCGTGGACACACGCACTAGTGAATGTATCCCTCCTTATTGAAGGGCATCCGGTCGTAAAAATGGGCCAAATCCATATCAAGTACAGATCTCAGAATAAAGCCAAAAACAATAATAAGAAGATTGTGCAGTTGATAACCCTATCAAATTTCGTTTCGATATCTCGTTTCTGGTTGGATTCGAGGTTACCCATAACGATACTAAATGCCAGTTTGTGAAAGATCAGTTAATGATATACAGGATGTATCCAAATTCCTAGTATAAATCCTCCTGTGGGTGGGGGGTGGTTGATTAACACCCACGGTATCCCCTGCCTGTCGTAAGAGGCGGCTAAAAGGGGCCTCAGCGGCTCTGTACTTTGAAGCGCAGGTTGGTGATCACGGGGTCCTTAGCTGAGTCATGGCATTGCTTTCAATTATTTGTGCCAGGCTCCTCACTTTCATCTATCTTATCAGACCTTCCATGGTCAACTCTTGTTCTTTTCTGACCCCGACGCTATTAGTTTCCGAGGACTAGGGAGTCTCGCATTTTTACGCCCTTCGTGGCCCTTGCCTTGCCTTTCTTTGGCCGAATCCCTTCCATTTTTTGTCTCTCATTAGTGTTATGTAAGGATGGTTGCCTAGTTGTACTTCCTCTTAAAATAATAACCACTACCACCATCATCCTATTATAAATTTTGGGTGGGGGTGGGGAGTAGATAATGTTTTGAATAGCAGCCCATTCCCGGATGTGTAGTTTCCCCGCTACAAGCAAGGTGGATAAGCACAATTGATTGGCCGGGCTATGGACTGACCTACACGTTCGCCACTGTGGAGCCGCGAGACCCCGATGGAGTTGGAGGAAGATTGCTTGCGCAGGTTATAAGAGCGGTGGTTGTTAGACTACAGGATTTTGTCAGCGAGTGTACCGGAATATGATGTGCAGGTACAATGCTTGTAGCATTAGGTGGTCCCTACGTCGAGCCATTCCTGTAAGGCATGGTTAGGGTGACCAACTGTTAAGGAATGAGGGACATGACAGTCAGTAAAGGGGGACAGCTACATTTTTAGCAGTACTTTTAAAAGGGCAGATATGTTAATATTTTCATAAGCATTATGTTGCCACATTCCCTCTTTTCTGGGTTGAAGACCCGTCATCCATGAGATATACTGAACGTCTTAATGTAAAGTTTATAAAACATCTTGTGGAGATTACTTTGATCACGAGATAAGTACTGTATGGGGTGTTTGTCTCCCACTTTGCATTATATGCACATACGCGCTTATGTATTATGAAAGATGGTAAAAAGGATGAGGAATGTTTGACTTGAGTTATTAAGTACATAACATTTTCGTTTTCATAAATACATTTGTAGGGAGGAAGCAGAATGGAAGAAGCACAGCCATCGCTTCGTTGGCGTCATTCATTTTCCTTCTTCTGAGTCGGTCTGGTACAAGAAAACACCAGTTAAAACAACACGTTGATGTTGATGCGCTTCGTGCTACGGAATGGCCACACACGCCACGCCACGGACAATCGGTAACTTGGAAGTCGTATATCCCCAAAGATGCTATAAAACTGCTTCTTTGCACTTTCAAAAATCATATTGTGTTGGCAACGGTTACGCTATGTTTAGCTGAAGCTAGATGCTAGGACAATTACGTGCTGTGAAAATTAGTACCCATGACAGTAACACGAAAATTCTCTCATATAGAAACCGAAACAATTGCCGGACAGATGACGTCCCTTGCGGGACGTTTACAGAATACCTTAAAATGCGGGACGTTTGGTCCTTAGGCTAGGGGCGGGGGACAGGGGTAAAGAAGGGGAGGGGGTCTGTAAGCATAACCGGATGTGCATCACTGCGCCGAATGTTACTTCTGCGCTATCTGTTGATAATAACAGTAAGGTATTACACACAATGCGCACTGTGGTGCTATCTCAAATTTCGGACTGAAACTACTAGCGCCTAGTAGCTTGGTACCGAAATTCATCATAGTTCATCATTGGGTTACATTGGCCCTGGGCTAGCGCTCGTAACAGCTGCTTCTCATGCATGCAGAACTGTCAGTCAGCTCGTGACCTTGCCATGCCTGCTGTAAGGGGACCAAGACCAACGCCAACCGTACGTACTCCGCTCTGATCACCGACACAACCATTTGCGGGGCATTTCAACTTGTGGTGATGTTTTACTTGTATCCGGGAAACTGTGGAAACCTGTTTAGGGCTGGAGTGTCCGGCTCCATTGCTAAATGGTTTGTGTGCTGGCTTTTGGTCACAGGGGTCCCGGGTTCGATTCCCGGCTGGGTCGGGAATTTTAACCGTTACCAGTGTTGCCAACTTAAATTTTCAAGATCCGCTAAATACTACCAAAAATCCGCTAAAATTCCGCCAAGAAATCCGATCTCAAATAATGAGCAATAAAATGAGCAATAATAATAATAATAATAATAATAATAATAATAATAATAATAATAATAATAATAATAATAATAATAATAATAATAATAATAATAATAATAATGTCTGCCCTCACCTGATCTGTGTGTTTCACTGGGATTAACCCCCCTGCCTGCGAATCGGCGAACTAAAACTTGTAGGCGTTTTAGTGCCGGGTGCAAACTAGGTGAATCCCCTACCTCAAGGGCCACACACAGAACAGGCCAGTTCATTAACGGTCTTCCTTCATAGCATAAATATAAAAGTTACTCTCCCCCAGTTTCATTATCTGTCGTCATTCGCCAACTAAGTACCCTTTCCCCACGCATTACAAATTTATTATACCATGATCTCATAACATCAAATCCAAATAGGGGCCTAACATGTTTTCCTCATGTGACTGCTAGCTCATGATAAGAAATACGGAATATCTCAGACACAGACTGGAGTAAATTTTTTTAAAAACGTAAAATGGATAAAATACTTCCTCTATAATGAATCTAGAATTCCGCCAAAAAATCCGCTGTCCGCTAAATTATATATTTCTTCGCCGACAGTCTTCTAATTCCGCCAAATTTAGCGGAAAATCCGCCAAGTTGGCAACACTGACCGTTACTGGTTAATTCCGCTGGCACGGCGGCTGGGTTTATGTGTCGTCTTCACCATCATTTCATTCTCATCACAACGCGCAGGTAAAATCGCCTATGGACGTCAATTCAAATGACGTGCACCTGGCAAGCCGAACATGCCCTCGGGCACTCCCGGCACTAAAAGCTGCTATATCATTAGAGCTGGAGTAGATTCGCAGGAGAGGAACCGGTCCCATGAATACATCACACACTCGTGAGAAGCGGGCAGTGTGAAGCAAGAATTGTAGCAGAGTTTACCTTGAGGTCTTTGATTCAAAGTCGGAACTTGCTCTCCGTTCAATACGTGCCTAATGTTGCGTGAAAAAGAAAGTAAAACATACACAAATAGGAAAGGAGAAAGTAAAGATATTACGGATTGTTTTTACTAACTTACTCTATACAGACCTATAAGTTTCTTTCTGTATACAGCTCTACACCTGTTTTGATTACGTAATGTGCCTCTACTAGTCAAATATTCAGAAGTAGGTAGTGAAGTGGAGAAGAGACGAGAAAATAAGAGGCGAAGCTGTACAGCTTCGATTTCTGCATGGGGATGTTTGCTGTAAATTTGCGAGATATGTCCAGCTTTTTGTAATTTTAACTATGTCCAACAGGTATTAGAATTATTTTTGAATTGTTCGGCATTTAATAACCACATTTATTTATATTGTTGCTAAAATACAAATGAAAATCCGAAATAATGAACACGGTTACGTGGCCAGGCCGAGTGGTTCAGACGATTGAGGCGCTGGCCTTCGGACCCTAGCTTGGCAGGTTCGATTCTGTCTCAGTCCGGTGGTATTTGAAAGTGCTCAAATGCGACAGCCTCGTGTCGGTAGATTTACTGGCATGTGATATAACTCCTGTGGGACAAAATTCCGGCACCCCGGCCTCTCCGAAAACCACTAAAATTGTAGTTAGTGGAACGTAAAAGCATTATTATTATTATTATTATTATTATTATTATTATTATTATTATTATTCCTGCTGTCAAAGACGCACTCCTGTTTTTTGCAGCTGACATTGGCCATTATTTGACCTGTCCGACGTAGGAACTAAGAACTAGGTTGATATTAAAAAATTACAAGCAGAAAGAAAAGTTTATTTATGTATTTGCTCTAACTTACAGTATGGTGTTACTAGCATCGCTCATACCTCAAGTCACTTTAATATTATTATCAATCATAGATCAGAGCAAGACAGATCGATGAAAGTAACAAACTTGTTCTAACCTATAAGAGAAGGTATAGTTACGGACGCGTCTATCTGCTAGAGCAATGCGAGAATCACGTGTATAGCTGAAATGGCGTATGACTTTTAATGCCGGGAGATCCCAGGACGGGTTCGGCTCGCCAGGTGCAGGTCTTTTGATTTGACACCCGTAGGCGACCTGCGCATCTTACGTGTATAGCTGAACGACTGGGAGTGCGGAATGAGGTAGCCATCGGTACAATTATTGCTTGAATGACTAATAAATATATGTAGTGTAAATGTCTATAGAAAAGGAAGTTAATGTGGCATCTGCTTGAAGTATTTTCCCTTGTAATTTACGATCAGCACAATGACCCCAAAATGCAAATTAGGAGTTAATGTATTGGATTGTATTCAGCTGTTAATGACCATCCGATGCTCAGGCAAACCTTCAAAAATTACAAAACAGTGCCATGTCGATTGAGGTGGCAGTCAGTCGCATCCTTTCTCAGTGGGTGGAAACATTTTGAAATAGTTTGACCGACAAATGCTACACTGCTGAACTGCTCTACATTGCTCATTATTTGAGTTAGGACGTTTTGGCGGAATTTTAGCGGATTTTTAGTAGTATTTTTCGGATCTTGAAATTATAAGTTTGCAACACTGTTCGCTGTGTGTGGAGAGACTATTGCGCACGTGAATTGCACCGGCCAATAAGGAGCGGCCGATCTGTACAAACAATCGTTCTAAATGAGTGAGCTTTACAACCGGACTATGGACTGGCGCAGACTGGTGACCTGTTGTATCATATTCATCCTGATCAAATTATGTTAGTTATTGGAGAGGTTTGCCAAAATTGGTCAAGGACGGCGACGTATTCTCACCCGAGACATTGGACTTGGTCAAGGAACGGTAGGGGAGAGGACTTCATAAAATTTGGGAACATACGAAACTTGCGTCCAGCGCATGACTTACAGTTACCTACCTAAACGCAGATATACTGATGAAAATCTCTTCTTGGTCCAAAAGATGAGCCGTGGAAAGAAACCAGATCGCCTAAATCTTGATTTATGAATTATGCTGACAGTGAGCCCTGTGGTGTTGGGATAGCGTGCTGCCTGACTCTTACCAGGAGGCCCTGAATTCTATTCCCAGCCACCCCACAGATCTTCTTTCTGGACTAAGAGTTGAAACGGGGTTCCCTCAGCCTTGAATGACCAACTGAGATAATGTCTGATATGAAAAGCCGAGGACCTGGTCACGACGGCCAGGAATACAGGTATGCTGACCACATTGCACTGCTATAAACCTAATTCGATCACGAGCTACATGCCTTTAACATTTCTTCTACTGTATATTTGTCGAGACGCTGGAGCCTTCATGGCTCAGACGGCAGCGCACGGGCCTCTTACCGCTGGATTCCGTGGTTCAAATCCCAGTCACTCAATGAGATTTGTGCTGGGCAAAGCGGGAGCGGGACAGGTTTTTCTCCAGGTACTCCGGTTTTTCCTGCCATTTTTCACTCCAGCGACACACTCAAAAATCATTTAATCTATCATTAATCATTGCCACAGGGGAGTGCGACAGGCTTCGGCAGCCGACACAATTCCTGTCTTCGGCGCTAGATGGGGACTTCAATCATTCCATTCCTGGCCAGTTCGAATGATTGGAAACAGGCTGAGGATTTTCAGTTGTATTTTCAGCGAGATGCTAACCGTGAATGTCTAAGCAGTAACGAATGTCTTCACCGTCCAACCGATGTGAGGAACTTTGTTATCATGCAGGGTGTCTCCCAAAAAAATAAGCCCACACTTGAAATGACAATAAATGGTGTGTTTATTGACAAAGATACAGTTAAATGGTGCAAATGTAAGACATCAAAAAATAGTGTAGCAATATGTGCAGTTTTATGAAGCAGTCGCCTTTGCTGGCGAGGAGTAGTGTTTAGAGTGCACTGTCACTGTGTCTTCTGGCATGGGCTAGAATAAATTTGTTACTTTCATTGACCTGTCTCAGTCTCATCCTTGGCTTTGACAATGTGAAAGTGATCGAGGTATGAGCGACGCTACAGTAGTAATACCATTTCTTATGCAGCCAGTCCCTGTTAAGAATAGTGTGAAAATATCGTTCATAGAGTCGGTTGTGGTATGCATTTCAGTGGACTTGGAAGGTTGATATGTAATAGAAACTTCAGGCTCGGTGAGGAAAGCAACGGGTAACTACCCCACTCCTTATTTCCCTGGTATACCTCTTCAGTGACGCCTAGGCTATCTATGACAGCTGTTGGCGGAGCTGTGGAGGATCAAACCAGCCTTTCGGTTGAATAGCCAACATACATACATACTGTACCGTACAGGGCTGACAGACAAATAGATCAATAAAAACAGTGTGTGACACCACATAATAAGCAAAAATATACCATTTTCCTGTCCTCCTTTGGCCTGAGTAGTTCAGCAGAATCGCCCGCGGAACGTCCATAATTTGGTCTCCAAGAACCGCTAAATAAGATCTCTTAAATATATAAATAGGGCAGGAATTGCATTTGTATGATTGAATGAGAATTCAAGTGAAATAAATTGCACTGAAATACTTTAATATGCTAAAACATAAAACTTGGTTAAAGAAAATAAATCCCCTTAAATAAAATAACATCATTTCTGATACAATTTAGAGTTATCAAGTGGCAGCGGGACCTTGTCCGTCCAAACAAGTCTTAAATCATCAATCTTGGAATCTTTATGCCAATAACACAAACGCTACACTATTTAGATAAGTCTGAATAGGTTAAGAATTCGCGTTTAAATTAAACGTCCATGTGCGTGAGATTAGAATATACTCGTAGCAACTTCGCATTAAATAAAAGTAACGTTAAACTTATTCCCCAAATTTAGGGACACAAATATACGCTATAGGCTTCTTTAGGACCTTCCTGCTACCCCGAAAAGTTCACTGTCTCTACTATGACGGTCCCATAAACACAGATGAGGAATAGAACCTCTCTTCCCCTAGAAGCTCCGTCCCATGTGCAATCGACAACAGTGACAAGCAAAAACATAACTCTGAAAACATCAGTAACATATTCACAGAACCTGAAAATAAACACATAATAAACACTGGTCTTGAGTAATGAGGGATGGTTTCGAGCCCTCGACTAGCTGGCTCCACCGACGTCAATGGCCTCCATATGCCGGCAGAAAAGGCCAGGACGTCTGCAAACTGTTTATACAGAACAAAACATTCTGCTCTTACCTATTTTACGGCTAAGCTTCACAAGTCTGGCACATTTCTCTTCTCACGCAGAACCCTGTCTGGTTGACAACTCATGGCAACACTCAGCTGAAAAAAAAAAAAAAAAAAAAAAAAAAAAAAAAAAAAAACCCACCCTCTTCCCCTTTTACTCGAGGACGGACTTTTGGGTCCTCCTGTACAGTTTAAACAATAAATCTCATACATTTGTGATAAGTTATCTACTTACGATTCACACAACATGCTCTAGGGTGTTCTACGCTGTGCTTCCCGCTCGGTGAAGGTATTTAGCACATCCTCGTAGTTCAGTGCCCTTATAATGCGACTCTCAGTTTATAGAACTGCCATGTTGCTAAGCCTTTCTTCTGTCATTGTTCTGTAATAGTCCTTCAACTTTTTCGAGCATTTTACTGCCACCTGCCACTGTCCATCTCTTCCGAATCCGATATTTTTTTCCTCTGTGACAAGTTACCGACAGCAGCAAAAAATAGCTCTCCTCACACGTTTGTACCATTATAACGACATACAGGCCCTCCTGCCACTTTTAAATTTCTGGCAGTACTGGGAATCGAACCCAGGCCCCCAAGGACGGCAGCTAATAGCACTAACAGTGAAGACATAAAATCATATTTTTCTTGTAAGTGCAAGCGGCATAAGGGACACGTTTCTAAACCAAACCCCATTGCGGTACAGCCTTGACGGCCTTGGCCTACCAAGCAATCACTGCTCAGCCCGAAGGCCTGCAGATTACGAGCTGACGCACGGTCAGCGTGGTGATTCGTCTCGGCCGTTCTTGGCTTTCTAAACCGGGGCCGCTATTTCACAGTCGGATATTTCCTCAGTTCTCGAGCTATCCCTCAGATTCGGGGAAATTCCCCGACCGGGCCGGTAATCGAACCGGGGCCCCCGGTAAGAAATGGATGCACTATCCCTTGACCGCGTGGCCATCTAAGGACAAGTTTCATTTTAAAAACAAATGCGCCGTCCCTAAAAATTTGCTTCTCTTGGCCCGGGTCAATAAGGCTGATACCAATAATCACTACCAGCAGAGAGAGAGAGAGAGAGAGAGAGAGAGAGAGAGAGAGAGAGAGAGAGAGAGAGAGCGCGCGTTGCGGGCAGGCTCTCCTGGTATTCAGGATTGGAATTGAGATCTCATAATCAAGTGATGATAAAATTGACGTCATTTGTTGTTTCATGAGATAGAATCGTTATTTTGTTGCAGCTGTTATGTTCATAATGACATCTGCCATTATCGGAGTCTTCATACTGTCTTCATACAAGCAAACAGGGCTATTAATCATTTCAACAGCTGGGCCACGTTAATGGAGGAAGTTAATTATATCACAGTTGATAAATACTGGTAGTAAATTTACCTGCCGGTCTGTATAGAGAAAAACCTACTAGAAGCTGATGTATTACGACTCTGGCCTCCTACACTGGGGCCACGGTACCTGCAGCTAGCTCTGTGGCTAAATGTTTAGCGTGCTGGCCTTTGGTCTCAGGGGTCCTGGGTTCGATTCCCGGCAAGGCCAGGGATTTTAACCATCCTTGGTTAATTCCGCTGGTTCGAGGGCTAGGTGTATATGTCTTCATCTTCATTTCATCCTCATCATGACGCGCAGGTCGCCTACAGGTATCAAATCAAAAGACCTGCACCTGGCGAGCTGAACATGTCCTCGGACACTCCCGGCACTAAAAGCCATACGCCATTTCATTACCTGCAGCTGGATCTTGCATTGCTTTAACTTTCTTGTGCCTTGCTTCTCGATCTCATCCTCTTCATAGCAGAGTACTGTAGTACCCGTCGTGAAGGGACAATCATATATCATGTGCAAAGTTACCTTAACTACTTTCCGCCAATATTCAGGCATGCCCATCCATCGGAGATGATTGCCAGCAGAAGAGACAGATCGCATCACAATAATGGTCAATGTAATGTTATTCTCGATCAGTTTTATGAGTTTCCGATATTGTTGGCCTTCACATTTAGTTTTCTTCCGACTCTAGGATATACGGGCATCTAATGCAAAGGCATTCCATCCTTCTTTCAGGACTCGCTTTTGTCTTATTCTTATTCCTTTACGGCTTTTTCCTAATTTTTTGTAATCATTTTCACCGTGTTCCTTGTCGACATTACCCGATGACCACAACGTTTTACATCTTAAGGCAATCATGACAAAAACCATCGCCAGTTAACACGATTGAACAATAGTTTCATGTTAGCAATGTTTGGCGTTGATATGGACTAAACAAGTCTAAATTAATGATTTCTATTATCATAAGTCGGTATGGTAAAACTGTATAAACCGGGCGAGTTGGCCGTGCGGTTAGGGGCGCGCGGCTGTGAGCTCGCATCCGGGAGATAGTGGGTTCGAATCCCACTGTCGGAGCAGTTAAGATGGTTTTCAGTGGTTTCCCATTTTTACACCAGGCAAATGCTGGGACTGTACCTTAATTAAGGCCACGGCGCTTCCTTTCCACTCCTAGACCTTTCCTATCCCATCGTCGCCGTAAGACCTATCTGTGTCGGTGCGACGTAAAGCAACTAGCAAACAAAAAAAAACACTATATAAGATATAAATTATCGGAACTCGTATTCTCTGTTTTGTTGTACCCCCTGTGGGTGGGGGACGGAGGAGAAGAATGCACCCACGGTATCCCCTGCCTGTCATAAGAGGCGACTAAAAGGGGCGACCAAGGGATGATTGTATTAGAACCATGAAACTCCTTGTGATTAGTACCACCACGCGCGGAACGCCATGAGTCTCTTTTACTTGCGAGTAGTACCACTATGTTATGTACCAAATAGGTTAATGATTAGTAGGAAAAGGGTGCGTTGCCGGCTTTTACAGTTTTTGTGATTAGTAGCACTTATATGAGCGACACCATGGTTCTGGCTTGCCTATGATTAGTACCCACTATATGAGGAACACCACGGGATAGCGCGAGTCCCTGTGGTTAGTACGCTTATGTGATGGACACTATAGGTTTGTTTGCGTTGCCTGTAAATGGCGCCGCAATGTGCGAAACACCATAGGTCTGTATTCCATGTGCGAATTTCATTACATTTGAGTAGTACCATAATGTGTGGAATACCGCGAGTCTATGCTACTTTTGATTAGTACCGCAACATGACAAATACCATGGTTCTACTTACTTAGCGGTAAGTACCATTATGAAGGGCCGATGACTTTGATTTTGGACCCCTTTCGACTACAAGCATCATCGATTCAGTATCGTGCTACAGAAGCAGTCCCTTGGTCAGTAATACTATTGTTTTACGCCATCTTCTGTGCACGGGAGGCACTGCGGGTCGGTTCCACTGATTGTTTTCAATTTCCACCCACCCACCCACCCACCCTCCCGTCCGTCCGTCCAGTGGAGGATTTTGGACTTTTAATTTGTCATTTCATTTCGTCTCATTTCGAACCATTAGGGGCCGATGACCTAGATGTTAGGTCCCTTTAAACAACAAGCATCATCATCATCATCATCATCATCATCAACAGTTTTGTTGTATAATAACATAGGTATTGAAGAACAATTTTAGGCACCACTTCAATCTGCGCAGTTTCTGTTGTACCTTATTCCCAGACTTTACATACTGATTTTCATTACATTCTGGTCACCCATTTTCTCCCGGTTGGGTGTTGATATGGACTTAGCAACAAAAATCGATATTCATGAATATCTGTTATCTTAACATAAATATAAACGTGCCTTTGCTGGCAAGATCTAGTGTTTACAGTGCACTATGTCTTCTGGTATGGGCTGGAATAAATTTGTTACTTTCATTGACCTGTCTCAGTTTCGTCCTTGGCTTTGACAATATGGAAGTGACCAAGGTATGAGCGATGTTAGTAATACCTTTCCGTACGCAGCCATTCCCTGTTATGAATGATTTGAAAATATCGCTCATAGGGTCAGTTGGTGCATGCATTTCAGTGGGTTTGGCAGACTGATAATAGCAACTTCTGGCTCAGTGAGAACAGCAACGGAAAACTACCCCATTGCTCATTTCCTCAGTATGCATCTTCAGTGACGCCTAGACTGTTGTAACCAAGGTTGAAGTTTACAGAACACAACTTTTATTGCTTCACTTTATGATATTTACACAAATAACAGAAATTTATTTTGAAGCAAAAAGGAATATTGAATCTTGAGAAAAGTCTGTCTTTATACAATATGTACAGGTTTACAGTCTTTATATACACTTCTATCTTGAAAAGATAGTCTTGGTGAATTGACACGTTGATAGTCGAGAACTATCTGGCACACTAACATGAATGTCTTTGAGAGTCCTTGTTTGTGGAAGTGCCTGAATTCCTAAAAAGCAAGTTCAATTGATTGAAGAAATTCCACCTAGCGAAACTAAGGGAGCTTGCATAATTTAGGGAATGAAAAATGGCTTGTAAAAGAATTACGGAACTTAGGCAGCGGAAACAGGTAAGGGAGCGGTGACCAGAGGTGAAACCTCGTACTGCCAGAAATTCAGTCCACCTGGTCGAAGCACATTTTCAAGAGGAATAGCCTCCGTGCTCGACGTAGGGTGTATTCTGGAGCTGGACACCGGGCGAGTGGGCAATTGAGCAGGCAGGGAGCTCCTATTTATAGTACACTCGATGGTCAGGCACGCGCACTGAGGGCTGCGCGTCGAAGCTAGCAGAATGATACACAGGCGCGCTTGCAGCTGGCTGGTGGAGCGAGAAAGGGAGCGCCGGACATACAACATAGACTATGACAGCTGTTGGTGGAGCTGAGAAGGATCAAACCGGCCTTCGAGCTGAATACCCAACGTGCAAATATAAACATTAAAAATCTCCTCTTCCGTCGACTAGTGTTCAGAGATTATTATTGTATTTCGTCTTGAAGCAAGCACTTCTAGATATCCCCCTTCGGGCGAGGACGGTAGAATTAAATCCTTGGTATCCCCTGCCTCTTGCAAGAGGCAACTACAAGGACCTATTGAGTAGGAGAGGTGGTGGTGTAAAATTTTTAATCACTAGATTGCGAGACTACAATCTGAATTCAATTCCAACTTTCTCCACAGAGAGTGAAGGCATGCGGTGCTATTGATGATTTGTCCGTCTGATGGGGACGTTAAGCCTTGGGCAGGCCCCTTGGTGTTATTGGACAGGAGTAGGCTATGCGTCTATACCGCCAGATTTTATCCTCTCCCTACATCATCATCATCATCATCTCGCACCTAGAAGCGCAGGTCGCCCATGGGAGTCGTCAACTATAAAGACCTGCAGCAGGCCTCTATAGAGGCCACACGACATCAGTCAATCAATTTGGGGGCGAAGGCTGGTGACCTCGGTTCCTCTAGCGAAGTCTGACATTGCTTCTACTTACTAGTGCCACACTCCTCACTTTCATCTTTCTTATCGGACCTCCTTTAACCAACTCTAGTTCTCTTCCGACCTCGATGATATTAGGTTTGCGAGGCCTGCGGTGTCTTTCATTTTCACGTCCTCGTGACCTTTCCCTTTCTTTTGTCCATACATTAATTCTTCGAAGGGTCGGACTTATTCTTTCTTCACTTCTGATTAGCAGTTGCCTTGTTCTACTTCCCCTTGAAACAGTTACTCCCACATTCATTGAACATTTTTCATTCTTCGTCCGCTGAAGATTGAAGATCACTGGGAAGTTCCAGACTAAATTATTGTGGCGGGTGATTAGGGTCCTTGAACCTTAAATCAGTACCCAGAGAGATTGTGTATTTTACTATCCATTACATTTACTAAATTACTATTTGCAGTTATTTACTAGTTCTCCACTCGATAAAGTTTCCTTTTAGCCGCACACAGTCGAACATTTAGTCTTCTCGTGTGTCAAATTCCTACTCCCAGGGTAGAGACTAAATGAAGTAATAGGTAAACACATCCCTTGCCTCCCATAAGGCAGCCCAGTTTTCCCCTGCCTATACTTTGAGACATTAGTCAGTCTCACTGTGGTTTCGTTAATTCTTTTGTGCGAAAAGTGGTTGTAATAGCAATTGAACAAGAACTTAAACGTATAGGATAGTGAAAAATGGAGAAATTTAGCGCACTCTCGTGGCTGATTTAAGAGCCTCTGTGGCTTAGGCGGCAGCGCGCCGTCCCTCACTGCTGGGTTTCGTGGTTCAAATTCCGGACAGTCCATGTGAGGTTTGTGCTGGACAAAGCAGAGGTGGGATTGTTTGGACTCCGTGTACTCCCATTTTCTCTGTTAACTTCCATTCCAGCGATACTCTTCAGTATCATTTCATCTGTCAGTCATTAATCATTGCCCCAGAGGAGTACGACAGGCTTCGGCAGCCGGCACAATTCTTCCCCTCGCCGCTATATGGGGGACGAGGGGAGGCTTCATTCATTTCATTCCTGATCCGGTCGAATGACTGGAAAGAGGCTGATGATTTTTGTAATGGCTGATTTAAATGTAGGAATGTCTACAGTTTCGGGCAGGGTTAAAATGCAAGTTAAATTAAGGAGCATTCTTCGAAGATACCGTATAACAAAACCATGAAAACTTCTCAGAATGAAAATGTGAATGAAACGGTGTTTTAATGGTTCACACAGCAACTCTGAAAATTGGTATACCGGGCGAGTTGGCCATGCGGTTAGGGGCACACCGCTGTGAGCTTGCTTCCAGGAGATAATGGGTTCGAATCCTACTGTCGGCAGCCCTGAAGATGGGTTTCCTTGGTTTCCCATTTTCACACCAGGCAAATGCTGGGACTGTACCTTAAGGCCACGGCCGCTTCCTAGGCCTTTCCTATCCCATCGTCGCCATAAGACCTATCTGTGTCGGTGCGACGTAAAGTAAAATTGTAAAAAAAAGTATAAATGTACTATCCGAAACTAGATCAGTTCCCCTTATTTCTGTTAGCACAGGTTTACCTGTATTTAGCTTAAACATTCATCTTTAAAGTGTCCGACTCGATGGCTGAATGGTCAATGCACTGGCCTTGGGTTCAGAGGGTCCCGCGTTCGATTCCCGGCCGGGTCGGGGAATTTAATCGCTTCTGATTAATTCTTCTGGCTCGGGGACTGGGCTTTTGTGTCCATTCCAACACTCTCCTCTTCATATTCAGACACCATACCACACTACCAACCACCACAGAAACACGCAACAGTGATTACATCCCTCCATATAGGGTTGGCGTCAGGAAGGGCATCCGGCCGTAAAACAGGGCCAAATCCACATGTGCGACGCAGTTCGCACCCGCGACCCCACAAGTGTGGGGAAAAAGTGGTAGGAAAAGAAGATTCATTTTTTAAAGTATTCAGTTAATATTTTTGATAAACTTAGTTATTGATCTGACTTCATTGGGGACATATCCTGTTGATGATATTTGAATCCGTTGTACTCATTTTAAAAACATGGCTTTGAAAACAGAAACACGAATCTCTCTTGCCGCGAAAAGCGTACTTCTTACTACCTAAAGCACTTGGCAATCGACGCCAGTGCGAGAACATTTATCACGTCTGTGGTCCGTTCCCACTTAAAAAGAGTTAATCATTGCGAAGCTGTCAGACCTCACGTTTGACGCCTGTTTGTGATCCATCATGGCGGGTGGGGCAGGTGTGCTGACCACTGACACGTTGCAAAAAATGTTCTTGTTAGTCTTCACGAGATAAATGAGTCTTGCAAAAGGTTTGGGAAAGATGCTTCCTTTTTTTACTGCCCTTTTAACTTTTTCTCTCGAGTTTTTGAACCTTCGTAACACTGCGGTCATGAGGTCTTAGCCCGCTGCACATGAGAAGGAAGCTGTGAGACGGAGGTCATGCGTAAACCTCTACGTCGGACCACATTAATGGCGAGAGTGTGGCATTGTTTTCTTACAAAGTTCAAAGAGAAACTCTTTGATATTGACTATAAAAAATAACCACACTTAAGAAAAATCCTTATTTAACGCCAGTGCTTGTTTTCCATGGCTCTTTGATGCTTTGTCTTGTGGTTGGTGTTCTTTCCAGCATAGACGTGATGGTCGTACTTGACGTTTTTAATATTCTCAGATGACTATGCCATTTTACGCATTCTTTCAGGGGGGGGGGGGGGGGCTGGAAGAGGACGGAAGGAGATAATTTTTGTCGTCTGATTTTTCTTTCGAAACTGACAGGATTTGTTTACAAATCTTTATGAAGAAACCGAAGAAACTGCCTGTTGTACCAGACTGGGTAAGAATTATGAATTAATCGCACTATTTACGAATTTCCCCCTACATGTAAATTCTAACGAATGGTTAATAACAATTTATGATTATTTGCTTGATTTCGAAATTACCGTATATTTCTATATTGTAAACCATTCTCTATCCTGATACGCTTTACTTTGTCCATTGTGGCAAGTTGTAATTCCGGGAAGTCGTTAATTTGTTCAATAAATATATATATTATTATGATCAAATATATTTTGTTGTACACTCATTTTGTCATGCGTGAGTGTTAATCCTGCACCTCAAGATCCGTAAGATTCAAATTCCGCTACGGGTAGCCACAGTTTGTAAACACCGCTACCGACTACATAGCAAGAATGAAATACTCTGGATTTCATTTGTACGATCAGGTTGTTCACAAGCAACATTAACAGACACGCTCGAGCTAGTGTTCTAATTACCATACTGGACTTTCTGCGTGCGAAAACAATTTACTGGTGATCACCTTGAGATATTTACTGTTGCGTCATCTGTTTGGCGGATGTAGCCTACATGTCGCACTGGTAAACAGTGTTTACGAGATCCTTGCCGATGTGTGTGTAAAGAGTTGATAAACAACTTTCTATTCTTTCCAGTGTTTGTCATTAATAGAAACAGGCAAAATATACAATTTCATGTCCTAAACCGTGGCTGCTAGCGCCATGAGAACACTGATTTTTACGATTTGCAGTGTGTAGAATTCATCTCGCGTGAAAAAAATCCCATACTTGATAATAATTTGATTACATTTTCATATTTCATTTTTCTCTGTTAATATTGCCATTAGCAATTAACCGGGCTTGCCAGATATTGTACCGAGATCATTTTTCAGGAAACGTCTGAAAAGCAGTCGCTTTTTATTTACCTTCCAAGCGGCCCCAGAGTACATGTGTCGTCTAGTTCATTGTACAAAACATTACTGATAGAAGATGCAAACTTTTGCTAGAAGTATTGAAAAGCTAGGTCTACTTGTAAGCGTCTCGCAACCGAAGTTAAGTCCAGATAAAGTAACCTGTGGCCTGAATTAAGGTACAGCCTCAATGTTTGTATCTTCTTGTCCAGGATTCCCGGCATGCCACGCCACTTCGCCCAGCCGTAACATAATTCTCCTTCGGACGTCCTCTTCGCAGCCGCCGTCATGTGTCAGTGTGCAACCAAGAATACTTAGATCTTCTTTAGCTTGAAATCGTCAATGCTGTTGCTCAACACACTCCATACCTCTCCGTCTTGTCACGGTTTTCCTTCCGCACCTTCTCAATCACTTCCACCTTTTACCCATCTCGTGAACTCTCATTGAATGTCCCGGCGTGAAGTTGGTGATCAAGAGAATTACTTCGGCAAAGTGACGGCTGGCCGGCGCTTCACCATCACCATCATTTTTTACCACTGATCTGCATTTAGGGCTGTCGGCCAGGTGGCAGATACACTATCAGTTGTTACTTAGTCTTCTGTTAAATGATCTTAAAGTTGAACATTTATCGAACATCTCCCTTGGTAAATTACTCCAATCCCTAACTCCCCTTCCGGGTGGTCCATGATGGCCACTAATAGAAATGGACTAAGGCCCGAATTCACAAACGCAAGTAAAAGCTTTTATGTTGGTTTATTGCTATGCAAACCGAGATAACAGTTAAGTTTGTATTCACCAACGACATTATGTCGGATAACGGGTGGGCTTGTTATCTTGATTTCAAATTTTACCGTAGATTGGTTGGTCGGTAAAGTGGGAAATCTAATAGCCTTTCAAGATGGCGCTCGTAGACGCTGGAATATCTAATTGAAAGAGAAAATCGCATTGATGAGGAATATGATCAAGATTATGCAATTAATAAACGTCCTAGGCGGATAAAAGAACGTGCGACATACTTCGAGGACTTCGACGACACTAATTTTCAGACACATTTTAGGTTATATAAAGCTTCGACATTGTCGATGTTATTACAAGGAACGAACCTCATTCCGGTTCCGTATTGACTTTAAATATCTAAGGTAAAATCACAGTCTAATATACACAGTCGCGAAGCTAGGCTCATTTTTTACATCCATGCGACTGCAGCGCTCCACGTGGCCAGCAAGCCACTGGTCTACTGCGATGTGTAAGTTGTACGTTTTGCGAGATAAGCATGTGGTAATTCCATTATAGATTGGTTTTCTATTAAATTAACAAGGTATTTACGAAAGGAGATGCGTGTGGCGCAATAAACTACTCAATTACAAGAAGACACCAGAGCTATCGTTCTTTAGGTTTTCTAAAGCTTGAACTATTGTACAGAAAAGCTTGAATTACTGTTTACATTTTCGGACAATAGAGCAAGTGAAGATTCAGCAAAGTAACTTCAGATAAGTGGGTATTTCGTTTATCAATGATTCAGGAATGTAGCTCAAAGGGAAATCCATCCAATGATGCAACTGAATAACGTTTTAACGCAATCGTAACATTTAACACGTAGCTGTGTTTTAATTTTCAATGTGTAGAAAATTGCTTGTCCGGTTCTGTGGTGTAGTGGTTAGTGTGATTAGCTGCCACCCCCAGAGGTCCGGATTTGATTCCCGGCTCTACCACGAAATTTGAAACAGTGGTACGAGGGCTGGAACGAGGTCCACTCAGCCTCGGGAGGTCGGAGAGGTCAACTGAATAGAGGAGGGTTCGATTTCCACCTCAGCTATTCTCGAAGTGGTTTACCGTGGTTTCCCACCTCTCCAGGCAAATGCAGGGATGGTACCTAACTTAAGACCACGGCTGCTTCCTTCTCTCTTCCTTGTTTATCCCTTCCAATCTTCCCATCCCCCGCAAGACCCCTTTTCAGCATAGCAGATGAGTTCGCCTGGGCGAGGTACTGGTCCTCCTGCCGAGTTGTATCCCAGCCCAAAGTCTCACGCTTCAGGATACTGCCCTTGAAGTGGTGGAGGTAGGATCCCTCGCTGAATCCGAGGGAAAATCCAACCCGGGAGGGTAAACGAATTAAGACAGACAGAAAGAAAGAAAAGAAATTGCTTGTAAATAGTAGGAGGGCTGATTTATTGAAGAAAAATTTGTGAACTATTTGTACAATAACACAAAGTTATGTTCGAATGATTTTGAAGACAGCCAGTTTATGTAAGCAGAGAAGAAGAAATTAGTACGGAATGCAGTTCCCTTCCAAATAAACCTCCACAGATTTCTTCAAAACGAAAGTTATTGATACGGGGTGATCAATCCATGTCAAAGAGGCACACCACACAGTTATATGTCGCAACAACACAGAGAGGTCTTTTGACAACGGTGGGATAGGAAAGGGTTTGGAGTGGGAAGGAAGCGACCGTGGCCCTAATTAAGTTAAAGCCTGGTGTGACAATGGGAAACCAGGGCTGCCGACAGTGGGGTTCGAACCCACTACCTCCGGAATGTAAGCTGATAGCTACGTAACAGCGCGGCTACTTGCTCGATTTTCAGAGGAGCAGAAATTATCTTCTAGGAAGTCGAGGATAATTGAGAGAACAAGGGCTGTTGTTAGGAATCTCCTGTATGTTTAAGGAGAATGCTCATGAGCTTGGATGTGGTGTGCTGTTAATTCCCTAATGTAAATACCTGATTATCTACATTCATGCTGTAAAGGTACATACATTGTGAAATTTTGCAATGAATGTTTTCACTGCCATAGAACAAAACACTCAAAGTACTTAAAATTAAGTCATTTAGGTTGCTCATATCTTTGAATATTATTTGAATTGTGTTTTTAGTTTAATACTATTTTGATGATTTATGTGAAATTGCCAAATTAAGTTCAATAATAGGATTTAAAAAATGGCTAGGACTTTAACTACAGTGGTGTGGTTATTCCTTCGAAAATAAACTACTGTTGTCTTTCTTCGATATCATTACCACGCTCTAGCAATAAGTAGTCTTGTGCATCAATGTGTTTTCTTAACATTTACGAATAATATAGTTGTTGAGGTGGTAACAGTTTATAATTTACGTGGGAAGGTGTAATCAGCTGTTGGGTAGAGAATTGTTCCTGACAGAGCTTGCTGGCCGCTTCGAGCGCTAGCGTCGTTCCGCCTGTCAACAGGATTCCATTATATCAACAAGGAGCTTCGCGACTGTGTATATTAGACTGTGGTAAAATTCTAAAATAATTGAATTGTATAAAGTCTACCTGTTCAGTACACGTTTGTCATTTGATAGCTTTACGTATCTCAACTTCACTCCGTTTCCAGAAGCATGGCAAATAGAACACCATTTAACAGTCTTCACAAATTTAAAGTATTCCTCCAGCCAAACAATAGTTGTGTCAAATACGGTTGGACCCACACCTGTTAAAACTAAATTCATCCAAGATTGAAGCTGTGAACATTTTAAACATAGATTTTCATTGCATTTGTTGATTTTACAGTATTTTATCTCAAGTCTTTTAAGTATCATTGTTTTCGTATGTCTTTCATCTTTGTGTTATTTTAGCTGATGATGACCTCTAGGCTAGGTCGAAACATGCACTATGTAGATTTTTAGACAGGCCATTTTCAAATGGCAAACGTGTATTGAACAGGTGGACTTATACAGTTCAATTATTTGAGAATTTTACCTTAGATATTGTCGGTGTTATCCATGATAGAACATAACCTGGAATTCCCGACACATAGGTAGGCCTAAGATGAATTCTTGATTATATCTTGTACGGTACAGGACTGAATGACTTTTTAATGAAGGATTAAGGAATACTGCATTGCGTTTTGGGTGAAATATACAATGTCTAGACTATAATTTGTTTCCTTATTCTCGGTTTATATTAATGCTTTCTGCCACCAAATTCACAAACAATTTATTTTCTTGCAAAGTCATACTAGGCTTCCTTCTTCGTTTCAGGCCAAGAGCGAACGTAATTTATGATAAATTATTTGCAAATCCCGAATGAAAACAAAACTTGTGTACATTTCGATAGTGGCGGCAGCACGTTGTCATTTGTTTTCCATGCTTTAGTATGAATTCTGTGGTGAATGCAGAAATGAGTTATCCGAGATAGCGACATTATCCGAGGTTTGGAAATCTAAAATAACAGAAAAAGTAACTGACGGTGAATACGGGCCTAAGAGCAGATCCTTGATGCAGGCCACGTCTTAAGGCAAGGGAAGTGGTCTCGTAGACCCGCGACGCTGCTGCTTCTTCGCTTCTGTAGCTTAACGGCTGCTGTCCTCGCTGGACTGGCATCGATTTCCGGTGGTACTGTTAGAAATTTAAGACTGGAGGAGGGCTGGTATGAGGTTGAAAATGTACACGCAGCTCACCTCCTTTCATGGTGTGCCTAAAGAGCGAGCTGCATCACTTCAGGACTTTTAGTTAATTAATGTTATTGTTTTTCCGTCCCACTAACTACTTTCGACGGTTTTCGGAGTCGTCGAGGTGCCAGAATTGTGTCCCTCACGAGTTCTATTATGCTAGTAAATCTACCGACACGAGACTGACATATTCGAGCACCTTCAAATACCACCGTCCTGAGCCAGGATCGAACCTGCCATTTGGGGTCAGAAGGCCAGCGCCTCAACCGTCTGAGCCACTCAGCCTGGCACCTCAAGGACTAGCGAGAACGGTTGCCTAGTTGTACTTCCTCTTAAAATAATAATCACAACCACCATCTCGGGACTAGGACATGAATTTACCTTTACGTTTTATTATTATTATTGATATAAATATCTCTTATGGTTGGCAGTCATCTGGAATTAGCGATATAGAATGTGTGAAGCGATCTTGCCTAGCAACCGTTGATGGATGGCTACGACCAGTGTTGCCAACTTATATTTTCAAGATCCGCTAAATACTACTAAAAATCCGCTAAAATTCCGCCAAGAAATCCTATCTCAAATAATAATAATAATAATAATAATAATAATAATACATGTAAATGTCTGCACTCGCCTGATCTGTGAGTTTCACTGGGATTAACACCCTACCTGCGATCCGGCGAGCTAAAACTTGTAGATGTCTTAAGGGGCCCATAGACGTGCAATATTATTGCGCAATATCGGGGTTTGTGCAATATAATTGATAGTGTGTATTTAATATTGAAGAGTTGTGCAATATATTGTACGAAATCAAAAAAGTTTGAAATATATTGCGCAAATTGCAAAATACTGTGTCATGTATTGGCAATATTGTGCAATATCCCGCCCTGCCGCCAATTGTTATCAACAAGTGGGGGAAAACGTATCGTGATGGCAGACAAACAGGAGGTGAAAAATTAAATTTAATTTCCGGGTTGAACCGTGTTGTACTTGTCTGCACATCACGTACAGTACATTACGGTTCAACCCGGAAATTAAATTAAATAATCCTTCACACCGTGGAAGCTTCACTTCTAAGATAGGAGGTGAAAAAGTGTATTTTGGAGCTTATCGGAGTATAGCATAGCCTTCCGGCTCTATAGGACGTTAAAAGCAAAGATTACAGTAATCGCGTTAAAAAGGTGAACAGATCGAGGAACTTATTGAGAAATATCGCGAAAAATATCCGAACGGCGACAAGCAAGAAGGTATTAAAAAAATCAGTTCTCTGCGTACAAACTTCCGGAAGGAAGTGAAGCGGTTTCCTGATACAGAAAATTGTGTTCACCAAACAAAACACCGGCATGGACTGACTATATATTGCCACGCATATTGCACGTCTGTGACCGCTTTGCACAATATATTGCACAACCAACAATATTATCTCCACACGATTCTATTATTGCACAAACCCGCTTGTTGTGCAATAATATTGTACGTCTGTGGGCAGCTAACAATATAATGTACAGTCCATTTTGCGCAATAATATTGCACGTCTATGGGCAGCTAACAATATATTGTACAATCCATTTTGCGCAATAATATTGCACGTCTGTGGGCCCCTTTAGTGCCGGGTGCAAACTAGGTGAATCCCCTACCTCAAGGGTAACAGAACAGGCTAGGGACGGTCTTCCTTCATAGCATAAATATAAATGCTACTCTCACAGTTTCATTATCTGTCGACATTCGTCAACTAAGAGATAAGTAACCTTTCCCCACGCATTACAAATTTATGATACCATGATCTCATAACATCAAATCCAAATAACGTGTTTTCCTCATGTGACTGCTAGCTCCTGACAAGAAATACGGAATAGCTCGGAGACAGACTGGAGAACAATAAAAAAAAAAAAAAAGTAAAATGGATATAACACTAAATTCCGCTATAATAAATCTAGAATTCCGCCAAAAATTCCGCTGTCCGCCGACAGTCTTCTAATTCCGCCAAATTTAGCGGAAAAGCCGCTAAGTTGGCAACACTGGCCACGACCGAGAGACATATGACATTTTAATGATCGTTTGTTTCTACACCATTATTATTATTATTATTATTATTATTATTATTATTATTATTATTATTATTCAGATTAGATAATTGCTTCTGAACTTACTTTGCAATAATACGTGGTACGTCAGTGAGTGACATTTCCTTCTAAACAGTGTTGTTCGTGTTAGTTGTTCGTCTTTTGCATATAAACTTTAGAGCTATTGTCGTATCTTCATAATGTCACGTTCTCCTAACTTACATTCTGTTTGTTTGTAAACAGTGTCCTTCACTAAGTGCACACGGCCTTCCTTTCTGTATTTTTGTAATCATGTCACCAATAGTAAGATAATCGAACATACGTTATTTATACTGTGCGAGTTTTCCCACTAGCGCCCATTACATACATTTGAGTACCGTTATCTAAGATATGTTAATTTCAACAGTTAAGTGGTATGATCCTGTGTATTTTAATCTTTTAATTAATGACAATACGTGTATTAAAATGTTTCTAAATGTATGATTATCTTATGAAATATTTTGTGAAGCATCTTCCTGTTTACAGTCTGAAAGAGAATAGTAAAAAAGTTTTGCTTATTTCCAAAACTTAAAAAAAAAAATACTCATGCTCGTGTATTTTTTGTCGGTTTGTACGACGGAGGACGTATTGGAATTGTCTGTTAAGTCCTCAGCCCGTAGTGCAAAATCCGATGGCAGTGCCTTAACGAGACCTGCAAGGCATGATGAGAATTGAGGTACTTTGTCGTTCTTTGCTTCCACTTATGCCAGGCTCCTTGATTTCATCTTTCCTGTCTGGTCTCCCTTGGCCGAAATCTGTCCTCTTTCGACTCGACGGAGTCATGCATTTTCACGCCCTTCGTTGCCTTTGTCTTCCTTTGGACGATACATTCATTTTGCAAAGTGTCGGATCCCTTCCATTTTTTCTCTGTGATTAGCGTTAGTGGAGGATGGTTGTCTAGTTGTATTTTCTCTTAAAACCATAATAATCACCGCAAACACCTACCTCCTACATGCCAGGAGGATGTAGTTCAAGTCGGCTATTTATTCAGGGTTTTCTGGACACTGCAGGATGTCCAAGATCTGATTACGGTTTATATGTACCTTAGATCCCAGTAAACAAATAATGAATCACAAAATATTACTTTTAATTACGTTCATTTTAGGTTTACAATTACTTCACTACAATCGGAAGAGTGAACACTGACCTCCCGCAGTTTGCGGGAAGGTCAAGAACCACTTGTGGTCCGTGAGATAGTGAATGCCCTTGAATGCCGTAACTCATAGTCGCGCAGCTGGGCGCCCGGTGCAACCAGCCCAATGTGGCTTCGCTGAAATTCCGACAGATTACGTGTCAAGTGTCCGGCTCCATGGCTAAATGGTTAGCGTGCTGGCGTTTGGTTCAAGGGGCCCCGGGTTCGATTCCCGGCTGGGTCGGGGATTTTAACCTTAATTGGTTATTTCCACTGGCCCGGGGACTGGGTGTGTGTGTGTTACCCTTAAAACCGGAAATAAGAGGAAAATAAAGAAAGAATTAGAAAAATAAGAAAATAATAAATAATAAAATGTCAAATATTAAAAGAAAAAAAGTGTACGTCACAATCAAGCGAGGGAGCGGACACACTAGGTACGACATAGGAGTAGTGACGTTCGACAGTGACTACGAAGCTTTTACGCACAATTTTAAACGAATTTGTTTTTGGTGTACAGTATAAAAACGGCACTGTAATCGCAAGATATTAGTGTTAGATTTATACTCGATATTACTGATTTATACTCGATATTACTGAGGAAAGCAATGGCAAACTACCTCACTCCTCATCTTGCCTAGTACGCCTCATTTTAGTGCTGCCATTGGTTTTTGGGGTTTCCTCATAACCGCATAACCTTTGGTGGTGCTATTTGAGGATCCAACCAACCTCTGGGCTGATGACCTAACAGACAGACAGACAGACAGACAGACAGACAGACAGACATTACCAGACATGGTTTTATTTGTCTATATTTATACATTGAGAGAAAACTGGCATGGCAAGCGAGTTTCGTCATGAGTTAAGTTAAAGGTATTTGCGATCTAATATTAAAGTACACCAACACTGTAAATGCAATACCAAGTGTTGTAGATGTACGGTACCGTATGTCTTCAGATAAACAAGCTGATCCCTGTATACATTGGGTTATTGGGGAGTTTATGAGATCATTCAAACTCGAGCAACCACAAGCCACTGTGGCTGAAGCAGGTCGCCCGCCGGCCCGCGCGCTTAGGTTCTGTGCCCGTGAGACGAAAAGCCCAGCGTGAGCGAGACTGTTGTAGATGTAGAAGACTGGATCTCAAACGTTAGTCTTCATTTGCAACTACTCTGATCCATGCTTCTTTTTTACAAATAAAAAATCTATCTTATTCAGTTCTGCTATGAAATCGGCACTAGATTTTTATTTAAGTCGTGGAAATCCCATCTCTTTAGTGCGATTATGAAATTCCTCCTCACTACGTCTTAAATGAAGAGCTGGTATATTTTGTCATCTTGAGAATAGAATGCCCTTGTTTCTTTTTCTTGCCCAATGTATTCACATACTTGACCGCAGGCAGAACGTGAAACTTTTTCGCACTAGTTCGAAGGTCAGGCCAGGGTCGGACCTAGTCTCTACAACACCAATGTTCTGAGTACCGTGTCTTGTTTGTCCTTGCAAGGCCGCATGCTTTTTCTGTCTTTGGGCTGATTGTTGTAGTATGAGTAACGCATCTTGCTAATACACCGTAACGCTACTTTTAAGCAAGCCAGCAAGAATGTAGTTTTACGTGGCATTCGACATCGTGCCAGAGCCACGGGACCTTGTGTTTTGTGTTGAATCAGAGTCACAGAGACGTGACTTACTTCAAAAATCTTATGCGCATTGGCCGGGATTCGAACTGCAGTCGCCATGTCGCCGTAATGAGAAGTCATTGCTATTGCCAGTCGGCTGTCACATCACGACTTTGCGTCTCTTCTTAGAATATAATGAAATATGCTTCTTCTCCTTTACTACCGTAATAACATTAAGGTTCAATAATTGAAAATATATTTTCCCTTCTGACTAACTAACGAAAGTGCAAATTGTCGTTAAATCAGTGGAGCTAAAACGAGTTGATTACTCGCGTAAAATCAAGTTTTTATATTTTTATGATTGGTTTCAGCCATACACAAGGAGCTGCAGATACGAGAATTTGCCATAGAGTAGATATGACATAAACAGTAAAATCTAGACTTCAGTGTAGACCTGTAGATCTGCTAGTTTATGGGAGGGAGGATGATATTATTTGTCCAGAAAAGAAATGTTATTCCGATATTTATTACTTAAGGCGGAGTCAACTTATTGGGTTGTTCAATTAAAACGTAGACATGACTGGTAACACTGCAAGTAATTGACTGGATAGCCAAGAGGTGGTAGCTCTGCATGATTTGTGATTTGGTGTTTTACGAGTAGTAACGCCAAGTAGACGACATAGTTGAAATAACATTGGTATATTATGATATCACACACCAACACGCTAGCTACGTAACAGTAGACATCCAACGCCATTTTCGCTGGAATCTTGTGTATCTCCTGCCTTACAGCCAAGATGTCTCGTCACGTTTCTGGTCCGTTGATGAAGATTCTGAAGATTATAAGCGTTTCACCACTGATGAAGTCCGGCTCCATGGCTAAATGGTTAGCGTGCTGGCCTTTGGTCACAGGAGTCCCGGGTTTGATTCCCGGCGGGGTCGGGAATTTTAACCTTAATTGCTTAATTACGCTGACACGGGGGTTGGGTGTATGTGTCGTCTTCATCATCATTCCATCCACATCACGACGCGCAGGTCGCCTACGGGAATCAAATCAAAAAAGACCTGCATCTGGCGAGCCGAACTTGTCCTCGGACACTCCCGGCACTAAAAGGCATACGCCATTTCATTTCTTTCACCACTGATCAAGCGCTCCGTGATGCTGTAAGCGAGCTTCAACCCGCTGGGACGATAAGAAAGTGAGGTTGAGCTATGCTTGTAATGTCATTTCTTATGCAGCCAGTTGCTCTTATGAATGGTGTGAAAATGTCGCTCGTACGATCGGCTTTTGCGTGCATTTCAGTGAGCTTGGCAGAATATGTAATTAGAACCTCCCCCACCTTCTTTCAACTCGGCGAGGAAAGCAACGGAAACCACACTACTTCTAATTTCCCTAGTACATCTCGTCAGTGACGCCTAGGCCATCTGACAGCTGATGGTGGAGCCTTCGAGCTGAATACTCAATTATTATTATTATTATTATTATTATTATTATTATTATTATTATTATTATTATTATTTGGAGGGCATGATTTGCGGAATGGCTTTAGAGTAGATTCTAATGTGAAAGGACTTCTGGGCTCAAACCGCAGGCCGAATCACGAGAGTTAGCCAAGATGGCTTCAACGACCGGTGGAAATTAATGGAATAAACTGAAAATTAAAAAAAAAGTAAACAAATGGGTGGGGTCGAGAGAGAGACTGTCTCGCTGGATTTCTGCGAGTCTACTGTGCAATGCGTTATACTGTACAGAAAACTCTCGATTAGCCAGGTTAATGGGGATCCGAGACTGCACTGATAACCGGAAAAAACACGGATAATCCAGAATACATGTGTTCTTACCGGAAACTGCTCATTTGCTGTATTTACGAAATGTGCTACATATCACATTTGAAAGCGAACTGTATTGCTTACGTATAACTGGCCGGAAACTTGCAAATTATTTACAAAATTACATTTAAAAACACACTGTATTTCGTATGACTTACTTTCAGTTCACATTCGGAAAATAATCTTCCACCATTTTCTTGTTTTCTTTCACAATAAAAAAAAAGGGATACTGGTTAACACTCGTTATCAATGATTCATTTTAGAGGCTGTTATTGAGACCTTTCGGTGGCCGCTAGAGAAGTACGATCAACAATGCATTCCTCCTTGCGATGTTCAAGAATATGCTTTCACATCGTTTCAGCACTGAGCAAGAATTCTGAAGGGAACCGTCCCAGAAGAAAACTTGAATCTTTTTTCTTTTACTTTCGGTTTTTAGGGGCGTTGGAAATTATCTACATTTAGCTCCTAGGCAAAAATATAGGCAGGAAATCGGCCGCGGGCATGTTTCGGGGTTAGTCACGCCATCCACCTGAATATATAATTGGAAACAACGGAAAATATTTCAGGGAGGACCGTCGGTGGGAATGGTGCTCGTAACGTCTTCCGGCAATAAAACGTGAATCACATGCATAATAGTGCATTCTAAACGAAAACATTCGTCCTAATTGTTATGGAGGTTCCGTGACTCTCATAGGCGAATAGGAAGCGCCTAGGTTGAATGCCTGGACGGGGATTACTGAAAGCAACTTTTACTTTAACAAATTTGGACATTTTATTTATTTCCTTTCTCATACCTGCCAACTTTCTCGATTTAGGCGGGAGACTCCCGATTTTCGACAGTTTTTCCTGCCTCCCGATTGTTCTATTATTTCTCCCGATTTTAGCTTATTTTTGGTGAACTTCAAACATTTGTTTTCAAATCCCGCCATTTCAGCTTTTTTACGCCAGTGGCCGGAAGTCCGTCGGTAATTGGCCGCTTCCAAATGAAATATCGAATTCTGTTAATGCGAGAAATGTGCGCGAATGTGCGATGTTTATTGAAACCTGTATATCGCGACGCGTATACCGATTGTTAATCTCTCGTTCTCGCGTGCTATGTTCGTGTTCGTTCACCGTTCACATAAGTCTAGTCGATTCTAGAGATTAGTAGCTAGATATGGAGTCTTTTTTAGTAATTTAGGGACAGAAATTCAATGATAACGACTTTTGACTTTTCTAGAGATTTAGGAGTCATCTGGAGACAATTCTGACTACTATTAACTTATCTCAATATAAATAAGAGTTTTGTGTGTACATTGCTCAGCATTTAAAAGGAATGGTATTTCTGTACCGGTCGTCGCCACAATAACAAGGGGAAATGCACGTTTTAATTTTCCGTAATTTCTGTCTTTTTGTATGTATGTATGTATGTATGTATGTACGCTCATCACGAGAAAACGGCTGAAGAGAATTTAATGAAAATCGGTATATAAAGTCGGAGAATACGTCGCTACAATCTAGGCCATAAGTAATGTTATTCACGCTGAATGAAATGGTAGTTTAGGGGAAGGATTAAAATTTAATTCTTGAATATTTGTTATTATTGGTACTATCGATAAATACTACATAACTAAGTTATATATTATTAAATTTCCTATCATTTATGTCTTATACATTGTTACCGTACCTACTATGATAACAGATATTCATGAATTTTGATTTTTGTTGTAAATCCATATCAACACCGAACCACGAGAAAATGGGTGAACAGAATTTAATGAAAATCGGTAGGGCCTATGTAAAGTCGGGGAATAAGGAACTACAGTCTGTGCTGTAAATAATTTTATTCACCTTGTTGTAAATGGTAGTTTAGGAGAAGATGCCAAAAAATTAATTTTTAATTACCTGTCTTATCGGTCATATCAAAAGTAATACATAACAAAAGTTATACATAATACGATTTTTGATTATTTATGTCGTATTCAGTTTTACCGTTCCGACTATAATAATATTGGTGGTGATGGTAATTAAATTATTATAAGAATGAGAAAAAGTCATGAAGGAACGTCGCTTGAATAATAACACAAGAGGGAGTCGTGAAAGAAAGGACGACTCACTTTACATTAGATGCTCTAATATCACAAAGTCGGAAGAAAACTAAATTTGAAGGCCTGCAATATAGAAAGCTCATAAAATTGATCAACAATGACATTACATTGACCATTGTTTGTTGTGATGTCCTTTGTGTATTCTGCTGCCATTTATCTCCGATAGATGGGATTACTGCTGCATATCTAATAGGCATATAACAGCTTGCCTGAATATTTGCGGGAAGTAGCTGGAAAGTTAAATCTCTCTCTTCTTTACCATGCAATTGCTCTGGTTCATAAATTTTCTGATACTACAGGCACATAACACACTGGATCGTCATAGTATTCCAGTTAATAATAATAATAATAATAATAATAATAATAATAATAATAATAACCGTATGGCCTCAGCTACCATGTGCAGACATTTCAATTTGATGCTATCTGGCTATCTGCTCATCAATTTCGACGTTCCGTTTTATTCTAGGACCACTAGATGGCAGACCGAGTAAACCGAAACTCCATTGGGTGTCTATGGCTATTCAATCCCCACCCTGAGGCAGTGATTGGATTGAGCAGTGTGCACACTTAAACGGAATAATTACACAGGAGTGTTCAGGGTTGTCTGCGGCCTCGTCATTCTAGCTCTGGAATTTTGAACTGTTAGATCGACACCGTAGTACTTTTTGTGAGAAAATGTGCTGTTTTTCATTTTATTGAATATTTCATATGAAGCATTGCCTTTAATCGCGATGTTCGTACTGACGTCATTGTAATGACCTATGCTGACTTCAGTTGGGAAGACTATGACAGTCTTTCTGAGAATTCCGTAGCGAAGCACGGGTACATCAGCTAGTTATCTTATACAAATAGCATTGCCCTTCGCATAATCGTGTGGGCGTTTGATGCAATATATTAATCTATGCATTTGCGAAGTAGTGGCATCTAAGTGCATGACTAATTCATACGTGTGGGGCATGAGTTCATACTATTTTCGGAAGGCTTATCAGAGACCGATCATCTCACTCACATACCTGCTGTGAGGGAATGAAGATTTGTAATTTTTAGCCTTGTAGCCTCGTATAGCGTAAGTCGGGCTTTGAGACATTAAGTGTTATAAATATATCATAGTACTGTGTTGCGCAAGACCTGTAGAATAAGCTGTTTTGACCAATTGCATCTCCTGATTTTTCCTGATTTTCATATCAAGATCTCCTGATTTTTGGTTTTGTAAAGTTGGCAGGTATGCTTTCTTAAAATTGAGAGAGAGAAATTTAGTAGTATAACAAAGAACAGCTGAAAATATTAACAACGAGCTTGTCAGCTCCAATAATGCCTTGGACTTAGAAGTCCTAAATCAGGTACAAAGTGATTTGAGAGAAACTCCCAGTCGTTAAATTACGTACGAAAGAGCATAATTGCTCCTGACAGGTACAATTTATAGGAGTCTCAGCTCCAAGATACGAGAGGCTAGCCTCGAACAGGCAGTCACTTGCTTTTGGCACAATTAGAGTATTCATACACGGTTAAGATCTATTAGAAGGTTCCACAATTAGTTTAAGTACTGTTCCTAAAGGGAAGCAAAACGTAGACACAGTTACTCTTAAGTCTATAAAGAATAAACAGGGGCAAAATTACCTATACTACACGGCCTTAAGAATAAAAAAGAAAGGTTACACATAACAGGCCATTATCAAAAGGCAAGGAGGCGTAACACCAGCACTCCTTCTAGAACATTCTGGAAAGACGAGAACCTAAGTGAGCTTAAGGCCCAATTACACAAAGGCTAATCTCATACTAAAAAGGATGACTAAAAGGGGGATAATTTAAAAGCCGAGACAAGATTTCCAAAATTTAGAGGTTGAAAACTTTAGTCACTCAACTCAAAAGTAGAAGGGGAGACAACTGAGGGTCACTACTCGTGCTCCTTTACATTAAGTATTTTCCCAGTGGGGAATAGAAAGAGTCCGAAGACTGCGCAGAAGCTCCTACATTTCAACCTAAAAAAAAAGGATTACACGTTATATATTAAGAAAACGGGTGAAATCTTCCCCTCGAACTACCCGCAGGCACGTGACATGTTTAGGTAAATTCTGCCATTACCTTGTAGCGCTGGTTCTTCTTCAAGCCAGTCGTGCCTGCCTCCCTATCCTGCTCTAGCCTCCGTCAAGTCGCATTCTAAAGAACTGGAGACAAGACGGCTCTAAAGTGCCCTCCTTAAATAGTTACGTAGGGGAAAGTTCCAGACTAATTTAAAACATAATACACTGATAGGCTGAATTTCCATACACACCCCCGGGATTGATTGGCTAGAGAACATAGTTGCAAGCATGTGATAGGTAGATTACAATAGAGGAGGAACCAGCTGAAGTGTTGGCAACTTCGCCACATTAAAAAGCAATCCTCAGGGGAAAAAATGTTTACCAACTACCAAAACTAAATTTCTTCTGCAGTTAGTTTGTTTTTAGTTCAAGAGATATCATTAAAAATAGATGGCAGTCATCACACCATCGAAGCAGAAAGTTTTTTTGAAGTTTTAAAAGTTCATGTTCACTGAAATAGATGGTCATAGAGAAGGCGCGCTGGTTAAGTTGCCGGGGAAGGTGTACCCCTGGTGCACTAATTATAACAGAATGCAGTATTACTCGCACACTTTTTGGTGATAGATGGACACCTTATTGCTGAATCGGTCGACCTCGGCAATCTTCGAGATTTGTATTGGCAACCTTTGAAACACAAACTATGAATCGCTTATGCATCGCTGTGCGACATCTGGCGTACACTTTACGTACTAGTACTGTTGTTGTTGACACAGCAAAGCCAAACTGTAGAATTCATGCTAGGAACAAGATTCGCATCGAGAAATGTTATATAATGTGTGTGTGTGTGTGTGTGTGTGTGTGTGTGTGTGTGTGTGTGTGTGACACAGTTGTTGGCTTAAGATAATAAAGGTTTAGAAAATTCATATCGATTGATCATGTTATCGATTCAATACAGACTTCATTTTCATTCAGTTGCAGTATTACCGGAACCGGGAGAGCTCCCTCCTTACTCCTCACCGCCGTACACGAACCTATGACTAAAAAGTGTGAGAGTAATACTTCAGGCCTCGCTTTTAATTTTTTTAAATCGCCGAACTATGCACGGAAAATCTGCACCCGGATAATAGAGAGTTTGCTGTATTTTGTTTGTGACAACGTCGCCCGTCGCCAGTGACTGGATGAAACAATAATAATAATAATAATAATAATAATAATAATAATAATAATAATAATAATAATAATGGCACATGGCCTCCGGAGAGGCCTGGTACGGGTATTTTTCTCGTAGACGGCCTATTAGGCGAACTGCATGTCTGTGAAAATGAGGGCCCTATCTAGGATGATTTCTAATGCTGAATACGCCACACACACCCAGCCCCCCGAGCCATTGGAATTAACCAATTAAGGTTAAAATCCCCGACCCGGCCGGGAATCGAACGCGGGACCCTCTGAACCGAAGGCCAGTACGCTGATCATTCAGCCAACGAGTCGGACACTGGATGAAATGAAAGACAACGTTAGATAGTCAGTTCAGAGTAGTTCTGTTGAAAGTGACATCGTGATGGACACTTGTCAGTTCAATATAAACCCTCCATAACTTTGTCGTAAGGCAGCCGCTGTGGCACCACCAGTCTCAGGCGTAGATAGATAGATAGATAGATAGATAGAGAGAGAGAGAGAGAGAGAGAGAGAGAGAGAGAGAGAGAGCGAGATGGAGGGAGACACTTCCTAATGATACCGCACACGGGGGGTGGGGGGTGGAATTGATATTTAGGCGGACAATTAGCCGAATTTTTAAAACTTAAGCGCAAATTTTTAATGTTCAGTATTTATTCATAAATTGTTGTTGCATTCGCTGTAATGTCACTTAGATTTGGTAACTTGTCAATTGGCGAAAAGAAGGGGAATAGAATTTTTTTTTTTTTTTTAATCAGTGGACGCGTTCCCTCTCTACTGAGTGCGCGTGATCGAGCGCCCGAAGCACGAGACCCTGAGGCATCATCACGCTAAATTTATTATTGTGACATTTAGCCGAGGCGTTGAAATAACGATCGATGTTGGAATATTGAATACCTCTCTTACAGTTTGCCAGAAACAGCCTGTTTTTTTTTTTTTTTTTTTTTTTTTTGCTAGGGGCTTTACGTCGCACCGACACAGATAGGTCTTATGGCGACGATGGGATAGGAAAAGCCTAGGAGTTGGAAGGAAGCGACCGTGGCCTTAATTAAGGTACAGCCCCAGCATTTGCCTGGTGTGCAAATGGGAAACCACGGAAAACCATCTTCAGGGCTGCCGATAGTGGGATTCGAACCTACTATCTCCCGGATGCAAGCTCACAGCCGCGCGCCTCTACGCGCACGGCCAACTCGCCCGGTCACAGCCTGTGTTAGAGGGGCCGTAATTTCCACTGTATTTAGCGCAGTAAGACGTTGTCATGTCATTATTATTCAACGTCGGAAACCAAGAAGATAGCATCTAACAAATAGCTCCGCGTTAATCATATTACAGGTCACCTTCTTATAATGATGCTGATGACATTAAATCATGTAGGTCTGAGAGAACATAAAGTATGATACTCTTCCATCATTTGTAAGGTAGCTGGAGCAGTTACGTCATTCCATGTTTATCATAGTGCCAGATGCTCATAATAACCAAAACGGCGTAGTAATTACAGGCTACATTGCTAAAGACCTTTTTATGCAAGCTAATCCGTATACTCCTTCACGGCTAGATGGTCGTCCTGCACATGGCCTTCTCACTGGAAAGATAAATGTCGCAAGGAACGTAAAGACGATTAGCTTCTCTAATTAAAGTAGAGAATAAATCACTCCAGAATGGTAAAGGAGATACAATTCTGAGGTAAGTAGTATGCTTAGATTTAGTAGGTTTTGGCACTAACCTACTACTCGAGGCGCGTCCCAGTTGGCGGATAGGGGGGTTCTAACCGGCTTGCCGGCGGACTTGAGGGAAATAAAATACCCCTCGCGGACCAAACACATAACCCCCTGTGGTTGGGGGACGGAGACGAAGAATTCACCCCACTGTCGTAAGAGGCGACTAAAGAGGGCGACCAAGGGATGATTATGTTAGAACCATGAAACTCCTTGTGATTAGTACCACCACGCGGGGAACACCATGGGTCGCTTTTCCTTGCGCGTAGTACCACGATGTTAGGTACCAAATAGGTTTGTGATTAGTAGCACTATATGAGCGACACCATGGGATGACGGAACCCGTGGTTCTGGCTTGCCTATGATTAGTACCCACTATATGAGGAATACCAAGGGATAGTATACGAGTCCCTGTGGTTAGTACACATAGGTGATGAACACCATAGGTTTGCGTTGCCTCTCAATGGCGCCGCTAAGTTCGAAACACAATAGGTCTGTAATACATGTGTGAATTTCATTACCTGTGAGTAGTAGCATAATATGTGGAATACCGCGAGTCTGCGCTACTCTTGATTAGTACCGCAACATGACAAATACCACGGTTCTACTTTTCTAGCGATAAGTACCATTATGGAGGGCCGATGACTTTGATTTTGGACTCCTTTCGACTACAACCATCATCAATTCAGTATCGTGCTATAGAAGCAGTCCCTTGGTCAGTAATGCTATTGTTTTACGCCAGCTTTTGTGCATGTGAGGCACTGTGGGTCGGTTCCACTGATCGTTTTAAATTTATATCCATCCCATCCCATCCCATCCCATCCCATCCCATCCCATCCCATCCCATCCCATCCCATCCCATCCCATCCCATCCCGTTTTGAATTGTGGTCAGTGGAGGATTTTGGGTTTTAATTTGTCATTTCGTTTCATTTCATTTCGTACCATTAGGGGCCTATGACCTAGACGTTAGACCCCTTTAAACAAGCATCAATCAATCAATCAATCAATTAGTAGGTTTTGATGAAGACCATTAATAAATTATCCATGAAGATTGAAATGAGATTACATAATATCCAATAATTATCATTCTTATTCTTTTAGTACCGCCCCGTAGCGGAGATCGGCCATCAGCAGAGTTATTTGATCTTTGGATTGCGCTACACGCGAACGAGATGTTGCTTTGCTAAACCAACGACCTATATTATACTACATAGTCTGGCGGAAGACCTGCCATCTTTGAAGAAAGATGAAAGCAGCTCCGCCATGTTCTCTGGTTACAGAAAGGAATACATAGGCCTACTCACTTATAAAGTGATATATTTCTTCTTGTATTCCCTCTATTCGTGAAATTAATTGCAGAACACGACTTAGCGACTTAGGCATCTTTCCTTGTTGACAGCTACCAACGAAAGAGTGCCGCGGGCACTGCCTTCGTAATGTCCAGGCCGTACTGTACTGAGCGCGGGAAAGCTGGTCGCTAGGGTGGAAAGCACGTAGGTTAGTTGAGTTTGTTGTGAATTTTGCGCCGTTCTATTGAAATTGTCAACGTTGACTGCATATTTACCCAAAAATATAAGAGCGTGTCGTCATCGACTACAGTTTAAGCGAAAAGTCCGTAATTATGGAAGAAAACTTTTGTGTGAGCGTGTATTCATGTGAACCTTATAGGTTAAGAATCTCGCTCTTCAGTGTTCTAATTTTGTAGTTTTCTTGTGTAGTGTTATATTCATAGCATAAAATAAATTGAGACGGTGCTTTCGGTGCTTTATTATCAACCGCGATTGAATTAAAATGATCAGTGAACGAAATCACCATGCTGAAGAGCTTCTGTGTGTGTGTGTGTGTGTGTGTGTGTGTGTGTGTGTGTGTGGCTGAAAAACTATATAAACCAGGAGAGCATACTCCTTCTGATGAAGAAAGAGATTACTTAAGAAGGATATTCCTGGACAGAACATAGTAGTTTATCAGAACATGGTTGTGTGTATCGACCACTTTCCTGAAGACCATATTCTGAGGGAAATACGAGTGCGTCCAGATGGTGAGTTAACATTTATTGTCATAAGCGTGGGTAACGTTAGGTGTATTGTTTTAAATGTAATCAGAATCGGGCTTACGGCTTATCTGATTCCGGTGTATTTGAAAATTCAAGTGTAATTTATGCCTTTTCGAAACGTATTATTGGAATAAGACTGCTGAAATTTTTCCTGTCAAACTTCATATCATAGACTGCAGCACTACGTTGCGCCATGAAAATTGAAGATGAAAACAGTTGTATAGGTGTAATATGTTTTTTCAGAATCTACATTTGTTTAACAATAGCTTAATTTCATGGCAATGACAGTAAAAATGTTGTTTTGTTATTTTTCGAGGCCAGAGGTCCAGGAAAACTGCATGGCAATTTACATTTTTAATATATTGTAATGGTGATTGGTTGCGTGTTTTCTATCCGTGTGTATGAAGTGAATGTTCCAGTTGACTAGAATATGGATAGAAATCGCAAGAATATGTCTGCTCCTCCTGAAGGGGGAGGCGGGCCTCCTAGATGGTGACGCCGTCTCTCAGTCCAGGGGATCGGTATAGGAGAAGGAGATGTCCGGGGAAAGTGAGAGAGTTGGCGGCCGTGGCCTATACTGGAAACTGTCCCGGCATTCGCCTTAGTGCAGTAGAACGGAAAGCCAGAGAAAATCATTCTCAGGACAGCCGACGGTGGGGACCAGCCCCTCTCCGCCTCCTTAATACACAGGCGTAAAGACACGGTAGAACCGTGGCCGCCCCTCCTTTGCTCGGTTGGCCAGTCGGAGTGTAGAGCTGTCGGACCACGGACCAGCCGTGGGCTTAAACCCACTCTGCATCCGCCGACCAAGAATAGCTGGGCCGATGACCTTAGATGTTAGGCCCCTTTAAACAACAAGTATCAAGCAAACAACAAGAATATGTCAGCAAATTGCAAGCCTCTACTCACGGTAACAAAGTGATATACGTGAGAAATGGAACGTTACGGGGAAGAATATGCGTTTGTATGTCGTAATTAACACATTGATTAATAGTTTTTGTTTTCATAAGGTGTTCACAACTTCTTAAGTAATTAAAACGAGTATGTTATTCAGTCGGAGCGGATACGTATCGCCTCCAATCCCACCCAAAGTGCGACGTCATCAGAACTACAGTTCGGCCTGGACATTACGAAGGCAGTGCCCCGGTAAATATGGCGGACGTGCTGCAACTTTTCCTCAGGTAGGAGCGCTGTATCAGCGGTTCCAGCCAGTCTATGTAGTATAAGTAATATTAAAGGCTTTGGTAGTATGATGTAGTGTTGGTCGTTGTGCTAAACCATGATCTGCACTTGTTGAACCATGCTGTTCTTCGTCGGTCAAGACCATGTTTCCCTTCTGTTTTGCCTTCTGTAATATGGATATGTTGTTGGGTTTGGGGTCCGTCTGAAATTAGCGTATGTTGTTGGGTTTGTGGTCCGTCTGAAATTAGCGTCGACAGAAAACAGACACCGTAACCAGGCAACCGGTGTACGCCTTATGGATAGAAAAACGACGCCATTTTAGTGGACGGAAAGGCATATTTTTGGAAGATGTTGTTGGACGTATTAGACCTTTAAACAAAGCCTAAAAACATATCCATGATTCGACGTTTCTCTGTTTAGCTAGAAAAATGGTGCATTTTTTGTTCGGATTAATATCCACGAAATTTTGTGACTCTTCGTTTTACGGTGGTGAGGGGCAAGGAGGGAGCTTCAACGGTTCCAGTAATTCTACCAACAGAATGGCACCGAGCTCGATAGCTGCAGTCGCTTAAGTGCGGCCAGTATCCAGTATTCGGGAGATAGTAGGTTCGAACCCCACTGTCGGCAGCCCTGAAAATGGTTTTCCGTGGTTTCCCATTTTCACACCAGGCAAATGCTGGGGCTGTACCTTAATTAGGGCCACGGCCACTTCCTTCCCACTCCTAGCCCTGTCGTCGCCATAAGACCTATCTGTGTCGGTGTGACGTAAAACCAATAGAAAAAAAAAACAAAAAAACAAACAAACAGAATGGCACTGAAAGCTAAACTGACCGAACTCGATAGTTGCAGTCGCTTAAGTGCGTCCAGTATCCGTTATTCGGGATATGGTAGGTTCGAACTCCACTATCGGCAGCCCTGCTACTGGATACAACACCGTTTTATAATGTTTTGCCTGCAGATGTTCAGGCATCTTCTTTTCACAGAGGACACCAGTGATTTGTCTGCACTTGAGTCAGGGTCGTGGTGGTTATTGTCTTAAGAGGAAGTAAATCTAGGTAACTACCCTCTTTATAAACACTAATCAGAGAGAAAAAATTAAGGGATCCGACACTTCGTAAAATGTTATCGGCCAAAGAAAGCCAAGGGCCACGGAGGACGTGAAAATGAGACTCCCTAGTCCTCGAATGCTCTAATAGTGTCGGGGTCGAAAAAGATCAATAGTTGACCAAGGAAAGTGGATAGGATAGCCGAGATGAAAGTGAGGAGTCTGGCACAAGTATTTCGAAGCAATGCCAGGACTCAGCTATGAGTCCCGTGGTCGCCAACCCACGCTTCCAAATTCGGAGAAATTAAATTTCATAACAATGTTGTTAATAATAATAATAATAATAATAATAATAATAATAATAATAATAATAATAATAATAATAATAATGGCTTTACGTCCCACTAACTACTTTTACGATCTTCGGGGACGCCGAGGTAGCGGAGTCTTGTCCCGCAGGTGTTCTTTTACGTGCCAGTAAATCTACAGACACAAGGCTGACGCATTTGAGCACCTTCAAATACCACCGGACTGAGCCAGGATCCAACCTGCAAATTGGGGTCAGAAGGCCAACGCCTCAGCCGCCTGAGTCACTTAGTCGGCAAGGCTATTTGTCATGGGTTGTTTGTAGACTAACAACTTCGTTCACTCAAAGGACTGACCTTGGAGGTCGTGGCTGTGTATTTGGAATTGGGGCATCCCATCCAACAGTTACTGTAAACCTCCTGAAGGACTTGCCATAGCGTAGTGTCTGTTCAGAGAGTACTTACAACAGTAGTTTCAGGAACACCCTATCATTCCTAGACCTGTGCACATGTCCATGTATATGGACAAGCTCAGGCGATGGAGATCGCCAAATTGTGCGAATAGTGGTTGCTGCCAGACGGGTGATTGCAGTTTGCGATCTGAGCAATGGTTCCAGGCAGCCAGCGAGCCAGCCCACGAATAATATAGTCAACGGATTGCCTGAAGCTGGGTTACAATTTCCAACATCGTGCGGTATGTTCTTTCAAGTCCAATTCATAGTCATAGCCAAGTCTAATCGGGAGTACGGCTAAACACAAACCAACATGTTGTGTTTAGTGATTAGTCCCAATTCTGTCTGGGACAAAATCGTAATCGGCAACATGTTGAAGAATGGGCCTACTTTGCTTTAACTGCAGAACACCACACGAGCTCAACTTCTGTCACCAAGATTTTGGAGAGCAATCAGTTATGACAGCAGGTCTGCGTTGATGGTTGTTGACTCTGCATGAGTTTGTAGATACAACGTGGCACGCATTCTTACGTCTAACCAGGTTCATTAACTGCTCCTCAACGAATTTAAAGACTCATTTAAAGACCCCTGCGAACCATGTGACCCTGCCTCGGTAGGGAGGCTTGCATTTCCCAATGCAGCAGATAGCCGAGCCGCAGGTGCAACCATATCGCATGGGTATCTGTTGAGAGACCAGACTAACGAGTGGTTAATCGAAAGGGGAGTAGCAGCCTTTTGGAAGTTACAAGGGCAGCAGTCTAGATGATTGACTGATATGGCTTGGTAATAATACTCAGCATGGCTTAGTTGTGTTGATACTGCCACACGGCTGAAAGCAACGGGAAACTACAGCCGTAACTAACTCCCGAGGACATGCAGCTCTCTCTGTATGAATGATGTACTGATGATGGCTTCCTCCCGGGTAAAATATTCCGGAGGTAAACTAGTCCCCCATTCGGATCTCCGGGTGGGGACTACACGAGAGGGGGCGATCATCAGGAAGATGGATACTGACATTCTGCGAGTCGGAGCGTGGAATGTTAGATGTTTGAATCGTTGTGGTAGGTTAGAGAATCTGAAAAGGGAGATGGATAGACTCTAGTTAGATGTAGTTGGTATAAGTTAAGTGCGTTGGCAGGAAGAACAGGATTTTTGGTCAGGCGACTACCGAATTATCAACTCAAAATCAATCAGGGGAAATGCAGGAGTAGGTTTAGTAATGAATAAGAAAATAGGGCAGAGGGTAAGCTACTACGACCAGCATTGTGAAAGGATTATTGTTGTCAGAACAGACACCAAACCATTGTCCACCACAATAGTGCAGGTCTATATGCCTACTAGTTCAGCGGATGATGAAGAAATGGAAAGAATATATGAAGAGATGTAAAATTTAATACAATATGTAAAAGGTGACGAGAATCCAATTGTGATGGGAGACTGGAATCCAGTGGTAGGCTAAGGAAGAAAAGGTAATAATGTAGGAGAATTCGGATTGGGTCAAAGGATTGAAAGAGGAATTCTGCACTGATCATAATTTAGTCCTTGCTAATACTTGGTTCAAACACCACAAACGACGGCTGTATACGTGGATGAGACTTAGAGACACTGGAAGGTATCAAATATACTTCATTATGATTAGGCAGAGATTCGAAACCAGGTGTTGGATTGCAAGACATTCCCAGGAGCAGACGTGGACTCTGATCACAACTTGTTGGTCATAAAATGCCATCTGAAGTTGAAGAAATTGAAGAAAGGAAGGAGTGTAAGGAGATGGGATCTAGACAAGTTGAAAGAAAGATTGCGAGGGATTATTTCAAGGAACGTGTTGCACAGGGACTAAATGGAAAGGCGGGGAAAACACAATGGAGGAAGAATGGACAGTCGTGAAAAATGAGGTCAGTAGGGCTGCTGATGAAATATTAGGAAGTAAGGAAAGATCAACTAAGAATCAATGGATAACTCGGGAGATACTAGACCTGATTGATGAACGACGAAAATACAAGAATGCAAGAAATGGAGAGGGCAGACAAGAATACAGGCGATTAAAGAATGAAGCAGATAGAAAGTGCAAGATAGCTAAGGAAGGCTAGCTGAAGGAGAAGTGCAAGGATGTTGAAGGTTGTATGGTCCTAGGAAAGGTAGATGCTGCATACAGGAAAATCAAGGAAACCTTTGGAGAATGGAAATATAGGTGTATGAATATTAAGAGCTCAGATGGCAAACTACTTCTAGGGAAAGAGAACAAAGCAGAAAGATGGCAGGAACATATCCAACAGTTGGTTCTGGAACAAGAAGAGGCTGTTGATGCTGATGAAATGGGAAGCCCAATTTTGAGGTCAGAGTTTGAAAGAGCTGTGAGAGAACTAAATAGGAATAAGGCACTTGGAATTGATGACATTCCCTCTGAATTACTGATTGCCTTAGGAGAAACCAGCATGGAAATGTTATTCCATCTAGTTTGAAAGATGTATGGGACAGGAGAAGTGCCATCGGATCTTCGGCAGAACGTTATTATATCTATTCCCAAGATCCGGTGCGGACAAGTGTGAAAACTACCGCACCATTAATTATCTCATGCCTGCAAAATTTTAACGCGTATTAATTACAGAAGAATGGAAAGACAAGTTGAAGCTGAGTTGGGAGAAGATCAGTTCGGCTTCAGAAGAAATGTAGGAACACGTGAAGCAATCCTGACTTTACGTCTGATCTTAGAGGATCGAATTAAGGACAAGCCCACGTACATGGCGTTCGTAGATCTAGAAAAGGCATTCTATAATATTGATTGGACCAAGCTATTTGAGATTCTGAAGGTGATTGGTATCAGATACCGAGTACGAAGAATTATCTACAATCTGTATAAAAATCAGTCTGCAGTGATAAGAATCGAGGGCTTTGAAAAGATTAGCAGCAATCCGGAAAGGGGTGAGGCAAGGCTGCAGTTTGTCCCCCGTCCTTTTCAATGTTTACATAGAACAAGCAGTAAAGGAAATCAAAGAGGAATTTGGAAAGGAGATCTCAATCCAAGGAGAGGAAATCAAAACCCTGAGATTTACCGATGATATTGTTATTTTATCTGAGACTGCAGAAGATCTAAAGAAATTGCTGAATGGTATGGACTGAGTCTTGGGTAAGGAGTACAAGATGAAAAGAAATACGTTCAAAACAAAAGTAATGGAGTGCAGTAGAACAAAGGCAGGTGATGCAGGAAATATTAGATTAGGAAATGAAATCTTAAAGGAAGTAGATGAATATTGTTACTTGGGTAGTAAAATAACTAACTATGGCAGAAGTAAGGAGGACATAAAATTAAGGCTAGCGATAGCAAGGAAGACTTTTCTTATAAAAAGAAATTTGCTCACTTCGAATATTGATATAGGAATTAGAAAACTGTTTTTGAAGACTTTCGTCTGGAGCGTGACATTGTATGGAAGTGAAACATGGACGGTAACTCGTTCAGAAAGAAAGAGAATAGAACCTTTTGAAATGTGGTGTTAAAGAAGAATGCTGAAGGTGAGATGGATAGATCGAATCACGAATGAAAAGATACTGAACGGAATTGGTGAGAGGAGATCGATTTGGGTAAATTTGACGAAAAGAGAGAGAGAGAGAATGATAGGGCAGATGTTAAGACACCTAGGACTTGTTCAGTTGGTTTTTGAAGTGTTGGTGGTAAGAATGGTAGGGGTAGACCTAGGTGTGAATATTACAAGCAGATTAGAGCAGTTGTAGGATGCAGCAGTTACTTAAAAATGAAAAGGTTAGCACTGGATAAGCTTGCGTGGATGGCCTGCATCACACCAGTCTATGGACTGATGACTCAAACACATTTTTTTTTTTGCTGGTGGCTTTACGTCGCACCGACACAGGTAGGTCCTTAGGCGATGATGGGATAGGAAAGGGCTAGGAGTGGGAAGGAAGCTGCCGTGGCCTTAATTAAGGTACAGCTCCAGCATTTGCCTGGTGTGAAAAGTGGAAACCAAGGAAAACCATCTTCAGGGCTTCAGGTGGGATTCGAACCCACTGTCCCCCGGATGCAAACTCACAGCTGCGCGCTCCTAACCGCACGGCCAACTCGCCCGGCAACACACAGTTATATAGACCTAATTGCTCAGTACATTAATCGCGTTGTTTTGCTCATTAAATCACCAACCATCGCTTTTGATAGATGGCGAACAGGCATAACATAGACGACCAAGAAGTTAATATTCATAAAGAGAGAGTTCTTCGAGAGTTTTCTGTACTTAAGATTCATGCCACCGAGCTCGATAGCTGCAGTCGCTTAACTGCGTGCAGTATCCAGTATTCGGGAGATAGTAGGTTCGAATCCCACTGTCGGCAGCCCAAAAGATGGTTTTCCGTGGTTTCCCATTTTCACACCAGGCAAATGCTGGGGCTGTACCTTAATTAAAGCGACGGCCGCTTCCTTCCCAGTCCTAGCCCTTTCCTGTCCCATCGTCGCCATAAGACCTACCTGTGTCGGTGCGACGTAAAGCCAATAGAAAAAAAAAGATTCATGCCATTTCCACGAGATATTTTTAAATAGGCTAGTATGTTGAGTTTGGTGATAATAGCTGTTTTAGGTGGGTGTATATTAAGATGACTATTGTTCCCTTCTGAAGTTATGACTTGTTTACCAAGCGAGTTGAAATTACTTGTTTATCGTCGCTATAAGACCTATCTGTGTCGGTGCGACGTAAAGCACATTGTTAAAGAAATTGTTTGTAAATCCCTCTGCAATTAAACGTTACAGAAGGCCAAGCAGGTGAATCATAAGGAAGACGAGTTATTATTATCACGATATTACGTGAAACTTGAGAAGTAATTGTAGAATAATAAGTAACTACGTGCAGCAAATACATCTAATTATTTCAACTACGTCAGTTATAAGAGCCTCGAAATACAGTCGTTCCGTGACAGAAGCTTGCACCACACTACTGGGCTGCGGAAACAGGTATTTCCATCACATATCACTGCGAGGACATTTTATAATATAGCTACTGGGTTTACATCCAAATTTGCGGACTTCGGAGACGCCGAGGTGCCATCATTTTATCCCACAAGAGTTCCTTTGCGTGCCGGTAAATATACCGACACGAGGCTGACGTATATAGGACTTTTTTTGGTACGGGCTTTACGTCCCACCGATACAGATAGGTCTTATGGCGACGATGGGATAGGAAAGGCCTAGGAGTTGGAAGGAAGCGGCCGTGGCCTTAAGGTACAGCCCCAGCATTTGCCTGGTGTGAAAATGGGAAACCACGGAAAACCATCTTCAGAGTTGCCGATAGTGGGATTCGAACCTACTATCTCCCGGATGCAAGCTCACAGCCGCGCGCCTCTACGCGCACGGCCAACTCGCCCGGTGTAGGACGTTTTAAGAGGCATAGATAGCTTAAGTATATTCTTGTGTCGTGTCCCTAATTTCTTCTTTCCATCCTGATCCCGTAGTGTACTTTAGTTCTTGAAATGGCGTATGGCTTTTAGTGCCGGGAGTGTCCGAGGACATGTTCGGCCCGCCAGATGCAGATCTTTCGATTTGACGGCCGTAGGCGACCTACGCGTCGTGATGAGGATGAAATGATGATTAAGACAACAAATACACCCAGCCCCGTGCCAGCAAAATTAACCAATGATGGTTAAAATTCCCGACCCTGCTGGGAATCGAACCCGGGACCGCTGTGACCAAAGGCCAGCACGCTAACCATTTAGCCATGGAGCCGGACACTTTAGTTCTTTACAGTCGTCTACGGTTTTCTGTAACTGATGAGGTCTTCATGCAGGATGTAAAAAACATACTGTCCAATAATCACAAGCCGTAATAAAGGATATTAAAACAATTAACAGCGTATAGGCATATTTCATTGATCAAAGCGTGTTTACAGGCCGAACAGAAATTGACGAACCCCATGGGCCTAGCATTCTTCTTTAAACCTGTGATTTACTGTAAATCTTTTTCTCTATATTATGGCGTGTTTGATTAGTAGATTTGACACTTATATTAATGTATTCCGGTTGGCTGATGGGAACAATGGTAGAAAGGCAGTGAGGAGGCTGAGTTAGGAATGAACTCGGTGGATGAAACTGTGCTCATGAACTGGCGTCTATGATGGGGTCATGAAGAGTGAAGGAGCTGGATAAAACGACGACTTAACTGTAAAACTATAATTCTGAGATATTGATATTCAAAGCTTTCCTGTGCGGAACAATTGCGGGCCGATGACCTTCGATGTTAGGCCCCTTAAAACAAGGATCATCGTCAGCAAGCATGGAAAAAATGCTTAGCGGGCGGCGGTGTTAAAATGTAGACCACGCATTCGCTGGAGCAGTAGAACCTCGATAATTCGAAATAGGTTAATTCAAAATCACGCCTAATGCGAAGAAGCTCTCGTTCTCGGAAACACGAGGTACGGTTTTGCACATTATTGAAATTGTTTAATTCGAAATACGGATAATTCGTAATTCGAAAAACAATGTCGGTCTCATTACCGAAATTCAGACTTTTACTTCAAAACTGCCTTTAAGTTTTTAAAGAAGTAGTATTTTACAGAGTAATTTAAATTCAAAATTTATCCGCGTCGTGGTAGAACGCGTCTTCCGAAACGTACAGGGGTAGCTAACCGCACTTTCATTCACTTCGGGGTGTCTACAGTGTGCTTCATATTTGCTAAGTTCAAGTGAAATCGTAAGCCATTTGTGTTCAGCGTTTTAAGGAACGCCATAATACCACGTAGCAGACAGTGTGCGGAGAAGCAGAATCCGCGAACACTGGCGATGCCGACAATTGGCGAAAAAGAGTGGCTTATATAATCAATTCGTACGCACCGAACAATATTGTCGTTGTCGATGAAACTGCATAGTTTTTTTTAAGTGCCGAGCCCAAACGGACTTAAGGTTTTGAAAGAGAGAAGCGCCAGCCGGGAAATCGTACAAAGGTGGGGGTCATTTTACTGTGTTGAAACTTGTAATGCACACGGAAGCGAGAGACTTCCTCCCCTTGTCATAAGAAAGTTCGATAAGCCATGATGTTTTAAGGGCGCCGGACGCTTTCTGTGCAAGTACAATGCGTCTAAAAATGCGAACAGTAAAGTAATAAAAAAACATTTGCATAGGAGAGCCAGCAATATTTGTCTTCGTCTTTGAATGGTGTGGATTTTTTTTTTCGTTGCATGAGGTTATGTTTGCCAGTGATTTATCCAAGTGCATAATATTTGAATAGGGCTAATGCCATTACACTTTTTGGATACTTTTCGGAAATGGTTTTCTCCATGGCACTTGAAAGGTTTAAACTGTGAATCAAAGCAATTGCATGCATTAATGGGTCTTAAAATACTTTGTGACACGGCATGGGCGTATGTATGTATGTATGTATGTATGTATGTATGTATTTAATCTGGGGTTTATTCTTGTTCTTGAGGGTACAGCCGTGAATTTATTTTATTGTTAGATTGGTTGTCGTTAAATATTGTAGTTTTAAAGGCGGATTTGTGTATCTTGTGGCTGTGTTTAGATAGTTTAATATGCTGGTTTGTGATGCCAAAAGTCGTAAGAGTCTACTTTAAACCATTTTATAGTCATTGTCTACTTGTTTGAGTTTTTATTTTTTATGGCAGTAGTTTTAATTAAGATAGGGTTGTACTTTATTATATATGGCTTAGTAGCTTTTATCGAGTGATATATATATATATATATAATTATATGTTTAAAGGTCGATTCAAAATTCTATGTAAGGCTTGGTAATAATATGAAGCTTTGAAATTTAAATTATAAACTAGGATTAGATACCCTGTTATTTTAAATGTGTTTGTCTTTCCAGAAGAATCTGTCCTGTAATCGACATTACACGACTTAGTTTTGTTTTCAGTTTGTATATCGCCGTCGCAAGATTATTTTTTTAGAATGCTAATGTTCTTAATTTCATACTAGAATTGATGTCAGGTCAAGGTGCACCTTATGGATAAGTAAGAGATGGATTACAATAAAATAATTTAAATGGATCTTGCATTGAAAAGGTGCATTTGGAGGTGGATTTGAAGGTAATGTTGTTATACTATGACAGTATGAGTTTACCTCTAAAACATGCACATATCGCCCGTCGCTATCATTATTGAGGTGAGATAAGTCGTAATATAGTAGATGTACTGGAAAGTGTATCTAGAATTCAAAATAAAGCTTAAAGTGAAGCATCTCATTTACACTGAGAGGATGTTCCTTTTTACTATGCTGATCTTCAGTCTTGGTTTCGTGATCCTCTTAAGCACTTGTATTTAGGTACTTATTCTGTTTTGCAGGATCGCTTGTCGAATGGGCAATTTCTGTTCTTAACTAATTGGCATAAAGTAACTACTCATTTTTACATATTTTGAACAGTGATTGCACTGATTTAGATTAATTCAAAACTCAGGTGTACACTTACCATTTGTAAAGCGGATGAGTTACTGATGCATTTATCTGGAAACACAATAAATTGTATAACCTAAAATATTTGAATCTAGAAGTTGACTTCTCAGCTGCTAACACATTGGTATTTCTACATAATAATTATTTCAAGATACTATTTTATTGCTCATGTTCAACAACACATTATTTTGAATTATTGTCGACATAAGCATCAGATTAATACATATATGTAACTCAGAAAATAGCTAACGGCTGCCGTCACACTTTCATGTGTCAAGTATCCAAACTCAAATACTCCCACTGGGTCCTACGTCAGACACACTATTTTAGGATTCCAGCTGTCCACTTTTGAGACTAGCTCATATTTGTATTTTAGTTTGATATTTCTGCTTAAAGAAACGTTGCCTTCAGAAATAGGGTTGAAATTACTACAGGAATTAAATCAACCCATTTTCGGTTTTTGGTGCGAGTCTTTGATCCTAAACTACTCACAGAGAACTGACAATATTGGGAGCAATAAG